>NC_066618.1:36988530-38210737 GCF_025201925.1 Gopherus flavomarginatus
TACCCTTAATTCGGTCTTGTCTTCATGTACTTTTATGACTGAACTAGGATTATATTGCTACATTGCTGCCACCAGTAGGACAACACTGTACTCAAAATGCGAGACAGCTGCAATCTCTCCACCCATCAGTTTAACTGAGTTTTCTCTAGTTCACTTTAGAAATACAGTAGAACCTCAGAGTTAAAAACACTTCGGGAATGGAGGTTGTTCATAACTCTGAAATGTTCGCAACTCTGAACAAAACATTTTGGTTGTTCTTTCAAAAGTTTACAACTGAACATTGATTTAATACAGCTTTGAAACTTTACTATGCAGAAGAAAAATGCTTTCCTTTTCTTTTTCAGTAGTTTATATTTAACACAGTACTGTACTGTATTTGCTTTCCCCGCCTCCCATCTGTACTACTGCCTGATTGTGTACTTCTGGTTCCAACTGAGGTGTGTGGTTGACTGGTCAGTTTGTAACTCTGGTGTTTGTAACCTTGAGGTTCTACTGTACACAATTCAGAAGTGTTAACTTCTGCTTTTGTAGACACCAAACAAATGGCTGTAGAAATAAAATGACCTTTTGTTCCTGGCAGTTGCAATAAGTACAGTTTAATCAAATAAAAAGCTGTCTCTGGGTGGGAGGGAACACAGCATGAGGTTGTTCTTAGGGGAAGCAGGAAACGTAACCTCTAACATTTGCAAACTGTTTGATGTATTTTTCAACTCACACATTTAAGGCAAGGGAGGGGAAGGTCACTTTAAAATCCATCTGCTGCATCTTCAAATTCTATTTTTCCCCAAAGTAAAGCATTTTGGTTTTGAAACATTCCCTTTTGGAAGAACTGCAAGGCTGTGGTGAACTCTAAAGGTCCAGCTTTTGGATTATACTAGAACAACAGGCAATTTCTGAAACACAGGCTAATGCTGGCTTTACTGATGTCAGCAAGATCTGTTTACAAAAGTACTTGCAGACATGCTCTGGTGATCAAAGGTAGTGAGTTCATCTCTATAAATTACAATTACATTTGTAAAAAATCATGACAGACTGTTTAATGCAGCTTTTAGGAACACCACATGGAGGTTATGAGATTGTCAGAAGATTGCATTTTTCTTCAGGCTCAGCCTGAAGAATCTCTCTTGAATTAATAAAACAAAGTATACTTTGATGGCCCTTGGGTCTTTAAAAAAACAAAAAAAACAGAGATCAGTTGTGTTCTCACTACTGTGCTAATATGCTTCCATGTTTTACCTGCTTTCTGAGCACTCGGTCCACATCTTCAAGCTTTTCACCACAACCAGGAGGGCTAGAAATGTACTTTGTTTTTAAATGAAAGCTGAGATCCCCATGCAATCATTTGACTCCAAGAGCTGGGACTTTAAGTAAAAATATTAAATATTGCGAGACTCATGATAATATCATGAGACTCAGCAACACTGTGCTAGATTTAATGTCAGTAAGTTAGACATTATTTTAATTGGTCTTTATTGCAATTTCTGTCTCAATCCTACTCGGCATGATACATTGCAAATGACAGAAAAAGAAGATAAAACTTTTGAAAGGAGATTAAAAACTAGGAGAAGACGTCCTTACAGATCTGATTCCATAAGGATCCGATTCTAACCCAGTTTGGAATGTCATGGGCAGATTCTGGCCTTATATAAACAGATGCAGCCCCAACAGCTTTCATTTATAAAAGTTCCCTTTGTATTCCTTACAGTGCATGAACTCCATCTAAGGACAGAAAACTACTGCACCTTCTTCCTACTTGTAAAAACACATATTGATGGCTTTTGCCACATTCTGCACCTTTGGTAAACTTCCAAAAGAAAAAAATTGCCCTTTGAACCTTCCCACTGTATACTGATGCCATCATTAAACTAGCTGATTAGGGGAGAAGCAATCACAGCTGACAATAGAGGTACTCATATTCTGTTTAAATGCTACTATCTGTCATCTTTAGGGATACCCACCTATTTTAACTAGTCAGCCTAGACATACCAAAACAGTTCAGTGTTTAGAATTGTCACAATCCTTACTTTCAGATTCAATATATCAACATGAATGAATAAATTACCAGGAATTACCTCTGAAAACATGGGCATACAGCAGGGCTAGCTGAGTGGTCTTCCAAGAGTGCAATATACTGCTATGAGGGGAAAATAAACTCAGGTCTCAAGCTCAGAATCCTACTCCCTCACCAGCTGGGATGGGAAGTACTGTGGAGGAAGCACCCTGGGCCCCCTGGGGAACGGGAAGCATACTTCATACTAGGTGGTCATGGGCCCTTCCCTCAGGCACTAAGCTGCATTGACGGGACTTAGAAAGTGCCACTTTCCATTTTTCCTCCATTGGAAGGAAGGTTCCCTATCGTGTAGGGCTTTTGTGGAAGGGGGATAAAAGGGGAAGAGGGGGAAATTTAGAATGATCCACAGAGCTACACAAGGAGCACAGAGGCAGGACTGGCTCTAGGCACCAGCAAACCAAGCATGTGCTTAGGGAGGCATTCCGGCCATCTTTTTTTTTTTTTTTTTTGCTTCAGACGGCAAAAGCCTAGAGCTGGCCCTGGCAGCAGCAGTGCGTCGTGCACGGGGGGTGCCCTGGGGCCGCTGCTGTTCGTGCCGTGGGGGAGCAGCGCCTGCACATTGTGGCTGGGCTGGGCAGGCTCCGAGTGGGGGACATTCGGGCTGGGGGCAGCCCCGCGGGGCACCGCAGGGCGGCTGCCCCCCCAGCGCCGCAGCCGGGGCTGGGCAAAGCGGCCTGAGCTGCCCAGGTGCTGCGGCAGGGCAGCCAAAAGCAGCAGCAGCAGCAGCAGGGCCATAAAGGGTGGGGTGCTGCCATGAGGGGCCTGCGTCCTGCTCTCCGGGGTTCTGCTCCCTCTGGGGCTACCCTGCCCTGGTTCCTCAGCCCCCTGCCAGGCGGTCCCCTGGCTCTGCCCTCCCAGGTCCCAGCCGGTCCTGGAGGCAGGAGCCCTGGCTGGAGGGACCCTGAGCTGAGGCACAGCCCAGGAGCCCTGCTGCTTACCCCGACCCCGCCAGCGCCAGACCAGCTGGAGGCGAGGGGGGAGCGGGCGGAGTCAGCACTGGTGGGGGGGAGCCCAGGGCTGGGGTAGTAGGGCGTGCAGGTGAGGTGGGGTGTGGGAGGGATCCCAGCGCTAGGGCAGCAGGGGGTGCAGGTGGAGTGGGGTGTGGGAGGGGGAGCCCAGTGCTGGGGCTGCAGAGGGTGTGGGGGCAGAGAAGAGAGAGCCCAGGGCTGGGACAACAGGGGGTGCAGGTGGGGGAGGGCACTGGTGTGGGAGGGTGAGAGCCCAGGGCTGGGGGGGCAGCCAAATTTTTTTTTGCTTAGGGCGGCAAAAAACCTAGAGCCGGCCCTGCACAGAGGATCTCCCAGGAGGTGGGACAGCAGTGGGTGACAGAATAGGTACATGGTGAATACCTTCACAAATTTCAACATCATGCCAAAATATACCAAGTAAATATCCTTTAACCAAACTAAGCTTTAAAGAAGAATTTTTCTTACTTTGCCTATCTGTAAATTTTAATTATTATTGACTGAAATATTTTTTCATTGATTGGTGAGAGTATGGTCAAATCAACATTTAACTGTCTTTTACTGATAATCTAATCCTGTCAAGCCCAATATGAGTAACTCTGAATTTTAAGGCTATTAATTCATTGAGGAGCTGACATCTCAATAAACCATAAACATAAAGTTCATCTACTTACAGACAATTTAAGAGCCTTCCATTCACCATCTATTTTTAAAGTGTGTAATATATGGACATGCATTTAAACTTAAAGTGTATTTTTATATTTTCATTTATTTTTTTATCCCCTGTCCTGCTTCCTCCTCCTGTGATAATGTATCTTTGTTAAAGCCTGTGCTCATAGCCATGTCATTTTAAAGCTTAAACTGCTCATGTATTAAAAAAGCTAAATCATGGGATGTTCAATGTTCTTGAAATTCAGCTTCTTTTTTAATAAAAGAAAGTTATATATAAAAAGAAGTGAGGCAGCCACACGGGGTGGAAAGCTTTTGAAAGCTGCAGCTGCAGCTAACAGCTGATTTTTTTAAATCAGCCATTATCTTCTTTTCTAATCATGTGGGCTCAGACCAGCTTTCAATAAACCACAAATTTACCCACACAGGCGCCACCACTTACAATTCATGTTTTTTCTTGAAGGAGCTAAAATAGGAACTGTAAACACTTCTTCCTGACTCCAGAAAGCAGTATGTGATAATCCACAAAGGTCCCATGAGCACATTGCAGATGGGCAAGTGAAGCCTGATACAAGTGGAAGAGGTCAGTGTAAGATAATAAAGACAATGAATCCTATTTGTGTTATTTCTACATAGCAGGTTGTGTCAGATAAAAAGTGACAAAACTTTAATGCAGTGCTGCCTTGGGAGTACCTGGAACATGCAATTCCATGGAGTCATCAAATAGCTGGAGAATTTAAAGTGCAGACTCCCCCATTTCTTATTCCATATGGGACAGAGCAGAAGCTCTAAAAAGCTCACTGTTCTTTGGCCCTGCCTTCTCTAATATCAGCACACAGTAGTATGTACATTTGAAAAAAACCCAACAACTCAAAACCCAAACTCTACCAAAACAAAACACTACCATGACACACAAATCTCCCCGGGGGAGAGGATATGAGAGAGAGAATGAACCAAACATGACAGATGTTAGCCATGTCACTTAATGAACTACTGAAAGATACTGCACGGATGGTGGTCAATATAAGAATCTATACAGAATAGAATAGAACCCAGTCTTGAGGAATGCTCTTGGGAAGGTACCTTGTTCACCCACTGATGATTCAAATCATCAACTCTTATTTGAGAAATCTCATTCACTCAGAAAAGGTGTCTAAAAGTAACTTCTCCTCCCCAACTCAAACTTTTAATCACAGAGATTGGACTATTCAGGGGATTGACTGGCAATAGGGCTTCCAGGTCTTTCATTTCAGAGTCATTCAAATCATAAAATCATTAAAAGACTTCAGTGTGGTAAGTAGGGGTTGTGGTAGTACATTCATAACCCTTTAATCACATAGCAATACTCCATGTTCCAAAAAGTTGGCAGTTTAGATAATCTCCTTTAAAGGTTACCTAATCTGCATTTCTGCTTTCCCACCAACTTTGCCAAAGCAAGACAGGCAGAAGGGAAATTAAATTGATAAAAAAAATCCCAACTTTAAAAATAAAATGGCAGCTCTTTTAAACAAACATGTTCTCAGTCTCCTGCAGAAATACAAACTCAAATGGCTTTGTGGAAATGCTGCCACTGCAAACAAGATTGTACCTGTAAACACTAGCATGTGTGTGACAGCACACTCCTAACCACTCACTTGCATGTGACATACTTTGTTTGTAAGTTAAGGTGATAAGCAAACCCAACTAGCTTAAAAAGCACTTCAAGCAAACACTGCAAATCTAAAGCAGTTTCCCATAGGTACTATTTAGCAGAGATATAGTAAACACACACACACACACACACATACACACACACTACTCTTGTTTATCCAAAATGCTGTTATCCAAACCTCTGCATTAGCTGAATCCCTTCCTTGTCTCCCATGTATCTCATGCTGGGGGATAAGAAAGGGATTTGGATAATGTGCAGTTCAGATAATACAGCAGAGACCCCAGGCCAGGACTATGAGGAGAATGAGTAGCCCCCAGCCATGGAGGAGGCCACCCAGCTGCTGAAAGGCTCCTGACAGCAAAGGGAGGCCTCTGCTGCAGAGGACTTCTGATCCCTGCAGGCACAAGATGGGGGGGAAGTCTGCGGTCCCGGCGGGGCAGAGCTAAGTCCTGACCAGGGATCTGTTCTCTGCCTTGCACCTTGCCCTTGCACAGCTGGGTATCACAGGCCCCGAGGCAGTGCAGGGAGCATTCTGCAGTCCTGCGGTCACAGGAGTGAATGACCCAGACAGAGCAGAGAGCCGGCCAGGACTGAGAGAAGACAAAATAAACCCCAAGTCATAGGGGAGGCCAACCCGCTGCTGAATGGCTCCCGCCCTCTCGATTATCTGAACTCCCTTACCTGAATAAAATCCACGTCCCTCATGCTATTCGGATAATCAGGAGTACAGTGTGCACACACACGCTTGTTGAAAGCTCTGTTCTACCATCCTCTCCTTATTTCTTGTTCCACTGTGAACACACACCTAAGATGCATGCTCTTAATCTTGAAACACCATATGTTTTGTCCCTAAAATTCTCCCTCAAATTAATTTGCTTCCTAGTTCCTCAGCTTATTGTAGCCAAGGATAAAAGATATCAAACATATTTAGGATATAGAGGTGAAATATAAGCATTAATTAAAGTTGTAACACAGGGCCTACAGGCCTCAGACTTATAAAATATTCAGTTTAGCCACATAAGGCCTTAGGTCTGAAAAAGGCTGACGTGTGTACTTCACTGAGCAATAACCCTGTATCCAAAAATTGCAAAATTCTAGTAAAAGGTGTGTTAACTGCTGAAGTTTTGGCCAATATGTTGCAGTGTCTCAGTTAATATCGCAAGATGACTAGTAGTAACATCTTGGGGAATTTTAACTTGATAATGTATTATGGTAACTATTTGATATATATGTCAGTTAGTAAAAACATAACTAATTAGGTAGCCTAGGAAAAACAGGGCACCGCAAAATTAGTGGGCTGTGAAAGTACGGATAAGGAAAAAGGGACTGGAGCTCTTACACATGAGTCTGAGTCTCAGTGGAGGTAAGCATAACTTTGGATAAAAGGTGTTGCCTAGGCTGTGTGCTGGGGGGCTATGCACAGAGAGACATCAGAATGACAACCCCGGGTGATGACAACGACGATGAAAATGAAGAGGAAGATAATGACTGACGCTCTGGGGTTCCCCAGTAGGAGATATGAGTGATGACAGTCATAGGGCTAAATACTTTTCACTAGCTCTCTGTATGTTATTGTATTTCAGTGTTTATGGGATTGTCTATCTGCTTAGTGGATTTGTGATCAATTGCAGCTGTTTCTTGGGTGCATCCAGGGCCTCTCACTGTGATGGGGGTGGGGAGCAATAGCTCAGTGGTTTGAACATTGGCCTGCTAAACCCAGGGTTATGAGTTCAATCCTTGAGAGGGACATTTAGGGAACTGGGGTAAAAATCTGTCTGGGGATTAGTCCTGCTTTGAGCAGGGGGTTGAACTAGATGATCTTCTGAGTCTATGAGGGCAATAATAATATTCCTGGTGCTGTAGCCCTCAGGAGACTGAACTTTTATTAACCATTGCAGTCTAAGAGATTAATCATTAATCAATACATCCATTTATTAACTAGACTACATTATCACAGGTTTTAACTTACTCCCCCATTCCCTTTCCAAGAAAGTTTTTGTTAGTCTGGAGGTTGTGGAAGGGCAAAGAATAATAATCTTTTATTTATCAACTATGCACAGTAAGAAACTTTTACTAACAACATTATGACTGACTGACTTGAAAGAGGCCTATCCAGAATATCAGCATCAGAATTTCAAGTTCTTTAGAAAACCCTTTACACTGAATTATCAGACATGCAGCAAGCTGATGGGAGTTTAATATCTGAGATTATGTAATATACTTCCACCTTAATAGGGAAGGCAATCAGACCAATATGGAACATTGTGTGTGGGGACCTATTGTCACCATAGACATCTTTATCTTAATAATAATGGTTTCTTCAAGCCAGGGCAATATGGGATCTACTGGGATAAGAACATTTGCAGTGCATTTATCAGTGTGACTAAAGATTGCTTTCCAAAATGTGGTGCGTATCACATCATTTTATGTGATCAAGAATCCCAACAGCACCATTTCTTTACTACCTGAAACTGAAGAAGTGTTTGTGGGATTGTTCGCAGATATTACCTAAAATCCCCAAACGGGTACAAATTACAAACCATGTAATTTCTTCCAACGGCATTGACTGCATGCTGCTGTGTGTTCAGAGCAGCCAAACCTGCAATCTGCTGGAGATCACTACACCTGAACACAGATCTCAACCAGGGGATGTGGTTGCAGGAAAAAGAGGATGTCCTGCTAAAGCAGTTTAGCCACTGCCTGCAGTACTGACAGTGCAGATATGAGGAAAATTAGAGAGCTTACATCCCCATAAGGGCTGGCTGGAGAAACTTATGCTCAGAAATGTCTTTCCCTCTTGCCTCTAAGAGTTGAGGCACTATTTAATTCTGAAGGGGCAGTAAGGTAGATCAGATCACTGACTCAATTGGGCAATATACTGCCCCTTGTCCACCTCAAACCTTTGCACGAGGATGCAGAGGTGGAGAGTCTCTGGGCGGTGTAAAGCCTTCTTCATGTTTTACGGTAGTATATTAAAACAAATATTTAAAATGTTATTTTGCCCTCCACCACACACCAGAAACATTTCCCTGTATTTTTAGACTGCAATATGATACTTCTGCTGACTCCAGCATAGATCATTTTGCTAAAGAATCATGTATACATTTGATCCTGAAAAGACCTTCATTTTTAGGGTCACACTATTTACTATATAATGCTTTGCAACTTCCATTGCATTTCACTGTTTTAATACCAATTTACTTTGCAACAAACAAATTTGTTTTTTTAAAAAGTTTTTAAAAATTCTTTTTTTTTAAATATGTTTCTTTCTAGGAGGAGGTGCTCCCAGCCATCCTTTGTGTAGCTATCCAACCCAGAGCATATGCCAGGGATGCCATCATCACCATAAAGCAGAGAATTTACAAGGACTGTAAGACCTTCACCTCATTAGAATGGATTTCTGTTTCCAATCCAATAGCAGATGGAGCTGAAGCGTTTCAAGATTTGCTTTCATGACTTTAAAAAATGGAGCATGAAACCCATTCAAACTTCTGTTTGTAGCACTCCAGAAACTCACTGTCAGGGCTGTGCTAAAGGAGGTGCAGACAGTACTCCCTTCCACACTAAAGGCATGTCTACACTGCCCTGTAGTTCAGCAACTCTCCATGTGGACGTTTCAGGCATGCATTTAGAGGTCCCAAGTGCACACTGCTATTCATACCAACTTAGTCCAAACTACAGGGCATTGTAGATATGCCCTTAGGCCCCAATTCCACAAGCTCCTTCATTCAGGCAGATCCCTGTACTTTCTCTCACTGAGCACAGCAGAGCCCTTTGGCCTATACAGCATATGGAATCAGAAAGAGCATTGCTCATCCAGATAACCAAACCCGACCCCCACCTCCTCCCGCCATTTTATGAGTTTGTTCTCTTATCTGCTTCTCTTCTCATCCCTCAGTTCATTTTCTAAAATGTATTTTGCTGCTGACACTGCCTTCTTCCTGAGATACCTTCCAGCTCCTGTGTGAAAGTGGGTCGCCAGAAGCTACAGTGCTTCACACACAGCTGAAGAGGTGATGAAAGATAAGAAGTGGCCAGGGGTTTCATGGGCATCTGCAGATAAATGAAGAGGAGGAGGTGGTCACAGGTGGGGTGGAAATTGGGTTGGGCCTTGGGTTTGTCTTCACTGCAGGATCAGTTCAAGGTATAACTCAAGTGCGGCCCCAAACTGACTCCCTCCACACACAAAAATCTCTAGCTTGAATTAAACACTGGTGCTTTAAACATGAGCTAGCTGGCCTGTCAGGGGATGTGGATTTGAAGCTCCAGTGCTGCTGACTGGAGCTAATAGTGCACAGGGAACGCAGCTGCAGGCTGCAGACTTGAGTTAGTACAACTCTTCAGCTGCTAATCCAATTACTCCAAGTAGGCTAGTTCAAGTGTAGTCACTCAAACTAAATGTTGCTGTGAAGACAAGCCAGTTAGGTCATAAATTTGGGAATGCCAGTTTCTCTCTGCAAAAAAGATGTTTTGTTTTGTTTTGTGTTTTAACTCTGCTTAGCTAAACTGAATTAGCTAACACTGGTTAAAATAGCCATAAAAGACACAGCAACTCAGCTCTTAACTCCGGTTAGCAGCTTGAAATTAACTGAAGACAGCCCCATAGGCTTTAACGCAAGCTGTTCACCCAAGTTAAAAGCTGAATTGTCATGTCTTCACGGCTATTTTAACCAGTGTTAGCTAATTCAGTTTAGCTAAGCTGATTTAATAAAAACCCTCCACTCTTTGCAGTGAAGACATACCTTGGGATCCACATCTGCTGTCCGCATGCTCCTGCCAAGCCTTCAAGCTAGCCATTTCACCATTTTTCCCTGTCGTTTTTTTCACAACTATGTCTACTTTCACACTAACTCCATGCCATTTCCCCAAAGCTGACACTTACCAGATCGATACAGTTCTTTCCTGCTTTGAGGACAAAAGGATATATCTAGTCTCTACCTTGGATCTTGAAAATATAAAATACTGAAAAACATGAAAGCAGCAGACTGTCAAAATGACTTTCCATGACACATAACAAAACCCACCACCAATCACAGCAGTTTAAGCAGAAAATGGTGCAAGTGTCACACAAGGAGCTAAGGGAATTAATTCACATTTTATTTGGTTTAATGTTGATCCCCTCTCTTTTGTTGTGTACTAATCCTGATGGTATCACTTTTTAGTTCCTGCCCATAAAATCTACTTCTTTTACAAAAAACAAACAAAAATCTCCTATCCTGGAAAGTCCCAACGCATTCAGAGATAATATGTTGGCCTCCATCCATTGTCTGCTTTAAAGCTTCCTTTGCAGCTTCAATTTACAGCACTCTAAAGGAAATAGGGGAAATCAGCTGAACAAAGATGTCAGATTTCAGCCATAATAATAATACTCCAAAACCCCAGAGTTGTTTCAAGACCAAGAATCTTTTTGATGAATATTTCTCCCCATCTCCAAAAACACAAAAGAAAGCTTACATAAAACTAAAGTATATTCTACCACTTTCCCCTCTGGCTATTAACTATGCAGAAAGATGTGCTGTGAACTGTATCGCTGAATACCTTATAGAAACTCGGCACCATGGCTTGTCAACTTGTATAATATTGCCCTCTACTGGATGGAATACATCTCAGCTTCATATTAATGTTCAGCAGTTTCCTGGTGGGGCTGGAAACATCTGCCCCCCTCCACATAAATGGGCTTTGCAGAAAGGTTATTATTTATTACTGAGATAGTGTCATAGAGGTTCATGGCATTTTACAAAATCAAGTGAAGACGGAGTCCTCACTTCAAAGAGCTTAGATTGCCTAGACTGAATGACAAGTCAATAGTTTCTCTGAGTTACTAAGCAATAAAAACAGATCTCCTGAAATGATGATCACAGATGACATTATTGTAGAGTTACACAAGGCAAGGACTGTCTCAAGATACATCAAAGCAGACAGAAAAAGAATTGGTTCCGAGAGAGAGAGACATGTAGAGCGCGGACAGCCGGTGTCCTAGAGCTGTTTCACTGATTTATAAACTGAGCTTTTCTAACATATGTCTGAGAACATCCACAATCCAATAAAAAAAATTACATCAGGAACAAACAGGAAAAATATTCACCCAAAATAAACCATCTCCACAAACCTGACCCTCCCACTCTAACACATGCTCAGAAAACTTTTCTGTTTTTCAGTTTATATGCTGTATTGCGGGGGGAGGGGAGAGCCTTGCATTTCATTCAGTCTAAAAGCCAACAAGCTCAAGTTCTGTCAGACCCGTAGGGGAGATGAATTCCAGAGAACGCCAGTTTCCTGATGTTTAAACCTAGGAAGTGTTAACTCTACACCCTCAGCTGCTACTGTGGTGCATTGGGACAGAAGCAGTCACTCAGGTAGCCAACCATATATGGTGCTTTATAGATTAAAGTCAACATTTTGATTTAGCAAACAGGGAGTTAGTGCAATTCCTAGATAGCTACTGTGATATATTCCTTGTTTCCCACACCATCCAACAGCCAACCAAATTCTGTTCAAGTCCTAGCTTCCCAATAGCCTTCGGAGACAGCCCCAAATAAAATTCATTGCAATGATCTAGTCTTGAAGTCACAGAGGGACTGAATGGTAAGGCAAGATCCTGAATAGAAAAAAATAAAAAGTTCTCAAACTCTTTATCAGACCTGGATGACTCCTAGGGACAGTCACTCTGGGATAACTGATATTGATGTGGAATCCAATAGCTTACCCTCAAATTGTCATCTTCTTGAGCAAAGGAAGGTCAAAACTTCTCTATAAGGGGGGCATGACACAACTTCAGAATACCTCCCCTTCCCTGTTCCCTAGCATCCTCTGTATCTTCTCAGGTTTCAGCCTCAGCTAGCTCACCCTCATCCAACTTCCAACCATGGCTAGGTGCTAAGGGTAGAATACACCCCTGTGCAGAAGGCCAGCACAAGACCTATAAACCACTTATGTCCAGTGATCTTGGTTACTTAGTTATGTGATTAAGGCCTAGTGTCTGGTTTCTCTACAGGGGTGAATTTCACTCTATTATAGCAGACACTTCCTCATATAATTTGTTCTTTACTCCTGGGGGAATTCTGCACCACTGAACAATGCATACTTTTGCAGAAATTAATGTTGGGCATGCAGAATTTCCTTCCCCCGCATCCCAGAAATCGGCTGCAGATATGTTGGTCACCACTAGGGGCTGCTGGACCCAGCAGAGCCCAGCTCACAAATAGACGACAAGGCCAGGGAGAGGGGGAGGTGGAGGGAACTGGAAGGTTTCCATAAGCTGTAGTTCCCAGCATGCCCTGAGGGAAGGAGGCAGCAGTGAGCAGGAAACTCCATGCAAGCCTAGGACCCTCCCTCTGAACCCCTGGGCTCTAGGACAATAGGGTCTCTAAGTGTCTGGGCCACGGAGGGGCACAGCTGGTCTCTGGAGAGTAGGGGGTGTGAGTGCCTGGCCCTCCAGCTGGTTTCCGGAGGGGAGGGGGCAGAGAAGCAGGAACTGGATTGTCATAGGGATTTCATTAACGCTCTACACTTGAGGGATTTTTTGTGTGTGTTTGTATTGTTACAGCCATACTTGCTGATGAGTATTTTGAAATAAATTACCAAAATAATTGAGACTGGCATAATTATATAGTGTTAGTATGACAAATAAAATCTGCAGAATTTTAAAATATTGTGTGCAGAATTTTTAATTTTTTGGTGCAGAATTTCCCCAGGAGTAGTTCTTGATGCATATTTCATTTTCAAACCACCCATAATGCCCTCAGTATGAACCATGAAAATCTAACCATTGAAGAGATATTCAGCTATTTTTATTGCTTTCTTTGGATATAGTCATTTCTCACTGGTTGAGGGTAAAAGTTTTTAATCAAGCATCAAATATAATGGCAGATACAACATAATGCAAAAAACAGTTTTGAATTGCACGAGTTATTCCTTATATATTTCATATCATGTTTTAACCTTACTTCATTTGCTTTTAAGAGATGTGGATAAGTTTAAATCCCAAGAGTACAGTAGAGTTGCCTACGGAAGGAAAAATACTCAAGGAATTTATGTCTGATATGCAGAAAAAGCTTAAACCTGGCAAAGTCTTCATACAGACTAGATAAAGGACTTAGAAAACAGATGCTCCTTCTTCCTAGCAGTCAAGAGCTTCTAATATCCCAACAACTTGTTAATCAACCAACATATGGTACTAATTTGCAAAGTCATACTGGTGTGTTTTGCTATTTACATGGTTTTTTCCTAAGGAACTATTGTTAAAATCCAGCCATTGATGTGGAATCGTGTGATAGTCATTTTTCATCTCCACATTTTTAAATTTATTAGGAAATGAAGAAGTGACTAGAAAAGCCATTTTGATTTTTCAAAAGGTTGAAAAGTCTGTCACACATTTAGACACTTATCAAAACCACATTTTCATAGGGCTTCCTACAATGCGTGAATTTAATTAAATATATTTTTATAGGAATTAGGTGATTTTTTCACCACTCGAAAGTTGCTGAAAGTACATTAGAATTCACTTCAAAACTACAACATTAAAATGTTGCTAAGAGTTTGTAACCAGATAAATTAATAGCTCAGGTCAAATCTCCACAATCAAGGAAAATTTTATGTAGCTGAGTAGCGTCATTAGCTGGTGCCCCATCTTCGAATACACAATAGAGGCCAGATACTAAATTATGAATTTTTTGGCTTGTACTCTAAGATAATGTAAAATATATAGCTTGTTATTTCAAATAAATTTTTATAAATGTGAATTTTGAACCATGGAATCACCTATTAGCCATATGGTAGACCATACTGTCTCCTGAAAAGCCATTATAATTCATCTGCAGTATGATTCTTGTAACATTCACCTAGTGAAGAAAATATATATATTTTTAAATTAATCCTAGAAATGTATTTAAATGCTAAAATAGCATTGCTCATGCTGGTCTTGCTTCCATCAATCCTCTATCTGTATAATTTACTTACCATCCATCTGTTGGACCTTAATGGCTTCTGATATTGTTGTCCGACTTCAGTATAGCTCTGTTCCACATCCATTTTGTTGTGTCCATATACCCCGCACTTAGTAGATGGCATAATCTCTCTCTAGGGTCTAAGGTAGCTCTTTCAGCTACATTTATATTGTTTGTTCTGCCCATGACTAATAAAGTAGGAGGGAAAATGCTGAGATTTTTTCATTTAAAAATCACTATGAATAATTTTAGGGGTGGAGAAAATCACCACGATGGATACCCAAGCCTGGCAAGCAGGGGGGTTTTAAGCTATTTTTTTAAACTGTAAAATCCAGAGTCTTTCATATTTTTAATGAAATCTTAGGTTAGATGGTGTAAAAGCAGAGAGATTCACCAGACCTTTCACTGAAGTGAGCTCACACGTAGAAATCGCCATTCACCTGCCTCAATGGGTGGGAAACTGGTTGGGCCCAGCAGCATCTGGGACAGGCTCAGGTTCTAGCAACTCATTGGCTGGCTTGGGGAGGAAGGAAGCCCCCTTCTTTCATTAATTTAAGCCCTAGCCCAAGCCGTATGGAGTCTCTTTTTGCTCCATTCCAGCAACCCCACCCTGTATGAATAGCCTCGGACAGTGTTCTGGAGATGCTGCATGTTGCCTGACCGGTCGCCTATTTTGGGGTCAGGAAGGAATTTTTGCTTCCCATTAGGGCCAAATTGGCAGAGATCTGCACGGGTTTTTGCCATCCTCACAGCATTTAATAATTTGAGATAGTACTGGATAAGGATGTTAGTTTGTCACAACTTGCAGCTGGTTTCCAGTGCAGTTAAAAGCAATGGCTCCAAAAGTAAAAGACTTGAGATTTTAATGATGGGCCTTGTGCTCACAGGATAGAAGACCTTGTGGCCTTCACAGGTTGAGGTCCCTCATTTTAGTACCCTCTGTCACCCGTGTGGGATTTGTGAGTGGTAGGACTCAGAAGAATGAGCCGAGTCCTAGGGGTAAGTTAAATAGAGTCAACCTCCAGTTATGTTTATGGTAGGAGTCCTGTAACCTATTCACTGGAACCATTTAAAATGCCCGGTACTTCAGAGTCTGGGTGATGGGGAGAGTCCTCCCTTGTGTTAAGTTTAATAAATTTGTGGCCTGCCCCTTAAAATCCATCTCTGTGTTTGTTCTCATTTGCCACTGTCCACATCGACACCTCTAATGCTGAAAATTATTGGAAACCTTTTGCCATGGTAGAATCAATCCTATGTGTTAGTTCTCATTGAGGATTAAAATTCAGAACAGATTTGAAACTTTTAGATAAAAGCCATTTTTGAGTTATAATTGGAAAACTTAATGTTAGAACAATTTTCAGTAGGTGAAAAACACCAACTTTTCAAAGTCTCATAACTGAGAAATAGCATGTCCAATTTAACTCAAATTTTTAATTGTTTTTTTTTAGCCTAGCCAAAAGAAAAGATGTTCTTTCAGTTTAGAAGGTCAAAATAAAAAAGCTGGCTAATAACTATAATCACAGCATCACTGTTGGATTGTGTCTCCTTAATGTTGTTATAATAAACATTTTCTGCAAGATTATGAAATCTAAACAAGAGCTCTAATGTAGAAGTTCTCAAACCTTCCAAAACATAAACATCAACATCATTTTAATAGAGTAAGAAAGGGATGTCTGGCTACCTATTTGCAATCTCATAACACCCGTGTAGCAACTACAGCAGTTACTTATATGGAAAAGTAACATTAGGAAAATACTGGATATATTTTTAGTGCTCTTTAATTCAGTAAGTATTTGTTTCATCTCCATTTTCCCATCTTTTCTGGTGCACTCAGTTGGAAAAAAGGGGAATGAGCCAGCACATGTGACCAGCCTGTTCTCCATGGACATCCAGCAAATGCTCCACAGACTTCAGTTTGCAAGCTTCTGCTCTAATGCATCCAGTTTTGAAACAGCAGTACAAATTAAATTAAAACATTACTAAGTATTTTTAAAATCACAGCAAACTTACTTTAGATTGTTAGACTGTGGGTGCAGTAACCTTGTTTTACACCTGCTTATAATAGGATGGCAGGTTTTGGAAAGTACACTTCAGTCATCCTGATGCTAGGTGCTTGTGTAACCCACACACCTTGTGGGTGTGGTGTTCTGTCCCATCTAGTGGCACCAAGACCGCTTAGAGAGATTTAAATGAGTCTGCTATACAGCCTTAGCTAATAGACAGTTGACTTTTAGCTCATGCAATAGAGGTTCATGCACTAAACTCCAGAGGTCCCCGGTTTGACTCCACCCGACGACCGGGGTCATCAGTGTTACAAGTGGGGGCTCATCCAGGATTTCAAGTGGGAATCTCTGAAGCTTGGGACGCACTTCCTCAGCTAAGGGAAGCATGTAACCCACACACATTCTGGGTGTGGTGTTCTGTCCCATCTAGTGGTACTGAGACCACTTAGAGAGAGTTAAATGAGTCTTCTCTACAGCCTTAGTTAAGAGGCAGTTGGCTTTTAGCTCACATGCTAGAGGCTCACGCACTAAGCTCCAGAGGTCTCAGATTAGATCCCCCTGCCGACAGCCCGGGTCTGTCAGTGTTACACTTGCAACCCTCTATAGAGAGGTTGAAGTATTTTGCAGACAAACTCTGGTGTTAGATCAGGTGTGAGGGTCCAAACAGCACCAATCTTGGAGAATAAAAGGGAGGGAGTGTCTCTTTGGGGCAGTGGAAACTACAGTCAAGAACAAGAGGTTTGTCAGGGAAAGCCTATGAACAGCCAATCTTGGGGAGAAAGCTTAGGTTGACATTTCTGTTTTGTGGTTGTTTTCTTAAATCAAAAATAAAAACAAAGGAGATAAATTTGGATTGTGTACACAAGATATATATTCTGTTTGGAGAGGGATAGGAACTTTTTATGTTTTTATCATAATGCACAGTTATGGCATGATAAAAAATAACTCCTTAAATAAACCATCTATGAAAGTTGTTTACCAGCACAAAGACTGCCTCACAATTTTATTGCTTCATAGGCTATCATAAACAGATAGTTAAGGGTTAATGTCTCTTTCACCTGTAAAGGGTTAACAAACAGTGACCTGCAACACCTGACCAGAGGACCAATCAGGAGACAAGATACTTTCAAATCTCGGTGGAGGGAAGCCTTTGTGTGTGTTTTTGGGTTTTGCTTTGTTCTCTCTGGACTCTGAGAGTGACCACACGTACCTACAGGCTCTCTAATCTTCTATTCCCATTTTGTGAGTAAAAAGGTAGAAAGGCGGTATAGTCTTTTTATTTCTTTTCCTTTATTTTCAATTGTGTAGTTTGCTGGAAGTATTTTAAATTGTATTTGCTGGGGGGAGGGCTTCTTTTTAGTTTCTATAAGCTGACAGACCCTGTAACTTTTTACCTCTAAATTGCAGAGATAGACCTTTTACTTTTTCTTTCTTTTTATTAAAAGTTTTGCTTTTAAGACCTGTCTGATTTTTTCTCCTTGTTGAGGCTCAAGGGAATTGAGTCTGTACTTAACAGGGAGGGAGGGGGGAAGGGGGAATCCCTTTGTTTTAGATTCACGGAACTTGAATCTGGATTGCCTCTGGGAGAAGGTATCATTCCTCTCTGTGTGGTGATTCAAGGAGTTGAATCACAGCGATCTCCTAGTGCACCCAGGGTGGGAAAGAGCTGGGAGGAAGAAAGGAGGGGGAAGGGAAATGGTTTATTCCCCTTTGTTGTGAGACTCAAGGAATTTGGGTCTTGGGGTTCCCAGGGAAGGTTTTGGGGGAGACCAGAGTCTATCAGGCGCTCTACTCTAAGTCCTGATTGGTGGCAGCACTACAGGATCTAAGCTGGTAATTAAGCTTAGGAGAATTCATGCTAGTACCCATATTTTGGATGCTAAGGTTCAGATTTGGGAATTATACTATGACATGGTAGGCAGTGGTGGGATAAAGATAAGAATCCAAAAGCCACTAAGATTATTATTTTTCTTTTTTCTCTGCTAGCTGCTTATAAGCGGAGAAAAAGGAGTTTTTAAAAACAAGTTTGCAGTTGTTTTTTTCTTTCTCTCTTCCTTCTGAGTACACTGAAGGCAGAGAGATTAAGGTTTAACAAGGGTCTTTTGTTAAACAAAGCAGGCTTAAGTGGCCAGCAACAAACTCCAGCAATACATATCTGCAAATGAAAGGGTCTTTTATTTCTTTACTTTACGTGAAAGGCACTGTTGCTAGGCAACAAAGAAGCAGCAGTTCAGGCAGTAAAACACTAGAGGGCACCCCAACACAAGACATCAGAAACCATGAGTACCAAGGACACCCTGAAACAGGAACGGGCAAGGCTACAAGCCATAGAAAAAGAAAACGAACATAGGAGACGGATAAAACTAATTAATGCAGAAATAACCAAGGAAGAGGCGGTCCACAAAAGAGAACAAGAAGCAAAAGAGGCAGACCACCGAAGACAGATGGAACTCCAGAGAGAAGCCCACCAGCAGACCCTGGCATTAGAACAGGCTAAGCAACAGAACATAGCCAATCCTAACAACACTTCACCAGTTGTTGTTCCACATCCCAAAAAATTTCTCACCTACAAGGCAGGTGATGACAGTGAAGCCTTCTTAGAAAATTTTGAAAGGACCTGCCATGGATACAGCATCTCTGAAAACCAGTACATGATAGAGCTGAGGCCACTGCTCAGTGGACCTTTAGCAGAGGTGGCAGCTGAAATGCCTAAGGAGAACATGAACGATTATAAACTTTTTCAAACCAAGGCCAGATACAGAATGGGGATAACACTTGAACATGCCCGTCGGCGGTTCAGAACCCTAAAATGGAACCCAGATGTGTCATTCCCCCGACACGCCTACCACATTGCAAAGAATTATGAGGCCTGGATATCAGGAACAAAGGTTAACAATATGGACAAGCTGCACCTCCTGATACAAATGGAGTAGTTCTTAGATGGTGTTCCTGAGGAAATAGAGAGGTACATCCGAGACGGGAAACCCAAAATGATAACCGAGGCGGGGGAGATTGGAGCCAAATGGATGGAAGTGGCAGAAAAGAAAAAACCTACTGTCAAGGGGAGCGAATACCCCAGGGGGCACACCGACAATAAACACTATAACCGAGGGCAGCAGAAGACCCCACCGACAACCCAAGGAAAGCCACAGACTGCCTATTCTTCCACCTCACCAGTCTCTAGTAACCCACCTCGACCCAGTGACCAGTCAGCTGGAAGATGCTTTAAGTGTAATGAACTGGGACATATAAAGGCCAACTGCCCAAAGAACCCCAACGGAGTGCAGTTCATTACACCACCATCACACCAAAGATCCCCAGGCCCAGATGCCTCTCAAATACCCTTGGAGCGAAGGGAAACTTTGAGAGTGGGCGGAAAAAAAGGTTACTGCGTGGAGAGACACGGGGGCACAAGTGTCAGCTATCCACCAATCCTTGGTGGACCCCAAATTCATCAACCCAAAAGCCCAAGTGACAATTTACCCCTTCATGTCACAAGCTGTAGACTTGCCTACAGCTGAACTGCCTGTCCAGGACAAAGGCTGGTCAGGAATGTGGACTTCTGCAGTCTATGACAATTATTCCATCCCCATGCTACTGGGAGAAGACTTGGCCAACCAGGTGAAACGGGCCAAGAGAGTGGGAATGGTTACATGCAGCCAAACCAGGCAAGCTTCCAGACCCATTCCTGTTCCTGAGCCGTCCACAGGGGCCCCATCTGTGTTACAAGAGACCCAGAGGTAGTGGACACGGATCCCATGCCAACAACAGAAACAGCCACAGTACCTCCAGTCACAGACCAGGAACTGGAAAAGCAGCCAGCACCAGAACCGTTGCCAGCACTGACGCCAGCGCTTGCAAATCCATCTTCAACCCCAACGCAGAGGGTGCCAGCGAACCTGAACTGGCAGAAGCAGCAAACCACCACACTCAAGAGGCTCAGCCAGAGCCTGAAATACTCCCTGGTGCACCAGCGGAGAGCAGCTCACCAGCAACGGAAACGACCCCATCACCTACATCGCTTCCAGAGGGACCAAGCCCAAGTCCACAGTCTAAGAAAGAACTGGTGTCTCCAGCTTCAAGGGAACAGTTCCAGCCTAAGCAGGAAGCAGATGACAGCCTTCAGAAAGCTTGGGCGGTGGCACGGAGCACCCCACCGCCTCTCAGCTCTTCTAATCGATCCCGGTTTGTTGTAGAACAAGGACTTTTATACAAGGAGACTCTTTCTGGTGGACACCAGGAAAACTGGCACCCGCAAAAACAGTTGGTGGTTCCAACTAAGTACCAGGGGAAGCTCTTAAGCTTAGCCCATGATCATCCCAGTGGCCATGCTGGGGTGAACAGAACCAAAGACCGGTTGGGGAAGTCCTTCCACTGGGAGGGGATGGGCAAGGACGTTGCCAAGTATGTCCGGTCTTGTGAGGTATGCCAAAGAGTGGGAAAACCCCAAGACCAGATCAAGGCCCCTCTCCAGCCACTCCCCATAATTGAGGTCCCATTTCAGCGAGTAGCTGTGGATATTCTGGGTCCTTTCCCAAAAAAGACACCCAGAGGAAAGCAGTACGTACTGACTTTCGTGGACTTTTCTACCCGATGGCTGGAAGCAGTAGCTCTAGGCAACACCAGGGCTAAAGCTGTGTGCCTGGCCCTAACAGACATTTTTGCCAGGGTAGGTTGGCCCTCCGACATCCTTACAGATTCAGGATCTAATTTCCTGGCAGGGACCATGAAAGAACTGTGGGAAACTCATTGGATGAACTACTTGGTTGCCACCCCATACCACCATCAAACCAATGGCCTGGTGGAAAGGTTTAAGGAACTCTGGGTGCCATGATAGGTAAATTCGTCAATGAACACTCCAATGACTGGGACTAGTGTTGCAGCAGTTACTTTTTGCCTACAGGGCTGTACCACATCCCAGTTTAGGGTTTTCACCGTTTGAACTTGTGTATGGCCATGAGGTTAAGGGGCCATTACAGTTGGTGAAGCAGCAATGGGAGGGGTTTACACCTCCTCCAGGGACTAATATTCTGGACTTTGTAAGCAACCTACAAAGCACCCTCCGACACTCTTTAGCCCCTGCTAAAGAAAACCTAAAGGATGCTCAGGAAGAGCAAAAGGCCTGGTATGACAGACATACCAGAGAGCGTTCCTTCAAGGTAGAAGACCAGGTTATGGTCCTGAAGGCGCAACAGGCCCATAAGATGGAAGCATCATGGGAAGGGCCATTCACGGTCCAAGAGCGCCTGGGAGCTGTTAACTACCTCATAGCATTTCCCAATTCCTCCCTAAAGCCCAAAGTTTACCATGTTAATTCTCTCAAGCCCTTTTATTCCAGAGACTTACAGGTTTGCCAGTTTATAGTCCAGGGAGGAGATGACACTGAATGGCCTGAAAGTGTCTACTACGAAGGAAAATCTGACGGTGGCGTGGAAGAGGTGAACCTCTCCACAACCCTGGAACATCTGCAGCGGCAACAAATCAAGGAGCTGTGTACTAGCTTCGCCCCATTGTTCTCAGTCACCCCAGGACGGACTGAACGGGCATACCACTCCATTGACACAGGTAATGCTCACCCAATTAGAACCCCACCCTACCGAGTGTCTCCTCATGCCCAAGCTGCTATAGAATGGGAAATCCAGAACATGCTACAGATGAGTATAATCCGCTCATCTACCAGTGCATAGGCATCTCCAGTGGTTCTGGTACCCAAACCAGATGGGGAAATACGCTTTTGCGTGGACTACCGTAAGCTAAATGCGGTAACTCGTCCAGACAACTATCCAATGCCACGCACCGATGAGCTATTGGAAAAGTTGGGATGTGCCAATTCATATCTACAATAGACTTAACCAAGGGGTACTGGCAAGTACTGCTAGATGAACCTGCCAAGGAAAGGTCAGCATTCATCACCCATGCGGGGGGGGGGGGGGGGTATGAATTTAATGTACTTCCTTTCGGGCTGCGAAATGCACCCGCCACCTTCCAGAGGCTGGTAGATGGTCTACCAGCAGAATTAGGAGAATATGCAGTTGCCTACCTCGATGATGTGGCCATTTTTTCAGATTCATGGCCCGAACACCTAGAACACCTGGAAAAAGTCTTTGAACGCATCAGGCAGGCAGGACTAACTGTTAAGGCCAAAAAGTGTCAAATAGGCCAAAACAGAGTGACTTACCTTGGACACCAGGTGGGTCAAGGAACCATAAACCCCCTACAGGCCAAGGTGGATGCTATCCAAAAGTGGCCTGTCCCAAAGTCCAAAAAACAGGTCCAATCCTTCTTAGGCTTGGCCGGGTATTACAGGCGATTTGTACCACACTACAGCCAAATTGCTGCCCCACTGACCGACCTGACCAAAAAGACCCAGCCGCATGCAGTCAAGTGGACTAATGAGTGTCAGAAGGCCTTTACCCAGCTTAAGGCGACACTCATGTCGGACTCTGTGCTAAGGGCCCCAGACTTTGACAAACCATTCCTAGTAACCACAGATGCATCTGAGCGTGGTATAGGAGCAGTTCTCATGCAGGAAGGACCAGATCACAACTTCCATCCTGTCATGTCTCCTGTCTGAGAGGGAAAGTCACTGGTCAGTCAGTGAAAAGGAATGCTACGTCATTGTATACGCCCTGGAAAAGCGTTTGGGGACGGCGGTTCCAGCTATAAACCGACCATGCTGCGCTAAAGTTTTGCTTTTAAAAAAAAAAGAAAAAAGTAAAAGGTCTATCTCTGCAATTTAGATGGTAAAAAGTTACAGGGTCTGTCAGCTTATAGAAACTAAAAAGAAGCCTCCCCCCAGCAAATACAATTTAAAATACTTCCAGCAAACTACACAATTGCAAATAAAGGAAAAGAAATCAAAAGACTATACCGCCTTTCTACCTTTTTACTCACAAAATGGGAATAGAAGATTAGAGAGCCTGTAGGTACGTGTGGTCACTCTCAGAGTCCAGAGAGAACAAAGCAAAACCCAAAAACACACACAAAGGCTTCCCTCCACCGAGATTTGAAAGTATCTTGTCTCCTGATTGGTCCTCTGGTCAGGTGTTGCAGGTCACTGTTTGTTAACCCTTTACAGGTGAAAGAGACATTAACCCTTAACTATCTGTTTCTGACATAGGCAGCATGGTAACCATACCATTTCTATAAAAACAAGTTAATTGCTTTTATATTTGGCAATGTCTCAAATATTTTTAAAGGCTTTATGATCCCATTAAATTAATAAGAATTGATCATCGCCAATTTTCTTTGATGACTCCAAGGATTAAGAGAGCACTGCTGCTCTCTGAAAGTATGGAATTTGGCTCTTACTTGATTCAAGAGTTGAAATCTGGGATTTTGGCTTGCAAGACTGTTTTGGATTTTATCCTTTTAGTATTTCAAAATAAAGAAAAATCAGCAAACTGAAAAGTACGGCAAAGTAAATAATCTTCAAACTAAAAATTGCAACATCTGCTTTACTAGACACTTGAAAAGTTTTCTAAACTCATATAGTTGGAAAATAATCTGGTCTAGTCTAAGTTGTTTATTCATTATTAAACTTTGATCAAATCTATTTTAAGTTATATAAAATTACACCATACAACTCTGTATGTTGCTTATCTGCAGAGAGATTACAAACGCCTTCAAGCAGGGACTGGGAGCGCCTTTGCATTTGTACAGCACCTAGCATGATGAGGTTCTATATCCTGACAGGGGCTTCTGGATGCTATCCATGAATGCACATAAAACAGCCACAAGAATGATTAAAGGATTAGAAACCTGCCTTACAGTGATAAACTCAAGAAGCTCAATCTATTTAGCTTAACAAAGAGAAGGTTAAGGGGTGACCTGATCAGTCTCTAAGAACCTACATGGGGAACAAATATTTGGTAATGGGCTCTTGTCTAGCAGACAAAAGTATAAGAAGAGCTTATGACTGGAAGTTGAAGCTAGACAAATTCAGACCGGAAATAAGGTGTAAATTTTTAACAGCGAGAGTAAGTAACCATTGGAACCAAGAGTCCTGGTGGATTCTCCATCACTGGCAAATTTCAAATCAAGTTTGGATGTTTTTTCTAAAAGACATGCTCTAGGAATTATTTTGGGGAAGTTCTCTAGCTTTTGTTATACAGGAGGTGAGACTAGATGATCAGAATGGATCTTTCTGGCCTTGGAATCTGTGAATCTATGCAGGGGTTCTCAGGACAAATCTTTTGGTGGCATCAGTGTGCGGCCACCAATTCTTGCTGGTGGCCGCTCTCACACTTTTTCCTAAAACACTTAATTAGCTTTAGAAAAAAACAAATAAATATGCACATACACGTGTCCAAATCATTGTAATTTATTTATTGCTAGCTAGTAAGTCCATTGTGAAAAATGATATTAACAAACTTACAAGTATCATTTTTCACAAGAGATTTACTCAGCCCTAGCAAACCTAGGGACAAATTAAGCTCTGGATGGGGGGTTGGAGGCGGCAAGAGGGGCCATGGACGAGGGTGGGTGGGTGAGGACCCAGGGAAGCATCAGAGGGCTGCAGCCTGAAGCCCCATAGCCAGAGCCTGAAGCCCCATGGCCAGCGGATGGGGGCTGGGAATGGAGCCCGAAGCCATGTGGCTGGAGCCTGGAACCTACTATCACACAGCTGGAGCCTGAGGATGGAGCCTGAAGCCCCATGGCCAGAGCCTGCCACCCCGCCACTCCAAGGCTGCACCCCAAAGCCTGAACCCCACTGCCACTGGGAAGATGGGGAAATCACTGGCTGCCTGCTCCTCCAGTGTTGTGCCCCAGGTGACTCCAGAGGTGGGTGGGGCCCAACCCCTGCTGGTGGCCCCAGCAACTAACACCAAGGTGGTGCATCCAGGAGCGACAGGGAGGGGAGGGGCTGCTACTTTACCCCCTTACCCCAATCACAGCCCAGGAGGCTGTGGCCGCAAGAAAAGCCCCTGGTGGCACCATCTGAGAAACATTGATATAGCAATGAAGTATAATAATCCCTTCTTAGTAAAATGTTTAGTTTCCATCTAAAGAAATTCAGTCATAAATCTTGTTCAATGTCCATATGAATGAACCTGTATCTGTGTAGTAAATATAGCACAAATAGTCTGACATTGGCACACATACTACAGCAGCCTTTCAAAGCAGCAGTTTGATGTGCAAAATTAAAAAAAAATTCTTGTCAGCCATGTTTGGTTTTAGTTTATTGGGGGGGGGAGCGGAGAAGAAACAACTCATTTTGCTGGCTAACACAGGCGAACGGTGATAAATGTTAGAGGGCGGCACACTGGCGCATAAGAGCAGCTTTAATGTGTAAAATAAACACTGGCAGCTTGAAGACAATGTCAGAGGATGTTTTGATAAATTACCTGGCCTAGTTTGTTTTTTCAATCTCACTTTTTCTTACTTGTTTTATTTATTTATTCTGCTGCAACCAGAAAAGACAAAAAGATCCACACACTCGGAACACCCTGGCACCTTCAAAGGTGTAGCAAACTTTTACTTCCCAGAGTTTAAACTCTGTGGGGCGGACTTCATTGTGTGGGTGGGTGGGTGGGTGAGAAAGAGAGAGAGTGAGTGAGACAGACACAGAGAACAATTAATGATAAAGTCACAGGGATGAAAGCAAATGTCATACTGGGAGGCAAGGAGGAATGCAGAGCTGACTGCATGGGATTTTGGACCTGTTCTGATTTTTACCAAAGCTGTTTACCTGCTCACACTGAAAACAGTAGAAAATGCTTATGCCATTAGGAGAGATGTTTCTGAATAAGGTCAACAAATATTTGTTCATGTACCATCTTGCTAGTTTTCAGTTAAGCTAAGAGAAAAGTATAGTGATGTGAACACTAACTTTAATAAGGTCACAATCCAATCAGTTATCATGGGCTTGCTTAGAGGGATGGGTATATTGCACGGACTCTCTAATAGATATTTGAACAGAACCATCTGACTCACCAAGGCACCCAAAAAGAATCTGAACAATTTAAGAAGAATGTGGATGTTATAGGTGTAGAATACTGATAGAACTGGTCTCCTTTCATCCTGGCTCCTGGATACTGAAGCGTATTCCAAATGTGTCAGCCAAGTACCTAGGCAGCCTGTCTTGATGTTTTACATTAAAAAATGCAGTTCATGTGCAATAGGTGTATGTTTTTCATAAAATGTTACATCATTCCCAGATCGCCGGACTGTTTTTCTACTGAGTTCACTGTAATTATACACAGTATTTGCCATGTCCCTTTCCCCCATGAAAGCAGGTAAATCGTTTTAGATTTACAGCTCAGGAAGCTTAATTTGCAGATAAAATTAAGCTGCACAGAATCAAAAGCTATATACTGAACTTTTAACTTACTTAACTATCATCCTTCTCCAACAAAGCCTTCTGCCCCAGCTATCAGCAAGAAAAAGTGAATTTCCTCTTTTTTAGACTATTCTTGACACGGACTTCAATAAGTCTTCCTTTTCAAGTTAGCCTTCAACAGCAACAGGAAGCTAATTTCAACCCTACACTCATCCACAGGCAGGAACAACACACACACACACACACACACACACACACACACACACACGTTTTTGGCTGCAGCTTTTCTACAAGTCAGCATAGCAACAGAACTTAAGAAAGAAGATCTCTGAGCTTTGAACAGTTTCCAAAACACTTCACAACTGCAGAAGCATGAAGTTACGGCACAGTGCTTACTCTTCTTTCCTCTCAGGTCCAGAAAAAGTCTTTGCTGAGATCAGTTTTAATAAGGAAGTCAGTCTTCCCTGACCTGTGGATGCATACAACTGCACTCTTATAGAATCAGTCCTGATAAATAATCCAGCAACAGTTTATGAAGGGTAATAAGGGAGAGATTGCCTCATCTCCAGAATGTTAAACAAACATTAAATAAAGCCAAAACAGCTGCATCGACATGGTCATCTAAAGCCTCCCACTATTGCATGAGCAACAGTGGTTGCATGAGCAACAGTGGTTAGTAAACAAAGGACTCCAGTGTTTTTACCACTGTGTACTAACCCTGCTCAAAGAAGGTCTCACTCTAGGGCAAAGCAAGAAAGGGTTGTGGAACATATTTTCAACAGCTGGCTTTAAAATCTGAACTACACAGTCCAGAGTAGCCTTTATTTTAAGAATGCAGTGCTGTGGAAACCCAGTCAACCCCTGAACTATCTACTGGACTCTTTACTGTGGGCAGTTTTCATCTTTATGTCTGAGCATACACAACTGTCCAGTTCTACAGGATTTCACATCAACTGGCAATTCGTTGTGCCTAGTAACTCAAAAATAAGGGTGTCCCCCTACAAGCAATGCACATAATGATCAGCATTTTATTCTCTCTCTCCCATTCTTCTAAATCCTCTCCTGTGTTAAAAGATGAAGAAGGGGCCTCTGCAGGAACAAATGTCCATGAGGATCTTCTAATGGAGATGCCTCCACATTATATGGTAACTTCTCTTGTTCCCTAGCACAGAGAGCCACAGGGCACATTTGCAAATCTGGTGTAACCCAGGAGATGTGGGAGGCCACAGTCATCTGTGGAGCAGCTCTGAATCTCTGCCCTGGTATTCACTTTTTCCAGCTCCACTAGAGCTATGCTATGAGGGAATCAGGGCCAGCCTGGGGAGACTATATGGAACAATACGTACCTTTTTTCCAGGGATTTTCTGCAGTGTTTATCTCCCTCTGGCCTGAGCACTGCCCCTGCTACCTCTATTCTTTTCATCTCTTTACTATGGGCATAGACCTGAGAAACACAGAGGGGCACTAAGGGGATGAAGTGCCACAGAGGTAACGAATCCATGGGGAGGAGGAGGGCACCACCTATGGCGACAACCCTCCATATATAGATCTATGACAATCTGACCAACTGAAATCTAAGATACTTTAAGAACAAGCTAAACTGAAGTTGATCCCTGAATCAGAGCTTCATTCTAACAATTACTTTTTAAAAATGGAAAAATGCAGAGTATAGGCAGGTGCTCACCAAGCACAGAGGCAGTGATAAACTAGAAACATTAACACAGTGACATAAAATATACAGGCAACCCAGAAAGAACCGCACTATTATCAATGGGACGAAGGGGGGAGAGTTGCAATTGAAAGATATTTTCCCCAGTAGTGTAGAAAGTATGAATACATACAGGAAAGATACTTCCTCAAATTATCTGGCAAAGTAAGAAATCTTCCACTAAAGAGCAAAGAAATAAAATTGAGCATACTTCTAGGACAAGTCAAAGAGACAGCAGAAATGACTTGACAATGTGCGCCTACCAGCTATCTGTTTTGCATGAATGCTACTGGACTCAAATGGACTCAAAGTACAAACATTCACTGATTCGCTGAAGCCTTACCCTGGGCTGATACTTGGTTGTACTTTATTTAACATTGGCAACACTTGTATCTCTTGTAATCTCAATAAAACATGGTACACATCAATTCAGATTATGATTGTTATTTTATCTGAGACAAGGAGGTAACACCTCAGGCTAATTTGATTTCCATACTAAAATCCAGGATTTTCTAAATATTGTGCTAAATGCCAAAACATCTAAATCTAAGATATAGGCTGAACCTAAAATCCTATATAAAAACTGCAACTTAAAGCAGTGAAAATATATTTCAGTTATGTCCTTTACTAGATCTTGGCTCTACCCATCTTGTAAACTGTGCCATTAAGGTACATCAAAGGATTTATGTAAGTATTTATTAATAAAAGCCATAAATAAATAAAGGAGATGTGTTCTTAGCAAGTTACCAGAAAACTTAAACAGATTCATTTAGTATAATATGAGGTTTTCTGATGTCAATAAGAAATATTCACTGCAGTCTCATAGTATTAAAGACATACTTAGATAAAGAACAAGAAAAATAGAAAAAAAGATTAAGGTCCAAAGGCCAAAAAAAGCTTATTTTATAGTATTTACAATGCATTTTAGCCAGTGAGGCAAACAGAATAGAATTCTTACCTAATGGAAGACAGACTGCTACTTTCTCTGTCAGAAAGTTTACCAATTGTTTAGCTAGGAAGCAGAAGGAGATGGGGGCGGGAAAGAGAAGGAGTTACTATACCCTGATATGGAATTATTTTTTGAAGAAGTAATTCTGCAGTCTACAAGGAATCTCAAACACTCACAAGTACCCTGTGCAGATTAAAGTACTGCACAGGAAAGGTGTTAAGTATCATTGTAAAAACCTACATCTATTTCAGTACATTTCAATTAATTCTTTTCTTACCTAAATGTTAATCTTATAATATCAGTTAATTTTTTACACTTCTGGTTTCCATCCTCCTTACAACATGCACAGCAGTATATTTATACAGCACCAAAATCTATATCTTAGACTACGTGTGCTTATATATTTTATAGTATAACACAAGCAGTACTTAGATTTTGACTGTGAACCAGAGGACATACATACTGAGTACACAGATAAGGATTCAGTTTTCTACAATCGCAAGGGTCATTATCCTGCCTAAGTATACACACTCATTATTATTATTATTTGTTTATGGTAACATTCACGATGTGCTTCATGCTTTCTATACATTCAAAAAGAGATGGTGTCTGCTCCAAAGAGCTCAAGTCTCAGACCAGACAGAGGGAGGTGGAAGGAAACAACAGGAAAGTTTTATACACATCAATGCAATTCATTACAAATTGTATGCAGCAGCGGGTCTTTAAAAGGAACTGTTTAAATGTAGACAAAATACAGCCCTTGCAGGCAGATGAGTTCAAGGCGCTACCTTGCACAAGAGAGTGCATGGGCGAAGCTGACAATGGGGAGGACAAGCCCGAGAACATGGGCAGACCAGTGAAGGGGAGAATGATGCAAAGCTTGACAAGGGAGGTTAAAGAGAAAAGAGCTGAGACATATAGAGCTTTGAAGGTGGTAACAAAAAACGTGGAGAACAGTGGATGGAGGAGTCCATGGAGGGATTCTGGGCGGGCAGTGACATGATCTAATTGATGGGCAAGGAAGATGTCCTGAAGATAAACATAGAGCTTAGGTCACTATTAGAATTGCATCACAAATGGAGTCTCCAATCCAGACTTCCTGGAATTCTGGGGGAAGCTTCATGAATTCCCTAATCTGACCCTGACCATACTGTTTGCGTTTTATGCTGGATTCAAAATCTGAGAGACTCCATTTCTGATAATGCTTCATATAATAACTGCCATTTGTTTCTAGCAGTGCCCACAATGCTCTAGAATCTTACAAACATAGAAGGAGGTACAATTGCTGCGCTGAAAAGCTGATAGTCCAAAAAGTCAAAACAGAACAAACGATAGAGAAATGAGACCAACATAAAAGTAACATGGTCAGTTAGGGACTGGCCATGTTCTAATAATAAAAAATGTATATTTTAATACAAAGATATCCCCAAGTATCCAACAACCTCACTAAAATCAACCAGTTAGCTACCTGTAGGAGTCACAGTAGAAGTGGGTCTTTAGGCAGGACTTGAATGCAGGAGAAAAGCGGTTCAATACAGATGTTCACAAGGATGTTCCATGTGATGAGAGTGGCATAGAAGATAGGCAAAATCTCCCAAAGTTCCCATTATTTAGTGCCAAAATTTCACAAGAGCTGTACAATCTGATTTGGGCTCAGACCCAAAACCTATCCTTAACCTATCATGAATCTGAACCTCACTTCCTCATCCTAGTGCTAGTGCTACTATTTATTCTATAGCACAGCAGATCTGCGTAGCGTTTCATGGACAAAGTAAAATGACAGGCCCCAGCCTAGAGAAGCTTACAATCAGTATTAGGGCCTTCTCCTACTGCAGTAAATGGAAGTTTTTCCATAGACTTCAAAAAGAGCAAGATCAAGGACTAATTTAAAAGAAGGACATGGAGGATGGGCAAAAAAAATGTGTGTGGGGGAGAGAGGTGAGGGAGCAGGAAGAGGATGGAAAAAGGAAAGAAGTCACAGTAGAAGAGAGTTATAGTGAAAGTGTAACAAAGAAGTATGCCTTTGTGATGTACACAAATTGTTGGGAGGATATTTTAAATAATATGAGTATTTTAACATAATATTTATTATATTAAAGGTTTGAAAGGAGCAAAGACAGGCAGGAATCAGAGTGGGAGTTAGGGGTAAAAGGCTGATCACCTGTGAGTTGTAGGAGTAGAAATTATTACTGACACTTTAAGAGTAGATATACTGGTAAGTCACACAGGGATAGGATGAAAAAAAGAGGGGACCCTGGATTCCTGAGGCACACTAGCAAAGTGGAAAAGGAGCAGGAACCGCCCCTGAGGGAGCAGAAGCTGTGTCTGGAGCAGCAGGAGACAATGAGTTTAAGTCAAGAACTGCAAAATCCCAGGAACCATTAGGAGAGGGATTGGTAAGACAGAACATATCATACCACCACTATATAAATTTATGGTACACCCATACCTTGAATACTGTGTGCCGTTCTTGTCACCGCATCTCAAAAAAGATACATCAGAATTGAAAAAGGTAACAGAGAAGGGCAACAAAAATGATTAAGGATATGGAATAGCTTCCATACAAGGAGAGATTAAAAAGACGGATTGTTTAGCTTGGAAAAAGAGATGATTGAGGGTGGATATGATAGAGGTCTACAAAATCTTGAATGGTGTGGAGAAAGTAAATAAGGAAGCGTTATTTACCACTTCACATAACACAAGAACTAGGGGGTCAGCCAATTAAATTAATAGACAGTAGGTTTAAAACAAATATAAGGAAGTACTTCTTCACACAACACACAGTCAACATGTTGAACTCATTGACAGGGGCCACTGTGGTAGCCAAAAATATAACTGGGTTCAAAGAAGAATTAGATAATTCTAATGGAGGATAGGTCCATCGATGGCTATTGGCCAAGATGGTCATGGATGCAAACGTATGCTTTGGGTGTCCCTAAACCTTTGACTGCTAGAAGCTGGGACTGGATGACGGGGGATGGATCACTTGATAAGTTGCCCTGATCATCCATGCTCAAGCATCTGGCATTGGCCACTGCTGGAAGAGAGGATACTGTGCTAGATGGACCATTGGTCTGACCCAGAATGGCCATTCTTATGTTCTAAAGAAAGAGAAGGATGAGAGTCTAGAAGTAATTAAAATACCATGTTATATTCTCAGATATACTAGGCATGTTGGAGATCAGAATTTAGTTACCTATAGTAGAATTCCCTCTAAACCCCCACGCCTTCATACTCTGCAGTGCCAGGCACTCTTGTTTGCAGTTTCAGCTGAAGGTCTACAGATTGAATGGGCAACATGCCTAAACTATCTTATCTATTCTGCTGGAAAAGTAATCCCCTTGTGAAGCACAGTGGCACAAAAGTGTGGAAAGTTTGCACTGTTGCTGCCAGTGTGATAATGGCTCTGTGATAGTTAAATCTCCTGTACTATTAATCTAATACCTTGTGGGACCACTAACATTAACTCTGAAAACATATGGGTTTGATCATGTGGTCTTTTCCCCTTTTTTGTGTGCGCAACAATATTGACAATGTACTTCCAAACTGGGCAATAATTTATCATCAGGGTTTTAGAAGAATAACTGAAAGGGAAGAAACAACTTCAGAGACTGAGGAGGAGCAAAAGACAAGTAGTAAGGAGCTAAGGAAAAAGGAACCACAAAAATCTAAAAATAGAGGGTAAAGTAGGAAGTTCCTGTAGAGAGATTTGATCTGCTATTGTATTCAGATCCTGGCATTACAAGTTAAGGTCTAGAAGAAGTCATCATCTTTAATACATCATCTCCTTCCTACTGTTCCTTAAACCAAAGAAGCTGATTAAACATCCTGCCACACTCTGGTAACCCTAACAGTACATTTTTTCCATTTCACACTGTAAAAGGTCGGTTACATGTTAAATTGCTCTTCTCTTTGCAAATTGACACTAACTGTTATAAAACTCAGTAACAGTTGCACTTTTGGTCTTTTCAACAAACCACGAAAGCATTAAAATGTAGCATCAGACAACCAGTTACAAGCACACGTTAGAAACAAATATTTGCCTCTCTTTAAAGAGCTTGACTTTTACATTAATTTAGTTAAGCTGCAGTTCTTCACATCTCCACACCTTTTCTTTCTTTACACCCACATGACATGAATGGAGGTGAGATCCTATTATAAATATTTAACCTGTCTTGATCTCATAACTTGTTAAACAATATAAAGAACAGATTATTTAGACAGCGATCTTAGTGATACAGTGCTACATTTCCTTCAAAATGTAATTTTAAATTTGTTTTTTGAAAAAAGTATAGGGCTTTTAAATGGAAAGACTGAAAACAATATAAATTTGAAAGCATTAAGAATTTAACTTCTATTAGCATTTATTTTCCTCCTAGAACCAATGTTGTTCCAAACACACTCATTTATGAGCACCTAAGTTACCAACTGGAAAGAAGCCATTTATAAACTGCTGCCAAGTTAAACCAGCAAAAATGTATAATTTTTTTTTTTATATTTTATGAGAGATAAAAGTGCCAACAACTAAATACTGCAGGATCTCTGCTGCAGTGGAGTTTGTGAGATTCCTGGCACTGCTTGGTGGGCTCTTTACCAACTTTTCTGCAATTTTCTATTAAGTAGTAGTTGGAGTTCATGGGGATGTTGGGGCTAGGTCATTTGTGGGTTCACATGACTCACCAGCTGGAAATAAATGGGATCCAGGCAACTCTGCAAACTCTCAGTGCAGGCAGTGTGGTCAAGTGGATAGAGCACTGGACCGGAGAGTCAATAGACCTAGGTTTTATTCCTAGTTACATGACCCTCATCAACTCACTGTCTCTCAGTTTCCCTGTTTGTAAAAAGGAGGTAATGATCCTTACACTCCATTTTGAGACGTACAGATGATCTGCACGGAATATCCTTATTACTTTTCATTGTCCATCACAACTCATACACTTCACATTCATAGTGTGTGTGTGTGTGTGTGTGTGTGTGTGTGTGTGTGTGTGTGTGTGTTGGACACAACCTGAAACCTTGCTTTTTCTAAAATGTTTTTAACCAATTGTGGAAACTTGGGCTGTAGATTAATCGCAATCTCAAAAAAATTAATCATGATTAATCACACTTTTAACTGCACTGTTAAAAAATAGAATACCAATTGAAATTTATCAAATTTTTTGGATTTTTTTCTACATTTTCAAATATATTGATTTCAATTACAGAATACAATGTGTACAGTGCTCAATTTGTATTATTTTTATTACAAATATTTGCACTGCAAAATGATAAATAAATAGTATTTTTCAATTCCCCTCATACTAGTACTGTAGTGCAATCTCTTTGTTGTGAAATGTAGATTTTTTTTGTTACCTAACTGCACTCAAAAAACAAAAACGTAAAACTTCAGAGTCTACCAGTCCACTCAGTCCTACTACTTGTTCAGGCAATTGCTCGGGCAAACAAGTTTGTTTATATTTATGGGAAATAATGCTGCCCTCTTCTTATTTACAATGTCACATGAAACTGAGAACAGGCATTTGCATGACACTTTTGTAGCCAGCATTATAAGGTATTTACATGCAAGATATGCTAAACATTTGTATGCCCCTTCATGCTTTGGTTACCATTCCAGAGGACATGTAGCCATACTGATGATGCTTGTTAAAAAAAAAAAAGTTAATTACATTTGTGACTAAACTCCTTGGGGGAGAATTCTGTCTCCTGCTCTGTTTTACCTGCATTCTGTCATAGATTTCATGTTACAGCAATCTCAGATGATGACCCAGCACACGTTGTTCATTTTAAGAACACTTTCACTGCAGATTTGACAAAACGCAAAGAAGATACCAATGTGAGATTTCTAAAGATAGCTACAGCACTCGACCCAAGGTATAAGAATCTGAAGTGCCTTCCAAAATCTGAGAGAGAGGAGGTGTGAAGCATGTTTTCAGAAGTCTTAAAAGAGTAACACTCTGCTGTGGAAACTACAGAACCCGAGCCACCAAAAAAGAAAAACAACCAGATGGCGGCATCTGACTCAGATGATGAAAGTGAACACGCATCAGTCCGCACAGCTTTGGATAGTTATCGAGCAGAATCCATCATTGGCACGGATGAATATTCCCTGGAAGGATGGTTGAAGCATGAAGGGACATAGGAATCTTTAGCGCATCTGGCACATAAATATCTTGCAACTAGGGACCGAGTGGCTAGGCAGCAGTTCTGCAGAAAAGAACCTAGGGGTTACAGTGGACAAGAAGCTGGAGATGAGTCAACAGTGTGCCCTTGTTGCCAAGAAGGCTAACGGTATTTTGGGCCATATAAGTAGGGGCACTGCCAGCAGATCGAGGGAAGTCATCATTCCCCTCTATTCAGCATTGGTGAGCCCTCATCTGCAGTACTGTGTCCAGTTTTGGGCCCCACACTACAAAAAGGATGTGGAAAAATTGGAAAGAGTCCAGCAGAGGGCAATAAAAAGGATTAGGGGGCTGGAGCACATGACTTATGAGGAGAGGCTGAAGGAACTGGGATTATTTAGTCTGCAGAAGAGAAGAATGGGAGTGGATTTGATAGCTGCTTTCAACTATCTGAAAGGGGGTTCCAAAGAGGATGGATCTAGACTGTTCTCAGTGGTAGCAGATGACATAACAAAGAGTAATGGTCTCAAGTTGCAGTGGGGGAGGTTTAGGTTGGATATTAGGAAAAACTTTTTCACCAGGAGGGTGGTGAAGCTCTGGAATGGGTTACCTAGGGAGGTGGTGGAATCTCCTTCCTTAGAGGATTTTAGGGTCAGGCTTGACAAAGCCCTGGCTGGGATGATTTAGTTGGGGATTGGTCCTGCTTTGAGCAGGGGGTTGGACAAGATGACCTCTTGAAGTCCCTTCCAACCCTGATATTCTATGATTCTATGATGCCAGCTACAACAGTGCCATGCAAACACCTGTGATCACTTCTAGGTGACAGTGTAAACAAGAAGTGGACGGCATTGTCTCCTGGAAATGTAAACAAACTTGTTTGTTTGAGCGATTGGCTGAACAATAAATAAGACTGAGCAGACTTGTAGGCTCTACAGTTTTACATTGTTTTATTTTTGAGTGCAGTTTTTTTTTGTACATAATTCTACATTTGTAAGTTCAACTTTCTTGATAAAGAGATTGCACTACATTATTTGTATTAGGTGAACTGAAAAATACTTCTTTTCATCCAAAATATTTAAATAAATGGTGTTTTATTATTCTTTAACAGTGCAATTAATCATGGTAAATTTTTTTATTCATGAGATTAATCACAATTAATTTTTGTAATCGCTTGAGAGCCCCAGTGGGAACATCTGTATTTTCAGACGATCATGCTGGGATGTAGTCAGAGTACATTTCAAGGAGGAAGATATATAATAAATAGAAAAATCCAGCTCCATGTTCCCTCCTGCCTTAGCTGATAGAGAGCCCACTATCTGTCTGGCAACAATGCAGAGCACTTTGACATGAAACTGCTCCCAATGAAATTAGAGTTTTGCCAAATTTTCAATGGGAAGACGTTCAAGAAACGGACCTACTGCCTCAGGCCTCATGCCTGTCCCTCCCACATTCCACAGGCAGCAAGGGGTGGAGTTAAAGGAGCAGGAAGAAGTCAGCAGGCTCCTCTGTAGACTGACTGGTGGGGAAGCAGGCTGGCCATAGACTCTCCCACCTTTCCTAAGGATTTCTTTAGTGTAGAAGACTTCTCAGTTTGCGCAGGGTAGGTAATCCTTCTTGCAGACCCTGGGCATAAGGGGTATGCTGAGGTTTAGGCCAAGCAAAGGGCAGCATGACCAGAACAGGGAGGGAGAGAAAGGTTTAACCACAAATTGCATTGGAGAACTCTGAAATGACAAATTTGAGAAAATATATTTCTATATATTGTATCCGAAAATTAAGCAATCATTTTTCTGCTCTTCTGGGTTTGTGGCAATATTAATCTGCTTTGAGTTAGAGCAGTTCAATTTAAGTGTTTTTTGATGTTGCCCCTGGAGGAGATGCTACAAAAAGCTCTAGAGTTAATGTTTGAGCTTTTCTGCAAAATCTTCTGCAATAATGAAGTGTGCAGCAGTGATGGCAGGCAGCAAAAACCCTATACAACTATGGATTTACCTCTGCTTTCCTTTAGGTAGAGCTGGAGGGCTGGGACACTTGGCCAGTATGTACAGTTCTCCCTGGCTTATGTCAGGAATGAATTTGAAAATGTGAACGTAAAGTAAACCTATCTGTATTCATTTCTCAGTGAGTTTGGTCTGTTGAACAGGGAGGATGGTAAGACAGAGACTGATGATTAGGACATCTATATTAACAATTTCCAACACATTTTTATTTATTATTACTCAGCTCATGTCATTATATGGATTTTATATTTTACTGTCAGTTTATATTCTGAAATGGCTTGGTTCTTTACTAGATGCTTTATTAATAAATAAAATGCAAAGGATCTGACACAACAGTCTTGACTCAGGACTGCAGACAGTGCATTTTTTACTGTTTACATTTAATCTGTCCCATCTTGTCTCCTGTCTGTGTTGATTTAGTGGTATTCAGGCCCAAAAGCAGGAGCACAACCCCCCCAAATTGGCAGTCAGTATTGAAGGGCTAGGTGGACTCTTTTTCATTAATGTTAGAAATCATCCAATCCAAACTCACATAGCCCATATCATCCCCATCCTGTCCAGTACACTGCCATCATACTTGGTCCACCCCTGGTCCTTGGAAGAGATGTGTTTGAAAAGCTCTGTTCACATGCCAAAATACATCAGTATGAAATATATCAACATAAAGTCACCTTTTATGGTCACACTTTTCTAACAAACTGGTCCAAGAGAAAATCCTAGACAGTGAGCTCAGGCTTACTGTATATGTCAGTGATAATGTCTTCCTATTGTTTCCCATTACTTTTTAACTGTAAATACAGAATACAGAAAAAGTTTCATCTCAGTTCAAGCTAAATGTTTACTATTCACTAGCATTAGGAAGTGCCCAACCCACAGAAGACTTAAAACTAGAAATTGTCATACATTGTAATAATAATGATGAGTACAGAACACTACATCTGTATATCTTTTTCAACTAGAAGCAATCTAAAACATGTATAATATTCTATGCTTTTTATTATTATTATTATTATTATTATTATTATTGATGATCACTCACCCCCTACAGAAGTGAAGTGACCTCTGGGTTGCAATGTGGCCGCTGTTCTGTGCTAGATTCACTGTACGTAGGTTTTTAGGAAGGGAAATTAATAATAACAACACAAGTTGTCATATAGCACTTTTCATTAGTAGAGCTCAATGCACTTTACAAAGCAGGTCAGTATCATTATCCCCATGTTACAGAGGCAAAGAGAAGTCAACTGACTTGCCAAAGGTCACCCAGCAGACCAGTGGCAGAGCAGCCATGTGAAACCACAGGGGGATTTATTCTCTCTCATACACACAAACACACACACCCAAAACATATGCAACCATGTAATTACCAAGACTGGAGCATTAAAGTACCATGGGAACTTTAATGAGGAGTGGTGAGGGACTCTGCTTTAAGTCTGACCCAAAAGGCAACTGTATTTAAAGCAATACTACTGAACGTACAACAAAGTTTAGCTAAAAATTACCAGTGCAATATATGGAAGCAAAAAATTCTATTAGGCGGCCCTATTTGGAGCCTGTGACCCTGGCTCATCCTGGAGTTCAAGCCCTGATAATCAATGTGCTTGAAGCTCATCCTAGTGGATAATAGAAAATTCTGCTCCATTTCCTCTGGGACTTCATGCTCATTAGTCACAGCATACCAATTAAAAGCTTTGTTAGAAAACCAGAGGAATGTGACATAGCACATGTACAGACCAGGAAGCTTCTTTCACATATAACATGGATGAATGGCTTTGTATGGAATGCCAAGCATCACATTAGTAGGTCGTGTGCATCAGCATGCAAGATCAACAAAAGAAGCACAAGAATTTTTAAGTCAGCACTCTTAGTAAGCAACTGTTTTTAATTCTGACTGATAAGAATTCAAATATTTTCCACAGCCAACATCTTCCTCCCCTTCTCGACAAAGCAATGTTAAAGAAAACATTATTTTAAAATGCATTCTTAGGCACATTGTCACTCATGTGATAATCTTAAAAAAACATATTAAATATGACCTCTGGCTATGACCAGTTTCTTTTCTTAGCCATCAGAGGTGAAGTTGGGGTTAATGCCCTGGCAAACTACTTATGAATTAGAACAACAACTATTTTCAAAAGGGATTATTGCCATTATAAACCACTGTCAAGTGTTTGTAACAGCAATGCTTAATTAAGAAAATAACAGGACTAAGCGTCTGTGCTCAGATCATGCAGCTAACAACTGACTCTGCTTCAATCAAAACAGAATGGAATACAGCACACATGCAGATTTATTTTTGTAATGATTTGTGTTTGAGATCTAAACTAAAATATTTAATGTAAGACTTTAAAAATAACCATTGGCAACATCTGCCAAAAAATGTACATTACATTTTTATGAACCCCTGGATTTTATTTCAGCATTTCCCTATAGCAAATCTGTTGCTTCCAGAGAGGTCTTAGGGTTAACATCTCATATTGGCAGTGTGCTTTAAACCTTAGTAGAGGCAACAAACTCCAACTTTCAACTTATATTTTCATTTCTACAATTCAGAGGCAGGATAATGGTGCTGTTTTGCATATTTTTATACTACAGACAGAATATTTTGCAAAATATTCCATGTGTGACAGATATCATCACAAATTATGTTATTGCACCTTGAGAGATGCATCACAAAAATATGCACAGAATAGAAGCTGATTTTGTAGCATGAGAGGGCCTTTGAACCTCTGGAGAGGGTGCAGGCACAAAGGCTGTGCAAGGGACTCTTAGAGCTGGCTAATGTCTAAGGAGGATGTGGGGGCTAGCTGGGGCAGGGCTTCTGGAGCCACAAAACTTCCACACATAAGCTCTGGAGTGCAGGGCTGGTGCAACCATTTAACCAATGATTAACCATTTAACCAATGATCAAAGCTTAAACTAGCAGCAAATTCAATCAGAACAGGGACTCTGTAGGTTAAGGTAATAACCATTGTGTTTTCAACAGCAGGCCACAAAGAGCCTTGGCTGTTAGTTTGATTGAGTCGGAGGATATGCCTAACTCTTTTCTTAAAAGCCTCATTTATAAATGTACCTTAACTTGGCATTTTTTTTGTGTGTACCCTCTAATAACTGTGGCTGTAAATGAGGGTCCTTGAACTATACAATTTGCTGGTGCCATACAATAATCATTGATAGGTGTGAAGCAGAGAGGTCCTGTTTAAAATATTTGGCCTGAAATGTTCCCCTGAAAGAAGGCAAAAAGTTATCACAATTTAATGTGAAGGGCCACACCACACCACACCCTTCAATGTGCAATGCCAATATCAAAGGAGGTATTTAAATTACTCAGCTCAGTCTTTACTCTGGAGCCTACATAATACCACACATCACCACAGTATCACAATGATGTTGCTTTGCAAAACACTGCTTGGACAAGAACAGGGATTTAATGACAATTTTGAATTTGACACTCCACTACCTCAATCCCCAAGTTTCAGAAGAACTATGCAAGGCCCACCACTAAACAAATGAAAATACAAAGGCAAGCTGCTAAACAGGCAAAGTGAGTGGCTGAAAGGGTAAACTTAACCCCTGCTACCAATACCACCCCAATCCCCTAAAAAAAGTCTTGTTTTCTCATATTTTCTTCAGACCCAGACCTAATGAAGACTTTATGCCAGGAGAGGTCTGGTTTTGTGACGGTAAAAGAACAAAACTGCCTTTGCAAGAGCCAAAAAACATGACGACAAAATACCTCATTTTTCACTTTCTGTGAATCCGAAGAACAGTGTGAAGGGGCACACCATGACACTGATCAGGAGGAGGCTAACAAGCTCTTCTGGACCTGCGCTACCTTAATGAGATGCATCTGCAAGGCCTGCTCAGCCTGGAGTAGGAGGAGCTTAAAAAGGGAAACTTACCACAAGAAAGGATAGTGAAGGAGAAGAAGGCTGCTCCACCCAGAGACAGAGGGTAATAAAGGCAGTTCTGCCAGAAGGAGACAGCTGTGATATACACCACTGCTGGAGCCATCCTGGCTGACAGCAAAACAATGTGCCCCAGGAAGAGGCAGCGCCGCCGGGGGGGGGGCAAGAGGGGCAATTTGCCTCAGGCCCCGGGCTCCGCAGAGGCCCCCACGAGAGTTTTTCGGGGCCCCTGGAGTGGGGTCCTTCACTCGCTCGGGGGCCCCAGAAAACTCCTGCGGGGCCGGGCCCCAGAGCTTCTTCCGCTCCCGGTCTTCGCTGGCGGGAGAGTCCATCTGCTCCGGGGCGGAAGGACCCCCCGCCATCGCATTACCGCCGAAGCGGGACCTGCCGCCGAAGCGCAACCCGGTCTTCAGCGGTAATTCGGCGGCGGGGGGCCCTTCCATTCAGGGACCCGCCGCCGAAGTGCCCCGAAGACCCGCGGCGGGGGCTCCCCGCCACCGAATTACAGCCGAAGAGCGGGCGCCACTTCGGCAGTAATTTGCCGGCGAGGGGCCCCTGCCGTGGGTCTTCGGGGCACTTCGGCGGCGGGTCCCAGAATGGAAGGGCCCTCCACTGCCGAACAGGGCCGGCTCTAGACATTTTGCCGCGTGGGAGGCCCCCTGCCGCTTGCCGGTCCCACAGCTCCGGTGGACCTCCTGCAGACATGGCTGCGGAGGGTCCGCTGATCCCGTGGCTCCGATGGACCTCTCGTAGGCGTGCCTGCGGATGCTCCACCGGAGCCGCAGGACCAGCGGACCCTCCGCAGGCACGCCTGCGGGAGGTCCACCGGAGCCGCCTGCCGCCGATGGCCCCAGGCCCCCGGAATCCTCTGGGCGGCCCTGGGAAGAGGAGTAGGAGGTAAAGCCCACAAAGGGGCAATAAACTTTGAGAGACTAAGGCCTGGTCTACACTACAGAATTAGCTGCCATAGGTCAACCTATCTTGGTAAGTGTCTATACTATAATGTTGCTCCTGCCGAAGTAAGTCATCCACTACACTGATCTAATAACTTCACCTCCATGAAAGGTGTAGCACTTTGGTTAATTATAGTGCCTGTGTAGACACTGCATGGCTTATATCGCCTGTTGCTTCCTTTGACAACCCAAGTTCCTGAGCTGGTCAATGTTGCTTGGGCTGTCAGCCCCGGGGCGCAGGACTTGGACTGACAGTGCCCCACAATACCCTGCTTAAGTCAGTGCAAGCGCTCCTCATGAGGACGCACACCACCGACAGAAGGAGTGTAGTGTGGACACGAAGAGCCAATTTAATTACTGTGATGGCTGTAGGTCGACCTAACTTAACTCCACTTAATTTTGTAGAGTAAGCCTATAAAGCCCTAAGCCTGTAAAGCTAAACAAACAGGACTGTCTGACATACTGCTCCTTGTTCTAGCCAGAGCCACATCTCTTGCAAGGAGAAAGGAGAAAGAAGAATCAGCCCTCTGCCTGGGTGCAGTTGCCTCAGAGAGCTCCACAAGTGTTACCACATGGGGTAGAAGAGAGCATAAATGATGGACAGTAGGATCTGGGGGGTGGGTCTAGGGAGACTCCCTCCCTCCCCAACAGGATCTGGGTTTTCGGGGGTTTGGGGTTTGTTTGTTGTCAGTTTTGCAAGCTCTCTAACTATAAAACTATGTCCTGGTGTGAAACTGGAATCTACTGCAAAGTGCTACAGTAGTGGCTAATGCAAGTGCTCATAAATTACAAGTCAGGGCCCCCAAAATATCAGAATAAAAATTAAAAATTGTATTTGCTTTTTGGTTTCTGAACCAGGGTACAGTCAGGTCACGTTTTCAAGCTCTTCTGTGCAACCATGAGAGGCCAGCAACTTACTTTTATTTTTAAATGAAAGCTGTGATTCTCATGTATTCACATGACTCTAGGAATGGGGGCTTTAAGAAAACCAACACATTTTGCAAGACTCGTGCTAAAAATCACAAGGGACTCAGTAGCAGAAGGTTCTTTTTATACTGATGTTTGTGAAAGAGAAAGCAATAAAAATGTGAATTTTCTTTGACTGACTGTAAAAGCCATAACATCTTGATTAGCATTTTAGTTTATTTTCCAATGCACCAAGATAGACCAAAAACAGTTTTTGGGCCAGCCTGATGGCAGCTAGCAGCATGTTTACTGGTTTTTAAGAGGTTCCAGTGAGCCAGTTGCTAGTCAGTGCTCAGCAGAGCAAGCCACAAACAGATACTGAAAAGTAAATGCATCAAAACTTTAAGAACACTAAGGATAATTTGGGTTGCAAGAAAGGAACTGAAAGTAGAATTTGATGCAGAATCTTGAGGGGACTGAGTTTTCACTAAATAACACATTAACAATTTTTTCATTTTTGGTGGAACTTAGTTTTTTCATTATTTTGTTTCCTAGTGAAACAGAAGGCATCTACCTATATTTTTAAAAGATAAGGCAAAACCAGACATTTAAAAAGTGTAATAAATACTAGTTTAAAAAAAGGCAGGCTAAAAAGTTGATTCATACTAATTACATACTGAAAATCAGCACTTACCCAAACACGTTTTTTAATAAAAAATACTTGTATGTATATGTATTTATAAATAGGTTGTGATGGTGAATTATAAACTCGATTTAGATTCACAACATACAAACTACATTGAAACTCACTAATTTACAAAACAGACTTTTGCTGCACTGTAAGAGTAATTCCCCATTTCATTTATAGTAATGAAAACTCAAAGAAAATCTACTTACTTGCAATTTTGTTGTTAAAATAATCCAGAATTTCCAGTTAGTAAATAAATGTAAAGAGTTTGAGAATTTTTGTGCTTTGCTCCTCGGGCGTGTGGAATCTTTTTGGACTTCTTCACATTATGTTTCTCACCATGAAACAGTTTTATCACTAACATTGGATTTTTTTAAAACAAATTTATCGTAAGGATAAATATTTAATCCAGCAGAATCACAGTGCCCTTTTGAACAGGTACCTTGTATTCCTAGTGACATTTATCGTCACCCAACTCGTGTCATGTTACGGCACCGTGTGGACATTTGGAGCAAAATGAAACAGGCCTCTGAAGTTGTGTATGTTAAAGAAAAACATGTGGAGGATTTCCTGCTGTGGAATCCCCACTAAGGCACAAATTCAAGGGGTTGTGGAATTCATTTGTTAAGGCTCTGTCTGCTTGTATCCATAGTACCGTGTCTAGCAATGAATGGATGAGTTAATTACTATTGCTCTTCAGATAACTTTTAATACCACCCTCATCCCTAAAAAATGCTCTTAACAAATATGGATAACTGGGGAGAAATAGAGAATTAGCTTCCTCTGTCTTCTAATGTCTCTAAAGGCAAGTGAATTTTTTATTTTTTAAGATCCCATTTAAACTCATAAGAGCAAAAGAAATGTATATATGTGTTGCATGCAGATGCTGAGCATAGCCATGTGTTTCTTTCTTCCTCTCCCACGACCTCCCTAAGGTTCCCCCTACCTCCCTGCCTCTGCCTCCTTATCTAAGATAAGCAGCCTCAGGTTACACACAAAGTACCTTGTAAAAGCATGGTCTGGAAAATTAAATCGTGAAAGGATTAATGTATTTTTTCTCCTTCACAAATACTTTTTGCTTCCAGAGACTACATTTCAATTTATGAACCAAAGCCACTGGCCACTTTGGCACAGAGGAGCACCTAACTTCCATACAAAACGAAAGCTACACAATCATACTCCAGGGATACTTTATCTGCCAAAGTAACAGTAGTATGGTCTAGCTCATTGATATATATAAACATGCAGAAAAGTAAATAAAACAATTCTTCAAAGAAAATAAGCTTCTAAAAGGCACTGTCACATTATTAGTGATTTTTAAACTGGGTTCTTTCACTATCTATTCTTTGTAATACTAGTTAGGCATTTGAAAAAAATCCCTACCACTTTCACTAGTCTCATTTTCAAATGGTAAACATTGTTGTCCTTTTGTGTTTTGAATAGAGCTGAAATATAGGCCTGCTCAACATATCAGAGACTAGAAGTGTTTGGTTTTTTTCCTCTGCCCTGTCCCATCTCCAAAAACCAGCCACCACCAAAAAAAACTCATATGGAAATCAAATATTACTATGAGTCAGGAAGGAAAAAACCTTATCTTTACATGAGGTCTTAAACTATGTTAAACTCAAACCTGGTGCATCTCATAAGTTCATGATGTGGGAAAATGGAACCAACTTCCACAGAGGGCTCAGCACTCCAATTCCAAAAGGGGTTATTTTGTCTCTCTTGTAGATTCCTAGGTTTCATTGCTATCATCTAATAAACCTGTGTAGCACAGGCCATAGGATTTTCCTAAAATAATTCCTAGAGCAGATATTTTTTTAGAAAAACATCCAATCTTGATTAAAAAAATTGTCAGTGATGGAGAATCTACTATGAACCTCAATAAATTGTTCCAATGGTCAATTACCCTCACTGTTAAAAATTTATGTCTTATTTCCAGTCTGAAATTGTCTCGTTTCAACTTACAGCCTTTGGATCAGGTTCTGGCTTTCTCTGCTAGAGTGAAGAGCCCATTATCAAATATTTGTTCCCCATGTAGATACTTTTAAATTCTAATCAAGTCACCCATATCCTTCTCTTTGTTAAGCTAAACAGATTGAGCTCTTTGAGTCTCTGTTTTCTAATCCTTTAATCATTCTCATGGCTTTTCTCTGAATCCTATCAATATTCTTTATGAACTGTGGACACCAGAACTGGACACAAGATTCCAGCAGTGGTTACACCAGTGCCAAATACAGAAGTACTATAACTTCTCTATTCCTACTTGAGATTCCCCTGTTTATGCACCCCAAGGATCACATTAGCCCTTTTGGATACAGCAGTGCACTTGGAACTCATGTTCAGCTGACTATCAGTAAGGCTATGTTTTATTCACGGGTATTTTTAGTAAAAGTCATAGACAGGTCACGGGTGATCAACAAAAATTCATGACCCGTGACCTGTCTATGACTTCTGCTATACACCCCTAACTAAAACATGGACTGGGGGACCGGAGGTGCTCGTGAGGGGGCAGGTTGGTGGGGGTGGGGTGGCCTGGGACCCCGCTGGTGCTGGAAGTGGGGGAAGGGTTGGTGGGGTTGGCAGGCTTCCTTCCCAGCTCTGAGATGCATGTCCCTGTAGTTGCCCGAGCCACCCCTGAGCCAGGTGCACCGGCCGCTGCAAAAGTCACAGAAGTCATGGAATCTGTGACTTCCATGATCTCTGTGACAAACTCGCAGCCTTACTTATAGTTGCTGAATTAGCTGTTCAAGAACTGTTACGCACCCCACCAACCATATATTCCTTGCTAATACATACAACTAAAGGAGGGTGGCCTACAGAAAACATACAGGATAGAAAATGTGTGAAAAAGGAAGAGAGAAGGAGAATCACATACAATCTGGGAAAATGAGGAAAAAGGATAAAATGGCAAAGAAACAAAAAAAATGCAGAAAGCTGAATGGAAAAGAGTAAAGAGCGAAAGAAGAGTTAGGCACACAAAAGAATGAACAAAACAGAAGTAAAGGCAAATGTAAGAAAAACAAAGGAAAAGATAATAAGGAGACTATTTTACAAAATTTGAACCTTTGAATCCCTCCACAGTTTCTGACCCATCTAAAGACAAATGAAACAATCTCAAACCTATATACATACATACTTCACTGGCATGGCCATTTTCTGACATTGGCTATTGCTATCCCTTCTGTAGAGTGCTAATGCTAATCTGACCAGAGTTAGTGACCAAGGCAATTTGCTGTGGATTTCTGTCCACAGGAGTTCTGTACACTCCTTCCCAGGACTTCCAGTAGCATATTATAGACCAGATTCTGATCTCAGTTACACTGCTGTAAGCCTGGAATAACTCCTCTGAACCACAGTTGCACTGATGTAACCAAGTTCAGAGTGATGCCTATGTATGTAGAACAGGACAATTCACTTCCAAAAAAACTCTATTAGCATAAAAACAGAATAATCCAAGAGGAGGGGGTGCACAGCTGGTTGATAACCTATGCAATCAGTCATAAATATTATACTCTAGTGGGAATCATTCTGCAGTGAAAAAAGATTAAAATAGCTTTGCTAAAATGCCCTAGCCCTAAAACAAAACTATGCATAACAGTGACACTGTAAGGTTTCCTTGTAACACATTTATTCACTGAAATCACTCAAGGCTGTGTAAATTGCCATCATTTACTAAAATGAACTGGATTAAAAAATTTGTTAACCAAATAACGTTGTACTCCTGGGGAAAAAAGTATGTCTTTATCTTCTGCCACAGAGGCTTTCTACCCTATCAGCAGCAAAGGACAGGCATTCTAAGAGGAAAAGCACACCACAATGCCATCAAAGTTAAAGCTGTTCTTTCACCCACAGTTCTGACTTCTACATTTCACAAATCAAAAAATAATTTGAGCTATTTTAGATATTGGTCTTTTCCAGATCAATGGGACTTAACTCCTTAAAGCTGAAAAAGAAAATCCAAAGAACTGCATAGCAAAAATTACATTACAAAATATAGCCTGGGGTTGCAGATATTTTGTATGGGCATTGAAGAAAAGACTGCATTACTGAGCTAGACCAAAAGTCATTTCCAGCAGAGTCCCTTCATCCTCATTTGCTCCATACATTGTTGCCATGAAAGGGATTACGTTATATAGCACTGCACTAAACCCATTTATTCCCTTTTTTAAATCATAGTATAAAAATAATCAGCTCAGCTCCTCATATCGTTCATAGAAAGATTAATAAAAGATGATATTCCTTTTCTCTGGTTTTTCCCTTTATGCTAATAGTAAAGCAGTAAAGTTTATGCTCCCCGTAATGTAGAAGAAAATGTATTTTGCTTCAGATACCCAACATCAAAAGTAATTGCTGTTACAAACATATTGCAAGATGTGGTCACATTTGGCACACATCAAGATTTTATATGAAAAATTTAGCATAATACCAGCTGCAATGTGGTTTTTTTTTCCAGATATATACTGTCAAAATCACTTGTGACGAATAATAGCCATGTGATGAATGAAGCCATATGCAGCAGAAACTGTTCAGAAATTTTTAAAGATTTTAGTTTTGGTTCAGCCAAAAATATCTACATATTAACATACTTCACATTGTGAGGAGACTTTCCAACTAAAATACAGAGCAGTACTCAAAATGCAATTATTTATATTTATTTTTCTTTGAGGGGTGAGAAACATACACAGCATTTATCTCCCCGTCCTTTTTGCTCCTCCCCTTCCTCCTCTCTCTGAACACATTCATTTCTCAATTTAAATGGATACTGTGATTCTAGTTATATAAATATTATTTGAGGCAATTTTGTTTCCTATTTTCTTACTTGATTTATAGCTAATTACACAACAGTAACTTAACTTTAACATTTTTCAAATTAAAGTTGTCCTCTAATTTTAAGGCATTTTCTTTTGTACTAAATTTTCTGAAAATTAAAGTATTTAATACATAGCTCCTGGAATCTGTTTGCATGCACCAGCATGATGACATCCGCATCACACAGATGCACTGATCTGGAAGCCTGTGCATGGCCTTTTATTCCCTAAAACAATATTTGATGCACCTAAATTGCTGATATCCAGAGATGGGAATATGACACAAGCATTTCTTTTTCAACATTACATTAGTGTTTACAAATTATTTTAATCTTTTAAAAAAATAACACGTAGACCCAGCCATTAACTTTGGTCTCCCCTCTGCTCCTCTTTTATAATCACCATGACTTCAGGCTGATTTTTGCCATCTAATAAAACCCATTCAGGGCTCAAGCCTATCTTCAGACACTCTCTGGATTACACCACAGATAGTAGCTGTATGTTCCCAATGCTCTCTCCAATATCTCCCTCCCTAACGGCATTAGCATCTCCTTGCCTGCTTCCTACAACTATTCCCCTTGAACAGCCGCAGACCGTCCCTCTCGCCTTCCGTTGCTGAATCCTGCAACTGAATCTGCACAATTCTGCCAACAATCAGCGCCTGCCATTACTCAACCCATGCTGCACCCACCACGGGCCTTGACAGAAAGCACTGTCCCTGGCTCAATGTCCAAACCAGTGGTTCTCAAACTATGGTCTGTGAAGCAATTATAGGCAGTTTGTGGAGTTGCTTCTGTCACAATAATGAAGAATCTGTCAGTCCTGAAGCAGTGATGCTTCCTGCTTTTTTTAGCCCAAAGCGAGACTCTTTTAGCATTTCTAAGGTGGTGGTGGTTTGTGTTTATCAACTAAACTAAAAAAATCCAACTGCCTTCTGCATCCAACATAGTTGCTACGCTTTAACAGAGGTTTCTTTGGTGTAAATTCAACTATCATAAACCTTGAGGCTGAAACCCACAATAGACAGGGAATAAATACAGGAAGACAGAAGAAAACTGCAGTGACCTGAACATATCAGAGTCATGGAGGTGTGAAGATTACAAGGGCAGATTTTTTTTCCCCTAATAAATGTAAATCTAGAGATGAAAACAAAAAGAATGTAACCAAGTAGCCATGCATGTTCCATTCTTTGCTTCCTGTGGCCAAAACCTTACACTGGAGTTGCTCAGGTTTTCAATGCTGTATTTCTTGGAGGCTTTTTGTTGAAACTCACTGCATTGAAATTTCCCTCCTCACTTGCCCCCTTGGTGCAGTGCTGCCAGCTCTCAAGATTTTATCATGAGTCTCATGGTATCTGGTGCTTTTCTTAAAGCCTTAGCTCCTGCAGCCATGAATTGCAAAATCTCAGCTTTCTTTGAGTAAGTTTCTTTATCCCATGGCTACATTGAAAAACTTGAAAATATTAACCCAAAGACTCAAAACCAGAAGGCAAATGAAAAGAAACAAACACATATTAATTTTGAAATCTCTTGATTTTTAAGATCATCACATAATTTTGTGGGGTCTGACTGATGATTTTGGAGTGCTCTTCACTGGCAATACTTCTTGGTATTCATTTGGTGCTGCTAAATTTTCCCATGGAACGTGTGTGTCACACAGTTTCTTCATTGTTTCATAATCATCCTTCTGGTTTGAATTTTAGTCTGACATCATGAGACTGTCATCTCTCTTAGCCCCCATGGTACAGGTGAGAAAATTAAATTGGCATGAATAGTTCTAATTAACAAGCCCTGATGCAATACAGAACTGCTCATAAATCAGTATGCCCAAAATGGAGAAGAGATTATCAGTAAAGTGATATATTTTGGGGGTGGATTACAGGAACCATTAATTCCATTGCCCTTTGAAAATAGCTTCTGTTCCTTTACAAATTTGTTGGGTGCAATCCTGGCCCCAGTGAAGTCAAGAGGAGTTTTGCTTCTTTGTTTCTTAATTTTGTTTTCTGCTGCTGCTTATTTCTCTCCACCCTGCCGGCCTATTTTTTCCATCCTTCCCTGAACTGGGGCCTCTGAGCCCAAGTCATATCTTTATCTGCTTGTGCTGTCCTCTCAATGCATCTCGGGCATTGCAATGTTCAGGGGCTTGGGGTGAGGGTCATATACTCTTCTTTCACAGTGCGGAGAAGTCTCACTTAGTCCATCTTCCTTCCAAAGGCATTCCCTTTGTCCTCTGCTTTCTTTGAAGATGGGATCCCAACACTGCTCCTACCATGTCATGCTGTGGGTGCTGGCAGGCAGACACAGAGAGAGACGTGTGAGGTTCCAAACTAAAGATAACGCAGAAGTGACATGGCGAGTCAGCACCACTCCCGGATACATCATCTCATCTCCCAGCCACCCGGTAGGTCCTGGTTCTTTCCCCACACTGCTCGGCTCCCCAGTGGCTACAAAATACCTTATCAGCCCTATACTCCATTAATTCCACATTAGCATCTTTCATAAGGGATGTGGCCACTGCTCTCCTCCCATCCCAACACAAGTCAATCCACCACAGCAGAAGTTGTCTCAGAGAGGCAAGTGAATTGATCTGATGCCCTTCTCCTACCCAAAAAGCAATGCTGCAAGGAAGTTTGTTTCCTCTTTGTTTCCTTCACTACATCCCAGGAATACTGGTCAGAAGTAGTGCTGGATCCCACTCTTTTATCCCAGGACAGTGGTGACAAATATACAGCCCACAGGCTGGACCCGGCCTTCCTGATATATTTTTTGTGGCCCACATAACATTCCTGTGGTGCAGATAATCAGCTTTCATTATAGGTGGTGTGGGTAGTGATGCATATAGTTAAGGTTTTCTGAGTCTTACCAGTATAAGATTCTGCTTTCAGGTTGCTTATAATGTTGTCACACTAACAACTTAGGCTGAAATTTTCTGGACTGGGTATCTGCCTAAGGCTGTGTTTTTTTGTTTTTTTGGTTGTTTTTTTTACATGATGGGTTTTTTCCCCCCCCCTAGAAAAAGTACTTCAGGTGTTTCTCAGAACAAGGCTGTGGAAAAATATGCTATTTTATCTTTTACTTTTGTTTGAGAAGCTCTCATGCCTCCTTGCTTTAGAGACAGGACTTAAAATTTTGTAGAGACGTTGCCCTGTGTCAGGGATGTGTGTGTTTAGCTGTTCCTATGAAAATCCACCCAAATCTGGCCATGTTATGAACCTCTGAAAATGGCGGTTGGCACATGCTTACTTGAGATGTTAGAATTTGGCAGCCAAATCCTCCGAAGATTCTGTCTGCATTCTTGAGTCTGAAGGCAGCCTGAAGTAGCTCAGAGAGGCGTGAACTCCTTCATCTTCAGTTAATCTCACTGATGACAAATTAATGTCAACATTAACTATTGCACTGATGATGATTTTAGCGGATGGAATGAAAAATGGGAGAGATGTCCAGGAAGGTGGTACAGGAAGAACTGGTGCAGGGAAGGAAATGGAAGAACAGAGGGGATGGACAGATGGATGGACACCCAGAGATACACAAGAAAGATGGAGAGAAATGTATAAAAGAGTGCAGGGAAGAAAGAGAAACGAAGTACAAGAATAGTGGTGGCCCTATGTGGGAGTGAGGGTGGAGCATATTTTTCCATTGAATGATTCTGAATGTGACAATAAAGTTCTTAATAATGAATACTAACTAAACAGTCACTATATTAGAGCCAGACTATATCCTTGATCTTTGTGCAAACCTCTTGTCATCAATGGAAACTCTGCTGGGGTGAAGCAGGGCACAGAGTCCTACATTTATGCCCACAGACCATAACTAAAAATGGAATTTGACCCTCTCCACTGAATGAGTTAATCTACCCCAGACCTAGGAGCAGACTTGGGGAACCCACAGCACTTCCCCAAGCAGGAGTGATTTACAGGGAGAAAGCTGTCTGGAGACTAGGAGAGCTGGCACAACTCTCCTATCTGGAGAGATTTCTAGGTGAATGGCAGTGTTCAGGGCTTGTACTACAGAGTGGTTCATAGAAGATTAATTTTGTCTCTGTCTCTCTTTCTCATGCAGCATGGAGCAGTGATCCCAGCACTATGTACTTCTGCATTAATGCTCAGGCATATAACCAGACAAGAACACGTTCCCATGAAGTGCATGGTTATTTTAACACCAGTGTAATCACATTCTTTTAACACTGTTTAGGTTGCAGAAAACCAGTATTGTTATTTCACTAGAATTGTGTTTAAAAAACAGAGATTATTTCTCCAGGGATACTCCATTGGAATTGCCTTCCTTTAAGAAATCGCACATCTGGCCTAAATAGATTGGCAGTGTTCCTTTAAAATAATGTAACACAGAAAGAGTTCAAAAGATTTTCCTTGGAGCCTACTGCACTGGGAAAAAAAGGAGAGAAATAACACATAGCCTTTTAAAGGTAATATTCACAATACCATATTAAGAGGAAATCTTACATAATATACAGTTCCATGGTTAGATTCACCAAGCCTCAAGTTTTTAAACTAATGTTAGAGACAGTAAATATACCTTAAACCAGAGAGTGTTAAATAATTTTGACACCTTGAGCATGTTGATTCTTTGATGGTCAATGTTATTTACTATCATTAAGTAGATATCTCCTAGACAGACACATCCACTTAAGTGTTAGTGTTCTCACCGTAGGTCCCCTTACAGCTCATCAGTTGCTTGGGTTCCCGCAGGCAGGGTTGAGGATGCAAACATAATTCATCGCTGCCTGAGGGATGCTATCTAAGACAAGCCTTTCATTCTTTCACTCCTCAGCCAGAGGAATTGATGTGTGCAGTCCTCAGGAGTTAGCTGCTTCATCCAGAAGCACTCCCTGACTGCTAACCTAACAGCAGCATTATGATAGTATTAATTACACAAGACAATCAGGCACTCAGGCTTCCTAGTAAAGACAAATAAAGAGGTTCCCAGGCTCCATGAGGCAGATGAGGTTGAGGGGAAAGGGAGAAATGTAAAGGGAGGATGTTTGGAAAGTTATGTATATTGGGAGATTATTATTATATTTATTATTTTTTAAATTTTAATTGAACCACTAAGAAGTGCACATACCTCATAGATTTACAGCCAGAACGGACAATTAGGTAGATGATACAGTCAGGCCTTCTGTATATCACAGGCCGTAGAATTTCACCCACTTACCTCTATATTGAGTCCAATAACTTGTGTTTGACTAAACCTCATCTGAATAACATGGGACCATACCAGTGTAACATATTCTTCCCTATCTTTCAGTTTCCTGTCCCAACTCTCCATCACACCAAAAATAAAATTTTGAGAGCTTTAGAGTAGGGGCTGTTACTATTTAATTGTACTATAAAGTGCCTGGCACACTTTTGAGTGCTGTAAAATCAATAACCATCATCCATAATAAACAACTTCCTGTGAGGGATTAAGCTTTAGCACCAAAAGGAAATAAGCCCTTAAAGTGGATATCAGTGTATCTGACAAGTAAGATTAGTTTTTTAAAGACTGGGAATGGGTGTAACAACTTAACAGTATCCCATTCTTAACAACATCCGTCATCTTTCAAACACATTCCCCATTACCATGCTCTCTAGATTCCTAACTCGAGACCACATAATAAAAAATGGTTTTGTTCTGTAGAAGGTGGTTGTGAGGGGGGATTGAGTTTTTTGTCTATTTAAAAAACACTTGACCCAATGAATTGAGAAGTCTGTGAAAGAGGAAAGCCCATGGTTTACACATATTTCTTGCAATCTTGGTAGAAAATAAACATTTGTCTTTTCTCATTATTTAGAACAACAAAGCTAACATGTTTAGAAACATACTATGGATCTATTATGGAATGAGTTTGGCTTCAAATACACAGCACACACATGAAAACAAACACCTTTTATGGGAGGGGTGGGGGTGGAATCAAATCAGACATTTGAAAATTATTCCAGACGGATTCTGTGTGCGCTTTGGGTGCTGGGTACACTAATTGCACAATACTACTGATCCAGCCCTAAATGTTAATGTTCTAACACATATTTCATGCATGATTTGCTGGGTGCAGCAACATTGCATTGACTCACCGCTAAAGTATTTTATTCCCCAATTACCCTGATTCACTAGCAAACAAATCAGGCAGTACATTTTTCCCCAATATATTGTACCCAGTTTAATTAATAATAAAAATGAAATAGTCCTGCACAAAAGCAGATTATTGCATATAAGACCATTTTTGGCTGTTCCCTATAAGCATCAGAATGCATCTATAATTTGGCAAAATAATAATCCCATTCATATTAATACTCAACCCACCATCAAAAAGATTCAAAAGTCACTATTGATATTTAAAAAATATATTTGTATTGATCTTTTGCATCAATAATGTTGCAATATCCATTAAGAGAGAGATTACAGTATTTTCAACACTTCTTACACAATCAACTTTCTTTGCACATTTGGGATACTTCCATCCTAGCATTATCAAACCTATCTGTTTATATTTCCTCCATTAAAAAAATAGTAATATTTTCCACATATATCACCTTTCATACCAGGATCCCAAAGCACTTTACATGGGTGTGTGTGTGTTAAAGATCACTGTCCCCATTCCAGTGTTGGGGAAAACTCAGGCACAGAAGATAAGCAACTTGCCTCAACTCACACAAGTCAGTGAGTCAGGCATCAAAACAGGTCTCCTAATGCCTAGTCCCTTTTCCTTTCCACACATATCATCTCTCAAAGATGATTCAAGAACTCTGCATTTTCCTAAGGAACTCCTCTCTCTGTCTAGGCTGTACCCAAGAGATTATCTTGTGGATAAACTCCCCTCCCATTCACAATCACATAACATCTCAGTAGCAATACAGCAGTTGTTTATATGAAATTACCAAAAATACACCTTAAAATGAATCTAGCTACTTTTAATGTAATTTAGCTGTCAGAAATAAGGAGAACAAGCACCAGCTCTCTGCACCTCACAGACCACAGTAAGAAATCTCTGTCCTGACCTAAGGGACCTTTCACCCCATAAATCAGCTTCTTCAAGGTGCAAGTGCATCTAATTCCATTTGTGCACTTTCAGATTGTGCTGTTCCCTTATTGTAGTGAGACATAATACACCTCCTGGCAAAAGACAAGGTAGCCTGGCAAACTTTCTCTGGTATCACGCTAGACCAACACCAGAGAAGTTATTGAACAGTGGGGTGCACAGACTTTCTGTGCTGATTTAAAATGATTGTAAACTTTTCACTATTGACTTTCCATAAGCAGGCTTGAGTTTAATAAGTTTTACATCATTGTATCAGAGTTAATTAATACTCTTTGGAGCAGCGCAGAACAACTCAGATTGTCAGAGGCATGACATATAATTATACTTTACAGCAACTAAACAACTATTGACAAGACTGGGGGCCACATTAGAGCTAGATTAGATTAGAGCTATATAACTTCTAAAACTCCAACACCCTAAACCTCTGCAGGTTTAAGTGATTTTCTATACAAAAAAAATTAAGTTAAGTAACATTAAGATTGCATGGTTAAGCACTCAATAATCAGTGCCAAAGTTAAGGTTGCCAGCATCACAGGCTGCCAATATTTTAATAAGGGACTCCTATAAAAATGTTCTCCCAAAAATGTTAGTCTGAGGTCAAACCTGTGTACTGCATCTGGGATATCTGTACTTGCAGACAGAGGGGGAAAGAATAAAGACTCTCACATGTATAAATTACCACTCATGCTTTCAGTTAGAATTCATTATCTGATATTTGAGTGATGTACCTTTCCTCCAGCTCTCTTTAAATATCTACTGCTTGTTTGAAGACGCAAATGCAAAAATCTTTAACCAACTATTAAACTAGCTCACCTCTGTGAATCTTTGTTAGTTAGCTCTGATGGAATAATGATTCATAACACATGCTAGAGAAGTGGTGTGAAATTTCCCCCAGTTTTCTTCTTAAAGTCTTCAGCTATGAGCTGGAGACAACTTTTCTTTCTTTTTCTAGGGGTGAAAGATGATCTACTGTTTTTTCAGAGGTTATTTGACTGAAAAATATAATCTATATTAAATTATGTAAAACTTACAGTAGTTATGGAATACTGAACAGGAACTATTAAACTAAGAAGACGACTAATGAACAACAATTTCAAACCTTGGTGCCTAAAGTTAGGCTCCTAAATCTACATCAAGGCATTTAAAATAAAAGTGAATAGTCCAGTCTAGAGCAGAGGGGATGGAGGGTGGGTATTGGAATCCAAATAGGGACCACAGACATCAAAGAACCTCCAGTTAAAGGTAAGTAACCTCCTCTTCTTCTTCTAGTGATGGTCTCCATACGAATTCCAAATGTGGGTGAGTAGTGAGCAGTGATAGACGTGGATGTGGGTGCGAGGATATGATTAAAGGTGCTGTTTGCAGTACAGCTCAGCCTACTGTTGTGTCCACTGCCATTGCATAGGTGATGGTGTAATGGGAGGTGAGGGTGTGTATGGAACGCCACAGTGAAATACGACAGATGTCCTGCCAGTGGACATCAGTGAGGCAGACTGACATAACTGCTTGAGCCTGGACAGAGTGCTCCATGATGACATCAGGTGGCTTCATGCTGCTGAGAGTGAAGCATTCTTGGATGCACCCAAAGGCCATTTAGAAATGAAATGCAAGGAGAGGGCATAGTCCTTGCATCGTTCAGCAATCACTAGAAAGAGTCAGGTTGAGGTGTGGAAGTTGCGGATTTGTTGCAGACAGAATGCCAGCGCAAGTCAGAAATCTGGGGAGTCAAGGAGTCTGTTTGCAGTGGAGATGTGGAGTTTGGGGCAGAAAACTGGAAGGTGGAACTTGGACACCACCTCAGGAAGACATTTAGGGTGTAGATGCAAGGATTTTTCTCTTTGTGAAATATGGTATACAGGGGCTCAGCCATCATAGCTACCAGTTCACTGACCCGTCTAGCTGAGGTAATGGCCACCAAAAAGATTACCTACGTGGAGAGATGTGAAAGAGAGGACATCACCATGGGTTCAAAGGGTGGTTTCAATAGAGCGGTGAGAACGAAATTAAGGTCTCAAGAGATTTTTGGACTGGCAGGAAGATGTGGTGCAGGCCTTTACTAGGTACTCTGGTAGGATGTGTGAACATGGAAGTGCCATCCATTGTCGGGGGGAGAGGAGGAGGAGGAAGGCACTGAGTGCTGCCAGGTGGACCTGTATGGAGCTGAAGTCCAGGCCCAAAGTCTTGAGTTCAACAAGGTAGTCCAGGACGATAGGTATGGATATTGTCATGAGTGGGTATTGGTGGTGGAGAGCCCAGGAAATAAAGCACTTTCATGTTGCTTGGTAGCAGGCTATGGTGCATGACCTTCCGCTTTGGGTAAGGATGTGTTGCACTGGAGTGGAGCAGGTCCTGTCTATGCTTAAGCTCCATCCAAAAACCAAGCTATGAGGTGAACAGAGATAGGATTGGGATGCCAGAGATAGCCCCGGTCTTGTATGAGGAGATCTGACTGTGTGTGGAGATGGAGAGGTATGCAGGAGGACTGGTTCAGGAAGTCCATGAATGTGGCCATAATGGGGCTATGAGCACCACCCTCACTTGATCTTGATGAATCTTGTGGAGGACTTGCGGGAGAAGGGGAAATGGGAAAAGCATGGTGGAGGGAATCCATCCAGGGGATGAGAAGGGTGTCACGCTGGGGGTCTTATCCCACTGCCTCTCTGGAGCAATAAAGTTTGTGATTCTCACAGGCGGCAACAAGGTCCCAATGTGGGGTGTCCCACTCATGGAAGAGGCACTGGAGTGTGGTGTCTTGCAATTCCCATTTGTGGTTCATATAAAGCATCCTGCTGAGTGTATCTGCAAGGGAGCTTTGGGTGCCCAGGAGGTATGTGGCTTGCAGCATGACCTAGTGTTTGATGCACCAGTTCCATGTGTGGATGAACTCTGAATAAAGGGAGGGAGACCTGGCATGTCCCTTTTTGTTGATATAAACCACTGCTGCAATGTTGTCGAAGAGTAATTGGATGTGCTTGACTCGGATGAGGGAGAGGAGTGCCTGGCAGGTAAGGCAGATCACCCTCACCTCCAGGACATATATGCACAACCTGGGCAATCGAGGCATCCATACACCATCTGCAGTGTGACAATCCAGGTGAGCTCCCCAACCTATGAGGAACGCATCTGTTGTCATTGTGTTTCATGGTGTGGGAGAAGGGAAGAGGACACTGATCGTGACCTTTAAAGGATCAGTCCATCCGATAAAGAATTTCAACACCTGCTGTGGATCGGGACTTTGTCGTCTGGCTGGTCTGTGTTTGGTCGGTGGAAGGAGAGGAGCCAAAGTTACAGGCAATGTGTGTAGAGACAAATGTGTGGTGTCACTGAGGTACACATAACCACGTTGCTAACAAGGGAGAGACAGTGGCAGACAGTGGTTCAGGGCTTGCGATGCAGGTCCACGATTAGGATCGTGAGCGTGGCAAAGCAGTCCGTTGGAAGGAAGGCTCATGCAGCAACAGAATCCAGCCATGCCCCAAATTAAGGGAATGGTCTGGGTAGGTACAAGGACCAATTTCTCCTTGTTGATACAAATGGCAAGAGAGGTGAGGAGAGGGCGGAGCATGAGGACGGTGGTGAGGCGATTTTGATGGGAACATGCAACAAGGAGCCAGACGTCACGATAAGGGAAGACAGTGTAGCCAAGATGGTGCATGTGTTTGGCAACAACAACAAAGACTTTGGTAAAGACTCATGGAGCCATTGCTATGCCAAAAGGCAGGACCCTGAACTGGTAGAGGCTGGTTCCAACTCAGAACTGGAGAAACTTTCAGTGGTTCAGGTGAATATCTATGTGGAAATAGGCACCTTTCATGTTGAGAGCTGCGAACCAGGCTGTGCGGGGAAGGGATGGGATAATCGATGAGAGCATCACCATATGGAATTTGGACTTCCAAATAAAGATGTTGAGCACTCTGAGGTCCAGAATGGGATGGTGCCCTCTGCCCTTCTTCAGGATGAGGGAGTAGGGGAAGTAGAACCCTCATCGCCTGTAGGGAGGTGGGACTGGTTGTATGGCACCCTGGAGGAGGAGAACATTGACTTCCTTTTGGAGGATGCTCCAATGGTAGGGGCCTCCAGGCAACATGTGGGGTGCGGGCTGGTGGCGTGGAAATGGCAGAAATTCTATGGAGTAACCATGGCCAATGACCTCCAATTCCCAACCATCTGTGGTGATCTTGCCCCAGTTGCGGGTGAATAGGGGAAGGCGGTCCCCAAAGACGACCTGAGGTGCGATGGTTCTTGACATGATCATCAAAACTGGTGCTTGGCCAGCTTCGGGGGGGGGGTGGGGGGGCAGGGAAGAGATAGTCATGGCAGAGGCTGGGTAGTGTGGTCTCTGGGATTGCTGGCAAGATGGTGCCTCCAGCTGACTGATAATATAGCAGATAGAGGGCCTGCATGCAAGGATGGTACAGCTGCCATTGCTGTCTGCATCTTGGAGCTGCAGTACAGATGCCCAAAGATCAGAGCTTGGTGCGAGAGTCCTTAAGAGAATGCAAGGACTCCTCAAGTCTGTGAACTGAACAGCTTTTGGGCATCAAAGGGCAGGTCCTTTATGCTAGTCTGGACCTCTTTTGGGAGTGCACAGGATTAAAGTTAAGAGTCTCTCTGCAACTCCACTCCAGGAGCAAGTAAGCAGGAGACCACATCAGCTGTGTCCATGGCAGCCTGAAGTCCCACCTTGGCGGCCCTCATTGTGCAGTCCCTGGAACTGCTACTGTCAGTCTGGTGGGAAGAAATCTTTAAACTCCATAAGTTTAGTATAATTCTTGAAGTAAAATTTTGCCAGGAGAGCCTGCTAATTGGCTATCCTGAACTGGAGGCCTACAGAGGAGCAGGTCTTGTGGCCACGCAGGTCCATCTTTTTAGCTATTTCATCCACAGGGGTGAATTTTTGAGGGTGTCGTCAGGCTTGCTGCGGCATGGATCACGAGGGAGTTTTGGGGAGGGAGGCTAAAGAGAAATTCTGCATCCTTGGCAGGGGCAAAGTATTGTCTCTCAGCCTGCTTAGGAGTGGGGACATGGGAGGCTGAGGTGTGCCATACCATCTGAGCCAGCTGCAAGATAGTCTTGTCAATGGAGATGCATCTGACGAAGTGGGTATTCACCCACGAAAGCTCATGCTCCAAAACGTTCGTTAGTCTCTAAGGTGCCACAAGATTCTTTGCTGCTTTTACAGATCCAGACTAACACGGCTACCCCTCTGATACTTGATGGAAAGAGTAGTTCTTGAGGGTCCATGGCATTGGAAGATGTCCAGCAATTGGTGTTGGGAGTCCTGGACCTCCTCCAACAGGAGTGCAAGGTCCATCATCATGCGCTGTAGAAGCTCTTGGTACTCGCGGTGATCATCAGACAGGGAGAGGAAAGTTGGGATTATCGCTTCATCTGGGGAGGAAGAGGCCGCCATGGGAACCAGCAGTACTAGTGGTTCTGGTTCCACTTCTCCTTCCTCCTCCTCATACATTGATGGCACTGGAGAGCACACGGGGGACAGGTGATAGAAAAGCACGGATTGAGTGGGGCAGGTCCAGTAGGGGTCCTAAGGTGGCCAATGGTAAGGGTTGCCAGCCCTAAAGGGCCATGTCAGGGTCATAACCCGGTGGGGAGGAGGTCAGTGTCATGTGTCCTGACTGTGGTGGGGGGCTGGGGAGAAAAAGGGCTCCAGTTTCAAGAAATGCTCGGACTCTGAATGGGAATGACGAAGCCATCGGTACCATCAGGGGCTCCAGTAGAAGCACTAAGGGTTCATCCACTGGAGAAGAGAAGACAGAGGTGGCTGATGGTCCCAAAAGCAGGGGGAGACCAGGTTAGGGAGAAGTAACTCCCCAGTGGACAACAGCGGGTCTATGCAGCCGTCAGTGTGAGGGACCTCACGGGACAATCTCAAGGTCCAGGCAGTGCAGACGGTACCAGCAATGCAGGTGGCAGGTGCACCAGTGCAGGCAATTGCCCTGGCAGGTCCCATCTGTGCTTCTCCTTAAGCTCCATCCACAGAAGCTTGGGAGCTGAGGCAGCCAGGTCTATATATGATTTCTTTCCCAATCTGGCACAGCTTGGGAAGTCAATGCTGTATTTATAGGCAGTCCTGGATGGGGAGCTGCGGTTATACCCCAGCCATGCTTCTTAGTCTCATGGCGAGGTTGTCCAACTTCTTTGGTACCGTTAGATCTGGCATCCAAGAAGTGGACAAGGGCACTCACTGCCAGTGATGGCCGCTACATTGGTGGTGCCAGACGCTGCAATGCCATTCTGCCGGTCGTGGATCTGACTGCGTGCATGCGCATGACTTGCTCCATTAAGAACTTCCAGAGGTGAAGCTCTCTAGCTTTCCGCATTTGAGGCAGGAGTGATCAGCAGGTAGTACAGTGGACAACAATGTGGGCCTCACCAAGGCAGTCCAAGCAACATTGGTGCTCATCACTCACAGAGAAGGAGTGCGGGCATGAGGCACAGTTCTTAAAACTGGCTTGCTGGTGCGCAATCCCCAGGTGGAGGAAACCTCCCCAAACGGGGGGAAGAACGCCAGTAACCAAGCTAACCGAAGAAACTACTAACACAACCAATCAGAAAACAAAAACCAACTAACTTCAGCTGTATACACGGAAGAATGGACAAAGCCAGGCTAAGAGTGAGAAGGAACAGGGAGTTCCGACTCTGGCCATGTGGCTTTAAGAGGAAACTGAAGAGGCGTTGACCTGCATGGCCTATTATAACCTCAGACAGGAGCATGAGGTGACACACAATGCATGCAGGTCAACAGACACAGCTATGAAGCCTTCCAGCTCTGGCACATGATGTGCAAGCACACTCATGTTTGGAATCAATATAGAGACCATCACTCGAAGAACCACCAAATTTTCTAGTGAACACAAGACATAAAAGAGTGTGGTTTCTGTGGAAAAGCAGTGGTATGTTTAGCTAAACTCTTCTGTCTCAGTTGACTGCTTCTAATCACTTCAGATCAGGTATCACAACAACATGACTGTATTGAGACAATGTTGCACTCATAAAAGTGCATTTGGAAACGCCATAATTTTTGATAATCATAGAATATCAGGGCTGGAAGGGACCTCAGGAGGGCATCTAGTCCAACCCCCTGCTCAAAGCAGGACCAATTCCCAGACAGATTTTTGCCCCAGATCCCTAATTCGCCCCCTCAAGTATGGAGCTCACAACCCTGAGTTTAGCAGGCCAATGCTCAAATCACTGAGCTATCCCTCCCCGTCACTCTCAAAATACAGATTTAGGCCATGTCTACACTTACAAGCTTACAGCTGTAAGAGCACTGGTGTAGCCACCTTATGCCAATGGGACAGAGCTCTCTCATCAACATAATAAAAAACCTGCTCATTGAGAAGCGTTAGGTAGAGAAAGTATCTCCTGCTGACATAGTGCTGTGCACACGAGTGCTTATGCCAGCAAAATTTATTTCGCTATGGGGCATGTTTTTTTCACACCCCTTAGCGACAAATGTTTTGCCAACGTAAGTGCTAGTGTAGACATGGCCTATGTCAGTCTGCCTCTAGAGTATTGTTTGCAGTTGCACTGACTTCACATGCAATGGAATGTGTCAAATAGTGGATTTGTTTTTAAAAAACAGAAGATAAGGAAAAAATTCATTAGAAAAAAATTTCTGTTCAAGCAGTATAAAAAACAAGGTGCTTTTTAACCTAAGTCTGAACTATGCCTGGTGAACATCTACTTGTGATTTTTTTCTTAACAATTTGACAAGCATCCAAGGAGGAAATATTAAGCTTTCTGGATTTCTCTTTCAGTCAGCAAATTTGAGATTAATTATAAAAAATATAATATGTAATGACAGAGCTTTAATATCAAACAGCTTAGTTTTAGAACAGCCCTTACTAGTGTCCTATGGCTGACTTCTTCATTTCATTGCCATAGGGAATTAGCATGAAACAAATTTCAGACATATTCTTGAAAGAGAGAAAGAAATCAATACACAGAAAGTTAATGGAGAGTCTAATCACAGACTTTTTAGTCCTCTGGTTTTCACATTCCCAGAGTCAGTCAGAGTAGGGAGTTAAAACTGGGGTAAATTGGTCAGAATGCGTGTAAGAGGCTAAGGTACTTAAAGTAATTTTGCATTCAGTAGTTGTGCAAAACCAGGTTAAATTTACACCTTTATAGTTTTCCAGGGGAAAAGCCTAAACTCAGTCCCTGGTGAAGCAGGTGCATCTCTAAATACAGGCAATGGGGCTGGATTTGGCCTAAGAGTGCTGGAAATAGAGTAATTTAAGCTAAAGCAGAGGGCTTGCTTTATCATACACACTTCTGTTAGTGGTTGGGCCTTCTTTGCTTGTAAATTATGCTCATTTTCCATGCTCACTTAATGGTAAAATCAGTCATTGTACTATTTTTCTACTTACATCCTTCTCCTGACTTACTTACACCAACAGGAAACTTATACCACAGTTTACATCATTGCTGAATTTATCCCAGAAACTTCCAGGGGAGTTGCATCTGCTTACTCCAGGCTGCATGTGACTGCATTTAGTATATGTTCTGTAATTTAGGTTAAATTGTTGCAGACTCCACTACCTCCACTGCTGCTGCGGCTACCTTTCAGCTCAGTGTTACTGGGTTACTGTCTATTGAAATAACAATTTAACAGCACAGATAACTAGCTGTAAACTGAGTGCTAACAACAAACAACCGGATGTCATTTATCCCAGTGACCGAGGTTATAAAAGACCAAAAGGGAGTTATTGTGTAAGTAATAAAAAATAAAGACCTAGCAACACATGATATGAGTGGTGGCAGCAGAAGTGCTACCAACTCTTGTGATTTTATCACAAGTCTCATGATATTTGGTGGTTCTCATAAAGCTCCAACTCCAGGAGTCATGTGAACACATAAGAATCTCCACTTCCATTTAAAAAAATTTCTAACCTACATGGCTATGGAGAAACATTTGAAAAAAAAGACCCAAATGTATCCCAAAGATTAAAAAAACAGAAGGCAAATATTAAGAACATAAAATATTTTATTTTTCAAATCTCATGATTTTTAAGTCAATCTCATGATTTTTTGGGGTGCTGATACACATTTTTTGAATACTTGAGGTTAGCAATACTTCAGAAACTCCTATGGCAAACTTTGCCTACAACTATACCACAGCAGCTGCTGTGCTGACCCAGCTTGTGAGATTTAACAAGTATGGTCAGTACTTAGCTGAGAAACTACCAAGAAAAAAAATCTCAGCTGGCACTCTTTCTTGTAAGTCAGGACTGAATCAATGCTCCAACATGGTATTAAGTTTGTGGGTTGTGTGTGTGTATGTGAGAGAGGATCACTGTGCTGATGGGGGTTCATCTTTCAGATGCAGTGCAAAACTGGGCTCCTTAAATATGCCCACCGTGCTATTTAGAAGAATATGGTGCTAGCCATGGAGATCTGGATAAATTTTAATTTCAGTAACTAAATTCCAGGTACAGTACTCCCTACAATTTCACCTGGAAAGGGAATTTTTCTTCATTTCCTAAACAGTTGTGTTGTATTGCTATGCACTGTTAAAGGACAGCCATGTTCAATACCCACTTAATATTTCTCCCTGCATCTCTGCTTCTCCTTATTTCTAAGGTTCCTGCGTCTAAGGTACAAAAACCTGGGACATCTGGAATCCTGAATACACAAAACTGGACAGCTAGCAGTGTAGACTGAGCACTTGTAAAGATTTCCCAGGACAGCTACCTCAAAAGATGGATAATCCTGGGAAACCCTGGACAAGTGGCAACTGTGTCACGTCCCCTTCCTGTCTCTTAAAAGTAGCTGATCTCAGAGGCCAGTTTGCTTCTCCTTTACCCTTCCCATGAAAACATCAGCCAGTGCAATTGCTCCCCTCTTGGAAAAGAGTACCACAAACCACAAAAAAACCTGCTGGGCCTGGAGATGCTCACCCTCCTTCCCCCAGAAAGTGATTATTACTAATTTTTTATATTTCCCAAATTCCTCCTTAGCTGGCCTGGTTTCTTACCATCTCTTTTCCCTCCCCATCCAATCCCACTTATTAGTATCATTTGCTATCAAGAAGCCTTAGAATAACGGGCAACAATGTCTACTCACGTTTGTTACTGTTATATGCACTGTTAATATTTACCATAATAGCACAGATTTAGATGCACCGCACTGCTCAGATAGTCAGTTCTTTCCACATACAGTAGTTTGAGAAAAGGCTTCCTTTTGTATGATAATTTGAGATTTATATTTTCAAGTCCATGCAGTAGGGCTGCAAATGCTCTTGAGAATTAGGATTTAAAAAATTAATTGACGGGATTAGAATCAAAGAATTATATAGAGAGAGAATGAAAAAAATCCCAAAAGAGCAGACTTTTATATATAGAAGGGGGCCATTAGCAATTCTACCAGATAAGTGAACATACAAAGAAACATGTTAAATAAAAGTGGAAAAGGTATTGTGAGTTGTCATTTGTTTGTTTGTTTGTTTGTTTTTATTATACTGGCATGCTGTCCTTTCTTTCTTCATCAAACAAGGAGCATATTTCCTAATGAACAGCCAAGGTTGCCTAAGTAGTGGGGGTTAAAGAAAACCTGTCCACAGCTTTTTTGAGAGGTTCACAGCTTTTCAACACTACACAAGTAAAGTTATCCAAAATGAACTTAACAAGTGAAACTTAAAAATCCATTCCCAAAGCAGGGTCCACTTCAATATCCAGTTAAATTTTACAGAGCACTTAACATTGAGCAAACCTGAAACTAGTATAGGGGAGGGAGAGGATTCAAACCTCCAGATCCAAACTGGTTTTTGTACCAGGACAGAACCAAAATTAGGAAGGGCTTAGATTCAGGTTCAAGTCTGGAGGAGGCTGAACTCTCACAAAAAAAATCCGAGTTGATGAGATTTCTGCCAGTTTGGACTCAGATTCAGTGTCTCAAACCCAAACTTTATTTTAAAATTAATCCGCATTAAGGTGGTATTTGACTGATTTTTTACTATATACCCTAATACTAAAATACAGTGGACTGAATTCAGCCCTGGCTAAAGGGGATGCACCTACAAAATATACAAAATTACTATAAAATTATACATAAAACACTGAAAACTCTATACAGAAATTATACACACATTGCATGTGTGGAAGTGATCTTCATATGCTAAACTGCAGGACCATGTGGTAAATTTATCATGCACCATTTAATACCTCACCTGCATTCTGCCCACCTATCCATCTGCCCATAATTATTCTAACATTTCAAACCTAGGACCAGTTTCAAACAGCCACATTTTGAAAATAACCAACCTACCAGAAGAATGTTACTTTCTTCTCTGTTCAAATGTGGCATTTCCACATTGTACCCCTTCAAAATTACCCCAGCCTGATCAAGTCCTGAGGTAGCAACTGCTTTTCTATATTTAAAAGGATTATGGCTTGTAAATCCAGCCCCATGGGACCTTATAGAACCAGAAATGAGTGCTTTATATCATTAGGAAGGGAGACTGCTAGCTTCCCAGTGGTTTGCATGGCACTCTCCTTGTAGTTCTAGGAGGTCCCAAGAGAAAAGATTATGAAGTGAATATATTTTTATGGTTAAAGTAAGAGTGGATGCTTTTGTCTCCCCCCTGAGTCCTACACAGCCGGACCCCTGGTAAGGACAACAACTAAGGACAATTTTTAACTTCAGTGCCTAAAGTTAGGCACCTAAACCTGTAACCTAATTTCTTCTCGGAACTGCTGAGTTCCAATTTAAGAAATGTATGTATAATCTCAAATGAGGAGAAATATACTCTCCTTTCCCTACTGCTCCGCTTACTCCACATTTAAACCCATGCATCAATAGATATACAAATAAATTTATACTGTAGATAAAAGAAAGCATTCTGCTTCAACAGCTGCTTAACAATAACTGTCTCAACTATGCGATTGTAAGTTTCCTAAATAATTTTAATAAGACTCTTCTCCAGTTCAACAGTCAGAAACACTTTTATCTAATGGTCTTTATATTTAGATAATCAAATATCATATAGACCATTTGATCCTCTTCCAATTTTAATCCTTCTCAAATAAAATTACTGGTGTGGGTGTGCAAAATATGCAAATATGTCTTGAGCAAGAAACCTTAAACACTTAAACTGCAACAGTTATCGTGTCCTGTGTTTGTGCCGCACCTAGCACAATGGGGTCCTGGTCCAAGCCTGAGGCTGGCAGGTGCTACAATAATACAAATAATAATCCTGTTTGTTTATAGGGTACAACTCCTAGTCTCCTCATTGGTTCTTAAAATATTACCACATCCTATATCATAATGTCTCATAATAGCTGACTTTTTAAAGATCTCTGTACAAACTTCTCAGGATAGAAGTTTACAAATAAAATAATACATAATGGCAATAAAATGAGAGGAAAGCTAACATTAAGTTTGGGAACTCCTGAATGTGTGTGTAGACAAATGCTTATTAGAGGATTATCTGCATACAGGAGTTTGATTAATACAGCAAAACCCCGCTATAACGCGATGTTTGGGGTCCAAAATATTCCATCGCGATAAATGCGGGGTAGCGGTATAGTAGGGTTTCAAGCCGGACAGTTTAAGTCAGTAGTCCCCAAGGAGGTGCATTGATGTGCGCCGCCTAGTGCCCATCAGGAGAGGAGCCACGGCCCCCCGCCCACCGGGGACAGAGAACTCCAAGGCCGCGGGTGCTGGTGCTCTCTGTCCCTGGCAGGCGTGGGGCTGTGGCTCCTCTTGAAGCCGGAGAGAAGCCGTGGCCCCGCACCTGCTGGGGACAGTGAGCACCAGCGCCCGCAGCCCCGGAGAAGCCAGAGAGACGCCGTGGCCCCACACCTGCCAGGGACAGAGAGCACCGGCGCCCACAGCCTCAGAGCTCTCTGTCCCCAGCAGGCATGGGGCTGCAGCTTCTCTCCCCTGCTGGGCACTAGGTGGGGGCATATCAATGTCCCGGTGGGCACCATGGTGTTGGAGACCACTGGTATTAGGCCTTAAAGGGGAGCCAACTTATGACTGAGTTATATGCAATTTCGCATTATGGCGGGGTGCATTATTGCGAGATTTGACTGTATTAAACAGTGTCAGAGAAACAAAAATACTTTAGGCTAAACATAAAAATTGTTGCTCCCTTATTCCTTTTGTAATGAACTTCCTCTGAAGGCTATCCTATAACCCTACACGTGTTCTGTATTTGTAGGTATATCTCTGTCATGAAATAGAAATTCTTGACAGATGTAGAACTTGGCCTTAAAAATATCCACAGATGTTACTTGTACATCAGAAAGATAATTTTCTAATCTAGGCCAGGATTTAATGTTTCTTTATAAAAATGGTAGAAAGAGGATGGTTAATTGCTAATGCATATTGTGATGGGGCAAGGTCAGATGGCTACAGTAAAGTAGTAAGGAACAGGTATGTTAGCCCCAGGCTAACCATGGTAACCAAATGGCCATTGCTCCAGGTTAATCAAGACACCTGGGGCCAATTAAGATCTTTCTAGAAGGCAGTGGAGATAGCTACATTGATTGGGCCACCTGAAGCCAATCAAGGGCTGGCTGGAACTAGTAAAAAACCTCCCAGTTAGTCAGTGAGTTTGGGCTGTGAGCAGCAAGAGGTGCAAGGAACTGAGAGTGAGGGTGTGTGCTGCTGGAGGATTGAGGAGTACAAGCATTATCAGACACCAGGAGGAAGGTCCTGTGGTGAGGGTAAAGAAGGTGTTTGGAGGAGGCCATGGGGAAGTAGCCCAGGGAGTTGTAGCTGTCATGCAGCTGTTACAAGAGGCACTATAGACAGCCGCAATCCACAGGGTCCTGGTCTGGAACCTGGAGTAGAGGGTGGGCCCAGGTTCCCCCCAAACCTCCCAACTCCTGATGAGACACAGGAGGAGTTGACCCAGACTGTGGGTTCCACCAGAGGGGAAGATCACTGAGGTTAGCAAATCCGCCAATAAGCGCAGGACCCACTAAGGTAGAGAAGGAACTTTGTCACAATATGTACTAATGGACATTCTTATTTTGCATCCTATAAAAATGTAACAGAGAAGAAAAAAAGTGTAAAGTTAGTAACTTGTTCAATTTCTTGCAGAGGATGTAAATGATAGTTTTGTACCAACAATGTGACGCTCCCTAGGCTTCTTTGGTTTAGACACCTAAGAATCAGAGATGGGCAAACTGGTTTTGTGTAAATGTGGACCCACTTGAACATGTGAATCCAGGAGTTTTACTCTGATGTTACTGGATTTGCATTCCAGTTAGCATCGATTACAAAACAAGATGCAGAGGAGAAAATGAAAATATGATAAAAAACCTAGGGTAAAAAATGGAGCAGAGAGCAAATAGAAAAACAAATATAGAGACTGTGGAAAAAAGAGTAACTGGATATCCAAATAGGGTTACTTTTTTCCCCAATAGGACTTTTAGTGAAAACAGTAAGAGGAAAAAAAATGTTTTCTAGTGTTTTATGTGAACTGACCTTGGGAATATATAACATAAGCTGTAGTTTAAGTGCCTTTTCAGCTGTGGCATGCCTTTTACTTCACTGACATTAAAGTTACACACCACAAGCCACAACAATTCTGCAAAACCTATTTTTTTTTCAACACAACCCCTTAATGCTAGTAATCATGACTAGATGGAAGGTCCAGAACATAAGCTAGATGTTATTTGGTTTTAATGCAATATTTAATATTTGTTGTTTCTCTCTCTCTATCACTCACATTGGAGAAGCAGGTGACAAACTGTACAGGAATGTCACAAAATTGTAACTGTTGTATGCAGTGTTGTTGTAGCTGAGTTGGTCCCATGATATTAGAGAGAGACGACATGGGTGAGATAATATCTTTTATCAGACCAACCTCTGTTGGTGACAGGTTTCTGAGTGGTAGCTGTGTTAGTCTGTATCAGCAAAAAGAACGAGGAGTACTTGTGGCACCTCAGAGACTAACAAATACAGTTGTTAGTCTCTAAGGTGCCACAAATACTCGCTCTTTTTTCTCTGTTGGTGAGACAGATAAGCTTTTGAGCTTACACAGAGCTCTTCTTCAGGTATGGGAACTGTACTCAGAGTGTCACAGCTAAATACAACAAACATTTTGTCCAAACCATGGGAACAGCCATGAGTACTAGGATGGCTCTCACTATGCCAAAATCTTCATGGGCCAGCTTGAGGAAGAATTTCTGGACAAATCAACCATGAAACCAAGGATAAACCTGAGATACACTGATGATATTTTCATCCTCTGGACAGATGACCTAAACATCCTCACAGATTTCCACCACAACTTCAATAACCACCACCTGTACATTAAAACTCTCTAGATAGTCCCGCATTGGACATGATCAGCTTCAGCAATGGAACCCTACATTCAACTATATACAAGAAACCCATCAACCACCACACCTACATTCACAGATCTAGTACCCATCCCAGACATGCCAAAAAATCTGTTCTCTACAGCCAGGTGCTCAGATATCACAGAATACGCTCTGAGTACAAAGTCCAGTATACGTACCTTAACATACTCAAAACTGCCTTCACCAAATAATGACACTCCCTCAGAGAATTAGATTGCATCATGGAACAGACCACCCAAATAGGGCCGGCTCTACAGTTTTCGCCGCCCCAAGCAGTGCACCGAATTGCTGCCGTGGGGGGGGGGGCAGTCTGTATGCCCTTAGGGTGGCAGTTGTGTTTCCGCAGCAGTGGCAATTAGGCAGCAGCTTCTATGTTTAGCTGAAGCTGCGGACAGCTAAACATAAAAGCTGCCGCCGAATTGCCACCACCGCGGAAATGCACCTGCCACCCTAAGGGCACATGGACTGCCCCCCCACCACCCGTGGCGGCAATTCAGCATGCTGCTTCGGGGCAAAACAACAGGGACTGCCGCCCCTTGCAAATTGCCACCCCAAGCACCAGCTTGGAATGCTGGTGCCTGGAGCCGGCCCTGCATCCAAATACCATGAGAGAACCTGATTCCATATGGAAAGAAAAACCCTCCGACTGCACACCCCACAATGGAACCATACAGGATATCATTAAACAATTTCAACCCATACTTGATGGGGACCACATCTTGAAAGAAATCTTTCCTGAACACACTCTTCTGGCCTTCAGACACTCCCCTCTCCAAACTCATTATCAGAAGCAAACTCCCCACAGACCAGGATACACCAATTCAAAGTGGCAGACCCTGCCAGAACAACAGGTGCAAAACCTGCAGACATATCCCCACAGGTACAATGATCAACCACCCCACACATACACAATACAACTTCAAGATCCATGGGTCCTACACATGCCTATCACAACATGTGGTATACCTAATCCAGTGCACTAAATGTCCCAATAATAACTCTGTGGGTGAAACGAGACAATCACAACACTCTTGAATGAACTCACACAGAAAAATGATAAGGTAAACCTTTCACAAAGCAATTGCTCAAAAGGTTGTTACACGGAAGTAGGGTGACCAGACATCCTGATTTTATCAGGACTGTCCTGATATTTACTTGTTTGTCCCGTATCCTTACCGAACATCGGTCAGGACATGAATTGTCCCGATATTTTGCCCTCCGGTGCACAGGTGGAGGGGGCTCGTGCCCCCCTGCTCCAACTCCACCCTGGCCCCGCCTTGACTCCACCCCTCCCTCCTCCATTGGATCCCTCCCCAAATCCTTGCCTGGCCCTGCCCCCAGCCCCACCCCCTCACTGCCCTATTGGATACCTTCCCTAATCCCCACCTGGCCTTGCCCTCAGCCCCGCCCCCTCACTGCCCTATTGGATCCCCCCCCAAATCCCCACCCTGTCCCCGACTCTTCCGCAAGCATGCCTCATTCCTCCTCCTCACCCCTCCCACCCAGGCTTGCACTAATCAGCTGTATGGTGGTGCAAGCGCTGGAGGGAGGGGAGAGAAGCAGGATACGGCAGCCAGCTCAGGGGAGGCGGAGGCAGAGTGGAGGTGAGCCGGTGCAGGTGGGTGGGGCGTGAAGCTGCCGATGAGTGCTCAGCCCCTACCAATTTTTCCTATGCTCCGGTGGCTCTTGTTTTTTTTTGTTGTTTTTTTTTTGGCTATTGTTTTTTCCTCCACCGCTGGCTTTTGTTGTTGTTGTTGTTGTTGTTGCTCTGCCAGCAATCCTCCTTCCCCCCCTCCTTGTCCCGATATTTCATGTCTCTCATCTAGTCACCCTACATGGAAGAGGGACAAAAATTGTTCTCTTTAACCTCTGAGGGACAGGACAAGAAGCAATGGCCTTAAATTGCAGCAAGGGCTGTTTAGCTCGGACATCAAGGAAAACTTCCTCTCAGTGTAGTTGAGCACTAGAATAAATTGTCTAGAGAGGTTGTGGAATCTCTTATTGTCTAAGATGCTCTTAAAAATCTCCAAACACCTGTTAGGGGTTGTCTAGATAATAGTCCAGCCTTGAGTGCAGGGGACTGAACTAGAAGACGTCTCGAGGTCCCTTCCAGTCCTACAATTAATTCTATGATTTTGTATCTGACCTATTAGTTCTCATCCTCAAAGGAAAACCTCACAACACCTTCAAAAGACAAGCCTTGGAGCTTAAATGTATAAAACGTTGCTAGACACTAAATATCATAAACTGAATAAAGAAATTGGATTTATGGCTTATTACAACATGCTAGAAACCACACAGACCATTTTTTTGGGGGGAGGGGCAGCCCCTCCTTTCCCCCTTATGACTGGAGAGAGGTTAACTGGTCATTTCAACTGGAATGGTCCCTTGAAATGTGTGTTAACTACTTATACTAAATAATCTGTTCCACTTTGTATTCAGCTATGACACACTAAGTACATTTCTCAGACCTGAAAAAGAGTTCTGTATAAGCTCAAAAGCTGTGTCTCTCATCAACATAAGTTTGTCCAATAAAAGGTATTGCCTCATCCATCTTGTCTCACAAAATTATAACTTATGTTGGACTATCACCTGCCCTCTTCGTAGTAACCCACGTCCATGGGACTCACTTGACTCCCTACCCATGCCATGTTTCCTCCTTTACCCATCTTCTACTCCATCTTCCTTAAGGCCCAGGATGGGTAAGATTCAGCCATGAGCCAGGAATGGTTTTGTACCCAAAGTCTGATATTGTGGGACGTTCCAGAGTTCGAAATGGCAGTTTTCTACCACTGGGAAGGAGAGATTCCCAGCTGTCCAGTGGCATCCAAAAATCACTCCTTGTCTTGAAGAGCTAGAGATATTGGATCTTATGGGCATATAATCTTCATGTATCAAATAATTATTTCAGATCATTTTTGGAGAGGTTTTATATTTACTAATTTAAATTTCCCTCCCTCTGAATCAAACACTGAAAAATCAGGAAGTGCAAGAATTAAGGTGAATTTTGAGTGCTTGTCTTTACATCTTTAATATTCTTTCAGCACAGTTCTTGTCTGTGTAAGATGCCATCTGTCAGAGTCAAACTATTTTGAGAATGTACACTTACTGGGAATATTTTGTTGCATCTCTCCATCAGCAAAGCTATGGTCCTTAGGATTCCAACTGTACAAGACTCAGAGGGAGAGAAATTTAAGTTATCTTCTCAACACACCTGTGAAGTGCAGGGGCAGTATTATCCTCATTTTACAGATGGCAAACTAAGGCATGGAGAAATTTAGGTCAAAAGTGTACCCTAATTTTGACTGAACAATTTAGATTACTAGGACCTGATTTTTCAAGTACTTGGCATCACACGGCAGCTCATATGTTCAAAGCACAGCTTCTTTTGACTTCAGCTGCAGCTGTGAGTGCTCAGCACTTCTGCAAATCAGGCCCCAGGTCTCAAGTTGGGCAGCCACAAATGAGGCACACACAATAATGACTAGGTGAGAAAAGTTTGGTTTAAGTGACTTGTCCAGCATCACATAGGAATTCTATGGGAAAGGCAGGGATAGAACACAGTTCTCGAGAACAGAATTCAAGTGAATTAACAATGAGACCTTTCTCTTTCTGCAGTCCCCTGCCTCATTCACTACACACCTTTCAGATTCTGCAACAAATGAGGCAAGAGTCCTACAGACAACAGTCTACTTCACTATACAAACCAGATTAATCCCCAGAGCAGGCCCATCCCATACACTGAAGGGGGCCAGGGGGCTGTGGAAAAAGCAATATGTGATCATGTAATTAAAGACAGTATCAAAATGTATACACACAATGGGGGGCACATTAAGGTTGCATAGGCAACCTTAATTCTGCATGACAGCAGTTTGAATGTTTGACTTTGCAACCCTGGAAGCGATGTGGATGGATGTGCTGCATGCCATGTGCCAGAAGAAGTATGGTGCCAGTCAACACTCCTCTTAGAAGAGGCGGAGGAGTCTCCCAAGCCCTGGAATGATCCTGGTTCATTTTATGAGACCTTTTCCTCACCGTACCAGAGCCCAAACATGAGCAGTCTCATTTGTTGGGTCTCACGGTGATCATGGATCAGACGATGGCATTGGCATTGCCAAAGTGGGCTTCATGGCCTGCTCCGGAAGATGCAGTTTAAACTATAAGTTTCTCACCAACAGGGTCCTCCTTGTGAACAACTTTCAGATGGAGCACCTGTCTTTAATGTGTCCCTTTCTGAGACATAACAAGCATCTCATGTGAGGATAGCTGTTGAGGAAGGCTCCCTACATGACAGAATGCTTGAACCCTCATAAGACCATCACACAGGGCAGCCAACTACTCTAGCTAATACTAACCTAACACTTTACCAGACCCAAGGTTCTACTACTACTATATACAAAAAGGAGTTCTCAGAAATCGAGAGAAATGTGCCAGGTGAAGACACAACACAGAACTCTGACTCTAGGCCATGGACGGTGAGAAGGAACTGAGGTGGTCAGGGAGGTGCTGCATTTATATGGCATGGGGATGGGTTATGGCTGCAGGGCAGAAGTGCCACCCCTATGGGTAGTGCTACGCAAAGTTTTCTGGCTCTGGTGTGCGGACCACACAAACCCACATAGAATACTTGGAGAAGAACATCATCTTCCAAATCATCATGATCCAAACTCCATAGCATATTGGCTAATACAGCCTTGAACACCACCAACCATATAGTCAGAGAAAAGGGGCACACCACACACTTCCATGTACCAAACACTGGACTCTTTCATAAGTATTAGTAAAAGGCATTGTTATTCAACATATTTTATAAAAAACAGTTCACAGAAACATTTGGCTTAATTTAACCACATAATCAAAATTCATAAATCCATTACTTAACAGGGATTAATTCATGCTCCAGAAAACGGCAAGCAGAGTGCTATAAATACTGAGAGCGCATACAAGATTTCTAGTAGGTTTGTCTTTTATAGAAATCACATCTAAAAAACCAACCAGTGTGTGCAGCCAATATTATTGCAGAACATTATGTAGCAGCACAAACATTTCAATAAAAAGGTAAAAACATGCACCAAGAGCTTCATAAAAGTCACAACCCTTAAAAAGATCTAGTTAATATGCTGTTAAGTCTGTATAACTTCCTTTCTCAAGGCACCAAATAAATGAGGAACAAAAGGGGACAGACTACTGTTTAAAAAAAACTTAATTGTGTTTCTGTTTGCATAGCTGATTTTAAAAACAGGCAAAAACCGTAACCTCACAGTCACATAGGGCATCTGGTGGAGTTTTTAAACTTTATAAAACTTTGTTGGGAAATACAGGGAACATATTGTATTGTCTACTGTAGAGCCAATGTACAGCCAGTTTAAGCAGAAAATATTGCCCCTTCCTTAAATAAAAGTTTTAGCGCCTTACATCAGAAGATCGGAGAAGAGTTTTCACATTATGCAGCCAAATACACAAGATGGTCTACAAGTGAAACCAGGAGTTTAAGCACCCCCAGACACAGCTGTTACATTTGCTATTTCTGTCTTTTATCAAGTGCTTCAAACCCAATGTCCTTTGTACAGACCAACATATTGCCCATCTCACTGGTAAGATTAGGTGTCCTCACCTCCCTTTTAATTGTGTAATAATTAGGGCTGTCAATTAATCACAGTTAACTCATGCGATTAAGTCAAAAAAATTAACTGAAATGAAAAAAATTAATCGTGCTTAATCGCACTGTTAAACAATAGAACTATTCAAATTTATTAAATATTTTGGGTGTTTTTCTATATTTTCAAATATATTGATTTCTATTACAACACAGAATACAAAATATACAGTGCTTACTTTATATTATTTTTATTACAAATATTTGCACTGTAAAAATGATAAACAAAAATAGTATTTTTCAATTCACGTCATACAAATACTGTGGTGCAATCTCTTTATGTGAAAGTCTAATTTACTAATGTAGATTTTTTTTTTGTTACATAACTGCACACAAAAACAAAACAACATAAAACTTTAGAGCACGGTGGGCAAACTATGGCCTGGGGGCCGCATCTGGCCCTCTCAACGTTTTAATCTGGTCCTTCTGCTCCGGCCGGGGAGCGGGGTCTGGGGCATGCCTCGCTCTGGTGCTCCAGCTGGGGAGCAGGGTAGGGGACTTGCCCAACTCCGTGCAGCTCCCAGAAGCAGTGGCATGTCCCCCCTCTGGCTCCTACGCTTAGGGGCAGCCAGGGGGCTCTGCACACTGCCCCCACCCCAAGCAATACTCCCGCAGTACCCGCTGATCAGGAACCGCAGCCAATGGGAGCTGCAGGGGTGGCGCCTGTGGACAGGGCAGCGCACAGAGGAGCCGGAGTGGGGACACGTTCCTGCTTCTGGGAGCTGCTTGAGGTAAGTGCCACCCAGAGGCTGCATCCCTGATGCCTTGCACCCCAACCCTCTGCCCCAGCCCTGATCCCCCTCCTGCCCTCCAAATCTCTCAGTCCCAGCCCAGAGCACCCTCCGGCACCCCAAACCCGTCATTTCTATCCACCTCAGAGCCCACAGCCCTAGCCAGAGCCCTCCCCGCCACACACATCCCTACCCCCTGCCCCAGCCTGAAGCCCCCTCCCACACCCTGAATTCCTCATTTCTGGTCCCACTCCAGAGCCCACGCCCCCAACCAGAGCCCTTACCCCCTCCCACACCCAATCCCCAATTTCATAAGCATTCATTCATACAATTTCCATACTCAGATGTGGCCCTCGGGTCAAAAAGTTTGCCCACCCCTGCTTTAGAGTCTACAAGTCCACTCAGTCCTACCTCTTGTTCAGCCAATTGGTAAGACAAACAAGTTTGTTTACATTTACGGGAGATACTGCTGACTGTTTCTTATTTACAATGTCACCTGAAAGTGAGAACAGGCATTTGCATGGCACTTTTGTAGCCAGCTTGGCAAAGTATACATGCCAGATATGCTAAACATTCATATGCCCCTTCATGCTTCGGTCACCATTCCAGAGGACATGCTTCCATGCTGATGATGTTCCTTAAAAAAATTATGTGTTAATTAAATTTGTGACTGAACTCCTTGGGGGAGAACTATATGTCTCCAGTTCGGTTTTACCTGCATTCTGCCATATATTTCATGTTATAGCAGTCTTGAATGATGACCCAGCACATGTTCATTTTAAGAACACTTTCACAGCAGATTTGACAAAATGCAAAGAAGGTACCAATGTGAGATTTCTAAGGATAGATACAGCACTCGACCCAAGGTTTAAGAATCTGAAGTGCCTTCCAAAATCTGAGAGGGTTGAGATGTGGAGAATGCTTTCAGATGCCTTAAAAGAGCAACACTCTGATGCGGAAACTACAGAACCCAAACCACCAAAAAAGAAAATCAGCCTTCTGTGGTGGCATCTGACTCAGATGATAAAAATGAACATGCATTGGTCCTCACTGCTTTGGATTGTTATTGAGCAGAACCCGTCATCAGCATGAACGCATGTCTTCTGGAATGGTGTTTGAAGCATGAAGGGACATATGAATCTTTACCACATCTGGCACATAAATATATTGCAATGCAGGCTTCAACAGTGCCATGAGAATGCCTGTTCTCACTTTCAGGTGACAATGTAAACAAGACGTGGGCAGCATTATCTCCTGCAAATTGTAACCAAATTTGTCTGTCTGAGCCATTGGCTGAAGTAGGACTGAGTGGACTTGTAGGTTCTGAAGTTTTACATTGTTTTATGTTTAAATGCAGTTATTTTTTGTATATAATTCTACATCTGTAAGTTCAACTTTCATTATAAAGAGATTGTACTACAGTACTTGTATTAGGTGAATTGAAACATACAATTTATTTTGTTTTTTACAGTGCAAATTTTTGTAATAAAAATAAATATAAAGCAAGCACTGTACACTTTGTATTCTGTGTTGTAATTGAAATCAATATATTTGAAAATACAGAAAACATCCAAAATATTTAAACACATTGTATTTTATTATTGTTTAACAGTGCAATTAATTGTGTAATTAATCAATCACTTGACAGCCCTAGTGATAATAAAAGTCATGCTGCAGAAAAAAATCTTTTAAACCTTACTCAGGAAAGAACAACAGTTGTAACATTTGATGCCATGTGAAGTGAAACTCTACAGTTTCAAGTTACAGTAGTCTGTGATTTACTTTCTTTCTACAGGTTTTATAATGGAAAGAGCGGCAATTCTGATTATGAAATGAAGGGGATTCTATAATCTACACACATTAAATTATGATAATGTGTTTACTTCCTAGTACATTTATAAATTCATCACTGGTTATCATATTAAAGATTAAATGTCTACTTTTCAACACAGTTATAAAGATTAAATGTAGTAAAAGCTTAGTTATAAAGACATCATAGTAATGTTTCTTAAGCATATTGCTTAATAGGCCAATGAGAAATATCATAACCTTATCAGTAATATTGCTATTGTCCTCTGAATTATTATTTCTTTATCTCTGAAAGCAATCATTTTTGAAAATGAATCCTTCTGTGGTGTTTCACAAGAAGCCATCTTAGACTGATTTGCTGGGACCTATAAACTGGAGTGTTACCTACTATGTCAAATGAGGCATTCCTTCAAATTTTCCTGTATTATTTTATAATTCTGGTACTTGTTGACATCATTAAATTATCACTTCAAGATGAAGCTTCAGATCAAAGAGTCACAAAAATTTAAAAGTACATCTAGGCTGTAGAAAACATTCAATGATTTACTAGCCTTTGAGAAGTGTTTAAGAATGTGTTTGTTATTTATTTTTAGACTGCATTTAGTAACAGTTACAGATGAATAAAAAAGAAACTTGCTGTGAATTTTTTTTAGTTCATGAACTGTTAAATATGACTGAAGAATCTGTAATTCAGAATGATATTATTTTGTACATGCACACGTACAGTGGTGTTGTGAAATAACTAGTATTTGGGTGTTTTTTAATACCTGTAACTGCAGGGTCACTTATTTAGAAGAAGGAATAAATTATTACCTTTCAGAATAGAAGACATCCGATGAACAAGCACTTCTGTGGTTTGCACCTGCTGTTGCTGTTTAACCACGTTTCCTTCACTGCTGGCCCTCAAAATCTTTTCCCCTAAACTAATTTTTCTCCATCTAGTGTTAAAGTCTTCTTTTCTAGATGAAAGCAATTTAGATGCCGTATTAACTGACAAAGGTCTAGCTGTGCGAGAGGGTTTGGACATTTTGAATACGCAGAAATACTACCTGCTCCAAGAGCAAACTCTAAAAATCCTTTTCAGCTTTACTTTTCAGCAGGCAGACTCTGGAGTGCTCCCGGCTTTAAAGTGATGTGCTGCCAGTTTGACCAGTTTTAAACAAAAGGCATTTGTGTGGTCACACAGACAATTTACCAAACCTGTGGAATGGTAAATGCATGTTAGGATAGAACTGATGACTGTTCTCCAGTGGTGAATTCTCAAAGCAGTAGTGAAGAATAGATGCTCTGACAAGGATTGTAAAAAGCTCCTGGCATGTACAGACTAGACACTGAGCAGCATTAAAGTGGAACAAGAATGCCCCAACTACACAGGTAAAAGAATAGAAAATAATCCAGATGTGTGGTGTATATTTGAATGAAGTGTGTTACTGCATTCCATTTCCAGATGTCAACTTCAAACAAATACTTCCTGGGTTTAGCACACTTCTCCATCACATATCAACAGCAGACTGTTTAAGCACTATAGAAGCTTACACTGGATTAAAAGATGTATATCTTCCTACCATCATATCTACTAATTCAACAAAGTAAAAGAGGAACTGATACTGAATATCATCTAACATTTAAGTATGCCCCGGGTCCCGTCTTATTAATAAACTAAGGTTCACAGTGATTATTTGATACAGTAATGTCAATACCATCACACAGAAGTCCATTCATTACAGTTTCTTTCATTGATTTAATATATATACACGCATACCCCCCCCCCAACACACACCCTCCAAAATGTGACCTCTTCAACACTCAGGATAACCATTTTCCTCCTTTCCTCCCCACAGAAATCATTTATGACCTCAGGCTAAGTTACTTCAAACCTCAACTGCTGGATGTTCCCCTCTGAGGCTGCCTAGGGAAAATCTATATGAATGTCCTCAGCACATTCTATATACGTGATTGGTGTCAAGGCTCAGAATGCGTTTGGTCAGATGAGCAGAAAATTGCACTCAAAACGTAAGCATAATGTAATTTTCCCAACACTCTTCAATAACTGTAAAACCGTATAAACCAGAGAGGTCACCACAGCTGTATTACTAGAGCTACAATAAAATCTACAAGCTACATCTGAAAATCTTTTCTTCAGTGCCACAAAGAAAGCCAATAATATTCTACCCCATCAGGAACAAGAGAACTGTGGATCATATTATTACACAACAAATACCAACATTATCTCCTCTTGTGCTGCACTGCATAAGTAGTAGTGTAGGGTAAACATTTAACAAGTATGGGTATGAAATATGACTAAATTATTGTTGCTGGAGGAAACTTAACTTCTGTATATTCTGACTTTCTGGCAATTTAGCAGTGCAGCTTTAATGTGTTGGTAATTTTTTTGCACTGAATTTTCCCGAATTACTTTTTAAAAAGGAAAAAAAATGTCAATTCCCACAGTAAAGGGGCATTTATGCCTCCTCAATGAAACATCAGCACCAAACTCAGGCCCGCTGACGGGAGGGGCAAAGGGGTCAATTGCCCAGGGGACCGGTGATTTAAAAGGGATGGGATAGATACATTTTTATTAATAAAAATTAAGATTTTAAAAAAGAAAGAAATCTGGTTTTCTGCTGCTCCGTACAGAGCGCCGTCCCTCACTGTGACAGTAACAGTTTGCCAGAGCGCTGCTGCACCCTGCTGGTCTGGCAGAGCCTCAGCAACAGCAGCCTGGGAACCGCAGAGCTTACTGCCTCCTCTGGCTGCTTCAGAGCGGCTGTGCCTGCCAGGCTGGCTCTCTGGCTGTGGGGCTGAGGACAGGGAGACTTTAAAGAGGAACAAGCTCCCTCTGCACTACCAAGATTTCCTCCCTCGGAGCTGCAGCCCCTCGCCAAACACAAGCCAGCAATTTCACCCACCCAACTGAGCCTAAGTTTGCCAAGAGGCAGCTGGGTCTAGCCTCCACCCCCTTCGCTGCTGTGAGCACTGGCTGACGAGCCGCTATCAGAAGCGCAGGATGACGGGACACCTCCACTGCTTAGACAGGGAATGAGGCGCAGGTTTTCCCTCTGCCTTCGCCCCTGGCCACCTCTTCTCAGATCTTCCGGTAGATGTGGCGCACTAGGCCTGCCATCTCCTCAGAGCTCTGTGTGTTGATGTCCCACAGCACCAGCATTGTATTGTCAATTTTAACTTTGCTGGTCATATTCAGTTACATCTTATATATCAGTTTTTAACTTGTCTTTAGAACACACATGATTCACGATTAGGTGTTTAATTAGCCTACTTGATACTTGTATATATATAGTATATATACTATATATATATACTTTTATATATTAAATAACTTCATCCATAATGTATTTAATTTAAATATATAATTTAAAATAATTTCTACATCTTGTATATTTAGGCTCACAATTTATTTAATACTGTTCTGTAAATGAGAAAAAAAAGTTAACTAAATGAAGCAATGCCATGACTTACACACAGTGGGTTCCAATGTGTTATCAATAGGATAAAAAGTAGTGTCCTAAACCTCAGCCATCCCTTTCTAGCATTGGCCTGCTAAACCTAGAGTTGCGAGTTCAATCCTTGAGGGGGGCAATTTGGGAATTTAGTTGGGGATTGGTCCTGCTTTGAGCAGGGGATTAGACTAGATGACGTCCTAAGGTTCCTTCCAATCCTGATATTCTATTCTATGACTGTTGTGCCCTGTGGCCTGGAATTGCTGTCCACAGGCTTGACCAAACTTGTATGAAGCACTTTATATATACAGGCAGGCAAGCAAGCTCCTCCAGCCCTGAAGAGCTCACAACCTATCCAGGCAATGCATAGATGTGCGAAGATAGCTGGGCCACATCAAGAGTGACTGATTAAGTTACAATGTGTAGCACACATCTTGATAGTTGTAGGGATTTGGTAATTTGTTGGTTTACACATGTATGTATTTTGGCAAACTCAGGACAATTAGCTACCAGGAGAGGGGTAGTAATGAGTCCCAGAGGGGTTAAAAGGCCTCTCCTTATCCATTAAGATAGCCATGGAGACATAAGGTTCAGCTGGAGCAAGAGTTACCAGGGAACTAATTAGCTTCAGCTGGCCCCAATTACTGGGGACCTTTTTAAACCCTCCCTGGCAGGGAAGCAGGGAGGGGAGTGAGAGAAGTAGAGTAGCTGCCAGCGAGGAGGTGCAGCAGGACTCTGAAACTCTTCTTGCAAGGAAGATTGCACTCTCCCCAGAAGGAGAGAAAAACAGAGCAAGGGACTGACTGAGAAAGGATCAGCCAGACCCTGTGTGACTGGGAAGGACTTTTGCTTTGCCCAAGCCTGTGGCTCCATGGCAACAAGGGACTGAGCCAGCAGAGGATAAGCAGGTACTTTGCCACACATGGTGTTAGGAGTGGGATGTCTAGTGAGTGAGGCTCTGTGGCAAGCCATCTCAGGGCAGGGTAAAATCACAAAAAAATAAAAAAATTAAAAAATGGAGGACTTAGTGAAGGCATTGGTACAGGCCACTGCGGCTCAACAAGAGGCTACCAGAGCACAGATGGCGGCCCAGCAAGAGTCAGTACGTGTCCAACAGGAGACAAACCAGCTGCTGATGACCCAGGCGGCCCAAGATCGAGCCACCCTGAATGAAGTAGTGCACCAGTTGAAAGCCCTGACCACGCTGAAGCATGGGGCCCAGGGGACCCGGCTGCTACGGGCGAGCAGCTATTTACAGAAGATGACAACAGACGATGATATAGAGGAATACCTCCTTCCATTCGAGAGGACAGCACTGCGGGAGGCCTGGCCCCAAGACCAGTGGGCAGGTCTCCTGGCTCCATTCCTGTGTGGGGAGGCCCAGAAAGCCTACTTTGACCTGACCACAGAAGCAGCTATGGATTACCCCCAGCTGAAGGCGGAAATCCTGGCGAGGGCAGGCGTGACGACAGCCGTAAGGGCCCAGCGCTTCCACGAGTGGAAGTACCGGGATGACAAAGCACCGAGGTCCCAGCTATTTGATTTGATGCACCTCGCTCGGAAGTGGCTCCGCCCCGAGACCCATGGGCCGGAGAAGGTAGTGGAAATCCTGGTATTGGACAGGTACATGAGGGGTTGCCGCCGGACATACGGGGGTGGGTCCGCCAAAATGATCCCTCCTCTTATGATGAACTAGTTGCTCTCGTGGAGAGACACCTAGCAGCCCAAGAACTTTCTCGGACCACTGGGGAAGGAAGGCGCCAGAATCAGAGACCAGCCCCTGCACCGAGGCCCCAGTTTGCCCGAGCTCCAGGCCAGAAAATGGAGGGGAGGCAGGAGGCGGAAGAGCAGCCGGCAGTCCCGGAGAGACTGGAAGACTGGGGGAGAAAGACTCGGGGGATAAATCCCAGCAGCCTGAAAAATAGGGGGCTGCCCCGGGTGGGGTACCAATGTTATGCCTGTGGTGAACTACGGCATATTGCTGCCCAATACCCTAATCTAGGAGAGCCTATGCAATGTGAACTGGGAGATATAGGGGGACCATGCGAGCTAATAAGTCTAGTCGGGATTGCGATGGTCCCTCACAGATACACTAGGCCCGTTAAGATGAACGGTATAGAGATCACAGCATTAATAGACTTGGGAAGTGAAGTCACATTGGTCTTGGGGAAGCTGGTCAGGCCAGGTCAGTTATCCCAGGCCAAATGCTTGGGAATATCCTGTGTGCATGGGGATGTCAGCTATTACCCGATCATCCCCGTACGCATAGAAGTTCTCGGAAACCCCACTAAGTTGATGGTGGGAGTCGTTTCGAAACTACCCTACCCTGTCCTTATCGGACGAGACTTCCTGGGGTTTGATGGCCTACTCCCCGGGGACGAAGGAGAAGAAAAGAAGGACCCTGGGACCCAAGGTGTGGCCCAGATAGGGGACCCTCCCCCTGCCTTCCATGAGTTTAGCCAGAATTTGTTCTCCCCACCGGGGAAGTCCAGGAAGACTCAGAAGGAACGGAGGGCAGATAAAAGGAAGGGGATAAGGATCCTGGCCCAGTACCTGAAGTCTACGCCGGCAGGGGAAAGAAGGGCCTCAGCTGACGGCGGGGCTGGGTCGGCCAACTACAACCCAATTGTTGGACCTGGTTCCCCAGGGGCTGTCCCCGAGGGAGAGACGGAGGTGGACCCCCCCGAATTGGGACAAATAGGGACTGCATGTGGGAATTTTGGTCAGGATCAGGCCAATGATCCCATATACCACAACATTCTTAAGGAAGTAGTCGAGGTAAATGGGGTCCCAGTGGAGGGGAGAGCTAAGGGCCCAGGGCCACATTATGTGATCAAAAAAGATCTGCTATATAGAGTAGTCCGCGTCCAAGAGCAAGTCATAGAACAACTCTTGGTCCCCCGGAAGCATCAGAGAGCGGTAATGGATCTGGCCCACAGTCATCTGTTTGGGGCCCATCTAGGGATGGATAAGAACCTCGATCGGATTCTACAGAGGTTTTTTTGGCCTGGTATTTATGCGGCTGTCCGGCGATATTGTACCTCCTGTCCGGAATGCCAAATACATGGGCCCCGACCATACTTAAGGGCCCCTCTGGTACCTCTGCCAATTATTGAGGTTCCATTTGAGCGAATAGCTATGGACATAGTAGGGCCATTGGAGAAGTCGGCTCGGGGCAGTCAGTACATCCTGGTAGTACTAGATTATGCCACCCGATATCCCGAGGCCATTCCCCTACGGAATACCATGTCCACGACCATAGCCAAAGAATTAGTCCTGATTTTTTCCAGAGTAGGGATACCCAAGGAGATCCTGACGGACCAAGGGACCCCCTTTGTTTCTAAGCTGATGAAGGACTTGTGTACCGTGCTCCACATACGGACCCTTAGAACATCAGTCTACCATCCCCAGACCGATGGCCTCGTTGAACGTTTTAATAGGACATTGAAAAACATGTTACGGAAGGTGATTAGTTGTGACGGAAAAGACTGGGATGCCCTGCTGCCTTATGTACTGTTTGCCGTACGGGAAGTGCCTCAGGCTTCCACTGGATTCTCCCCCTTTGAGCTGTTATATGGTCAACACCCCAGGGGCATACTAGACCTGGCTAAAGAAGACTGGGAGGAACAGCCGAACCCAGGGAGAAACGTTGTGGAACGTGTGCTGCAGATGAAAGACTGAATAGCCCGAGTCACCCCCCTTGTGCGCGAACACATGGAGAAGGCCCAAGGGGCGCAACCGACGTACTACAATCGTCAAGCAATGACCCGGAAGTTCCAGGTGGGGGACCGGGTGATGGTGCTCATACCCACAGGGGAGAGCAAGCTCCTGGCCAGATGGCAGGGGCCATGCGAGATAATAGAAGCTGTAGGAGAAATCGACTATAAGGTCCGGCAGCCAGGTCGCCGGAAGCTGGAACAGAACTACCATATAAATCTGCTGAAACCTTGGCAGGATAGAGAAGCTCCGGTAGCTGCGCTGGGGGCACCATCCCCTAAAGGCGATCAGCCCAACCTGGTGGGAATCTCTCTGGAGCTGACTCCGGAACAACAATCAGAAGTGATCAGCCTGATCAAACGCAACCAAGATGTGTTCTCCAAAAAGCCAGGCAGAACGACTGAGGTTCACCATCACATCTTCACAGAGCCCGGAGTGAAGGTGAACATCAAGCCATACCGGATCCCGGAGGCCAAGAGAGAGGAGATTAGGAAAGAGGTCAGGAAGATGCTGGCCTTAGGAGTCATCAAAGAATCTCAGAGTCAATGGTCCAGTCCCGTGGTTTTAGTGCCTGAGCCAGACGGCAGTATGAGGTTCTGCAATGACTTCCGCAAGCTAAATGAGGTGTCCCAATATGACGCATACCCTATACTCAGGATAGATGATCTGATTGACAGACTGGGAAAGGCGCGATTTAGGTCTACCCTTGATCTTACTAAGGGCTATTGGCAGATTCCCCTGACTAAGGCAGACCAGGAGAAGACGGCCTTTGCAACCCCAGAAGGGCTTTATCAGTACATTCTTCTCCCCTTTGGGTTGCATGGGGCCCCCGCTACCTTTCAACAGCTAATGGACAAATTGTTACGATCCCATGGGAAGTACGCGGCTGCCTATCTTGATGACATCATCGTATACAGCCCCGACTGGGAGACGCACCTAGAGAAGGTAGAAGCAGTTCTAGACACCCTGAGAAAGGCAGGACTGACTGCAAATCCCTCCAAATGTTCGATCAGGTTAGCTGAGGCCAAGTACCTTGGGTATATAGTGGGGAGGGGCATGGTGAAGCCCCAACTCAACAAGTTAGAAGCTATACAGAAGTGGCCGCGACCACTCCGGAAAAAACAGGTCAGAGCATTCCTGGGACTAGTGGGGTACTATAGACGGTTCATCCCCCACTTCGCCACCAGGGCATGCCCGTTAACGGACCTGACCAGAGCTCGGGCCCAGACATAGTAAAATGGTCTGCTGTGGCCGAAGCCGCTTTTGCAGATCTGAGGACAGCCCTCTGCACAGGCCCCGTACTAGTAGCCCCAGACTGGGGGAAGGAGTTTATCCTACAAACGGACGCCTCTGAAGTAGGGCTGGGGGCGGTGCTTTCACAAATGGTCGGAGATGATGAACACCCTGTCCTCTTCCTCAGTAGGAAGCTTCTACCTAGGGAACGGAAATACGCCATAGTGGAGAAGGAATGCCTGGCAGTAAAATGGGCCATAGAAAGCCTCCGCTACTATCTACTTGGACGGAGGTTTACCCTGGTCACGGACCTTGCCCCTTTGCAGTGGATGCACCAAAACAAGGACAAAAATGCAAGAGTCACAAGATGGTTTCTCTCGCTTCAACCCTTCCACTTCACGTACGACATAGGGCTGGAACCCAACATGGCAATGCGGATGGCCTGTCGAGGGTACACTGCTTTCTGACCCAAATAGCCCAACCCCGTAGTGTTGAGCGGGGGGGTGGGGATATGTGGCAAACTCAGGACAATTAGCTACCAGGAGAGGGGTAGTAATGAGTCCTAGAGGGGTTAAAAGGCCTCTCCCTATCCATTAAGATAGCCATGGAGACATAAGGTTCAGCTGGAGCAGGAGTTACCAGGGAACTAATTAGCTTCAGCTGGCCCCAATTACTGGGGACTTTTTTAAACCCTCCCTGGCAGGGAAGCAGGGAGGGGAGTGAGAAAAGTTTAGCTGCCAGTGAGGAGGTGCAGCAGGACTCTGAAACTCTTCTTACAAGGAAGATTGCACTCTCCCCAGAAGGAGAGAAAAACAGAGCAAGGGACTGACTGAGAAAGGATCAGCCAGACCCTGCGTGACCAGGAAGGACTTTTGCTTTGCCCAAGCCTGTGGCTCCATGGCAATAAGGGACTGAGCCAGCAGAGGAGAAGCAGGTACTTTGCCACACGATATGTATTTATATATATAAATACATACTTGTGTATATAAATACACATGCACTTTTGTTAATACAGCTGGAACAATAAGGGAGTGGGAAGACTAAGATGTAAAGACCTGGTGAAAGATGGCATTTCCAAGCATGGATTTGAAGGAAAAGAGGGATGAAGTATGGCGGTTGGATCAGAGTCGGGCTTCCATGCATGGGGGTTCGTATGTAAGAACCAAAAAAACAAAAACCCACAGAAATAAAGCCAGAGAATGAAGGGGTCAGTCAGTCAGTCACATGATTAGAGTAAGTGAAGAGGATGACAGCTAGCAAAAAGCAAAGAACTGAGAGGTGCATGGGAGCTAAATTGTACAGGGCTTGGAAAATGCTTTTAACGACTCTTTAGCAGCGTGCATGGTTTTGTTTTAACAATGGATGGATCTCTGCATATAAAAGATATTAAATGCCCAATTTTATTTATACCTGATTAGAGTTGGTTAGCATTAAACACCAAACACAATCTTATGTCTGTTTTCTGTGGAAGACACATATAAGGACTATGACTAAATATTACTTTTTCAAGATCACTCAATATTCTAGCTTGTTCTGCAAGTGCAATTCCTTGAAAAGTCTTCCACTAAAGCTTTCAACAAGCTTTACAAAAATCAAATATTCAATGTTTTAGAATGGAAGTTAAATATTCCTGTCTTCTGTAGATTATGCTATGTTTATTTTCCCAACCACAGGGCACATGCAGTCTGAAATTCAGTTCTGATTGACAACATAAATGATAGTGCTTTTATTTTTGAAATAATTAATGCTGAAAATGTGAACATCTATTTAGATTAATATTGGCTACTGCACACACTTAAGATTCATTAGATTATATAGACATGTTTTCCACAAAAATACAGTGGTTCAGCAACACACATTTACAAAGCTTAGATCTAAGCAGCTTGTCACGTTAAATTCTTTTTAGGTAACAGGTAATTTCAAAACAAAGTGAGAAAGTCCTGTATTCTAATCTTCCACCAGGATCTGGGCTTATACCCAGTGCAGATACAGCAGTACTGTAATGATGAGAGTTGGAGATGAGCTCAGGATATTACAAGTGAGATCTCTAGTTGCTGTCCATGGAGATCTCAAAGAGGATATGGCACTTTTTCAAAAAGTAAGATAGCACAATGTCCTGACCAACATGCCATCTCAAAATAAAACAGGTTCTTTTATCCAAAGCTGAGCAAGCAATATTGCCAAGTACAAACTGGACATGTCATTTGCTTATGGCCACTGCACCAAGTGTCTGTATGTTCATACTATGCAGGGCACTTCAGGATATGCTGAATATTTCAGTCACTGAGGGACAGATCTTTTACGCTATGTAGGCACTTAAAGGTGCAGATAGGAGGCTTTGGGGATTTTCTAACGTGCCTAGGTATCTAACGCCCATTGGGAATAAAAAATCTGGCCCAGACAGTCTGATACAGAGATTCCCCATCCTCCTGCCTTGGTGTCCAGCACTTTATTAGCCCATGCTAACTTTATACCTATGCTGGGAGTGGCTTCACTTCTGTTCCTTATTCCAGCTAGGCCATGACTGGGAAGGAGCTGGGGACATTTCCGTTCATCCTCCACAATGGATAACTCTTTCCTTCTCTCCCCTCTGGGAGGGGAGTGGCACAACGTTCTGTAAAAGATCTAATGTTATTTTTTCTGAGATCAAGATATGTCACTTACATTAACTCCGACCCTATTTTTCTCAAATAGGTAGCTGGTGATTCCAGCTACCTATTAATGTCTTTCTCATTTCAGTCTTTAAAAAAAAAAATGTAGGCTGCTCAACTGAGACTTTTATATGTTGGACAAGATGAAAACCTTAAATAAAGCTTTATCATTTCATTAATGGGCCAAGAAAGCATTTGAGAGTGTGTGGCCCAGAGTCATTTCCTTCTCCCCATTTCTTTCATTCGATGACCAATTTCCCTAAGGAGGTGAGTGTTCTTTTCCAGCCCTGTCAAACTCACCTTTTCTCAGACCCCTCTCTTTCTCATTACAGGGTCTAATGAATCTCCCCAGGCCTTAATCATCTTTTATCAGCTCTCTTGATTTTTTTTTGAAGACCACAGTTTTTTTCGTGAACTACTAAAAACAACCCCCGCCCCCCAAAACGTTTCCCTTAGACCTTAGAGTTCTAACACAAGCTATTTATGAGGTATACGTCATATTGATGTAACATGCCATTAAGCAACAAAGTAGTCCAATTTGTCAGGTTTACGTGAAGTATCGTGGGAAGTTTTCTATTGCTTTAGGTCAGTGAATAAGCTCTGTCATTGCTTTACATACACAGCAGAACTAATGACATAGGGTCAACAATGCAGCCTTTTCCTTCCAATAACCAAATGCATGTAAACAAGTACACTACTATTTTTAGAATACAATGTACTTTCCACATACTGCTTAAAACAATGTTCTATTAGTTTCAAAATGCAACTCTTCTTTCCTGCCTAGAAAATAAATTACTTCTGAAATATGACAACAAGAATTTGCTACAAGTTAGATAACAGAAGGCATTTTTATATTAGCATATTAAATAGGTTATTATAGCCCTATTAATTTAAGTACACGATTGTGCCCCCTGGCTTAGAAGAAACACTACTGCAGATGCTATTAATCAAAACAAAGAATTTGCAAAGCTCAAGTTTTCCTTTTTTGGATACTCAAAGATTCAGTTTATATTAGAACATAAGGGGTGTGCGTAAGGGGAACAGTTCAGTTTGAATCAGAAAAATGTAGCTGAGCCCAGCTGCATAGTCTGTTATCTGGCATTTTCTGGTTCTCCAGGATATAGACTATGCAAAAATGACCCTCCTTCTCCTCTCATCGAACCCCATCCAATGCTTTGAAATGCATCTATCTAAAGAAGTGACACAAGAATACATACACCATTACTGTCTCTAAATATATTTTTTTTAAAAAATGACCTGATCCTAGGAAGCAGGGACAGCCAGCAATTGCTATTGAACTAAATATGGCAGGTGCTCAAAAGAATAAGCCCTATGTAAATGAAGTCTTTTCCACACAGAATTAAGTAACCAACCAGATGGCACAGCATTTTCAATCAGAAATGAGAATTCAATGTATATGTTCCGAAAGAACAAGATCTACGATGAAAACAATTTCAGATGCAAATCACAAATATGCATGTAATGTAACAAAAAGCTTTAGTATTTCAAAAAGGTACATTTTCTGGTAACTAAAGGAATGTAAAATTAGTGACAAGCTACTTTTGCAGATGTTGAAGCTCTCTTAAAATTACATGGAAGTGCTTTATTTTTCCCTATATGATTACAGAAATGGTGGTATATTATACATAATATATAAGGTCTATAATGTTCCATATATTATGGCTCATTTTAAAACATTTCACACACAAACTCAGATCTTTTTCTGGGGAAAATAACCCACAAAAAAAACAGTCATTCTGTAACATCACAACTCCTCCACCCCACTCCACAACAAAACAAAAGCCCTATAAGGTCAGACAAGTTCTCTTTCATTTTGTCTATCAAAATTGTGTTTAGGGTTCTGCTGTAATATACTATCTGCCTTGAAGAGGAAATAATAATTAAATCTCAGTTGCCATTTCTATCAGAAAACTCTATTTTCAGAGATTTATTACTTAGCTCTAAAAATTCAATTTCAGCTTCAAGACTAAAAAAAATCAAATTAAGAAAAAAAACGTTTACATAATTTTCTGAACATTCAAAAATAAATTAAAGGTAACTTAATGCTTGCCAGAAGTACAAGACTTACAACCCTGAATTCTGTGCAAAAATAGGTACAGTAATGGAATTGGCAGTACCAATTTCTCTTTATTAACCCAACAACAACTTTCAGTCTTAACTTTGACCTGAAATATCATATCTAGAAGGTAACTGTGACATTGAAGTCTATTTGATTTTATAAAAAATTGATAATGAATGAACATAATGTAACTGGAATATGCTTCATGCAAAAGGTCTCTTGTAAGGTATCATTACAAAGCTTATTATCTACTAGTCTGATCATCCTATTTGTATAAATGTACCACTCTTGTATCTGAAACTAGAAATATGAAATATAACTCTGAGGGCCTATTGTAATTATGCAAAGTGTGGGCCATTAAGGGTGGTTTGGAATCTTGATGACTCCCATTAACGAGGACAATTATCTACAGATGGGTGTGTTTTACCTGTAAGTCTTCCTGTATGCCTGTGTGCTGGCAAGTGGGCAATGAAGTCTTGCAGTGACATGTGATCATGTCACCTGAACTGGAATCCATCTTTAACCTGGCGTCTTTCCATTGAGAAGGAGGGGGTGAAAACCCAGAGGGGGACACAGGATTCCTGCCTTATGCAAAAGATATATAAAGGGGTGGAACAAAGGGAGGAGAGGAACCATCATGAAGAATTCCCTAGCTACCACCTGAGCTAGAACAAGCGCTGTACCAGGGGAAAGAATTGTGCCCAGGCCTGGAAGGTGTCCAGTCTGAGGAAAAAACTTATTAAGCATCTCTAAGGGTGAGATTATCAGTATTCAGTTTGACATAGATTTGTGCATTTTATTTTATTTTGCTTGGTGACTTACTTTGTTCTGTCTTTACTACTTGGAACCACTTAAATCCTACTTTCTGTATTTAATAAAATCACTTTTTTGTATCTGTTAATTAACTCAGAGTATGTATTAATACCTGGGAGAGCAAACAACTGTGCATCTCTCTCTATTAGTTTTATAGAAGGCGAACAATTTATGAGTTTACTCTGCATAAGCTTTATACAGGGTAAAATGGATTTATTTGGGTTTAGACCCCATTGGGAGTTGGCCATCAGAGTGTTAAAGACAGAAACTCTTCTGTTCGCTGCTTTCAGGTAAACCTGCAGCTTTGGGGCAAGTAATTCAGACCCTGGGTCTTTGTTGGAGCAGACGGGAGTGTCTGGCTCAGCAAGACAGGGTGCTGGGGTCCTGAGCTGGCAGGGAAAGCAGAGGCAGTAGTAGTCATGGCACATCAGATGGCAGCTCCCAGGGGGTTTCTGTGATCCAAACCGTCACAGTAACGCTGTACATTTGTCTCAATACTCAGCCTCTTTGGCCTGGTCTACAGTTTTTGTACCAGTATAGCTATTTCCTTTAGGATTGCGATTCTGCCCCCACCCCCATACATTTATATTGGTATAGCTTATTCCCCTTCCCATAGCTATACCATTATAAGCACATTTATACCAGTATAACTGAGTACACATTAGAGGGACTGTACCACTTTAACCATACCAGCATAGTTAAGGCAGTACAGCTTTTATGCACAAAACCTACTATGCGTGACCTCTTTGGCAAGATTGCTAGTAAGATTTTCAGTTAATGCCAACTGAGATAGGAGTTTTTGTGATGGTACAACCCATTTAATGATAACTAGACTGAAATCACTAAATAAATTCGCCAGGGCCATCAAATAATAAAAGCCACTACAACAGATGAGCACTCAAATCATAACAAATAGTTTGAGCACTCTGACTTTGCTCTCTTTGTAAACTGCCCACAATCACATTGCAAAATTCACCAGTTTCTCAACTTTATTTACCAAGCTCTTAAAAATTGTGCTCATTAGAATATTTGCACTTTTTACTGAGTTAGCCAGTTACATGGCACTGAAATGAGCGTAAGTGTTGAAATTGCAAAAATTTTAGTATAAATTATTTGTTAATTGAGGTTTTGATCAAATTAAATTAAGAATGTTTTATCACATATCCCTATAAGGGTATTAAAAGTAACTAGTGATAACTATTAGTCACTAAGTCACTAGTGATTAAATGATAGTAAATAGTATAAACAACATTACTTTCTATGCCTATGGTGCGCTTCACCCAAGGAATCTGAAAAATAAAAATTGAATTTATATTTTTTATAAAAAAGAAAACTGATAGTTTCATATATTTTCTGAAATTATATAAAATAGAATATGTCTAAACTTTTTCAGTGCTATTTCATGGATTATTAGTCCTTAATGCCATTAGGAACTTGAAAGAGGGAGGGAGAGGAACCACAAGAAAAGCTGCACAGATGTTAGCAAAGAAAAACATTGCTTTCAAAAGTCAGTATTTTGGTGTGGCTGTGGCTTCCCATAGTTCTTCACCCACATCATTTTTAAACAGTCACTTTTTAATAAAAAAATAAAACCCAACCCTGGAAAGATTTCTAACATACCACTGCTACAGTGTGAAAGACTGGACAACTTAATGGAAAATAAACATCCCTTGGAGAAACATTTGCAGTACTCAGCAACACACAGAAATCTCTATACCTGCACTGGAAAGACTGTTGGGAGAGTGCAAGGGGAAGGACTGGGTTTGCCAAGAAAGAGAGACAAAACATGGCTATTAAAGTGGCTCAAGTGCAATTCTGTCCATGCAAATGATACACTCAGAGGCCATGTTCATCACTGCTTCACTATGCTCCTGTTTTACCCTGGTGCTCTGCTTTACCCATATGTGAAGAAGAGCCAAGTTAGGGGAGTAAGTGAAATACAGGACCAGCCACAGATATGCTTCTGATGGTTCCCATGAAATAGTGTCTCTTACAGCAAGCTGCTCATTGCCTCATGACTTACATTAGGCCCAGTGTTCTTGCTAGCCCATCAGCCTGAAGCATAACACAGCTCAGATTATTTCATCTAATGGGATTATGAGTTACAATGTACCAAGATCAGCAAACCTACTCTGGCAATTTACAGCACTGCAACTTGTGAAAAAACACCCCCTTGAGCACAGCAAGTTTCAGCGCTGTAAAACACCAGTGTAGACAGCGCACCAGCACTGGGAGCTATGCCCCTCGTGAAGGTGGGGGTTTTTTTTAGAGTGGTGGGAGAGTTCGCTCCCAGTGCTCTGCCATGACCACACAAGCCACGTTCAACTGCTTTAAGGTTGCCATTGTAGGCTAGCCCTCAGCATGACACACATCTCTCATCTACATCACCTCAGGAGAGACTGAAGTGAAAAATAAGCTGTAAGAAACATTGTCAAGCAGCGTGGAGGCCACCTCTTCCCGCAGCTCCCATCGGCCGGGACTGGCAAACCATGGCCACTGGGACCTGTGAGCAGCTGCACATGTAGACGTTCAGATAAACAAAGTGTCTCGCGGCCCGCCAGGGGCTTACCCTGAACAAGCAGCGAACCAAGTTTGGGAACCCCTGATGTAGACCATCCCTGACAGGTGTTTGTCCAACCTGCTCTTAAAAATCCCCAATGATGGAGATTCCACCACCTCCGTAGGCAATTTATTCCAGTGCTTAACCATTCTGACAGTTAGGAAGTTTTTCCTAATGTCCAACCTAAACCGCCCTTGCTTCTTGTCCTATCCTCAGAGGTTAAGAACAAATTCTCTCTCTCCTCCTTGTAACAACCTTTTATGTACTTGAAAACTGTTATGTCCCCTCTAAGTCTTCTCTTCTCCAGACTAAACAAACCCAATTTTTTCAATCTTCCCTCATAGGTCATGTTTTTTAGACCTTTAATCATTTTTGTTGCTCTTATTTGGACTGTCTCTAATTTGTCCACATCTTTCTTGAAATGTGGCATCCAGAACTGGACACAATACTCCAGTTGAGGCCTAATCAGCTTGGAGTAGAGCAGAATTACTTCTCCTGTCTTGCTTACAATATTTCTGCTAATACATCCCAGAATAATGTTTGCTTTTTTGCAACAATGTTACACTGTTAACTCATATTTAGCTTCTGATCCACTATGACCCCCAGATCCCTTTCCATAGTGCTCCTTCCTAGGCAGTCATTTCCCATTTTGTACGTGTGCAACTTGTTGTTCCTTTCTAAGTGGAGTACTTTGCATTTGTCCTTATTGAATTTCATCCCATTTACTTCAGACCATTTCTCCAGTTTGTCCAGATCATTTTGAATCTTAATCCTATCCTCCAAAGCACTTGCAACTCCTCCCAGCTTGGTAATGTCCACAAACTTAATAGCATTGAGAGTACACTTATAATCTAAATCATTGATGAAGATATTGAACAGAACCAGACCCAGAACTAACCCCTGCGGGACCCCACTTGTTATGCCCTTCCAGCATGACTGTGAACCACTGATGACTACTCTCTAGGAACAATTTTGCAACCAGTTATGCACCTATCTTATAGTAGCTCCATCTAGGTTTTATTTCCCTAGTTTATTTATGAGAAGGTCACATGAGACAGTATCAAAAGCCTTACTAAAGTCAAGATATATCACATCTACCACTTCCCCCATCCACAATGCTTGTTACCCTGTCAAAGAAAGCTATCAGGTTGGTTTGACATGATTTGTTCTTGACAAATCCATGCTGACTGTTATTTATCATCTCATTATCTTCCAGGTGTTTGCAAATTGATTTATTAATTACTTGCTCCATTACCTTTCCAGGTTCAGAAGTTAAGCTGACTGGTCTGTAATTCCTCGGGTTGTCATTATTTCACTTTTTATAGATGGACACTATATTTGCCCTTTTCTAGTCTTCTGGAGTGTCTCCTATCTTCCATGACATTTCAAAGATAATAGCTAATGGCTCAGATATCTCCTCCGTCAGCTCTTTGAATATTCTAGGATGCATTTCATCAGGCTCTGGTGATTTGAAGACATCTAACTTGTGTAAGTAATTTTTTACTTGTTCCTTCCCTATTTTAGACTCCGATGCTACCGCATTTTCACTGGGCATTCACTATGTTAGATGTTTAATCACCATCAACCTTCTTGGTGAAAATCGAAACAAAGAAGTCATTAAGCATCTCTGTAATTTCCACAATTTCTGTTAGTCTCTTCCCCCCACTCATTGAGTAACAGGTAGGGATAGCTCAGTGGTTTGAGCATTAGCCTGCTAAACCCAGGGTTCTGAGTTCAACCCTTGAGAGGGCCACTTAGGGATCTGGGGCAAAAATCAGTACTTGGTCCTGCTAGTGAAGGCAGGGGGCTGGACTTTATGACCTTTCAAGTTTCCTTCCAGCTCGATGAGAGAGATATATCTCCATATATGGGTCTACTCTGTCCTTGGTTTTCCTCTTGCTTTTAATGCATTTATAGAATGTTATCTTGTTACCCTTTATGTCCTTAACTAGTTTGATCTCATTTTGTGCCCGTTCACATTCATGTCAGCTCTGTGTAATGGTGCCTCAGATTGGGACAAATATTTCACTTCTGTGGTGAAAGAAAATAGCAATGAAGATTCACCATCTTGGTGGTGGGGAAAATGTAGTTTTTCCTTTCCACAGATATGGCTCTAGGGTTTGGCTCCATATCTGGCAGATACCAAGGAATGCAAACTCCATGCAGATCCCAGAAGATAAGTGAAAGATGCCAGGTTTCCCCAACACCAGATCTATGAGAGTGTAATTCTAGTGGAGCTGCACTAAAAAGGACATCCTCAGCAGTAGTTGGCATCAAGAGAAGTGTAGGGGACAAGCTACACAGAAAAGATATCACAGCCTGAGGATGTACCATCTCCTTTCGGGATTTTCCCTGAGGAAGAATAAAGACTTCCTGACCCCTACTCCCAGCTCATCCTCCAGCTCATCCCAGTGTCCACCTCTTCTGTGCACAGTCTTTGGCTTTAGGTAAACACTTCACACACAGAATGCACACACGCATAAACACACCCACACCCCCCGCGCAGGACTCATCACAGACAGGTGTTGGGGCAAAAATCCAGGCCAGAGTCTTGTCAATTTCATTCTGCTCTTTCACAAAAAGGGATTAACAGCAGCAGAGGTACTTAAACTGCCAGCAGATTCACGAAGAGAGCATCTCATTAATTCACATTCAGGTGGTTTTCTTTGCAGCCACAAGGGAAACAAAAAGAAATGCAGCTTAAATTCCACAGCTAAGGCTTAGCTACCCACCCACAAAGTTTGCATGTGACTGAAATTTAAAAGGACCAATATCTTGGTAAAACAGTGTGATATGTTTGTCCAAGTTTTATGTTTTGGTTTCTTTGGACTTTCATCTTTCAGAGCAATAGAACTTATGTTTTCTTTCACATATTCCTATTTAAAATGTGTAGTCATTTTACAAATTGATATTCTTCACCCTGTGTTGCTTAATTAATGCAAGACATATTATGCTCCAGACTCTCTTGTAAGATAGTTGATGCTAGATTAGATACCCTCTGTTGGGTAGGATACTATTAGCATCTTAGTGTCCTATATTACTGAGTGTGGTTGATTTGTAATGAATTAAGCACCTATAAATAGTTGGCTGTTTGATCCCTTGCTGTCTGAGCTTCTTAGTGCAAACTGCAATAAAGATCATTAATCAGAAAGAAACAAAAAAAATTTCATGACAGTCCTGTTAAGATTAGCACAAATCTTTTGAAGACCAACCAGTCTAAGTCCTCACGAGCGTCAGCCATCTGAAAACATATTTCTTATTTTCATACTACTCATACTTGTAAAGACTGAAGGTTCAGAAACCTATAGATACGATGCAGATTACTTAATGTCATAATTTGCATAATTGATGAATACACATTTTTATTTACATAAAATGACAGCAAACATTCTGATTACCAGAGTTTAAGCCTGATAAGACTGCGGCATAGAATAATACAGGAATTGCTAACCTTCTGGGCTGGCTATGGTATCAACTTGGGTTGGCATTTAGATAACTTTGGTGGCTCCTAGAGACTTTGCCACTGGTTACATCTAGTCCTTGATGGGGAGGGAACACAAACTAACTAGCAATGCAGCAAAGAAAGCAAGATATTCATAATAGCTAAAATTACATAAAACAACTGATAGCAGCTAATACTAAAATACAAGGATATATAAAATAGTGTATTGATAACTATTTTTTGCAAGGAAAACCTAATTGGTCACCATACTGACTGAAATATATACACCGGGGTAGGCAACCTATGGCATGCGTGCCGAAGGCAGCACATGAGCTGATTTTCAGTGGCACTCACACTTCTCGGGTCCTGGCCACCAGTCCGGGGGGCTCTGCATTTTAAATTAATTTTAAATGAAGCTTCTTAAACATTTTAAAAATCTTATTTACTTTACATATAACTATAGTTTAGTTATATATTATAGACTTATAGAAAGACCTTCTAAAAACATTAATATGTATTATTGGCACGCAAAACCTTAAATCAGAGTGAATAAATGAAGACTCGGCACAGCACATCTGAAAGGTTGCCGACCCCTGATATACACACTAAATGTCTTTAAAAAGGGAATTAAACACCCATTCGTGAGAAGAGTATAAAACTGGGAATGACACTAGAAGAAAGGAGAGGCTATGTGCCTGTAGTATTTGGGCATACAGTAGCTCAAACTGCTAATGAAGATATCCAGAGAGATCAAAATCTGCACTATTTAATTTCCTAGACAACCCCAGTTATTTGACCTTTCAGTATATGATTAAAACAAAATTGGGAGATACAAGTAAAATAGGCTATGAAGCTTTGTATAATTGCTATACAAAGTAAATCAGAAAAGTATGCATGGCTAGAAGGACAAAAGAGAACAGAAAAGGATTGGGGAGAAGGCAGAAAATGGGAAAGAGGTCAATAACCATGCCAAACCATAGCATGCGGGTAGTGGACACCTGACCACAAATCAATTATAAGGGAGGCTTAAACAAAAAAGATTGGAATTCATGGGGTGGGAGGGGGGTGTCATCTAATAAACTGTTCTTAAAGAACTCTCAATTTTCATTCAGATTTTTCTGTCTAAATTTTTCCTCCTACTCAATTTTGCTCATAATTTCCCTTACCTTTGGGAAATCTGCCCTTTTGAAGCAACAAGTATATATACTTGGTTGGGACTGTCCTCTGTTTATACTGAATTTTATCAGATCATGATCACTCATCCTTAGGAAACCATGAACCTCCACTCCACTGATAAATTCACTCATTCATAATACCTTATTCCAAATGAAATTACACATGCAATTTTGGGTGGTTAGAATTTAATTATGCAAATCAGTCTAGACGGGAGTCAAGACTTAACAACTCTACCCTTGCAAGAAGTGCTGCTGTATGCTTAATCTCCCAGTTGTCTGCTCATTATGCTTCTCTAATCTTGGTCCCTTCTCTGTCTGAGTCACTGGACTCTCTACAGTTAGGGACATTCTTTCATTTGTTCCTCCCCATCTATTTTATGATACATCTAATTGTACTGTGTTAAATACACTGCAAACCCATGTGAAAAGAAAATCTTGCAGTTCATTGATAACATCACCCAACAGTAACACTTCAGACAGGATTGCTGACTTCAGAGAGGTTCCCTGGGGTAGCACTTCAACAGATGCTGTAATGGGGACAGGAACGGTTTAGGAAGGAAAGAAGAAAAAGGAGAAAGCCAGAAAATAGAAGAGGTTAGGGATGAAGATAAAAGGATGTGGGGCAAGATTTAACACACACACACTTGATATAAAATAACCAGTTTGTGGGGTGGGGGGTTTAAGTAGGAGGCTCTGCATTATTCAGTCTGGGAGCTCCAGAAATAATTATAGAAATGTATTTTGTGGATATTTGAGAGATTTTTATTTAGCTTGGTTTTGGCTCCAATTCTCGGCTGCATCCAAGCAGTTGTGTATCTCATCACCATCACAACATAGCCCCGAAAGCCAAGGTAGTCAAACACAGGAGGCTTGCTGCAGAGTAGAGGATTTCTCTGGGAACGTTGTGCTGGTTTAGCAGCTCCTACACTTTTTCCCCCTCCACATGCCTAGCATCAAGATGAAGGACAAAAGGGTGCAACCCAGGCTTCCCTCTACCTCTGTGATCCTTGGCTGCACCAATGGATTTGACAGCATGTATGATTTAGAGTAGCCCCCAAGAAGCTCTAATTAATTCCTGAGGACCAGGCCAGAATCAAGGGAGCACAGTGGTGGTGTAAAAGTACCTTTACACATGTACATGTACGTACACATACACACACACACTCTTTCTCTCCCCCCCCTCCCCGCAGTGTAGACTCGTTGGCTGCAGCCAAGAATCAGGTCGTTGGTCTTAGAACATTGCCAACTGAGTGAGCTTTTATTTTGGTTATTATGAAATAACCGAGTTGAGACCTCATATTACAAGTGTATGTATGCCCAGTCTGCACACACCAGACAAATTTGGCCTTGCAATATTTTATACATTTTGAAACCAATTTTAAAGGCACATTTCTTTGTAGTTAATTAATACTATTCATTAATGAAACTGAGTATGACTGACAGATATTTGTACCCATGACTAGGTTATTATGATGAATATATATCAAAGTACACTGTGATGTGAAGTCTAATTAATGCTCAGTGTTGAGCAGAAAAACATTCCTAGTAATATTCCTGATAAGCACGAGTAAAAGTGCATCCTGCAGTGACTGTATTTTATGGCCTTTTCTTTTTGTTCAACATCAATAGGTGCAACATACTTTTCTCAGCAGATTGACTTTTCCTCTGCTAGTTAATGGTAGACTGTCAGTTAAACGTATGCCTGCATAGTTTAGGCTGCATACCAGGAATTTAAAAAGTTAATGTATTATGTGAGAACTTTCTTGTAGATGGATGTAGAATTCAAAGAACTGTTGATTAGATCCTAAACAACGTGTTATTAATTGGAGGCGGGGAATCCAATTCCCATTATATGCACAATATAGCAATTAGCGAAAAGGACAAGTCAATAGGTTTATATTTATTGACTGCTGTTATTCACCAAATGGAATTCAGGAACTTGGATAAAGAGTATTCAGTTTTTTCTTTCCTTAATTACTATTGGCTTACTTTTAATTAACTTCAAGTTTAGTAATAAACAGTGGTGAATCTTTGGTGACACTATTGTTGACAGCTAACAGTGACAGAAGCAAAGTACATTCTTTGTTTCATTAAAGACATCCATCTTTATATATCATTCCTACATCATAGCAACACGCAGACCAAAGATCAAGCAAATAAAAGGTGGAAAATAATCTGTTTAATTTTTAATTGAATCTATGTACTACAGTTTTTAAAACCTTGTAGCAGCTCTCAAGCTACCTCCCAGTACACACCAGACTCTTAAAAAAGAGCAATGAAGTATGAAAAATATGCACTGTTTAGAAATATGTACAAAGATAAGAAACAAACAACATACATTTATCAAAGAAAAGAGAAAAGCTATTGATCAGGACCAACTCTTTATTCTATGTTGTGTGTCGTGATTTTCAGAAGCAGTTCCAGGCCTTGCAGTAAAAGTAATCTATCCTGCCTTTCCATCTTTTGAACTGTAGTATATGCGTTAGAAAAATTAGGCACAAATTCTTATATCCTCAAAGCAAACTATACAAAGCCCACTTTTGACAGAGAATTACAATCAATAAAAAGCCTCTTAACACTGATTCTGCTCCCTTAAGGTTTGTGTTAGTGTTAGAGAAGTCTAGTGTAGTAAAAGGCAAAACTCTCTGAACTGGTTAATTTGAAGACCCATGATATTTACAGACACTTTATGAGATAGGGCAGAAGTGGGGATGAATCAAAGACTAGGGCTGGAAGAGACCTCTGGAGATCATCTAGTCCAACCCACTGTTCAAACAGGACCAACCCCAACTAAATCATCCCAGCCAGGGCTTTGCCAATCCGGGTCTTAAAAACTGCTAAGGATGGAGATTCCACCACCTGCCCAGATAACCCATTCCAGTGCTTCACCGCCCTCCTAGTGAAGGAGTGACTTTAGCCTTAATTATCTGAGATAAAGAGACTTCAGATCTTTATCTCAGATAATGGAATTGGAGCCTTCCATTGATAGGATTTTTGCATTTATGTACAGATGCTTTTTTAGGGCTTGTCTTCATTACTTGGGTAAGTCGACCTGAGTTATGCTACTCTAGCTACGTTATTCAAGTAGCTGAAGTTGACATAGCTTAGGTCGACTTACCCGGTGTCTTCACTGAGCTGCATCGAAAGGAGATGTTCTCTGGCCAACTTACTTTACTTATCTCAGAGAGGTGGAGTATTGGGGTCGACCAGAAAGTGCTCTGCTATCAACTTAGGGTCTTCACTAGACCTGCTAAATCAACACCCGCTGCATCGATTGCAGCAGCAGCAATCTCCCTGTAGTGAAGACAAGCCCTCAGTCTTGGCAGTGGCAAAGAAGGGATTATCCAGCTCTGGCCATCTCAAAGCCCTTGGCTGTCAGAAAATGTAATTCCAACAGACAGAAGGATGGGAGAATCAGTCCTCCAGGGTGCTCAGCATCTTGTAGCATCAAACCCCCTACAATCCTAGGGTTTTACACAGAACTGAGTTTCTTCAGCTGTTGAAGGTAGCTCTTCTTTGACTGCAGGTGAGGTGAAGGAGTGACTGGTGGTGGCTGGTGTCCAATATCTCAGAGAACACTACACACTGTGATTTTATGTAATGGGCAGAGAGACTCAGTAATATTGTTGAAATCTGTATTTCATTATACTTGATAACAACAACATGTTTGTTTGTTATGGTCGCAGCGTAAGATTTATGATTCCTCTTATTAACTCAGGGGTGGACAAACTTTTTGGCCGAAGGCCAAATCTGGGAATAGAAATTGTATGGCGGGCCATAAATGCTCACAAAATTGGGGTTGGGGTGGGGGGGGGGCCCCTCCGGTCTGGGGTGGGGGAGTGGTTAGGGCTCCAGCTGGGGAGTTTGGGGTGCAGAAGGGTGCGCCGGGCATGGATCAAGGGGTTTGGAGGGCAGGAAGGGGATCAGGGCTGGGGCACAGGGTTGGGGCATGGGAAGAGGCTCAGGGGTGCAGGCTCCAGGCAGTGCTCACCTCAAGTGGTTCCCAGAAGCAGCGGCATGGCCCCACTCCAGCTCCTATGAATAGGGGCAGCCAGAGAGCTCTGCTCTGCATACTGTCCCCTCCCCAAGCACTGCCCCTGTAGTCCCACTGGCTGCAGTTTCCGGCCAATGGGAGCTGCAGGGGCGGCGCTTGGAGAGGAGGCAGTGTGCAGAGTGCAGCCTCCTGGCTGCCCCTACGTGTAGGAGCTGGAGCAGGGCCATGCTGCTGCTTCCAGGAGCTGCATGGTGTGGCCCTCGACCCTACTCCCCGGCTGGAGCACTGGATCACATCAAGCCCCAGACCCTGCTCCCCAGCGGGAGCTTGAGGGCTGGATTAAAATGGCTGGTGGGCTGGATCCAGCACCTGGGCCATAGTTTGTCCACTTTTGCACTAGCTATTTCCTTGCTTTTAAGTGCATAGGTATTGTAAATACAGTGATAGTTAATTGCATGGTTGTATGTATCGTTGTTGTAGCTGTGTCGGTCCCAGGATATTAGAGTGCCAAGGTGGGTGAGGTAATATCTTTTATTGGACCAACTTCTGTTGGTGAAAGAGACAAGCTTTTGAGCTTACACAGCGCTATTCTTCAGGGCTGGGAAACAGCTGTGACACTGAGTAAGTTTCTCAGACCTGAAGAAGAAGGGCTTGTCTACCCAACCATGCGGGGTCAATTTAAGATATGCAACTTCAGCTATGTGAATAGCGTAGCTGAAGTCAACATACTCAGATCTACTTATTGCAGTGTCTTCACTGCGGTGAGTCGACTGCTGACACTTGCCCATCGACTCCACTTGCGCTTCTCATTCTGGTGGAGTACCAGAGTTGACGGGAGAGCATTCGTGGTCGATTTATCAGATCTATACTAGATGCTATACTAGATCCCTCGCTGGATTGATTGCTGCCCACCAATCTGGCAGGTAGTGTAGACAAGCCTGAAGAGTGCTGTGTAAGCTTGAAAGCCTGTCTCTCTCACCAAAAAAGTTGGTCCAATAAAAGATATCCCCTCACTCACCTTGTCTCTCTAATACCCTGGGAACGACATGGCTACAACACTGCAGTTACATGATTCTCACTTAACTACAAAAAGCCTATTAAGGTTCCCGTTTTAAAACACAGTGTTTTATGTTTGGAATAAAACAAACCCCTACATTTCATAACAGTTTTAAACCTCCTTATACTTTTCTTTTAAACAGTATTGTTATTCTTCTTCAGTTGTAGTTGCAAGCCTGTTTACATACATTTTCCAGAAAAACATCTTCAAATAGGTTTAAAAAATAATGCTTTTCTTTAGTTGAGAATCTATCTATTACACCACTTCTCCTGGAACAGGATCAGATATCAAACAACAGAAGATAAATCCTTCACGCATTTTGAATCTGTGCTTGTGGCTTTGAAGCTATCCCTGGATGTGTCGCATTTTTAGAGTGCTGATATGTCTGGGCTGCTCTGAGCTCCTAGTTACTAGTCCTTCAAGTTCTAGTGCTTCAAGTCTAAGAAATATTTATTGGTTTGGGATTTTGTCTCAGTGAGACATCTTCCTGAAATTTGTGGATTGTTCTTAAACATACCTGCACACACGTGCATACGCTGACAAACTGAACTCAAAACTGAGGAGACTGTGTAGGTTTTGTCCTATAAGGAATACTAGTTTAAATTAAATCCACATAAAGAGATTCATCTGTGTAAAATAATATATTGTAATAGATTTATTTTCATTAAAATACTGAAACAGAAGTCATAGTTTTTGCTTGCAGCATAGAAGGTAAATTAAACTAAGGGAAAAATCTTTGTAACCTGTTGTATTCAGTGATTGGATTCTGCACACTAAATATTTTGTTGAACTAACAAATGGAAGTTTTCATAATGTGTATGTGAGAGGCAATATTAAAAATATGGTCAAAATTGATTATCTTCTGCCTTTGACAAAAATCAATCAAAACTGAGAATCTGTTTCGTATATTAAAACCCACTGTGAACATCACATATATTTTGTAATTCTACTGCCATGGAATTTGCTGCAGGATCCATCTCTTGTTGTAAAATTGTGCTCCAGAATTTTTCTGCACTTAAAAAATAATGTTTCTAGTCTCCCTGGTTGTAAAGATATCTAAAAATGTGAACTAGTATGTAAGCCAATCCAATGTTGCCTTCCTGAGTCTATAGACAACATGAAACAATAGCTCGGAGAAGCTCAGATTCATCTTAGTAGGTTGTTCATTCTGAAACCTAATGATAGATAAAAATGTTGAGAAATTATATCCTTATAATTATTTAATTGCTGCTAATTTTATATCAATCTTAAACTGCCTTCCCAGGTACTGAAATCACATTAGTTCATACTATATAGGTGAGAGAACCTTTGCCTCCTAACAATTTTAATCTGCAGCAAATTGAAGTGACTAACTATTTGAGGACTGCATAAAACAAAATTAATTTAATATCAAAATAAACATTAGGGCTACTGTACTTACTCATTTTCATACATGGTTCTATTAAAATGTCCATGTTTTAACTTAAATGGAGTGCCACAGAATTTGGGTCCAAGTTGCTGCTGAGGACATTGGTCTTGCATGAGACAAATGTGCCTGCAGAATTTGGATTCTAGTATTTGATCTTTGGCTAAAGACTTTTTTTTTTAATCTAGTATCATCCTGTATATTACAAATACCAGTGTCCCACTGGGTTTGCCCATGTTGCATGTGGATTAGCCAGCTTCACAAAATACCCAGTGGTACTTGCTGGTAAATCTAAGATCAGGATCAAGATCCTAAGATACAGCAATAGAGGATTATGTTTTCCTCCCAGTATATGAGCATAACTCACATTATTGATAATAATGGACCCAGGGTGATCAATTAATGACTGGGTTACCGCTGAAGAAAATTTAGAGGTTTTACAAGATTTCCCTTACAACGGTAATGCAATATTGAAAAGTTTAAAACATGATTAATATTTAACAAATTAAAATTACCCAAGAGAAACACAGAATGTACACTGATATGGAAAGACAAATATTACACAGGGCTGCGGACAGAAAACAAACTGACTCGAGAACCACAAAGTAGGAATCCATTGATTTAGTACAGGAACCTGCAGTTTTCTCCCCCTCCAACCCTCCTCTATTTTTTTAAACTCTTGCCCATCATCTAACTCCACATACTCTGGTGATAAAGTCAGCAAATCAAAATTGTTGCATTTACCCTCAGCATAGAGCTATAGTACATTCACATTTTCAACAAAGGCAAAACAAAACTAACTCTGCATCAGCAAACTCCACTAAAATGGAAACTAGTAACAACTGAAAGTGTGTAGGCAATACCACCATGCAGAGATGCCAGGCTCTGATCCAATTTACTGCTGTTGGTAAAAATCACAGTTTGTAACTCAACAGGCTAGAGAAAGCCCACCCTATCCACCCTGAGGAGCCTTCACTGACCTAGTCTCAAATAAGTACTAATTAGCTGTGAATTAGTATTTGCTTTAGTCAGCTTTGCATCACATATATACAAGTGGCAGCTATTGTCTAACTCCACTGATCAGACTACAGTAAAATTCAAATGCTGGCCACAAAACTTTAGTTAGATGAAGTAGGGCAGTCTTACAAAATAATATTAAAAATACATTGGTCCAGGCTACACCCTACCATAGCAATACTCGCTTGGATCCCCTCGTGGGATTTCCTCAGCATTCTTCCGCTGACTGAGAAAGGGGGAGGTATTTGTCCCCCCAAAAAAGAAAAAACAAGGGTCTGATCCACAAACTTTTTGGCTACTCTGAGATCTTTAAAGATCTCCAGGGGCTTCCGGGATATTTGAACAGAATCCCTGGGCCTTTTCAGCAGCTCTGACCTTGCTCTCTGACAACACAGCTTCACTGGAGCTACAATGGCAGAGACTCCCCTCACAGATGGACTCATCGCTTGGGAGAGGGAGACAGAGACCGAAGAAATATAGTACAGACTGCAGATTAATTCAGTTTACTGGGGATTCTTCACAGGGTTTGGGGGAGAAATATTTACATTTCCTCCCATGCCCCACCCTACCCATTCCCCAACCCTTCCCCATCATGAGTCCAAAACCTTTGAGAGCCTTCCACAGAATCCTGGAGCGGGGTGGGGGACAGCCCAAAGATGCTGCCATAGAGGCTGATTCTCCTTTCCATGACCAGAGGTAGAGATCTGCACAATATGTCCCGTAACGTTTAAGGACTTTACAATGCTGTAATTATAATGGCGTACTGTACAATCATCTCTTGTTACTTCACTTATATTCTAACACTTTTATCCACACTACTGGGATTAATGTTGCTACTAAAAAAAAACGGATGACTGTAAACTAAGTAAAAAGACTATAGATAAGAATGCAGCCTCAGTGCCATAATGACCTATAGTATCAAATCAGAGCAAGATCGGATGGCTGAAGACTGCCATACAGATTATGTTTCCCTGCTAAACATCTGTCTTCAATCACACAGGCTGCACTTTCTTTTTCAGCATTATTAATCTCATGAAAGATAGTCACTCTCCTGGACTCATGCACACTCCATGTAGCTGCTCAACATCATCTCAGGTGGTCAGTTGGGCCCTGTTACACAATTGATACCATATGGGAAGTTTGGACAGACAAGTGATGTACAGTTTGGTCAAAACTAATAAACACTAACTCTACTCAGTGTGTTCAAACTTGAATGGTACAAAGGAAACTGTCCCATTTTAATATAGTCTGTGTTGACTGAAGTGGCGTGTATGAAGTTGGGCTATGTTTCTTTGGTACTGTTTTTAATGTATGAATCATAACAAACTCTAGAATGAAAAACACTTGTGGCTAGAGTCCAGGTAATAGACTGCTGATCTCCATTATAGGCGGCAGCTTTCAATCAAGTAAATGCCTTTTGGAGAAGTTTATCTATACTGAAAGGAAAAAGTGAGCTAAATCATTTTGGGGATTGTGAAAGGGAAGACCACAGAGCCTGAAGCTGCAGGGGATAAGCTCCTTCCATGAGACAAGCAGCACATCATAGGATCAGGCACATAATTTGAAAGCCTCAACAGATGAGTGTAAGTGGCATGGCTGCTTGCCTGCTGCTGGTCACATCTGGACCATACCAGATGCTTTCTATATTTCAGAAATTCTGATCGAGTCACAATAAAATTTAAAACATATTTTACAAACAGAAAAAAGGAAATTGTGATATGACTGAAACAAAATTTATTAAATGATTTCTATATATAAAAAAAGCTTTAAACCATATATTCTCACTATCCTGAGCAGTTTCTGTCACTAGAGAACAGGAATTGAAGGTGACTGCCACCATACAGGATTGGGTCCCAGAGGAGGAATTTGCTCTAGGAAACGGTAACATGAGAAGACAGTGCTTTCATCAGCTTTTCAATATGCTTGTCTCTGGCAACCACCTATGACTAGGGATCTGGAGCAGTAATGTTTATTATTATTATTAATAATACTTTATTATATAGCAGTTATGAACAGTAGATCTCAAAGTGTTTTACAATGGAGGTCGGTATCATTATTCCCATTTTACAGATGGGGACACCAAAGCATGGAGAGGTGAAGTGACTGCTCTAAGGTCACCCAGCAGATCAGTGGCCAAATTGGGAACAGAACCCAAGTACCCTCAGTCCCAGTCTAGTGCTCAAAGCATAAGGTATGGTATGTAACTCAATACACATATGGCTTGCTTAACTCAAAGTTCAGGGAAAACACAGAACCAGATAAAGACGGAATAACTTTAGTCAGAGGAAGGGCAACATATTGATAACCATCAATGCAGAGAGAGAAAGAGAACAAAATGTGCAAAATCATCTGAAACTAAAAAGCCCCTTAAACTGCATGCTGGTACTACCACAGAATGAGGTCTGGAAAGGATAAACTTATCATTTACTTTCCAACACTATTTAAAAAAACAACAAAAAAACAACACAGATTTCCTGATACGGGGGTAAGTGGATGCATCATTATGCAAACTATCTGGAACATGAACAATCACTTTATATTTTATCTTATTTGCTCAAACTGGTGGTAGCCTATACCTTTAGGGCTCAAAACCCTTTCTGAATATGAAGAAACCAAAATCCCTGAATAATTCTTGCTATTCCTCATCTACTACTGTAACTTGGGATGACACGCTGTTTAAGAGCCATCAAGTGATACAAAGTACTAAGCAGTGAAAGAGTTTACATCAGTGTGGTATGTTGTCTTCTTGGGAAGGTTTCATAGACACTATATTCATTACTAAAGTTTGTCATCACACTTGGTACAAGGTGCTATTCTGCTTAGGATGATTTGCTGTGTTGCATATTTTCCATTCACTTATAACACTTATGCCACTGAAAGAGGAATCTACAAAGCTTTATCTATTGATCACTTGTTTAGGCTTGGCAGAATTTGATTTTTATTTGTTTTAAAATTTTGACAGATAGTGTTTATTTTTAAGCTTTTTAAGATTTTTATCAATAACAGAAGATGCTGAGATTCAAAAAGTTAAAGCTTTATAACCGGTAAAACACAAATTGTCAACATCACATGTCAAAATATACAAAGTTAATATCCTTAAATCAAATTTTAATGAATTCTCAAGCAGCATTTTTCTTACTTTGCCTATTCATAACTTTTGATTATCGATAGAAATATTTTGTCAGATTGTGTGCATAGTGAAATTGATATTTACCAACATTTACCAATAAAAATCTAATCCTTTCAAGCCTATCAATAGTGTGAGAACCAAAGGATAATTAGAGGGTATTAGTCAGGCTTTTAGTTTGACCAGTTGCTAACCACCCAGGTCCTCAAAGGTTCTGGACCTACGTTTCCTATGAAAAGAAGCATGAGTTAGCATATTTTTATACATTTTATTAAAACACTTAAAAATAAAATCAGGAAAACATATCACAGAAAGTAAGCTATTATTAATCAGAGTTAAAAAGAAGATAAAAACAAAACAATTTTTTATTTAAAGTAAATATAGACTTATTTTAAAATAATATACATTTAAGGTTACATTTGAAATTTATAGCCTTTGTTAAGGTTTAAACTTATTTACTAAAATCATTTAAATTAAATACAAAAAAAATTATACTAAACAGAACATTTGCTAGCAAGTTTTTAAGAAAGTGGAACCACTGAACTGGTGGAAGTCATTGGTTGAGTACCTGGAAACAGAGTTTGTTGAAATGCTAAACTTGTTTTTGACTGAAGTAGGTTCCTCTGCAGGGAGAGAGAGAATACTGTCTTCATTTCAATTTATTCAACTAGTATAGTTCAATGAAAAGTTCATTCAAAATTAAGAAACCAACTGGGAGTTTAAAAAGCAGGAAAGTTTGTTTTCCTCTTCCAATTTATGAATAAAAACTAATTGCGAGAGGAGGAGATATACAGTTCTAAAATCTTGAAAGGGATGGTGACCAGAAACAATCAATCAGCTCAATTAATTAGTTACAGATAATTAGGACCCTACCAAATTCATGACTGTGAAAAATGCATAATGAACAGTGAAATCCGGTCTCCCCATGAAATATGGCTATTGTAAGGGGGCCATGGCATTGCTACCCTTACTTCTATGTTACCTTCAGAGGTGGGTGGCCTCAGAGCAGTGGCTGCTGGCCAGGCATCCAGCTCTGAAGGCAGCACTGCCACCAGCAGCAGCGCAGAAGTACAGGTAGCATGGTATGGGGGGGGCATGAAAAAATTTTGGGGGGGGCCAGGGCTGGCCTTACAGGTGGGTGATGTGGGCAACCACCCAGGGCAGCTTGGTCAGGGGGTTACTATGGTCACTCCCCCCACACACACACACGCAACCAGCCAGCCTGAGGCCCCTTTAACTCCCAAGCTCTGGGGAAGAGCAGGGCTGGAGGCATCCTGGCCAAAGGCTCCTCCTTTTGAGCCAGGCTCCAGCTGCTAGACCCATCCGGGCTGCAGAGGGACAAGACTTCTTCCTCTGCACAGGCTGGTCCTGAGGCTGGGTCAGACCCACCTCCCGGTAGCAGCACAGAAGTAAGGATGGCAATACTGCCACCACCACCCCAAACTCTTTTTTGGGTTGGTACCCCCACCATTGCAATACCATAAAATTTCATATTTAAATATCTGAAACTGTGACATTTAAGATTTTTTAAATTCTATGACAGTGAAGTTTACCAAAATGGATTGTGAATTTGATAGGGCCCTACAGATAATACTTCACTTAATAAATCAGTTTTAAATGCAAAACATGTTTTGATAAACTTTTTCTTCTGTATCTGGCACTTTTAAGACAGTTTTATCTAAAAAATTAAAATGCTGTTTTTGTGCATTATTCATTTATTTGAATTGCCAACCAAAGAGTTTGACACAAATGACAAGTAAAAAATTAATTATCTAGTAAATAAGAAATGCAGCTTTCGCCATTTTCTAGCATAATAAAAACATAATCAAGAATCTGAATGAGTATAAATTAAGTTATATGACCCCTTAAATAAATGTGTACAGATATAGCATAACCTTCTGATTAGCAAAATGAAGTACCATATTTACTATGGAAGCCGTATTTAGTTGCAAATCAATATGTTTTAATGGTTAGCAACCTATGAGAATCAACTTTTCATTAGGAAAATAACTACGAAGTACAAGTCCATAACATGATTAAAATCAATTATTTTAAAATTGCTTTGATTGAAATCAGTCCTCCCTGTCATTAATAATATTAAGTTATATTTAAAATGGAGGTATTAACTGTCACTGGAGGTTCTTCAGGATATGCGTCTGCTACTCTATTCTACACGTGGATATGCATCCTTACAACGTACCTGAGTCCAGAAATTTTTAGTAAGCTGTGTCCATTGGTCCACACGTGTTCAGTTTTTCTCCTTGTGCTCCAAAACAAGAATATAAAGGACAGTGCAGACAGATCTCTCTCCGATTCCTTTTCTTACTGGAAATCTGGCTATGATCCATAGCAGAGGGGATGGAAAGCAGGTAGCAGATAGGGACCACACATCTCAAACAACAATTACAGGTAAGCAACCTCCATTTCTTCTTTGAGTGATGGTCCTTATGTGTATTCCACATGTGGGAGATTAATAAGCAGTAGTCAGGAGGTGGGTGCAAGGATGCAGATGTTATGGCCATTTGAATACTGATGTCCCCACAGTTGTGTCTATAGTATAAGATTGGACCAAAGCATAACATCTTGTGAAGGCGTGTAAGAAACTACAAGTAGTTGCCCTACACACTTCTAGTAAAGGTACATCTCACAAAGATGCTGCAGAAGTTGCTTGTGCTCTAGTGGAATGGGCTGTCAGCCCTCCAGGTGGGGGAGGGAGGGGAGGAGAATATGAATTAGATGGTAGCAAAGGATGATGCACCCTGAGATCCATTTAAAGAATCTTTGGGCAGACAGCATTTGAACTTGCAATCTCTCTGCTATGACAATAAAAAGTCTGTGTTTTTCTAGGTCCTCTTTGTAGATAAACGGCCTGTGCCCATCAGATGTCTAGGGAGTAAAGCCTTCTCTCCTCATCAAACACATACAGTTTTGCAAAAAATATAAGTGGATAGTTTGACTCATTTTAAACTCTGAAATTACTTTAGAGATGAATTTTGGGTGGGGGCGAAGAGACCTTCTCTTTATGAAAGGTGATATATGGCAAATCTGCCATGAGCACTCCCAGCTCACTCGCCCTCCTGGAAGATGTAACAGCAACTAGGAAGGTAACTTTCACTGAGACATGGGATATAGAGCTGGCGGCTAATGGTTCAAAAGGAGGTTTGGTGAGAGCCAAAAGAAGGAGGTTGAGGTCCCATTGAGGTGCTGGTGTCACCTCTGGTGGAAAAGGTCTAATTATGTTTTTTTCAGAAATATACTCAGTATTGGGTGACTGAAGATAGCGTGGCCCTCAACAGAAGGATGAAAAGCACTGATTGCTGCTAAATGGACCCATAGGGAACCAACAGAGTGACCTGATGCATTAAGGGTAAGTAGATAATCCAAGAAGCCGAGATCCCAGTGGACTCTGGAGATAACTGGCTTTGTTGCTTCCATTTGGCTGAATGGCATCTCTTGATGGAATCCTTTCTGCTCTGGCTGAAGATATGGTCAATAGTGATTCAAGCTGAGCGCTCTACATCTTATGCCCATCCAAATGCTAGGGCTTGAGTTGTAGCGGCCCTGCGTTGGAATGCTTGATCATGCCATTGTATCACAGATCCAGAAATGGCTGGATGTCAACTGGCAGACTTCCTCCTCAGAAAGTCCAAGAGACAAATGTCTGGGTCAATTAGGCACAATGAGGATGATCTGAGCCCTGTCATGATGGATCATTCTCAGGATTTGTGGTATCAGTGGGATGGCAGGGAAGGCATACTTGAGGTGGTCTATCCAGGGTAACATAAAGGTGTTGCCTTTTGTGCCTCGGCCCAGATCCACTCTGGAGCAGTAGAGGGGGATTTTTTGTTCTCTAGCAAGGCAAAGAGATATCAATGCCGGTCCATGGTCATTCTGCACATACGGGTCAGTTACCAAGTTGCGTTCAAAAGAGAAGGAGCAGCATCAGAGTTGAGCTGGGTCAAGATGCCAGGAGGTCAAGGTCAGGTGCTGACTCATACACAGGAGGCCAGTCACAGAGTCAGGGTTGAGTTGGGTGAGGAGCCAGAGTCTGGAGTCATAACAAGGCAAGGTCTGGAGTGGAAGCAAGCATACAGTGTGCGTCGTTGCTCAGAGAGCTCCCTGGGATAACTTCCCAGTTTATATACCAGCATGAGCCAATCAGTAGACTCTGGGAAGTACTTCCTAATGTCTGATTTGTGTCCATTTATCCCATAAATGTACAAAAACCTGTAGGAGAGCACTTCAACCTCCCTGGCCACACTATAGCAGACCTTAAGGTGGCCATCCTGCAGCAAAAAAACTTCAGGACCAGACTTCAAAGAGAAACTGCTGAGCTTCAGTTCATCTGCAAATTTGACACCATCAGCTCAGGATTGAACAAAGACTGTGAATGGCTTGCCAATTACAGAACCAGTTTCTCCTCTCTTGGTTTTCACACCTCAACTGCTAGAACAGGGCCTCATCCTCCCTGATTGAACTGACCTCGTTATCTCTAGCTTGCTTGCTAGCATATATATACCTGCCCCTGGAAACTTCCATTACATGCATCTGAGGAAGTGGGTATTCACCCATGAAAGCTCATGCTCCAAAACGTCTGTTAGTCTATAAGGTGCCACAGGATTCTTTGCTGCTTTTACAGATCCAGACTAACACGGCTACCCCTCTGATACTCAATAAAAGGGGAGATTGTGGGAAGGGCAGACTGACGATATCCTCCAGCAAAGTAAATGCTTTGGTCCCCCCTGGTATTTGAGGAGCCACTGAAGAAGGAACTAGTGGGGCCAGGTGATCTGAAGGTCTAGCGTTTGGGGGATCCTGCATGCAGCACAACAGAACCATTGGAAGGAGTCCCAGCATTCAGTTCCCACACAGAACCATTGGGTACTACTCAAGAGATCTGTCTTGGACAGTCTGAAAATTTGGCCTTCCCTCTGTTGGCTTGTTAACCTGAAAGGGAAGGGTTCTTGATTCTTACAGTCTGTGAACTTAAATACTTTAGCCTTATAGCACTTCCCTCCCAAGTCTTCAGACAAATCAAATGTGAACTTTATCTTGGTGTCATGCATCTTGATCCAATGAGCTTTGAATTAGGTCATTCTTAACAAGCATCAACTTGGAAAAGTCCCATTTAAATTAGCAATGTAAAAATATTTGGGGTTATGCATATCACACACTGATGTCTGTGACTACCAAAATAATCCAGATACATGAGACCACTTTTGAGGAAATTGGCATGGTCTAATCGGGCTAAAGGATCTTTAGATGACATTATGTCAATAAGTATTAGTATCTCTATTTTGCAGTTGGGAAAATAGAAACAGGAGCCCTGGTCCTCCATTGCCTTGGCATCTTGTGTGATAATTTACACTTATGCACAATAACTGCAAACTAGGTACAAAATGCTACCAAATCAGAATGGAAGTGTTTTACACACACCTTGCATAGGTGTAAATGATTACACAATGTGCAAAGTAATAGAGAATCTGAGTGAAAGGGATCAAATAGAGCCTGGTGTCAGTGCTGTATAGTGAAATTTATTTATTACTGTGTAACCCAGGGGTCGCAACCTTTCAGAAGTTATGTGCTGAGTCTTCATTTATTCACTCTAATTTAAGGTTTTGCGTGCCAGTAATACATTTTAATGTTTTTAGAAGGTCTCTTTCTATAAGTCTATAATATATAAATAAACTATTGCTGTATGTAAAGTAAATAAGATTTTTTAAATGTTTAAGAAGCTTAATTTAAAATTAAAATTAAAATGCAGAGCCCCCCGGACCGGTGGCCAGGACCTGGGCAGTGTGAGTGCCACTGAAAATCAGCTCGTGTGCCATAGGTTGCCTACCCCTGGTGTAACCCCTTTTGATGAGGTGCTCCTGAAATATCACATTGAGGCTCTAGGGGACTCACCCCTTGACTACAGTAGCAATGGCTACAGAAGTTCAAGAGTCCATTTCCTAGATTACCCAGGGTCCAACACAGAGAGAGCACTGGCAACCAACACTATCAAAACCATTCATCGGCGAGAACTCAGAGACAAAGGGTTTGGTTTTACTTTCCATTTTGGCTGTGTTTGATGTGTAGCAGAGAGAGAAGCATCATAGCCAAGGAAGACCTTTCTATCCTTCACATTCCTGCCCCAGGGAAGACTCTAAGACCTTTGGGATTTCTGAAACATCGAACAGTGTCATCCCCGTAGAAACCAGAAACCCAGGAGGCTGAGGAGAAAGTTAAGATGTGGAGAGCCACAAGGACAATCTTACCATTCATGGTATGAATACCTTGTAAGAACATCCCTGTTTGTTTATTTTGATATTGTGTTTTAAACCAGTTACTGATTTCAGCGCTGCACCACCCATCAAAGACTGAACCTAAACTCAATATTTGCCTTAAAAGATACAGGGAGAGAGCACAGGATGGTTTGTACTGGCTGTTAATGTTGGGAGGGACAAAGTTTATGTATTGTCGTCTTGTGTTTTATTATCCTGATTCCTTTTTTCCCATTGTCCTCTATACCTAATAAAGCTCCATTACTGTTTTATAATCTGGGAATTGTGATAGCTAAGAGATTTCCTTAGATGGAGGCACAAGTGCCCTTCTAGGTGACTCATATACCTGAGGAGAAAAAGGTAGAAGGCTAAAACCATACTTCAGGGCTGGGTTACAATTGGTACCAAGACCCTTCCACCCAAAAATAGTGTCCTGCCCCTTCCAAGTCTTCCACACGTGTAAGGGAAAAAATGAGGTAGGTTTATCTTAGCCTGCCTGATACCACTAGGAATTGTTCTAGTTGAGAAGCATCCTCCCTATCTCTCTGTTCCACTTTGACAGTGACCGGAAATACTCATGGATGCACCAAGATTGACCTCATCTTACTCCCTTACTCATCTTACTCCCCTGCAATAAGTGTAGGTAGCTGTGGGTCGTAGAGAACAGCGTTAATTAACTCATTCCTTACTTCACTAGGAGTGATATTTATCACCCTATCACAGGCTCTTAGATAAGATTTTCAAAGATGGTGAGCCATCAAAACTCCTATTCAATGGAAACTGCACATTCTTAACACATCAGCCAGTCAGGTCACATATTTAGAAGTACTTAAGTACCCAGTCCCGAAAGGTTCAGGAAAAGCTTTTATCTCCATTAAGAGTGCTCAGCACTTCCTGGTGCAGGACCTATATATGGATTTAGATGCTAAAATTTAAGCAACAAAGTTTGAAAATTTTGGTTTATTAAAACTATCTTGTGTCCAGTCCCTTTACTTCTTTACTCACACACTCAATGCCTTGTTTTCAGACCCTTCAGTCATTTTTTGTACTCGTACTTTTTCGGGTAATAACTATTTCTTTATTTATGCTGTGGTTTTAGTAAGTTTATTTTTATCTTGTTGACTATCTAATGTTTACAACTCCTCCATCATAAACACTGACCCTTAAATAATCTGCTACTGAAGAAATTATTACAAAGATTGCTGCATGAGATAATGAGTTCTTCATATGAATAATCAACAGAAATGGCACATTCACGACAAAAAAAATAACTTGAAATAGGAAGAAGAATCACTATTTAAACAGAAAATATATTTATATTTTAGCATTATGGGGCAGGAGGTGTTCCTATTCTGCAAAATACTTAGTCTGAAACAAGGGACAAATGGATAAGCGTAATTCCAAATAACTACCAATACGTCAATCACATACACAGCATAAATTCTGAGGAAAAGCATAAACGCAGCAGGACAAATTCTACTGTCACACATAAAACCCTACTGGACTTTATAACATGATCAAGTTTAATGAAGTAACATGTGTGTAGCAGAGTAGACTATGTCCCAGCAACAGACTTCATCTAAAACCCGTGCTATATTCTGCATACATCTACTGTCACAGTATAATGTACCAGAATCATCCCAGAGGAACAGGAAAATAAGTTATTGAGTAATGTCCTTCTCTCTATCAGAATGTTAATGGAGTGTGAACTATGCCAAATGAGCACAATGAAGAACATTCACTGAATATTTTTACTCAACAGCAGTTCAAACTATAATACATCAGGAAATGAAAATAAGAGGTGAAGAGAACATATTTTATTACATCAGCAACCTATTGTACTAATAAAATAAAAGCCTTCCCTCGTAAAAACACATTAGTCTATGCTGACCACACACTGTCCCTTTTCCCAAGATTGAACTTGTACACAAATGAGTCTACTTCAATGCCCACAAAATGAAGTGACACCTGAAAACAACTAGTTCTCTTCTAGTATGTTTCTAAGACTTATTTTAATACTTCTGTTTGATTAGTCTTAAGTGAAAAGTACATATCTATGGCAGATGACAAACATTCACTATCTGACCTTGTTCACTGGACATTTATAGTCACAAATGTTGCTAACATCTGCAGCACTGACATACCTCTATTTTTCAGTGACCAGATCAATGCTATTTAGTTGCTTAATATATTATGTACAAGCTAAAATTCCAAGCAGCAATAGGAAAATGAACTATTGCAAAAAATGGAAATAAGATATAAGAAATATGATAAGGAGTTGAAGCTCAGATATTTCAAAAATACTACCCCTGCTATATAGTTTTGGGTGTAAAAATCACTACACCTTTAGGATATTTTTCTCTAATCTGTTGAAGATCTTTGCAGATTAGGATTACTGAAAATTTTCAGCAGAGCAAATCCTTACATCTGTATAAATATTAGCAGAAAGTATGTGTTACTCATACTGATACACATTTATTTTTCTCTCTTTTAGATTTCAAGGCATCAATTCTGCAAAGGGAATTGCAAACTTAGACCCTTATCTTAAAAACAGAGCCCTGCTCACACTAACAGGACTCTGGGCAGAAGTAAGAATCCATGCTTGGGGATCCCTTTGCAGAATTAGGACCTGTGTTTCCATTTTGCTCCCTACAAACAGCACAGATAAATAGGCTCTATACAGTAAAATTCTGCAAAGCTGAAAGGGCAGAAATCCTAGCTATACCCTGCCATATGCAGAGAGGCTTGACCAATTGGTCTGCATTGTGAAGGATCCACAGGCCATGTACTTAACCCTCACATGAAACTTCCATCCACTCCAGAGTGGACTGAGCCTCTCTTTCCTCCTTTGCCCATCACCCCAAATCTATCTTTGTATCAATGGGGAAGCATGAAGAGTGTATAGAGAAGAAGAGGGAGGAGAATTAGTCTTTTTCCTTCTCCTACAGATCTCTCATATTTTCTGCACTCTCCTAACCTCTTTCTTAACTCTGTATTTCTTTTCTCTCTGTTCTCCCTTCTGCTTATTCTCACTTCCCTCAGCAAACCCAGTTCTTCCTGTCCACCAGCAGCAACTAAAGTGCTTCATTATAGGAAATGACCTGCACGAACCATGCTTTACTATCTGCCAACTCCCAGTCACACTGCAGCATCACTCTAAAGACACACAAGTGAATGAGAACAAACATCAACACGGATTTTAAGTGGCAGGCAGGCCACAACTTTATTAAAATTTAACTGTAGAGAAGGGCACTATATTCCCATCTCCCCATACAAGGCATTTAGATGGAACCAGTGTGGGATTTATAGAGATCTATCACAAAGCTCATTACTCAGGGCAGACACTCCACTGCCTACCCCTAAGATTTAGAGTGCTCCGCTGAATCCTCTCACTTTTCCCCTTGCAAAGGGGACAAAATGTACCAAAGAGCAACTCCTGTCTGCAAGTACTTCAGGTCTCCCCTTTTCCCATAGATCTGAGGTCCACCAGAGAAATCCCATTTGATTCTCTGGTCTCTGGTCTTTTGGCTTTTTATCTGCACTGGATACCAACTACAAGTTGCAGAAAACTAACTTTCATTCAATTCCTAACATAAAATTCCTAAATCCTATACCTATTTAGCCTAAATGTGTCTCCATGATGCTTCCAGGAAGGCAAAAAACCCACAAGCCCATTGCCAATTTGGTATTAGTGGGAAAAATTCCTTCCTAGCTTCTTAAACCATGATCAGCCAGACACACAGCAAACAAAACACACAATTCCTATACTATATAATTATAGGCAGGGAGGGCAGGTTCAGCTAAAAATGGGCAAGAGGCCTGAGAAGCCCCAGGCAATATTTAAATAAATTATTGTGGGAATAAATATATCAGCTCACATTTCTCTGGCTCATCAAGGGGCAGCGGAGTCGGGGGAGGAGGAGCCTATCCCTGTGTACACTCCCTCTTATCTTAAGGCTGTCTCGCACTTTGCAGCTCCAAACAAGTTTCTCATCTGTTAAATCAGGGGTTGGCAGCGCTGCAAAGAGATAATCACTCAGTAGTTACTGCAGCCTACTGTGGGAGGCACAAGACAAGATTTCTTCTGCACATACACATTCTTGCTACTGGTGTTAGCGTGTCTTGTTTTCTTTTCTCTCTAGGTTTGGAAAGTGAACAACCCTCTCTATGAGTAGGCTTGCTACTCTCTTGAGTCTGTCTAACGGAGGGTCCATACCCTAGATCTCTCCCTCTTCCCTCCCCCTGCCGCACACACACACACAGGCAGTATAAAGGTTTACATGTGAGACAGGGTAAGGGAAAGATATGATCTCACTCCCACAATGTAGCTGAGTTGACATAGCTGAATCACCATATCTGATTCCAAATAGCATGCTGCAGAGAAATTTCACACACACACACACACACACACACACACACACACACACACACACACACACCCCCAATGGAACAAATTTAAACATACTTGTATAACTCTAAGAGAAAAAATGTAGAATATTAAAACTTGGGAGGTGTGTCAAAAAATCCAAATATATGTGAACTTATCTTTTTTTTTTTTTTAACTTACAAAAAATAATTTGCAGACTCTTCTACCCTAACTATTTAATGGGCTACAAAGGAATATCAAGTTACAAGAAAATGAATTGTGTCATATGGATTAATTTAAAAAAAATGTATCCTCATGTAATACAATATTTGGCAATCTTTACCATTGGCCTTTAAGACACATACAGCAACAGCAATGGTATGTTGTGAATTTTTTAAAATATGCTTGACTTACTTGGGATGTGCACAATGAACTTTAAACAATGCTTGAAGTCAAGCAGTTCTGTAGTAGAACCAGCTCTTCTCTCTCTGTTTAGTACAGTGACAACTTCTGAGGCACTGCTTTCCTGTACACCCTGTCTGAATAGGACACTATTAAGGCTGACTTGAGCTCAAAATTGAATCTAATCTAAATATTTTAAATGGCTTCTTTATTCCAAAAACTTCATCAACTTCTTAAACCCAAGAGCTGCAACTCTGATAAAAGGAGAAGGTAGCTACCTTACATTAACTTGAGTTCTTAGAAATATTTTGTGTCTGTGGGTGCTCCACCATAGCATGTGCACACACCTTAACCAGAAAATGCAATGCAGTGTTTGTAGGCCCATACCTGGGCAGAGCAATGCCTCCCCCCTTCAAACAAGGGCATCTGAGAAGGGGTGGACCCACCGCCACTCAGTTCCTTCTAGGCTGCAAAATAGAGCCTCCACAGCTCAGGGGAAGGTTGGCAGGAGGTGGAGAGCCCATAGGGAAAAAACATCTTCAAGAACTCAAGTTAGGCCTTGGCTACACTGGAGAGTTGCAGTGCTGGTGGTGGGTTTACAGCGTTGCAACTTACTCACTGTCCACACTTGCAAGGCACATACAGCGCTGCATCTCCCTGGCTGCAGCACTGGCTGTACTCCTGCTCTGCCTCGGGTATAACGATTGCAGCGCTGGTGATGCAGCGTTGCTCCGCAAGTGTGGCCACCAAAAGCGCTGTAATTGGCCTCCGAGGTATTCAGAGGTATCCCAGAATGCCTGTTCAGCCACTGTGCTGTTTTGTTGTGAACTCCGGGCTCCCGGAGCTGCTTATCTAAAAAACAAACACAGCTCGTTTGCTCGAGCAGAGGCAGGCAGGGGAATTTCTTTGGAATGTTCACAGCTTGATAGTGTTTGCTTGAGGAGAGAAGCAATATGGCGGTGGGGGAGGAGGGAGTCTATTTTGGAGCAGCTGCTTATCTAGTCTGAAGACTATTTGCATTTAGTGAATAAGAGAGGGGTGGGGGAAGGGATCGAAACTTTTAAAATGATTGAAGGTTGGTGCTGTGTATCTTCCAGTCCTTAGAACTTGCAAGGCAGGGAGCTGACACAGCGTCACCTCCAAAAATCCACTCTCTCTGTCTCCCCCACACTCCCTGTCACATTCCACCCCACCCCCCTCTTTTGAAAAGCACGTTGCAGCCACTTGAACGCTGGGATAGCTGCCCATAATGCACCACTCCCAACAGTGCTGCAAATGCGGCCACACTGCAGCGCTGGTAGCTGTCAGTGTGACCACACTGCAGCGCTGGCCCTACACAGCTGTACGAACACAGCTGTAACTCACAGTGCTGTACAGCTGTAAGTGTAGCCATGGCCTTACTGTAAGGTAAATAATCTCTCCCCTCTCTGAAGTGTAAGTCCCTATGAGTGCTCTGCTATAGGAGACTCCTAAGCAGTAACTCAATGAGAAGGTGGCGTTAAGGAGATAAGTCCAAGACTGTTCAGAGGACTGCATCACCAAAGCAGTATCATCCCTGGAAGCAAGCAAGATAGCATAATTCTTGACAAAGGTATGAATGGAAGACCAATTGCAGACCTATACATTTCTGTTATGGGAGTGTCCTTCACTAGAGCTATAGATGTGGATTGACCTCAGACAGAATGGGCTGCATCCCAAGTTAGCTCCATACTTGAAAACCATCTCAGAACCATGCGCTCATGTTCAAGGTGGAGGCATTGGGATGGATCAGGGTCCCCGAGTTCTGTGACAGGAGAGCCTTCCTGAGACGAAGCCGGAGAGGTTTTGCACAGAGGCCTCAGCCAAGATTGGAACCAGATTGTCTGAGGTGCTGTACAAACACATGATAAGAAAGAATCCTTGCCATGAAAAATTTACAATCTAAAAAGACAGAGCAGATGATGTGTGAGAAGGGAAAAAACACAGAGAGGTTTGACAGTCCCACAGCAGGTCAGTGCCAAAGCCAACAATTGAACCCAAAAAAGCAGCAAAGAATCCTGTGGCACCTTATAGACTAACAGACGTTTTGGAGCATGAGCTTTCATGGGTGAATACCCACTTCATCAGATGAACCCACGAAAGCTCATGCTCCAAAACGTCTGTTAGTCTATAAAGTGCCACAGGATTCTTTGCTGCTTTTACAGATCCAGACTAACACGGCTACCCCTCTGATACTTGAAACCAAGTATCTTGAGTCCCAGGTTAGGGGCCATGTCCACTAGATCACTTTGGCTCTATAAATATATGGAACATGTTATTTAGACATATATACATACACTTCCAAAACTGTCTCAGTTTAACATGCGCCTCTCACTGGTTTATCACTATGTGGATGAAAGTCACAGTAGGCATAACATTAGTAAACTATATTAATATGTAGTACTTTTGATCCTTTCTAAAAGTATTCTTCTCTGTCTTGTACCTTTGTAGAAATGTCATGTACATTTTTTCCTTGAATGCCCAACAGGAAGATAAGTGTAAATTTATCTTCTAAAGGTGTGATCTTGTGAGGTACTGAGGAGCCGCTGACAGTGTAAAATATGAAGAGGAACTACAGCCAGAGTCATAGGTGACTAGGGAAATGCACGTAGTAGGGGAAAACAAAAAACAAACAAAAAACAAAAACCCTTTTCCCTTGTACAAATGCTAGTCACATGCTTAGGATTTTTCAAATTTAAATGCACCCTAACTGGCTGTATTTCAGCAGAACAGCAATAAAACAGCGGCTTGAAAGACATCATACTCAAGCTTCAGCTATTTCATTTGCTAACAACTCCCCAGCTCCTTAACCAGATACAATTAACTCCTTTCCATTTTCACAAAGAGCATTGAAAGAGAATGAAAGAGAAAAATGTTAACTCAGAACTCTTTGGACTTTTTTACTGTATTTAGGCCAAACTGTTTAGTGCTTAGAGCACAAGACAAAGAATCAGGACTCCTGAATTTTATTTCTATATCTACTAGTGATTCAGTGTATGTTCTTAGGCAAGTGTCTGAACATCAGCGTAACATTTGGTAGTGGGGGGCACATATTTTGAACCTACTCCCCACAAAAAAATATATAAATATAAACCCTGGCAGAAATCTGGAGGAGTATGTGACCCTGCATGCTCCCCTCACACATGCCTCTGTTTCATGGCGCCTACGTTTTCCCATTTGGCAAATGGAGATGATACTTATCCACTTCACTGGGGCATTGTGAGTCTTGTTTGTGGAACACCTTGAGTGTGTCATTTTGATTCCCCCCAAAAAGCTGCATTATCCCAGAGAAAATAAGGCCAGAATGTAAAGAGACACTTAAAAAAATACTTTTGGGGCCTTTCTGTATTTCATTTCAACTAAGGACTGATACACTGATAAAAGAGTTCTATATTGGGGGGGGAGAGAGGGGGGAGATTTGTTCCAGTGAGTAGATTTTTTTTTTTAGTGAAAAAATGGTGATTTAAGCTGCTCAGAGGTCTGGAATGTAGATGGAATAGTACACAGAGTGCAAGTGAGATGGAATAGTACACAGAGTGCAAGTGAGGTTGCCAAAGCTTCAGGATAAATATACAGCTCATGTTCTGCATGTTATCATATGTGCGTGTACACACTTCAAAAGCAGGTCAGATTTTAACAAAATATGCATGGTTATATCCATGTGATCACCAGAATTACTAGTTACCTACTATTATGTTTTAAAAATTAAAAATCTTATTTTGAGCTGCATGACCTTCACGTTTAGAGTTTCTCTAACTTCTCTTTCTTGGTCGGCCCTTCAGTACATACTCCACTCTGCAACTGTTTTAATGCTTTATGGGACTATTACTTAATGCCAATTTAAATATTTTTCTTGTTAACTGGGCTGAAAAAAAAAAGCAGTGAGAAAGACCACATGAGGTATAATAAATATTAAGATTTACATCTGGTGAGAACTATTAAAAAGTAATATAAACTAAAGGTGGCATAATTGTTATGTTACAGCTGCCAACACACACAGATAAATAGTCTAAAATAGAACATGGAATTTTATGAAATTTGTATTTATAGGGTTCTGCTGAAGTCTGTAGTGACGCATGAAAATTCCTATTTTTAATATATTCTAAGGAATTTCAGATGATTTCCAATGAAAATGCCACAATTCTCAAGAGTATCTATAAAAATCTTCTGTATTCTAGTACTTGTCAGAGTATAATTTCAGTGTGGTAGAGTTCATAATGCACTTGGGATAGCTCAGTGGTTTTGAGCATTGGCTTGCTAAACCCAGGGTTGAGAGTTCAATCCTTGAGGGGCCACTTAGGGATCTGGGGCAAAATCAGTACTTGGTCCTGCTAGTAAAGGCAGAGGGCTGGACTCTATCTGTCAGAGTCCCTTCCAGTTCTACAAAAATAAACTTAAAATACTCTATTTTATACCTGTTAGTCCTAGGTGCTTTCACCAAGCAAAGTCTGAATTACTGTGATAACCCTTTTTCACCAATTTTACTTTTTTCTCTTTGTACCCAATGTTGTGAAGTGACTGGACATTAAATCAGGTTTGATTTAATTTGCATTCACTATGTACAGCATTCCAGGCTTAGTTTTTAGAAGAATATTTTATAGATGAATAATAAATAAGACATCAACTAAGGAGTTGTTTGAAAGTTACCTTCACTACCTATTTTTATATTATATTTGCCATTTTTAGACCCAGCATTCATTTCTCAGTTATCTGTTACTGATGTCACCACCATGGAAGGAACAAGCAGCTGTAAGTTTGTAAGAGATTTTTATTTTGTTCTGTTTTTTTGGAGTGCGTTTACTTTTCATAGATGGCACTTGGATACCACAGTGCTGGGTGACTTTATAAAAACCTAGAGACAAAGGCTATGTCTACACTTAAACCGCTTCTACCAGGCACAGCTACAGTGCTGCAGCTGTGCCACTTAGCACTTCAGTGCAGATGCTCCCGGTAGCGACAGGAAGGATACTCCTATTCCTGAAGTTCACCCAGCTCCCCAAGAGGTGGTAGCTAGGTCTTCAGAAGAATTCTTCCATCAATCTAGTGCTGTCTACACTGGGGGTTAAGTCGTCTTAACTACATCACTCAGGGTGGATTATTCACACCCTTCAGCGATGTAGCTGGGTCAACCTAAATTTTTAATGTAGACCTGGCTACTCAGTGGCTTTTTTGTAATACCCTGACATATGCTGGGAAGGCAGACGGTAGAGATGTAGATAGATTTACCAAATGGGGAGAAGAACAGATCAGTTTTGCAGCATTCACAGTGTGTGCCAGCATAGACAGGACACCACGAAGAGTGAACCAACTATACATCTATGTAAGCCTAAAGACGCCACTGCTGTGATTTATATAATAGTATGTAAACTGGTATATAAACGGATGCAGTGCAATACAGATTAATGTGTCTCACCGTTTGCCTTGTTCTATGGGCTAAAATTATGTGAGAGGGACAGCGGATGATAAACAATGAGAGTAAATCCTGGTTTTCCAATACTGTGTTTTTGGAGATAGTGGTGTCCATTTTAAGAGTCTGACTGTTTTATATCCCATGGGGTAAGAAATAAGAAAATTAAAAACAATTTTTCAGTGCTGTGGAGGGCAGCTGCAACTTCCTGTGCTGAAGGAATTTTGGCATTTATCTCATTCATACCTCTCTCATTATATTTTCCTTGTAGTACCCTAGGCAACTTAAATATTGTTTTGTTCTGCATACCATATCATTCTTAATGGATTATATGATCAAATATCCACGAATCCTTAATCAGAAAATTATACTCCACATACACCCAACATGGTGAAGACTCAGTAGTTAGTGTATGTTAATATTAAAGGAGAACTATGGGTTATGCTGTGAACTAGGTGATTCAGTCATGCAGCCCAGAAATCCCCATTTAGTGTAGTGTTAGAAAATATATGCAATACCACTGTCTCTCACTGATTTTGGGGTAATTTATCATGTAAATATTGATTGTAGGTACAGAAATAAATTATGTCTGTTTTGTCATATAAATATTAAACAGAAGGTACAAAATATTTCTGAAACCTATAAAAACTCATTACATATTAATTTCATCACTGATGTATACGTTCTGTAAAGCCATTTACAAATTCAGTTGTATCCTACAGGGGTTGACTACAAGGAATTGTATTAAAACTTGCATATTTCTCCAACGTTACTTAGTTAAAACAAAAGAAACAGATTTTAGTCTAACCTGTGAATTCTACCAGGTATCTTGATTATGAGGTTGTAGTACCTTGGGGCAGGAACCGAGTCTTCTTTTAAATCTGATATAGAGCCAAAAGCAGTGCTGGTACTTAAAGAAATAATAAGGATGAAAATAAGAATAGAGGTCAAAGCAAGGAGGAAGGGATAGAATAGCACTTGTGTTAATTAATATTGTGGCTGTTCTGCATTCTATAGTTTAAAATTGGAGAGGAAAAGCAGAAAAATACACCAGAATACATACAAAACCAATGATTTGATGGAGGGAGCTTGCAGGGGTTTGGCAGAGTTCTTTGTTGAGAAATCTGCCACCGAATTAAAAGTTGGAGTGACTTCCTTGCCTCAGATGGAATCAACCCCTCTCTGGTTATTGCGGTCATCCTTGCCAGAAATGACTTAACCCTAGGGCTTATAAAAAATACTTCACTAGAGCAAATTTCTTGCCTTTGGAATATATTAGACTGAGTCAGGTAGCAAATATCTTCAAAAAAAAAAGTTCTCTCTTGACTTGCCCACTGGGCCTTAACCCTCCACAACAACCTTCTTCAAATTCAGTATTATGCCTGCTAACAACATGCTCAGTGCACTATTCAGGAACTAAGTATAAACTTTTCCAGCAATTGCACTTAATATAAGTATGTTTTGTCAATTGGAATTGCATCTTGCCTTGGTTATTGTTATTAGGAAGTATTTTTGTTTGAATGGGAAGACAAAGTGTCCCCTTCCCCGCACATCATCTTCCTGTGGGACATGCACCGTTGTGACATAGAATTTAGCAGAGGGTAAAGGGGAACACTTTTGTGGGACTCCATTATTAAGTTAGCATAATACTGCCCAAAACTCTGTAGCACATAGAGGCCTGATGGACCTTATATCCACAGCTTAACTGGGGAGGTCTCACTGGAAAAATTTTTTTTAAAACTGCAATTATGCACAGATCCCACTTTTTTTATTTAAAATAGCTAAGTTGCAGTTTAATTAGGGACCTCAAAGATAGGGTGACCAGATGTCCCGATTTTATAGGGACAATCCTGATATTTGGGCCTTTTTCTTATATAGGCTCCTATTACCCCTCACATCCCCATGTTCTGATTTTTCACACTTGCTGTCTGGTCACCATACTCAAAGAATCACATCCATCCCTCTCAAAAATTTTAAGGCTGACCATGTCCTCACCTATATAGGGCTATGACACCCAGTCACCTCCTGGTCAGTTACGCAGTTACAAGTCTCCCAGAGGTTTGGAGTCCCACATAACTGCACAAATAGTATACACTTGAGGGAAACACCATATACAGACGTGGTGGGATAGTACACAGGTCAGGAATAGTAACAGATTAGTGAATATTCAGCTTTGTATCTTTCCAGCTTAACCAATCTAGTCCAATTACCTGGAAGAGGAAAGGAAGCATTACAGAAATCATAATCACTGTGCTAAGAACGTAAGAATGCTGGATGGAATTATGAAACTGAAAAGAATGGGTTAAGAACAGTTTTTATAGTCAGAGTTTAAATGGGATGCAGCCGGTCTAGTAGTTGGAGCAAGGAGCAGCCCATCAGGAGATGGGGTTCCGTCCCTGATTTTGCTGTGGGCTCATTCTGTGTCCTTGGACAAGTCACTTAACTGCTCCCTGGCTCAGCCTCCCAAGCAGTGAAATCTTAATAGTAATGATAATTACCTATCTTACACAACTAAGCCACTGATGTTTCAATACCTGGGATAGAGGGATTTATAAATCACTGACATCCTCACGTGAAAAGCTATGCAAATGAAAAGCATTACATATATCAGGTAGGATTCAGCAGTAAAGTGAGGAAAGGAAAGGAAAGAATAGTTAGACTTTGGGGCTGGCACCTTCTTTTTATTCTGCACATGAACATTGACCAGGAAAGTGGGGCCCCAGTCCCTGGCTGGGATCCAGGTGATAATGCAATACAAATGAATAAAAAAGGAATAACCACCCTGCTTTTCAATTCCATGTCAGAAGAGTGGTGGAAACTTTTTGAAATAGTAAAGTAAAATATTAGTTCTAATGTAGCAAAGATACCTCTCTTGAGATAGATAATGTGGGTATTCACACACACATGCAGAGCATTCTTCTAACAAAAAGAACTCAGTATGGCATTTGTCTTCTTTGCATCTCCATGTTTGCCTGAAGGTTTTGATAATTTTTTCCACAACAACTTATCCATCTCATCCCTGGTCAATATGATACATCACATTTCAATTTAGCAGATGTTTCCTCTTTTATTATTTTCTTTAAGATTCATTATTTATTCTACATTAATTTGTATTGCACTGCATCTGCCATCTGTTAACCTAGGCACATAAAACAGATACAATCTTACAAATTTGTCTGTACTGTTCCTCAGAACACACTGTTTCTTGTAGCTGAATGGACTGGATCTTTCCCTTGGGCAGAGATTTAGGAACCTTTACTCAGATTGAATAGTACTTATTTAGGCAAGTATTCTTGATGAGTTAACACTAGCTCAAAAGACTATTCAATGTTAATAGGGGTTGCAGAACTGGACCCTTAACAAAAATGTTGTTTTCATGTCTGCTTCAAGCTTCCTCAACTAAAAGAGAAAAAAATCTAAAGCAGAACATCGTGAAATACTCATTTTGTCAGGGACTCAAATGCAGCAATGATGTGCATGGCATTAATGTCTGGATTGACAAATAACAAATTAAAGCTTCTAATCTAATTGAAAAACTATTACAATGTGGGTTGTCTGGGTTCCAAGTTTTCAAACCTTAAGAGTTCACATAACTGGAAAATTTATGAACCCCACTAGAATATCCGACCCCCAGCCAGCGAGCCAGTCTTCCTCCTCACTTCCCTCCACCCCGTCACCCAAATTGGCCTCCCCTCATTGTCAGAAGCTCCATGTCTCCCTATTCCCAAACACAACTCCTATTTGCCATTTTGTCTCCTGGGCTTGGTGGCTCAACCAATGAGTCTTTTGGGAGCATGGTGGATAGAAGGTATCAGAACACTGGTCTCTCATTTTATGTCAATTCCAAAAATAAGATGGGAGGGCAGGAAGCCTAGCCCCTCTCCTCAACCATATGACTTTGGAAACCCTTCCTGTCCCACTTCATTGGCTCCTCACTAACCTGTAGGGGCAGGCAGCAACCTACAAGCCCTAGTGCTAAGCATAGGATATCCTTCAGGGCTACAGAGCCACCATGCATTAAGACATGAAGCTCCTTAATTACTAGTGTATGGTTGCTAGGAAAAGCTTGAAAGGTCTCGAGCTACTGTACTAGGCCTTGTGGTATGATAGCTTGCCTTGTGACTTCATGCAGTCAGATGCAGCAAAAGAGGGAGGGTTTCCCTCTCCTGTTATTATGTCTAAGGTTATTAGCCCCCAGAAAGCAAAATGTCCAGCTGTCCGCAAGCCCATCCCACCCACTCCCAAAGACAGAAATAGTAAGTAGATAGACCTTGTGGCTTCACATGGATGATAAAGAAGAGGAAAGAGTGGGCAGGATAATCTCCTGGATGTCTTTGACCTCAAACCTCCAAGCAAACATATAGGGTCTGGGCTGCTGCCACACCCTCATGAACCAAAACTACAGGTTTTAGCTTGCAAACACCTTTGCAAATGTAACACTACATGGTGCACACAGCTCTAAAGAAAAATTTTCTCAATAGAAATTCCTAAAATGAACAATATGCCACTAGCAACCTCTTACCATCTGGGGCATATTATATTTGCAGCTAGTGCATTTTGCTGAGTGAAAACAAAATGTGTGTGTCATCCCAGAGGAAAAGGAGCTGAGAATCAATTGGTAAATTCCAACTGCTGCTTTTAATACATTTGATCAGACTCACTGTTAAACACGTGATGACCAGCAGAGCCCAGATTCACAATGGGAAGGCCAGGAGAAGGGGAAAAAAAAGACATAAAGCAAAGCTCAATGTGAAGAACTTGGCTGTGGAGGTGGGGAATGGGGGAAATCAAAGTTAAGAGGCTATAACTGACACAAGTAATTTAAATTAAGTTTAAAAATGTTGATGATGAAGTACAGAGGACAAAAGATTCATCCCCAAAATAATCTATAAAAATCTGAACTAAAAACACACACACGTGGAGGTCCACAACCATGCAAATATACTGAATGCAATATGGCTACCCATAGCCTATTGTCTCTGTCCAAAAAGACACACAAAGAAAATGTGATTTCAATCTGAATACTGAAATCAAGAACTTTATCTCAAGATTTCTAGACTAATTTCTCAACTAATGAGGTGATGATAAGCAGTCTCTCTCTCTCTCTGTGCGCGCTTTCATTGTATTCCCTGAACACTAAGTGATGACACCTTGAGAACTAAGAGTTTAAGGTTTCAATCAAAATTTAAGTTATAATTCAAGCAACCATTCTTCTGTGATGCTAGAGTTGAAATATAATATTTTTAAGCCATGTCAACATTTTAAAAGCCTATTTGCATTATCAAAAAATAAATGAATTTCAGGTTGTTTTTCACTAAGTAATCTTTTATTCAATTTTATAAAAATGAAGTCTCCAGAGAACCAAAAATTGTTTCGGCTTAGTTCTCCAATTTATAGCTACAATTTTACCTAGATAGTGAATGTGCATCTGCAATTTTGCACTGTACAAGTAAAATAATCACTGTCAGAGAAATAAATCCACAACAAGTATGTGTCAAAGTCCCTAAGTCTTTTCATACATTAAATGCGTAAATATTTCCAATAGGTAAAACATAGCTTGAACCATCAGTTAATTAACAGACTAGTGAATAAAAACTAGTTCTATAGGCTTTGGTTCTCTGACTCAGCTGCAAACTCTGAAGAGTGTAATTGTTTGTTTACCAAAGATAAACACAGTAGGTAATTGCTATCCTCACCTACTACAGAGCTCCCTTACTATAAGGCTTCCTGCTACATAATCCCTATGTTTCTTGTTTTCAATTCCATTAAAATGAATCCACCTCCCCCTGCAAAACAATCACCTCCGTATAGCACACAACAATTTTATTTTTCATTAGACTTAAAACAAAGAACCACCATCTTTGGAAAGTTTTCAGAGTAGCAGCCGTGTTAGTCTGTATCTGCAAAAAGAACCAGGAGTACTTGTGGCACCTTAGAGACTAACAAATTTATTTCAGCATGAGCTTTCGTGAGCTACAGCTCACTTTTTTGGATGCAAGTTTCTGATAAACCTCGGCAAAACCAAGATAAGGTTACTTTGCCTAAATATAAGATCCTATCTAAACTTTCTCCAAGAATAGGAACCATTTTTTTATATAGTTCAAAGAGCATTTAGGTTTAAAAAATGCTCCTCTGTCTGCACTGCACTGGGGAATTTCCAGGGTCAATGAAGATTAAACATACTGCAAGACAAATGCACTTGGCCTTCTAAAAATTTGAGTGAAAGGGGAAGACTATCATTGATACTTATCTTGTGTACCTCCTGGCTTGGTCCTGTACTGAAGGCATGTATTTTAGCCTTCATGGAGACTTTCTGTTCCATCCATCAAAATATGAGATAGCAAATACAGTCCTTCAGAAGTCTGTTAGCAGGCTGGAATATCTAACTCCAAATGATAAAGTGCTTTCAATATCATAGAAACATATGATGAAAGAACCAAGTTTTAAGGAGGAATTTGAACGTACAGGTGGCAGTAAATTGGCATGCACAAAGTGAGAGTGCACAGAAGTGGATGTGCAAATAGTGGAAGAACCATTTTAAATTGTGAGACATTCATGAGAATCTGTTCTCCATTTTCTCTGTTTCCTTCACAAAACTGGAAAAGAAAGTCACATGAGTACACTCAAAATTAAGAGTGTTAACTTGCTTCTATTACCTTGTAGGTCATGAATTTTACTAATTCCTTTACAAAAAAGACTCATCAAACAAAATCGTATGGGGATGAAACAATATAAACATGGGAAAGACTGAAGAAACCGAAATTGAGTTAAATTTTTACTGTATTGGAATTGATAGAGCTCACCCTAATGATGTTTCTATATACATAAGCAGAGTTACAGGATGTACTTGTGACCAGTTCCTTCTGACTGTTAATAAAGGCCATTCAAGACTGGCTCAATCCAAAACCTGGCTAATGTAGCATTAATCTGGTGTCCCCATATCTCAAATTTCCTGGGCTCTGGCACTTTGCACCCCAGAATGCACTGAGACCACAGGACCTTAGGAGATTTGAAAGACAGTAGGTTCATAGGGACTCCGGCTGAGCTGTAAGCTCCCACACATCTCAAGCCCTCTTCAACCTGGTTTAAGACAGGCTCCCAAAATTAATCCCTGGCTCCTCTTTCCCACTGGATCTCATGCTCCCTAGCTGATCTATAAATACTACAGCAGCACATCCAATAAGTGCACATAAGTTAATTCTTATATTTAAAAGATTACACACTTCATAAAAACTTAAAGATTTTTTACCCACAAAGCTTATGCCCAAATAAATCTGTTAGTCTTTAAGGTGCCACTGGACTCCTTGTTGTCTTTGTGGATACAGACTAACATGGCTGCCCTTGATACTTTAAAATTCTTTGTAATTACCACAATGGTGCCTTTATGAACAAGTCTCTTCCTCCTGGATCAAAAAACCTGTGGTAGCTTTTGTTTTGTTTTATTTATTTAAAGCCTAAAGGAAGAGTAAATTTGTTTTATGGTTGTTTGTTTTCCCTTCATTTGGCCATTTCATTTGCTGGCCTTTTGGAAACTTGCATGTTAGGCTTTCCACAACAGATACACTCACTATTAGGGTCTGATTCTGCCCATTGAAGTGAATGTCAATGCTTGCATTGACTTCAGTGGTGCAGAATCAAGCCCTAGCAGTCTTTTGTACACATCAGATGTTTTTGATCATTTCATTAGATACCCCTTTTCATCAGATAACCCTTTATAGCATATAAATAGCTGAGAAAAAAGAATGGAATAGTAAGAAATTACCCATCCATGACATACCTAGAAGTGGAAAATTTTTGCATAAAGATCTTCTCATCGTCTCCCCAATCCCACACAACTGCCTTCAGGGTTGATACACAAAGCTTACCAGGCCAAGTCAGGAACTGCATATGAAACTATGCAGCTTTAACCTCTTGCAGTTTCATGACAGGCCAATTTTCTCTTCAATATCCTCATCCATCATTTCACAGAAAACTGTTCCTGCCTAACAAAGCAAACCACCAGCTCTCCTTGAGGAATACCTCAAGTCCCTCCTGCATAATTTTTCCTGTCATGTAAAACATAAAGCATATGCTATACATTATATTAACAGTAGTCCTTGTCTACTGAGGCTCAGCCCAGATGTTACTCTAGAGTTGACCTCAAACTGAGGTACACACTTTACAGTTATACAATTAATCCAAATATAAAGTTTAGAAGATGCATTTTAAATAATATACTATACACAACTGTAACAGTTTATTGACTATCAGATAAATGCACATATAGCTGGACAGAAACACAATCACATACACTAGCTGAATAAGAGGAAAATATTCCTACAAGGAACAAATAATCTCTCTGATTATTGGGTGTGAATTACACTTTTCAGAGAGAGAGAGAAAGAGAGAGAGAGAGAAAGAAGAGACTGTCCACGCTGCAAAAAACTTTCCATCTAACTAGCAGTAACAACTTGCAGAAAGAGAACATCAGTCAAGGGAAAGAGAGGAACTTTTACACAAAATAAGGTTATGAGGTTGAATTTTTTTTTAAAAGCAAAGTATACATTTAAAAAAAAATCAACTTATCACTGTAGGGTCCAGACAAATCCTGCCACTTCTTGCTCTACAATTCTTCTCCAAAATGACAGCTAAAAAACTCTTTTCCGCACCTCATTCATTCTCAGCCTCAAATTACCATAAATTACACCTTTCATTTCAACACACACACACTCCTCCAATCTATACAAAACTTTGTTGCTGTTATAATCTTCCTATCACATCAGTATGATCATGCTGTGCCTCTCTTTAAATACCACCACTGACATCTCTCATCTTCTATATTAACTTTTTGCTTCTTCCCTTTTACCTTCAAGGCCCTGCACAACTCCATCTGCCTACTCTCATTTCCCCTACTTCCCCTTCCAACAACAGGCACACCTATAGAGGGAGGTGAACAGGTCATTCCCCCACCTGCCTTGCCAACATTTTAGACAAGGTTTCTTGTCCCACTACCTGCTTTTGAGAAGGTCCATTGCCACATAAACTGCTAAATCCTGGCCTGCATGGCCTAAAGGATTCTGTCCTGGCTACCCTTCATTGTAATGAATTAAGTTTCTTTTGCTTCAAAAGTAGCCTGTGCTTGGGGAGAAATAAAAGTTTGAAGAGGGCTGTGCTTGAGGGAGAAAAAAAAAACTTTAAATGATTCTGCTTTCTGCTACTTATGTTTATTTTTTTCTGGGATTTTCTTATATTTCATATTTGTTTGTTTTGTTCGTTCTGTGGCAAACAGCAGCATTGGCTTTTGAAGGATCTTAACATTTTAGTTTTAATAATCTGGCAGTATTACAGAACAAGCAGTAGCAGATACAGTGTGGGATCTGCTTTTTCATAAGAAAATCTTAGAAGAAAAATCCACTACAGAACCAGCAACATGCTAGGTGGACAGTAGTGCACAACCTAAAAGCACCAGGAAGCAGCACCTTATATTATCTGTGCACTATATAATGCAGCATGTGTACTGGGTGATAACGGAGGTAATGGAAGCTTCAGATACAATCTGCAATACTAATAGAATGGATAAGGATGAGGATGCATTTTGAGATTGGTCAAACATTTATCTATTTAAGAACATAAGAACAGCCATACTGGGTCAGAGGACCAATGATCCATCTAGCCCAGTATCCTGGTCTCCAACAGCTACTAGCACCAGGTGCTTCAGAGGGAATGAACAGAACAGGCGATCATCGAGTAATCCATCCCATGGCCCATTCCCTGCTTCTGGCAAACAAAGGCTAGGGTCATCTGTCTGCGCAAGTCACAAGCATCTCTCTTGTGGAAAGAATGCCTGAATCATCTGGCTGTTTGTAATGTATATAAAGGAGAACCTGGAGATTAATGACTATTTTTAAATACCAAAGGAGTTTGTCCAAAAAAGTGACTCCTAGCATGCTACTGTTGAAAGTCTCCAGCTAAAATTTTAGAATATTAATGTAATAGTGCTTACCCTTTACGGAATATTTGTTGCTGTTTTTGTTTTGCTTTAGTATTTTTGGTATAATATATTGCAATACCAGCCTGAATGACAAGCTGCACTGAATTGGATACTGTAATTTGTGTTTGTTTTACCAGCAATCAGTTCTACATGCATCATGCTTGGAGGCTTTTTATGGCACAAGGTAGGTCTTCACTACTCCACACAATCACACCTCCATGAAGGGGGCCAGTATAGCACGAGGGTTATCACTACATCAAACAGACAATCCTACATACACTTCTTGTAGGACTTTATGATAAAAGTACATCTCATACACCCTTCATAAGCACAACTCCATGAATCCTTCTTGTGGGCCTTATATAGTTCCTGAGTGCAAATATTTGGCATTTTGTAAGTTACTGCAGATATTTTTCAGTTAGTTTTTTAAATACCAGGAAAGGGTCATTTAGTCTACCGGGTAGTTATATATATTTTTTCTCTTTATGCAAGGTTTTAAACCTAGAATAGACAACTGATGGCTACCATGCTCTCTCTCTCCACCCATTTTCGCTCTCCCAAACATTTGATATGTGTCATGCCTCCACCTAAATAAGCCCTTCCCGGGCCTCCCTTGTATATCCATGCCACTCCCTGGGAACTCCCTCTCATTCCTTTTTTTGCCAATCTACTACCTCTTCTTAATTCACACTTCTCCTTAAAACTCACTGAAACATTTTAATGACAGCCCACTAAAAAGGAATGCAAATCAAACAAACAAAAGTGAACACTGGATCCTAATCTACTGTACAACATGATTGTTTGAACTGCCTAATGATCCTTCAGACCAGGTCTTAGTTCCAAAGTTCCATTTTCCCTCCATGAAAATTAGTGATTCTGTGACATGTCTGGTGAGAGCAGTGGCTTACCAGAGTATCCTTGGCCAAGAGTATGGGCCCTGGCTGACTGAAAAGTTTTTGGTAAGTGAGAGCCTAGCTTGGCTTAGAGACTATTAGTCTCCTAATAAAATATATTTAAATGAAGGGACTCACGTATTTAAAGGACAAAGTCTTTATTTACAGGCCTCACACGAGAAAAGCATGCAACTTGCTAGGATAATCCTATGAGTGGAAGCAATTTCTATGTTACTGGGGTAATGATGTAGTTTACTGTTCCCATTGCAGCAAATGCACCAATTCAGAACATTGTTAGCAGATACTAGTACAGAAATACACAGTGCCAGAGTGATCTACTTAGCATCCAATGTGACAATTGGAGAAGTTATCAATAAAGGTGAGCAGAATTCTGTACATACTCTAGACACCATTTGAAAATCTGTCAGTCAGGATTTCTTCCTCTATTATTTATATTCAGTACTTTATAGTCACTTATGCTAGACTAAAGAAATGGTTATTTCATAACAGGTGACATTACCCACAACAAACAAGCTACTTTTTTTTGTTTCAGTGAACCAGAAAGTAAATAGTTTGAAATACTTATACTAAATTTAGCATTGGCTCTTGAACAAACAGAAAGGCAGATACATTGTATTAATTTTTCTCTTTGATGTTTGTTTTGATGTCTGCAGGCATCAATCTATGAGAATTCTTCATGAGCCCCCTTTTCTGCTGGAAGGCTATATTTTTTTTCTTACCTCCTCTCTCACAGAAAGTAAAATTATATTCTCACTAACCAGCAATATTTGCTCAGTCAGCACAGCGCAGGTAATATTCGACCATTGCCCAGTGATTCCCTCTATCTAGGGCTCCCGCCTCTGGTTTGACTCCTTGCAATCTGAAAGAACTCTGTCAGCCTCCTTCTACTTCTCTAACTAAGGAGAAGAGTTATTTCATAACCTGTGCTTGGAAAGCCTGCTAGGGTAAGAGTCTGTACTCATCACAGACAGAAAATTAGTCAATAAATGAGGAATGTTGTTTGCAGTGTTTGTGCTGGTCCCAGGATATCAGAGAGACAGGGTGGATGTGGTAATATTTTATTGGACCAGCTTCTGTCGGTGAAAGAGTCAAGCTTTTGTGCTTACACAGAGCTCTTCTTCAAAAGTTGGTCCAATAAAAGAGATTACTTCATCCACCTTTTCTCTAATGAGTGAGAAATAAAATTTGGCTGTGACTCGGCCTGAAGCAGAGCAGACACCGGACTATGCATAACGGTGCCCTCCCACCACAGGCAGGAGAACAAGTGACTGGAGCCTGAGAGCAAGTGAAGGGAAAGGAGGCAAATTGGAACCTTTGGTCCCTTCACCCACTTCTCTGAAGGGAGAGCTTCTCACAGAAGCCCATTTTTAACTACCTTGCAATTAAGGGCTGTATCCTCAGGTATCTGTACACTCAGGTATCTGCCGATAGTGCCTGACGTAGGGAATACCAAACAACAGCTTTGCAAGGCCTGTCCGCTGACACTTCCCTCTCTGACTCAAGAGGTGGCTGTAGTCGAGTGGAACAGACGATAAATCTTATTGGACTGGGAACTTCTGCAGCACTGTAAGCCTCTGGGATAACAGATCTGACCCCTTTTGGCATGATGTATGTGGCTACACTGAGGCCTTTTCTTGATACTTGGAAGAGAACAAAAGAGCATCCATTCCCCTGAAGGTGTCATCGATATGTCCAAGGACATCTTCGGCTTCAGAAAGGCCTTCAGGATGGCTTGATCCTTCCTGGCACAGAACATGGAGGTCAACTCAGAAGGGAAGACTCCTATGTTATTTAAGAAAACCATCAGTAACTGCTACAGTTAATGTATTTTAAAACAAGTTGCTGTCTGAGGTCATCATCAGTCTTGCTGGAGGCAAGAAAAGATGAGGTGAATGATTTACCAGATTACTGCTCGTGAGTGAGGAAAGGGAGTGACATGTCTGCTCACAAAAGGTTCCACTGGGAACTGTGAAGTTTTAGAAGGGCAAAGCAACCTCAAAGTGATTCAAATCATAATATCCAGTTTCTTACTGTGCATCTGCATGAGACCTTAGTCACTACAGTTATGCCATGATATTTTAAACTTTGGAACAGATGTTATTCTTATTTATCCCTGCTCACACATAAATTTAATGCATGCTATATCATAACAGTCCTGTGGGGAAATCAAAGAATATCCATTTAACTTTTTATTATAAAATGTAGTGCAAAAGTGCAAGCCTCTGAACTACAGTAGCCACAAAAGAGACATACTGACGTAAAAATAAGTTACTACTTCAATTCTTTTGTAGGTCATTGAACATATTAATTTTGAATCCCACAAACATTCAGAGTAAATTTTCACTACAGATTTTAAAATGTGTGCTTTTCCAATGATTATTTTAAAAGTATGCTTAGTTATCTTAGTATTCTAGTACTTTGAACCTAAAGTTCCTAGACTGTTGTTAAAAAGTACCACCTTTTACTACACTCTGCTGTGATCAGAAGAAAAATCAAATTTTCTTCTTCCAACTTTTCATTCTTAAAGAAAGAAAGAAAAGCCACTACCTTTTACTTATGGAAATCAGCTATATGACAGCTGAAGAAATAGAAAAATTGAAGTCACTTAAAATAACAGTTCTTTTCCACTCTTGAATTTAAATATTCAGGTTGAATGAGATTTTATGTCACTTTGTTGGGAAAAGATGAAAAAAAAAAAAAACAACCTCCAAAGTTCTCCATATTCTCCCTGCTCAATGACATGGGTCATCTATTGTAAGCAATGTTGCTTCAAACACAGCCTGAACTAGTTTCCCCCCCCCCCCACAAGTCAATTTCTCCACCCAGTATAAATTAGATAATTATGAATCTTTTTGCATGTCATCCAACCACAGTTTATCATATATGACTCAATCCCTGAACAACTGAGTCTTTTAAAATAAGCAACCCACATTAAAGTCTGAAATCTCAAAGCATTTTGCGAAGTGATCAACTAGAAAAAAAAGTGATTAAGGAAAATGGGTTTACATTTTTTAAAGAAAACAATCTTAAAAACCCTCATGTTACAGACACCCTATACACTACACTGATTGAACACTATCCATACTATAAATTGAAAGTCCTCTGCATGATTGCTTCAAGACAGACGGTACACATGCATGCACACCTGTAGGCAAGCAGCTTATTCACTTATGCACTCCAGGGTGCTCACATTAGCATTGTCATGATTTTGCTCTAAAATTGCTAGAAGGTTAAAGGAAACACACTGAGTAATTTGAAGGAGTTGAAAAACACTCCTTTATGAAAATTTGGAACTGAAGTCACATCTTTCCAGACCTGTTTACAAATGCCCTTTTTTAGGCCTTGATATATGTAGATATTTTTTAAAGTTTCATTCAAAGAGTACTCTTATTTTTAAAGAGTTTTAAAACAAAGGTTATTAGAGATTATTCATCATTCAAATTCTATTTATCCCGTGATATAAAACAAAATTAGACCTCCAACCTACAAACACATGCATGAATAATCCTATTGAGTTTACAGATAAGGAAAGTAAATGAAGTCTCTGTTCACCAGAGGTTCCCTCAGAAACTCATAAGGTGCAAAAGGGAAAACAGAATTATAACATGAAATGCTATGCTTAAAATTTTTAAAGTCAAAACTCTAACATCAGCTATTTCCCAAAAGATCATGCAAGAAGAGGAGCAGGAGAGACTTGCAGAACATGATGCCTGCCCTATGGAAATCCAAGCTTTTCAGAAGAAAGGTTCCTGGTCTGTCTTGATAAATAAGGTCACAGACCTTCTTAAAAACGAGGTGTTTATTAAACAAAGCTGCTACAACTGCAGACACACCTAGCCTTTCACAAACTGTCATCTTGAATTCTAGCTTTGTCTCCCTTGTTTACCAAGTGCCACATCCTATTTGGTATGGTATACAGCAAATAGACACATAGTAGGGTGACCAGACAGCAAGTGTCAAAAATCAGGGTAGGGGGTAATAGGAGCCTATATAAGAAAAAGCCCCAAATATTGGGACTGTCCCTATAAAATTGGGACATCTGGTCACTTTAAGGGTATGGCTACACTACAAAATTAGGTCAATTTTATAGAAGTCGATTTTTAGAAATCAGTTTTATACAGTCGATTGTGTATGTTCCCACTAAGCGCATTAAGTCAGCGGAGTGCATCCTCACTACCATGGCTAGTATCGACTCACGGAGCGGTGTCACGGAGCGGTGCACTATCCCACAGTTCCCGCAGTCTCTGCTACCCATTGGAATTCTGGGTTAAGCTCCCAATGCCTGATGGGCAAAAACATTGTCACGGGTAGTTTTGTGTACATGTTGTCAGTCTCCCCTCCCTCCCTCTGTGAAAGCAACTGCAGACAATCATTTCACGCCTTTTTTCCTGGATTACCTATGCAGATGCCGTAGCACAGCAAGTATGGAGCCCACTAAGCTCATCGCTACTGTTGCAAGCATTGTAAATACCTTGCGCATCATACTGCAGTATGTGCAGAACCTGGTTAAGAGACCGCAGCATGAGAACGATTGTGAGGAGGACATTCCTGAAAGCACAGGATGTGGCAATTGGGCCATCATAGTGGCAGTGGGGCTGGCTGATACAGTGGAACACTGATTCTGGGCCCGGAAAACAAGCACAGACTGGTGGAACTGCATAGTGTTGCCAGTATGGGATGATTCCCAGTGGCTGGCAAAACTTTCGCATGTGTAAGGCCACTTTCCTGGAACTCTGTGAGTTGCTTTCCCCCACCCTGAAGCACAGAAATACAAAGATGAGAGTTACCCTGACAGTGGAGAAGCAAGTAGCAATAGCCCTGTGGAAGCTTGCAATGCCTGACTGCTACCAGTCAACTGGGAATCAATTTGGAGTGGGCAAATCTACTGTGGGGACTGCTGTGATTCAAGTAGCCAATGCAATCACTGACGTTCTGCTATCACGGGTAGTGACTCTGGGAAATGTGCAGGTCATAGTGGACGGCTTTGCTGCAATGGGTTTCCCTAACTGTGATGGGGCAATAGACGGAACGCATATCCCTATCGTGGCACTGGACCACTTTGCCAACCAGTACATAAACCTCAAGGGGTACTTCTCAATAGTGCTGCAAGGGGGAGGGATAGCTCAGTGGTTTGAGCACTGGTCTGCTAAACCTAGGGTTGTGAGTTCAATCCTTGAGGGGACCACTTAGGGATCTGCAGCAAAATCAGTACTTGGTCCTGCTCGTGAAGGCAGGGGGTTGGACTTGATGGCCTTTCAGGGTCCCTTCCAGTTCTATGGGATAGGTATATCTCCACTGATGGATTACAAGGAATGTTTCACCGACATCAACATGGGATGGCCGAGAAAGGTGCATGATACTCGCTTCTTTAGGAACTCCGGGCTGTTTGACCAGCTGCAAGAAGGGACTTACTTCCCAGACTACTGTTGGAGATGTTGAAATGCCAATAGTTATCCTTGGAGACCTAGCCTTTCCCATGGCTCATGAAGTCATACACAGGCAGCCTGGACAGTAGTAAGGAGCAGTTCAACTATAGGCTGAGCAAGTGCAGAATGGGGGTAGAATGCACCTTTGGATGTTTAAAAGCTCACTGGCACTGTTTGCTGACTAGGTTAGACCTCAGCACAACCAATATTCCCATTGTTATTACCGCTTGCTGTGTGCTCCATAATATCTGTGAGAGTAAGGGGGAAACGTTTATGGTGGGGTGGGAGGTTGAAGCAAATCGCCTGGCTGCCAGTTTTGAACAGCCAGACACCAGGTCGATTAGAAGAGCACAAGTAGATGCGCTGCACATCAGAGAGGCTTTGAAAACCAGTTTCATGACTGGTCAGGCTACGGTGTGACAGTTGTGTGTATTTCTCCTTGATGGAAACCCGCCCCCTTTGTTGATTTTAATTACCTGTAAGTCAACCACCCTCCCCACTTCGACCACAGCTGGCTAAGGAAATAAAGTCACTATTGTTTTGAAACCATGCATTCTTTCTTTATTAATTAAAAAAAGGGAGATAACTGATAAGGTAGTCCAGGTGGGGTAGGGCGGTGTGGGGGAGGAGGGGAGGACAAGGCCACATTGCTTATTGTAGCCACACTACAAATCAAAACTGTTTGAATGACAGACTTCTGTTGCTTGGGCCATCCTCTGGAGTGGAGTGGCTGGGTGCCCGGAGCCTCACATCCCCCATGTTCTTGGGCATCTGGGTGAGGAGGATATGGAACTTGGAGAGGAGGGCAAGCAGTTGTACAGTAGATGCAGTGGCGGTCAGTGCTCTTGTTGGCTTTCCTGCAGCTCCACCAGACACCTGAACATGTCTGTTTGCTCCCCTATTAGCCTCAGCATTGCATCCTGCCTCTTCTCATCATGCTCACTTCATGCTTTCCTGGACTCTGCCACTGAATGTCTCCATGCATTCAGCTGTGCCCTATCAGTGTGGGAGGACTGCATGAGCTCGGAAAACATGTCATCGCGAGTGCAGCTTTTTTGCCTTCTAATCTGCAATAACCTCAGGGATGGAGATGATAGGGGGAGCATAGAAACATTTGCACCTGAAGGGAGATAAAAAGGGAGAGTAAAATTTAAGATGATACATTTCTGAGAACAAAAGGGAGACTCTTTCATAGTGAATCAAGCAATTCACAGCAGACAGCACATGTGCTTTAGGTACAAGGTCGCATTTTGCCTTTTATATTGAGCGCCTGCTGGTATGGTGACATCATACGCGTCTGGGCAACAGAATTCAGTTTCCAGGCAGCCATGGTAAGCCAAAGGGTACACAGGTTTGGCTTCTAACGTCTTCATAACATGTGGCAACATTTTCAAATTGCAGCACCCTCCTTTCCCATAGCAAGCAATGCCAGTTGGGTTTGCCATTTAAAAGGAGGGGCTGCGGTTTTCGGGTGAATGTGCAGCACACACCTCCCCCCACCCCTCCATGTGGCTATCTGGGATAATCCCTTCACCCCTCCCCCCACTGCGTGGCTATTCTCAGAGATGATCTCTTTTAGCCTAGCGCAAACAGCTCAGCATGAGCAGGGTCCTTTTACTGTTCCCTTACAAAAATTCCCCTATTTCAACCAGATGACCATGAATCATATCACTCTCCTGAGGCTAACACAGAAAGATATAGACCGAATGTTGCTTGAATGCGACCAGAACCCAGGACCATTCACTCTCATGCTTTGTGCTGCAATGATTCCAGACTACTTGCTACTGGCTTAGCACGGTAAAGTGTCCTACCATGGAGGACGAAATAAGGCAGTCCTCCCCAGAAACCTTCTGCAAAGGCTTTCGGAGTACCTCCAGGAGAGCTTCATGGAAATGTCCCTGGAGGATTCCCGCTCCATCCCCAGACACGTTAACAGACTTTTCCAGTGGCTGTACTGGCTGCGAATGCATCCCAAGTCTTCAGGGTAAATCAAACATTAAACACAATTGCTTTTAAACCCTGTACTGTAGTTACAAATGTGCACTCACCAGAGGTGCCTTCTTCGCCTTCAGGGTCGGGGATCCCGTCTTGGGACGGTATTGGCTCCAGGGTAATGAAAAGGTCCTTGGCTGCCAGGGAAAACGGATTCACTGCTTGCCTGCTGCGCATTCTCCTCCTCTTCCTCATCCACAAAATCCTCCCCCGTGTAGCGTGAGACTCCCCCCCTTGCAGGTGTCCACAGACAGTGATGGGATAGTGATAGGGTCCCCCCTAGAATGCCATGCAGCTGTTCACTGAAGCAGCATGTAGGGGCTCTGACCCAGAGCAACTGTTTGCCTCCTGTGTCTTTTGGTAGGCTTGCCTGAGCTCCTTGACTTTCATGTGGCATTGCTATGTGTCCCTGCTGTAGCCTCTGTCCATCATGCCCTGTGCGATTTTGGAATCAACAGCAAAACTTCCATCGACTTCAGTGGTACAGGATTAGGCATAAGAGCTCAATCCTGCAAGGTCCTGAGCAATCTGTTCCTGATCCAGCAAAACACTTAAGCATGCTTTAAGTATGTGAGTGCTCTTAGTAACTTATTCTTGTATCAAGCAGCATTGACTTCAATGGGACTACTCACATACTTGGAAGAATTTTGCTGGATCAGGACCAGATAATTATGTGCACCTTATAGGATTAATCAATATGCACTGGATGTGTTTATCCAATTTTAGCATATCAATCCATGTTGAGGAAGATTTTTATTTTTCTGGGGTTTATTTCAATACCTATTTACATGCATTTCTAATGCATTCTTCACTGTGCTATCTAATAGAGAGCTTAATCACTTTATATTCTGTATGATACACACAAATACATATCACAAAACTTTGTAAATAAGAAGCGGAAAGGAAATTCTAAGCTATAAGGCTCTGTCAACTTAATAAAAGTGCCAAAGACCCTGATTCAGCAAGGTATTTAAGCATATGCCTAACTTTAAGTGTGGGTAGTCCCACTGACTTCACTTCAGCTCTTCACATGCTTACATTATGCATGTACTTAATTACTTCTTGAATCAGGGTATACATGCCAAAAATTGGTCACATTAAAGTCAATAGCAAAACTCCCACTGACTTCGAGAGGAGCTGAATTTGTCCTAAGCACTTCTTTTAGTTTCATTTTCTCCTGTTCTTTACTGTGTTAAAAACTGGGTAACTGAAATCCCTTTGAAAATGCTGTGACATTTTTCTGGTTCTTTAATTATACTCTTTGCATGAGACGGATTCATGAAGCCTCATTGTCCATCTTTTTCACCTAATATCACAGGATATTTTTCACTACCATGGAGATGAGAATGACAGCTTGCATACTGTCTGGAGTGGACTGTTGCCATCATCTTACATACGTATGTACGGTATTGAAGCACATAAGGAGCTTTATTTTTCTCTTTACAAAATGACTATTTCCTGCATTATTTTTGTGCAACATCAAGCGTGCAATAAGTAAATATGAATAGACGGTAGCTGTATTGAAATTAGCTCATTAATAACAACATGAACCCATTCATGAAGTGTTCTTTGATAAAAAAATCAAAGAGCACTTCATGAACAGGCAATAAAAAAGGCAACTTACAACTCTCTTTATGAATATGACTCCATACCATATGTCAGCATATCAGTTTTAACAAGAATACTGAGAATGTTCACTAGACTCTGGTGTCATAGCAATATTGCTTGTATTAATTCAGTACTTATTATTTTTAAGCAGCCAAAGCCTATAAGCCAGTTTGTACATGAAAAGGTAATCAAAGTATCTGATCAAATGCTTTCAAAATTGTGCTAAGTAGCTTGTTCTCACTTTGCATTGTAAAAGCTTATTAGAAAGCTTATCTGAAGTACTGACCATCAGAGCTTTTTTCTACTCAAAATGTAAAACAACTGATGTCAGCCAGAATCCCATCAGTTTTGAATTGCTTTCAATAGCTACAGAGACAGTAAGTATTTGTTTTGCACCAGCCTAATCCAAAGTACAGAAAATACTGATGTAATTTTTTAGTGCTCTGAAGCAATTAAAAAAATTAATCGTGAATAATTGCACTGTTAAACAATAGAATATCATTTATTTATATATTTTTCAATGTTTTCTACATTTTCAAATATATTGATTTCAATTACAACACAGAATACAAAGTGTACAGCGCTCATTTTATATTTTTTTTTATTACAAATATTCGCACTGTAAAAAACAAAAGAAATAATACATTTCAATTCACCTAATACAAGTACTGTAGTGCAATCTCTTTACAGTGAAAGTTGAACTTACAAATGTAGAATTATGTACAAAAAATAACCACATTCAAAAATAAAATGTAAAACTTTAAAACCTACAAATCTACTCAGTCCTACTTCAGCCAATCACTCAGACAAACAAGTTTGGTTACCATTTGCAGGAGATAATGCTGCCCACGTCTTGTTTACAGTGTCACTTGAAAGTGAGAACAGGCATTCTCATGGCACTGTTGCATCCAGCATCACAAGGTATTTACGTGCGAGATGCACTAATGATTCATATGTCCCTTCATGCTTCAACCACCATTCCAGAAAACATGCATCCATGCAGATGACGGGTTCTGCTCGATAATGATCTAAAGCAGAGCAGACCAACGCATGTTCATTTTCATCATCTGAGTCAGATGCCACCAGCAGAAGGTTGATTTTCTTTTTTGGTGATTTGGGTTCTGTAGTTTCTGCATCAGAGTGTTGCTCTTTTAAGACTTCTGAAAGCATTCTCCACACCTCATCCCTCTCAGATTTTGGAAGGCACTTCAGATTCTTAAACCTTGGGTCAAGTGCTGTATCCATCCTTATAAATCTCACATTGGTACCTTCTTTGTGTTTTGTCAAATCTGCTGTGAATGTGTTCTTAAAACAAACATGCTGAGTCATCATCTGAGACTGTTGTAACATGAAATATATGGCAGAATGCAGGTAAAACAGAACAGGAGAATTCTCCCCCAAGATGTTCAGTCAAAAATTTAATTAACACATTTTTAAGGAGCAGCATCAGCATGGAAGCATGTCCTCTGGAATGGTGAACAAAGCATGAAGGGGCATATGAACATTTAGCATACCTGGCATGTAAATAGTTTGCCAAGCCAGCTACAAAAGTGCCATGCAAACGACTGTACTCACTTTCAGGTGACATTGTAAATAAGAAACAGTCAGCAGTATCTCCCGTAAATGTAAACAAACTTCTTTGTCTTAGCAATTGGCTGAACAAGAAGTAGGACTGAGTGGACTTGTAGGCTCTGAAGTTTTACATTGTTTTGTTTTTGAGTGCAGTTATTGGACAAAAATAATCTACATTTGTAAGTTACACTTTTATAATAGATTGCTCTACAGTACTTGTATAAGGTGAATTGAAAAATACTATTTCTTTTATTAATCATTTTATAGTGCAAATATTTATAATAAAAAATAATAATATAAAGTGATCATTGTCTACTTTTTATTCTGTTTTGTAATATAAATCAATATATTTGAAAAAATGTAGAAAAACGTCCAAAAATATGTAATAAATTTCTATTAGTATTCTATTGTTTAACAGTGCGATTAATTGCAATTAATTTTTGTAACCGCAATTAATTTTTGAGTTAACCGCATGAGTTAACTGTGATTAATCAACAGCCCTAGTAATTTTAGAAGATAGCAAAAATCTTATACTTTATTGATACATTTATGTACAAAGTTTTGTATCCTTCATCTTGGAAAGAAAAAATAAATTGAGAGTCAAAGTCAACCTACGCTCAAGGATGGTATTAAATGCTTACAAGTTTAAACATAAGGATTTCCATGGAAATAAATTAAAAAGATGAAGATCCACACAGGAAGCCTGAAAGCTGGACAGACCCATCTCCAAAATAATGAAACAGAATCTATTTCACTAAACTGAATAAGATAGTCTAAGTGGAGAAACAAGGTGGGCAAGGCAATATCTATCAGTGGACCAACTTCTGTTGGTGAAACAGACAAGCTTTTGAGCTACACAGAACTCATCCTCAGGTCTGGCAAAGGCACTCAATATGTCACAGCTAAATACAAAGTCCAACAGATAATTTAACTTAAGTAGTTAGCACATATTCTAAGGGACTATTCAAGGAGAAGCCAGTTAAGAATCCTGTAGTCATAGTGCAAAAAGTGGGGTTAGTAGGTTACAGATTGTTGAAATAAGTCATAAATTGAGTGCCTTTATTAAGACCATGAGATTTAGTGTCTAACAAAGTTATAAATTCATTCGAAAGTGTAGTGATTGTCTGGTTTCACTCATATTTAGCATACTGGATGAGGTACTTCACATGTGATAGGCACAACTTCAATAACCGCCATCTATCCATTAAACTCTCTCAGGAATTCTCCCACACTAGCATCAACTTCCTGGACACCATGATCAGCTTCAACACTGATATCCTACAGACAGCTACATATAAGAAACCACTGATCACCACACTTAACTTCATAGATTCAGTAACCACTTCAAACACATCAAGAAATCTGTTTTTTTACAGTCAGGCACTCAAGATACCACAGATATGCTCTCAGGAGAAAATCTGCAGTACACACCTAAACGCACTCAAAACCACCTTCACCAAACAGAGAAGTAGATCTCCTCATGGTACAGGCCACCCAAATACCCTGAGAGAACATGCTTCAATACAGAAATAAAACACCCCTTGTTGTTACCTACCACCTCATGCTGGAATCCATATGGCAAATCAAACAATTACTACCCATACTTGATGGGGACCCATCCTGAAAGAGAAAATTACTCACTCTGTGCAGTAACTGAAGTTCTTCTAGATGGTTATTCCTATGGATGCCATCACCAACTACAACCGTCACCGGGAACCTGCACACACTCCACCCGAGCACTTTACGTCAATAGCCTTCCTCAACAGTGTGCCCATTATGGATATCTGGAAAGCATCAACCTGTGTGTCAGCCCACACATTCACAGAGCACTGCAGCAGAGAGCAATACTCATCATCAGATGCTCTACTTCGACTTACAATTTTATCATCCGCCACAACTGCAACTCTAAAGCCCCTTCCCTCCACTGAGGGGCACTCTTCTACAAGTCACCTAAAATGGAGCGCCCACAGGGGACACTCCTTGAAGAAGAAAAGAAGGTTACTCACCCTGTGCAGTAATTAAGGTTCTTTGAGATGGTTGTTCCTGTGATGCCCCTCTACTTTGGAGTTCACGCCAAATACCTTGATGTAGAGATGCAACCAGGGGGTGGGGGGGGCGGTTGTCGCACAGCACTATGTAACTGCCAGAGGCAGCATGACATGGTGACAGTGCATGTTTGACCCAACCAGGCACTACTACTGAAATTCTCCGATCGCAGGTGCACGAATGTAGATTCACCTGAAGTGGAGCACCCACAGGGACACTCCTCGAAGAAGAATAAAACTTTCTTGAACCTTCTCTTCTTGCCTTCAAACAATCCCCCAACCTCATCATCAGAAGCAAGGTCTACACAGACCAGGACACACCAACTCAAAGGAGCATCAGACACTGCCAGAACAATAGATGCAAAGCCTGCCAATATATCTCCACTGCTACAATAATCAATAACTCGCACAATAACCTTTCAAGATCCATTGGTCCTACACATGCCTATTAAAACATGTGGTGTCCCTTAGCCAATACACTAAATGCCCTAATAACTATGTGGGTAAAACCAGACAATCAAAGTGATCTTGAATGAATTCACATGGGAAAATAATAAAAGAGACACCATATCACCTGAGGATGAACACTTTTCACAAAGCAATCACTCTATATCTGACCTATCAGTCTTCATTCTCAAAGGAAACTCACCCAATACTTTCAGAAGACAAGCCTGGGAGCTTAAATTAATAACTTTGCTAGACACTAACAATCATGGTCTAATAAAGACACTGAGATTATGGCTTATTACAACAATCTGTAACCCACTAACCTAATTTTTTCTCCTATGACTCAATGGGCCACTTCACCTTCAATGGTCCCTTGCATGTGCTAATTACTTATGTTAAACTATCTGTTTGACCTTGTATTTAGCTGTGACACTGAGTATCTTTCCCAAACCTGAGGAACAGTTGGTCCAATAAGAGATGTTATCTCACCCACATTGTCTCTAAAATCCTGGTAACAATACGGCTACCACACTGCATAAGATTGTCTAACATCTATTAATAGTATGTAATACTGACTACAGTAATAACTGGATGGAATGTATCCTATTTTATGTATCCTGGAGGCTTGAGGAGATATGAAGCCTACATACTGTGAGGCAGGGTTTGGGAGGTGAGGTCTCTTCCTCTCTTGTACGTACACACACACACTCACTCTTCTGGCAGATTAAAGCGGAAACACCAGAAGAGCAGGCTCAGTGCATCCAGCTCAAGCAGGCGGGAGCAGGAGGGCTCAGAGCTGGCTTGAATCTGCTTATCTCTGCCAGTTGTCTCTCTTATCTTTGAGGAGGGACCTATTTCCTTCTTGCTTCACATCTTCCATGGACAGGAACTTTTCCTAGCCTCTTCTGTGACTACCTACTCGTAAGTAGTACCTGTATTAAGCAATTGTAGGCTGCTTCAGAGGGAGAGACCAGGCCAGGGCAATTTATCAAGTGATCCACCCTTGACATCTAGTCCCAGCTTCTAGCAATCAGAAGTGTAGGGACACCCAAAGCATGCATCAAAACAGTGCATTTTAAGGCAGTCTGCCTTGCAAGTTTATTCCTATTTCCAGTCCTCATTGTTCCCTGGCCTGCTGCTAACTTTATAAAAGTTGGGCTCTAGCAGAGAAATTCACTTCAAAAAGAGGTGTACCAACCAATATGTTAAGAGATTGAAACTATAATAGTTCTCTAGTGAGAAGCTCAGAGCAAGAGAAACAAAACAAGCCCCTAATTGCTTTAAGAAACCTACAGGAAAGCAGGGTGGGGAGAGACTTTCCCATTAAAACGAAAAAGATTTATAAAAAGAAAAGAGTGAGGAAATGATTAAATAGTTTCCCTTAGTTAATAACCTGATTATATAGACACACCCTGGGTTATGCAAACCTGATTTATGCAAATCTGCATTTATGGAAAAAGTTCCGTAAGCTAGAAGAAGGAGGTTTGGGGTTTTTTTTTGTTGGTGGTGGTTTGTTTTTGTTTTTAATTAATATTGACTATGTATAGTTATGAATATTGACAAATGTAGTTACAACTGGTTAGTATCCACTAGACAAGATGCTTTCAGTCTAGATAATGGGTAGGGAAGGGCCTATTCAGGGCAATGGACCCTTAGGAAAAAACAATAGGCCTTAGGAGAAACTTATCTCCCACCTGGGGAGCCTTCCAGAGATCACTACAAACAGCTTCCGAGTAATGGCTACTATGACTCTACAAGGATGTGTCTCTAGACTCCATCTTGGAGTGTCAGTATTTTTCCTGCTTTGGAAAAGTGCCTTACCAAAGTGCAAAAGCTAGATAAGGCAAGGAGTGACATCAACTGCTGTTCTTCACTCCTCACCCAAGAGGACTCCTGAAAATACCTGAGGAACAAAGACTGAACTGGGGAAAGTGCTGGACCCAGGCTAAAGTGATTTCTAGTCTGTGAATGGAACACCTGGGTATTCCAAGCTGTAAAACAAGTGCAGCTTGCCCCTTAAGAATCTGAAGCCTGCTTGTATCATCTCTTTGGATATGAATTAGCGGATTCTCACCCTATTTAGTATATTAAGCTTAGCTTGCGTTTTTTTGTTTATTTGCTAAGCAATCTGCTTTGATCTGTTTGCTACCACTTATAATCACTTAAAATCTCTTTTGCAGTTAATAAACTTGTTTTTGCTTTATCTAAAACAATGAGTTGGAAAGAAGTGTACGGGAATCTTATCTGAGGGGCAGAGGGCTGTTGCATATTCCTCCTCACATTGAGGGAGGGGGCAAATTTTATGAGCTTATGCTGTGCAATTCCCTGTGCAGTGCAAGATGGCATAATGTTGGGTTTATATTCCATAGGGGGTACGTGCCTGAGGAGCTGGGAGTTGCCTTAGCTGTAGCCTTCCTATGCAGGGGCTGGTCAGAGAACCTGCATCTAACTTCAGCTGGGTGTATCCCTACCTGTATGTATGCTGGTGAAAGTGCAGGCTGGAGGGTTTTGCAGCTTTTCACAGTAGTACAGTGTGAGAGGGAACCCAGGCTGGTGGGTCAGGGGGCTCAGTGATACCCCCGTTCCAGCAGCACCCCAGAGGGAACCCATCACAGTTCATATGCTCAATTCATTTATTATAATATTACTATTATTTATATTTTGCTATCACCCACATTGTGCTAGGCACTCTCTAAATATATAAGAAGGAGACAATACCCAATTAAAAACATTTTCAGCAATAAAGAAGTGGATGGTGACTGGGAGGGCGGGCAGGACAAGGATATACCACAGAAACAGAGCAATCAGAGCGATACCTGACACACATTATTATTTCCAGTGTTTTGGTGTTTGCGGGCGGCTGGGGGGTTGATTTTTATATGCATAAACTATCAAACTGCTTTTCTATCTAGTGAGTATTAGCTGGCTAATTTCTTGTAGGCATCAAGGCAGAAGTGGATTTCAAGGAGAGACTGCATTGGTCCAATACTAGAGAGAGTGGACAAATGCCAACGGTGAAATATTTATTCTAATTTCATACTGTATGTGCCTACTTAGAGATCAGCACCACTTCCCCAGCCAATGGTGAATCAAAGATTTATACCTCTGCTGCATCTCTTTCAACATGAGGAATCTCCAACAGGTTACTTACTATGTCAGAAAGGCTGGGGAACGTGCTTTGTTGAAAGTAACATAACTGTTTGCATGAACATTCTCTACACATAAAGAGAAAGCCGAGACCCTCTGGTGCTTTCCTTGTGAAGCCAATCTGGAGCCAGATACACTAACATTCTTCAATACATTTCCATTTATGTACAGGAAAATGAGGAACTATCCTCCTGGTGTTTAGAATTACACAGGAAAAAGCTGATATGAACCTCTCATAATAGAGTCAAAACAGAGCAGTAAGTAGCTGATGGAGAATGAACTAATTAATGGTAGAAAATAAATCAATTTATGCATGTCTGAATATCACTGACATCACAGCAGAATTTTCTAAAGCTTTCATGATCCATCATTAGTGATAGAGTGGAATGAAATTCCCTGAAATCCTATTCATGGTTTTTGTTTGATGGACAGCAAGGACAACAACTATCTGGATTATTGAAAACTACAATTTTGTAAGAACTCAGCTTTCAAAAATAAAGCTGTTTTGCACCTTTGCAAGGATTCTTTAATAAAACAAAATGACAGACTTTCTGAAAAATGAAAATTTAGTTGGGCTTGCAGCTTTTTCCATTCTAGCACTTAGGAGTAAAAGATATCCGTCTAGACTTTATCCATTTGTCTCCCAAGACCACCGATGGCACCATTTCACTGGAGCAAGTCAGAAAAAGGTTCTGTTTACATTACTTACACTCTCCATTATGAATTAATGTCCAAAATGTATGTTAAAACCAAGGTAAAAAAATAAGGCAGACATGATCCATCACAGAAGTGAAATAACACAACAGCAGCCATCAGCAGGACATCGGTCTGCTATACTGCAAAAAGCAGCTATGGAAGCCTCCAGACAACATGAAGATTGAAAGTGTCAATACAGTTTGATGGAAAAACACATATTTAATCATGTATGCAGTCTGCAAAGTGAATTTCTGTTTAAATTAAATTTTCAAATGTTAAATGAAATAATAAAATCACTATCTAAAACACTGAAGTAGCATGGTCTCAGGACATTTTCTGTTTATTCTGAGTGATGAATAGTTATGGTGAAAAACAAACACAAGTGAGTCCAACTATAGCTAGGATGTTTGAAGCCTTTAAAACATGCATGTGCACACATGCACATGAACACTAACATGCACACACCCCAGTGACAGCAGAAAACAAGAGTTACTCAGTAATGAAACCTGTACCACCATTAACTGAAAGTGGGCAGATAACATAGATATCAAGTTGGGGGCAGAAAAACAACAATTTCTGCAAAAAAAAAAAAAAAAAAAAAAAAAAAAAAAAAAAGACAGACGGAGTAGGACAGCAGGTCATGACATTAGATGCAGCAGCAAATGCTTAACCACAATATTGGTGCATGCCCAAAGTCTTAACTATAAAGATAAACAAGAGCAAGGAAACAATGGAGAGAGATGGACAGAGGGAGAGAGAGAGAGAAGATGCTAGTTAAGAACTGCTAAGAAGAGCTGCTGTCACAAATCATTCCCCCCAGACAACCTGTGGACATCTAGCCATCGCTAGTGGGATGCTGCCCATTCAACATCAGCTCTGATTGTATGTAATTGTAATTGTAATTCAGTGTGCTTTTAATTATGGCAATAAGGATATTTGTGTTAATAAAAGGCATTTTGTGTTTGAACTGTTTGTCTCAACCACTTATTTGATGGAGGTGCCATGTCCTTGGGGAATTCCTGAGACCACCCTTGCATAGTGAAATCCTTGGAAGGGTAACAGCAGCCTTTCTGGTTATGGTCTCACCAGAAAATCCACTACAGTAAACAAAGTTACTTTTTCTTTTGTATTGCACATTCTTAGTTATATTAAATAGGCAAAGTATTCATTGATCCTCTCTTTTAATCACAAAGTCCTTGAGGAACTATCAATTTTAGCTGAGAAGTCTTATTATTTAAATATTTTTTAATTATTTTCAGTATTTTTGTCACTATACAGTCCATTTATCCCATTATGCTTTGTCAATGTGAGTATTATTGTTTCCCAGGAGAATGTAAGCAGACAAGTGATGCACGTTTATGAATTTTTAATTTAAAGGCTGTTCTAATGCCCACATGTGTTACAAGACGGCCAAACACTCATTTGCAAACTGGACTCTTGCTCCCCAGGCAAGCAGAAAAATCATATAACAAAAGATGATTCACTTAGATTTTTCAAGATGTACTTTAAAACTCAACAATACGCCTTATGGATTCCCTTGTTGACAAAAATAGCCTTACTGCTTATTGAAATTATCATTTTTTTCACAGTGTGAGAAGTAAGAGACATTACAGATAACCAATGTTGGGGGAAAGAATCTCAAACAAGCGTTTCATTATCCAAGCTAATATAAAGTCACATTAAAAACAAAGAACCACTCTATACTGAAGTTTTCACATACCAAACCACAAGGAGAATTATTTTTAATAAAGAATGTGCACTAAAGCACTCAATAACAATGTCGTTCTTATCCAGCTAATATTAAAGTTTCTCTTCTTATAAACATAAAAATACATTTATTTGCAGACTATCCATTTAAAATCTTCTCGCCAAGAAGATGGGGACTGTACATTGTAATGAAAAACATTTTTTGTCTTAGGATAACTTTTTTGCATCGTGATTAATACGATTAGAAGAGATGTTATATACTTCAGCGCAGCTTTCTGAGATACTGCTCATGATATTTCTCTGGAGATGTATACACCCAAAAGGATATGAGTAGTTGACTATTATTGATGGTTTTTTTAACAACATGAGTAAAGATCAGCCATAATATATGCTCTTACAAAAACCTCTCACTACTGAACAATTAACAAGAAAAGACAGAAGATAAACAGATACAGGGAGTAAGAGAGAAAAACGATGGGAGAAAGGGAAATATAAAGAGCAGAAGATTGAGAGAGATAAAGTACAGGAAAAAGCAGAAAAATGGGGATTAATATTTTGAAAAAAGAGTATTTGCATGGAAAAAAGTTATTACATGATGAAGTTTTCAATCGGTTACATATTGCTCGTATAACTCAAAAACACATACTCTCCACTTCTCATGAGAACATGCCATCTGCCATTAAATGCAAAGATAAAATCACCTGTGTGGTCATGACATTTTTGTCTTTGATTCCAGAGTCAACCAGTATCTACATATGAATTTTATGGCTTATGTTTCTGTTGTCATTTTTAAATGGACATCAGCAGCAGAAGGGGCTCACTAATTCAGGAGTATGCACAAATGAGTCCTGCACTTAGGATGGAAGAATCCCATACACTACTACAGACCATGGACCGAGTTGCTAGGCAGCAGTTCTGCAGAAAAGGACCTAGGGGTTACAGCGGATGAGAAGCTGGATATGAGTCAACAGTGTGCCCTTGTTGCCAGGAGGACTAATGGCATTTGGGGCTGTATAAGTAGGAGCATTGCCAGCAGATCAAGGGACATGATCATTCCCTCTATTCGGCATTGGTGAGATCTTATCTGGACTACTGTGTCCAGTTTTGGGCCCCACACTACAAAAAGGAAAAAGAGTCCAGCAGAGGGCAACAAAAATGATTAGGGGGCTGGAGCACATGACTTATGAGAAGAAGCTCAGGGAACTAGGATTATTTAGACTGCAGAAGAGAAGAATGAAGGGGGATTTGATAGCTGCTTTCAACTACCTGAAAGGGGATTCCAAAGAGGATGGATCTAGACCAGGGATCGGCACCTTTGGCAAGCAGCCTGCCAAGATAAGCACTCTGGCGGGCCAGGCCAGTTTGTTTACCTGCCGCATCCACAGGTTCGGCTGATCACGGCTCCCAATGGCCGCGGTTCGCTGCTCCAGGCCAATAGGGGCAGCGGCCAGCACATCCCTTAATCCCACACTGCTTCCCGCCACCCCCATTGGCCTGGAATGGGGGACTGTGGCCAGTGGCAGCTGCAATTGGCTGAACCTGTGGATGCGGCAGGTAAACAAACCGGCCCAGCCCTCCAGGGTCCTTATCCTAGCAGGCCATATGCCAAAGGTTGCGGATCCCTGATCTAGACTATTCTCAGTGGTAGCAGATGACAGAACAAGGAGTAATGGTCTCAAGTTGCAGTGGGGGAGGATTAGGTTTATATTAGGAAAAACTTTTTCACTACGAGTGTGGTGAAGCACTGGAATGGGTTACCTAGGGAGGTGGTGGAATCTTCCTTAGAGGTTTTTAAGGTCAGGCTTGACAAAGCCCTGGCTGGGATGATTTAGTTGGGGATTGGTTCTGCTCTGAGCAGGGGGTTGGGCTAGATGACCTCCTGATATTTTATGAGTGGAAGTTACAGAGTTTCCTTGCAGGCAGAAGGACACAAAACAAATCTCAATAAAAGATTTAAAAATCCTAAAACATTTCAGAAATAGTTTTTCCTGTAAAATGATATTTACAAAAACCACCAGCTGGTATACTGTGGTATAGGACTGTGTAATGGGGTGTTCACCCCACACTTGCCCTCAAAGGGTTAATGTAGGCCAAAGAGGGGGACAATTAACCAGCCAGGCCACAGCTGAGAGGAATCAGGCGGCTGAGCAATCCAGTGACTCAATGAGGGAGCCCAGTTGAGGAGGAATCCAGCTGGACTGGGTTTATGAAAACAAGAAATTGGCAGCAATGGGGCTGCAAGGAAATAAGCTACAGTCACTTCCCAGGATGAGGGAGGTGTGTTTGGGGCTACAGAGGCAAGTTACACCCTACAGTTACACCCTGGGATGAGGGAGTTGAGAGACTGACAAACCCAGAGGCGGGGGGGAGAGCCAGAAGGTAAGGAAAGGGCTCAGGGAAAGGCAATAAGGTCCAGGAAAGAACAGACCTTGGCTGCTGACTAGAGGGTTCCTGAGCTGGAACCCAGAATAAAGAGTCGGCCTGGGTTCCCCTCCCAGCCACTGAGGATAGTGTCACCATGGGGCAATGAACTGGAAGACTGCTTGGGACTGCTGGCAAGGAAAGACTTTGATACCCCAGATAGGGTGACCAGACAGCAAATGTGAAAAATCGGGACAGGGGGTGGAAAGTAATAGGAGCCTATACAAGAAAAAGACCCAAAAAATTGGGACTGCCCTTATAAAATCAGGACATCTGGTCACCCTAACCCTGGAAGAGGAAAATGTGTATAGTGACCTGGCCAGAAGGCCCAGCCAAAATGAGGCTGCAGCGCCTGCAGCGAGAGAGAGGCCGCACAGAGAGAAACAACAGGAGGGAGAGATCACCAGGAGGGGCATCAATTCTGAAGGGAGTTAATCCCTAGAGTGGAAAGAGGTGGCAAACCTTGCAGTGAGTACCCACACCCCCCATGACAGCCTCTATTCAACTTATACACCTTGATAATTCTATCCCAGTTCAGGTAAGCGCTTTAGTATATGCTTAACTAAATAGTCTATCCTCTTACTCCTGGGGGAATTCTGTGCCACTGCACATACAAAGAATTCAAGTCCCTCTGCATATTTCTTTGCTTCCCCACAGAAAATGATGGGGAAGTCATAAGAGTGGTCCAAGACCCCTCTCTGGCAATGGGAGTGCCTCATTTCCGGTGCCTGGAGCAGCCAGCAGAGAGGTAAATCACACGGGGGAGTGGGGGGACACGACAGGGACTGGGGATGCCTATGGGCATAGTTGGAGCGAGCATTGCCCCCTCCCCCAACAGAGGTGAGGCACAGAGGGGCATGTGGGGCCACATGCCACTGCCCTCCCAATTTCTGCAAGCACAGAGCTCCCTGCCAGCCCTGGCTCACTGACTCTGCAGATGGATGTGGCCTCCTGGGTCCTAGCGCCACTCCTCTTCCCCATCTGTGTGCGCTGGGCACCCTGTTTTCTATACAATGGTGAAGGCCTGTGGCAGGGCAGAGGAAATGGGGGAAGGGTTAGGGTTGAGGGGAAAAAGGCAGTGGGGAAGAAAGGGGCCATTGGGAAGACTCCATGGGGAAGGAAAAGAGAAGGAGACAGGGGAATAGGAGGGGAAGTGGGAGTCTAGCATGCAGCATCCCTTCAGCAGCAGCTGGGGCTCCCGTTAAGCAGGCCCATCAAACCCCCATCAAAACGAGCCCCACCCCCTGCACCAAACCCCCACCCCCCTGATCCTCAACCAGCTGCATCTGGATCCTCACCCCCACTACCTTGACCCCTTACCACCTTCACCTGGAAAGCTCTGCAGAGTCCCATTTCCACTGCACCTGGAAACCCCAAATGAGCCCCTGTGCATCCAGATCCCCCACTGATCTGCCCACACCCAGACTGCCCCACAGAGAACCCTCTCACCCCACATCTGGATCCCTCTGCACTAAGCCCCTCCACACTTGGACCCTGCTGGACTGAGCCTGCCCACCCACACCTGGTGCACCTAGCACAGAGGGGCAGGGCCCCAGGGTGTTTCTGGGGCAGACCTGGCCCTTGCACTGGGTTGGGTGCAGCCTCACCACCGAGTCTCAGTCCTGGAAGGGTTAAGAGCTGCAGGGTGATCTCCCAACTCTGTGCAGCTAGTGACCTGTTCTCCCCACTGCCATGCCAGAGCATCCACATTTATTGATTGACAAATAAAAGTAGCAGATTTTTAAAATATTGTGCACAGAATTTTTATTTTTTTTGCACAGAATTCTCTTAGGAGCAATCCTATATAGGTTCTTCTACTGCCTTCATCACAATAGTATACAAGGGCCTTCCAACAGCGCATTAAGCAATATGTCGTGTGTGGTTTGTGCTCTCTCATCCTCTCCACAGGGGAAGTGTAGCATTTTGTTTTGATTGTGTTGTTTGCGGTGTTTTTTGTACTTAACTGCTGTCCTGAATAGCAATATCTTTCCAGAATCATGGCACTCTTATGGGATTATATGAATACGTAAACATTAAGACTGCCACCTACGCATCATACAACCATTCTAAACTCATGCGGATCAGAACTTTACACCACCATTCATTTATCAACTATGTGTGTGCATACATAAACACATAGTATTTTTAAACAAAATGATTTAATTTATACCAATGCAGCATGTTAAGAATGTCCTTGAGTTTTATGGTGTGGGTATACCTCTGAATGTGAGCTTATTGCTCTGTCGCCAAGTTCTAACAAGGTGCTTAAAGGACATCCGGTTTATTTATATTTAGTTAGCTTGTGAAATTAGTCATACCACTGGAAGCAAGGTATGCTAGCTTTATCTCTCTGCTGCTGCTCTCTAGTGAGCAAGTTGAAAATTAAATATAAAATTCAAATGTCCACATAGTGGGTCTTTTTAATTCCAGGTTTTAAATTTTCAGTCTCGTCTATTTTTTTTTAAATCCTCAACTTCACAATAAAACATGAAAAAATGTGTCAGCACTATTTTTTGCAATTGCTGGTTCTGAATTTACCTTTCCATAACCTGGAACATTTAGAATGGAAAACTGGAAAATGCATTACAAAACACACTGGAACAATCCTGCCTCTACCAAAGAGATGGACTAATTTACATCATTTTTTTCCAGGGCTACTCATCTCTAAGGTATGTGGTGTGGGGAGGGGATTTTTGGATTGTTTTTTTTGGTTTGAAGTGGCGGTTTTTGTTTGTTTTTAAATATAACCTGCTATGTACCACACTAAATGCACACATCAAAAGAATATTTCCCATCACAAGGGACTACTCGTCCTCCTTCCTCACAACAACATGCTAGGGGAACAGACAGAACATTTTCAGGAATAACTATAGAAGCTTTGAATATTTTGGTATCAACAGTCAGAGACAGCAAAAGACGTTTTACACTAACTACAGGGGGGAAATAAACATCCAAGGCATCCTGTGAAGGTTACCTTATTATCACTGTTTTCTCATCCTCTGCCCCACTCTTAGCTCTTTCCCTGTATCTTTCTGAGGATTAAACAGATGGTAAACAACAACTAATGCCAGTATAACTCCTCATCTGGCTCATAGATGTGTTTTTGCATAGGCTCATCAGAATCCCTGTTTCATCCCAAACCCTCCAGACACAGGTTCATCTCCATACATTGCATTTATTAACTATGTAATGAAGATGATAACTCCAAATACTAAGTAGCAGCTCATTTGGAACATAATAATGATTTTTAACTGACCAAACTATCAGAAGTGGGAATAGACCCAAGCCGCCTCAGGAACAGCTCCCTCATTATTTTTCTTGTTTAGATATTTGCCCTTTTTTAAAAAAGAAATCCAGTGATTTGGCATTTTCAAACAAGTCACACAAACAAAAAATAAGTAAACAGCAAATGGCTGATCATAAAAAGGCAAATCATTAAAAAACGTGTATAAAGACAAAGGCTTATCTGAGGTACAGCTTAACATGCTACATGAGTTATCACTGCAAGATTCAAAAAAGCAAGACAAAGAGTGACAGGGCCAATTTTTTCTCTTCCTAATCAACAACATTATGGCTGTGTCAGTCAAACATCATTTTGTTCTCCTGTCAATGTCAAAGTGTAGTAGTCAGAAAATTCACACCTTGGATGATTTAACCAAACGGTTTAAGCACTGGAATCAGTGGAATCTCAGGAGGCTAATAGGGACAAAAATACATCAGATTATGTGAAGAAATCTAAGGCAATATGTTGAAGAGCGAACATATTGGCATCCAAGTGAGGGCCTGTCATAAACAGATAGCTAAGGGTTAATGTCTCTTTCACCTGAAGCACCTGACCAGAGGACCAATCAGGAAACCGGATTTTTTCAACTTTGGGTGGAGGGAATTTAGTGTCTGAGTCTTTTGTCTGTCTGCCTGCTTTCTCTGAGCTTTGGAGAAGTAGTTTCTACTTTCTAGTCTTCTGTTTCTAAGTGTAAGGACAAAGAGATCAGATAGTAAGTTATATGGTTTCTTTTCTTTGGTATTTGCATGAATATAAGTGCTGGAGTGCTTTGATTTGTATTCTTTTTGAATAAGGCTGTTTATTCAATATTCTTTTAAGCAATTGACCCTGTATTGTATCATCTTAATACAGAGAGACCATTTGTATGTATTTTTTTTTCTTTTTATATAAAGCTTTCTTTTAAGACCTGTTGGAGTTTTTCTTTACTTCAGGAAAATTGAGTCTGTACTCACCAGGGAATTGGTGGGAGGAAGAAATCGGGGAGATCTGTGTGTTGGATTTGCTAGCCTGATTTTGCATTCCCTCTGGGGGAATAGGAAAGTACTTTTTGTTTCCAGGATTGGGAACAGAGAGGGGGAATCACTCTGTTTGGATTCACAGAGCTTGTGTCTGTGTATCTCTCCAGGAGCACCTGGAGGGGGGAAGGGAAAAAGGATTATTTCCCTCTGTTTTGAGACTCAAGGGATTTGGGTCTTGGGGTCCCCAGGGAAGGTTTTTCAGGGGGACCAGAGTGCCCCAAAACACTCTAATTTTTTGGGTGGTGGCAGCAGGTACCAGGTCCAAGCTGGTAACTAAGCTTGGAGGTTTTCATGCTAACCCCCATATTTTGGACGCTAAAGTCCAAATCTGGGGCTAAGGTCCAAATCTGGGACTAAGGTTATGACAGGGCCAAGAATGCTAGTGTCATGAACGGTCATTAGTTCATCCAGTCAGTGTCCTCAGACCTCAAATTTTCTAGGTATTTGTGAATAACCAAACTGATAAATGTATACAAAGGCTGCAGTGAAGGATCAATTTGTTAGAACACTAACTCTCTATCACATAAATGAACATAAGATAATTAGAATGGCAATACAAGAGCATGAAATTAAGGCTAAATCCTGGTGGAAAGCCAACATAACCAACTGACTGGGGATTCTCCCTGCATAGGAGAATCTGTAGGTAGTGTACGGCTATAGTCAACTCTGTGCCGTCACCTTCCTGGCCACGGTGTAGGGGACATTTCAGTGGGATAGCTGGAGCACTACTGTGCTTCAGTGATCTCCAAACAGTGAAGTGGCCCTTTGCGGGCCGTATCAGCCGATGCATGTTAAAGCAGTTCTGAAGTTGTTCTAAGTTTCTCCTAGGGGATAGAAGGAGAAAGACAGCTAGCTGGGAGATGGGAAGGAGACCACTGAACTACTTCTGGGAGAGAAGTGTGCATGGGATACAAAGATCAGCCTTTGGATGGTTAAGTGTGTCATGTGAAGACAGGTAGTAGGGAGGGAAGGAAGAGCAGGAAAGACAGCCAAAACACATGAGGGAGAGAAAAGCAGCCACAAAGGACAGGGTTTAGTAGAAGGAAGCAGAAAGGGGGAAGTAGCCAAAACACTAGAATGGGACAGAGTCAGGGGAAATCTCAGGGTTCATGGGAAGTCATAGGTACAGGAGGCAAAAGGTAGAAACCATGGGGATAGAGAGGACCAACACTTCTCAAGTATTGATTTGAAAATCAGCCATGGATATGAGGAAACTAATTTTTTCTCTACATAAAATCCACTCAGAATTGAACATAACCCCTGCCAGCTTTCAGATCTCCAGTTTATTTAGAAAATTGATCCTGCAATACTCTTCTCATCTGGACAGCTATGTATATGAATAGTTCTTGCTCATGTGATTAACCTGACTGATTTACATGGGATTTCTTACATGAGCAAAGTTTTACAGGCTTTAGCCCTAAATCTGTTTAACAAGAGTTTTTTATTCCTTCATTTGTGCTTGCACACTGGTTTGAAAGCACAGTGGTTTTGCTCACGATACTGAGCTATTGGTAGGAATAATGTTTTAAGAGCATTGAAGTATTCACTTTGAAAATAAACTATGTCAAGAGCCACAGGAACTATGCAAACATTTGAAAAGTGTTTTGGGGGCCAAATTTGGGGCCTGATTGTGCAAGACTCAGACTCATGACTCATAGACTCCAGGACTGGAAGGGACCTCGAGAGGTCATCGAGTCCAGTCCCCTGCCCTCATGGCAGGATCAAATATTGTCTAGACCATCCCTAATAGACATTTATCTAACCTACTCTTAAATATCTCCAGAGATGGAGATTCCACAACTTCCCTAGGCAATCTATTCCAGTGTTTAACTACCCTGACAGTTAGGAACTTTTTCCTCATGTCCAACCTAAATCTCCCTTGCTGCAGTTTAAGCCCATTGCTTCTTGTTCTATCATTGGAGGCTAAGGTGAACAAGTTTTCTCCCTCCTCCTGATGACACCCTTTTAGATACCTGAAAACTGCTATCATGTCCCCTCTCAGTCTTCTCTTTTCCAAACTAAACAAACCCAATTCCTTCAGCCTTCCTTCATAGGTCATGTTCTCAAGACCTTTAATCATTCTTGTTGCTCTTCTCTGGACCCTCTCCAATTTCTCCACATCTTTCTTGAAATGCGGTGCCCAGAACTGAACACAATACTCCAGCTGAGGCCTGACCAGCGCAGAGTAAAGCGGAAGAATGACTTCTCGTGTCTTGTTTACAACACACCTGTTAATGCATCCCAGAATCACATTTGCTTTCTTTGCAACAGTATCACACTGTTGACTCATATTAAGCTTGTGGTCCACTATGACCCCTTGATCTCTTTCTGCCATACTCCTTCCTAGACAGTCTCTTCCCATTCTGTATGTGTGAAACTGATTGTTCCTTCCTAAGTGGAGCACTTTGCATTTATCTTTATCGAACTTCATCCTGTTTACCTCAGACCATTTCTCCAATTTGTCCAGATCATTTTGAATTTTGACCCTGTCCTCCAAAGCAGTTGCAATCCCTCCCAGTTTGGTATCGTCCGCAAACTTAATAAGCGTACTTTCTATGCCAACATCTAAATCGTTGATGAAGATATTGAACAGAACCGGTCCCAAAACAGACCCCTGCGGAACCCTACTTGTTATACCTTTCCAGCAGGATTGGAAGCCATTAATAACTATTCTCTGAGTACGGTTATCCAGCCAGTTATGCATCCACCTTATAGTAGCTCCATCTAAATTGTACTTTCCTAGTTTATCTATAAGAATATCATGCGAGACCGTATCAAATGCCTTACTAAAGTCTAGGTATATCACATCCACCGCTTCTCCCTTCCACAAGGCTCATTATCCTATCAAAGAACGCTATCAGATTAGTTTGACATGATTTGTTCTTTACAAATCCATGCTGGCTATTCCCTATCACCTTACCACCTTCCAAGTGTTTGCAGATGATTTCTTTAATTACCTGCTCCATTATCTTCCCTGGCACAGAAGTTAAACTAACTGGTCTGTAGTTTCCTGGGTTGTTTTTATTTCCCTTTTTATAGATGGGCACTATATTTGCCCTTTTCCAGTCTTCTGGAATCTCCCCCATCTCCCATGATTTCCCAAAGATAATAGCTAGAGGCTCAGATACCTCTTCTATTAACTCCTTGAGTATTCTAGGATGCATTTCATCAGGCCCTGGTGACTTGCAGGCATCTAACTTTTCTAAGTGATTTTTTACTTGCTCTTTTTTTATTTTATCTTCTAAACCTACCCTCTTCCCGTAAGGATTCACTATATTAGACATTCCTTCAGACTTCTCAGTGAAGACCGAAACAAAGAAGTCATTAAGCATCTCTGCCATTTCCAAGTCTCCCGTTACTGTTTCCCCCTCCTTACTGAGCAGTGGGCCTACCCTGTCCTTGGTCTTTCTCTTGCTTCTAATGTATTGATAAAAAGTCTTCTTGTTTCCCTTTATTCTCGTAGCTAGTTTGAGTTCATTTTGTGCCTTTGCCTTTCTAATCTTGCCTCTGCATTCCTGTGTTATTTGCCTATATTCATCCTTTGTAATCTGACCTAGTTTCCATTTTTTATATGACACCTTTTTATTTTGTAGATCATGCAAGATCTTGTGGTTAAGCCAAGGTGGTCTTTTGCCACATTTTCTATCTTTCCTAACCACAGACTGAGTGCTCTCATCTTCTACTGATATTCTGCGGTGCTTGTCATGGGTGCTGAGCGCCTCACAGGCTTGGGCCCTTTTTATTGTTCTCTAAAATTTACTAAAACTCATAATTCATGACCAATCCACTGGTCCATCTGAAAACATGTTCTTAAACATGACAATGTACTGCTTATTTTCACAATTCAATGACAAGCTGAACTGCAAGACAGGTTTCCAGTTGTCAGAACTCCCTTGCCAGAAAAATCAGAGTGTATTGTTGGCCTCTTTTTTACAAAGCTGATCCTTAAAGTCTCCAGGGATTTTTCCAGAACTGCATTGTGTGCTGATCTGTGAGCATGAGCAGAACTCGTCGTTGGCCATCAGCATCATGCTGCTCCTGAGCATAAAACTGCCAAAAAGCACCATGAAATTGATGGCCAAGGGTGCAATGATTAAGACCTGTTTTTCTCAACTCAAGACTCAGTAAGCTTCTATCAATATCTGTCTACTTATACCTAAACTGAAAGTTTTAGTTACACACCATGCTCCCCACCCCCAGTTCACTCCAGGGTCTATACAGGCAGAAGCCAACACAGACCGCAGCAGAAAACCCACAAGATAAAAAGTTTGCATGGGAGTAGGGGGGCGGGGGGATTAGAAGCTTCAGACACTCATATTCTTGAGTGCCAGGGGATCCACAGAAGACCAGAGACACAGAATAGGGTAGCACTGCCCAGGAAACTGGCATGCATAGAGCAGTCAAGGAATGTGCTGATTCAGCACATCACTTGCTGCATTTTCCTTTGGCCAGCTTCAATGGAAGTCCAAGCAGAGATTTACATTCTCCTCAATCAACATCATTGAGGCTTGCTGACACAAAGGGAGACATTGTGCACCTCCCTGCTTCAGAGTCTGTGAATCTGGAAGGATATATAGAAGGATTCACTAGCTAAACTTTGAAGACTTAGATAGTGTTTACAGGACAGGACTAGCAATATTGCTAATCCTAGTAATATCCAGCCATTTTATACAGCATTATATAAACTATAAAATACTCACTAATGGTTGTGCACTCAGTCTAACAATGAGTTCTGCTCATGTTCACTTAGGATTGTCACTTGTGATAGTGTGTCTAATGAAATAAACTCAGGAACACTATGGCTTCATGCAATTACTATACAGAATATTCTGACATCCCCACAGTGCATCAGAACATCACACCATGGAAAAACTGCACTCCACCACATGGATTCAAATGTGTGGTTTTTTTGGAATGTAGTATGATATTTTATATTTTGGTACCTTGCTTCCAGAAACCTGGAAAACCAAGAAATACAAGCACCTATGACAACAGATCACTTAAAGTAGATCAAGATTGAAAAATGTACTCAACACTAGACCAGGAACCAAAATTTCCATTTCATGGGAAATTCTGCAGTTTTTAAATTTTTGTTGCTCAGCAGAAAAAAAACCAAACAACTTAGAAATTTCCCACAAACCCATTTTGAAAAAAAATATTCATTTCAGCTCAATAAAAACATTTCATTTCAATTTTGATATTTGTAAATGTACTTTATTTTTATACAATATAAGATAACTTTTGAAACAGTAATTTTGATACAAAAAATTAAATATTCTGTCTTTAAAAGTTTAAATGGAACATTCTGACCTTATCAAAATGCTTTAAAATTTCCTGCCCTCCAAAATGGAATGTTGCCAAAAATCAACCTGTTCTTACAGAAAGGTTTTGGTTTTAACAAAATCACTGAAAAATTTTGGAACAATGTTCCATCAGAACACTTTTGACCAGCTCTGTCCACTAGTTATCAGCATGAAGACTCAGCCCACTAGCCAAGGTGAAAAGTTTCTGGACAATCACAAATTCATAGAGTTTTAGGCCAGAAGGGATCATCATGATCATCTACTCTGACCTGTACATTGCAGGCCACAGAACCTCACCCACCCACTCCTGTAATAGACCCTTAACCTCTGGATGAGTTATGATCATGCTCACCAAAGCCATATCCATGGCAATTTCTAGGAATAAAGAGGTTGCATACTGTTTATTGCGTAGCCTCTTTTAGCATTGTATTTTCTACTTCAACACACCAGGTAAAACATAAGCACAACAGTATATTTCCTAATTCTCTCTTAGTTCATTCATAAACCTCCTGCATTTGATTTGGGCTAAACTGCCTAAGCCATCTGGGATCATTATGATCACCCCTTGCAGAGGGAAGTCTTGCAAATCTTCCCAACCCCTTCAAAATAGAGCATGATCCATGTTTTTTTTCTCTGTTGAAGTTTTTGAAATGTTTCTCTAGAACACAAGCGAAAAGGGTGAACTACTACTTCCAAATGAACTGCCAAAAACACCACCCATAAATTTACAGCCTCTAGTATGAACACCATATGCTCTATGAACAGCCTATACAAGTTTGGGGATGTGTGGAAGGGTAATGTCATCCAAAATTTATGCGACAGACTCAACGGTAACCACAATTTATTTAATTCAACACTCTTATCCATCAAACAAAAATGTAGATCTTTACCATCCTCAGGCTTCAAAAATTATAAGTTACCATGGAAGTAATAATTATGGGTTCTGTGGATGCTTCTTCACATTAAACCAATATATCCAGATACATGTGCTACTGCATACATGTCAACTGTCAATATTTAGGAGGGACAATTCCTATTTTTCATTCACTATCCCTCCATAAAACTCTTACTCCCATGTATTTCAATGAGGGTAGGTGGTGTGTTCTATTTTACAGATTTCAGTTTATGGTAGGTATGTAGATACACCACTCTGTAACATAAATCTTCTACTCCCCATATTACTATTGCTCAGAAGCACTATACGGAGTTAGTGCACTCAGAGACCTCTATTTTTGTTTAACAAGTTATAGCTTTTTAGGACATGCAGTAAATAAACACACTCCCAACATTTTTCAAGATATTTAAAAATGAACAGGACTTAATTTCTTCGGCACAGCATTCTGACATTTCAAGAGGAAAAAAACCAACTCAGCATGAATCTACTCAAGTTTACTTAAATGTACTGTACTTAGCATAACTTTTGAAATGTCAGATTTCTGGGATGAACAGCACGGATACAGTTTTCACAATTTAGATTACTACAAGGAGCAGAAATACACAATAAAACATATATTCATATTACTGTATCAGCAAATTTCTGCACTGTGCAGCAGATTGCATGTGCTGTATCTGTAATGAAACAAGAAGGAACGTTGCATACTTTCATTCAAGGCATGCCAGCTGAGATGTGCTGTGCTGCTACTATCTTTGACTTGGACCACTAAACTGGTACAAGCCTTGATTAGTATGCCATAAAGTGTGAAGTGTGTCATATACATGTGTTTTGGTTGCAATATGCCACCAAAGAGCAGCAACATACTACAGTTTCAAGTATTACACCCAACCTGAAAGCAGGTGTTTGACATGCTTTTTATTAAATGGACATAAATAAAAACATGCTACACAACTCAAACCCCTATCTTAAGGAATCTACCCTCCTGATGACCATAAACATGACTTGATGTAGGACCCAGTGTATGGAGTTACTTGAATGTTTGTGATTTTGTGTAATGCGACTTGTGAAAAACATCCATAATAGAACCCCCTCAAAGGGCAAAATTTAGACCTAAACTAGAAGAAGAAAAGATCATGTATCATGGAAAAATCATTTAACAAATACAGTTTACAAGGAACCCACTTACACTTACACGCGCATACACACACAGTTCTATTTAAAAAAAGAAATTCCTTGATCGCCACAAATTGCTTCTAACAAGTTTCCTACTCTTAATTAGGTCGTCATTCAGTTATCAAAAAAATTTCTGTATGATATTATTTCACATGCAGAATACATTCATTTTGATAATATATTAAATCATAAATATGCTTTAGATTAGTTAAAAGTTATGGCATTAGTTTACTTTTAAATAAATATAGCATGGTTTTAGAGAATCATTACAACAGAAAAATCTTCAGTTCTAATGACAATATTGCCTATAGTAATGCTTATCTTTGTTCATTTTTATTCAGGCAGAAAATTGACGTTTGAATGGTTTATTTTTAAAGGGAATGCAGTATCCCCATTAAAAGAAACTCCTTCTGCTCTTTATACAAGTACTTGCAATATTTGTTTGAATATATGGTAAAAGTGATTAACTTTATTAGCAACTATATATAAACTAAACATTTTAGCAAGAAATTGGGAGACAAGTTTCTCAGGCCTGGAAGTATCTGCGCACTGAAGCGCTATCATATGGGTCTCCACATCATTCCCTTATAATGTGATTTGTGCAACAAATTTGTAGCAAGAGTTAAATAAAGGAACCACTTGCTCACCTTTTGAGCAACAGGTAAGGCATTGCACACAGCAAAGGTAGAGATATGCTCAGGGTGAACAGAGGCAAGGAAAAAACTTCAGCCTCTTTGTGGCCTAGCCAGTAAGACAATAAAAACTGCTTTGGAAAAGAAGGATGGAAGGCAAAGGAAGAGCCATAATGAACAAACTAGGGGTGAGGGCAGTGCCGTAAGGAGGGCAAGGCAAGTGAGGCACTTGCCTCGGGCGTGGAAAGCTGAGGGGCACAGAAAAAGCCTTCCCTGCCAGAAGGAAAGCTGTGGCTCTCCCAGCTGCTGCAGCCTCTATGGCAACAAGAGACACCGGCTGGCAGAGGGCTGAGGGCGAGCAGCCAGCTGCAGCACGTCAGGAGGGAGAGGGGGAGGAGGGAGGCACACATGTGCTTTGCAGCCCTCCCCTCCCCCGGCACCCACATGGAGGAGATGCTGTGGGGGCTTCCGGTGGGAGACAGACAGGATCATTGGCAGTGGGCCTCACTCACCTGAGCAGCTGCTGGGGCTTCCGGTGACTGTTTGACCCTGTGATCCACCCCCTTCCCCAGCCACCACTCCTGCAAACTGGGCAAGGCACAGTCCTATCCCCTACCCCCAGTGAGGCTATGGCAAGGGGCAGCAGGGGAGGAAGAAAGCCACATGTGATGGCAGTCCCCTCCCCCGCAGCACCCAACACCCCCTCCCAGACCCCCAAACTCTGTCCCAGAGCATGCACCCAGCCCTCTGCACTCCCTCCCAGAGCCTGCACCCCTCCACCCATCCTGCACCCCATCTTGGCCCGCAGGGTCAGTGCAAAGATATTGCACCCTAGGCGAAACTTCCACCTTGTGCTTCCCACTCCCAATCCCACCCCTCCCCCCCAGAGCAGGGGCTGGCTGGAAATAAGGGAGTGCAGGGCTGGCTGGCTTCGGGCAGGGGAGTGCAGCAGGGGCTGGCTGGAGGCAGGGGGTGTGGGCTTGGCTGGAGGCAGGGTACGGGGGTGCGGCAGGGGCTGGCTGGAGACAGGGGGTGTGGGCTTGGCTGGAGGCAGGGCACGGGGGTGCGGCAGGGGCTGGCTGGAGACAGGGGATGTGGGCTTGGCTGGAGGCAGGGCACGGGGGTGCGGCAGGGGCTGGCTGGAGGCAGGGGGTGTGGGGCTGGCATGGGGGTTTCTGGTAGGGGAGGAAGAAGGTGAAAGGAGGCGAGTGGTGGACTGACTAGGAGGGACACAGCAAGTCAGCGTGAGGCTAGGGGGTGAAGAGGGGTGTGATGGCGGACTGAGCGGGAAGGGGGCAGGTCCTATTTTACTGCTGTGATCTGGTCACCCTTTGAATGCCGTTTCTTCTCCTCCCCTTCCTTTTCGGGTCACAGCTGTTTTGGGGGGAGTGGCACTGGGGAAGGAGGGTTTGTTTCCACAAGGTGGGCAATGCTGGGGTTGGGGGGGATTGCATCCGTGGGGCCAGGCGGCACTGGGGAGTGTGTGTGTGTTTCAGGGGGCCTGGATGGTGCTGGGGGGGCACAATTTTATATTCTTGCCTCAGGTGCAAAAATAGCTAGTTACAGCTCTGGATGAGGGTGACCAAAAAGACAATATATTGTTTCATTTACTGGGACAAATCTGTGTCTCTGTTTTTGACTCAATTTAAATGTTTGTTTCTTAGAGCTACAATCCATTTGGAACCAATCACTTAGTTATGGAAACAATTAGAAGGAAAGAACATTTCACAAGAATTCTCCCCCGCCCCTGAGATTTTTCCCAATTCTTCCTTCAGCTTGTATAGGTGAGTAAAAAAAAGCAACAGATCTGGGATGAAATGTTGGCTCTACTGAAGTCAATGGAAAAAACTCCCACTGACTTCAGTAAGGTCAGGATTTCATCCTTGATCTCAAAGCCCTGTGGACACCTGGAGTGAGATCTTACCCCTGCTTCTGACTCCTTTACGCCAGGTAAAATGGCTGCAGTTGCATCAAGGGAGCCTAAAGCCTCTATATCCTCCCAGGAGAGAATTCCCCTGGTGCAGGCTCTGCAGAGATGCCCATAATGCTGCTTTCCAAGGATCCCCTCACAACCACTGGCTTAGAGGCAGTGATGGAGGTGGGAAGGGTTTGTCAGGCAGCACACAGCACTGCAGAGAGAGATTCTCAGAAGTGCTGCAGCCCACAGGGCAATCCTGAGAGGCTGTTGTAATTTAGGCCGCACTGGTAACATGTCTAAGTTATAACCAGGGCTGTGGAGCAGCCCAGAATTAGGCAGGCACCAAGGTGGCTAAAAGCTAACTCAACTTCCCCTTCTCCCAGGGCTGAGAGTTCTGTGCTGCACCTCTTAGAAGCGCAGCACAGAACAATGAGGACCAGGCAAAAAGGCAGGAGGATCTACTGAGGACAGAGCCATCTGTCCCTCCTAGGGTGACCAGATGTCCCTATTTTATAGGGACAGTCCCGATTTTGGGGTCTTTTTCTTATATAGGCTCCTATTACCTCCCACCCCATGTCCCGATTTTTCACACTTGTTGTCTGGTCACCCTCATCCCTCCATACAAACTCCAGGGCCCCCTACAGCTCCTGGCAGCAGCCTGGGAACTGTAAATGGGGAGCAGCCCTGGGCTCCTTTTAAGGTGGTATCCCAGGGCACAGGGGACTCAGCACAAAATAAAGTATGGTGCTGGATTACCTTTGGTGCAGTTTCCATGGGACTTGGGAGGGATCTATTATGTATCTTACTGTTCCTGATCCCAGCTTTCCTCCCCATACACAGGTCTGCGAGACAGTCAAACCCTTCCCCTACTTTCTATGCAGAGAGACCTGTGAGAGAGTTCTAGAAGAATGATCACCTCCTCCCAAGAAAGGATATAAGGAGTTTAGACCATGGCAATAACTGTTTGCTGTTTCATTTAAATTACAGCCTTGGTTTTCAGAGGTCTGTGTTGTAACTGTAAAACTTTAAATTACTAAAAATTCTGCTGACTCTTGGATTATTTAAAGGAATTATCTGTTTACACATTGATGGATCACAGGTGTTTCAGAATTAACTACAACATCAAAATGCATTAAGGGTTATATTTTCCATGCAGCTATGGAAGATTTTACCACACAACTTCTATTAGCAATAAGGATGATTAGTGGTGAAAATCCTGTGTAACACACTGGAAATGTAACCCACAGAACTTCTTATATATGCAGTTGGATAAGCCTGTTTTATAAAACCATGAAGTACCAATGAGCTGTTCGTTTTAATTAAATACTGTTTGATGAGACGGAGTTTCATTCATTGACTTTGTGTAATTAATTTGTTTTAAGTAAAAGCTTAATAAATTCTGAACATAGTCACAAAGGTTTGCAGAAGACTTCAAAGGACAGTATTTGATATAAAGACTGATTATAAACACTATTCTTGTGCCCCATCTGAGTCCAATAGAGTCAGTACATTACTGAGTCTTAATCCTTTGCCATAACCACAAGACCAACCCTCCTTTTTCTTTAAATTCAGGAAACACAAATCAATTCGTAGGCAACAATTATCTTAAATCCCAAGGAGTCTGTAATCTTATAGTTTCTCCTTTAAAAAGCAGCATGCAATTCCCTTATAATATAAACGAGAACTTCTACAGCTAGTACTGGTAGCTTATTCCATATATTAACCACCATGTAAAATAATTTTGCCTGAATTGCTTGTACACTAGCTCCCTTCCTCAGCACTGGTCCACAACTTCTGCTTTTCCAAATAGTTCCCTCAAACATTCTACTTACGACAATGTGTTCCTTCAGAAGATTTCCCCTCCCAAAAATCCATACTACTGAGTCTCTTTCTAACTTGTAAAGGCCAAGACCAGTAATCTTGTATTTATAGTTCATACCCCTAAACTCTGACTTATTTTGGCCTCACATGCTACACTTTCAAACGGTGTCTGTAACATGAGACTTAAAAAGTTTTGTTTGCCCCTTTAAAAAAAAAAAAAAGCGCTTGGGTACATTAGGAAAACCGTATACATTTTATATCTGTGCAACAGAATTCCCAAGAACTAACCATTCTAATATTGAGTAAATAACAGGCCACAAGAGACTATGGTTTACTTCAACCATCTAACAGTGGAAAAGGAAGAATAAAATATAATTGTTGGCTTGTCTCTGTCTTCCACCAATGTTGTATAGTTAATATATTTCATGACAGTTAAGGTTTACACAGTTTTAAACATCCTCTCCCTCCAAAAATTATCTGAATGGATTTACTGCTTGGAAAGGATTCATGAAAGTACTTGCAACCTATTTTTAATAAGCTTCCACACCTCCATTGTTTTCAGCAGCCCTGAAAATTCAACAGGGACAAAACCTCAAGGCTACAGATGAGCATTTTGATTCTGCTATGAAAAATGTTGGCAGCGTGTCAAAATTTTAATTGATCATAAATCCCTTCCTTGACTAGCACCATGCCCTGAACCATCATATAGACCCAGAGGCCCATCCCACCCCCCAGAGGCACTACATGTGGGAGCTCCTGCCTATACATTCTGAGGCAGGAGAAGACAGAGAGATGTGCTAGGCTTCTCTCATAAACCCACCAGACAAAGCACATGACCCCAGCAGCTCATTCGCAACTGAGGGCAAGATAATCACCCATCTCCTCAGAGGAGTAAAGAAACAGATGGCCAGAGTCAGACTCAATCCCACTCCAATCATCCCCCTAGACCCAGCAGGCCATTCTCTCCACCCCACCCAGGATAACTGCCTTCTCCTGCTATTAGCAAATGCTAGTCCAATAGCTGAGGTTGCAGTATTCCGTGCTGCAATGCTGAAGGTTCAAAGCTAAATGACTGATGCATGAAGAAAAGGAGTTGATTACAATTGCTATAGGGGAATGTGTTGTTTTTTTTTAATTTTCTTTACGAACAACCTTAACCAAAAATATGTTAAACAAAAAAGTTAAGTTGCAAAGTCAAGCACTTGAAAGTTAAGAAATGTCATATTTATGGTTGCCTGTGCAACCTTAATTCTGTCCTCTTCTGCATATGCTTTACAATATAATCTAATTACTTGATGACATTTTCTCCACAAGACAACTGCCTCACTCAGTGCTCATGATGTACAGACAAAGAAGTAGTAGTAAAGGGCCATGGACAACTATAAATATGGCATTCCCTAACTTCTACAACCTAAACAATTTTGTTTATTTTTTGGTATGTAATTGATATAGAAACAATGAAATAATGAACTGTTAGAGCAAACCAGATTGCACATGTATTATTTTTTAACATGCTTTCCAAGCATCTCTTTTCCTCATTTTACACAAGAGCTGTCTTAAGAGGATCACAAGGATATCAAAAGTACAAACCACCTCAGTACAGTGATATCATTAGAATTCTTTTCCAGGCTGAGTGCTCTATCTTCAGGTTCCAGTGTATCCAAACAAAAATAAACAAAAACAAACAAACAAAAAAAAGAGTGTATCTGTATGTTTCATCTGTTGGAAATTGGGGTGGAGGTGTGTGTGTGGGGGGGGTCTAATAAAATAAAATAACTGAAATCAGCGAACCGAAAGATATTTTGTACCCGTCCAGTCTACAGTATTGGAACTTTTCTCACAAAAAAAGACATACTGCCAATGAAAAAGCTTTAAGTGCACAAGACTGTTGACTATGACAGAGACTTCCATAACAATGAAAAATTAATATTTTATGAGTGTTTCACTGTGGCTACTTCTATGCACATTTTGAAGTCACAGTGACTCAAAACCATGTTTACTTCTAGTGTGCAAAGAGGGTAATATATAACAAGTTATAATCTAAAAAAATTAATAGAAAAAATATAGTCCACTCTCTAATTAATTACTCAAATTTTCAGCCAAATGTGTCTTGTCTTTTTTAAAATCAGAAGATAAAAAAGTTGGGCTGATAACGGATTCTACATTTGCATCCACAATTGCATGGGCAACCATAATTGCGAAGAGCTGACAGTCTCTCCACAATATGAAATCATCTTGTAAAATCAAATTTTGGCTGTTAGGGTTTACTGAATAGATTTTAAACCTTTTTTTCCTGTTTGTGTACTCAGTGCATTTGACTTGGCATTTGTATATAGTCAGTTTCACGGTTCACCCTCCTCAATAAGTCAATTTCCCCCTATTGTTGGCATCGTTCTTCTACACAGCAACAGGATGAGAAAAACATTTTAAAAACAGGAAAAATTATTGTAAACCAACAAAAATAAGTCTCAGAGGCAGATTTAGGACCCAAAAAGTACTTTTAAACTCATTTTTTGAGAATAGTTACATTTGCAGTTCATTGTATCCCTTTAAATATTATCCACCATTCCCCAAGAGCAATTCCAGGTACTGTCACCTTCTTCTCTAAACAATTCTTCCTGAACTGTGAATCCACACAAACATCCAACACCATCACCACAGAGTTCTAGTTTAGACACATGTTCATTTTGGCAAACATCCCTACAATAAATATTATTAACCTCTTATGTGGGCATTTATAAAATATTCACAGTATATGAAGCAGACACAGCATTCCAGCTTCCCAAGGAATAACAGCCTCAAAAGTTTAACAAGTCAATAAAACTAGACTTGTCTCATATAGCCAGGACATCTGCTTGAGGAAGATAAATGTGAATGGTTATCCTATGCCCAAATAAGTGCACACCATACCCTACAGTGCAGCTGTCTGACAATTTCCAAATGTATAATTTACTAAGATAATGACAGGACCATTGCAGTGTGTTAAAAGGAATCATGAGACTATTCTGCTATGTACCACAGTCACAGAACGTTTCTAAAGACGCAGTGCGTATCTGCTACAAAAATACTTCTGAAATTCAACTCCCACCCTTTTAATTCTTCCTCTTCAATCCCAACCTAAATCAATACTACTTTTCCTAAAACTATGTTGACTACTCTTAATGAAGCTGTGGTTTCCTAAGTGTTCTCCCATGTGATATATTAAAATAGTTTTTAATAGTTTCCGTACAATCAAACTTCTGTAATTTCCTGATGTGTCCTGAGGCTGTTTCTTAAATACTGGTATTCTATTGACTCTTTACAAGTCTTCAGAGATCTCTCTGAAGCTAAATAAGCATTTAAAAAATGGTAGCCAAGGCACTCCCTTTAACATTCCTGGATTTAGGTTGTACATTTGGGTTCTTTAGTATTAATTTGGGAAGGTGAGAGAAGTGATTGTCACTTTTATATTTTTATCTTTTCCAATTAATCTCATTTGTGATGTACCTCCTCAAACCTCCGTCCCTTTAATTTTAAAATAAAATAAAGTCTAATATCTTTTGTTACATTCAAATCATCCACTATTCATCTTAAGATGATCAATATTTTTCCCAAACACGTGATGATGCATTTCTTAAACACTGCTATTATGAGTTTCCGTTCCTGCCTTACATAATTATTTTCTCTTCATCTTTTTACTTGAACTTAACTTTAAAATATGTTGGTAAAGAAAAGCAACTAACTCCCACAACAGTTGAGAAACCAAAAACATGACATTTTGTCAAATTGATTATAGAATAATCTATCAAAAGGGTTACAAGAGAGGGCTCCAGTTTGTTTGTTTGTGTGGGTTTTTTGTTTGTTTTGTTTGTATTTTCCTCTATACAGCACTAACATATTAAAAAATGACAAGCACTATATATACACCACTATCTTGCTAACAGTACACAACCTAGAACAGCAATACTGCTTTTCTTCCCTTCAAATATGAAATGCAGAATTGTTCTGAGATCCTTGGTGTTAAAAAAAGAGAACTGGTGCCTATATGCAGTATTAAAAGTTACTAAGTAAGTTAAAATCCTGAAGGACAAATCGTTTTTGCAGGCTGATCAAAATGTTGATTATTCTTCCAAATATGTACAGCATAAAATTATTACTTTTTAAAAGGACTCTCTTTTATTTGCCTTAATTTGTGTATTTATTTCAAAACAACAACGTGGAATTCATCCTGTGAGCAAGAACTTAGTTTAACTGTTAAAGATCTATTTTCAGAACTACTTGATACATGAAACAACATCCACAATGTGTCAATTTCTAGGATTTTCAGTCAGTCAAACTATAGTTTCCGGCTCAAACTCTGGCTCTAATTAATAGACAAACTGTTCTGGAGGACACTGAGTTATAAGTGTTCCTTCCTGTCTATTCATTTATGTAAATAATCATTTTAAAATCATTTCTTCACTTTTTATTTTAGTAGGACCACAAGATCATAAAGAGTTAATTCTCCACACCCACATCATGGTTGTGTAATGAGGCTACAAAGACAAAGTGCATGGTCATTCTGGAGAGAAATCCACCTGCCCCAGACAACAGCTGCCCCAGCCTATGTATTAGAAAAGCTGACATAGTTTCTCGGTACCACTCGTTTAGGCTGTCAGAATTATTGAGTCAGCACTGTGAATCTTGCGTCCCAAACCTTGCTCAGCACTAACCTCCATCCTGGTCTATTTAGCACACCCTGTAGCATGCAGGGGCTGTTGAAGTCCCTGCTGCAAGACTACTACTTTCCATGATTCTCCCAGTACTCTCATACCATGGGGTTTAAACTGGCCCTAATATGAATGTTACTCAAAATGACTTACCATTTCCAACAACTCTGGTTCTATGGAATCTTCTCATTCAACCTGTCTGCTTCCTATGTGACAAAATGTTTTTACTGTTTTGTAATCCTGTCAGCACTGCATAACCAACACAGCAAAAAGAGAGTGAGCTAATCTAGCTCCTACATCACAAATTGAAGCAAGGTCACAATTTTGGTTTCAAGAGCATCACTGTAACTTTGGAATTAACTCAGTGAATTTGATACATTATTACACATTTAAACTGATGTCCCAGAGTGGAATTTGGCTCAGTACTGGGCCAAATCCTGTCCTCAGTTACAGACTGAAAATAGTGAGTTTCCACAGGTATAACAGAGAAAAATTTGTCCAAAGAAATGTTTAATGTTGATAAAAGTTATTGCTGCTCTTGCTGATATTGCTCTTGAAGAAATTAATCTAGCAAAGCTTGACTGTGAAATCTTAGGACTGAACTGGCAGGGCTGGCATTTAAGGGGTGGAGACACTTTTTTAACTTGTAAACTGGCCAAATTTGATCTGAAAGTCATTGGCAGACAATTAACATGAAACTTCATTATATCACTTTTACGTATTATTAGACTTTAGGGACCAGTCTGGAAAATTAAATATGGATTCAGCCCTAATCAGCAAAATTTTTCATTTAATAATTTTACTACATGTTTTAGAATAAGGAGGATAAATTTGCAGTAATAGTTACACAAAGCATTATTATGGAATAGAGAACCAGTAATATAACAATTTATTTTCCCCTCAGCAGTGGAGAATAAATATTCATATTTTCACTATGAATATATGGAGGTTACTTACCTGTAACTGGAGGTTCTTGTGGTTCCTATATATACTCCAACATGGGATAGGCATGTGCACTATGTGTCTGAGTCTGGAATTTTTTACAAACAGTGTCCATTGGCCCATACATGTGCTGTACCTCTCCTTGAGTTCTGAACCAGGAGCATAAAAGGTGGTGTGGGCCAATGCCTCTCCAGTTTCTCATTCTTAGCACAGTTCCAAGGGGATGGAGGGAAGATAGTGGAATACAGATAGGGACCACAAAAGAACTTCCAGTTACACATTAAGTAACCTCCACTTTTTCTTTGTGTGATGGTCCCTAAGTATATTACACACGTGATAGATTAACAAGCAGAAGTCAGACGGGGGTGGGTGCAAAGACACAGAAGTGATAGATGACTGTAGTACTGCTGTCCCCACAGTTGACAACAGACCAAAGCATAACGTCCCATGAAGATATGCAAGTCATTGCCCTATATAGCTCTAAGAGGGGTACATCTCAGCCAAATGCCAGGCCCTAAATTGCAGTGGTCCTAGATTGGGGTGTTTGAACCTGCCCGGTGCTGCATTAGAAAGTGTGCCAACGTGGGGATGTTCATGGGTGGGTGAACAGAGAGCTCCAGCAGATCCATTAACCAGACCTGTTTCAGCCAGTTGGTCACAATCAGGATGACTCAAGCTCTGTCTTTGCAGATTTTTCCATAGAACTTGTGGTATTAATGGGATAAGAGGGAAGACATACCCCGGGCAACCCCTTCATGACACCAGTAGGGCATCTCCCATCTACTCTGGAGCACTACAAAGGAAGTTTCCTGTTCTCCCCTGAGGTGAAATATGCTGCAGATGGGGTTATGTGCTCACTGATGCACCAAGTCCTGTGAGTGACTGCCTCTATGCACAGAGGGAGAGATTTCTCTCCCTCTTGCTTGTTTATATAAAATATTATTATGTTGTCTGACTCTGTTTGGCTATGTCTGGACGAGATGAGTGAGAGGAAGCTGTAGCAGGTTCAATGGACTGCCTGGAGTTCTAGTAAATTGATATGCATTCTGGACTCCCATAGAGTCCAGACGCCTTGTGCCATATGATCATTCACGTGAGCACCCCAAGCGGGAGGTGTCAGTAATGATGGCTGCTTTGGGAGTTGGTGTGAGGAGAAGGGTCCTCACCCGAACCTCCTCCAGTTATGTCCACCAGCTGAGAGAGTCTAAAACTTTGAGCAAAACTGTCACCTGCCGTTAACGTTGTTCTTTTCTGGCAAGTACACTGAGAGAAGTCAGGCTGGTAGGCAGCAAAGGTGAATGGCACCACATGTGTATGAGGTCATGTGGTCACAGAGGAGAAGACAAGTCCTAACTGATGTCCTGGGTCTGATAGTGACCTGATGTATGACAGTGCACATTGCCCGAAACTCTCAAGAGGTAGACAAACTCTTGCTGTAGTCATGTCCAACATTACCCTTATCAAATTTATGAATCTCATGGGGTTCAACATGGATTTTTTTGTGATTAACAGACACGCTGAGGGAAGGCAGAAGCCTGAGCAGAACACCGATTGCCTACTGGACTTCCTTATAGCAACTGCCCATCCCAAACCAATCATCAAGGAGAGGAATTTATAGTCTTCCATTACTTTTCATCCCAGCTGCCACTACTGAAAAACTTTTGTAAAGTCCCTAGGTGCTGTAGCCAGTCTGAAAGGAAAGACTCTGAATTGGCAATGCTCTTTATTGAAGAGGAACCTCCTGTGGACTGCGAGGATGTCTATATGAAAAATATGCATCTTTCATGTCAAGAGCCAAGAACCATGTGTCCTCCTTACTAGGGCTCTGCATGATACCATAATATAAATATTTACTACTAATAAAGAGAAATTCTGAAGGGAAACATGTCACATGAAAACCATAAATATGAATGCAATAAGTTAGCAATACAAGTGAAATCAATCTCTGCTCAGTCCTAAACAAGGCGTAGGTGTCAAATGTACAGAAGAATCATGCTTTAAACAATGAACTTCATTTCAACTACCTACACAATCCTATTTAGAAGACCCTGTGCCTCTTTCTCCTTTAGAGAATATACCTGCAAATAGAACGCACAGAACCATTATTGTACTGAACACATGGACAGCCCCCAGCTATTGTAGGCAATCAAATCACTAGGTATGAACAAAGCTGTTACATGTACACAAAAAAACCCAAAAGAATTGAACAACATAAATCACCTTCATTCTCTATTTACAGAGAATCACTCACATCCATCATGACCTTCCACAAATTTGTTTTGCCAAGTCAGAGTTATCCAGCAAATAATCTATTCTGAACAAGCCTAAGAACAGCAGTACCTGTTTCTATAAATAGGCCTATCTGGTAAAGCAATCTAATCTTCAACCTTACTTTGTGTTTCTGCCCAGACTGAATGGCTTCAGAACAAGTATAAGACATAATAAAAGAAACAAAGGCAGTTGAGATAATGAAGAAGCACTGGAATCTTACCCATCGTTGGGGTCAACTACCTCTGTGTATCACAGAACCACTGACTGATGCTGACAGCTTTGTAACTAATCATCCTTGAAACACGTAGTAGCTAAGTTTACAGTACAATGATAGAATATGTTAAGCATTTTAGTATAACATTTTTGTTTAATAAAAAGTATGAAGCACTTTCTGCTTCACAAAGGAATGGAAACACAGGGAACAAGATGACAGTTTGCCTTTTTTTAAGTGGTTGAAAATCAGAGGTACCAGAAATATATAAAATCTTCAGCATTAGTTTTTACTATATATTTAGGCATTCACAGCTTGTGCAACCCCAAAAATGTGTGAAGAAAATGCTATATATTTCTAGGCATGCACACATCATATTTTCAATCATCAAACCTTGTCACCAGCACTAACCATTAATATAGCCATTTGGCTATTTCAGTTCAGAGGGATTACATATTTTAGAATCCTCTCATAAATCTCCGCCTCTCCTCTCTCCATTTACAAACAGCCAGACACTTTACCTCATCACTTCAATGTGGACAAAAAAAGCTACTTAGTGAAACAGTCTTGCCATGGAGGTAATACATTGGTGGTTTAGTGGTCCTTGAATTCCTACTCATCACACTCTCCTAGCATTTAACACACTTCCCAGAATCCTCTACCAATGTGTAGGCAGCCATACTGACATTTTCTAAAATCCATTGGTTAAGCACTAGCTAAGGAGGCACTATGAGACAGCTACTTTGACATCCCAGAATGTACAGGGTTCTGAGTTCAATCTTTGAGGGGGCCACTTAGGGATCTGGGGCAAAAATCAGTACTTGGTCCTGCTGGTGAAGGCAGGGGGCTGGACTCGATGAGCTTTCAAGGTCCCTTCTAGTTCTAGGAGATTGGTATATCTCCTATTAAAAAAAAAAAAAGGTTATAGGTACAAACAGTGTTGTCATGAGTGGTGTGTGTGACAGGAGTATGCTTCTACTAGAAAACAGCATGACTGAATGGAGTCACTGTATTAGTAAAACCCCAAAAATCAATTTCAGAAACAACTGTTTGAAATTCACAATAAAATACTCCATAAATCCATATGAATACCTCAGATAGGCAACTTGGAAAATACAAGTGAGAGAACTTTAGCTCATTAATAAATGCTCAAATGAAACTGATGAATCGAGCCTTATAAGGGTAAGTGCAACTTTTAAAATATAGAGGTTAAAAAATATAGTTCTCTGTCAGCCTGTAAAATGAACAACCACCACCATCCCTGAGGAAGAAATTACCTTGCAATACCTGAATGTATTAAATTTTGAAATGTATAAGCTCACTGAGCCTAAATTGCTCTGTATCGTGACAAGTCTGTTATGGCATGCATATGTGTAAATGTACTATTGGACTTTTTGACACATCTCGGTATATACCACATACCAGAGATTACAATCTAGCCCCAAATATGGAGTAGCATGAGGTTGTGTGATGCTGAAAATACAACTATAAGTCTGAGTGTTACAATATGTACAAATCAAGCATAACTATTTAAAGCAGCCCAAAATGTAAAGTTTTAAGTAAGTTTGAAGGAACTAGAAAGGTGCAGAATGATGCTCTGTGAAAAAAGAGTCTGGTAAGATTATGATCAGAGTCAAAATACCCCACGTAAAAACAGCTGCACCTTCCACTTCCTAAAAAAAAAAAAAAAAAAAAAAAAAAGCGCAAAATAACCATTATGTATCAAAACACAAGTTAGTCCTACTTGGGAAAAACTCTCTGTTCTATTCTCTACATCACAGAAGAAAGTAAATAAAATAAAGTATCCACAGACAGCACTATGAAAAGCAACACCTATGAAATTCAAAGGGTGATAAATTTCTGTCCATTCTTTGTGAGGAAATAGGTGAAGAAGTCAAGGGAAACAAGTTGCAATTATAAACAGAGGAAGAAAAAACAAAAAGCTTATAACTATGCCAGTTCCAAGACAGTGCAGACAGAGATAAAGGGAGTCAGTTTCATCTTCACCAGATGCTCCATTTCAGAATCTGTGCTTAGCACCCATTTTTCCAACATTAATTTTCTTCTAAAGTTCCTGTGCAGAGAACACACATCAAAATAGAAAAGTCTTGTTGTACATTTCCCTCACATTGGCTGGAAGAAAGAGAAATGTTTTTCATAGATGCTTAAAAAATGTATTAAAATATTCTCCTGCTTTAGTTTCAGTACTCAAACAAGGAAAAATTAATGGCATGCTGTAAATTATTTAATTTAGAAAAATAAAAACAGGATACAACACTAAAATTATTTCCCTGTCTCTGGAATCAAAAGAGTGACCATGACATTAAAACTGCAACAGATATACATATACCCCTTTAGGGTTTTTTCTACCTTCTGAAACAAAACATTTTGACACAGGATCAACCTTGCTATCCAGGTCCAGAGGAGGAGTTTTCTACATTATCCACCACTTATACAAGATTTTTTCCACTAGAATTCTGAAGTTCTTAGGTATAATTTTGTTTCAAGTTGTTTTATATACCTTACAGCCCCCTTTCTGATTTAGAGCTCCAGTTATTTTCTATGAGCCCTTCTGCTGCTGTTAATGGAGAAGAGGCAGTTGCTTCTGCAATAACTATTCCCACTCTGCCACTCCACTAAGAACAATCAGCTTTATTTTGAATAGATGTCTTTGTTTTTTGCCATCTCACAACATTGATATCCACTCTTTGATATGACCAGTGTCCAAAGTTTCAGCTATACTTGAAACCGAACCATTTCAAGCTATGTGTGTTTCAGTGTGTTCAATGGCCTGGTTTGTGTGATGTGTACATGTAACACCAGACCATTGTTGTTGGCGGGCAAAATTGAACCTGGGACCTCAGTGCATGAGCTGCTACCGCATGAGCTAAAAGCCAACTGCCTATTAGCCAAGATTGGAGTGGTCTCGGTGCCACTAGATGGGACAGAACCCCACACCTAGAAGGTCTGTGGGTTACATACACACACCATGCTCCCCACAACTGTTGCTGTTTGAAATTATGGGATATGTGCCTGCCCAGGTGGATACATAGATAAATTACCACTTATTTGCAACCTGATAACATTGTTAGGTTTCATTTTGTCAATGGTTTGTTCCAATGGCTTTGTTCTGCTCTCATATCTGTGCACACTTCCTGAAAAGCGTGGGCTAAGCCTTCACAGAAATGCCTGCAGTCACTATGATAGGTGGTCACAAATTTCCCCCAAGCTGCTATTAAACAGGTTTCTGGGCAGAATTCATTACCAGGGAGTTCTGCCACACTTGGATGTCCGTATCTCAACTGGTCAGGAACTCACTCTTTTTTACAATAATTATATATTTTATTTTTGGGGAGGGTGGTACAAGTATGTTTTATTGCTAACTAATGGTATCCTTCTCTGTGTTTCCCACAGGACTTGGCCCTACCCTAGTCTCAAAATAAAAAAGCATTTCTTCAAGACAGGCCCCTAAGCAGGTAGAATTTCAACCCTGCTTAGAACATTGTATGCAGACAGGGCCGCGCAAGGAAGTTTCACGACCTAAGCGAAACTTCCACCTTGCGCCCCCCCCAAGCCCTGCAGCAGCTTCCCGCCCCCCCTCCACCCTGAGGTGTCCCCCTCGCAGTTCCCCTCCTGCCCCGAGGCACCCCCCCACGGCAGTTCCCCCCCCGGGGAGCCGTGCAGCACCTCCGCACCCCAACTCACCTCTGCTCCACATCCTCCCCAAGCATGCCACCCACAGTCTAATTCTCCTCCCAGGCTTGTGGCACCAAACAGCTGATTGGCGCCGCAAGCCTGGGAGGTGGGAGAAGTGTAGCAGTGACTGCGCACTTGGAGAGAAACCGCTGTAAAAAAAATAATTGGGGGCACCACTTTTTGGCGCCCCCAAATCTTGGTGCCCTAGGCAACCGCCTAGTTCATCTTAATGGTAGCACCGGCCCTGTACACAGACTGTACAAAGTTCAAACTTATCCTTTTCCTATGGTTTAGTTTTATTGGTAACTTAATCAGCCCATAACATAAATTTCACCCTAAACTTTCTCACCAAGCTTGTCTGTTCCTAAGTGTTTTCCTGCATGATCTCTCTGTGACACACACTTTTTTCCTCTGCACCTTTAGCTAACTGGAACCCACTGTAGTGTGAGCCAGAATTAATTACACTGCATCAGACTGGCTGGGTTCAAAAATCTGTTAGCTTGATGACTCAACAAAGAACCTTTGCATCCATATATAGGGTTTTTGAGTCTGCCAATCTATAACAGGCAGGGCCTACTCCAGAGTTTTTGCAGCCCCAAGTGGCGGGAAAAAAAGAAAAGCCATGATCGTGACTGGCGGCAGCTCCACCGCGCCACTTTCTTCTTTGGTAGCAATTCAGCTGCAGGTCCTTCCCTCGAAGTGGGTCCAAGGGACCCGCCGCCAAATTGCCACTGAAGATCCCGACGTGCCGCCCCTTCCCCTTGGCCACCCCAAGCACCTGCTTGCTGGCCTGGTGCCTGGAGCTGGCCCTGATAACAGGGCACCATTATATACAAGAAGCTGGAGTCAGAACTAAAGGTCCCTGCTAGCTTTCTCAGGTCTGGCCATCTTCATTACCGATGCCATGATACCAGTCAGTAGCTGCCTGGGAAGGGATGTATTCTCTTACTCCACCCTTTGACTGGATACAATTAACAGGCCAGATTCAGTCATTACATTAAGAGTGGGATCCTGCCTGGAGAAAAAGCCAAAGAACTAACTGCTGCACAGTTGTACTGTGGGCTCACACAGGAATACTCTCTCATTTAGACTCTGCCAACTCTTTTTGTGCTTGCGGTATTTGCAAGGGAACAATGCTACTGATCTGCATCCTGCCTGTCTGGCCTAAATTCATTCATATCCACCCAGAGCGCTCTTGCATTCTTGCATAAACACTAAGCTAACAAACTTGCTGGCACTCATCTATTGTCTTTGTTAACCTTCAGATGCGGCACAAGAAAAAAGTGGAATGTTGATATGTGAACGAATTTTCAGACCACTGACTCTGTAGATGTGCGGGTGGCCCCTATATTAGCTTTGGGGGAGGAACTTAAAAAAAGTAAAAGGAGGAGTTTGGAGGTGGTGTGAAGAAAGTCAATACTGCATGAGCATCTGTATCCATCAAGGCACCAAACCGATTTGGAAAGTGCCTGTGCATATACCATGTACAATCTGCTGAAAAAAATTGAAGCTGACCAGCTCTTCTCAATTCCCTGAATTCTTTGTCAACAGGGTAGGTTGGTGTGCGGTTATGGATTTGTCAGCGTACACTGCTTGCACATAAAAACAGAATTCTTGAAAAACATATTAAGTAAACAAATGATTCCCTTCTGCTGGAAATTTCAGAAGGTTTTGAATTAACATGACTTCACTGTGACAACTGGGGTTTTAAATCACCTAAGACAGAACAGCAAAGAAGATAGTTGGAAAATGGTATATTTTTTCCATAGTCTTAGTTATGCATCATAAAAGTGTGTCCTAGCACTCATTCAATGTTTTTAATTTTTTCAACTCACAGAAAGGGAGTGGTCTAAAGTTCAAGTGAATTAATTATTCTATAAGAAAATATTCACTCTTTCTAAATAAAAATCATCATCCCAAGGCACTCTACCTAATGTGGCATAATGAAGCAACCTTCAGCATACTTCAGCTATCTCAAATGTCAACTGTTATTCCTGGGGGAATTCTGTGCCACTGGGCATGAAATTCCCCAGAATTTATGTCCCCCACAGATTTCTTTGCTTCTCTGTAGAAAAATGACTTTTTGATGGGGAAGCAAAGGGAAACCACAAGAACAGTCATGTGTCCCTCCCCAGCAATGTGTTTTAGGTGCCCAGGGCAACAAGCAGAGAGGTAAGTCACTCTGCAGCAAGCAGCAAGACCGGGGAAGACCTGGGTGGTGGCTTCTACCCTGTGCCAGGCTTGGCTGCCAGTCCCAGCTGGGCTGCGGAGGACAGGACTTCCTCTTCCCCTGCACAGCATCTGGGGCCATGTCAGACCCACCCTCAGATTTCTGCCCTTGTGCTAGGAAGCTCTGTAAACTCCCCTCCCAACACTTCCTTCCCCCTGCAGCTGAGGAGTGATTGGTGCAGGGTCACTGTACACAGAGCTGATCCCCCATCCACCCAACGCCTGTGCATCCAGACCCCCTTGTACCCAGATCCTCCCATCAAGCCTCAACCCCACTCCCCCTGCACCTGGACCATCCCAATGAGCCACCTGCACCCAGATCCCCATCCTACCGAGCCCCAACCACATGCACCTGGATCTCACCCCTCTGAGCTCCACTCCTCCAGCATCTGGACCCCGCTACTAGCCACCTCCCCACCGAGCCCCAGCCACCTTCCCTGGGACCCCCCTGCACAGTTCCATTACTGTTGCACCCAGAACCCGCCAACAAGCCTCTGTGCATCCAGATCCCTCCCGCACCTGGATCCCCCATTGAGCCCTCTCAACCCACACCTGGATCTCCCCGCACTAAGCCCCTCCACACTTGGATTCTGCCTTGATGAGCCTGCCTGCCCACACCTGGTGTACCTGGCATGGAGGGGCAGGGCCCTGAGGTGTTTCTGGGGCAGGCCCGTCCTTGTGCTGTGTCAGGGCTGGGTGTAGCCTCACCGCTGAGTGTGCCCCAGAGGGGAGCTGCACATTGATCTCTTACCTCTGTGCAGCCAGTGGCCTGTGCTCCCCAGTGCCATGCTGGAGCCTCCACATTTATTTGACAAATAAAATTTGCAGAATTTTAAAATACTGTGCACAGAACTTAACTTTTTGGTGCAGAATTCCCTCAGAATTAAATTGTATAAATTACAACGACTGCTAAAGTAGCAGCCACATTTAATTAAGAAGAACATACACTATCTGTATGGTTTAAGATACTTAACTTTTTCTTCAAGCAGAATTCCAAAAATCCAAAAAGATTAGTTTATGGAAATGAGAAAGTCATCTAAATATGTAATTTGTCCTATCAGTTTTACAGTTGCTGATCAGAAATAACTTGCTAAAACATTTCTGTGAGGAAATGTGATGTAGCCTGTTGGCAACTACCAGTTTTTAAAAAGTTACAACACTTAAAATGTACTAGGCTTAAATTCCAAAGTTGCCCCAAACAAGCCCCTAATTTGCACAATGGAACACACAAATATCAAAACTCCTCTTGAAAATTCATCCCTGTGTGTTATAAAATAATGGCTACATGATTTATAGGAAATATATATCTGTAACATATGGAATTTAAATACTGTCTATCTACAGAGGATTCCATAGCATTGATTATTATTACTGAAACAAATGACTAGAGTATTTATTTTAGCATGGAGTGGTCATCATTTTTTTCTTCCCAGTCTTTGTAGTTTTTGTTTGCATTTGGCTACTTGGAATTAATATAACTGTAGAAGTTCACTGATGAACCCACCCTACCTTTAAAATTATGAACCTCCTATTGACATTACACACACAGACTGTTGTGTTCTTAAGGTATCATTTAACCTGAAGTCTCTACACTGCCTTTATTAAGGTATAATACAACAAACATTACAGATTAAGGCAGATTCAACATCTCACCTCAACGAATGCTAAAGATATTTTTCTTGGACTCATTCAATTTCTTGACCTTAAATTGCTAATACAACAAATCTCCACTAGATGTCAATATAGTACAACAGACTATGTTATTTTGTATCTTCACTAAACTATTATCTCAGACTGTTTAACTTACCTCACCAGAATTTGGGTTGCAAAACCCAAAATATGTAGTTACCTTAAAAGAAAGTTATGTCTCTACAACTTAAGAAATGTTAATCTAAACCTGAATAAGTGTACAAACAGCTCCTCCTAGAGTTCAAATGTAGGAATGATTATTCCATGCATTAAAGGACTGAGCATATACATTTTGATTTTTCAAAAGATGAAAAGAAATGACCACCAGGAAATGATAACGTAGAAAGGCATTTTTCAGAATACAAAACTAGATAGTCCAATAAAACAGAGACTGGGAATTGATCCATTCAGTATTACTTTGTATTTGAAGCGTATTCTCCTTTGAAACAGTGACTATGAAAACACAGTATCTTCTTATTCTTATGCAACCAGTTATATCAGTAAACTTCAGTGACAAAATAAATTTTTACTTATTCTCACAACTATTAACACTGCACTGCTAACAGCCATGAGAGCAAGAGCTGTATTTGATACTTTCTTGCGCCTCTTCATCAGAGCCGATCAAGTTCCGATCACTTATTATTATGTAACTCCATTGGCTTCAGTTGGTTTGCACAGGTACTGCAAAGGGCATAATATTAAGTGACTGGGATTATTACATAGGTGTCAATGGGAACATAATCAGTAATAAAGATTCTGCAGGTGAAATTATTATAAGTGACAAAGCAAAAACCAAGCTTGACTCTCAGATCATAGACTGAGTTTGCAGGGCTGGAAGTCATGAACTCACATTTTTATTTGTAACCTGAGCAAAATTTCAAATGGAAAGCATTCAGACACAGTAAGCATGAAACGCTACAATGTAATTTTTTTAATCAATTTTCAGAGCAGAAAACACTTTAAGGATATATATTTAGACAGCATTTGAAGCAAGTCACAACATCCCAAAGCGGGGGGGGGGGGGGGGGTAATCAAAATTAGTCCATAGTAAATTATGTTCAAAGTGATACACAGTTATCAAACTATCCTTTGATGACTATTCTGTTCTAAAAGAATAAGGGGTACAGAAAAAGTCCAAGGGTCCTAAAGCTTACATCCAAACTATAAAACAAAATCTGTTTTCAGGAGGAAAAGGATGGTGAAGGGAGAAATGTCCTCAATGAATCTCAAGCTATTGTTTCGTAATGTTTCTGTCTGTCTGTCACACATACACACAAAATATCAAGGTGAAAGATTACTTATGCAACCAGGTGGAAGCAACCTCCGCAACAGTTTAACAGTGAGGCTCAGGAACAGAAGTCCCATACACATTCAGAAAATGCATTTTCTTCTTAACAACAATCTTAAAGTCCCCCACAACTATGCAGAGAAAGTTATAACAGCCTTAGCAGAAGGTGCAGGAGAGGATCTCCTTTAAATTAACTTTCCATCTTTCAGCTAGCTCTGCAACTGTGAGCAATTATTTGAGAGTGGTTATTTCTGAAGGATACCAGCAGGAGGAGACATCATTCATGGAAGTCTAACCTTTCGGCCAAATAGGCTGCCCTGCCATGGAGACATTCTCTACAACTCTTGGAATAACTGAAGGATTGACTTCTACTCTCAGGGCTTGTCCATACTTGATTCACTGCTGTAGCTGCACAGCTGTAGAGCTTCAGTGCAAAACACTACCGATGCCAATGGAAGAACCACTTCTGTCAGCCTAACTCTGTCTACACCGGAGGTTAGATTGGATTAACCGTGTCACTCAGGGAGTATGGGATTTTCACTTCCCTGAGCGATGTAGCTGGGTCAACTTCACTTTTTCATGTAGACCAGGTCTCAGTGTTTTGGCCAATGTAGTATAATGTCCCAAGCAACTAGGCTTCTACATGCCTTATGAGACAATTCCACAACCTAGCAGACATCTCACCATTTAAGAGTTCTTCCTCAATCCCACCCAGTCCCAACATACATTTTATTTTCTTTCATTTAATTTACTCTTCAATGTAATGCAGAGATCAAACAGGGAAGGGGGGAAAAGGGAAAAGCTGCCACCAAAGCAGGGAAAAGAGCAGAGGCAAAACCTAGGGCAAGGAAGCATAAGAGACAGAGCTAGCAGTCACCAGCAAAGAGGAAAGTAGAACTGAAGGGAGCTATCCAGGGAGAAGAGAAAGGGAAAAAGGACGGACAGCAGCCAACAAGTCAGGAAGGAAGTGGAAGCATCAGCAGGAGACGGGATGTTGTGAGTGTAACACAAGTAGCATTTTACCATCCCTCCCCAATCCTGGATAGAAGCTACTGCTCAAATTAAGATAAAATAGTCATTCTAAATAGCAATGGCTAAATATGAGTAAGGAAGGAGTATATCAAAGCTTACATAGAGTCAAGTGTATAAACCTGAGCCACTAGTATAACATTGATGACAGAACAAGATGCTGTATACTAAATGTTAGTCCAAACAAATGCACATGGTAGGTATTGTTTTCCCCACACCATGAACCACAAAGATGTAGAATAGCATAGAGAAAAGGCTCAGACACAGAAAGGCAAAACTCATGTAGATGGAGCTTTTGTAATTAAAAATGAGATATAAGTAAATGAAAAAGGACATCACAGATTCATATTCTGATACAAACAGAAAAAGATTCTGAGAATTTGAATGAAAGCTCAATGAGATTCTATAGCACTCCCATATAATTTGACATAGCATTTTCCTAACATTTAATTACAGCTTTCATTAATCATTTACATTAGGACTACTTCTTAACTTGAAAAAACATATACAGTATTATGTAAAGAATAACTAACTTAATATTTGACCTTTTCCTAGGATTTAAAAAAACACAACAAAATACCACGTAGTCTTGTACTTTTAACCCCACATAGCACATCACTTCACATTTGCATCATCATTTAGTAAATATTACTCCAGTAAATTAATAAAAATTCTCTCATAATTGAGGCTGCACAGAAACAAAGCTGACTACCAACTCCACTGCAGCAGAGTTGATAACTACTTTGTTTGTGTTTCAGAATTACTCTGGGAGACACATCGGAGGGTGTTTTATTATTACTGTATTGCTCACAGTCAAAGAGGTCTGTTGTAGTATTGAACTAAGAGGTCATTTGCTTTATTAAAAATAATCAGTTTTAAAGACGGATAACATACAGAATGGAACCAAAGTATTTGACAGTCTCTTCAACATAATTACTTTTCCAGAAGCCACTTTATGTGTTGTCTAGAGATCAAGTATTTAAATTTCATTTTTTAATGAATTAACTTCATTAAGTGTTGGCAGTTTAAGTGAGTAACTCACCTTTCCCCTCTGCAATACGACTCTGAAAGGGACCCTATATGAAGAGAGTCTGGGTAGCACCAGTCTCACTCCCTGTGAAAGAAAAAATAATCCTAAACTAAGTCCAGTCGCAATAAATTGCAGCTGTTGTGCTTTGTACAGATGCAAAATGCCATCCATATTCTACCCTGAAGGTGACTGAACTTTGGTGGCTTGATAGGCTTATTTGCAATAAATATCTTTCAGAGGGTGAAAGTTAAGACATTTATGTAGTAACACCCGACTAGTGTTAAAATAGTTTTATATTCACCTGGCTCCACTACAGGCCACTGAAAACACCAAACAAAATCATCTCTCTTGTCCCTCTGACCATGTGACCCTACTCACCAGCTGCCCGCTGTGCCAAGTATCAAGTTCAAACTTGTCTTTGCTTTAAAGACTTTACATCAAGCAGCTCCCACTTACTGTTCAGACAAGGTCGTCTTTCATGTACCCTCATCCTCCCTATGCTGGCAATGACGCCAGCCTTGTTATCTCTTTCTTCTCCTTCCCTTCAAACATATCCATGGTGCCTCTTATGCTTGGAATGCCCTTCCAAAAATCTAACAACCAATCCTCCCGTTACATTTTATTACAATTACTCCTAAAAAAGCTCATAATAGAATTACTTATTAAAAATAAATATTCACACTTTAATTAAAGAGCAGCAGCGTTTGAACCTCCAGGGCATATGCCTTCATAAACTGAGAAACAATACAATTTTATTTGTGTAGCCTATGTCCTTCTTCCCCAGCCCCCATCACGTGGTACAGTCGAGCCTTGCCCATCTGTTAAGTTCATAACTTAAAGGCCAGATTCGGACACCGTTACTCATGACGAGTATTACCTTACCTGTGCAAACAGTCCCTTTGATTTCAGTTTTGTAAAATAAGGTATTATTCAATGAAAGGGTAGCAGAATCTGTCCATTGGAAAAAGCTCTGGAGACATGCAAGCTGGAGCTCCCTATGTACAGGAGAGAGAAGGAGGCGACCGTTGACAAGGCATTTTCCATAGGCCCTTTGACTTTGAAATTCATGCACCACAGTGGTCCAAAAGAGCCCAAATCTGTTTGTCTTCAGGGCACACTGCAAAATTCAGCTTTTTCAGCAGGCATCTGGGGAGGGCTCAGGTGGCCAGCATTGGGAAATGGGAGGGTAGAGAGATTTTGATTTTAAGTATCTTTTTGCTGCCTAATAGCTGCACATGTGTGGGAGTGCTTCTGTTTTGATTTTGCACGACCAGGTAGAAATCAGATATTGTCCAGCTGATTACTAATGTTAGCTGACACACTGAGCAGGGCATATGCAGCATCAGTGACTTCAGAGAAGGGGAGCAGGACACTGACAGCATGTTAATGGAGTCAACCTCTCAGTTTCAACAGCAAAGCCAATGGAAACCAAAGAGGCTAGAGAAGAGGACATCCAATTACAGGCAGTCAAGAAAGCAATACTGGAGAGCGCCCAGAAGACAAATGCTACATACCAGTAGGAATAGAACCATATTTTCAACTTAAAGATAAGCTGAATGTGCAGGATGGAATCATATTTCAAAGACAGAGACCTGCTGTCCCCACCTTGTTACATAGGGATCTCATGTAAAAAATACATGCTTCACACCTGGGCACTGACAACTGTCTTAGATGCACTCATGTTGTGTTTACTGTCCAGGAATAAACACAACTCCACTGCTTGATAGAAGGTGCAGAAGGCAAGGGGGGGAGGTCATGTGGTAACTCCCAGCAGAAAGAGACTCTTTTACCACATGAGTTGCCCATCCATCCATGGGGAAAGGTGGGAGCACACTTCTTCCTTTCATGAAAAGCAGTACTTTATTACAGTGGACTACTATTCAAATTTTTGAGAGATTGATGCCCTAACTCAGGGGCAAGCAAAGTACAGTCCACGGGCCACATCCAGCCCATCAGACCATTTAATATGGGCCTCAGCTCCTGTTAGGGAGTGGGGTCGGGGCCTTGCCCCGCTCTGCGTGAGTCCCAGGAAGCAGCCAGCATGACCCCCCCATACAGCTCAACCCCCATCCGGCTCCTATGTAGTACACTGAGGCGCGGACAGGCAGCTCTCTGCACCACCCTCTCCACAGGCGCCACCCCCGAGGCTCGCATTGGCCACGGTTCCTGGACAATGGGAGTTGCAGGGGTGGCGCCTGTGGACGAGGCAGCGTGCAGAGTCACCTGGCCATGCCTCAGAGCCAGAGGGAGAACATGCTTCCGAGAGCTGCTTGTGGTAAGCGCTGCCTGGAGCCTGCCCCCCTGAGCCCCCCGCTCCGAGCCCCCCCACATCCCCCGCAACAGCCCTAATCCCCCTCCCACCCGCCGAACCCCTCGATCCCAGCCCAGAGCCCCCTTAAGTTGTACCCTTCATCCTCAGCTCCACCCCAGAGCCCACACCCCCAGTCAGAGCCCTCACACCCCTCCCCTGTAACCCCCTACTGCCCTCCGAATCCCTCCGTGCCAGCCTGGAGCCCCATCTCATCAAGCTGGTATTAATATGAAGTAGTCTCACAACTTTGTAGGCCTTAAGCTTAACCAATGAGATGCTAGACAATGTGAGAAAAGGTGTTTGTGAGTGGGCTCATTAGTACTAGCATACTAAAAGACAAGAAAATGCATTACAAAGCTACCCATGTAAGACTGGTCCTTCCAGAGCTAAGAAACTGGAAGTTCTTAATGCATTATGGTAAAAGAGGATGGACTGATAACACTGGAGTCCTCTATTTAGCAACACAACAACAAAACAACAACAACAATATAAGCCATGGTAAGATAAATGTGCCCCAACTCTAACCTAGACCACCACATTAGGGCCGAAATGGCAGTGCAATCTCCATGCTCATTTAAATCTGTGCTGTCTACTGAGAATTCCAGCAGGGATGACAAATATGGGATTTTTTTTTATAATGTGGACATGTGCACTAGAAACTGGACTGAGACCAATACTTCATTTTTCAGACCTCTAACTAGTTTTTTCTGATAATGGTCTTCAGTCACCACAGTCATGGAGTGAATTTGAACTAGTGCCCTAAAAGAAAATATCATTTCCTCACTATCAATCTCATCAAGTCATCTAACTCTCCCCAGAGCACTGCATATTTTAAAGTATAAATATTTCTACACCTTAGTCAGTTGCTAACAACACTAGGTCTTGTATTTCTTAGGAAAGATGCTAAGGAAATTGGACTCTTGATCCTCATCTTAACTACTATTACTACCATATCTGCTATATATGATTTAGACTAAATACTCACAGAGGAAGCCAGGTTATAATTTTCAACAATTTACTTTTAGAGTCTGGGCACAGTTCCAAAGTAATTGCTCCATTTAATATTTAATTATTTTTTGAACATGACCTGCCCTTTAATTTTAGGAGAAACCATTTGACTTTGTCATTCAGGTATATAAAAGTCATTTTGCTTCACAATTACCTCTCAATGTTATCAGATGTGTCTTAGGGATAATTATGTTTTATGGTTATAGAAGTTAGCATCACGAGAATGCAAAAGTATTTTAAGGATAAAGTAGAGAACACATAATATACCTCTCTAAAACCAGTGAAGTAGAAGAATTCCATTCTATAAATCAAAGAAATAACCTGTCAGATATAATTATTAATCTTATAACAAATTAATGTATTAGTAAGTGTACATCCAGGGAAGAAAGTGTAGTGTTTCTTCACGCCAACGGACAACTTCTTGTTATACAGATTCATTTTAACAGCATCCCTAGATACTCACTTTCATCAGTCAGATGGTAAACTCTGGAATAAAAGACCTGGATTCTATTGAAATGGATTGCACAGCTGAATTTTTGTTTGTGACTGCACAAAAACTTTAGAGTTTGGTTATCCATATTATATGTATTGGTGATTTAGTGGGACACTGTGCTGAACTGAGCCCTGATTGAAGAGGCCACTACTGGCTTTACTGAAAACATGTTTATCAATATCACAGCTGAATGTGGCCCACAAAGAGCAGTGTGTACTTAATAGGTTGCTAAAATCACTGATCTAAGAAAACAGAACATTCCTTAGATCATCCACCAACTGATTGCAAGAGAAAAGAAGGGAAAATACTGAAGAATATGCAAACATTTTATACGTACATATAAACACGCCATCAGAGAGAGTCTCTTACAATGTGTCTCACCACATGACTAGAATGTGTGAGAGAAGAAAGTGTAGCTGTGTTTTTGGTATATGTGCTGGAAACCAGAGGAATCTCAGAGCTACCCCTGTCCGTAAGAATTAATTAAATTGATAATGCTGCTTAGAAAACGCAGTAAGAACATAAGAATAGCCATATTGGGTCAGACCAGTGGTCCCTCTATCCCAGTAGCCTGTCTTCCAATCTGTCCACTGCCAGATGCTTCAGAGCAAGTGAACAGAACAGAATAATTTATCTAGTGATCCATCCTGTCATCCAGTCCCAATTTCTAGCAAACAGAGTTTTAGAGACACCCAGAGCCTGGGTTGCATGCATGACCATCGTGGCTAATGCCTCATGCCATCTTCAATGAACTTAGCTAACTATATTAGGAACCCAGTTATATTTTTGGCCTTCACAACATCCCTTGGCAATAAGTTCCACAGGTTGACAATGTGTTGTGTGAAGAATTACTTCCTTATCTTTGTTTTAAACCTATTACCTTTTAATTTCATTGGGTGAACCCTGCTTTGTGTGTTATGTGACGCAGTAAATAATACTTTTTATTCACTTTCTCCATTTCACTCAATTTTATAGATAGGTCTATCATATCACCCCCTCGTCATCTCTTTTGAAAGAAGAACAGTCCCGGTCTTTTTAATCTCTCCTTATACAGAAGTTATTCCATACCCCTATTCATTTTTGTTGCCCATCTCTGCACCCTTTTCAACAATAATGTACCTTTTGAGACAGCGTGATCAGAACTGCATGCAGTATTCAAGGTATGAGTGTACCATGGATTTATATAGTGGCATCATGATATTTTCTGTTTTATTATCTATCCCTTTCCTAATGGATCATAAGAGTCTGTTAATGTTTTTGACTGCCACTGCTCACTGGACAGATGTTTTCAGAGAATTGTTCATAATGACCCCAAGATCTCTTTCTTGAGTGGTAATACCTAATTTAGACTCCATCATTTTGTATATATAGATGGGAGTATGTTTTCCAATGTGCATTACTTTGCATTTATCAACATTGAATTTCATCTCCCAATTTGTTGCCCAGTCCCCCAGTTTTGTGAGATCCCTTTTTAACTCTGCTGTCAGCTTTGGACCTACCTTGAGTGATTTTGTAATGTTTGCAAACCTTACTACCTCACTGTTTACCCCTTCCTCCAGATCATTTATGAATATGTTGAACAAAACAGTTCCCAGTACAGATCCTTGGGGAACCCTACTATTTACCTCTCTCCATTGTGAAAGCTGACTGTTTATTCCTATCCTTTATTTCCTATCTTTTAACCAGTTACTGATTCATGCGAGGAACATCCCTCTTATCACATGACTCCTTATTTTGCCTAAGAGCCTTTGGTGGGGGACTTTGTCAAAGTTTTCTAAAATTCCACGTACACTACAACCACTGGATCACCCTTGCACATATGTTTCTTGATCCCCTCAAAAAATCAAAAATATTGGTGAGGCTTGATTTCTTTTTACAGAAAGCCATGTTGACTCTTCCCCAACAAACTGTGTTCATCTAGGTGTCTGATAAATCTGTTCTTTACTATAGTTTCAACCAATTTGCCTGGTACTGAAGTTAGGCCTAGCAGCCTGTCATTGCAAGGATTGCCTCTGGAGCCTTTTTTAAAAATCAGCACCACATTAGCTATCCTCCAGTTATCTGGTACAGAGGCTGATTTAAGCAACAGGTTTCATACCAGAGTTAGTAGTTCTAGAATTTCCAAGAACTCTTGTGTGAACACCATCTGGTCCCTAAGGCTACGATTTTGTCACAGAGGTCATGCAAGTCACAGAACCTGTGACTTCCAAAGACCTCAGAGTTCAGCCCACCACACCTGCGAGCTTCAGGGATCCCTCACTCATGATGGCTGGGAACTGCAAGGTACCCACACACCTGGCAGGGTGGGGTGCACCTCGCAACTCCTGGCCACAGGGTGGGACGTGCCCCACAGCTCCCAGCCACCTCGGACAAGGATGGGTGTCCCACAGCTCCAAGTCAGGGCCACTTTTGGGCAGTGTGGGGACCTCACAGCTCCCCAGTTTATAATGCATATTTTTAGTAAAAGTCAGATAGGTCACAGGCTTCCGTTAATTTTTCTTTACTGCCAGTGACCTGTCTGTGACTTTAACTAAAAATATGCATGACAAAATCTCTTAGCCTTACTTATTACTGTTCCAAAACTTCCTTTATTGACATATCAATCTGCATAGTTCCTCAGATTTTTCAGCTAGAAAGAATGGGTTAAATGTGGGAATCTCCCTCCCAACCTCTGCATTGTAGACCAACGCAAAGAATTCATGTAGCTACTTCACAATGGCCATATCTTCTTTAGCACCTCAATTGTTCAGAGGCCCCACTGATTATCGGGAGCAGGAAGCCTGCCAAACAAACTTAAAAAAAATGTTTGATGTTAGTTTTTGTCTTTTTCTAGTTGCTCTTCAAATTCTTTTTTGATCTAATTATACCTTTACACTTGACTTCCTAGAGTTTATGCTCCTTTCTATAGTCCTCAGTAGGATTAGATGCCCCTTAAAAATTTGAAGTCTTTTTGCCTTTAATGGCCTCTTACTCTGTTTAACCATGGTGGTGGTTTTTTGCTCCTCTTACTGTTTTTTCTTATTTCATTTTGGGTATACTTTTAATTTGAGCCTCTATTATGGTGATTTTAAAAAGTTTCCATGAGGGCAGGCACTTCATTCTTGTTACTGTTCCTTTTAATTTCCATTTAACTAGCCTCCTCATTTTTGTGTAGTTCCCCCTTTTCAAGTCAAATGCTACTGTAGTGGGTTTCTTTGCAATTTTGCCTACTGCAAGGATGTTAAATTTAATTATGTTATGGTCATTATTACCAAGCAATTCAGCTATATTCACCTCTTGGACTAGATCCTGTGCTCCAATTAGGACTAAATCAAGAATTGCCTCCCCCCTTATGGGTTCCAAGACTAGCTATTCCAAGAAGCAGAAATTAATCGTGCCTAGAATTTTATGCCTGCATCCTGTCCTGAGGGGAAAAAAACTCAGTCAATATGGGGGATCATTGATATCCCCCACCATTATTTGTTTTTCTGTTTTTGTAGCCCCTCTAATCATCCTGAACATTTCACAATCACTGTCAGCATCCTGGTCAGGTGGTTGGTTGCTATATTCTTATTATTCAAACCTGGGATTTCTATCCATAGAATCTCAACGGTACTGTTTGATTCATTTAACATTTTTACTGTATTTGACTCTATGCTTTCTTTCACATATAGTGCCACTCCCCTACCAGCACAACCCACTATCATTCCTATGTAATTTTGTAGCCTGGTATTACTGTATTCCACCGATTATCATCATTCCACCAAGTTTCTGAGATATCTAGTATATCAATATTCTCATTTAATCCAGGCATTCAAGTTCACCCATTTTAGTATTTAAAACTTCTAGCATCTGTATACAAGCACTTTTAAAATTTGTCAGTATCTAGTTGTCTGCCTTCATGTGATGCAATTGAATGGAACTTTTTTTTTGTTTGACTGTTTCTCTCCAGTTCCTACCTGTACTTTATCTACTTCTATCCTCTCCTCTTTACTAAGATATAGAGTATCCCCTTAATGAATCCTCTCCTAAGAGATGTGTCTGTGTGAACTGTGCACTCCTCCACACCTGTTGGCTCCCTACTTCCCAGCACTTAGTTTAAAAACTCTTCTACAACCTTTTTAATTTTACATGCCAATCTGGTTCTGTTTTGGCTTAGGTGAAGACCACTCTTCCTGTATATGCTCCTGCTTTCCCAAAGGTTCATTCCTAATAAACCTAAATCCCTCTAACGAACACCTTTACCACATCCACACCCCTCCTTCACTTGGAGAACTGCCTTGCAAAACTCCCCTCTTTGTTGCTCCTGTTCACCAGCTCCTCTGGTTGCTCATGAGCTGGCTTTTTAAACCTCTGTTCATCCTGAGTTAGCCCCACCCCTTATCAAGGGAACCTAAAGGGATTAGGGATCAAAGGATGGCATCCTTGAGCTTCATTAGGAAGCTCTCAGCCTTGCCTAGCAGTCCGCTAGGCTCAGCACACAGCTCCCCAAATGGACCACCTTTAAACTTCAATCAAGCAGGCACAACTACCATGCAGCCTAATTTTTTTAAAGGAGAAAACAACTCTGCTATAACAGATATTTTCTCTAGGAGGAAAATAAACCCTTACATGAGTTAATCAGGATCACCCAATGTTCCCAGAGTTGCACAATATTTTCCTTGTGCTTCACTTATGGTAATTTCCCAAAACAACTTCCAGTAAAAGCAGTTTTGTTTTCATTTCTCATCCACCTCTAACCCCAGATCAGCAGGCTTTTCTTCAGCATGAACTGAAAAGTGCCTTGTACACTAACCTTACTGGAATAAACTTTTGGCCATGCCACAAATATTAGAACATATATGATTAAAATTTTTAATTGAAAACAAACATCAGAACAATATGAGAAAACAGTTAGTTTAGTATGTGACCAGAATTCAGAGTTAGGTAATACATTTGATATTGTTCAGAAAGCAGGATTACAAAACTGACATAGTGCATATAAAGGAAGATTTTTCATAATGTTTTACAATAAATTACAGCAGATGAGCATCCTATCCTAATCAGATTCCCATATAAGGAATATCATCTCAGTATCTGAGATCCTTACTAGATGTTACTCCTGGGGTAATTCTATGCCACGGCACAGTGCAGAATTTGCACAGAATTAACGTTCTATGCAGAATTTCCTTTTTCTCTTGCAGAAATGGGCTGTAGAGCTGTTGGTTGTCACTAGGGGCCACTGGACCCAGCAGAGCCCAGCTCTCCATCTCTCAAACAGAAGGCACTGCTGGGGGAGGGGTACGGAGCTGGAGGGTTCCAGGCAGATGCAGACCCAGCATGCCCTGAAGGAAGCAGGAAACTTCATACAAGCCCAGGACCCAGCATCAGGCTGTTTCTCCCTCTGGAACTCTGGGTTCTAGGGGCTAAAGAGCGTGGGTGTCTGGGCTGGGGAGGAGGGGGCTGTGGCTGGGCTCTGAGGGGGAAAGGTCAAGTGTCTAGGCTGGGGGCAGTCCCATATCTGGATTCTGGGGGAAGGAATTGTGAATGTCTAGGCTGGGGAGGTGCTCTGCAGCTAGGTTCTGGGATGAGAGGTGTAGGTATCTGACCCCCGCTTCCCTGGCCTCTGAGGGAGAGAAGGCAGACAAACAAGAACTGGGTTTTCATAGGGGTTTAAGTCTCTGCTCCTGGGGAAATCTTTTTTGTTGTATGTATTGTTACAGACATAGTTGCTGACAGGTATTTTGAAATAAATTACCAAAATAATTGAAACAGGCATGATTATACAGTGTTATTTTGACAAATAAAATAAGCAGGATTTTAAAATACTGTGTACAGAATTTAAAAAAAAAATTTTGGCACAGAATTCCCCCAGAAGTACAGATGTAATCAGAGTTGTAAATCTAAAATAAATAGCACTGGATGTTTTTGTGTACATCTGAAAATGCTTTTTAATAGATTCTGCCAGCATGCTTACTGCTACGAACAGGGAGAAAAAAAGCACTTCAAAAAGAGACAATTAATTCCCATTACACAGTTTTGTCATGAAAATAAGTGTCTTAATTCACTGAAAATGAAAGAGGGCTAATATCCAATACATCTATTTTACATTTTTAAAATGCATAAATGCAGCTTTTATCACAGGAAGGAACTCTGTTATAAAAACACACACACAATGAAGTTTCAGTATTTGGCATAGTCAATCTAGAACCTCAGATTCATTGCCAAAGCCCTGTTTCTTCAAAGTCTTACTCTGATAAGTAATGCCACACTCTCACACATCAAAATCTGAAAAAAATATTGCTATGTTTTGTGTATTTGAAAAACCAATCTACTTACCTTCCAGGAGGGTACAATGTGTTGCTTCCTCATGCACATGCTGGCCAGCACTAAGGTAACACCTGAATAATTTGCCTAGAAATGCATTTCCCTACATGCATATTGCTCTTGGAGAAGCTTTGGAATGTGACGTACTGCCTAGTAATGCACTTTAAGTAAAATTTTAAAAGTTACAGGTAATATTCTGAGTACCAGCTAGTGTGAAATTTAAAATACACAAAATATACTGCTTCTTTCATTTTCTAATTTTACAGTAAAATAATGGAAATTACGGTTAGCCATTTTATTGAAGTACAAAACTGTTTAGTCCTATAAATTCTTTTAAAATATGTTTATTTCAAAGCTGTAAAAGAACAATGTGTAATGTAGTCAAAAATGAAATGTAGTATATTTCAACAATATAATCTTAAAAATTATCATGTGAATTTCAAAACCTTTTCTTCCTACAGATTTTATTTAGGAATATCTTTTAGAATTTTTTTAGCAGCCAGAAATGGACAAAAGCTGTTTTATGCCAGCTATTTCAACAGTCTTTGGCTACCACATGGGACCCCTAATGATTTGTGCAACCAGTAAATAATTCCTTTTTCTTTTTGGGGGGGCGATGGGGAGATGGACACTAGCATGGAAAACTCTCCTGTGAAGTGTCCAACATCCTGCTAAGGTAGAAGGTTTTAAGTCTGTCCTCAAATTCACGCCTCCTGCAAAGCAGTTGACTGATTAAATCAATTGCTAATGAAAAAGACTATAATCTAATAACTTACTTTTAAAGTCACATTTTCCATGCCATTTCATTTATAAGAGTCTGCAAACCTTAAGTAAGAAATGTAAATTATTGAGCAGCTTGACAGTGTATGGCACAGTAGTGAGATGGTAATTAAAAGTATTTTTAACTGTAATTGTGACCTTATATAAAAAATATGTTCTCCTTAAAGTCAAGATTATTGCACAACTGATCACGATATTGGCCCCAATATCACAAACACTACTGGAAACAGTTTTTTTGTACACTTTGGCTACATCTACACTGCAACCAACGGCGTGATTTGCAGCTTGTGTTAAGGTATCCATGTTAGCTGTACTCTAGCTAGACTGCTAAAAATAGCAAGGAGGACACAACTGCACAGGCTGTGGTACAGGCCACACGAGTGAGTATGTACCTGGTGGGGGCAGGCGGGCTTGTGCAGCCTGTGCTGAAACAAACACCACTATGTCTTCACTGCTCTTTTTAGCAAGCTGGCTAGAGTAAAGCTAGCACAAATAAGTCTACGCGAGCTGCAATCACACTCCTGCTGCAGTGCAGATGTATCCTTAGTTCTATTGAATTTAACACAACTACACTTAGTAGTGTTTGCTAGGTAAGGCCATAGATTAGTTTTAAATAAACAAACTGTTTAATAATGTTTAAAATAAATTTTAAATGTGTCTCTCTTTTTTGGGGGTTGGGGGTATTTTTAATATTAACCCTTAATGAAAAACAACCAAGAAAGAACCTGATTTAAAAAAAAAAATCATATCAGGGACACTCATGAAAATCAAAGAGCACAAAAGAAGCCTGCTAGCCTTTTGCTCAAAGGATTCCTTATATTTTAAAATAAATGCAATCTCAAAAAATCAAAAACTTCTAAACTAAAGTGCACATTTCTTCAGGGATTACACAATAATTAGTTTCTTGACATTTAATACACTTTTATTTTATAAACAACACATGTTGCTCTGCTTCAGGGAGTCAAAACAGCAGGCTTCCTGATTAAAAAAACTCATACATCCATCCTCTTTTCTTTAGACTAGTCTTTCACTTAGCAATGAACTCATCACAGTATCACAGATGACAAATTTTGTTTTTGGAAAATATTTGTGAGCAATATAGGATGTTGCAACTATTAGTGTGAAAGATTAAAAACAAGAAAACAATCAGTTCCTAAATATCTTACTTTACCTCACATCTTAGGCCATTGAGTGTTTTGGGGCTGAGGGGGGAGATATACAGCAACGATCCTTCAATTTCCCCCCCTCCTTTTGTAGATTGACAGTCAGGCTTCGCAAAATACTAATACTTATAAACACTGTTCCTTCATCTCCCTTCCCCATTCACATATTGTTTTTATTCACTTTGCTTGTTCACTCTTTCACTTTAAATCCAATCCAATTATCCTCACTCTTTCCCTCTCTCCTCTCCGTCTCTCCTCCCTTTCATTCACTCAGTGATGGCAATTCTTGCAATTTTATCATGAGCCTTGGGATATGTGGTGTGTTTCTTAAAGCCCCAAACTTCTGGAGCACTGTGAATATGAGAGAATTACATAAAGCTTCACTGTAAGGTCAGGGTGGCTTGCCCTTGGGCTGGACAACCTGGGGCTACACCAATCCTGAATACTCACAGTCAGGTTTCCTGCGGTAATCAAGTGATTCCTGTACAAAAGGAGCCAGGATTCTATGTTAACGGGGCTGAGCTGGAGGGAGCAAGAAGGCTCCTGAGTGAGGAGTTGTCAAAGCAGAAAAAGAAGCTCACAGCAGGGAGGAAAGCTGTCCAGACAGGGATACCTGGGAGGGACCCTGACTAAACAGGGAAGAGACTGGGAAATCCAGAAGGGATTCAAGAAGCACTGAGATAGGAAGGTCTCAGAATAAACTGCAGCACAGGTAAAGAGGATGGATAAAGTCCTAGCTGTTTCAGTACAGGACTCTGGGCTGGAACCCAGAATTCAGGGTGGGATTAGGTTTCTCTACCAGAGCCAGTAAAGGGAGCTGTAGGCTGAACTTAGACGACAGGCTGAGGAACAGCCCCTGAGAGAGCACAAGGATCTGTTTTGCAATAAGACACTTTGGGGACTTCTCATTTGGACAGTTGTGATCCCAAAAGGGGTGGTCTAAAACTGTGACCTAGCTGGAGGGCTGAGTCACTACCTGGGACACTGGATGAGTTACTGGCAGTATCTCACTGCACCAGAGTGGTCATCACTAGGGGGCGCTAGTTCTGCAATACCATACCTAGCCAGGAGGGGGTGCCTAGCAGTGAGTGGAGTAGTTTACATTCATATACATTATATATATATATTAATTTTAAAAAGTAGTTTTCTGGCCCTCATGGTTGTGTCTACAACTCTTGTTATTCCCTGCTATCTTCTTCCTTTCTTCTTCTGGGTACAGCTAGAAGAAGGTAAAAAGAAAAGTTAATTTAATCAAGAAAATTATAAGATGCTAAGAAATGGGCATGCAACACATGCATCCGCAATGAAGGCAGCAAACAGAATAGGGTGGGAAAGGGCAGGCTAGTTCATATATAATTGTCCCAAATTCAGTTCTTTTGCCTCTGTGCTTCCTGGCAAGTGCCACAATAATGCTTGAGGTAAGGATCCTTCTCCACCGTAGGATGAGGATAAAGTGCTGTCAAACTTGTAAATTATCAAGGCCCTACCATGACCAGTGACAAATGGCAAGTATGATATTTTCTGGTCATGCTGTGGTATGACTGGTGTGGCCCATGAGCTGATTCATGCATACTGAGCTCCATGGGGATAACTTGAGCCTTTGGGAAACCAGGATCTGTCTATCTGCCTGTCATTGCAGCCCTAGCTAGGGTACTCACCTCTTCTCCAGCCTTTTGGTTTAACAGGAAGACTTCAAATCCCTCCACACATACTCTCATTCTGTACACATACCTTATTATTCCACATTCATACTTCTGTGGGTTTGAACCTCTCCAACAGGCAAACAAAACAGTTATTAGATGGGCAAAGGTGGTAAAAGTTGCTCCCTGAATATCAGTCTGCACATCTGAGAGGGAGTCCCAGCAGAATAGCTTTTCAGCAGACCCACAGATGTGTCTGAGCAACCCTTGAGGAGACATGTGAGAGAACCAATTGTGAGGGTTTTGTGGGGGGCTCCTTTCTAGGTAAAGGATGCCTCTGACTTTACAGAATCTGTCAAAGAAATTAAATGCTGTACTACGTTGTTATTAAAACATTTCAGCTTTATCAATACTTTGATCTGAGATTTCTAATTCAGAACCTCTTTTGCAGTTTTCATATAATAGTTAGTGAAAATATAGTATAAAATTCAAAGCAATTTATAAATACTTGTGAAGCTAAAAAATAATTTCTTTTGCTGACTTGAGTTACAGAGACTACAGTAAACTATTTCTCAGGGCAAAAAAGATATGTCAGCGTTAAGTAGGCTAAATAGATAGGCTTTAGTTTTTTTGGTTTTTTTTTTTAAAGTTACTTCTGTAACACCAACATGCCTGGGTGCGCTGTCAGCAGCAGGGACTGAACCTGGAATCTCTTAATACATAAGCCTCTACATAAGCTTGAAGGCCCATGTTTCTAAGGCCTTGTCTACACTTGCAGTGGCATGTAAGGTATGTGTAGTGTAGCTACATGTCACAGTGAAAAGCAGGCTGCGTCCAAGCTGCGATGACATACAGCTATACACAGCAGTGAAAGGCTCTGGCAGGGAGAGGCAGCAGAGAAAGATTTCAGCAGCTCCCCCCGGTCAGAGCCTTTCCCTGCTATTTCCCCCATGCCAGAGCCTGTTCCCACTGCCAGAGCTTCTCCCTGCAGTGGGGAAAAGGCTCTGGCAGTGGGACACCACGCTACTAAAAACAGCTGTGTAGATGGGGGAGAGACTGCTTGGGCATGTGGAAAGCCATGTAGGGTAGATAAAGGTTCAGCAGTGTCTTTTCTTGCCTAATCAGTGCCTCACCATTTACGCTACTAATTATACTCATGCTGGGGAGAAGGGGAGTGCAACATATGTACTCTACATGCAGCCATGAGGAGTGTGCAGCTTAGACATACCTTTAGTCTGGGCTGTAGCAGGCTCATCAATCTCTAGTTGGCCTCACCACCACTAGAGGGAGACAGAATGCTACACTGAGGGGGCATGGCTTACATTCCTGTCACTCCCCACCATACCGAACTGTGGCATCTAATACGCTGGGCAGAACCCATTCAGCACAGCCATGAGGTGCACTACCAGGGGAGTTTGGGATGGCATTTGGCCTCATAACACCCCTTGGAGTTCCCCAACTGTGTTGGGGTGGGAGGAAGGAGTAATTGTCTATGGTGTCAGAAGGTACAGGAGTTTGGCTAGCATACAGGGGAGGGAAAGCTGCAGCTCTACCTACTCTCTGTGGGATTAGCCTCTGTGCCATTAGGAGCTGAGATTCCCAGACAGACAGTTGGGACTATACAGCATACACCAGAGCTGTTACCAACTTTGGTGATTTTGGATACTTTTGAAAGGCCTTGATGGCAACAACAACAAAAATCTTTAACCAGCAACAGGTAACTTTGGGGGCTACAAATTACTTTCCTGTGGCAAAACTGGGGTGATTTTTCTTGGAACCCCACTGCTTCCCAGAACCTGTTTATTTGCTGCTAGCAGGTGGCCTAGGGTTGCCAACTTTCTACTCTCACAAAACTGAAAACCCTTGCCCCACCCCTCCTATGATCCCCCATTCATGCCCCACCCCTTCTCCAAAGCCCCACCCCCACTCATTCCATCCCCCCTCCCTCTGTCGCTCACTCTCTTTACCCTCACTCACTCATTTTCACCAGGCTGGGTCACGGGGCGGGGGTGCAGGCTCCAGGGTGGCGCCAGAAATAAGGAATTCAGAGTCTGGGAGGGGGCTCCATACTGAGGAGTGGAGCTGAGGGGTTTGGAATATTGGAGGGGGCTCTGGGCTGAGACAGAGGGTTGGGGTGTGGGAGGAGGCATGAGCTCAGGGCTGGAGGCGTGGTCTCCATGGTGGGGTCAGAAATAAGGGGCTCAGGATGTGGGAGGGGGCTGCAGGCTGGGGCTGAGGAGTTTGGAGTGTGAGAGGGGGCTCTAGGCTGAGGCAGGGATGCTGGGGGGTGTGAGGGCTGTGGCTGAGGGTGCAGATTCAGCGCTGGGGCTGGGGAGGAGGGGTTTGAGGGGAGGAGGGGGATCAGGGCTGGGGCAGAGGTGCAGGCTCCGGACAGCACTTACCTCAAGCAGCTCCCAGAAGCAGCGCCATGTCCCCCTCCGGCTCCTATGTGGAGGCACAGCCAGGTGGCTCTCCACATTGCCCCGCCTACAGGCACTGCCCCTGCAGCTCCCATTGGCCACGGTTCCCAGCCAATGGGAGCTGCAGGGGTGGCGCTTGGGGTAGGGGCAGCATGTGGAGTCCCCAGCTGCCCCTATGTGTAGAAGCCAGAGGGGGGACAGGCCAGCTGCTTCCCAGAAGCCGCACAGTGCAGAGGCTAGCAGGGAGCCTGCCAGCCCCATTGTGCAGCACCGCCAACTGGACAGTCAACAACCTGGTCTGCGGTGCTGACCAGAGCCACCAGGATCTCTTTTCAAACAGGTGTTCCAGTCAAAAACCGGACACCTGTTCACCCTAAGGTGGCCTTTCAAATGAGCAGCCACCAACGCACGAGCAACAGGACCACATCCGCCTACCCTGGTGCAGGGTTGCCAACCCTCCAGGATTGACCTGGACTCTCTAGGAATTAAAATTTAAATCTTTAATTAAAGATTATGTCATGGGATGAAATCTCCAGGAATATGTCCAACCAAAATTGGCAACCCTAAGCAGAAGCTACATGGCACATGTGCTGTTGGAAGGAAAGCCCCATTGGCTGAAGCATAGTGGGGCTTCCTGTTGATCATGGGATTTATCCAATCTGGCAGAGAGGCAGCCAGTGGAGTTGCAGAGTATAAGCTCAGAAGCAGCCCACAAGTGATCGACTAGCTGCAGCACAGCATTGCCAACTTCAGTGACTTCTTTTGAAATGGCAAAAATTCAGGTTTTTTGAAGCATTTTTTTTCCCCCATGCGGTTAGTAAAATCTTGACCTTTCAGGAGGTTGGTGACACAAGCACCTCAAGCACTAGAGATCACTGATCACGCCACTCTCCATTACCTTTTCACTAAATTGTTCCAAATGGAGGAGCAGCTCAGAAGCAGCCTTTATGCCGGCTTCTCAAGAGGTTGGGGAGGGGGGGATAGCTGCTTCTTCCCTTTCCTTCCATTGCCTGCTACGTGGCTGCATAAGGACTAGTTGCAATCTAGCCTGCAGCATTTCAAATCTAAGGCTTGACTCTGCAACCCTTACTTGCAATGAACAATAAAAGATTACTCAAAATGGGCAAACGTTAAAGAAGCAGGTTCCTAACAACCTTCAAAGAATCTTCTAAGGTAGTCAAAATATTCATGTAGCAAACGTTTTACAGACAGGGGAACTTCAGTCACCCATTTTTTAAAACCTTGCTCTTTTTTTTTTTTTTTTTTAAATTACGGTTCCATTTACTCTGGACTATGCCAAAGACCACTGACACAATAAAGAGTTTACTAATTCCATCTCTCAAAATGTTTATTATATTAAACAAGCAATGTGATGCTCTATAGAGCCAGACCCTGGAAGTACCTCTACTTTAACAGCACCTTTCCAAAAGCATGTCCATCTCCCCAAAATCAAACTTACAGACTCTTGCTCAGTATCCATTTTGCATGAAATGTACAGTGATTTGTTATAACAATTACATTTATGAAAGCTGCCTGCAAGTTTCTCCTCATTATTGCCTCCTCCACTCCTTCTGTCCCAAGATCATAAACCTCAGTTTCCGTTTCTACAGGAGCCCAGATTTTTCATTAATATTTTAAAGACAATACAGCATGGATCTCTGGCAGAAACGTCTAAACGATATATAAAGGGAGCCCGGTTAAAACTTTTTGATAAATTAGTCTCAACATGAATACTCTACTAGACACACACAAATAAAAAATTAATTTAGTTTCTTGAAACCGCTAGCCCTTAATAAATTATTTTTGACACTCATAGCATACTCTTTTTCTTTATAAAGGAAAATATGTTCTAAAAACTAGCTTAGTGACAGAGATAACATAGGAAATCCAACCTCCTAAAGGAACTTTTTGACATACACACTGAGCTAATAAAAACCTGGAAATAACTTTTCAAATATAGCATACACACTCAAAACTAAACAGCTATTTTTAGCATATGTACTGACCATGCACCACATTGGAAATCTACCCCACACTTGCCCCAGAGATGTGACATTCTACCACGAAGTAGATAGGTCAGTTCAACACTATATTCTCACCAGTGGTTGACCTTACTTAGGCCTGGTCTACACTACAGTTAGCTTATGTTGACCTGACTCTGTAAGCCTCTACACTAAAATGTAGCTTCCACCAATGTAACTCGTCCACTATACTGAGTTAACTCCACCCCAATGAAAGGTGTAATGCTTAAGTCGATGTAGTTAGGCAGACACTGCATTGCGTATATTGACTGTTGCTGCCTTTCAGAAACTGCCCCACAATGCCCCACACTGGCAGTTAAATCGCTGCAAGCACTACTGGTGAAGATGTGTTCTGCTGACACAAGGAGCGTAGCGTGGACATGTAAAACCAATTCAATTACCGTGGTGGCTGTACACATCAATGCAACTTAGGTCAACTTAATTTTGTAGTGTAGACTTGCCCTTAGTTTTACTACAGTATCTTGTCTCCATCAGGATTTTACAGAAGGATAGCTAACATTTTTTCATCTGTGAAGACAAAGTCTCCACTGGGGAGGCTGGAACTGTGAGGCAAACTCACAGCAAAACCAGGGCTTCTCACTCAGCTGCTGCGGTGAGTTAGCACTCAGCAGAGGCTGCAGAGAGTCAGCCCTCAGGCATGCAGCAGCAGCCTATCACTGAACAGAGCCTGGATCAGATCACCTCAGACTCAGGTATTTCCACAACCCCAATAGAGCTGCAGATCAATATGTGCAACAGCGCTACACAGCCAAGACTCCTTGCTGTTGCCCCTCAGTGCACCAAACTCTAGTGACTCCCAGCCTGCTCCTTGCCCGAGCCCTGTCCTTGCCCTGCACTAGCCTCACTCCAGCCTTGTAACTGACCTGCTCCAGCCTTGTCTCTTGATGCCCCCTAAATCCTCAGATTGATTATCCAGTTTTCTACCTTTGGCGGGTATCTGGACCCTGGCTTCAGATTTGGCTTGTCTTTGGACTCTGACCACCTGGCTTTGACCTCTGGCCTGCACCTGGACTCTGGCTGTGGTTTTGATCTTGGTTTGACTACGGACACGGATCTTAGTGTTGACCCTGACCTGTCCCCAGATCTCGATTCCAGGACCAACCTTGGCTCAGGCCCAATCCTACGCCTAACTGTGACCCATACTCTAATCACCAGGCCTGATTATCAGAGGCAGTGCCTGACAGGAAGCTGTTCTTGTGAGCAACCAGACCAACACTAGTGTTATCACCTCTTCCCTCCCAAAAAAATCACCACCTTATCAATAGGAAGTTGGGCATCACAGTAGCAATAATCACTAATTTGCACAGAATGAACTATTGTGCCTCTCATAAATGATTAAAGAACTCCCATGAGAAAGAGATGGCTAGGTCAGCTCTGAATATGTAAGAGACACAAAGATGCTTAAGGTTAATCTTAGTCAACACTAAATATTTAAATAAAAATATAATGTTGAAATGATAAAGTAGGGCTCTAAGTGAGACAGGTAACTTTAAATTTATTGAAATGTTAAGATTTAGACAAATTTCTGCTGGTCTTCTACAAAGAGCATGTCTCAGCAGAGTGTCACCAAGTACAGACTTTCATAAAGGCAACTAGTTTGTGTCTCCTCTTTAGCGTTCAGTCCTTGTGAGAACTACTGGGATAGAAGCCCAATAAAAGCAAAATCAGCATTAAGGTTGCCATTCTGAAACGAACTCACACTATTGTGCCTAACTGTTGCAACACATATGACCCCATGCTGTTCCAAGACCACTCCTGCTCAGAGCTCACTTCACCACTTTCAAAGTATAAAGTGACCAATTTAACCTGAGTAATTAAGAAATTCACAATTACTATTTTGAAGTAATTTCTATTTTAACAGGGGAAAAAAAACTGGTCCAGAGAAGGACAACAAAAAAAAATAGAGGAATTGTGACAGCTCTGGAAGGGTTTCCACACAAAGAGAATAAAATTACTAGGAGCATTCAGTTCATACAAGATAAGAGTAAAGTGAAGATACAAAAGCAGCATATAAAATACACATTGTATAGTGAAGGACCATTACGCACTCCCAATTTACAGCAATGCACATTATGAAATTAAAGACAGATTTTTTTTAAATGCACAATGTATTATGCTGTGGAATTTACCACCTACACTCAAGAACATATTTTAGAAGGGCCCACAGAAGACTTAGACATAACAGTATCTGCAATTATTATGTAGCTAGGATAAAAACTGCAAGGCATACCCCACACTCATGCTTTGGGTCATAACACGATTGATTGCTTGAGTCAGGAAGAAACTTTCCTATAGACACAGAATCATGCAGCAGATTTTGTGCCATCCTCTGAAATATTTATTATAGGTCTGTAAATTAGTGAAGCAACTCAGGACAAGTGATAGTTACAGGCTTAGCCAGTCACATCCCTTTTCTCAGGGACAGCTTTATATAATCAATGGCACAATAACAGTTAATTGAGATACCAAGAATTCTTTAAAAGCTTATGTTGTGTTTGTGCAGGAGATAAAGGTTTTGTTGCCTTTACCACAGAGTTTGCAAAATCACAAACAGCACACTATCCCAGGTAGAGAATAGTTTGGTTAATCCAAGCTGCTTGCATCTGTACTGAGAGGAATTAATTTGTTTACCTTGGGGATAAAATTGTTCATGTTTGAATATTGCTTCCTGCATCCTGAGCTGCAATGCAGTGTCTCTAGGTGACAAATGCACTGTTTTCTCTGAATTTCAGCCAGTGATGCTTATGAATATTGAAAGAAAGAACTAGGAAAGCCCCTACTCAAGCAACCGTCCTCTGAAGTTAAATGACCTTGCTGGTTATATACTATTACTGACTGCCCCACTTTTGGGAAAGATTATCAGGAAGGTAGTGGCCAAGCAGCTATAGCTTGCAATATTTGCAGTCTTCAGATTTCCTAGTCGATCTGGCTTTAAACCCAGTTATGGGAAGAAACTAGACTACAGGTGTTAGCTGATGATCTCCTGGCTAATGATGAGGATGTGTCCATTCTGATTATTAGAGACAGCTGGCAGATCTAACAGAGTTGACCATGTGATGCTGTTGAAATGGCTGTAGGATTTAGATGGAGAGGATGGAACTGCTTTGAAGTGACTTTGCTCCTCTACATATGGGAGGATGCAGAGGGTGATTTTGAGTGAACATCTGCCCACCTCTAAAACACTTTTGTGGAGTGCTGCAGGATTCTACTCTACTCCTACTCACACTTAACGTGTACTTTTAGCCTATAGAAAGTTTAATAAGGAGATGTGATTATCCTGTCTGTAGTAAGCAGACAACACTAAGTTTTACATATCCATTATGGCCAATCCATCTGATGCAATGGGATGAATGGCTTGTGGTCTGCTACAGAGATTGAGGCTTGAATGAAGCCCAACCCGCTCAATCTAACACAGAGATAATATTAATAAGTGGGGAGAAGCAGTGAGAAGATTTGCCCAGAATTATACCAGCATCATTAACTGATTGTGAGCTCCCATTATTTATTAATCAGGTTTGTAATTGAGATGTCTTTCTAGACCTGGGCTGCTGTTGGATGTTGTGAGGAATGCATTTTTAAACTTGTACATTGGGGCACAAAGTGTGACCTTTTGGTTTGAATGTGGTGCTTGCTATGCTTATCCATGATTTGTCACCTGAAGATTTACCAGCTATGCTCTACATAGAGCCACACTTTGGGACCATTCATAAACTGATAATAAAACTGAGTGGCTACCCATCTGGTAAGTGCACTTTCATTGGGAGCATATTAACATGATTTCTCTGAGAACTGCAATAGCTGTCTATGGGCCTCCAGATGGAATTCAAGTTGTTGATTTTTGACCCTTAAAACTCTAAATGTTTGGGTCTGGGTTACCCAAGGGACTTCTTCACTCTGCATTCAAGTCTGTCATAATTGCTATCAACAGTAGAATTTGGGCTGGAGCACCATCAACAATACAGGGAGCTGCCAATAGGAAGTTTTCTATGAGGGCTGCTAGTCTTGGAATGCATTTCCCCCTTAGTCTGCCAGCGCCTGAATTTGTTAAGCTGCCAGACATGTTCCAAGACTCACCCTTTTTTGCACACATCCTTCAGGAGGAAATGGGATGAGGGTGGGAAGAGTGTTTAATTATTTGGCAGCAATCTAGTTATGGGATTGGTACAAATTATTGTGGTCAGCAGTGGATTTTAGTGGTTCCATGTTGTTAATTATTGTGTTGTTTTAATTATTGAAAGAGGCGCTCAGACATGGGTATGAGTTTTCCCAATACATATAAATAACAAACAATATCAGAAATGTAACTAGACAAATTTCCCAACACAGGCTTTACAACCGAAGTCCTTATCCATACATTCAAAACCCAGATCCCGGAGCAGCCCAGAGTACCTTCAGTGTTGACAACTATCAGATTTTACTGCAAGTGTCACAATTTTGGTGTTCTCCTGAGAGACCCGGGCTCCTGGAATCAGGTGGGTACATGAGAACCTATGATTTCATTTAAAAATAAATAAATTTCTACCCCACATGGGTACAAAGAAAAGCTTCAGAACATCATAGTCATAGAGTTTAAGGACAGAAGGAACCACAAAATCATCTAATCTGATCTGCACAACACAGGCCACTAAACCCTACCCAGTTCACCTATACTGAAGCACAATAACCTGGATAGATTAGTCTCCTGAGGGCTGTAATACTTTAGTCTAAACTATTATGTGCCACAGGCAGAGAATAGGAGGGAGTGTACTAATGTCTAAGGCTCCTGCAATGGCAAGGACTTGGCTAAGCAAGATACGCTTAGATGATCCTAACAAGCAATCTACACACCATGCTGTAGAAGAGGTTAAAAATCCCTAAGGACTTTTTCAATCTGACCAGGGAGGCAGAGGGGGAAATTCTTTCCCAACCGTTCAAATGGTAATCAGTTTGACCTTGAGAACATGGACAAGATCCACCAGCTAAGAATCTGAGAGTGAATTCTCTGTACCACCTCCAAACAGTGGTCTACTCTGTCTGGTGTCCCATCTCCAGCTGTGACCAGTCCCTGATACTTCGGAGACAGGAGGAGAAAAAATCCAGAATATATTTTGGGGGAAGGAGGGTGTATGGGAATTTCCTTCCTGACCCCCTGCAGACAACTCATTTATGCCCTGAAGCATGACATTTAGGAACTGAAGACCAGAATGACCCCCCTGAGCCAAGCCCAGCCCCCTATCACTATAGGTAACCCCATCAAAAATGTATCAAGTGCTATCTTAAAATTAATTGTTAGCATTCCAATAGGCATTATGGGGCAGTTCCAAAACCTCACCCTTCTGATGGTTGAAAATCTTCTTCTAATTTCCAGGCTAAATTTATTCATGGCCAGTTCATACCCATTTGTTCTTGTGCTAACATGTCCTTCAGCTTAAGTCACTCTTCTCCTTCCATGATGTTAACCTCCGCAACGTATTTACAGAGAGCAATTATAACCCCTCCCAGCTGTCTTTTTCGCTAGGTTAAACAAGCCAAGCTTTTGGAACCTCAAACACTCAAAAGACAGAAATAAAGAGAACTCAGCATTTTTAAAATATCTCATGATTTTTAAGCCTCATGACTCTGAGGGGCCTGATTCATGAGTTTTTAATACATCAGGTTGGCAATACTGCATCTGTGTAAGCCTGAGTTTTTTACCCAACATTTGCCAGAGACTTGTAGACATAAGATTTCAGGAGAAATTAACCATTAGTATAATTCAGCGTGGCAATGCCTATATCCATATACTTTATTTTTAATACCCTTTTTGAAGTGGCAGATTTGTAGTAGCAAACAAAAATCGCAAAAAGTATTAGGAATGTTATTTTAAGGACTTTCACTCCTAACAGTAATAGGAGACATTTCCAGAGTAAAAAAGAGCCCTCCCAAACAGCCCTCCAATTAGCACAGCACCAGCCTCCAAGTTCTCTCTTGCAGATTCACTATGTATAAGAGAACATATTTCATAGTCAGTCACTAACGTAACAGTTCCATTAAATTCTTAACAGTAAATAAGTGTTGCATACATATCCACTAACATTAGTTTCACCAATATGTTATTGTGCCTGAAATACTACATACGTGCTATATGTCAGTGAAAATATGTCAAACGCTCCCAGAGATAAGGATTCCAAAAAGCAAGAGACAAATACTACAAAAATGTATACGCTACATCAGCTACATTTGGAATCTAATATGGAGCATTTAATCACTGACCTTTATTCGTCATTTACTATGAACTCTTTGTAGGCTCCAGTTTTGTTTTCAATGAAGTGACTGTCTCAAGGAAAGGAAAAGGGAGGGACAGAGAAAGATTCTTCAGTTTTGCTGCACAAGTTGCTCTTTGCTTCTTGTTTTCTCAGAATAATTGATGCAGATGTTTTTAATTCAATCTTTTTAGTCCAGTCCATGTCCACGACTAAACTTCCTGCTCTCACTCTCATTTTCTTTTTAGTTAACCATCTATTTACAATTCTGTGATCTATCATTCATTTTACAATGTACACAGTGAAAAATGCCTTAGCTGTCTGTCATTTTTCCCTAGGCTAAAAATTATATTCAAGCCAGATGCAGTCCCAAATAACCAAGTCTGACTTGTTAGGAAAACTATATCATCTGATTTTCAAAAGTACTTCAGTTTGCACACTACTGAACTCTTTTAAACTGCATGAGCATTTTTCCAAAGCAAAGTATTTCCTACCACAACAAATATGGTATTTGGGCATTCATATCCAATTGTTCTTTTGTACTTTGGAGATGCAGGCCTGGTCTTAAACGCTCTCTAGAGATCTTCAAGAATAGAATGGTAACATTAAAAAAAAAAAAGAGGACAAAAGAGAGCACTATGTAAGAAACTTCTACTGAAGTCAAACTGGATCCAGCGAACACAGGATATGATTGTATTTCAAAAGGAGCTGAAAATGTTATCACACTCAAAATAAAAATGCTATGAAAGGACAACATTAAAGGAACATTATTACACCTGGACCGGCTTTGGTGATTTTCCTGTATTTTCCTGCTTCAAAATTCCTGCACTGAAGTTTTTTTTTAAACCTAATCTTCAGAGTAGCCCAAAATTTTAAAAACAAAACCAAAAGGCACTAGACCTAATGAGTGCTCCAATGTAAGCAAACAGGTGTATATGCATAGGAAAAACAATATATTTGAAAATTTCTGGAAGTAATGAAAAAGCCCTCAGACCACATAAATTTGATAAATGATAATAATTTGTAATCCAATCATCTAAATTATGTGCTGAATACCCAAACAGCAAAAGGAAGAGAAAAACAAAGCACGAAGTATTATAAATTTACTTTTCAACCCCCAACTGCAGGTTCTCTGAAGTTCCAGCTGGCTCCTGCTCTCTGTGACAACCCAACATGTACCATGCATGCTCTTTTGCCTCAGCTACCAGACAGATAAAACTAGCCTACAGAATGGTTAGATAAGTCGTGTTTTTCACATTTATGGCAAGGTTTTATACTTACCCAATTCCCTATAGGAGAATTCCATGCTCCAGTAGGATTGCCTGATAGTTCTGACATCACAACATGGGGCATGCTTTGGTATCAGAACAGACTGGTTGCTGGCTATGTGTGACTTCATGAGAGCTACAACAGGGAAAACTGAGTTTAGAGTCAAAGTTCAGAATGGTGTTCAGAGCTTTAAACACAGTTTTACCACCATAATATTAAAACATCATATTTTAACGATAATCAAGTTCCATTATCGATTTCATATATGTTTCTGTCCAACAAAAAAAATCTATGTTAAGACTGGAAGTACATGTCAGCAATTTAAGGGTGAAAAACATTACTGGAATGTTGCAATATTCCCCAAACCAAATATTATAAACCCATTAGTAATGTCCTGAAATAACTATGCATTATGATTAAGGCACTTAGGTATTTGTTTAGTATTTACATTAAACTAATACAAGACAGATTTTTTTTCTCTTCAGATTTCTTTAAGTGTAATTTTAAGTAGGGCTGTCAAATGATTTAAAAAAATTGTGATTAATCTCACAATTTAAAAATGAATTGCAATTAATCGACATGTTAAACAAAGAATACCATTTATATAAATATTTTGGATGTTTTCTACATTTTAAATATACTGATTTCAATTACAACAGAATACAAAGCATACTTTGCTCACTATATTTTTATTACAAATATTTGCACTGAAAAAAAAACAGAAGAAATAGTATTTTTAATTCACCTCATACAAGTACTGTAGTGCAATCTCTACCACGAAAGTTAAACTTACGGATGTAGAATTATGTACAAAAAATAACTGCATTCAAAAATAAAACAATGAGCTGACCGCTCAGACAAACCAGTTTATTTACATTTGTAGGCGATAATGTTGCCCACTTCTTGTTTACAGTGTCACTTGAAAGTGAGAACAGGTGTTCACATGGCATTGTTGTAGCTGGCGTCGCAAGATATTTACGTGCCAGATGCGCTGAAGATTCATATGCGGGGGCGGGAGGGCTGCGGAGCACACCAACTGGTCTGCCCTTGGTATTTCATGTTTGCTCTGCCCGGCACAGTTGGTATTTCATGTTGAGGATTTTATGATTAAAGGTGCGCACCACCCTCAGTCGAAGTATGACTGAGAAATGGAGGGAGGTTTAGCATTCCTCTCTCCACCCCAGTCGGTGGGAGGAACAGTGCAGGTGGGTCTACCCCTAGCCGTAGAAGTGCTGGGCAGTAGGAGGAGGGCTTAAAGACCCTCGCTCCAAGCGAAAGGAATAGTCCTCGGTACATACACTCTCTGTCACAGCATGACTGAGCATAAGAGGAGAATTTAGGGTTTCTCACTCTGCCCGAGAATGAATTTTGGATTTGGTGTAGGGACCCTCGGTGGTAGAGGACTGAGTAATATGGAGGGAGGCTTAGCATCTCTCCCTCCAGCCCAGGGGGGTTAACATTGTAAGTCCAGGTGCCGGCGTGGGCAACATAAAATCTCAAGTAATTAAAAAGTCTTTAAGAGTGGTACTAACGGATTGTGACAACATGTTCAGGAAACAGAAGGGTACAACTGTGGACTCGGGAGCCCTGCAGTCGCAGGCGATGACATCAACAATGGAGTCAAGGCTGGATGCACGAGCATTAGGAAGCACGGACACGGGAGTCCGGCTGCTCGGCCTGCTGGTGTCACGAGAGGCGAATGGCCCTGATGCCCGAGCTACGGAAGGGTCAAGAAAAACTCTGTTGCCTCTTTCAGAGGGTGGTGAGAACCTCTCACGACTGGAGAGGGCTCTCACCAAGCTAGGATACAATCCTCGGTTCCATCGCCAAGATTCAGAAAAGGGTGCATTCTTGGCAGGATTTGTTAGACCTGTATGCTGAGTATAAAAAGCAGAAGAGTAAAAATCTAGAGACAGCTGTGGGATTGATATGGACTGCGGCGGCCATGTGGTATCAAATGTTGTCGGGACAGAAAGAGGAGTTGAGGAGAAGGGAAGAAGTGTGTACCCTACAGCTAGTGGAAATTAAGCAACTTAAAGTGCAAATTGCTAACCAGGCAGCAACCCAAGCCTATGCCCAGGACAAGTTTCTGACCCTGAGACAGAACTTCTAGGAAAAAAAAATCAGAATGCATCCACCTGGAAGCACTGGCTAAGCAAGTACTGGTCCTTCAGGGACTCAAAGATTTGACCATTCGTGTCCAGCATACGTCGCAGCAGCAGTGTGTTCACCATAAAAAGGAAATCAAACAGTTGAAATGCCAATTGGCCGTGCATTCTGTCCAGGTGGCAGACATTACAGCGGGTGAAGTGGAAGAAGGTCGTATGTACGGCACCCCCAACTATGAAGAGAGCACCCCGTGGCATGATTACAGAAAGAAAAGGGACCAGGAGGGGTGGGTGCTAGTTAAGGAGCCCCCCCTCCTTGCTAAACTGAGAGTAAAGCAAAGCCTGTGGCCACGGAAAGGGACGGTTCAATGCAAAAACCAGGATTGGGCCCAAACAAGCAGGCAGGCAGCAAATAAAAAACATTAAAAAACAGGTTAAAAGCCTTAAGGACATAATAGCAAAAGTTAAAAAAAAAAAGTGCAAACATGGGGAATTTAAATCCCTGAACCAGTATTTCAAATGGTAAAATCTAAATTAAAGTGCTATTTTAAAAAATTGGCAATTAATTAAAAAAGTTAACTCTGCGAAGGCTCAAAAAAACTAAGCAATTAAACTTTGTATAAATATAAAAAAATATCAAAAAATTCTTAATTTCTTTGCAGCCATTCTTAAACAAACAAACAAAAAAGGGCCTTTTTCCAAAAAAAGTCTGTAAATAATCCAGGCAAAAAAACCTAACTATAAACAATTCAGTAGTCAAATATGCTAAGAAAAACATAAGGGGGTTCTATTAAAACTTAACTATCCCAAAATATATTTAAAAAATGTAATCTATATACAGCTATATAAAAACAAAGCAGTGTAAAAAAATATGCATTTTCCCCAAAACATGTGCAATATACGGTAACTCCTCACTTAAAGTCACTCCTGTTAAAGTTGTTTCATTGTTACATTGCCGATCAATTAAGCAACATGCTTGTTTAAAGTTGTGCAATGCTCCCTTCTAACGTCCTTTGGCAGCTGCCTGCTTTCTCCACTGCTTGGAGGAAGAGCAGCCTGTTGCAACTAGCTGGTGGGGGCTTGTAACCAGGGACCAGCAGCTCCCCCATCAGCTTCCCGCTCCCCTACATTCCTTGTGCTGCAGCCACCCAGCAGGCTATCAATTGCCAGCAGTTCAGCTGTCCCTCCTCCCACTGCTATGTGCTGCTCCAGCCCTCTGCCTTGTAGCTGCTCCCAGAGACTCCTGCTTGCTGTGCAGTAGGGCCAGAGGGGAGCTAATGTCAGGGTGTCCTTCTCCCCCTGCACCCCGCTTACCCCTTCTCCATATAGAGCTGGGTGGGGGGACACCCAGGGAGAAAGACAGAGAGCTTGGGGCAGCAGCTGCTGTCTCAACTTCCTGATCCACTTAAAAAGACAGTGCGCTTAAGAGTGGGTCAGCTTACTTAAAGGGACAATGTGCATCTCTCTCTCTCTCTCCCACACACAAGGTGTGTGTCTGTCTCTGTCTGCTATGCTGTCTCCCCTTCCTTGTGTTCGTGCTGCCTTGTGTGAGAGGCTACATTAACAGCGTGTTAACCCTTGAGGGCTCAGCTGAGTGCTAGTTCATCATTTACCAGCAAGGCATTCCCTGGGAAATATCCCTCCCTCTTCCACCCTCTAACTTCACCATTTCAACCAAGCTTTACAATCATCATAGCTGTGAACAGTATTAAATTGTTTGTTTAAAACATATACTGTGTGTATATCTATATAATATATAATTTTTTGTCTGGTGAAAAAAGTTTCCCTGGAACGTAACCCCTCCCCCATTTACATTAATTGTTATGGGGAAACTGGATTCGCTTAACATCATTTCGCTTAAAGTCACATTCTTCAGGAACAGAACTACAACGTTAAGCGAGGAGTTAGTATATATTATAAAAAAAATAAAAAATGCAAACATACTATTCTACTTAATTAAAATCCTATAAGGACTCCAAAAGGAGGCACAATAAATTATGTTTTCCTTTTCAAATCAGTGGAGCAGAATGGGAGGCCCTTTGGCGAGCAATAGCAATTATTAATCCCTGAATGCAATATCACTGTTGTAACCTCCTAAACCAGGCAAAAAGCGTCCATAACAAAAGCCAAAATGGGCTGTAAAAAAACAAATAAAAACTTAAAAAGTTGTTTTATGTGCCTCAGTTTCCCCAATAGGTGCATTTATGTTGTTCTTTTTCTTTCCTTTTGCCTTTGTTAACAGGACAGGCAATAACAGCAAAAGCCCAAAGACACTCCGAACAGGAGTGGCGGGCCCGCTCTTGTTGCTTCAGGCCTGCAAAATCCTTCATTGCAATACAATCCTCCTCCGTTTAGCCCCCAGTCTTCAGAGAATGGTCCTAGGAAAGCACCTCCACATCTCCCCCCGCACCAGCGGTGGTGACAAATTTTACCAGGCACCAAATGGGAGGCAGCCACTCAACGCTGGTTCTGCCTTAATACAACTTTAGGGGCTTCAGACATTTATTTGCCTCTGGAACACTTCCAAGTCCCAGCCTTCTGTACCATGGGGGCCACCCTCCAACTTGCCCTCATTATCCAAATGTTGTCCGCCCCCCCCGCAAAAAGGCAGACCCTAGTGAGCTCCTTGTGGGATGGGGCTAATTCAGCAGTCAATATTTGGAATATTCAGCAGGGAGCCATAAAAAAAACAAACAATTAAAACAATTTTAAAATGTCATAAAACTGGCCACAAGTGCAAATCTCACCCACTGTACAGTGGCCACCTTCGCCCTCAAACATACTGCTGAATTGGCCCTCCACATGCGGAACACCTTGCAAAAATTAATTAAAACCCTAATTAAGGATAAAAACCAACTAGTTTGGGAATCTGTGTGCTCTCAAATCCAACAATATTTAACCCAGTACATTCATAGCATTCAAGAGGATGTGCTCCATGGAGCCTGGCCCGGGAAAATCCATTCCCACTCAGGGATTCCCCGAGAGCAATGGCCTTTTCGCTATTTCTGGAGGCTCACTAACTGGAAGTGCACAGGCATAGCCTGCTCCTCCATGGTCTTAGGTCCCACAAAAAATAGTATGGAGCCCTGCTATAAAAATCCGACCAGGCCTTTGGAAAGGCTGCCTTTAAAACTGGGTGGTCCATCGCAATATGTAAATGGTGGCTCCCCCACTGACACGGCTAAGCGGTATGTGCTGACTGCAGCCCCTAATTATCAGCATATATGAATTGCAAAGGACAACACCTGGCAACTATGGCCTATAAAGCCCTCTCAAATAATGCATAAAAAAACAAGTAATGCCGGGCTGCTTCTGTGAGGTGGGTCAACACATCTGCTGGGAGGGGGAGGCATCGGATTATGCCCACACTCAGGCACATCTGTTCACCAATACCTCTGTGTGTCTTTGTAGAGCCACCTACCCGAGGGTGTCCCTCAATCTGCAACTGCAATCTTGAATACAAAATTTTTCAGTGCATTGGCCCGCGGTTATTCAAAGCAGTGTTAATATTTCTAATTATGTTGTGTTTAATTTTTCATGCGTTACACCCAATGTTTTTCTTCCATTGATGCACACCTGGAAACAACTGACCGTGTTCCAGACAGATGCCTCCTCCTTTACAGTGCTGCAGCACACGTTTAATCTGGGAAAAGCTGCCTTTGCCACAGCCCTCGGGAGGGGACATCTATGCCAGCAAGGGATTGTGCTATGCTATGTTACTATTAAAGCCAAATGCCACTATTGGCTAGTGTATGCAATTATTGCCACCTGAACAGTTCGGTTTGTGCTGTCATGCTGTTTGTGTAGGAGGCCAACAGTGACCCTAGCCACCGTATCTAAAAAAAGGGTAAAAGCCAAAATGTTGATTCAGGGTCAAGGAGGAGACTGTCATGATAAAATTGCACACTCCCCCAGCCATGGAGTCTCCTGACTAAGCACCAGAACTGCATATTGCTAATGGTTTGAGATGCACTGGAAAGAATTTCGGGGAGGGTTGAAGGTGTGAGTGTGGAGTAAAAGACTTCTTTGCAGGTTGTGAGAGGCCAAAATGGGAGGAAGAAAGAAGAGAGTGGGTTAACTTGATGCTCCAGCTAGGTCCAAAGATAAGATGCTGACTCCAGCCAAGGGCCATGGCACACAACCGACTCCTGGCTGCCTGCCAAGAAAGACGGGGGCCTGGATTCCAACCCTGACCAGCTGTGAGAAAGGAAGATTCAGCTGAACAGAACAGTAGGGTCTGCAAAAATGAGTGAGACGGCGAAGGCCAGCGAGGGAGAAAACAAAGTCTCGCATCCCTGAAGCCGGTGTGTTTTGGGAAAGTTGAGGAAGCTGCAGAAAGCCGGTTTGGATGTGGACAAAGAGCATGGGGGACAGAGGTCCCTGAATTAAACACCGCCAAAAGAACCCAGGACTTAAAAACCTCTGAGAGTTGAAACAAATTGAAGATCAACAGCAGATCCTGGACGGCCTGTGCACAGGACAGAACTCTTGTCCGTCCTTCCCCCTCTTCTTCTCACGTTACACCCAGGCTTGGCAAGCCTTGGGTTGTGCGTGTGAGTATGAAAGTGGGTTAGGTAAGGGTACTAACACTTCCTTCCTTTCTTTGAGTTACGTAGGGAGCCCCCGCACTTACCGCTATTATTTTATTACTAAAGCTTTAAAATTTAGTCACTTGGTGTGCTCCTTCATCTCCTCCCCTAATGATCCTGTGGCCTCAGCCTGATCACCTGACACAGATTGGTAACAAAAATCTGTCTCACCTTCATGCTTCAACCACCATTCCAGAGGACCTGAGTCCATGCTGATGACAGGTTCTGTTCCATAACGATCAAAAGCAGTGCAAAACCGATGCATGTTCATTTTCATCATCATGAGTCAGATGCCACTAGAAGGTTGATTTTCTTTTTTTGGTAATTCAGGTTCTATAGTTTCCACATTCGAGTGTTGCTCTTTTAACACTTCTGAAAGCATGCGTCACACCTCATCCCTCTCAGATTTTGAAAGGTACTTCAGATTCTTAAACTTTGGGTCAAGTGCTGTAGCTATCTTTAGAAATCACACATTGGTACCTTCTTAAAATGAACAACATATGCTGGTTCATCATCTGAGCCTACTATAACATGAAATACATGGCATACAATTCTCCCCCAAGGAGCTCAGTCTCAAATTTCATTAACACATTATTTTTTAAAGAGCATAATCAACATGGAAGCATGTCCTCTAAAATAGAGGCCAAAGCAAGAAGGGGCATACAAATGTTTAGCATATCTGGCATTTAAATACCTTGCAATGCCAGCTATAAAAGTGTCATGTGAATGCCTGTTTACAATGTCATCTGAAAGTTAGAAGAAGAAGCAAGCAGCATTATCTCCCGTAAATGTAAACAAACCTGCTTGTTTTAGGAATTGGCTAGACATGAAGTAGGACTGAATGGATTTGTAGGCGCTAAAGATTTACATTTTTTTTTGTTAAAATAACTGCACTCAAAAACAAAACAATCTACATTTGTAAATTGCACTTTCATGATAAAGAGATTACACTATAGTACTTGTATGAGGTGAATTGAAAAATACTATTTCTTTTATCATTTTTACAGTGCAAATATTTGCAATTAAAAATAATATAAAGCGAGCACTGTACACTTTGGATTCTGTGTTGTAATTGAAATCAATATATTTGAAAACTGTAGAAAAACATCCAAAAATATTTAATAAATTTTAATTGGTATTCCATTATTTAACAGTGCAATTAAAACTATGATTAATAGTGATTAATTTTTTTTAATCATGATTAATTTTTGAGTTAATTGTGTGCATTAACTGTGATTAATCAACACCTCTAATTTTAACTGAATTTCCAGCATTTGCAATGCTTGGTTCTGGGATAATTTCAACATCCCTATATTTTTCACCTCTAAATTGCTGGTATGTGCTTCCAACCTTAACTCCAATTGCACAGATTTTTGTCAGGGAATTTAGACTCAGACTGTAAGGTCAGAAGGGACCATCATGATCATCTAGTCTGACCTCCTGCACATTGCAGGCCACAGAACCTCACCACCCACTCTTGTAATAGACCCCTAACCTCTGGCTGAGTTACTGAAGTCCTTAAATCATGGTTTAAAGACTTCAAGCTACAGAGAATTCACCAATTTTCATCCTTTTTTAAAAGTTATTATTAATTTAATTCATGAACACTAAAGAAGAAACCCAAGAATGCTACCGTGTGATATCTGAAATTTGCAAAATATGCAGTATCAACCTTAAAAGTTGAAATTTAACAAAAAGTGATTTAAGAGCAGATTCATCAGCACACCAAAAATCAATGAAAAGTAGCCAGAGTGTACCAGTTAATCTGGGTTTATAGCTGCTTTGAACTGCTAGAGCAGCGGAAAGAAGCTGAAGCACAGTGGTGAATCTGACCTTTAATTTACAATTGACTGATTGGTTTAGAGAGCAGTTAGTGAGATTGCCACTATGTGACTGGGGAGAGAAGGAGACAGGGAGATCCCAGTGCCTGAAGCCCAGATTTTGAAAGCTATTTGGCCACTGCGACACTCAGGCTAAGTCGATCTACGCTACACAACTCCAGCTACATGAATAATGTAGCTGGAGTCAACATACCCATGGATGGCAAGTTTGTAGAAATTTTGGTGGTGACCAGAACCTGCCCCCTCCAACTCCGCCCCCACCTGCCAAGGCTCTGGGAGGGGTTGGGGGGGAGGTCTGGGGTGCAGGTCCTGGGCTGGGGATTAGGGTGCAGGAGAGTTGCAGGGTGCAGGCTTTGGGATGGAGTTTGGGTATTGGGTGCAAACTCCAGGCTGGGACGGGGGTGGGTGTGCAGAAGGGGGTGAGGGGTGCAGGCTTTCGGACAGAGTTTGGGTACAGGCTCTGGGCTGGGGATAGGGGTGTAGGAAGGGGTGAGGGGTGCAGGGTCTGGGGGGGAGTTTGGGGGTGGGAAGGGGTGTGTAGGAAAGGGGTGGGGGTGCATGCTCTGGGAGGGGGTGCATGTTCTGGGAGGGGCTTTGGGGATAGGAGGGAGTGCAGGGGTGAGGGCTGTGGGGCTGAGGATGAGGGGTTCATGATGCAGGAGGGGGCTCAGAACTGGAGTAGAGGATCAGGGTGCGGGGGGATGAGGGTTGGGGCTGAGGATGAGGGGTTCATGCTGCAGGGGGGCTCAGGGCTGGAGCAGAGGATTAGGGTGCGGGGGGATGAGGGTTGGGGCTGGTGCTGTGGGGTTCATGATGCGGGGGGGCTCAGGGCTGGGGCAGAGGATTAGGGTGTGGAAGGATGAGGGCTCTGGTTGGGGCTGAGGATAAGGGGTTCATGCTGCGGGGGGAGCTCAGGGCTGGGGCAGAGGATTAGCGTGCGGGGGTGAGGGCTCTGGCTGGGGCTGAGGATGAGGGGTTCATGATGCAGGAAGGGGCTCAGAGCTGGGGCAGAGGATCAGGGTGCGGGGGGGTGAGGGTTGGGGCTGAGGATGAGGGGTTCATGCTGCAGGGGAGCTCAGGGCTGGAGCAGAGGATTAGGGTGCGGGGAGACGAGGGCTCTGGCTGGGGATGAGGGTTCATGATGCAGGGGGAGCTCAGGGCTGGGGCAGAGGATCAGGGTGCGGGGGGATGAGGGTTGGGGCTGAGGATGAGGGGTTCATGCTGCAGGGGGGCTCAGGGCTGGGGCAGAGGATCAGGGTGCGAGGGGATGAGGGTTGGGGCTGGTGCTGAGGGGTTCCTGATGCAGGAGGGGGCTCAGGGCTGGGGCAGAGGATTAGGATGTGGGAGGATGAGGGCTCTGGCTGAGGCTGAGGATGAGTACTTCATGCTGCGGGGAAGGCTCAGGACTGGGGCAGAGGATTAGGGTGTGGAGGGATGAGGGCTGAGGGGTTCATGCTGCAGGGGGGAGCCAGGGCTGGGGCAGAGGATTAGGGTGCGGGGGGGGTGAGAGCTCTGGCTGGGGCTGAGGATGAGGGTTTGGGGTGTTGGAGAGGTTCAGAGCTAGGGCCGAAGGGCAGGGTAAGGGCAGCCTGCCTTGCCATTAGTGATGGTGGGCGCTAGGACCCTGGGGCAGCAGACTGCAGTTCTTGCAGGAGCTGTTCTACCCCAGCAGTGCAAGCAGGCAGGGGAGAGGCACCGCGCTGCTTTCTGTCAGGCAGGGACGTGGCAGGGAGGGGGGGGGGGACATGCAGGGGGAGGGGTGGCAAGCGAGGGCTGGGACCTGCTCCAGGCAGGGACGAGGCGGGGCACGAGGGGGGAGACCTGCGGGGGCCAGGGCCCAATCCAGGCAGGGCCAAGGGAGAGACCCAGCTCCAAATATTGCTGGAGCAGGGCCCCCAGCCCAGAATATTCCTGGTGCTCGAGCACCACAAACATATATAACCTGCCGCCTATGGACGTACCTTAGATCAAGTTACCACGAGGTCTCCGGGAGAAACTCTCCCGCCAACTTGCCTTGCTCTTATCATTGGGGGGTAAAGTACAGGGGTCGACTGGAGAGCAATCTGTCGTCGATTTGGTGGGTCTTCACCAGACCTGCTAAATTGACCACCAGTGGATCGATCTCAGATCCCAGCTATAGTGTAGACATAGCCTCAGTGTCACAAAGCCTAAGGGATTTAGGCATTTAAGAGTAAGATTTTCCTTTTGAAAATAAGACTTAGGCTCCTAAAACTGGTAAGTGTTGGGAAGCTAAGCACAGCAAAGCCTAAATAGCTTTAAAAATCTGGGCTTGAGTCCCAATGTCTCTGTGCTTTAATGGCATTCTCTGCCCCAATTCCCCACCAGTACTGCCTCAGTGAACAGTGAAGCCAAGGCAGCAGTGCCATGGAGAGCCTTTCAAAAGCACTGATCCAGCCACGGAATCTTCAGAGAGCAGTGACAATTGAGCCAAGTAATCTATCAGCTAGAATCACTGATGCATGTCCATACTACTGAGTCATTACAAATCAATACAATTTTTGCATATAAATTAGCTGTAGAGGAAGGTTAGCAATTGGCGGAGTAATTTCTGAGGTCATAATTGCTCCCCTTAAGTGTTACCTAAACTGTTCACCTGAGACTGACTGTAGCCTACATAATCATAAATATCAGATTAAACTAATTTATAAATAATTATATTACAGTACAATTTTTTCAGGTATAGCCTATACACAATATTTCAATTAATTTTAATCTAGAAAGTTTGATGTGTCTGAGATACTCCACTGTTAAGATCATCTGAGTCAGAAAAGTGACACAAAGGCTAAATTTCTAAATAGTCCATTCTAAAATTCTCTAACTGAAATTAATTAATGCAGCTACAGAAGATTCTATTTAATAGCAACATTTTGCCAGGAACCAATCTCTTCCCATTGTCTTTCATGTTAATAAGATTTAAGATATTGGCAAGGGCATGCCACTTATTCACTTTTTTTGGTTTTTTTTTTTTTGTTGTTTTTTTTGAAAGTGAGAGAGGGACAGACACCCCCCACCTGCAGGCAGGTTTGCAAGGCTGCAGCCAGGGAAAGAAGTGCTGGGATGTGCCTTCCCTGCCTGAAGTCCCAGAAACCTACCTGTCACTATGTACAAGGACCGCACACGAGATCGGACCTGCGGGCTGGGGGGGGGAGAGAAGGGGATGCTGTGGCCAGGGCAGTAGTGGGAACTGGGGCTGCAGCCCAGAAGCCAGAGCTGCACAGTACATGGTAGTGCTCCCTGGGCTACACTTCTGCCAGAGGAGCTGCACTTAGGGAAGAAAGTACTGAGGCACGCTGAGCCACGACACTCAAAGAGCACAGTGAGAGCGTACGGTGCAGAGGCCCCAGCTTCTGCTCTGCACAGAAAGCTCAGGCTCCTGGGCTGCAGTTCCCTCTCCCTGTAGGCAGATTTGTAGGGCTGCAGCCAGGGAAGAAACATCCCAGTGTTTTCTTCCCTGGCTGCTGCCTCATAAACCTGCCTTCCGCTTATTAGCAAGAGCTGGATAACAGCAACTTTTTGCTGGCAACTGAGGGGTTACTAATAAGCAGAATCTACTGTTCCGGTAAATTCTCCAAAAAAGATCATTCTGTACTCAAAGAATGCTGTACATTTGAGGCGGACATGCTATATTTTTTCATACAAAACAAAGAAGCTGAAACCCCCTTGCAGTGCAAACTGGAATTTAGATTTAACTATGGTGCAGTGACTACCACCTGCATGATATATTACATGCATACACACAAAACTTACTCTTCTTGTTGAGAACTCATAAGGATACCTATTAAACTTTGAAAGTGACCTATCAGGGGAACCTGAAAATTGAATTAACTATAGAAACGTGATGGAAAGGGAGGGAGATTTTTTTTTAATAGAGGCAATTGGTATGATTTTTACACAAAAGGACGTACTTTATTTTGAAGTAACAAGTGCAATATCAGCAGTATGCGTTCCAGTAATGTTAGCACATTAACACTAACCAAGATTATCTTTGTTCCCTCTTAACTTGAATTTTTTACAGATGGTTATTTATGTAAATTTAAGCACAGAGGTATAAGGTTATCTATGGTCATGTCATAGTAACAAACAGCTGCTTATGATTTTGGTTTTGTGTCTGCACGCTGGTCCTGAAAAAGCAACAGGTTTCAATAAATACCAGATGTAACCAAGTGTTCACAGTAAAATGCTAGTAGTTCTAGTATGACAAAAGTTTAGTGAATAAACAAACTGTACATTAAAAACTTTTTTTTAAATATATAACCAAAGCAACTGGCTTACTATTACTGCCACTGATTATTCTAATTTTTTTTTAACTTCTCTGAAAAAAATTATGCACTTATTTGGTGTACTACTAAGCTAATTATTTCTCGTTTTAGAAATGACACGATTGCAAGGGGACACCACAACCATGAACTTAGTTTGAACTTTAAAGTAGAAATGTTATGTGGTTAATGAAGTAAATCAATCTTTTGCTTTGGTGCAGTGGGGTTTATGCGGTAGCCTTTAATCTCAAAAGACAAGAGGTCAAATATACAAGCAACGGCAGAGCGAGTTTACTAGTCTCCATTTACTCTCTAACTAACCTCACAAAAATACACTACTTTTCAAAGTAAAGAAAAGGCCAGGTCTGGAACAGAAAGGTGTTTCAGAATGAAGGAGCCCAGGGGAAGCTGTATGAAAAGTTAATGTAGTTTGGACCAATATTGTACTGTTTTAAACCCTCTACAACCTCAGTGAAATCCATGGGATTGAATAGGTTATAAAATATACATGAATACAGAACTTGGGCCAATCTGTCCATAATATACTTGTCTTAGATAATTACTGAAACTCTTAAATATATAATTCAACGTAAAAGTATCAGTAATTATATAAATGTAGCTATGTGTATGACTCAGTATATATCAGAGTGTGCATAACAGTGCCTAGCATAGGGGCGAGTGAACTTTTTGGCCTGAGGGCCGCATCGAGTTTCCAAAATTGTACGGAGGGCCAGTTAGCAGAGACAGTGCCTCCCCAAACAGCCAGGCATGGCCCGGCCAGCCCCCTATCTGACCCCTCCTGCTTCTCACCCCGACAGCCCCTCCCCGGGACTCCTGCCCCATCCAACCCCCCCTCTCCCCTGACAGCCCCTGGACTCCACTGCCACTGACTGCCCCCCACCACCCCACCCAACCCCTCCTCTCATTCCTGACTGCCCCCCTGTAACCTCTGCCCCATCCAAGCACTCCTTCTCCCTGACTTCCCTCAGAACCCCTGCCCCTAACTGCCCCGTCACTCCCATCCAACCCCCCCCTCCTTCCTGACTGCCCCCCCGGGACCCCTGCCCCTATTCAACTGCTCTCTGACTGCCCTGACCCCTGTCCACACACACCCCCGACCACCACCCCAAACTCCTCTGCCCTTTATCCAGTCCCCCCCTGCTCCCTGCCCCCTTACCGCACTGTCTGGAGGACCAGTGGCTGGCGGCGCTACACTCGCGCCATCCAGAGCACCAGGACAGGCAGCCACACCACCCGGCTGGAGCCAACCACACCACTATGCAGCACAGAGCACTGGCTCAGGCCGGGCTCTGCAGCTGCGCTGCCCCAGGAGCTCACAGCCCTGCCGCCCAGAGCATTGCGCTGGTGGCGGAGCAAGCTGAGGCTACTGAGGAGGAGGAGAGGGAACAGCCAGGGAGGGGCCAGGGGGTAGCCTCCAGGGCCAGGAGCTCAGGGGCCAGGCAAGAGGGTCCCGTGGGCCAAATGTGGCCTGTGGACTATAGTTTGCCCACCTCTGGCTTAGCACAATGGGGCCTTAATCTCTTTACCAGGGCCTCTAGGCACCAGTGAAATATAAGTAGTAATAATAAAGCTGAGAAGAAAACTTGAAGTCAAAGCGTGTTGTCAGAAACAAAAGAATCTAGTTTCTAAAGAGTTTAAATACCTTAGGAATATTTTATAATCACTTGATTCTTTTTAAAAAAAAAAAGTAAACATTTTCATGCATACATACCTCATAGGGCTAGTTAAAATATCAAGCAAGCTTTTAATCACAAAGAAGGATCTGGAGATAAAGTGCAATTTATAACAGAAATGCCTTGTCTGTTTCTCTGTTCATAAACTGTATAGTGAATAGAGTCTGTGATAGTCAGATAGTTTCTAAAGGTTTGAAAAACACACAGAAATATAACCACCAGTGCTTATGAGTTAAACCTCAGGCATTAAGGATGCCCTGATTTGAAGACTTTCCTACAGAGTCTCATTATGAATAAGAATCTTGGATAAAAAAAAATATGATTAGCAGAGAAATTCTGAGCTGTTTTGAAAACTGCCCTTCAGGTGCGCTGCTCATACAAAAACACTTTATGCAGAAATACACTTCACATATAACCCCAATAACTTTTATGTCAAGATTCTCCAAGGGCACTTACTGACGCAGTCTGGCTGATTTCCCAATATTTTTTAATCACTTGACATATCCCAATTCCAGACCCTATTTTTCTTCTGTATTTTTTCTGTTTTTTTTTTTCAAATTAGTTCATAGATTAAATATAATACCAAACCAGGAAGCTGACAACCCTAATAATGTTTAAGGTAAAACTGTGACATTCACAGAACTTCACTGTTTTCTGCTGCTACTAATTGCTCTTTCACATTTTTATGGGAGCAGCATTCAGTATCACCAATCCCATGCATTCAAAATCATGAGCTTGGTTTAAAAAAGAAAGTGACTTTTTAAAATCTGTTTTGATTTTTTAACTTGCCTCCTGATTTCTGAGCCCTTAGCGTATACACTCAAATCCTATTTTCAAGCTTTCCTTTGTTACCATGAGGTTTAAAAAACTTAACTTAAAAAATGAAAGTTGAGATTCTCATGTAATCACCTGACACCAGGTGCTTTAGTTACAACCCAATATATTATATGAGACTTGATAAAACCATGAGAGATGACAATACTAAGCTATCACAATATAAATCTGGGTCTCTAGATTAAAAGCAGCAAAGAGTCCTGTGGCACCTTATAGACTAACAGACGTATAGGAACATGAGCTTTCGTGGGTAAATACCCACTTCATCAGATCTCTAGATTGTAATCTTTAGACTTTAAATCAATTATGCTACTGCAAAAACAAACTACCATCTATTGCCCTCTCCCTAGATTTAGTTCTACTTGCAGACAGTGACGTCTAAAAGAAATTGCCCAACCTAAGCCTCCCTCACTTTATACTGTAAATTTTCCATTATTTTACATCTGACTCCTCTCTAATGTATTCAACTTCCAAGTTATTCAATAGTTACTTATCCTTTTCCTTCTCAAATGCCAATCAACAGATTAGTCCTGTTTTTTCCTTAACTAAATCCCATATCAGCATTTTGCCATGTAACAGAGGTCCTAGTAACTATGTAGATATCTACCTCATATAATTGACTGAAATTAGTTATACATTTGTATGATGCAGGTGCAGTTAATTTTAAACACAATAAGAGGATGATGGCCAAAGAGTGTTCCAGTTTCCCTTTTACGGTCTGTTTGTATAAGGAAAACAAAAATATAACCATCTTAAAATCATTAAGGCTCATGATAATGTTTTAAAAGCTGATCTTGTAATCAAATTCTTTGTCCCTCAGAAAGGCAGGACTTCTTCTCTAGGAGCACCTCCCTTTGTGACTATCACGAATTTTTAGCATGTGTTCATCCTCGTAAAGGAACCTTCCCCAGTGTACGCTTTATGTGAAACAAAAAATGAGGTGGAAAGCCCAAGTCAGAAATTAAAGTCCTTTAATAAAGAAATTAGAGGGATTATCAAATGAAATTCAGTTCTAAATTTTTAAGCTTCCTTTTGCACCTCAGAACACCAGCTTCTTAAGTGCTGTGAATTTCCCTGTATGTTTATAGTGTTGGACAATACAGCACGTTTCCCTTCTCATATGGCATCAAGTGCACACACATCTAAAAAATTCTCAGCAAGGCTCCTAAAGAGGAAGATTGAACCACCATTGCCAACCTCAAAGGCATGAGGTCTTTGTCTTGTCTGGACCAGAGTGAGAATGGTGTAGTTTAAGGGTCTCCCCCCGCAACCCCAGGTGGCTATGGTGGGAGGAGGACCCATCACCGGATATTATGGTCTGGCTGGTGGGGCATGGGTAAGCTACTGGCCCCACAACAGCTAGGGGAGGGTATATAAGCCCTGTCCCTCTGGCCACCCCTCATGTGAATGTATAGCTCTCAACCCTGGGATTAGAATGGAACCAGGTTGTTTGGTCCACTGTGGGCATTGCATTAGTCACTTTTCTGGGGTCTGTGAAGGAATTTTTATCCTCACTACCAAATTTGCCATGGTGGAACGGGTTTCCCCCACAGCAGCTCAGGGATCTGATGGGGTAGGTCAGTAGGTACAGTTCAAACTGTTGCAATTTAGGAGTCAAGTGTCCCCCAGAGGGTCTGATTCCCTGATAAACTAGAATTGGAAGTGTACTCAAGTGAAGGCATCCCTTCAAGAAGCTGGGGAAAGGTGTTGGGGTTTCTAATGTCTGGTACAATGAGGAGATAACCCCTTTTCCCCAGACCTTTAACCCTCATACAATGGGAGGACGGTGGGATCCCAGCAACAGGCTTGGGACCAAGAGCAAAGGGGCAGGGGAAGGGGTTGATGGCAGTATTCAAACAGGTGGAAATGATTGGGAAGAAATGATGATCTGCCTTGTATGTTATTGCTGGATAGTTCCCAGATGAGTTAAATCAATAAAGTTGTGGCCTAATTAAACCACATTCCTTGCATCTTGTCTCTTCCTGCATGTATGGGGCAATGCACAGATGTTGCTGTATGCAGGAGCAGCAAGGGACACACCACAAGAGTGCAAGTTACCAACATTAGTCAGAAGAGGAAGCTGTTGACTGAGTGTGTATAGCTAACATGAGGCATTTCCCTCTGACCCAGTAGAGAAAAGGCCTGTCTATGCTACATACAGAACCATGTTAAGTATAGTTATGCTTTTCTGCACTCCTCCTGCTGGGCCATGAGGAAGTGCTCTGTGTCAGCAGTACACACTATGCACAACTACTAAAAAAAAAAAGGCATGAATATAATGAGGTGTCAGTTCAATTCTAAAGGCTTGTTCTTAGAATATGGGGAGGGAAAGCAGGAAAAGGGAGAAGCTGATATACAAAAATACCAGATGTGGGGTGAAGAAAAAGATGGAGAGAAATGAAATCACAGAAGTCAATTGCTTGATTTTAGGGTGGAAATTGTATCTGAGATTCTTTCAAGTAACCTCATTAATAGTGATAACAAGATTGGTAGCCAAAAGTAGCTCAGAAATAATACTTGCCTCTTAAAATGTTCAATTCCTGAAAATGAAAGAGCAGAGGAGGGAGTAGTTCCCTTCCCCCCATACCCAAAAATGAAAGCACTGTTTATGCATCATTCTTCCCACTTATATTTCAAGTAGGAGTGTGTGTGTGTGTGGTATATCACTTATTGTGAGCAACTCCATCTGTATATTGATTGTGCACACAGATTAGGAGATAATCTATTTTGATCATGTGAAGAAGAATTACTTTCAACGGTAAAATACCATTTGACAATACTGTAGCCATCCCTTCTTTTATATAAACATATAAAAACATTAACTTGTTTTTACTGAAGTACTTTATTATCTATAATAGACTTTCTTCAAATTGTTCATGAATTAACTACTTTTATCTTTTATATGGAATCATATAGAAAGGTAAAAAACTGGGCAATCTAGTTTTTCCATTCAAAGGAAAAATTCATCAAAAATACAATATAATGTCATCCTTCAGGATTATCTCCTGCTAACACGGAAAATATAACCACCAATGGAGGAGAAATAAAGGATAAATGGTATTACTGTCTTAATATTTACATAATCACATTTACATATCTGATTCTAAACCATCTTAAACTCATTCAATGCCTGTTCAGAAATTTTAAAATGAGAGCCATAAAAATGCATGTAACAGTAAAACTTGAAAAATTAGACTGTCATTCATTAAAAGCTGCTAGCAACTATTCAGTCCTAATACATGCTGTCAGGCAGTGCAAGAAAGAGACTGCTGTTCTTGCCCCGAACATAGTGATCCTGCTCCAAGTAACCTTTAAAATTCCCTTGACTGCAGAAAACAGTGTTGATCTCAGATCACTGAGAAAACAGTCTCATAAATAGGAGACTGAAAGTCACACAAGTCGCACAGTGTTCCGTAAAGGCCAAATCCTGCTTTCTGCACTCACCCCAAGTAAACAGGACATACACAGGGGAGGCCTGTGTAAGGGATGGGGTGGAATGCCTACCCTATGCTACTAAGGTTAAGTACTCATTCTGCTCCCACTACTGAAGCCTCAGGGTTGCAGTAGCCTCTGACTTTGTTGTGCCCCTTCACAGGGTTGGAGAAGGTGTCAGGCCAATGGAACTACAATGTCATGAATTCCCCCCTCCATCGCCTCTGCATTCAACACACCCGTACACTAAGGGAGCACAACTCATCTTTGGAAAGTGGCTGTGGATCTCATCCACAGGCTTCTGCAACTTGCCTCCTCCTCCAAAACATGCTAGTTCCACTCTCTATCTGGCCTTCTATCCACACAGATGATGGATGGGATCAGGATTTGCCCCATGCATGAGCAAAAGAATTTGAATCAATCCACTGCCTCACTAGAAGCCAGTGAATGGCCTGCACTATTAAGAATATGTAGTCTTCAGAGCTCATCTCCGCTGAGCAGTCAAGGCCTAGTTTTATGCTAAGTAAATATCATCAGGAGAATTAGTGGGACATCCTATAAAACAATCAGTTACAATCAATTGCAACCACCTAACCAGGCATTCATGAAATCATAGGTTAGTAAGTCCCAGAACGTTGATGGGAAAATATGAGTGGAAGCCTTAAGATATTCTACACGTGGTAAAAAATTACTATAATATTTGGTATATACTAACCAGTACCTTGAGGCACAATGGCTAGGAGTCTTGAAAACAGGAGAAATGAAACTACCAGTAACACAAGAAAAGTGCAATAACCTCGGACCAAAGCAAACCAAAAAGAAACAAGTCTGCATTGCCATTTTAAATTACATTCTGTCATCATACATATAAAAAAAACAGAAGAGAATTTGCGCTTGACACATTCATTGTATCATATGAAACATCTTAACTAAATATGTTTCAGAGAATATACTTATAAACATAGTATGTTATTTCACAGAGTATAATTTACATTATAAAAATAATAATATTACAGCAGCATCCAGAGGGTCCAGTTCAGACCAAGACTCCATTGGTAGATGCTGGGGGAGTCCTGCATCACTGCATGTGAGCAGAATTCATGGCCCCCACAGATTTCTTGGCTTTCCTGCAGAAAAATGACTTCTGATGGGGAAGCAAAGGGAAGCTGCAAGAGTGGCCACACACCCCTCCCAGGCAGTGCAGACAGGTCAGTTTGGGAAACCAGAGTAGCTGCTAGAGACATAAATCATCACTGAGATTGAATGGCTGGGCAGTCGTGCGTGAGCGAGTGTGTGTGTGAGTGAGAGACACACACTGTCCCTCTCCCTTGCTATTGTGGCACACTTGGCATGGAGCGGCAACGCTTTAGGGTGTTTCTGGGGAGGCAGGTGTGGGGCAGGCTCTGTCCCCTCAGACAGAGCAGAATGTAGCAGCCTGCCTTAGTGAATTGTTCCCACTGTTCTTAGTGAATTCCCCCAGAAGTATAGAACAGGTGTAAAAATTTTAAGGCTCCTTTACATTGCCAGATTGGTGTAAAGGAGCCTTATTGTAAAGGACAGTGTGGCCTTATAAATGCTTATAGTGGTTTTGTGATTAGAACTGGTCTAAATTTTTGGACTGAAAAAAATTCCTATCAAAATGTGCTCCATGAGCTGTTTGCTAATGACTTTTCTGGGGATGGTCAGCAACCAATATAAATTGTGAGTTTGAGTCCCCAGCCCTTGCTTGCTCTTCAGTTGCCTATGATGCAACACTGAGCATATGGCTGCACATATTTGCTGACTAATAACTACAAGTAAAGGGTCAATACTAGCTACATTACTATTAGAGGAAGAGTTGGGGATCTCCTCCAATGCTCCCCACTCCCATTCTTCATCCATTGTATTATAGTTTAAATAAATTACTAAAATAATTGAAACCAGCGTGATTATATTGTGTTATTTTAATAAATAAAATATGCAGAATTTTAAAATATTGTTCACAGAATTTTTAATTTTTTGGTGCAGTGTTCCCCAGGAGTAAAACACGTACAAAGAGACTCTCTCAGACTTTGTTTGCATTAGATTTAGTCTTAAAATCTCCCACCATTGCCTCTATTCCACCAACAGTAGCAATAGCTGGAGCGCTAGCATAGAAAGACAGCTGGTGATCACAGGCATTTTAAAAGCCATGTCATCTACCTGCTTTGTGCAGGTATACTACTGTTCACGCTGTTACTACTAGTAGTGAAGCTTCACCAGTGGTAGCAAAAGCGGGAAATTCAGAGAAATTCTAATGCAGACACAGTAGGGTTGCCAACTTTCTGACTGCAGAAAACTGAAAACTCTAGCCCCATCCCTTCTCTGAGGCCCCATCCCTGCTCACTTCAACCCCCACACCCAGTCGCTCGCTCTCCACCACCACTGCTCACTCACTCATTTTCACTGGGCTGGAGTAGGGGGTTGGGATGAGGGCTCCAGCTGGGGGTGCAGGCTCTGGAATGATGCCGGGGATGAGGGGTTTGAGGTGCAGGAGGGGGCTATGGGGTGGGGCATGGAGGGTGAGGGCTCTGGCTAGCAGTGTGGACTCTGGTATGGAGCCAGGAATGAGGGCTTTGGGGTGCAGGAAGGGGCTCCAGGCTCGGGCCAAGGGGTTTGGAGTGTGGAAGGGGGCCCTGGACTGGGGCAGGGGTGGGTGAAGGTTCCAGCTGAAGATGTGGGCTATCATGTAGGAACAAGGATGAGGGGTTTGGGGTGCAGGAGGGTGCTCCAGGCTGGGGTAGGGGTAGAGGAGGGGGTGAGGACTCTGGGCAGCATTTACCTCAGGCGGCTACCGGAAGCAGCAGGATGTTTCCCCCTCGGGCTCCTAGGTGGAGGTGTGGCCAGGCAGTTCTGCATGCTGCCCCATCTGCAGGCGCCACCCCATCAGCTCCCATTGGCAGCGGTTCCCAGCCAATAGGAGCTGTGGAGCCAGCACTTAGGGTGGGGGCCATGCACAGAGCCCCCTGGCTGCCTCAACACCTAGTTGGAGGTGGGACATGCCATTGCTTGTGGAGCCACAGCAGGCAGGGAGCCTGCCTTAGCCCTGCTGCATTGCCAGACGGACTTTTAATGGTCCAATGAGTTGTGCTGACCAGAGCCACCAGGGTTCCTTTTCAACCAGGCATTCCAGTTGAAAACCGGACTCCTGACAACCCTATGACACAGCCTAAGAGCCAGAAATTACATCTCCAATTTGTATAGCACCAAGAGCAATCAGGTCCTGAGCTCAATTAAGGCATATGGGAGCTACTAAGTTATACTTAAATAATAATAAAGATTGACTCCATGAACACTTACGGAAATTTTAAAGGAAAAAAATTAACGTTTCAAGTTGGACCATAATGTGTATCGTTGTTGGAGGTGGGGGTAACCTATATAACTTTAAAAGTGAATATCATATGGGCATGTAGCTATATTCTGTTAACACCCTACTGCTTTCTATGAAACAAAAACTGAAGGGGGAGGATAGTAAAGCTTGGAAACTAATCTGGCACACTGTAACATATCTTTGTCATCACTAAACTTTTGCCTAACCCCAAACAAAATACTGAGCAAATTCTCCTGGACAGCCACCAGATCACAGGCCACAAAAATGTTTAGTGGACATAACAAGCATATGTGTTTTCAAAATTACAGCTCTGTGCAAAACCACAAAACCATAGGCTCAATTTTGTTGTTTTGTGATAAACATTAATTTTGCAAAATGAAAAGATTCTGACTCTTTGCAAGTCTCAGAAGTATGGAAACAAAGTTGCCTTTACCTAACTATCTACTACATAACAGCTGAACTTTAGTTCCATATCAGCTATTTATATCTGCTGTTCTTGGCCCCTGCTGATTTTTGTATTCGCTTGAAAGATTTGGCCAGGACCTTGCCCTACTGGCAAGTGCAGACTGGAAAGAAAATATAGCTCTTAACCAATTATGTCTCCTTGTTAACCTTGCCCCCATATAAGAATCTTCAAGATACAGTTGTTCCTGATGACTTCACCATGAACAGAGCTTTCATTAAAACTAATGCAAATAATTCATGATTCTAGGGGGGCGTTCTCCAACTTTTGATATAGTGATATTGTAATAATATATTATAATTATCCTAAAAAAAGTGAACTCTTTCAAAGTAACAAGATAGTGTATGTTTAATATAGTCTATCGATTGTTCTCAATGTCCACTGAATGTAGGACAAGCAGCAATGGGCTTAATCTGCAGCATGGGAGATTTCGGTTAGATACTAGGAAGAACTTTCTAACTACAAGGGTAGTTACACTCTGGAATGGGAATCCACAGCACTGGAGGTTTTATGAACAGGTTGGACAAACACCTCTCAGGGATGGTCTAGGATGGATTTATTTGATCCTGTCCAGTGCAGGGACTTGGTCTTGATGACCTATCCAAGTCTCTTCCAACCCCACATTTCTATGATTAAAATATATTATAATTGTAATCAATATAACCATTACATATTTAAAAACAAAAAAGCTGTAGTTTTTCTAAACAAACCAATTTTTCCCCAACTATAGCTACAATAAATAGATACAACCAAAATAGTAATTATATACCACTGGACTAACTAAAGTATATATATAATCCATCTCTGCTGATTCTGATATAATGTGACAGCTAATTCAGCATGACCTTTCATAACATATTGTAAGTTACAAAGTAATATCCAGACAGGGTTTATACTAGTTAGAGACCGAAAAGACCTATTAAATCAGAGTCCATCCTCTTGCCAGACAGAACACAGGCCTTCCAAAAGAAGGTGCATCACTTACTGAAGTAATTTACATTTAATCTTAGCTTGACAGCCTGTATGTTTTCCACTGTATGTGGTCTTAAGGAAACCATGTAGAAATTTAGATTTTTCCCCCCACACAAAAGTACCCAATGCCAGCATAATGCCAAACTTCAACATACTTGTTACACAAAATAGCAAAATCATAGAACAGAACTTTGTACATGTAGGCAAAAGCTTTTAAAATCAGGTAGTTACTGTATCAATGATAAAAACCTGCTCTACTGCATTTCACTATTAAGAGCACTGTTCGACCCAGATGCTGTGCACAATTCATTAGTTTCTAGAGCAATTAATAAGTGCTGTACTATTCTGCACATTAGACCTTAATTATGCAACAAGGCTCTTGATTTATGCAGTACAACTCCAATGAATTCTAGGGCAAATAGGGAATTATGAGGCCATGTTAATCAAGCATTAACTTATTAAATAACCTTCAATGTTACTGAAATTCTAAAAATGCATCATAAATTGAAAAATAAATTAATGCATGTTATTTATTTGCACTATAGCAGAGGAATACCTCTGCTCCCTGGATCAGGAGTTCCATAGGAGAGGAGCCCATCTTAACTGCATGTTCAGCCATGGGAACAGGAAGGTGGGGCACGCATCAGCATGAGGGTCAGAAGGGCTGCAATACTGTGTCTGGAAAGGAAGGCTTGAAAGAGGCACTACTGTCCAGAGCTCCTGAGCTACATAAGATCAGAGCATGATTTTTGCAGAGCGAGGGGCTCCTATGCTGCACTATCCAAAGCTATATACAATAAGAGCAGGGCTTTACTCCTTGTCAGGTACACAGTGAGGAACAGTGAAGCCCCACAAGAGTGCTTCACTTCTTTGTGCCTGCCTTCCAATGAGAAAAGAGCCATTGGGCCAGTTGAGTTCATCTTTGCTTCCCTGTGTCAGAAAGAACCTCCCTCTGGCAGTCCTCTTGTACTGTCCTTTAAAGGGCAGTAGCATCAAAATAGACACAGGAAACTTACTGAGCTTCCCTATGTGGGGAGAAACAGAAAAACCAGAAACGCAAAAGGCAAAGTAGTGGGCAGACCAGGTGAGCAGAGGAAAAGTGGCAGGAAAATGTCAATTTCTGTAAATTTATGCAGCACAGATTTATATGGCATCTTAGCAAAATGTAAATTATGTGGCCATTTATGGCGTTGCATCACCTGATTATACACAGGTCCCTATTGATAAAATTTGCATGAACTCCAACATTATAAAACCCACAAACCTTTGTCAGCTTAGTGTTAAAATTGCTAAAATGTATTTCATATTTTTCTCTCTCCCCCACCACTCTCACATGCGCTAAAAAACAAAAATAGCACAAATTTAAGCAACATTCATGCAACACAATACCAAACTCCATGCCTTATCCCACTGCCATCATGATACTCTCTTTAGCATGTTCACTTAATTCAACAGTACTATCCCCCCAATACTCATATTAAAAAAAAAAGATCACACTGCAACACACATCCTTACCTTCCATATGTCACTTTGCGAAAATATATAAAATTACTCATCCTTCTCATGCTCGCCATATATGGGGTGGCCCTGTGTGTTCCCAATGGCTCCTGTCTGCATGCTGTGACAAGGTTCCCGTGGAGCTGTGCTGACATTCTTGTAACCCATAATTCTCCCCTAGAGTGAGTGGGTTTTGCTCAAAATTGATACACACACAATTCAAGCTGCATTAAATTTTAAGCATATTCTCCACAAGGTTAGTAGAGAGATAATACATGTTCCAGGTTGCCCCCTCCAGGCCTGTCCCACACACAGATCCCCAACCCTCACATGACCCCCACAGGGTCCAAGGAGATAGGGGACAGTGCCATGGAGGCAGCTACTCCTTGGGTGAAATTATGCCTCTCCCCCTTGAAGTCAATGGCAACACACTCATTGACTTCACTGGGCCAGGATTTCACCCCTTGTGTGCAAAAAGGAAGACTGACATATGGATCTCAGAGTAGGAGCCTGGGAAAAGTAACAGCTGGCCCTAAAATCAGTAAGAACTACATAAAAAGAACAGGAGTACTTGTGGCACCTTAGAGACTAACACATTTATTTCAGCATGAGCTTTTGTGAGCTACAGCTCACTTCTTCGGATGCACAGAATGGAACACACGTTCCATTCTATGCATCCGAAGAAGTGAGCTGTAGCTCATGACAGCTCATGCTGAAATAAATGTTAGTCTCTAAGGTGCCACAAGTACTCCTGTTCTTTTTGCAGATACAGACTAACACGGTTGCTACTCTGAAACCTAAGAACTACTTGTTGCCCTGAATTTGTATGCTGTACCACTTGTATTTACATCAGCGGAAGTTGCAGCTCTAGACTGACAGTAGTTTCTGGCTCTAGGTAAATAAACACAACAGAGAATATGATTTTAGAAAAACATAAAAAAGCTTCATTAGAGAGAGATCCAAATAAGAGTTTTTCATATGGCAGGTGATGAATACACAGGTCACATTATATGAGAAAGCTTTGACACTTAAGCTAATATTTCATATTTTTTTAAAATACATAGATTTTTAACAGTTAACTTCTGCATTCTGTGACCTACACAAAATAATTCAAACAAATCCTAGCTGCTCAATTCACCCCATGCTGGATAGAAAACATTACAGGTTTTCACTAGACACCTGCAGAGCCCTAAGACCCAGATCCTGCAAAGACTTACACATATGCTCAAACTTAAGCATGTTTGTAAGTCTATATAGGATCAAGGCCTAGAATATTAACTTAACTTTTGTTTAGTTAGAAGGATGTTCATAGTTGCTGAAATCATCAGAGCACCATTTCCTGTTATCAAAGTAAAACACACTTAATTATGCAGAAAATAAATTACCTGTTCTTAAAGAAACACTGATGCCTCTTGGAAAACTGAAAATGTTCAGTTTAAGGAGAGTGGATGGCTCAAAGGAATGTAGTGGGTTAAAAAGGCTTTCATCTCTAGTTAGGGATTCAAATTCATCCCAGGCTGTTAATAAGTGAAAACAGTTACTGTCGCATGGCTGTCTGAAAGCCTGGGTGAAATGATTTGGATGATTTCAGTTCAGTTTCCAGGAAACAGGTATGGCTATCACTCTTTTGAATAGTCTTAGCAGAGAAGGAACTCTCTTTTCACCAGAGCTGGAGTTAGAAATTTGAGATGGGCCTGTAATACAATTTTCCTTCCCAAGCTGAAATCCTGTCCACCAAGAACACAGAACTAAAGAAGAGAAAAGGTGGTCACTTAACCAAGAACAACCAGATTCAGGGTCAGAACTAGAAGTAGAGCAGGTAGAGCCTCTTGCTCTCAATTTTATGGTTAATCCACTGAACCACACTGCTTCTTCACAACAGAGAACTGTCCCATTTTCTTCAATCAGAAGCCTCACTAGGTGCTCAGCAGAGGAAAGAGCTAGCTTCCAGCAGAATATGTTTGCAATGGCCCAAGCACCATCAACAGCAACCTGTATCCCCCCCCTAGCAATGCCATTGTCTATGCTATGTCTGTTATGTGGACAGAAGACTGCAGTCTCCAGGGCTGGCCATATATAAAATATATGGAGATATACCTATCTTATAGAACTGGAAGGGACCTTAAAAGTTCATCAATTCTAGCCCCCTGCTTTCACTAGCAGGACCAAGTACCATCCCTGACAGATTTTGGCCCCCTCAAGGATTGAACTCACAATCCTGCATTTAGCCAATGTTCAAATCACTGAGCTATGCCTCCCACCCGCCAGGAGCACTAAATTCACACTGAAATAAATTAAATTGTTCTATATAGAACTAATTCTCTTTATGTCATATAAAGTTTTCTTTCATTGCTCAGGAATATATGCATTAAAATAGATTTATTTTTCCGGAAGTCATCTGTTCCGACTGCTTAATCCTCAAGACATAATTAGTTATGTTTGTGACATAACACAGCAATTTACTGTAAAGTAATAAACAGAATGTTATGATTTCAGGTGAGGGACACAGTAAAAGCAAGCTTGCTTTTCAGAAAAAGACCTGTTTTACAAAGAGAAAAAGGATTAAGAGAAATACGTAATACATATAATGGCAAAGATCCACTGATGTGCTGGAAAACTGAAGAAATTCTAACATCTACTACTTTTGCTTGAAGGCTGTCTGGATTGTAATTTGAAATCGTCTAGAACATGTAGCCAGTTTAATGTACAACAAATTAGCAAAACAGTTTTTAAATAATTCATCAGCAATGCAAAGTCAGGACATATTTTCAGGCATAGTGACATTAAAAATACTCAGTGGTAATGATCTGCTGGTAAAGCTTGGTGGAAAACCAGGAGCTTCAATAGGGATCTAACAAAGTATACAAACTTTGGGCCCATTCATTTGAAGAGTTCTGTTATGCAGAGAACCCAAGATCAGACCCAACATGTCGCAATCCTGAAGAGACTTATACAGGTGCTTAACCTTAACATGTAAGCACATGTACAATGAGACTAGTTTCAGGAGTACAGTTGTGCAGGTACATAAATCTTTGCAGGATCAGGGCCTATATTAGGACTCCTCTTGAGGACCATACTTACTCAGTGACCAGAAAATGAAGGTAAACTAAATCTGTAATTATTTTTTATTAAGTTCTACTTTCTTGATAAACTCAGAGTACAAAAAGTTACAGTATTTAGCCAATGTTCCCTGGCTTGGTCACTGGATATAAAAATGTGGCTCTTAAAGACATGGTTTGATCAGAGAACAAAGATAATACCCAATTCTGTGTGGTAGACTAACAGTCACTGTATTTTATTTTACATGGGTTCATGAGGTCAGAAGAATGACAAATAATGTGGTTTTAATTCTTGTCCCCAGATGTCTCATATTGTTCAATGTTTTTATTTTGACTACTATTCTCATTACACTTTTGCTAATGCAAATATGAATACTAAGTAAGTGTACCTGGAGCGAGGAAACAGTGAACCTCTTGAATGTCCTCAGATATGAGAGTAATCATCCAGTAATTAATCTGTAGTGCTTCTGTACAGCATTCAAAACTCGTATTATTTTTTGAGCATATATGTTTAACTATGAAGGAAAAAGTGCAAGAAAACAAGAGTTGATTCTTTAAATACCCACACACCCACCCATACAAAGGCGAAGTTGAGAACATGAAATTTAACTATGGAAAGTACATTTTAAAATTATGTAGCACCACCCATATCCATGACTATGAATCACAGATAACCTGTACCACACAAAGAAGGTTCCAATTCTGCTTCCATTCAGGTTAATGGCAAAACTCTCATTAACTTCAATAGGAGCAGCTGAAGATTCAGTTAAATGTTAGCAGTCAGTAGTAGAAGAACCTACTTCTGCTTATACAGAGAGACAGCCACTCAAATCTGCACACTACCCTAAAAAGACTTTTCCTCCCTCAGAGAAACTAAATACCAAACAACCATCTAGTCAAGGCTTGAAGCCACCAAATCCTGGGGTTATTGAAAGAAAGCCTTGCTCACTATTCTGAGAGCTCCTCTGAATTTCAAAATGAAGTTTGTTCCTTACGTATATATGAAAAAATATTTTATAAAACGCAGAAGTTATGATTACAAAGCCTTCCAACGATGGTCAATGCATGCAATACAACCTTCTCCTTTACATGTAGTTGGAAAACTGTCATTTTTTGCAACATTTAAGATGTAACCGCAGTCAATCTACTTTTACAAAGGAGGAAAGCTATTTAAGCTTGCGTGCATATAAAAAGTAGCCTGACTCTTCAGTTCTCAGGAACAGCTTGATCTAAGCCTGACCACAATGACTAAATCGTTTTCCATTCTCATGGGTAACTAATTAACTCTTTCTCAAAAAGCCTGGTTATAACTACACGCTACATTTCCTACCACTCACTCGTCTCCTTCCTCAGTCAGGGAGCAAAGTTGGGGAAAGCAGACTGCCCTAGCCCCCTGCGGCGCGGGATCCCCTGCGGATCTCAGCACTTAGCCGTGGGGCAAGTAGCAGCTTTGAAGTCTTCCCCTCCGAAGTTTGGTCAGTTTAACAGCACCGCTAAGCCGCAGGCAGAGGCTCAAATCCCGGCGCCTGGGCCACAGGAGCCGCCCAGCGGGGACTTTCCGGGGCTGGAGCCCTGCTGAAGGGCTTGGCCAAGACAGCTGCCCCACACTGAGCGGACTCCCGCCCAGGCGCCGCGCCAATCCAGCGAGCTCGGCAGAGAGACGCCCCTAGCTGCGGGGCTCGCCTGGCCCCAGACCCGGACTTGGAGCACCCCAAGGTCACCTGCCCCAGGGACTCCCCCCACTGCTGGGTCCGGGGGGGGACACTCCCCTCACACCGCGCTCTGCCGGGGCGGGGATGCTCTTCTCCCGCCCGCTGCGCCCCTTCTGCCGACCCGCCAGCCCCGGAGATGTGAGGAACGGGGAGGGGGACCAAGCGCAAACTTTCGGGGCTACTTACTTGGCGGCTGGCAGCTGCCTCCCCCTGCCGCGCTGGGGAGCCTCTGGGCGGGCGGCGGCTGCACTCTGGCTAGCGGGACTCCCTGCGCTGCAGACATGCCCCGGGCAGCGGAGCGGCTCGGGCTCAGGGTGCGCCACTGTAGGGAGCGGCGGCACCGGCGCTGCGCGGACTGGAGAGGGGGAGCGCCCTGCTGGGAGCGGGCTGTGCGCTCCGCCTGCCCCAGCCGGTGCCAGATCTGCAGCAAGCCTGGCAGCCCGGGTCCTTCTCTCCCAGCCACCGACGACTTTCAATTCACCTGCAGGCGGGAGCGGCGCGGAGCCCTCCCGGCAGGCGGCGCGGCGGGAGGGGCCGAGCGGCGAGCGCTCCGGCTGGAGGAAGCTCCGGCCGCCCCTCCCTCTCCCGCTCGCCGGGGCGCGCACTCCGCTCGCCCGGGCCGCTCCGCAGCTCTCCCCGGGACTGCAGTCATTGCGTCACCGCCATCCCCACCCTCACCGCGGGGGGAGCTGCCGCTGCAGGAGCCAAGGTGCTGGCTCGGGGGGCCGGGCACTGGCCTGGGTGTGGGGATTCCGAGCCCCCGTCAGGGGAGCTGACGCCTTGTGCAGGACCAGCTTCGCGGACGGGCGGGTGGGGCTCATTCCCTCAAGGTGCGTCTTGGGACGCTCACTGGCGCACAACGGGCTGCGTCTGTATCAGCGGCTGCCCCCGAATTCAGGTGCGAGATCGTTCGCAGCCGCTGCAAGTCACCAGGGGCCCTGCCCGCCGCGCTCTCAGCCCTCGCAGGTTCGGGGCCCCCGCCGGGGCTGACCGGGCCCTTTGGGACCAGACAAAGCCCAGAACATTTCAAACGTTTGGCTCCCACAGGGGTCGGGTGGCCGGGGCCAGCCAGCAGCTCATATGGAAAATCACACAGACGTGGAGCCTCTGACAGCACCAGCTTTCACCCTGAAAAGACAGTTTCTGAGCAGATAGGTACTTTAAGGGGTAGAGGTTTAAAGGGCTGTAAAGAGACTCGGCCTTTGCTTCCCGTTGTGAACAGATACCGGGGAGGGGGCTGCTGTTTGGCCTGAGATTTGTCTGTTTTGGGGGGAAGAGGGGGCGAGACCTTTCCTGCCTCCTCGCCGAGTTACCACTGTTTGCATTTTCCATTCTCTTCGTGCGACCCAGTACACTGGGTTCGTTTGGGGGGTTTAGTGCATGTGCGTTTACACAGCTAAAAGAGTGCCTCGCGGAGACTCCTTCCGAAACAAAACCAAGCCCTTCGGGATGCCCCCACTGGACAGTATTCGAAAGGCCGGACTGTGATGATGCTGAAGGCACTTGAGTCATTAAAGTTGGCACTTGCCACTCCCCTTTTTTCCCCCTTGTTGTTTCGGAACAGTCTTGTGATGCTACATGCAGAATCCTCGGAAGCTACGTCCCCCTGGCTGCAAAGGGCTATCTGGCTAAGTAGGGAATGCAGGATCAGGTAATATCGTAGTTCCCATTTTCCTAACATTCTTGTCTTCTGTGCCTCTCATCTTTCAGTAGTTGCTGAACCTTGCCCTTCCTTATAGCCTGGGAACATGCGTTATTCTGTAGGCAAGTTAATGATAGAAAGGTAAAGGAGGCATCATTTGAGTCCTAAAAATCTGCAGTATCAGAGCAGAAGCAGCCTGTCAATTTCTTTCCTCAATTACAAGCTCTGCAGTCACCTAGAAGCCCCCGTGAATTTTCCTGTAAAATGTTCATGCTGGTTTCATTGTATGCTGCTGCTGCCTACCAATACTTCGATTACCCTCACTGGTTTGTAAGTCACTCAGCTAATCTTTAAAATATTAAAAAAAATCTCTAAAATATCATGTGAACTAAATAAAGCTACACTGAGTACTTCAACCATGTCAGTTCTATGGCCTGGATCCCTCAAGCAGTTATGCGCGTTTGATCTTAATTCCATTGGCAGCATCTGCACTGGTAAATATATCATGTTAGAACACATTTTTATTAGCATAATATTAAATAATGTATCACCTTCTGCTGATAGCCAAATTCATGATCACCATGACAAGCTAACATATTTAAGTAAGTCTGTCCCTGACTGCACTTTTGATAACATTTTTAAATATTACCCTCCTTGTCTACAGTAAGGGCAGAATAGTATTAAGTTAATTTGAACCAGTTAGTTAATATAGTTTCTAACCCGCTGTATTTTCCCCGTGTAGACATGGCCATCTTCTTCAAGAGACCTACTCACAGAAGTAAAATGAAGCATATACATAAATGTTTGCAGGATAAGAACCTCTATGAGTAAATCAAAGTTCTGAAAAGCACCTTAAGCAGGAATCACACTAAACAAAGAGTGCTGGAATAGTATAGGATCCTGGATTAATTTTACCTGCATTAACCCATAGAAAATACTGCAAACACAAGTTTGTTTACTCTGTTTTTTTTTAAATCAATATTTACCCTTACCTGGAAAAACTGAATGTTAAGGGGTAAAGTAAATTCTCCCCATTGCTTTTTCCCCTTTTGTTTTTTTAAAAGCCCCTTGACATTGCCCATGGCCTACATAGTACCATATTGAAGATAGATTTTTTCAAAACCAGCAATATCTCCTGCAGGAGCTAAAAATGTTGTAAGTACTAATTGAGCTCTGAGGGATAAAGGGGCATTGGTGGGTAGAGGAAAGATAGGAAATATTTTAAATCCCTAATATTAGAGTGACAAGTTCTTTTAAAAATGTACAGACAAAGCTCATGTTCTAAAATAAGGACAACTAGAAACTCTGCCTTCCTTCCTAATTGGCACCCTCTGCCCCATATCAACAAATATCTCTCAACAAACTGGACACTCTAGTCTTTTATAATATGCAGCTAATTTGTTCATATAGTTTATGACTATGCTAAAGTAAAATCTATGAAATTGAATAATGATATTTAAACATGAATTTAGAACTACAACAAAACATTGTTAATTTATATTTTGCTAAACTGCACATTTAATAATCCAAAAAAATGTGGTGTTTGCCCTCCACTTAGATATAACATCAGATATTTCAAGGACCAGTCCCCAGCAGTTCATTTTTGCAAAGTATGATACACTGCATTTAGTACTATGCCAGTATTATATTATCTCTGTTATAGTAATGCCTAGAGACTGAAACTAAGATTGTGACTCCATTGTGCTGGCACTGTACATACACACAGTAAAAAGAATTCCTTCCCTGAAGAGCTAGACAGACAAAGAGTTAGAGGGGAAACAGAAGCATAGAGAGTGAAGTAGCTTGTCCAAGATCACACAGGTCAGTGGCAGAACCCATCCCGACTCCCAGTGTAGAGCCCTATTCAATAGTCTGCAATGTCTTTAAACACAAACCAACAAACTAAATCACAATTGCGAAAATTACATGTACAAAGTACAGTTTATGATGCCATATTTCATTTTCTTAGTGCCTACATTTGTGATGAACTCCCGCTGATGTTAATGGAATTTGCAGGTGTTTGGCATCTTACATGATGGAGCCCTTAGGCCAAATTCTGATCCCAATGGAGTTTTGCAATTGACTTGTGTGGTACTTAGATTTGTCCCATAGTTGCTAACTTGCAAAATTCATTAATTTACAATGGGTGTCCCAGACATTGATACAAGTTAGTAAAATTCTACTGTAGATACTTATAAGAGGAATAATATTTGGATGACCTGCAACCAGACAGACCAGTTAATTTAAAATAAAAATCTGGAAATGACAACAGCTGCACTAATCATAAATGTTTAATTTGTGATATAGTTCTTAATTACATTTTTCCAACTTTGAATTCACTTTAAATATAATTCTCAAGAGTGTTGTTTTTGTTAAGTTTTTAATGCTTCCAGGGACATAGCTCCATGAGCAGATGCATCATGAGCAATCATTACACTGATGAAATTGGCCCACAGTGCAGAGTAGTTTTATCCGAATATCAATATTGAGGTGAATCTGAACAGTTGTATCCCTGTGAGGTACTTTTACAATGAATGAAAGCATGAAATATAAACAGTAAATTAAAATAATCAGAAAAAAATGTCTTCTGTCTTCATATTTAATAAGCTACAGGGAGTTATGTATATATCAAAACTCTACATGTGGAAACAACTGATGAGAATTGGATCAATCTTTTTTTTTAAAAAGATACACAGTGGGGCTGAGACCAAGCCTGGAAGATTCTTCCTAGAAGGGAAATAAGTTATAACTGAGTGAGTGAAACCAAGCCACTATAATGGAAACATCTTCTCAGCTCTAAATACAGCGTTAGCTACCATAAGGACTTGATACTCTAGCAAAGAACTTCTTCTGTAGCTACTTCCTCAGCTGCTAAGTGATCTCTACTCCCATTGATTTCAGAGTTTGAGGGCTGGTCTACACTACGGGGGGAAATCGATCTAAGATATGCAACTTCAGCTATCTGAATAGCGTAGCTGAAGTCGAAGTATCTTAGATCGAGTTACCTACCGTCCTCACGGTGCGAGATCGACGTCTGCGGCTCCCCCTGTCGACTCCACTACCGCCGTTTGCGTTGGTGGAGTTCTGGAGTCGACAGGAGCTTGTTCAGGGATCAATATATCGTGTCTAGATGAGACGTGATATATCAATCCCCGAGAAATCGATTGCTACCCACCGATACGGCCGGTAGTGAAGACGTAGCCGAAGTCTCCTAGCACCTTACAGGAAGCACTCTGCCTGTGTGGATCAGCATGCAGGACCGGGGCCTTGTAAACACACATACTTCCACCATCTTAGTTAAACCACTCCAAAGTCATGTGCAGGCACTCATTTCAGTTTAGCTTAAATCTGTTCCCAATCATTTTAAACTGAACTGAAGTAAGTGTCCACCCAGCCTTTTACAATAATTAAATCTGGTTAAAATAACCCCGTAAGTTAAAATGGTGCAATTCTATGTGTAGACAAGCCCTAAATTGGGACCTGCTCCTCCACCTATTGAAGTAAATGTCAAAACTTCCAGTGAATTTACTGAAAGCAGGATTGGGGTCCTTACAGTGGAGTTAAGCAATACTTCTGCTCCGTTGAAATGGAATTCTTCAAAAGGAATCTTCTTGAAAAGCATGTCTGTATTCGATACATCCTATGATAAAGAAGCTCTATATAAACGTGTACGTCTGTTATGGACAGCAAGATTCTATATTGATATAGAGCTATTCTCAGGAAACCACAGTAAGCAACAAATTAAGAGGACTGGAAACTGGTACTCAGCTAAAGATCAATGTTTCTAAAAATGCTTTTTGAGATGTGATACGCCCCTACTTTTTGAGGATGCTTGTGCTACAGTAATATTTTCCATTTATGATTCTCAATTATCAAATGTAGAAATGGAGGAAACTGTTTAGATGCACTGTCCATAAATCTTCTGTATATGGACTGCTGGTTTAATTGCTCTGCTTTTGCTTTAATTAAGTTTGTACTGTGTTGGAAGCAATTTAAATCATTCAGCATTTGGAAAACATGCCCAAAGGAACCCTTTTGCACCATGGAAGAAGAGGAAGTGATGGGGAGGGTAGACGAGTACTACCAAAAGATAAACTTTACACACTTTGTAAAAGTAGCAAAGAGTCCTGTGGCACCTTATAGACTAACAGACGTTTTGGAGCATGAGCTTTCATGAAAGCTCATGCTCCAAAACGTCTGTTAGTCTATAAGATGCCACAGGACTCTTTGCTGCTTTTACAGATCCAGACTAACACGGCTACCCCTCTGGTACTTTACACACTTTGACCATTTTAGAACAGTCAGAAATAATGTGATGGAAGACTTCCCTCACATAAGAACGGGCATACTGGGTAAGACCAAAGGTCCATCTAGCCCAGTATCCTGTCTTCCGACAGCGGCCAATGCCAGGTGCCCCAGAGGGAATGAACAGAGCAGGTAATCATCAAGTGATCCATCCCCTGTCACCCATTCTCACCTTCTGGCGAAAAGCTCACTTTCCTCCTGCTGTCTCAAAGGATTTGCTCTTACAGTAACACTTTATTTTTTCTATAAGGACCAGAACACACATTTGCTGTTTCTGCAATTGTGCAGTTTCTGCAATTGTGCAGTACTGATCATTCTGTGCAATGAAGTATTTGTAAGTCACCTGAATTGATTAAGTATAGTATTGCACTGCTGTAGAATTATTTAGCAAAGGCACTGTTCCCAGAAAGCACCATTTACAGCAATGCAGAGCCACTGCAACAGAACAAAAACCCTGTGGAGGTCAGGGACCTTGGAATTCAGACTCTGAGCCAAATTTATCCCTGAGTGTAAGTCATCCTAGTTTTGCAGTCAATGGAAAAATTAGTTTAGCGCTCAAAGTTTTCTCTGGTCATAGACATCTTGGGAGGTGGGAAGAGGGATGTTTGTTTCTTCCTTTGAAATTCTCCCATAGATATATCCTTTTGTAGTTTGTTAGACTTAACTTCAGAACTCACAGAGAAAAAAAATTGCAGAAAAACTGTCCTTCAGAAATTTCCCAATTAACAATGTCTCTAATGGAGGAGGAAGAAAGGAGTACTGCAACAAATTACAGTTCATCCTAGCAACAGTCTCTCTCCTTTCAGAACACAACCCTTCACTAAAACTACTATCAGCAGAAAATACTGTAATTAAAAAGGGCAGATATATATATAAATATTTATCTAAGGGGTTTATAATATCATCCATCATCACAATATCTAATCTCTGATGGAAATAATGCCAGCAGAATGGAAAATTCTCTCTTTATAATAAATGTAAAGGAAAACTATCACAAATTAAGAATAGCACATTTATTTACGTGTATAACACTATGGATATTAAAACTGAAATAATTAAAAAAAATCTAACTTCAGTGTTTATGGTATTTATCTTTTTCTGTTTTACCATGGTTGGACAAGGAAATTAGTGATCTATTAATGATGACTTATAAAGGGAACAATAATAGATTTCTGTTTTGCTTCATTAGGATTTAAAGAACACTTGGGAGATTTTTCTGCCTTTTATAAACTTTAGGAATACCACGAATATTGTCTCTTTTCTTTCCTGGTTTTATGGAGGTCTCCTTGAAGGATGCAGAGACGCGGACTGGGAACTCTCCTTGCTCCAATTGATAAGATGGGAACAAAAATACTTTTTCTAACTGTTTGGCAAAACCAATTTCACTTTATACCTGTAATGTAATTCATTTATACCTGTATACCTGTAATGCAACTGGATTAATGAGTCCTGAATTTCTAATATAAAAACCCCAAGCAGATTGTTATTGCATTACAGTAATGTTAAATCTGCCAATTACTACATATATGAAAAGCCAATCCCTTCCCCAAAGAGCTTACCTTTGCCTCCAAGGTCATTTCACCTTATTCACAGTTTGACTTTCTGGTTCGCACACACTGTCAACTCACTGTTGGAGTGGCTGGTTTTTTCACATCTGCAAGATAGCTTTGACACTTTAAAAATGTTTTGGGTTTGAATTATTAAAATTCTTAAGAATTATAATTTTTTTTACACAAGACTAATATTTTTGGTCTGAACTACCATACTTCACAATAAGAGACAAGATGGATGAGGGGTAATATCTTTTATTGGGCCAACTTCTATGGGTGAATGAGACCAGCTTTGGGGCTACACAGAGCTATTCTTCAGGTCAATGTAGCTCTAAAGTTTGTCTCTCATTGTATCAACTTCTGTTAGTGAAAAAGACATTGCCTTTTGCCCACCTTGTCTCTCTAATGTGCTGGCATCAGCACAGCTACAACACTGCAAATATACTTCACAATGTCCATTTAATTACTGCTGAAAGCATAGAAAGCCAAAGTTTTTTGTTACTCTTTAGGGTGGAAAATGGAAATGATTTAGCTTGCCAGTTAACTCTGAAATGGAATCACTAACCCAATATCCTAAAATTCTGTTCCAAGCTCAATTTGAACAAGACTACCATTATCTGCAATAAAAGTGGAATTAAGTCCATAACGTATAACTGAAATGGGAAGAGTAGCAAAAGGACTTGTTTAGTCAATAGATTTATTTAGCAAGCCATTTAAAGATTACAGTTATCACCAACTCTTTAGGGGCAACTTGATGCCATATCCTTGTCTACACTACTAAAAATACCAATAGATTCAATGTGCATAAGTGAGCCAATGCTGAACATCATTTAACAGCAGCTGTAGGCCAAATACTATTCTGTAATGTGGACAAGGTGACAGAAAAAGAGAAAAGTGTTTGTTTTATAATATAACTTGCCAAGAAAGTGGAATGGCTGAACAGCCATGTAAGACAGGCTCAAGGAGAATAATGCAAAATAGACAGAGCATCTCTTCCCACTAACCACACACAAATACTACTCAGTAATCTATCTCAGTCATCATGCTACCTGATTTCTTGACGGAATAATGGCCAAACTTGGATGGTGCCAGCTAGGAACCTAAATCCACATTTAAGTGCCTGTTTTTAAACAGACCTGATTTTCAGAGGTGTGGCGCACAGCTGCACACATACTCGTAAGGCAATGAGAGCTGCAGGTGCTCTGGAATTTTTTTTTTTAAGTCAGACCACAAGTTTGTTTTAGGTGCCTAAATATGGATTTAGGTATTTAACTTCAACAATCCAGTTTTTAAAATTGTAGTTCAGAGTTAATATTGTGAAACCAAGGGCCCATTTTATAAGTCTTGAAAATATGTTACATGCCTGCTCCATTCATTCAAATCCATTAATGCGAATCGACAAGCTATACAAGGATAAGCTAAGCTTTGCTGGGACCTCTCAAAGTGTTCAAGAGCCTTCTGTGTGCTGTGGACCTGTTTGTGAACCTCTGACTTAGTATTTCAGATCCCAAGTCTCAGTCAAAGTTTACAATTAAAATAATAGATTAAAATCTTATTGTCCCATCCCTACAGTGAGAAATAAAATGCAATGTACATCTTCCTTTTACCTCAGGTAACCTCTCTGCCTCACCCACAGAATGAATTTGCCCTTAGTGCCAAGCACTAATTTCCTGTAATCCAAAATTAAACTACAAGGGAGAATCTCTCCAAAAAGGCCGCAAACAATTCAGTCCAATAGTTGCCTTCAGGTGAACAGAGATTAGTCTACATTTTTGTTTTATTTTCCTGGACTGAAACACAAATGCCTTCCTTCTTCTCCATTCCCTCCCCTCCTCCCCACACCAAACAGTGGTTATGAAAGTCAATGTAATTCGACCATCATGTAAGGTACTTTTAAATGATGATTTGCCAATTCAAACTAAATATGTTAAACTATGACTTTACTAAAATCTAAATCTGAACCTTAAGGACTGTATTAAAGTGTTCAACTACTAGTCCCTCTATCTTCAAATCACTCATTGCTCACAAACCGGTGTCCTATTTTGAAACTAGTGAGTTCTACATATTTTGCTACCCTAGACAAATTGGAAGATGTCTGTTCCTTGTAGCCTCTGAGTTAAGCAAACTATGGCTTGTGGAACTGGATATTCTCCCCAGATAATTTTTTATTTTTAATCTAGAATAGCTCCTTCATAATTTAATGGAGCTGCCCCAGAATTAAACTATTCCACTGTCAATATAAGTAGTTCCTAAATATTTTGCTGCCCCTAATATTTTGTTGCCATAGATGACTGCCTGCTTTCCCTTTATAGAAAAGGTTTCTTATGTGGTATCATGACATGGGCATGATAAATTATCACCCCAAACAGCTGAAGCAGCTAAGAATTTATCTGGAGGCAAATTTAATTTTATATAAATTAGTACCTGTGAAAGGTGCCAGATTGACAGCTCCGGACAGTGAAACTTTCCATCCACAGAATAGATACTGCACATTTGGAGCAATAAGGGCTTCCCAAATATGGCCCACTGAGTGCCTCATCTCTGACCTGGAGAGATTACATTTACGATTGATAAAATAGTCCAGTTACCATGACTACTGAATGCTTGATCTGTCTTCTAATAGTGCCAAGTACACCAGTTAGTTCCTGTAAAAATAGTGATTTTTTTTTTTGTAGCCGGGACAACTTTCCAGAGATTTTAAGGCTAAAAGGTATCATTAATGATCACCTACTCTGACCTCCTGCATAACCTAGAGCACCTCACCCAATAATTCCTGCCTAAAGCCCATAACTTCTGATTGAGCTAGAGCGCTAGAGCAGAATGTAACTGAGATCAATTCATATCATAAAGGCTACTGAATGACCATCAGAGAGTAATGTCTTTGTGAATCTACTCTAGGTCAATAATAACAATGGTGACCTAGGTATGTAATAATCCATATTCATTACCAATCCCCAGGTCCATTTCAGAACCTTCAGAGGCAAGTTTTAGATTATGTACGTGAATCACTACCATTTCCATTCTAAGGATTCATATGAACATCAAGAGATTCAGTAGATGATCAAACAGAAGCAAATTCTGGCCTTGTTTAGTCTAGCCACTTTTAGAGAACCTCCCATTACTTCATCTCCCCGATGGTACCTATGGCAGTAGCACTAACGTAGACACAGCACTGATGTTTTTAACCACTGTTACATAAACCTGCCACCTAGACAATGTGGTAAAAACACTGGTACCCTGAGAGCTCTAACTCTCCAACTGTTGCTACAATCAATGCAGCTGCGCCAGTGCTAGTGAAATGGTAGTAGACTTCCCAAAGAAAGATTGCAAAGGCTGGGTCTGCACTAATAGTCAGGTCATTCTTTTTCAGAGGAGCAAGTTGAGCTGGAAAATCTAGACAGGAAAATAAAAGCATCTGAAAAAGTAAATATTATTTTGATAACTAGGTAAATATTATATCTTAGTTTTAAGACAATAGCATTGTCATTCCTGTATCTTGTTATCATAAAGGTTTTAAAAAAACACTTTTATCTTCTAAGTCTGTACAATTACTGGAATATGCCAGAACTCTATGAAAGGACATTGCATACATGGGAATAAGAATAACTATTAGAAAATATGCTAAGAGTATTTCATTATGGGCAGAGGAAAGAATTATTTTAAAAAACCCACATTTTTCACTATAATATACATTTGAGTCAGAGTGTGAAATATTCTCCATTATACATTGGTTTTAGGTTCTATGAACTGGTTATGTCTGTAGTGTACCCCCCCAAGGATTCCAGCTGTCTGGCTGCCTACAGAGAAAAAACTGAGCTTGAGGAGGAAAAAAAGAAAAAAAATGGAAAAATACTAAAATTGTCTGTTTTGCTTGAAGTTTATAGTCAGGATAAACTATTTTGGTTGTACCCAAGGACCTGCAAAGAACAAAGTAAAGAGCACAATACAGAACAGAATATAGCAGCAAGTACATAACATTGTCTGTGTTCTCTTGTGCACTGGATAGAAATTCATTGTTTGCATATATCAATCATGATTTGCTACAGGGGATTCCTTGAGTTACTACATATCTTTAATACAGAGGAAAAGAGAGAAAAAGAAAACAGCTATTTCTGTCTGCTTACTTCTGTTTTGTTGGTTTATGACTTTTTGAAAACTAAGAATAGAGTTCATGTTACTGAAGCTTTGCAAGTTGAATAGATTACAAACTCACCTCTCCATTATCCAAAGTAGGGTGCTTTTAAGATTTTCTCTGGACATTCTCAAATCTCATTAGCACACCACAGATTGCAGTGATATAGCCAGATATCCTTAAGGGAATACTGAACATCTTTTAAACTCCCCATTCCTTTACAATTCTGCAATCTATTAAATGTCCAAAATCCACCATAGTGGTGATTTCTCAGCATTATCCATCCTAGAACTGGGGGAAAAAAATCAACCAACATAATACTGCATGAAATGAGTTTCTTAAAAAAATAAACCAAGCTGTTCACACGCTCTTGTCTCGTCCTATGCGTATTTTGTGTGTAGAGCTCTCACTGAAGTCAACAGGAGTTCAAAATGCAGAGTCCTTCCAGTCCTGGGTGTAGAGCCACTAATCATAGCATAACTAAACATGCACTTTTCTTGGGGCATTGTATCAGATAATACTTCTGATGTGGACACAGTGTAGTTGAAGACAGGGTGGATTTGATTTAAATCAAATTTATTTAAATCGTGATTAAATCACTAGTCAGGAAGACTCGATTTAACCATGGATTTCTAATAAAAGTGCATTCTTGTTGGTTGTTATAACCTTAACACACATTCTTTACAGCTCAGATATAGATGTAGGTTTCATTTTTAGAAGGCACACACTATACATTTTTAAAGTGATTTATTCTGAAAACTTTATGAATGATTGTTTGGTTATTTCATTTACCAAAGGTAAATGAAGCAGATATTTATGAAGTCATTGGAGGTGAACTACCTCCAATTCAATAGGTTAATCTTTAATATTTGGAGGATTATACTTGCCATGCTGTATGAGGAAAAGAACATTACCAGACAGACATTTAAATTGTTTTAACTAAAACAACAACATTATGTATTCTGGATGTTCTTCTTCAAGAGCAAACACATAATATTTTAACAAAACAAGAATATGAATTTTTGAATTTAGTTCAACATTCAAGTTTTTTAAAAACAAGTTTGTTTTTCTTAAAATTGTTTTTAACTTAAACAGTTAAGTGAAATATTTAAAAAAATTAAATTGACTATGTCAGCCAGGTCAACATGAGAAACTTAAAATATTGCCTTCTGCAGCTAACTCAGTAATCTTTAGTTTCATTTTCCTGATTGTTCATAATCTGGAAAAGAAAAACAAGATTTCTTGCTTTTTCGGGTCCTGAATGATTTCTCAATTTGGAATGAATTAGTCCAAAGGAAGAAAATATTCTTGCTACACCGTCAGAAGAAGCTACTGCTGTTAAAAGTGAGATTATCACTTCAACAGTTTCTGAATCCAAGTGCTTAAGTGACTGCCACCAGTTCACTGGTGTGCCTATCAGCAAACATATATTTCTTGAATAGTTCACACTTAACTCTGAAGTTTATTATAGTTGTCATTATGGAGGGATGATTGCTGGATGTCCATGTCATAGCCAACTCCTCTTCATCAACAGTTAAGGTTTGACCCTGGTATCGAGCATTGAGAATGTTTGCAAGAAAATGAGCTGCAAATAGTGCTTGTCCCATTCATTTTTTTAATACTTGTAATTTAACTCTGTCATTGCATATTTCTTTTTTTAAGATCTCACTCAGTTCCTTCCAAATTTCAACAGCGCCAGCAATAAAACAGCTATTTCCCTGCATTTTGTTCAAGACTACAGAAATAGGCTTCAGGGTACTCAGCATGTGTTCAACATTTCTCTTAAGCCCAATGTTGAGAACTTTGGCTGTGACAGTGCCATCTATTTTTTCATGATTTTATTTACAAACTGTCATCAGATTAGGCCAGTTCTTGATACAGTGCTCAAAACAGTCCACTACTGAGTTCCATCACACGTCTTGTGGGAGAGTTAGCTTGGTTCCTCCCATTTTTTTCAGAGCAGCTGCTGCAAAGTGGTTGTTACAGAAGGACTTTGCAATTTCAACAGTAGCCTTTATTTCTGGAACACTGACGTCTTTGGCTAGGAGGTGCATCAGATGAGCACTGCAACTGTATGTTATTAGCTTGGGACTCTCTTCACTCTCTTCTAAATAATTTCTTCTCATCTTGGATACATTTGCAGCGTTGCCTGTGACCAAGCTGCGTACTAGACATTTGAATTTTTTTTTCAGTTTGTTATAGCTTTTACTGCTACTTCTTGTAAGTATTCTACTGTGTGTGCATTTTCTATGTATCCTCATAGGCGCCAACTCCATGGGTGCTGTGGGGCGGCAGCACCCACAGGAAAAAATTTGCTGGTGCTGTGCACCCATGGGCAGCCAATTTAAATTAAAAAATCAGATTTTTTTTTAAATCATTGATTTTTATCCACCCTGGTTGAAGACTGGCTGAAACTTTGATTAAAATTAGAATAATCATCCCAGCAACAAACTGGACCGGTGCTGTGTGAAAGTCTTGCCATCAAGGCATTAATATCAATGGAGAGATAGGCTGCTCTTAACCTTCCTTTACCAACATTGCAGTATTTGGCAGAAACCAAAATTCCAGAGCCACCCACTTTGCCACCTCTCTGTTCACCCCTAGATCACTAATAAATATATTGAACAGCACTAGTCTTAGTATGGATCTTATTAACCTTTGCCTGTTAAAAATTGATAATTTATTCCTACTATTCATTTAGTCTCTTAGGCCTAGTCTACACTGTAGAGTTAGGTTGACATAAGGCAGCTTACGTCTACTTAACTCTGTAAGCATCTACACTGAAATGTAATTCCCACCGATGTAACTCGCCCACTACATCCACTTAACTCCACTTCCATAAGAGGCATAGTGCTTGGGTCAATGTAGTTAGGTCGATGCAGTGTCAGTGTAGACACCGCGTTGCTTACATTGACTGTTGCTGCCTTTCAGAAACTGTCCCACAATGCCCCAGACTGACAGTTAACTCAGTACAAGCACTCCTAGTGAGGATGCGCACTGCTGACACAAGGAGTGTAGAGTGGACATGAGAATGCAATTTAATTACTGTGGTGGCTATACATTGACATAACATAGGTCAACCTAATTTTGTAGTAATGACTTGCCCTTAGTTGAGGTCTACATCTAAAATTTAGGTCAACCTACTTACACTGCTCAGGGCTATGAAAAAATTCGCACCCTGAGCACCATATTTAGGTCAACCTAACCCCCAATGTAGACACCACTAGAGAAGGAGAAGAATTCTTCTGTCGACCTAGCTATTGCCTCTTGAGAGGCTGAATTTACTAAAGCAACAGAAAAACCTCTTCTGTCGCTGTACTAAGTGTCTATACTATAGCATTACAGAAGCACAGATGCTGTAGACATACTCTTAGTGTCTAATTTGTCACAGCAGTTTACCTCATGCCTCATGACCACTTAGTTTCCTTATGAGCTCCTTGTGAGGGGCTTTATGAAAGGGTTTTTGAAAATGCAAGTAAATGATGCCAAGCAGTTCCGCTTTGCCCACTATTTTGATGACATGCTCAAAGAATTCTAGTAAGCTAGACAGGCACGGTTTTCCTTTACAGAAGCAGTGCTCAGTTATCCCTTTCATATCATGTTCATCTAAGTATTTTTAAGTTTTTGTTTCGGCCAGTTTACCTGGTTCTGAAGTAAGGCTTGAGAGTCGGTTATTGCCAGAATCACCCCAGTGGCCCTGCTTCCCAAACAGCAGGTCCAGCGCCAGTCCAGAAAAGGGTCTGGGCCCCAATAAGAACTATTTATATGCAATATTAGGAAGATTTTGTTTCATCTGTATTTAGGATACTGAGCAAGGCTCTTACAAAATCCTGAAAGTAAGAGAGAATGTCCCCAACACGCACACACTCCCTCTCCTCCCCTACTCTCAATAAACCCTGAACACTAAAGGTTTTTTTAAGCTACCTTTGGGCTAAGGCCAAGCTTGAAAAGTCTCAGCCCCAGAGGAGAATATTTTAAGGAGTTATGTGTACAATCAACAAGTGGTTAGACTGGAAATTTTGTGATAGCCTTAACTATAATACAACCTCCCTACATTTTAGATTTTGCCAGAATTTTCTATTTTTGTCATTTCTAACGTCTTCACTATTTTTCTCTGATACTTAATTTTTTATTACAATTCTTTCCTTTCTGTTTACTTATCTTCTGTCCTTTCTTATGAACTTGTCTATTTAATTTTTCTAAATATAAGCCTGATTGATATTCCTTGATGACAAATAAATAAATCCATCCTTCAGAGCAGGATAACAAGGAAACAGAATACATTTTCTTCTAAACTTCACATCATTCTTAATAGATCTTCAACTTCCCTTATTCAGACTCCATTTGACATCTCCATTTTATTACACTAGACACAATCATGCATAATTTTAAACTACAGCACTTACCCTCCCCAAGCTTTCCTACAAATTTATTGACTCCTCATGATCAGAGCAAAGTATGCAGCAGTCAGTGGGAACGTTTGGTCAAAAGTGAAGCCTGCATCTTTGAAATTAAAAATCAGGAATAGCTATTTTAATCTACAGTTTACAAGCTAATGTAAGGAAAGTTATTCACTAGCAAATAGTTTTACCTTCAATACAAAATAAAAAAAGCACAGCCGACTATTTTTGTTTGGAATAGCTGTCTGTGTCTGTTGCATGGTTATAGAAGCAAAGCCAGTCTATAGCTGAAAGGAAGTGTTCCAATTCAGTACTACTTCTGAGGCTACATATCTGAAACTTCACTTATTGGTCAAATTTCTTCACCATAAATCCTTGCAAATTTCCCTCTGGGTACCAATTAACAGTAAATGTGACAGTGTTTTTTGTGAAGTGGACAGTGTTCCTTAACTTGATTGAGAGTAGCAATTTATTTCATGTGGATTACCAGACAGCTGTCAGGTGGTAAAGACTTTTTGACCCTACCAACTTGGACTGAATTTGAGCCAGTGCCCTAGAGGTGACAGGCACTGTACGTTATTACCAATTCCTTTAGCCATCCAGTCCCCTTTATAATTATATTATCAAAATGTAGGCAATTTCCACACAGGAAGTTTTTGGATTTTGGCTTGAAACAAAAATGTGATTTTAAGTCTCCAATCCAGGATGCAAATGAATCAAGAGATGAAGGCGCTGGGGACGTATTATGTGACAAGTAAAAATGAATAAATGAAAAGTTGCTAAGATGCATATCACTACTGAGAATATGCCACAGTTTATTAATAATGGTCTAGCTTCAACCAGAAGATGCATTCCTGTGTGGCAGAAAGTCTACCTCCCACGGGAGCTGCCAGAGCCTACAGCATCCTTGGGGATTTTCTGCCTCCCTCTGCAGCATGGAGCGTGGATCATCTTCTAGGATTATCTCAGCATGTCTCATCTAATCAACTATCTGCCATTGCAAGGTCCTTGGTGACACCTTAGTCTTGCCTGCTCTCTACCTGTGGCACAGCACAGTTTAGTCTCCTGAGGACTGAAATGCTTTAGTCTAATCCAGGTTACTGGGTTTAGCACGGGGGTAACTGGGTGAAATTTAATGGTCTGTGATGTACAGGAGGTCAGACTGGTGGTATGTCTACACTATGAAATTAGGTCGCATTTATAGAAGTTGATATTTTAGAAATCTATTTTATACAGTGGATTGTGTATGTCCCCACTTAAGACCATTAAGACCATTAACTCGGTGGAGTGCATCCACAGTACCGAGGCTAGCATCAACTTTCAGAGCGTTGCACTGTGGGTAGCTATCCCACAGTTTCTGCAGTCTCCACTGCCCATTAGAATTCTTGGTTGAGCTCCCAATGCCCGATGGGGCAAAAACTTTGGTGCAGGTGGTTCTGGGTACATGTCATCAGCCCACTCCCCCTCCGTGAAAGCAACATCAGACAATCCTTTCGCACCTTTTTTCTGGGGTCCTGTCCACTGGACCAGCTCAGCCTGCTGCCTGCCTGGATGATCGGAACCCCAGGCAGGCAGTGGGCTGAGCGGGTCAGCGGATGGAGCCCCAGACCGGCAGTGGGGTGAGCAGCTCAGCCTGCTGCCGGTCTGGGGCTCTGTCCGCCTGCTCCTGCCAGCCGGGGTCCCGCTCAGCCCCGCTCAGCTGGCAGACCTTGATGAAGTCAATCAGGAGTGCTAGGACAGACATGACTATCCTCCTCTTAAAGCACCAAATGTGAGTGACTCCAGGTCATTCTCTTCTTTCAGTTTTGTCTCATGGAGATTCAGTCCTGCCTGGAATATCATGTGAGCTGGAGGCTTATGCCTCAGGCTGCTCTCCCAACCGGCATTACCGCCTGGTCGCACCTATCTCAGCCTGCCTCTTGCTCCCATGGCTCATGAAGCCTGGACAGTAGTAAGGAGCAGTTCAACTTGTGGAATGACAAATCCAGAACGAAGGATTGCACTCTATGTAATTCAAGGGGACGGGGATGGAGTGAGCATGGTGGGGCTTTGGAGAAGGGGTAGGGCAGGAGTAGGGCCTCAGGGAAGAAGCGGGGAAGGGGGCAGGGCAAAGGTGTTTGGGTTTGTGTGATTAGACAGTTGGCAACCCTACCTCCCTCCACCCTGATAGATCACCTTACAGTATGACCTGCTATAGCTGCCCCTTTAACCAGTTGCTTACTCATCTTTTGATTCTTGTATTAATCCCCATCTTCTCCAATTTAACTAATAATTTCCCACATAGAACTGTATCAAATGCTTTACTGAAATCCAGGTAGATTACATGTACTGCATTTCCTTCATCTAGAAAATCAGTTATCTTCTCAAAGAAAAAGATCAGGTTAGTCTGGCATGATCTATCTTTTGTAAAATCATGTTGTATTTTATCCCAATTACCATTTAATCTCTACGTCCTTAACCACTTTCTCTTTTAAAATTTGTGCTAAGACCTTGCATACAATGGAGGTCAAACCAACAGGCCTGTAGTTTCCTGGATAATTCCCCTCTCCACCACCTTTCTTAAATATAACTACTACTATATTTTCAGTTCTCTGGTCATAGGGCATGACCTGCCAAGTTCATAGATTCATTAAAAATCCTTGTGTGATGCATAGCCAGAGAGGGTTAAACATCCTGCAAAATAACTGACTCAAATTCAACCCTTAAAAGACATATGGGGAGATAATGTTTGTGTTTTTGTGTATTTACATATATATGGGTGGTGGTCAACAATGTAATCAACTGTCCCTGTCTGTATTCTGATAATTCAAAGATCAAAAGAACATCTTAGCATTTAAATGAATTGTAAACATGGGAAATCACTATATTCATCTCCCTTTGAAATTTACAGCAAATCATCGGTGAATGGTGGAGGAATAGGCAATTGTCTATAATAATTCATATAGCTAAATACCGGTGATAGACTTCCTTAAGTTAATCTGTGTGAATAATTAACAATGATTGGTCCCTGAAGGACTCCAACTTTTCAAAGAAGACCTGAAATTGTTGCAGCCAATGAAGTGGCCTGTAGCCCATGAAAGCTTATGCTCAACTAAATTTGTTAGTCTCTAAGTGCCACAAGTACTCCTGTTCTTTTTGTGAAATTGTATAAAAATTTTTATCTGATCCTTTTTATCTCAGATCTGCTTAAGGTTTCATGCAAGGGAAGCCTAAGCCACAAGGACTGAGATCCCCAGTTCTGACTGGACCACCTTGAAATATAAACATTGGACTATAACCTATGGACTATTTCTGAAAGAACTCTTTGCAACTACAAAGCTCACCATCTCTGCTATGTATCTGAACCTCAAGAATTGAATTCATGTCTGTAAGCATATTAATCTTTTAACCATACTCTCTTTTCTTTTTTAATAAATTTTAATTTAGTTAATAAGAATTGGCTGTAGCGTGTATTTGGGTAAGATCTGGACTATTCATCAACCTGGGAGGTAATGTGTCCGATCCTTTGGGATTGGTAGAACCTTTTATTTTATATGATGAAATAAGATTTTCAGAAATCATCATATTTGACTGGGGTACCTGGATGGAAGCCTTAGGCTGGGTTACTTCAAGATAACTTTGTTGTTGGCTTCTGGGCAACCAGTGAGGTAATAAAGAAGCTGTTTTATGCTGGCCTGGTAAATCTAAATGTTGAAAATATCTACCAGCTTTGGGGATTATCTGCCCCATTCTTTGCAGTTCACCCTAATTGAGTGACCTCAGCTGGATCCCCCTGGGACCCTGGTTACACCTTGCTATTGGGCTTACAATTTCATGTGTCAGTTCCTTTAATGGTATTGGATGGGAGATTATCCAGGCCCCTTGATTGAGTCACATTAAGCTGTCTGAGTTCGGCTTCCAGCTTGGATGTGGTAATTTCAGCTTCTGTATTCTTGTTCCCATTAGCCATCCTGCCACTTCCCCCAACTCCTCATTACCTTTATTAAAAACTGAGGCAATTCCAAGCCTCCTCCAGATTCAAATCCTTGAGTTCTTCAGTCCAATCCTCTTCCCTAACTAATTTCCTTAATTTTTTTTAAGGTTTGCACTTTTGAAGTCAAGGATCCTACTTGCAGACATCTTTTGGTTTATCCTGCCATTTAGTTTAAATTGAATTCAATAGGGATGTACATGCCATCTATTGCTCCATGGCAGTTTGGGAACCACATTACTGCAAATCCATCCACTATGTCCTGCACATTGCCACGAGTCACAATCCTGTGTAGCAGAAGACAACTAATGGCCCTGCATACTTGCATGACAATGGCCCTCACAGTGGATTTTCCAACTCCAAGATGATTGCCCACTGACCGGTAGCAATCCAGTGTTGCAAGTTTAAATGCGATCACCACTCACTTCTCCACTGTCAGTGCAGCTCTCATTCTGGTATATCCCTGCACTGGAGGGCTGGTGCGAGCTAAGCATGCTGATCCAGGAACATGGCCTTTCACATCTGAAAGTTCTGCAGCGGTTGCTCATCATCCCAAGCCTGCATTACAATGCGATCCAAGCAGGCAGTGCTTGTTTCCAAGGCCCAGAAGTGGTGCTCCACCACCTGCAGTTGCTTCATGAATACCACCGATGATCTTGAATCGGTTTTCACTATGTCATAGAAATCTCTACTCCACAAAATCGTCATTTTCCCCACTAATGCAGTTCTTCTTGCTGCTCTGCCAGTACTGGAGGATCGTGCATCCTATGCTTGGAATGCTGATGACAATAGTGCAGAGCTGTGCAGGTTCCATGCTTTGGTGAGAGATGGCAGACAGAGAGGAGGGCCGAGCAGGTACATGGGATTTTTAAAATGGGCACAAAAATTATAGGATATGGATGACATTATAGGATGAAGAAAGTTGCATGAAGTTGATCACTTGCTCCCAGCCCTGAGTGACTCATTTCTGCCCCACCATGTACTACCAATATTTCTCAAAAGACAGTTCACTGGATGGTGGTGAATTCCACACTGGGATAGCGATCCATGATGCACTGCATTGTTCAGCGACACAAGCGCTCCTGGTGAGCATGTGCAGTGCCAACGCAAGGAGCCAACTATGCATACACATGAGCGATATACTAACTGCGGCATATTTATGTGACATATCTTGTGTCAGCCAAAGTTTGTAGTGTAGACATGGCCATAATGATTGGGCTTGTTCAAACATTCCATTTACAAATTGCAGGGTATGGCTCAGAAAACTTCTTTTCAATTTGTAATCAAATAGAAATTTTCTTTTTAACATAGTCCCTGTTGAGAGTCACAAGTGGGTCCTGGGCCACAGGCTGGATGTCATTGATATATATATATGCTTGATGTGTGCTTGTTTCATTAGTAAGTTTCACCTCCACTGTCTAGAAATAATTGAGTCAGTTAGTGGTTACATTCTGAGAGGGGAAAATTCATTATGCTAGTTCATCATAGCACTACTTTAATAGGAAACTGTTTAGATGCAGCACAAAAGAAAGAATTCATGGAGCAACTAGAGAACTTTCAGCTAACATCATTGTCCCTTTGGCCCAAGCAATCAGCCAATATTTGCCAGGTTGTTTTGTGTAGGAAGATAAATTGATTATAGGAGTCAGGTATTTCTTTGGTGCAACCTTGTTCCTTTACAAAGCCTGTGCACAAAGCCCTGCTTCCCTGAACATAAAAGAAAACAAACCAACACCCAAGTCTGCCTTTCCAGAGAGTAATGTCCCCAAAAGATGCTTTCTCTCAGCTTTCTCCCAGGGCTACATATCACTGCTTCTCTTGCTTTCTGCCTCACACAACTACAATCAATCAATCCCCTAAACACTGCATTTTGCAATTCATCATAGGGAAGCCCTCTTATTCTCCCTAGATTAGTTCTTGCTCAGACCTTACCCTTTTAAACTGGAAATAAGGCGTAATTTTTTCTATGGTGAGAGCAGTTAACCATTGGATCAATTTACCAAGGGTTGTGACGAGTTTTCCATGACAATTTTGAAGTCGAGATTGGATGTTCTTCTAAAAGATCTTCTCCAGGAATTATTAGGGGGAAGTTCTATGGCCTGTGCTATACAGGGGGGCAGACTAGATGATTACAAAGGGCTCTTCTGGTCTTAGAATCTCTGAGGCCCACTGACTTGAACAGTGGCTTCTGTTTCAGCTATCACTACATAAAGGACAATTAAATGCCCCTTCTATTTAGCCTGACTGAGTGAAGGGTGGTTAGTATACCTATCAACTTTAATCAGGTCTGGGACTGATGGCAACCATTAACACCTTCCAGCATAAAAATAAGATTTGTGATGTCATACAAAGCTGACAGCATCTCAGACAAGAGGCAGGAGTATTCATTAACTCAGCTCATTAATTCATGAGTTTACATTGCTTTAACATTTGATTAAAGTAACAATGACTCATTAAGGACATACTTCAGAAAAAGAGTTGGCTATGAATTATCATTGTCTCAGAAGGAAATTTTTAATTCAGCTGATATTTCAAGATTTAATTAAGTTACTGTTTAAATGTCTACATTTCTAACTTTAGAATTACTTTTGGTTTAACTATCATTGACAGTCCCATAACCTTTTAGATGGCTATACAGCTTGACTGGCAAATTAATCAAGACCTGTATTAAGCACCAATAGTTTCATATCAGTACCAAAACAGAATAGTAGACCATAAATTTACTCCTGTATAATAAGACTTTGACAATTGTCATTTGACATAACTTCTAGAATCCTACATAAAATCATTCATTTAAACTTTGCAAAGAATATTATAACAATCTTTAAAGACATACATGAAATGACCTAAAATAAAATATTTGTTTAAAATAAATTTAAACTGTAGCCCCATGCAGAGTATATTACAATAGTAAAGTCTTGAAGGCATGGATTATGGTAGCAAGATCTGCCTCTGAAAGGTAGGGCAGTCAGATTAGATGTAGCTTGTAAGACAACAACAATGGACATATTTATACATGCTTTTAACATACTGCCAACATGATTTCTACATCAAGTGATAATATGGACACCACCCAGAGAGAGAAAAAGAAAGCAACCTAGAGAAACATCAACAAGAACAATACAGAAAGAAGCCAAATCCATCAACATGACACTTGGAAGCCTGAAGAGACCAACACAAGACAAAAATAAATGGCAGAAACTGGTGGATGCCTTATGCACCTGAGGATGCAGGAGAATAAAGAAAAGAAAGAAGTCTTAAATAAACAGTTCTAAGTTCTTGTGTAAAAGTTGTTTCACATTTTTCAGTCTATCATAACTTGAAGGTCTGAGATTTTGCTGATATTTATTAACTATTTATAGGTTCTGACTCTGACCCTTGGCTCTGGCATTCAGACCCTGACCTCTGGCTCTGATCCCTGGCTCTGACTCCACTTTGAACTTGCATTCTTAGCATTTGGACTCCAACCACTAGGCATGACTGCCTTTGACCTGGTGGCTTGACACCAGGGAGCCTCTGCTCTGGTGAGCTTAGCATAAGATATCAAAATGTCTGCTGCATAGCTATGTTTTTATTCCAAAAGAGAGAGTCTCTAGCTCCTCTTCTTGCAGAGAGAGCGAGTCATCTTAGTATAGGTCAATCATTTGAGAGGATTAGTTAATGGATAAGAGATTATTTTTCCTTTAAAAAGCCCTTTGGAGGAGGTACCAAGGCTCCTAAGATTCATGAAGGTTGGTGAGTGGACTTAACTAATGTCTTATGGCTTGTATGATGAGTCAACAAGCCCTTCAAAGCTTGATGGGAGTTTGCATCTCTTGCAGATTTCATACAATCTAGAGGAAGGTGGGGAGGGCTCCATGCCCCCATCCCAGTTTTAACCCAGTCATCCTGCTTGTGGACCTCTTGAGGTCTTCTGTGGCTTGTACCAGTGGGACTTCTCGCTGATAAACTGGATGGAGAAGTGATATTGCTCAGAGTGCCCCATCCGCATAAAGCCTACAGAGGATGACAAGTCACTACAGTTTGTCGGGAATTGTGTTACCTCTGACATCCTTCATAAGACTTCTCATGGGGTTGATGCACTTACCCAGATACAGCTCTACTCTTTTTCATCTGCTTAGGTCGTAAGGAAATGAACTCCCTTCTTCCAGACCTAAGGAAGTCAAAAAGTTGGGGTGTGGGAAGCACCTTGCCCACCACCCGAGCCAGCTTCACTCCTCAGTACCATATTATGATAATTTTGTAAAGCAAAGGAAATTTCCACACAAAACACTTCAAAGGGAAGTTGAAAGTTGTGAAGGAATATCCTCGGCTTGAGAGCATATTTCCTTCAAGAACATTCGAGCCAAAAAAAGTAAATCTTAGAACCCCAGTAAAGTGAGAGTCAAGGCTGCATTTCAAAAAGGCACTCGATAGACCTTCATTCTGCTCCCCTAGTACTGCACTAACAACATCACAAAGTAACACTTTGCACATCCATAATAATAGTTTAATTTTATCACAAAAACTAGAATGTCTCATTCATAACCAAAGAGTGGATGGGCTGCTTTAGAGTCGTATACAGTATGCATACAAGAATTTGAGATTCCTGATGAGAAAAACAACAGACTAAAGGAAATCGTTCACACGCACACACTCTCTTCATTAAGATCCGGATCCTGCAAGGCGCCAAAGGCACTCAGGGACAGATTTTTAAAAGTATTTTAGGCACTAACTTCCATTGATTTCAGATTTAGGCACCTAAATACCTTTACAAATCTGGCCATCAGCACCTCATCAGAGGTTTACAGCACCTCACAGAATCAGTCCCTTTGATTCCATGTGATAGCCAATTATCCAAAGAGGTAGCATGTCTCCATATATACACTTCATATGCCAAGATCACAGATTTAAATGTTAATTAGATGAAAAATCACCACATTTAATATCAGACTAGCATATAAAACAAAAATATAAAATCTATGTTCTGTGATAGACATTTTCAATACTCAGCTTGCAAACAAATTAAAATGGTAGGCTAGCATATCCGTGGAGGCAGAGTTTAAGTTTGGGTTCTTTGTCTGCAAAAGGCAACCTTAACTCTACATTTCCTGAGTTTCTAACATTTGCAGTTCAGAGTCAATTACATAAAATAATGTTCTTCATAAGAAATCAATGCTGATTTTCTTTTGTGGGTGGAAATAAAAATGCCAATTCACAGTTAGGAGCAAAAATGTATCTTCTCCTGAAGGAAATAATGGTTGTGCTTAACTTGGAGAGGCTCAGCAATATTTACAAAATAAATCAACATGCTATGCATTGGCAGGAAAAGAGTAACTGAAGACAACATCAGTAAAGAACAGGAATGAATGAATGAAGATGAGACAGGGTGGAACCACACATTAAATCCAGTTGAGATCTCAGAAAGAGATCGCATATTCCAAACAGAATATGCAAGCAACTGAAACTTGTTCAAAATACAAATGAAAAGGCAGCAAAAGTAAAGAGTCAAAGCAGAAGACAGGGACTGGAAAAGAAAAGATGCTCAATGATTTACTAATCCTGCCAAAGCCAGATTCTCCACTACAATGTCATTAAGGCCACATATACTAACAATTAATCAAACAACATTAATACTGAAAGGATCTTCATTATACAAAGCAACATATCTACAGAACTTTAACAAGCAAAACCTAACTGGAGATAAGTCAAAAGTGGTAATTCATTAGTGAATGGTTTTGAATGTGAAGTCTTAAAAATGATACAAGTATTAAACATAAACTGGTGTAAATACACTTTATATATTGGTCTTTAAAGTTACAGCATGTCATCATGTGTAGAATGAAAGATTCACATTTTGTATCTTCTGTTCTGGCTATGTATTTCAGTTTGGGTGTTGCAATAGCTGCCTGCATGGATGCTAACATTATATGTAGTAAGAAGCAAAACAGCTACATAGGCATTTATACATCTTTAACACTGCAGGTAGCTATTGAAATCATAATTTTAAAAGATAGCTAGTAGAAGTGGAACAAGTTTTTAAGCTTCTCCAATAGTTAATGACAGGGGGACTTGGCATTTGATAGAGAGGGGAAGGATGGGTGCTACCTTAGGACGAGGAGCTCCCTTGCTCTGCCACAGCCTTCCTGTGTAACTCTGGGCAAGTCACTTAATCAGGCTGTGCTTCCATTTCTCCTCTGCAAAGATGGGGATAATAGCACTTCCCTACTTCACAGGATGTTGTGAAGATAAATACATTGAAGAGTGTGAGGGGCTCAGATACTATGGTAACTGGTATCAGAGGGTAGCCGTGTTAGTCTGGATCTGTAAAAGCAGCAAAGAATCCTGTGGCACCTTATAGACTAACAGACGTTTTGGAGCATGAGCTTTCGTGGGTGAATACCCACTTCCTCAGATGCATGTAATGGAAATATCCAGGGGCAGGTATATATATGTGTGCTAGCAAGCAAGCTAGAGATAACGAGTTCAGTTCAATCAGGGAGGATGAGGCCCTGTTCTAGCAGTTGAGGTGTGAAAACCAAGAGAGGAGAAACTGGTTCTGTAATTGGCAAGCCATTCACAGTCTTTGTTCAATCCTGAGCTGATGGTGTCAAATTTGCAGATGAACTGAAGCTCAGCAGTTTCTCTTTGAAGTCTGGTCCTGAAGTTTTTTTGCTGCAGGATGGCTACCTTAAGATCTGCTATAGTGTGGCCAGGGAGGTTTCTCCTCTCTTGGTTTTCACACCTCAACTGCTAGAACAGGGCCTCATCCTCCCTGATTGAACTGAACTCGTTATCTCTAGCTTGCTTGCTAGCACACATATATATACCTGCCCCTGGATATTTCCATTACATGCATCTGAGGAAGTGGGTATTCACCCACGAAAGCTCATGCTCCAAAACGTCTGTTAGTCTATAAGGTGCCACAGGATTCTTTGCTGCTTTTATGGTAACTGGTGTCATGTAAATACCAGAGAGAGCACCTAACTGAGCACTCTAACCATGGAAAGCCTTAGAACTGCCACTTTGCTTTGAATTATAGATACTCTTTAACTTGCTCACCCGTGCAGTTGTTAAGTTGAGGCTATTAGGGACAACAATAATGCCTCTGGAATAGGTGGTGTGATTGTTCAGAAACACAGTGTGATTTCAGGCTAACATTAATTTATTTTAATTAGATCATTTAATTTTGTAAGCTCATCTTGCACCCATTCTGAAAAGAGGAATCAGTTGATGATGTAGCTCTTAATTCAGATTTCTGCGCTAGACATGTAGCATAGATTAAAAACCAGTAATATTTCATGTACAGGAAACACATCAGAACCTCCTGCAGCGTGTGTGTGTGTGTGTATGAATATATAAATTGTTTGTTTGCCTGTGACAGCTGCCGCTAGCAAGCAAGCCTTCTGCACACACCTATCATAAACAGTTGCTTACAGCAACAGTCTGGGGCACTATTTTTTGTTTGTTTTCTTTTAAGACAAAAAAAAATGTCCAAAAGTGTCTAACTAAAAACAAACAAATCAAACTAAAGTCAACATGGGCCAATAACTATATAAAAACCAATGTCTTCTGTGATGTGGTAAAGCCTTCCTAATTCATCTGTTGACATTTTCATTTCATATTTTTACTGCTGAAGTTGTGCATTCACCCAGCCCTATATCACAAAGTTAGCGTATATAATGCAGGGAGTCTAAATCAGTGGTTCTCAAACTTTTTTTTCCATAGACTCCTTGAAAATTGCTGAGGGTCTCGGTAGATCACTTAATGACCTTTCCAAATGTTGTTTGTACTGTTAGTTAACTATGTTAGTTAACTTTGGATAAAAGCACTATATATATAAACCAAAAAACAAAAAAAACTTATAAATGGTTTTTGTTCTACAAATAAAAGCAAACAACTCATATTTTAATATCAGTAGTCTTACCTTTCTAATGTGATGGATCTCTCCCCCGCCACAGCAGCCCCCGAACTGGGGCTGGGAAGGATGGGGGTCTCTCCCTTTCTTCCCTCACCGCAGCAGCCCCTGAGCTGGGGCTGTGAAGGAGTGTTTCTCCCCCTCCACAGCAACCACAGAGCTGAGGCTGGGAAAGAGGGCCATCTCTCCCCAACAGCCACAGCCCTGGAGCTGGGGAAAGTTGCCTCTTTCTCTGGCCACTGCAGCCCTGCATGTCCCAAATTCCCCACATTCCCTCTTCTCACCTACTTCCCCCTCCCACTTACCCCCTATTCTCCCTAAGGCTACCACCTCACCTTTCATGTGCATCTTCTGCAGTGTCCAGGTACCTAATTAGAGGAACCACGCCTGAGCGGCTCCACTAATTAGGGGGGTGGCCCTTCATTCTCATGTGTGGCCGCCCAGGCGCGCATCTTAGAGGGAACTATCCAAGGACCACCTGAATGGAGCTCACGGACCACACTTTGAGAACCTCTGGTCTAAATGGCCTATCTGGATGTTAGTTTAGCAGTGACTATTGCCAGGGACTGGAGGAATTATACATAATCATTAACTAAAGGAACATTTCTCAAGAAACCCAGACCAGCATGGTTCGATATTGTCCAGATCAGTCCACTTTGCTGTTGTATCTATTGGGGGATTATTTTACATGAAGTCTCTGATAACTGCTTTGTGGACCTTATAAGCAGAGATAAGATATTATAAAAATCCATGTGATACACGTGTTAGGAGGATACAGTTTGAGACTGGAAGAAAAAACTTAATGGGAGTTTTGAAATAGGAAGAAGCATTTTAAAAGGACAGTAGAATATTCCATCAGGAACTGAGACATTGCTCTTTGTGTATTCTCAATGCCAAGATGGAGTCTGCTGCTCTGGGCTCCTGTCCTGGGCTGTCCCTGATCGGGCCTGTCCTCCTCAGGCAGGTTCTCCCTGCTTTACTTTTCCAGGGCCTGCCGGCTGCCTCTCTCTCTCCCTGGAGCTCCAGTGCTGCCCCCTGGAGTTTTTTCCTCCTTTTTCTTACTCTTATGAATATTCCATTTTCTACAAGTAAGTGAGTGTGTCCTTCCACTGTGCATCTCTGAAATGAGATACACTAACATGAGCCAAACGAGTGGAACATGGTAATCTTTTATACTCCGCCTTGGCAGTTTAGAAGTCATTAATGCAACTGAAGAGTTCAGCTAATATTAAACTTTGTCCGACAATTAGGAACTGTGTTTAAAACACTTTTTTTTATTCATTTCCCCTCACCCTTCTGTACCTTAAAATAAACATCTTTTCTACTATCCAGTCTGAAATTAATCAGATTCTTCTGTCTGGAGAAAATATGGTTAGTATTTTTGAAGGGTTCATTTTCTACTTGTCTTCAATTTTGGAAGAAGGAAATAGGGGACGAGGGAACTAATTGTTCAGTTGCTGGTTTGATAGCGAGAAAATACTGGGTCCAAAATTGGCCTAGCACCAAGAGAGGCACAGGCAAAGAGGGCAAGAATGTTTAACCTTTTACCTCTGCTATTCATTTCTTTGTTTAGGAGGGAAAGTCAAAGTAGCATACAGATGTACCTTTGGTATAGTGATCAGTCAGACACCACACATACTGTATGAAAGCACTGTACACTTTGAAAGATTGTGAACTATAGCTGAAAAAAAGTCAGGTTATAGTTCATGGTACACAACAGTTTCATGGGTGAGTGAACTACCCAGGAAAGTGAAAAACAACTGAAGCATAAGGGGTATGTTTTAAAAAATGTATCCTGACATTGCTACAGTAGGACTATCAACAAAAATGTTTGAGGCAAGTTCCTTGGTCTAGCTCAGTAAGAATAACTGTGTAGGAACTATGCTCTGTGCTCTAAAGGGGGAAAGTCTATTTAATGTCGCTGAAGAATCTGACTTAGATCTTGCTTATTTTGCCTTGTGGGTTTTGTTGTTGAGTAAGCCAATAGTATTTCAGATTGGTGCTTGTGTTCGGCTAGAGGCATTTATCACTATTTGCGTCTTTTCTTCCCCAGCATCTCAAACATTACTGCAAAAAAAAAAACAAAAAAACCCAAAACATATTATGCATCAGAATTGTGTAACAGTAACTTCTCTTGACAGCACTGAACAAACCAAAACCCATCATTATTCTACATTTTTAGCTTGTTGTAAAAATCAGACCTTAAAAAGTTTTTCTATCTATAGCATCTCTCTGTTGGGTTTAAATGCATGAAGTACTTAAGAATGTGTTGGGTTTTTTTGCAAGACTGCCCATGAAAAAAATTAATAGTTACGGTTTTCTGGATAAATCCATGTCATTTCATCTAAAACTGACTGACTAATTCAATTCCTCTGAAGTAATTGACCTGAAACTATTACAGGAGCAATATTAAAATTCTAAAAAACATTCAACACTCTGCAAACATGACAAAATAATACAGCTGTATATTTACCAACCATCCCTTATACTACAGAATGTTTACAAAGAAACTCACTGGTTATATAATGTCTCAGTGGATGTTTGCTTCTTTATATAAATCTAATTAGGTTTTGATAGATGCATCTGTTTTCATTGGAATTCTTTTTGGTGGATTCTAATTGGTTTCTGCTGTAGTTTGGCAGTCACATAACTGATCATATGCCTGTTTAATCCACTCATGGGTTATTTAACAAATTGTTAGCTATTTCACTGGTCACTGAAGTGTGGCTGTAACAATTCCTTTTTCCTGTCATGCTATTGGGACCATTAAGACAGTCCTTTATGTGATTTATTTTGTGAAATAAATTTGAAATGTTGCATAAACAACAGTACATCATCATCTTCACTCAAAAAGTAATAAGGCCAAAAGATATCCTCTCAAGATTGTACAAGCAAAACACTGACACCTTCATCTCCAGTTTATTGACAGTATTTTGACTTAATATTTTATGGCACTTTAAGAGGAAAACAGGCCTAGTTATTAGATGCTTAAGCTTTGTATAGTGCAGCATAGTATAAAACAGCTTTAAAGCATATAAGAAACATACCTTTTATGTAGCAGAAATGCTCATGCTGCCAGCTTAGGGCTGTTCTACATTGGGGGAGGGAAATCGATCTAAGATGCGCAACTTCAGCTACGTGAATAACGTAGCTGAAGTCGAAGTATCTTAGATCGAGTTACCTACCGTCCTCATGGCGTGAGATCGATGTCCATGGCTCCCCCTGTCGACTCAGCTACCACCGTTCGCATTGGTGGAGTTCCGGAGACGACAGGAGCTCGTTTGGGGATCGATATATCGCGTCTAGATCAGATGCGATATATCGATCCTCGAGAAATCGATTGCTACCCGCCAATACGGCGAGTAGTGAAGACATAGCCTTAGAGAGGGCAGGAAGCAGAGGAGACATCTTCTGGGTCAGCATGGGAAGAGATCTCAACTGAGAGCAGCTGAGACAGTGTTCTGCATTCTCCCTCTCCCCACAACCCCTTCAGTTTGTGGAGACTGTTTTCCCCCCTTTTCCCACTGCTTCATCCTGCAAGATGGTGGAGGAAGGGGAGGGTGTCACATGCTGCATTTGGGCCGAGGCTCTGGGCCCATCCCACCCACTTCTGCCACCATTGTGTGGTAGGAGAGTGATTGACTCCCATTTGTGGGAGTGTAGTGTGAGGGAGATTGTTACAGTTCCCTGCCTAGTTAGGATGACCATTGTGGACTTGTTTCAGCCCTACCCTTCCCACAATAATTCTGGTATTGGATCTCTGATAATGCCAGGGGCTTATCTGATCTCCACTTTGGGGATCTGAAAGGATTTCTCTCATATGACAAAACTGGCAAACTGCTGTGCGGGCTATTTCACCTTCCGCCCATAAGGCATTAGGGGATTAAATTACAACTGTCACAACTTTGACAGGGTCCAATGGACTGCCTGATATTGTTCTTGGGTATTGGTCCTGGCCACAGCCTAGCATGGTGAGAGAGATGGCTTCTACGTCTTGCTTAGCTTGTAGCTGCCATCATCTTAGCTCTTCTCTGTCTGGCTAGGAAGAAGTGAACAGGTCAAGACTATGGCTTCCAGTTAAGCTCTCTAAGAAGGCCTAAGGGTGTAGTGGGCGCATGGCCTCATATAGACTTATCGTACACGAGATGCCATTGATGCCAGTTGGAGCTGCACTGCTGGGTAGTTGGACTGGTTACTCTAGTTAGTTAATAGTTTTAAATAAACTTGTTAAATGCAGAGAGCATCACACCATTGTGTCTGTCTCTCACTGTTTTCATGTCCACATAAATAAATATGGTGTTGTACATTGTAAGAATAATTATGCGAACCATAGAGCTTATGGATTAGGCATTTAACATGTTGCAAAGCTTGAAAATTAAAACATGTATAAAGATCAATCAAAATGAGGTGCTTAATTTAGGTTTGGGGTATTTTTAACTGATGCTTTGATACTACAGTGCTAGACACATTACATTATCATACAGTAGACAGAAATCAATGCAACAAAAATAGTCATTTACAATACACTGTATAGGCCAAATTCTGCTCATTTTGGGGTTACCTTCATGAGTAAGTTGACTAGAATATGGTTCTATCTTTCCAAAGTTGGCCAATATTGGTGTTTGAGGAAATGTACAAGTTAATTGGCATAGCCTGTGGTGGTTCAACATGTAGGACTCCCCCTGATGGCCAAGGGAATTGTATGTATGGAACATGTGTAAAATACTGGTGATCTACCAGTTTGTCCTTTTCCCTCCAATTCAGCACTAGAGTTTCCAGTGTAGGTGGCTGGATATATTTCAGCAGCACTAAACTCACCAGGCGGGTGCTAGGGCATTGTGCTGCTAGAGGTGCCATCTTTGAGATAAAATATAAAACCAGGGTCCTGACCACTGAATTTCATATGGCAATTCCCATATTCCAGCTCTGGAGGTTCTGTCTACTTAATTGCCCCTGTTAGCTAGGGAATCCTTATTGTTGCCTTCTAAACCTATGTGTAATGTTGCTGCATTCCATTCCAGAAGTAGCTTCATTTCTAACGGAAGCTGAAGTGATCCTTATGCATCTTTGTATTAAATCAAAGTGGTCATGTTTGTAAAATGGTGTGAAATCTTTGGATTAAAGGCATGGATATGCAAATTATTATTATTAGCTTCTGAATCAAAATGTCAGATTCCCATAATAAACTTAAGGTTGTCACAATATCCCAGGGGTTTGAGTACCTAACACTTTTCAAGAATGTCAGAATTAAAAAAAACACCATAAATATTAGCAACTAAGGAAATGCAGAGTTAAAGTTACACTTCTGACACCAATTACCAAAAAAACTCTTCTTATTGCATTTGGCTTTAGAAGTTTACAGACATACAGTAACTCCTGAGTGCATATTTTTCATTAACTTGGTTCCACAAACTCATTTCTCACACCACCACCACATAATTGGTGGGCCAACAACAAATTTGATAAAGGAATTCTCAACAACACTATTAGGGATGACAGATCCAGCAGATTAAGCCATGGTGATAAGGTCAGTAGGGCTGAAACTTGGCTAATGATGTTATGCCCTTGTCAGCTTGCACTGGCGAAACACATTGAGGATCTAGCCAAACCCAAGGCACTAGTGTGAAATGATGAAGGGAATTTCAACTTGAAATAGACTGATATGTATAGAATACATGTGCATATATATCAAAGACTTTGGGTGAAATCTTGGTCCTACTGAAGTTGATGGGAGTTTTGCAATTGGCTTCAGTGGGGCCACGATTTTGCAGCTATTTCACTGAATTAAAATCTGTTGACATATATTCTGTAAACTGATGTTTATTGTGTCTTAAGGCATTCATGGGGTAGGCTGTAAGCTCTTTAGGTAGTGACTCTCTTATATGTTTGTACCACAGTCTGTTCCATGGGACTCTGATCCTGTCTGGAGCCTCTGAGCACTACTGGAAAGCAAGTAGCATGTGTAATGCAGGAATTATTGCTATAGGAATTACATTCCATTAATCATTTGAAAATTACTGTATGTGATTCTCTCTGGTAGATGTGTAGAACAGCATGGACAGGTCTGGAAAGAGCCACAACCAGCTTTCTGCTGTCAGAGAGAATATTACAGGCAAGTAGAAGCTTTGAGGAAGGAAGCCTCTTCAGGCACTTTGACAGGGCAGCAATCAAGGCAGTGGTAACAGACCTAGGATTCTGAGGTGGAAAGGAGGACGACTGGGGTTAACATATGTAACCCTGCCGCCAAGTGGAGCCAGCAGCAACAAGGGCCAGGTTCAGTATCTAGAGGTTCCTTTTCAACAATACAACACAAAACTAGCTCAAGCTTCCACATAGTGACCTGGGACAATTACACACCACCGCCTAGGTGCCTCTAAGAGGCAATGCCTCCCCTCTCGCAAGCACAGAGTCTGAGTGCAGCAAAAACTTTTAATAAAAAGGAGGGAATTAACTCAGCATTAATTTGGGAAAACACCACAACTAGGGTTCACAAACGCAAACCATGAGCAAAAGACGCACCCCAAAGTAAGTTGGGCAGTGTTGTTTTCCCTCAGGTTCTTAAGTCCAGCAACCCAAAAGTCCCTTTAATGTGCCCATCCCTTCTCTGCACCCCACTCACAGTTGCTGTCCTTGGCCAGTGCAGCCCCAGAGTTCAGAGGTTCATCTGCAGAGGTCACCTCCCATCTGTGTGGAAGGGCGGGGGGGAAAGGAGCCACCTTACATGCTCCACTGCTTGGGCACTCACTCACTGCACCTCTTCAACAGCCGCCCTGCTGGCCACTCGCCAAGATGTTTTCAGGGCCCGCCACTTAGCACAGTTCTCAGTGATTTCAGCGTTTAGTGGGGGAGCCTCACTGCTGGTGCTCACAGGGGAGTCTCTTGCAGTAGACACTGTGTCCCAAAGTAGGTGTAATACTTTGTTTCTAACACTATCAGTAATTTCTGCTCTGCTCTCCATTGAGTCTAAATTAGCTATTTTATTACACTATGGAGAGAAGAATGGTCAAATGGTGTCTAGGACCCTTAACCAGGGCCCACATCACCAGGTAAAAGTACCTGTCCCCACCCTTTCTTAACTCATTGGGCTTTGGAACATATGTCCCCTGCCTAGCGAGTGTTGTTCAGTTGAGGGTGAGTCCCTCCATCTGGGTATGCCAGATACAGTTCTGCTTCCTTCAGTTCACACAACAAGGACAACAACCCTTTATTACTCCTGCCCCAATAACAAGGAGATGGAGGATCCAACACCAGCCACAAGCGATCATTTGGGCAAGCAATCCCATCATGTTGAGCACCTAGGCAGGGTGAGTGTGTCCAAACAAACGAGATCAGATCCTGAAGTCTTTCCACAGCTCACCACTAGAGGTCAGAGAAGAGTTCATTCAGACTCTGCTTACACATACACATCAGCATGCTACCAAACTGCATCTTTGTGAACAGCAGAGACCAGGGCAGTCCTTAGGCATAGGCAACATAGGCAGCTGCGTAGGGCACCTGAAAATTTGGGGCACCACTGGGTCTTAGTGTCCACCCTCTTGTTTTCCTATCCCTGTTCTGACCCTTCCTGCAGGCTCCCACAGATGGCTGCTCTAGCCTGGTGAGTCTTCCTTGGGAGGGAATCTAGTAGTTAAAAGTGAAAAAATCTCCAGCCTGCCAGACCTATTAGCACAACATTGAAACTGTTAAAGAGACATTCAAGGGGTAATAAAGCCATTTAACAGGCATTTGCCAACCCCAAGGTATATACTGACAGGTTTCAGAGTGGTAGTCCTGTTAGTCTGTATCAGCAAAAACAAGGTCGAGTCCTTGTGTCACCTCAAAGATTAACGAATTATTTGGGCATAAGCTTTTGTGGACTAGAACCCATTTCATCAGATGTCCACGAAAGCTTATGCTCAAATAAATTTTTATACTGTCAGTTTCTGACTTTACTGACAAAAACAGTTGTGCATTAATGTAATATTTACACAGAACATGTCAGTCTACAGGACCTTAGTTTAAAATTTGCTTTAAAAATATTTCATTAGTGAGCTGGTGAAGATTATAAAATCACATTTCTAAAAAATGCTTGCATAGAGTTTTAGATGCACAATCATCTTTAGCCTTAAATGTGTGGATCTTCACACATAGTTTTTAATAAATCCTTCAAAAGACCTCCCTTACTAAAATACACATTTTAATTACTATAGTTAAAAAAAAGTGCTTCCAAGTCTTCCTGTCCTTTCTGTCCATCCCTTCACCACCTCTCCCCCCCCTCCCCACTGAAGAGAGCCCTTAAAGGGACAACAGTCCTTCCCTTCCAGATAGCTGGACAAAGAGTTCCCTTTCTTTACTTCTGACTATCTGACAAACTAGTTTTAAAAGAACCCTCCAGCAAAATCAGTACCTTAGTAAGAAAAAATCCTTGTTATACCTAAAATCTTTGGAAACATATTTTTTTAAAGTTGGTGAAATTTCATAACCATGTCTCTTGTTATGGAGATCACACAAAGTAAATTACTGTTCCCTTTTTCTAAAAGCAATGAACATTGTTATGAACACACTAAATCTCTCTGATTAATTTAAAAGAATGTCTTTGTTTCAGTGAGTTAAATATGTAGTAATCTGGAATGCTGGTTTAAGATTTGAGTACATTTAAAATATAAATTCAACTTAGAAATACTGATGAAGAAAATGTAAAACAGAGAAGAGCTGCATCATGTATTCCATTATATGTAATGTTGTATTCAGCAGGACAGCTGACTCACCCTTACTATGAAGTTTTTGCAAATAAATCTCTGACAAACTTCAGGGCATATCAAAAAACCTGTGACTGACATTTTTTATTCCCATATTTTAGTGCTTTTAATTAGGTACTTTCTTCATGTCCATTCTGCATGAGGGAGAGTGCATGGAAGTCTCTGCGGGGAACTGTGACTCTCCGCCACCATGAGGCAGGCTGGGCATCTCATTATCCTTTGCTGTCAAGTCCCTCCTCCCCCTCCCCCACCAGGCTGTGAGCTTGGGCTGCCATCCGGCATAGGGGCACCAGTTTAATAATACTGCGTAGGGCCCCATAAATCCTAAGGACGGCCCTGGCAGAGACCTTCACTATATCTGATGCTTCAGACAAGCAATCATCTCTGAGATTCCAGTTGCCTTGCAAATGTGCCATCTGCACTTTCTATCAAATTGTTCTTCTTTGGGGTCAACTCTTGATGAATAAATATTAAAGAGAGTTCATTCTATTGGCCCTCAGTCATTGCAGGATTGTTTTCCATGTAAGCAGGATTGGAAAAAGAACACTCCCTTATTACCCACAGAGCAAGTATACGTCACACTTTGCAACTATGGTGAGAGAATATTGAATCATATTCCTCTTTTTGCCAAGATCAACTCCATTGCTTCTGAATAGACATGGGGCTAGATACTAGGCTGCTTCTGAGCTCTGCTTGGAATAGTTGAGGAGAGGAGAGGTGATGGAGGGGAGCAAAGGTGACATATATAATGCCTTTGTGGGGCTTAGTTGTCTAGAAATCAATTCTAAAAAATATGATTAAAATAAAATCCTAGAGCAATTTTCCCAAATTTACTTCTAAAGTGGAGCTTAGCTCACTGAGAGCACTGGAATCCAACAGAAAGCTTGGACTCTAACAGAGCTTTTATTGCTAGTGATTATGAACAAGGAAGAAAGATCCCAGCCTGGCACCCAAATCACAGATTTAATTTACAGTAGGGTGGATAAACATTGATTTAAAAACCTGGATTTTATTTGAATCACATTTTTAATTTAAATATTTCTTTTCAGAATAAACCTGTTTGAAACTGACAACCTATGTTAAGGCCTAACCTTACTAGAGTCTATTAAAATCATGTAAATAAAAATAAATAATTAAAAAAAATATGCTGCATCAATGAACCCTCGACACGTTTTAAGGAAAGGGTGCTGCATTTTTATTAACTACAGAATCAGGGGGAAAAACATCTTTAATTTTTGAGGTCAGCTCAAGCTTTATAAATATGTCAATGTCACATACTACATTAAGTATATATTATTTTCAGTAGAGTGAATGCTGGTACAGTAAAAGCTGTTATCCAGCACTTTACCAACCATAAAGCTCTAGAAACCAGCATTTCTGATATCTCCATTAAAAGTCTGGTTGGCATGGGGTCGGCAGGCTCCCTACCTCGCTCTGCATGGCTCCCCGGAAGCGATGACATGTCCCTGCTGCTCCTAGAAGGAGGGACAGCCACAGGGGCTCTGTGTGCTGCCCCTGCCCTGCTCTGAGCACTGGCTCTGCAGTGCTCATTGGCCAGGAACTGTGGCCAATGGAAGCTGCAGGGGCAGTGCCTGTGGGCGGAGACAGTGCACAGAGCGGCTTGGCCACACCTCTACCTAGGAGCAGCAGGGACACGTTGCCACTTGTTGGGAGCCGCCCGAGGTGAGTGCCGCCTGAATCCGGCACCATGAAACCCCTCCAGTGCCCCAACCTCCTGCCCTAAGCTCCCTCCCACACCCAAACTCCCTCCCAGAGCCTGCACCCCACACCCACTCCTGTGCCCATGCCCCCATCCTGAACCCCCTCCCGCACCCAAACTCCCTCCCTCAGTAAGTATAACTCTAAGAATTTTTGATTAACTGGCACTCCCCATTCCACCAACATGCCGGATAAAAAGGCTTTTCCTGTATTGCATTTTGAAAAATATAAAGTACTTTCAGTTTCTGTTGTGCATAAAAGTTTTATCTTAATTACTTTGGGTTTCAGTTTAGCTAGCAGTTGCAAAGAGAATATTTTCTTCATTGGAACAAATTTATTCAAAGCTGAGAAATCAACTGGGAATTTAAAAAGCAGAAAGCTTGTTTTTCCATTCTCAATCAATGAATAAAGATCAGGTGGGAGAGGATGAGATCTACTAGCCCTAAAATCTTAAATGATGTGGGCTATATTTTCAAAGCTATTTAGGCACCTAAAGAAAGGTGCCCAGTGAGATTTTCAAAAATACCTGAATTTAGGTGCCTAACTCCCATTAACTTCAATGGGGGTTAGGCATCTAACCTGCTTAAGTTCTTAGTAGGATTTTCAAAAGCACCTAAGCAGGCTACATGCCTAACCCCCATAGAAGTCAATGGGAGTTAGGCACCTAACTTCAGGTATTTTTGAAAATCTCACTGGCCACCTATCTGCAACTTTAGACACCTAAATACCTTTAAAAACCCAGCCCATGATGACCAGAAGGAATCCATTAATTTTCTAACTACCATTAATACTTCCTTTGTTTAATAAATCTGTCAGTTCTATATGCAAAACATGTTGTGATAAGAAAAATGTTTAAGTATCCAGCACATTTAAAGCAGTTTCATTTAATAAAGAATTAAAATGCCCCAGAATAGCATTTTAATTTAATTCCAATTTCCATCCAAATTCAGTTTGATGCACTTCATGAGAAAAAAATCATCTAGTAAATAAGAAGTGCATCATTCACCATTTTCTAATATAAAAATCTAAAAATGAATAATCGGTATTTACCCCTCACTCCCCACCCAGGGCAAAGAGAGAACCAGACTGTTCCTCATTCTGGGTCTCTGTTCCTTCGCCAGTGTAACTACATGCTACCCCTTGCAAAGCCATTAGCTAAAGCCACAATCTATTCCTTAAATGGTAGACTCTTCAGTGCATGACAAGTCTGTATGTTTATTGGACAACACGGAACATGTTGTCAGTACTAATTAAATAAAATCAGATCATCCAGATCAGAATTAAATAGGTGCCTATTTATAGAATATATTGATAATACTTAGAAATATCTTGAGCACCCCATAGCACCCAATCATCAGCCCAATTAGGAGTACAGTATTCATTTATATACTGTATTAGAGCTTCTTGTTATGGTCATTGTGAACCTCTCAAGAAGGATTTACGAATTTTGGCAATTAAGCCAGTAGTTCAGAAATACCAGTATGCAGAGCTGTTCGTATATATAAAAATCTGTATCTGTCAGTTCTTAAAAAAACAACAAACAACCAAAAAACCCAGACCACACACCTCTGCCACATAGTCTGCAAATTGTTTTCAGTTATGATGCATTTTGCGAACCTGCACATTACTTTGCTAATCAATGTTAAACTGTGACCCTTACTGGGTCATTTGCTAGTAGAAAAAGATTGTCATATTAAGTTATTATGAAATATAGCCTCATTTATATTCTGATTTTAGTTTGCATTCCTCCACTGAGGCATACAAAATAGGAGTTTCCTGTAATTAAAGTGAGCACTCAGAATGCTAATGAACATTTGCTTTTGCTTAGACATTTTTATGTCTGACATTTGTATTGCACTGACAAAAAGTTAAGCAGACAGCTGATCTCCCCTCTTATCCTTCCATTCAAAATAAGCAAACATAAAGAACCATATTGTTAAAAATTACAATTATTGTTCCAGTTGTTCAGAGCCAGAAAGAGGAAAGAAGGGCAGGGTAAGGGTCACAGCAGGTATGCACACATTCAAATTTTGTTTGATGATAGCATATTTTATGAGAATTAAGGTTGTGCTGCCTACACTGGATTTGGAAGACAAAAATGTGTGGGTTACTCATTCATGCAGCAGCGTAGTATAAGAACTGAGTGAAAACACAATCTTTTCTTTATGGAATAGAACACATGATAAACTGATGCACAACACATGAGGGCTCTTTCAGTGCAATAGTACATCATTATCAGTTAAACAATTTTGTATTGGGCAAAACCAGAATCACTCAGCCTGATTCTCCCATCTTGTACTTTGTATAATCAGGTCTGCTGGCAGCAATTCCGGGCCCCAGGGCAGAATAGTCAATGGGCCCCCTAGAAAGGGATGGCTGAGGTTACGACGCTACTGTTTATCTTATTGATTACACATTAGAACCCACTATGCGTAAGTTGTGGCGTTGCTTGGTGTAGTTAACTTTTTTCTCTAGTTAAAGCACCAGCATTAAACAATTGTGAGCCTAAATATAAGAAGTAGAAATAGTTATTTTAAATTATATATTTAAATTAAATGAATACATTATGGAATGAAACTGGAGAGAGTCCAATGGAGGGCAACAAAAGTGATAGGGGCTCTGGTACATGACTTATGAGGAGAGGCTGAGGGAACTGGGCTTATTTAGTCCAGTAGTTTTCAAACTGTGGGTTGTGACCCAGTACTGAATATAAGGCACTGGGTTGCGGCACCACTGACTGGGCCATTAAAAGTCCTGTTGGTAGTGCTGCCCGGCTAAGACAGGCTAGTCCCTACCTGTTCTGACACCACGCTGTGCCCCAGAATCTGCCAGCAGCAGGTCTGTCTCCTAGGCGGAGAGGCCACAGGGCTCCACCTGCTAACCCCTCCAACCACTGGGTCTTCACTCTTATTGACTGGTTCCTGGCCAATGGGAGCTGTGGGGGCAGTGCCTGTGGGCAGGAGCCATGTGGAGCTGCTTGTGCACTTCCACCTAGGAGTAGGACCTGCTGCTGGCTGCTTATAGAGCACAGCGCAGTTCGCGGTGCCAGGACAGGCACGAAGCCTGCCTTAGCACTGCCACTGACCAGGAGCCACCCGAGGTAAGCCCACACCCCAAACCCATGCCCCAATCCCCTGCCCCAGCCCTGAGCCTCACCCCAAACTACTCCTCCCCAGCCCCACCCCAGAGCCAGCACCCCCAGCCCAGAGCTCTGACCCCCTCCTGCACCCCAGCCCCTTGCCCTAGCCCTGAGCCCCCCCAAAACCCAGAGCCCCTTCCTGCACCCAAACCCCTCCTCCTCAGCCCCACCCCAATGCCAGCACCCCCAGCCCAGAACCCTGACCCACCTCCTGCACCCCAACCCAGATCCCCCTCCCACACACTGAACCCCACATTCCTGACCTTACCCTGCAGTCCTCACCTCAACCCTCTGCCCCTGCCCTGAGCCCCTCTCACACCCCAAACCCCTCATTCCCAGCTCCGTTGGGTTGTGGGAATCAACAATTTTCTTCAACTGGGTCACCAGAAAAAGAGTTTGAAAACCATTGACTTAGTCTGCAGAAGGGAAGAATGGGGGTAAGGAGCGGGGACAGGATTTGATAGCAGCCTTCAACTACCTGGTATGAAATTAATTCTTTATAGGATATGAACGATCACATACAGTAATGTGCTATGGCAGAGGAAGTTGAGATAAAAACATACAACACAAATTTTCATTGCTAGGAAAAATATTGGACTTTATCTGATCTTTAGAGGAAAAGTTATTTGTTTGCATATGTTGAATGTGGGGCTTTGTATCTCTGGACAGAGACCAATCTTACTGATAGTGATACACTGAACTGCCTGAAAACCTTATTTTAAAGATGCCTTCCTGAATATTGCTAGATATTTTTTAAGATATAAATATGTGAAGTGACAATGGCATTCACTGAATTGTGTGTGCACGCATGCGCAGTGCTGCACCTGCGCTGGCTGGTGCTCCAGCGAGCTGCTGCCAGCTGTGCTTCTGAGCATGCTCTTCGGGCACAGCCTGGGCTTGCACATGCCCACCCGGCTGCATTCGCCATGGCTGGTACCACCCCGTGTGTGCCTAGGAGCCCTGTGGCCCGCCCCGGCGATTGCTCCCTTTGCCTCCCTCCATTGGCGGGCCTGTGTATAATCATTTACATTGTGCAGAGTGAAAAATGTTACTAAATCAAAACAGTGGTGCTTGACACTCGCTTTACTGGCACAGGTGCCAATTACTATGCAAGATGAAAAGCAGGTGAGAATCAGGCCATCGTGTTTTCCCTTTCAAGTGTCAAAACCAAAACTACTTATGGCTTGAATTTTGGATTCACAGCCTACAGGAATATGGTGTGTTTTACACACACCAATTTTTTGCTTCTCATGTATCACATTACCAAGCTAAAATAATCCCTTATTTATAAGATTCTTGACTTGGCATGGAACTCAAAGAGAATAAACTGAAATTACATTACAGATCAACATACTATGTACAAGCATGCATTAAGGCAACCTCAATATTGCCAGAATACAAACAAGCAGTAAACTAAAACACACTTCTGACCCGGGATGGGCAAGGAATAGGGATGAAATCCATTCTTAGGGATGGGTGAACAGGTTGAAATGAAACAAGAACTGGCAGAATCTTTACTCCAAGCTTAAACCAAATTGTTCAGGGTTTAAAAAAATTCGAAGAGATTTATATTTTAAGTGCCATTTGCACTTCCATTTCAGCTGGAAGGAGAAGTACCAAAACACCTCGAGAAACGCTATTTGTTATTTCTGATCCTGCCTGAACCGAACAGCAGCAGAATTCTAGAAAGAAAGCTGCTGTCTCAAGCTGACATTTAGAGCAGAGATATTTGCATAAATTCCACTGAGATTCAGATATCAATTCAACTAAAGTTTGAAATTTGTTCAGCACTAAGCAATATAAACAGTTTGCCTGGCTGCTGCTATTTTGCGCTGGTTCAGTTAGAAGATGATGAATGGTATTACTTGCAAAAGAAAAAGAGGAGAAAAGTTACTTAATCTTTGTGTCAGGCTCAGACTTGATTTCAGAGTGTGGCAGTGAGGAAAATGAAAAGTCCAGTAGGATAGTTCAGCTCTGTACTTGATAAAACTAATAATTTGCATTTAAACAAGTGACAGAGATTGAAGTTTGATCAACAGATATATTAGCAGGAACAAATATTCTCTTAAATCACATATCTATAGTGGATAACTAGATGCTAATTAGTGAACTGGTTTTTATAGAGCAAAGGTCTATATTAATGAACTGCATTATTCAGATGACAAAAAGAGTATCACTTTCTTAATTAGTCTGATTAGCATGATGATAGTGTACAATGTAGAACTTGGTACCTCATATATTCATGTGAGACAGATGTATAATAGTCCAAGACAAAAACTGTACATTCTGCATGTAAATAATGGATGGATAGATATAAACTTTATTGAATGCTTTATTGTCCATCTGCCTGTTTTGAATGGCAGACTATGAACACATTTAAGAAATGATCAAAGTCAGCATTAATGCTGCTGTCTAAACAGCCTAACTGTCTTTGATTCACTTTTCCCAAAACTACTACTGCCTGTATCTACAGATAAACTAAAAAAACATGGAGGTCACTGATCCTGAGAAGTCTCTTAATTATTAAGGGCTCAAAATGTTTTATAGATGCATATTCTTCTGTGTCTGCTGCCAAACAAATGTGAACCTGTGACACTTTGTAAAAAATAAATAAAAAACCCTGACAGGTTCTGCTAATAATTTAAATATGGAACTGGAGATGCAGAATGAGAATGAAACTCTTAATTACTCTCCCAAGCTCATACTTGCTGTATAATCAAATCTAGCTGCAGAGGTGAACTACACTTAATCAACTGAAATGTGAGACAACCTTGCACTTCATGTAATCTAAAACTAGAACTAAAATAAATAAATAAAATAAAAAATATAAAAACCCTTTTCAGTGCTATGTATGTGGACCATATTTATGAGGTATAGAATTAGCAGGTTCTGCTATCCTAAATAAGACCCTCAACATTTAATTAACCATTTTACACTGCAAACATTTTAAAGTTATTGTGCATAGCTAATAGCTGATCCTGCCAAAAGGATATCCTTTCTCCATCAGGCTGGTGTGTGTGTGTGTGTGTGTGTGTGTGTGTGTGTGTAGGAAATCACATTTAAACTCTTTCAAATAATTTTAAAAGCAGAATGTGATCATCATTAACTCACCAAAACAGAGATTCATTAAGCAGTACTGCTGACCAAAATATGCAATACCAAAACTTAGCAAGTGACTGAAGAGCTAAACTTACCAGTAGGCCACAAGTCAAATTATTAGTTGCAGTACACTGGTGTCAGTAGGGTATGTAGGTTCACATTACTTGTTTCTCAGTGACCTTAGCGGTTCATTTTGGATAGGAGTAGAGAACTGTGAGCCAGTCCAAAACTTCCGCTGCACCCATCCCAACCTGACCAACAATTATGATCTATTTACCTTAAATATGTTGTAGTCTCATGTCTTCTGGATTTTGAATATGTAGTTTTAAAGAAAATCCACCTGTTTTATTGCAATCAATTATCTAGAGTTATATATGATTTAGAAGTACCTATATTGTAGCTCGTGTCTTGTGGAAATTGTTGGTTGACAATTACAGAATATATCCAAATTTTACTAACAATCTTTATTTTGAAAAAAAATCATTTCAGTAATGTGCCATAACTTTTATTGCTGCAGAGATATTAGCAAATAATTATAGGTGAAACAAATGGACCGAATCAAAATGATTGTCAAAATATGCTAATTAATCATTTAAATTGCACTGGGCTGCCATAACGCCTAATGGAGATAGTGAAATTAATTGCAACTAACCAAGTACAGGATGACATGGGAGTTCACAGCCAGTACTATAATTTCACATGCAGTATTGACATAGTGTAGAATACTCAGTTTAAAATTGGAGTGACTATGCTAGCCAATATTATCTATATTATGAGACCTCTATATTATAGATGGGTCTGGTAGTCTGACACTTCCCATTATAAGACTCTGTTTTCAGTTGCTTATAATTTTGCCAAACACTAGCCTTTTGGGCTGAAATTTTCCATGCTAGATGTCTGCCTCAAGCTTAATTTTTTTTTTGAAAATATCAGCCAAAATTGTGTAGCCATTAGCAGAAAAGAATGTGGCTAGGGAAAAATAAATTGTTTTGCCCATATTAAAAAATTCCAGCAACCTTTTCTTTTAAAAGGCCTACGGACACCATACTTGCGAGCTGGGACTCAACATTTGGCAGAAATATCATGCCTTTTTTTTGTCCCCATGAAAATCCCAAATTTGACCAATTTATAAACCTTGGAAAAATCAGTTTACCTTCAGACCCAGTATGGCGGTTCTACCAAAGGTCCACCTACCCTAGTATCCAGTCTTCCCATAGTGGCCAGTGCCAGGTGCCCCAGAGGGAATGAACAGAACAGGTAATCATCAAGTGATCCATCCCCTGTCACCCATTCCCAGCTTCTGGTAAACAGAAGCTCCCAACACCGTCCCTGCCCATCCTGGCTAATAGGCATTGATGGAACGGTCCTCCATTAAATTTATATAGTTCTTTTTTTAACCCTGCTATAGTCTTGGTCTAGGGATACTTCAGTGTTTTGAGCATTGGCCTGCTAAACCCAGGGTTGACAATTCAATCCTTGAGGGGGCCATTTAGAGAACTGGGGTAAAAATCTGAGGATTGGTCCTGCTTCAAGCAGTGGGTTGGACTAGATGACCTCCTGAGGTCCCTTCCAACCCAAATATTCTATGATAACATTCTCTGGCAAAGAGTTCCACAGGTTGACTGTGTTTTGTATGAAGAAGTATTTCCTTTTGTTTGTTTTAAACCTGCTGCCTATTAATTTCATTTGGTGACACTTAGTTCTTGTATTATGTGAAGGAGTAAATAACACTTCCTTATTTACTTTCTCCACACCAGTCATGATTTTATAGACCTCTATCATATTCCTCCTTAGTCATTTCTTTTCCAAGCTGAAAAGTACGAATCTTCTCATTCAGAAGCTGTTCCATACCCCTAATAATTTTTGTTGCCCCTTTTCTGAATCTTTTCCAATTCTAATATATATTTTTTTGAGATTTAGAGACCACATCTGCATGCAATATTCAAGATGTGGGTGTACCATGGATTTATATAGAGGCAATATGATATTTTCTATCCTATATCTAGCCCTTTTTAATGATTCCCAATATTGTTCGCTTTTTTGGCTGCAGCTGCACATCGAATGGATGTTTCTAGAGAACTATCCACAAATACTCCAAGATCTCTTTCTTGAGTGGTAACAGCTAATTTAGACCCCATCATTCTATATGTATAGTTGGGATTATGTTTTCCAATGTGCATTACTTTGCATTTAGCAACATTGAATTTCATCTGCCATTTTGTTGCCCAGTCACCCAGTTTTGTGAGATACCTTTGTAGTCTTTCACAGTCTGCATTGGACTTAACTATCTGAGTAGTTTTGTATCATCTGCAAATTTTTCCACCTCACTGTTTACCCCATTTTCCTGATTCATTTATGGATATTTTTAACAGTATTGGTCCCAGTACAGATCCCTGGGGGATACCACTATTTAGCTCTCTCCATTCTGAAAACTGACCATTTATTCTACCTCTTGCTTCCTGTCTTTTAACCAGTTACAAATCCATGAGAGGACCTTCCCTCTTATTCCATGACAGCTTACAAATTCTGACAGTTTGCAAATTCTTAGTAGAGACTAATATCCTGGAAGGGGTTCACTCAAACTTTGTGACTTGGTCAGAGGACCTAGCCACTGAAGACCCACCAAGGTTGACTGGCAGCCTGCAGTGGGCACCAGGGCTGAGAAAAGGTCTGCTGTATCACATCTAGTTTCTGGGGGCACTCACCTCTTTTCACAGTTTACTTACGTTCTCTAAGTGAGCATATCCAACCAGTAGAGAAGGCATCTGGAATCTAATTCTTCTTAAGAAAAAGAATTTATATTGTGAGATTAAAAGGAAATATTAGTACTAGTTGCTCTGAGTAACTTAAATTCAATGCATATTTAGAATTTCCTTCTTATTCCAGGTCATCAAGACAGCACTCTTCACCTTCCAGTTCCTCCTTAAGACTCACTTTCTCTAGGCTGCCCACAAGTGAAATAAAATAAAAATTATGGAGTCAATCATATTGTTAGCACTTAAAAGGATAGGTTCAGCGGTACCGGAACAGTAGAATTGAATAAAGCGTACTTTAAGGAATTATAATATCTACTATACCTGCAAACACTCATAGCAATATTCCTACTTAAAACAATGGGACTAAGCTTGAGGGTAAGGCCCACTCCCAGGAGTAAGAATTGGGAGTACTATGGCGCAGATCCACAAAGCTATTTAGGAAGTCAGTGGAAGTTAGGAGCCTAAATAGCTTTGTGGATCTAGGCCTATGTCCTTAGTAAATGTGGTCAAAAGAAGCGATTCTGGGATTTGGCCCTCTCTGTTTAGATAGATGCTAGAAACTATTGCATTTGTTTTCTCTAAAATAAAAAAGTTTGTTTTAAAGTCAGGCTCTCTTTTTCCAACCATTGTTTTAAACTAGTCTGTGCACTAATGCAATTGGCTTCTTGTTGCCCATTCTTTTTGCTTAGTGGCTGCATTTTTAATGCTTAGTTAGTAAGTATGTAGGACAGAATGCACTACATTTACTAAGTACAAAAACACTCAGCTAAATTTAACTTCTGAGGCTACTAGAAACATCTACTTCAAACTGGGCATTTTTAGAGACTTAATACATTTATTATCATAGCCATCTTATACTGGCATTATGTTACAGAATATGGATAGTGACTCCCATAGTAGCAAATGGAGGTCTACCCTTAAACCTTTTGTTATTAGTGATAGCTGTGATAATAGTTGTGTTCACCTTTATCTCTGAAGTATGGATTGTCTCTCCCATCTAGAAAAATCCAATCTATTCAGAGTTAAAGGAGTGTCTTCCCTCCATTCTTGAAAACTATCATTGCTTCCTCCTCCCCCTTCAGTGCCCCCTCCCATGGTATTCCTCTGCCTTTTCTGGTGACTTACGGAGTCACTTTAGCATATTTTGCTAACATGCAACCAGGGCCGGTGCAACCATTTAGGCGAACTAAGCAGTTGCCTAGGGCGCCAAGATTTGAGGGCGCCAAAAAGTGGCGCCCCCCAAATTTTTTTTAAATGGTTGCAGCCGCTGCTGCTGGAGAGGTAGTCTGAGCTGCCCGCGGCAGCAGCTGCCTGCCGCCGGCAGCCCAGGGCGCCCCCGGGGTCAGCGCGCCGCCGCGGCAGCCCGGCAGCCCGGGGCGCCCCCGGGGTCAGGGAGCTGCCGCAGCAGCCCGGCAGCCCACAGCGCCCCCGGGGTCAGAGAGCCGCCGCGGCAGCCAGGCAGCCCAGAACACCCCCGGGGTCAGTGCGCCGCCGCGGCAGCCCCGCAGCCCAGGGCACCCCCAGGGTCAGGGCGCCACCGCAGCAGCCCAGAGCTTTGGGCTGACGGCGGCTGCGCTGACCCAGGGGAATCCCTGAGCTGCAGGCAGAGGCTCAGAATCCCTCTCCCTCCCAGAGCAGGGGCTCCAGCCTCTGCCATTTTTCTCGTTGCCGGCGGGGGCGCTGGTGGCTGGGCAGAGCTGCGCAGCTCTGCTTAGGGCACATGGCAGGGGCCCTGCGACAGCGGCGCAACACCAGGGCTTTGCTTCTGGAGGAAAGCGGCTGCTGCCCCCTGGCTCAGCCTCCACGTCAGCCCCAGCGAGGGGCACGGAGAAGAAAAGAGCCTCAGCAGTGGTCTGGTGGAGCGGAGGAAGAAAGAGGACCCCAATGCTCATGCATTGGGCAAGGTAGTCAAGTGCCTCCCCACAGGTCGGCCTCAGGTGCCTGTGCTCCTGCCCCCTTGGTCCTTGGCTGGTCCCTGCTCCTGCTTCTGCTCCCCTTGTGGCTGGAGAGAACAGCAGCCTGCAGAGCTGAGCTGCCCCGGTGCCCCCAGGCACCCCCCTGACCCCTCCCCCACAGCCCTGACCCCCAGCTCCGAGCCTAGTCCTTCTGAGCTGGAAACCCCCTCGACCCCATCTCCCCCACAGCCCTGACCCCCAGCTCCAAGCCCAGTCCCTCTGAGCTGGAAACCCCCTCGACCCCATCCCCCCCACAGCCCTGACCCCCAGCTCCAAGCCCAGTCCCTCTGAGCTGGAAACCCCCTGACCCCATCCCCCCAACAGCCCTGACACCCAGCTCTGAGCCCAGCCCCTCTGAGCTGGATAGCCCCCTGACCCTATCTCCCCACATCCCTGAGCCCAGCCCCTGTGAGCTGGGCACCCCTGAACCCAGAGCCCAGCTCCCCACCCAGCCGTGGGCAACAACAGCACCACCCCCAGGAACGACAGCCCATTGGTACCAACTATCACAATCACCCAGCAACTGCCCATTATGTAAATTGCAAATGTATACATACCATTACAGCTTTTAATTTTTTAAATAATGTATTTAGTTTATTTTCAAATTACTACAAATTAATTTTTGAATGTATTTCATTAGTTATTTTTTACATTTCCTAATACATGTTACTATAGTATTGCAAATGTTTTATGGAAGGGGCCCCCGATTTTGCTTTGCCCAAGGCCCCCTGAGTCCTCTGGGTGGCCCTGTCTGAGTTTTAAGCCCTGCTGCTGTGTTTTGCCTGCAACAGGCAGGCCTAAGCCTGTAAGCGACCCCCATAGCAGCTGACTGAAGAAGTGCTTGGGGGAATCATGCAGAAGGAGCGTGATATTTGTTTGAATTCTCTCCTCATGGAGGCTGCGCTCCACTTGGTGCAGGACAGCAGTCTCAGCAGGACTCTAGGCCCAGCACCTTGCCTCAGTTTGTAGATTTGTAGTGCACCCATCACCGGGCTCAGTCTGGCACCGCTACCCCTCACCAGTGCCCAAGAAGCAGTCAAAAAAGTTGGATGGACTGGTTAGGTTAGTTGTCATGCTGTTGCTTGGCCAGTGTAGAGACCACTGAATGCATAGTATTCCTCTATGATGTTCTGTCCTGAGCAAAATTGGCATGTTATAAGGTAGTGCCTGTGAGGGACAGGTGTCTGTTTATGTATCCAGCCATCATGTCTTGGGTCTTCTTGGGGGGGAGCTTTTCCATCCTGCTTTCATTGGTGACATCCTTGATGCTCTGGTAGACATCTATGAAGACAATACTCTGACAGGATCATCTGGCAATACATCACGCGTTGATGCAAAGGCTCTTACAAAAGCCATTTCTAGTTTCAAGTTTCTTTTTTCTCTTGTTTTGTGGTATGACATATTGTTTGAGATCAACATAACTAGCAAACAACTTCAGGCAAAATTTGAGAAAACATTGGTAGATACAGGTGAACTTGTGGAGGAGTTGGATGTACTGGCACTTTTTGAACCAGATCCAATCCGTATTAGAAAGAAGAGGAAGCAGTTCACATATGAAGCAGATGACGAACCTATTTATGATCCGAAAGAAAAATTCAAAGTGAACTTTTACTTTGCAGTCATTGACACAGCAATACATTCGGTTGAAGAAAGATTAACATTGATGCAGCAAATTAGTTCAGTATTTGGCTTCATATATGATGTTTACAGTTTGCAAAATAAAACACCAAAGCAAATTATGGAACATTGCTTGAATCTGGAGAAAGCTTTGCAACATGGTGAATCCAAAGATATTGATGCCTTTGACTTGTGCAGTGACTTGCAAGCTATTGCAAGACAAGTCCAAAGGAATTAATCACTGCAAGATGTATTGAACTTCATATGGGAAAATAAGCTGACAGATACTGTCCCTAACACAGTTATTGCTCTTTGCATCCTCTTGACTCTCCCAGTTTCTGTGGCCAGTGGTGAGCGAAGCTTCTCAAAGCTCAAGTTGATAAAAACATATATGCGAACATCAATGTTGCAACAAAGACTTGTTGGGCTATCTACCTTGTCAATAGAACATGACATTGCTCACAGCATTGACTTGGAGGAACTTGTTTCTAAATTTGCTAAACTTAAAGCGCGGAAACATAAATTCTAAATTATAACATGTTACTCTGTGACCGTGTATTGTGTATAATGTATGTGATTGGGGGGGGGGGGGCGGGCGCAAGATGGAAGTTTCGCCTAGGGCGCAAAATATCCTTGCACCGGCCCTGCATGCAACCAACTATTCTTACCCCAGAAATGAAAGAGACTTTGTTTCACCGGAATGTACATCTGCTCTATAATCCAAATTCAGGAAAGCCAGAAAAGGATGCATTTTTATATTCTAAAGTTATTATTCATTTAACATCAGAGTTTCCCCAACACTCCCGATATGGAACTTTAAGACCATTCTGCATATTAGAGGCATTTTTCCCCACCATCACAATTTCTTTATTTTACCTCATTGTTCTATGATTTTATTCTGTTCATCTTGTTGCTGGATTAAAAGGGGATTAAAAGGGGGGATTGCCTATACAGCTTGTTACTGTTAAAATATTTTCCACTTAGTAATATTTTATGTGTATTAATTGAAAGGAATCTCTCATATTGTTCCTGATTTCATGTCTATTTATAGCAGAAGTCATAAGCTAAGCATGTGCAGTTTTTGCTAAACAGAATAAGAATCAGGATACACTGTGCTTCCTCAATTGGCAGGGGAACGGCACAAGGCTTAGAAGGATAAGTCAGATATGCTTAGTCATTACCCAAGGACAACAACACTGTCTATGTAGGCCTCTATTCTGGTCTCTTACTCTTCCTAGTCTCAGGATATGTCTACACTATGGGATTTTTCCGATTTTACATAAACCGGTTTTGTAAAACAGATTGTATAAAGTCGAGTGCACACGGCCACACTAAGCACATTAATTTGGTGGTGTGCATCCATGGTCCGAGGCTGGCATTGATTTCTGGAGCATTGCACTGTGGGTAGCTATCCCATAGCTATCCCATAGTTCCCGCAGTCTCCCTCACCCATTGGAATTCTGGGTTGAGACTCCAATGCATGATGGTGCAAAAACAGTGTCGCGGGTGATTCTGGGTAAATGTCGTCACTCATTCCTTCCTCCATGAAAGCAAAGGCAGACAATCATTTCGCGCCCTTTTTCCCTGGATTGCCCTGGGAGATGCCATAGCATGGCAACCATGGAGCCCATTCAGCTTTTTTTTTTTAAACTGTCATCGTATGTCTACTGGATGTTGCTAACAGACGTGGTACTGCAGTATTACACAGCAGCATTCATTTGCTTTTGCAAGACAGCAGAGATAGTTATCAGTTGTTCTGTACCGTCTACCATGCCATTGTAAATTGGCGATGAGATGACGGTTATCAGTCATTCTGTACCGTCTGCTGCTGTCATGGGTGCCCCTGCCTGAGGTTGGCCGGGGGCGCAAAGACAAAAATGTGAATGACTCCCCCAAGTCAATCCCTCCTTTATGGTATCTAAAAATAGAGTCAGTCCCACCTAGAATATGGGGCAAGTGTACTACAGAACCAGTGTACCAGAGAACCAGAGAGCACAGCCGCTCCGTATCAGATCTCTCAGAAATGATGAGCTACATGCCATTCTAGGGGGTGCCCCTGCAACAACCCCACCCATTGCTTCCCTGCTCCCCTTTTCCTTCACGGGGGGGGGAGGGTGGGTAAATTAACGAGCTATACCCTGAAGCACCCCAGACCATGTGTTTGACCCTACAGGCATTGGGAGCTCAGCCAAGAATGCAAATACTTTTCGGAGACTGTTGGAGACTATGGGATAGCTGGAGTCCTCAGTACCCCCTCCCTCCCTCCATGAGCGTCCATTTGATTCTTTGGCTTTCCGTTATGCTTGTCATGCAGCACTGTGCTGTGGACTCTGTATCATAGCCTGGAGATTTTTTTAAAATGCTTTGGCATCTCATCTTCTGTAACGGAGCTCTGATAGAACAGATTTGTCTCCCCATACAGCGGTCAGGTCCAGTATCTCCCGCATGGTCCATGCTGGAGCTCTTTTTGGATTTGGGACTGCATCACCACCCATGCTGATCAGAGCTCCAAGCTGGGCAAACAGGAAATGAAATTCAAAAGTTCACAGGGCTTTTCCTGTCTACTTGGCCACTGCATCCGAGTTCAGATTGCTGTCCAGAGTGGTCACAATGGTGCACTGTGGGATACCGCCCGGAGGCCAATATTGTCGATTTGCGGCCACACTAACCCTAATCCGATACGGTAATACCGATTTCAGCGCTACTCCTCTCATCGGGGAGGAGTACAGAAACCGGTTTAAAGAGCCCTTTATATTGCTATAAAGGGCCTCGTTGTGTGGACGGGTGCAGCGTTAAATCGGTTTAACGCTGCTAAAATTGGTTTAAACACGTAGTGGAGACCAGGCTTCAGGGCTGATCTACACTGAAAAGTTCATCAGCATAGCTATGTCTCTGAAGGGAGTGAAAAATCCACACCCCTGAGACATAGGTCAGCTGACCTAACCCCAACATAGACAGTGCTAGGTCAATGGAAGAATTCTTTTGTCACTCTAGCTACTGCCTCTCAGGGAAGATGGATGCCACACAGCGATGGTAGAACCCTCCTGTCACTGTAGTAAGAGTCTACACTAAAGTCCTATAGTGGTGTTTTAAATGTAGACATAGCCTCAGCTGATATATAATTAAATTCATAGCACCAAATTCGGCCCACAGTAAGGTGACCAGATGTCCCGATTTTATAGAGACAGTCCCGATTTTGGGGTATTTTTCTTATATAGGCTCCTATTATACCCCATGCCCTGTCTCGATTTTTCATACTTGCTGTCTGGTCATCCTAGCCCACAGATACCATCATCACACTTAAACCTTCCAGTAATTGCCTAGGACAGCTAGACAAATGCTACCATGTTTGCTGTATTCCCCATAGCCTAAGGTATATCTAGGCAAACTAAAATTCTTAGTGTTTGAAGTACTCTATGGCAATTGCAAAGATTAAGGGTGACCACTTTCAGCACACAATTCCCATTTACTTCAAGGGAAGTGGGGTGATTTTATTTGAAGGCTAATGGCCCCATAGGTTATTAGAACCGTGCTATGCTGCTACTAGTGATTTAAAAAGTATCCCACATTATGCAGATTTAGATATCCAGTAATGGTCCATTTAGTTAAATATATAAATAAGGTAACTTCTACTGACCTTCACATTTTCTAGCACAAAACAGTGATAATACATTAACTGTAGAAGACTGATTCTGCCATACAGTGTTTGTGCAGACTCTGAAATGCTAGCAGCTGAGGGTTTATTAAATGAAGCACTAAACTAGATTTACGTTTGTTGTTTAGAGGTGAAAGTCAGCTGCAGATGCTATTATAGCAATCCAATTGCTTATATATTTTTTAAAAATAAAGAGCAGTAAGCCTCCACTGACAAAAGTTTTATACTCTTTTAATGAACTCCATATGCTAAAAAAAATTAGTTTGAGATTAAAAGTGAGTTTCATGCTAAACACTCAAACTTTTTGTTCTTATTCATAAACCCTCAGAGGGCCCATTCCTACATTCCATGTGCAAACTTCAGTTTGCTGCATATAATTTCCCTACTTCATTAGATATTTACAAAAAGAAAATGGCATGTCATTCTGCATACAGAATACCACTACTTGGACCTTGCTTCTAACTCTCTTCTTCTCCTCACCCATCTGATACTGAGCTTTTCTGATTTCTCCAGTCTCTCCTAGCTTCAGCTATGGACTGCTCCACCTGCAAGAGCTGCAGTGGAGCAGGTTTTAGCACCAATGTTGCCATTTCTTTTAAATATGTATATCTCTATCTCTATAACTACTTCCTTGTCTATGCCTCTCCAATTCTGCCTCTCTTTGCTATTTAACTATGTAGCATGTTTTCTTATGTAGAATGTAAAATTCCTAAAATAGAGAACCCACTCAATCTCTAAGCTATAGACAGTCAAATAATCAGCTGACTTCCCTGTGAGATGCAGTAGTATAAAGAGTTACCATGATCCTTGGATGGACAAACTGGGGTTATCGAGTAATAATAATGTGGTCTGTTATTTTTAGAAAATATACACAGTACAGGAGAAAGATCCATTCCCTTACTGAAAGTATGAAGTGTATAAAACATTTAAAAGAATACAGTCTCTCACATATAGAGGACCACCAACAGTTAGTTTACAGTCAAGGAGAAGAAAGAGACCTTGTGAGGGGAGATTTAAGGAGAGAATAAGTTACTAGTAGCTCACAAGAGGAAGAGAGTTGAACATGTCACTGGGGCAGCACATGTAAGAGCAATTTCCCAGCTAAGGAAAGTTGTAGGAAGGGGAGCAGTGGGGGTGTGGAGGAAGGGGAAGGTCTGAAAACCAGGAGGGAGAACTTTTATAATCAGATTCAGAAATATGTCAGAAGTCATTGACGGTGCTGGAGATTACGTGACCTATTTCAAAAGTAGCTTGGATGCTGCATTATGCAAACTGTAGACAGTAAGGATTTAGGAGAACAATAAAAGAGAGCTGCAATAGTCAAGATGCAGTGATTAAGACACGATTAAAGATGTCAGCCTAGGTAGAATCAAAGCAGGAATGAAGACTGGCGAAGTTCTAAACATGACTAGCAGAATTTCAGACAGGTCGGGGGAGGGAGGACCACAAAGTGGACTCCAACATTTCTGCCTTGGGACTAAAGTTAACGTAAAAATCTAGTTTAAGAAAAATGAGTGGACTTAGGAAACAAAAAGGAATTTGTCCATCATTTTCAGTAGCAGGAAGCTCTGGTGTAGGCAGGGAGCTGACAGCATCAAGACTGGTGGAGAAAGACGAGGTAGAGGGATCTGACTCAAGAGGAGTCACCTACATATAGACGCTGTTCAAGCCAGTATTTCACTGTAGTGCTGTGCACTCCATTCTCAGCAGCCTTTTAACTTTTAAGAGAACAGAATAACTTATGAAACAATGGCTTGTTCCATTCAAACTTTGTGCTGCACAGTACAAGAATTACAGCTGAAATCCTTGATTTGATTTACTCAGTGTTTTCAAGATGCAGCTTGGAAAGCCATTGGCTCCTTTTACCAAACCAATATTTCTTCCAGTAGCAACTGTATTTCAAATAATTCTAGCCTGCAGGACTCCGCTGGATAACACAACTCACTCACCTTTCCCTGAACAAAAGCTGAGCTGAAACATACCTATGAAAAAATAACTTAAGTGAAAAGGAAAGAAATAAGTGAGCAGTGTTATTAAACAATTATTGAGAATGCAATGCAGCATGAGTTTGGTTAAAGAGCTGTACTCCAATGGGCTGCCAGTGTCCCACAGTTTAGAGTGGTCTGATAGGTTCCTTGCCGATAATGGAAACTGTATTGGCCATTAAATTCTGAATGAAATAGTTCAAGAATGGAGAATCCAAATCTTCCCTGCTCACTTGACATTTTATAATAGCCTATTTTATCTTTGTATAATTCCTTACCTTATCCCTAAATAAGCTCTCCATCATTACAAGTTTCCTCTGGTCAAGAAGGCTGCTGGACTCCTTTTTGATCAATGATCTGGAAAAAAATATAAAATCAGTGCTGATAACATTTGCAAAGGACAAAGACTGGTGGAGTGGTAAGTGAGGACAAGCCACTAATACAGAGTGATGTGGGTCACTTGGTAAGGTAGGTACAATCAAATATGCTCTTTAATACAGGCAAATGCAAGGTCATACATCTAGGAACAAAAAAAGATAAGCTATACTTGCAGTCTGCCATCTGGCATCCTGGAAAGCAATGACTGAAAAGGACATAGGGGACATTGATAATCAGCTGACCTCCCTGTGACATGTAGTAGTATAAAGAGTTACCATGATCCTTGGATAGACAAACTGGGGTTATTGAACAGAAGTCAAGAGGTGATGTTTATTCTGTATATGGAATGATACAGTCTCTTTTCTGACTCCAGACATGCTTTGAGAGAGATACTATGGCCTCTTTTGGAGTTAACAGATATTGCCTTGTTACCACGATTCAGCAGTTATCCTGCATCTTACTAAAAGGTTCAAGAACCTTCTGTCATGATTATTTCAGAAGAATTTTGCTTTCCTTTACAGAGTCTTCTCTGTTACCTACATCTTCCCCTATAACAATGCCCTGGACATGCCCTGACTCCTTTTTTGTCCTCCTCGGCTCAACCCTTTTTACACTCAATTTCAAAAGTTTCCTGTTCCCACTGGTTCTTCTTTCCTCAGATACGTTTCCTCTTCTATGATAAGAAGGACATTTCATGACCCCCTCAATACTTTGAAGCTGAGAGAGCATGAAAGTCTCTTCCCAGATTGATCTGCCTGGGTTATGAGTGGTCACGCTCTCATCTGGTGTCAGCATATCTGATCCCTTACTTCTAGGGAATTACAGAAGAGGTATCTGTCCAGGAATCATCCTGAACACAGGTGATCTGAGTGGGTTCTGCTGCCTGAAATAGCTCAGTTCTGACTACGCTCTCCTGCATTAAATTTTTAAACTCCTGCACTCCAAGTTCACTAGGCCAGATGCTATCACCCTTTCTAGCATTTCCACAAAGGGACAGAATTTTTCTATGTGCTTCTTTTCATTTTATGGTGAACGAGTCAGAAGGCCTGGTAGCTGCCCTATAGAGTCTGCTTGAATGTATTTGTACTTTTTAGTTCCTTGTTTGCAGTTTCCAGTTCCCTTCATTTTACTCTGATGGTTCCTCTTCTGTTCCACTGACTGTCCCTCAGCTCTAGGTTGGAACTCTAATCATGATGCTCTCTCTGGTGGCTTAGCCTCAGGTAGACCTCTATTTACTGCAGTGCCTCTATCAGAATGCTGGCTTGTGTTGGCATACCTAGGCCTGCAGCTTCTACACAGACTTTCCAACTACTAAGACTATGCATAAGCAGATGGTGCTTCTACCTACTCTGAGCAGAATATGCACATCTCTGTTAGCTTGGTTGTAATGAACTTGATGCACCTGCCATTATGACTTGGCAGAAGTTACCTTTCTACTTAATACTATGTAGACAGTATTGTATTCTTAAGGGGGAAAAAATTGAAACAGAAGTTGGCCGTGTCAGAAGTTTGAGAAATCATGTAACAACTAAAATGGCTAAGGAAGTAGAGGAAATCTTTAATTAAAACAGAAGAGTGTCTTTGCTAACTCCTCCAGTGCTATTTTGACCTATCTTAACCTTTAGTAGTCACTAGAGAAGAAATGACATTTGGTTGTAAAGACAACCTCTTGAATTAATGAACAATATACACCCCCCTACACACAATGAACTGGGAGCAGAGGACTTTCATTTTGTGTTCTTCCATAAAAACAGTAAGCACTTGGGATGCAAAATCAATATGAGAATTTAAGATTCTTCTGCAAGTTGTCTTTTTGGTGTGTGTTTTTGACAAAACAGAGAACTGAGTAAACATTTCATATTCTTGAAAAAAGAAAGCTAAGTAGGACTAATACTTGAAGTGGGATCTGTAACAAGAAGGAAATTCATGTAAATTGGCAGCTGGAGAATGGCTAATGACCAAAAAGAGAGAGTGTAAGAAGTCAGCACAGAGTATGAAGGTGACTGTGGCTTCTAATGTGCAAGATTAGCAACAAGAATTTAGTGATCTGGCTGCTCTTCAGAATATTATCTGGTAACATGGACACAATGGAGGATACTTTGATCTATGGTTCCCATTTAAAGAAATCTAAAATTAGCTACAGTATATTTTTGGTACTGAATGTATCTCATACACCACTGAGCAGGTCTGTAATTAACTTTGCTGTTTTGAGTGCACAAGGACATGTGATTGATTATCATCTAGACAACAGGATTGGAAAAATGCAGCGCTGTCGTGGATATATAATGCTTGCTGCTATTTCTAGCTCGTCATAGTCACACTTTGCAAAATACTCTTTTTTAAAGATACTTGTGTTAGAAGCTGATCCACATTTACAGTGTATCACAATGCTTTTGGGGGAGAAAACACACCACTGAGCTCTGGTGTCATGTGACAAAGCCCTGTGCCACCACATCAATGTCAGGGCCTTCAGCCCATTCCAGCTCTAGTGTAGGGAGCAGCAAAGGAATCTCATGAATAGCTACTTCTGAGGCCCCTACCCTTTAAGGAGGGAGCGCCACACAAATGGTATAAAGCATGGGACTATATTACTTTGCCTGTATTCACTGCAGGGTTTTCTTTTTAGGGCTGGATACAGAAATGAATTTATTTGCATCCCTCTCTGCATCCCCCTCCCTCCCTCCAAAAGGTTCACAAGTAGGGAAGAGAGTACCACAGAGATGGCTAATAACTTTCATGCAGGCCAGGGAGCTCAATCCTGGAGGATCCTTAACATGAACTGATCTGAGGGAACCATTCTGCCTGGTTGTTAAGTAGCATGAAAACTTTACTATGTTTCTGACAAAGCTGTCTTTGAGGGGGAAAAATGAAGGGTTGAAATATATAGTTCTATGTATAATACCCCAGTTCCCACAACAAAGAGTTCAATATTAGAATGGGAACCTTGCAGCATACACCAATTTTGATTCATTTTAGTGAGCTTAGTCCCATTAAACTGTACATAGTTGTTGAGAAATGTTCAACTACTCCTGAGTTTAAGGAATAATATTTCATATATATTACCACTAGGTGGCTCAAAATCAAATAGCTGAAATACATTTCTCAGTATCTGATCAAACTAAACAGTTTAAAGATTGATACTACTGCTCATATTTATATTTTTTCTATATCTTTGTATTTACTATTAACAACTATAATCTCTTGTGAGAGGGCAGAAATGTCAAACAATCTTACACAAGCACAGTCTATCTCAAAGAAGTGTATGGAGCAGACAGTTAGACACAGCGGTGGCTCTAGGCACCAGTGCACCACGCGCGTGCCTGGGGTGGCAAGCCGCGGGGGGTGCCCTTCTGGTCCCTGTGAGAGCAGCAGGCAGGCTCCCTTCGGCTGCTTGCCTGTGGGAGGTCTGCTGGTCCCGCGGATTCGGTGGCAATTTGACGGCGGGTACGCCAAAGCCGCAGGACCGGCAGACCTCCCGCAGGCAAGCCACCAAATCCGCAGGACCGGGGACCTCCCGCAGGCAAGCTGTGGAAGGCAGCCTGCCTGCTGTGCTTGAGGTGGCAAAAAAGCTAGAGCAGCCTCTGGTTAGATGTCATAAACAGATAGTTAAGGGTTAATGTCTCTTTTACCTGTAAAGGGTTACAAGTAGTGAACCTGGACCACCTGACCAGAGGACCAATCAGAAGACAAGATACTTTCAAATCTCGGTGGAGGGAAGTCTTTGTTTTGTGTTGTTTGTTTGTCTGTTATTCTCTCTGGGTTCTGAGAGTAACCAGACGTACCTACAGACTCTCTAATTTTCTGTTCAAATAGTGAGTACAAGTACAAAGGCAGTTTAGTCTTTTTGATTGTTTTCTTTATTTGCAAATGTGTATTTTGCTGGAATGATTTTAATGTGTATTTGTGCTGGGGGGAAGGCTCCTCTCTAGTGTCTATAAGCTAAAAGACCCTGTCACATTTACCATCTAAATTACAGAGACAACTTTTACTTTTTTTCTTTCTTTTATTAAAAGATTTTCTTTTCAAGACCGAATTGATTTTTTCCCCTTGTTGAGGCTCAAGGGAACTGAGTCTGTACTCACTAGGGAATTGGTGGGAGACGGAGAGAGAAGGGAGGGGGGAAAGTAGAATCCCTCAGTTTTAGATTCACGGAGCTTGAATCTGTATTACCTCTTGGGGAGGGGGAAAGAGGAGGGGGCAAGGTGTACTCCTCTCTGTTTTTAGATTCAAGGAGTTTGAATCACAGTGATCTTCCAGGGTAACCCAGGGAGGGAAAGCTTGGGAGAGGCAACGGTGGGGGAAAGGGTTTACTTTCCTTGTGTAAGATCCAGGAGGGTCTGGGTCTTGGAGTCCTCTGAGAAGGTTTTGGGGGGACCAGAGTGTACCAGGCACTGCAAGTCCTGGCTGGTGGCAGCACTACACGGATCTAAGCTGGTAATTAAGCTTAGGGGGATTCAAGCTGGTACCCCATCTTTTGGATGCTAAGGTTCAGAGTGGGGATTTATACCATGACACAGGCAAGCCACCAAATCCGCAGGACCGGGGACCTCCCGCAGGCAAGCTGTGGAAGGCAGCCTGCTTGCCGTGCTTGGGGTGGCAAAAAAGCTAGAGCCGCCCCTGGTTAGACATAAATGAATGTCATACAAAATCAATTGCTATCCATGTGAAGTCACTACCTAACACACAGGATGTTTTGTTGCACCCAAACAGCAGTCTCAGTACTGAATTATATTTTAGTTTACTTTAGCAAATCATTTATACAACTAACCTATTTTATTTCCCAGTAGTTACACTTATTTATGACTTAGATTTCAAGCCATAAGCTACTAACTTTCCATTACACACTGCTTTAGATGGGGGACAGATCTTGCAAATCAAAACCATCTTTGCTTGAAGTACCTTATAGATACCTCTGTACCCACAGGCTAGCCTGGGTCTGCAATCAGTCAAACCAGATGGCTTTGCTCTTTCCAGATCAAATAAAATAAATAGAAGGGACATTTTCTTTTAGAACTTTAAGAAAAAGTGGGTTTGTTATTTGCTGACTTAGTCAAGCTACATCCTACCATTGATCCGTGTGGAATTCCTAGTGAAGTCAATGGGATTTGGGTGGTAGGAGGCAAGAAGTGAAAGAAGTCAGGAAAGGATCTATATTTTGCACTAATCATGTCCTCTGTGCAGTTCTCCCCATTTCCACAAGAAGGGGATATCTGCCACCTTCAGTGTATTCCCCTCAGTGCTGTCTCTGTATCACACAGGCACATGTCAGAGGTGGGGATATGTGTGGGGAGGTCATGTGTACATGTATGCACATTCTCTCTGCCAGCCCCACAGAGGATCCACAGAAAGCTTAAATCAGGGGTTCTCAAACTGGGGGTCGGGACCCCTCAGGGGGTCAGGAGGTTATTACATGGGGGGGGGTCGCAAACTGTCAGCCTCCACCCCAAGCCCTGCTTTGCCACTAGCATTTGTAATGGTGTTAAATATATTTAAAAAGTGTTCTTAATATATATGGGGGGATTGCACTCAGAGGTGTGCTATGTGAAAGGGGTCACTAGTACAAAAAAAAAGTTTGAGAACCACTGGCTTAAATGCAGTGTGAGGTTGCATTACTAATCTGTAGTCCCTTTCACATTCTGCAGCCACTTTCAGGAGTGGGGAGCCATGCTGTCAAGGAGATGTGAGGGGACTAAGGAGGCTCCAGGGCCTCCATATGGATGTTTTGATTTCCAGAAGGAGCCCCTCAGAACTATATGATCTCAGAAGATCGGTAGCTATAGGAGGACAAATCTCATGTTTCTTGTGTACGGAGGCAGGAAGACCCCTGCCTTCCCTTCCCATGCTAAAAGAACTGCAGAAGTGATGCAGGCAAGCAGAAGAAATCCCTTTAAAGAACTCTCTTCCTCCATAAGAGTCCCATCCATCATCAGTCCATCGTCTTGAAAGCCTCCTACATTCTGCACTGCTGTTGGACACTGTAGGCATGCATGGCCATCCCTCACTGTCAGTCTCCGAGGGCAGCCACACCTCTTTGCTGTCACACAACTGAAACAGCAGTCTGTACAAAGGGGAAATTAGCTGTCTCTAGGGCTCAAACCTGTAAGCAGGGTAGAGCAGCGAGCAGTTCAGGGACCCAGGCCCTTAGGCAGGGCAGGGCACCAAGCAGTCTAGAGCTCCAGCCCTCAAGTAGGGTAGAGCAGGTAAGAGTCTAGGACTCAGGCAAGGGTGAGCACCAAACTCAGTCTGGGGCTGTGGCCTATGGTGGCAAGGCTGCCACTTCAGGGGTGGGGTGGCAGAGGGTAGGGGGACACCAGCCCCCCAACTCCACCATATCCCAACTCAGGGCCCTAACAATGGTGGAGTGGTCTGCCACTGGGTCAGCAGGGATCGGCCCACAGCACAATGACCTTGTATCAGACTAGCACTCTACCAGATGGTAGTTTAGTTTCCCTGGGCTACTTCCTACTCTCCCCAGGTTTGGTACCTCGGTGCAGTGAGTGTCTGGTGTGTACTCAGGGTACATTGTCAGTGGCAACCCCAGCAGCTCCTCAGCGTCGGTTAGGTCTAGCAGCTCTGGACTAGCTTGGGCAAGTCCTCAGGGTAACTGAAGTCTTCTGCAGGCTCCTGCATCAGCAGTGGGGAGAACAAGTCCATCCCCTTTGGCAGCTCCTGCCCAATTGAGCTACAGGGCACACCTTTTATACTTCCTGTTCCTGTCCTGCCCCTCTGCTTCCAGTGTGGTGAGCATGGCCTTCCTGGTTCTGACCACTGGGGAGCATCTGGCCATCCCTCAGGTCAATCTCTGAGGGTGGCCACGCCTGTTTGCTACAGACACCCACAAAATTCACTTCCAGCAGTAATGCAGTTCTCTAGATCTAGGAATGAAATTACAGGCTCTGAAACGCTCCACCTAGCACAAAATCCACCTGCCCACAAGACAGGTCACCAGGATCACCCTGCCCTCTTCACTAGCTCCCCACTGAAGAGAGTCTGGTTTAAAGTCTTTCTTCCTATATTCAAAACCAGAAGTATGATCCTGTCTACATGACAAACTCCCTCTGAGACTGGCTTCCCAAGATTGCAACATTACACTGGAAAAATTAAACTATTGATCAATAGTGGAAGGCTTGTGACCACAGGAGACAGAACTGTCACAGGAGCCAGACCAAAACTATGGAAACTAGCTGCCAGAGGAAATAAGAATGTCCACAAACCACTCTGCATTCAGAACCAACCGCAAAATCCACCTTTTCACCCCAACTTCCTGCATTAGTACCCCATTCACATGAACATTCACACTCCTGTATTTAGTTATAAGAAATTGTATAGCTTGCTGTCTAGGAAGGGAGAGGGAGGAAGATTTTTGTTGTAGTTCTTACTTGGGGGAGGTGCTCTGATACTCTCCCCATAGTAGCAGCTAGTGCTACCTTCAGTTCTTGCCTACTGTCCTATTTCCTCCTCATTTGTTTTTATTTTCAGAAAGGCTGACATGGTCTTTGCCAGTAAGTGACCAAACAAAAGCTATATGTTTGTTTGCTAAATTTCTCTTTATTTATGACTTTAAGCTCTTCAGCTCTGAAGTGTGTATTTATTTTTAAGTCTTGTAAATGCTACATATGTTGCTATGTCAATCATCACATCCCTGACTCACAAGGAGTAGTTTTTTGGATGTTATTGTTTGTTTTGAAAGCTTGGGTAGGGGATTTGAAATGGTACATTTCTGCAAGGAAGAAACACTTCCCCCTCAAAAAAACCCCCAAGAGAAATCTCAGGAACTGTGCTTCAAGGCAGCCAACGTACTGAGAGGCAGCCATGGATTTGAAAGGATGTTGAAATACACCCAGATGCCAACGTATGCAGTCATTACTGAAGAGGTCCTTATGTCAAAAGAATTAGACAATAAAGATACCTTTAGAGAAACAAACAATGTAGCCTGTGTTAAAGAAATCGATGTTAAACAATTGTAACTGAAACATGTAATTATATTGTTATAATTGTAATGAACTAGTATAAAGAACAATACATGTAACAAGATGGTTCATTTAATGTATTTATGCTCTGTACTAGTAAGTTCTATGACCAGTTTGAGTACAATAATACTAGTTGTTTTGATAGGTAACAAGTTGCGGCAAGTTATCTACAAAAAGAGTCTGAAATATATTTCTCTATTCTAATCCATTTCTTTAAAGGGACACTTTTTCATGAGACTATTTACAATTCAACTGATATTTTCTAAGCCAAACAAAGTTCCACTTTACATATTAAACACATCCTGGAAATGTTAAATGTCTGAGCAAGCAACACTACTTTTCTTCTCTCTCCCCCAACACTGCATGCAGCCAGGAACACTGGCAGTTACTTTCCAGAAGACAGAATTTTAATAAAAGGATATTAACTACCTTGGACTTGTTTACATTCTGTAAATAAATACATTGTTCTCATATGGTTTTATTCCTACATGACTGAAGTCAATAGGAATAATGTCACTGAGAGCTGGATCAGGCCTTTACAAGCCATATAGCAAAAATAGTTTGCTGGTAAATCACTAGATTAAATCCTGCTCCCACTGTGGTCAATGGGAGTTTTCCCAACTGACTTCAATGGGGCCATAATTTTACCCACAGAGTTTAAAAAAAAATAAATCCAAATACTAAGAACTAAAGGTCTGATTCTCTGCTGCCTTGCAGTTAGTGTAGTAATTTACATCTGCAGAGTGAGTGTAAAACACTATTTTCATTGCTAGCATCTTACATGCACCTTACACAGGCATAAGTGGCTAAACAAGGTGTATATTGGTGGAGATTCAGGCAGGAAGGAATTATAATATAATAAACTGTATCTAAACTTAATTGTTGTTCATGGGAACTAAAGGGAACTATTTTAACTTCAGAACATTTTTCGGGATTAATCCTGCAAAAGAGCAATACCACATTCACTGATTATCAGGAATAATCCCAGGAACTCAGGGGTACTACTCACAGCAATAAGTACTATATCTAATAGTAAGTGTTTGCAGAATTGTGAACATACTGTCATATACTTCCCTAATCCCAGGACTGAAAATCCCTACTACAGTTTCCTGTCTGCAAAGTTTTATCCAACTGAGCTGGAAGAAAGTGACTTCAGAGATTCCATTGCTGATCACAGTCAGATTTTTTTTTTTGAGGCACATGCCAATATATACAAAACTCTTCGCCAATAGCAGCATGAAAATAGACTGTATTTACTGTAATGGTTGCCAGTGTTATTACACTATTTGTTCTACATTTAGGGCCTGGCTTCTAAACTATGTTCCATGTGCATAACTCTCTTTAACTTAAATGGAAGTAACAGCTCTCTTCATCAGGCTCTCCATGGCAAAAGGTAGAATGGATTTTTTGTTTGTTTGTTTAACTTACATTAAAAAATCTGCATGTGTTTGAAATGAAACCTAAGGTTTATTTTACAGTTAATCATCAAAAAGATGAAGATAAAACATTGATTCATTGGTGTGATAGGGTGGATTAGGTTTGGATGCTCAGGCTCACTCTGCCCCAGGAAAGAGCAGAAAAGTTTTCTAGGAGGCCTAGGATGGCTACAGAGAAGCAACCAATCAGAGGGGCTACTGCAGCAACTGATCAGGGGCCCGAAGGGCAATATAAAAGGAAGCAACAGAGGCAGAGCAGCCAGTTGCTGCCTGGAGCTTGAATAGGGAGCACTGGGTTCCTGGCTGGCTGGAAGAACAGCAGGACAGCAGGCAGCTCACTGCAGGCAGGCTGAGCCCAAGGGGCTGAGCCCAGAACCTAGCCAGACTGGGCAAGGGTACTGTGAATCTACTGGTCTGGTTGAAGACTGAGCCCAGGGTGGGCTGCCAAAAAGGCCATGCCAACTGAGGGTACCGAGAAGGGCCCCTACTGAGCTTTTAAAGAAGGTCATGCCTCCAGGAAGGAAGCCTTGGTGGTATGGCCTCCTACAAGGGCCATGAGAAAGAACTAGAGACTGTTTACCCTGGAAGCAGGGACCGTGTAAGAGACTCTGCCAGAAGGCTGGGTCACTGAAGACCTGCTGAACAACCATTGGACTGTGGGGGAGGTGCTTGTGAGAGATGAGTGCCACCCCATTGTAAGAACTGAAAGATAAGCAAGCTCACACCCAACCAGAAAGGGAGAACTCACAAGAGGCAGGTGCCAATGCTGTTACAATTAACAATTTCCAATGTAAAAAATAAATAGATATTTACAGCAAGTGTTGAAGTGTCTGTAGTGGCAATTTTAGCATTTTCTTCTTAATAGAATTCTTTCACTCTACATGGGGATTTCTTAACTATCCAGTACAAAAACACATCATAATCAACACAGTATCTAGGTTTCACAATCTTTTCCTCCCAGCTGGTTTTCTGACCAACTACCAATGAACCAACTGAAGCACATCATCAGATGCCTGGGAGGAACCCATCAAAGTTGGACTGGAAAGCCTGTCCATAAATAGCAATGGCTTGGATATGCCATTTAATCAAATTGGTGTATCAATGGAAGAGTCATTCAGAACATTAACCCACCTTAAACTCATCTGACTTGGCTGCTGGAACTGTGATTCAGTCCCTTAATGACATTTCAAAGACCCATGAACACCTGTACCTATTGGGTTTCTGGGAACTGGGCGGGCAGAAGCCTACCCACTGCTAACAGATTCTGCCCCCCAGCCTAAGGGGAGGATCTACAGGACCTCAGAACCCAACTGATTTTGGGGGACAACTAATAAAAGAACAGGGACAGGTGTGCAGTCAGAGGGTCATAAGAAGGGAGCCTGATGGGACACCGAGCAGAGAACCCCGGACAGTGCCCACTGCTCCTCGAAGGCGTCAAGGGAGGCAGTGGATGCCGTCCAGAGAAACTCTGCCCAGATGCGTGAACTAGGCATTTTCCAATACGTTTTAGCAGAGCAACCACAAGTACGGGGGCTAATAACTATAGTTGAGACTATGGTTAAAATACTTTGGAAAAAAAATACATGCAAATTTTCCTACTGTTTGCAAACAATTTTAAGCTCATCAGGTTTCACTTCTCTATTAAATTCAGCATAATTACTATTTCCACAACACACACCTCCAAAAGAGGTATAATTTCAAAAGCTAGCTTCAAAAACCAGAAGTTTACTTGGAATAGGTCCATTTTGGTCAGAACTTGGTTCATTACCCAGGGGTGAAAGGGCTATTTTGGAGCAAACAATTAAGTGTGAGGTTTCTTTTTTTTTTTAAATGGGGTTTGTGTTTCAGTTATGACATATACAGCCTCCCTCCCATGAGTAGATTTGTCATTTGATGAAGCGTTTTGCACATATTTACTATCAATACATTTATTTTCAAAATAGGACCAGATTACTTCACTTGCTGTTTGGATGTAGGCTAGTTCACCAGTGATCAAGTGGTGAATTCTCCATCACTCCAAGTCATTACGTCAAGATTGGAAGTCTTTCTAAAAATGTATGCTCTAGCTCAACAAGATGTTATGGGCTTGTTGCAGTTATTACAGGGGCAGGGTGAGGGAGAGAAATCTATGGTCTGGGTTTTGCAGGAGGTCAGACAAAATGATCATAATGGTCCCTTCTGGCCTTACAATCTAAAAAGTTATCACCAGCTAATGGCTGCTTGGTGATTTATGTGAAATGAGTTGGTCACAGTTCAGTTTCTAAAGGACACTTGTCTCCATCACAAAATCCACTATCACAGACAGAACTCTTGTTGGCAGTTTTCAAACAAGATCAAAGACCAATTTAAATAATTTTATTTTGCTAGATCCTCGGTGAAAAATGAGTGAGGTGAGCATATTACACACACTAAAGCACAAAACAGCAATGCATCGTAGTAGACAATGAGAACCAGTGATTATGTAAGAGATACTGCTCGGCTAGTTAGAGATTTTAAAATATTTGGCAAGACAAAGCCTGTTGAGATCTGTAAATAAGGTATAAATGCCAAAGCTTTAAGGCAAAAGGCTAGAACAAGCAGATACCTCCAACACTTTTAGTGTTACAAAGATATTAAGCTTTCCTATCTAAGTAAACTTTTGTTAATAATAATAAAAGAGGCCTTAAACATGTCTCTGCGTCTCATTGACATTCCTTGCATTCAGAATGGTAAAATGGTCTTCAAAGCAAGTGACAGGTTTTTGATAAGAGTGCTTCCATACAATATATAATTGTACATGTCAAATTAAAATAACCTATAGAATGTATACTACCTCAGAATATTAAGCTTTGTCGTGGAATTCAAGATTCTCTCTGGCATTTAAGTGTCATGGTGAGTGGTATTTACTGGAATTATTATGGAAGAGAAATACATTCTTGCACATGACTTATCTGTACATGTATATTAATCCATTTGGGAGTCCTTCTAGCCAGGTTCTTATATAAACCAGTATAGTATCTGAGCCTCTTCCAGAAGGGCATTATGTGACATGACTATGGGCCTGATCCTCCAACCATCACACACATGGGCAATTTCACTAATTTCAGGGGGACTATGTGCAAGAGTAGATTGCAGCTTTCAGGGCTTTATAAATACAGCCATAATGAAATGCAGCCAGTTCCTCTGCTAGCACCATTGTTCACAGATTCATACTCATTACAAGGGCAGAAAGGATCACTGTGACATCTAGTCGGTAACACTGTCAGAGATTCCCCATCATCTTAATTTAAAAAGTTGAGTGATGGGGAATCCATCACAATCTTTGATAAATTGTTCCAATGGTTAATTACTCACTGTAAAAAAGTACACATCTTATTTCCAGTTTGAATTTGTCTAGCTTCAATATCCAGCCACTGGATTGTGCTATACCATTCTCTGCTAGACCGAAGAGCCCATTATTACATATGTTTCCCATGTAAGTACTTTTAGACTTTAGTCAAGTCACCAGCTTCTCTTTGTTAAGCTAAATAGATTGAACTCCTTCAGGCTATCATTATAAAGCATGTTTTCTAACCCTTTTATCATTCTCGTGGCTTTTCTCTGAACCTTTTCTAATTTATCAACTTCCTTCTTGAATTGTGGACAGCAGAACTGGACACAGATTCCAGCAGCATTCACACCAGTGCCAAATACAGAGGTGAAATAACTTCTCTACTACTCAAAATTCCCCCATTTATGCATCCAAAGAACTCTTATGCCCTTTTGGCCACAGTGTCACACCGAGAGCTTGGTGTTCAATACTGGTCAAAGACATCACAGACTCTCCTTGATCTTACAAAAAAGTAACTGATACTTGGCATCTACTGAGATCAAACATAACCTCAGCTCAAGGACACATCTAAAAGTTTAAGAACTTGGCAAAAGTCATTGTTTTGCAAAATCTGAACCACTGCAATATAATATGAACAGCATTCTTCAGTGCTGGCCAAGGGCAAACTAACTTATAAAAGTGACTATTTCAATTTTAATATAAATAATGAATGTGGAATTCATACAAGATACAAAATCCAGGATGCATCTCTATTTACCACATTATTTATGTTTAATTTTGAATGCCTTGCCATATACAATAGAACTTAAATAAGCATAATATTTTTACATAAAGTTAGAGGATCAGAGTATAGACCAGTAACAGTAAAGCTGCATAGTTTAAATTACCACAGTGGTCTGACTTAGTTTGTGTTTATATACACATCCACCTTAAATAATAGAGTTGACTTATTAGGAGCCTCGTGCTTGACTATATGTCATCATTTGCAACAAGATATCAGCTGGCATAAATACAAAAATGAAATACAACTATTCCACCCTTTACCAGAGGCAAAAAAAATCACTGGAATCATATGGAGCATTGTAGCGGTGTGAAACTCACAACCGTGGCACCTCCTGCTAGCCATTCTGGAATTAGCTCATATCCTTCTGCAGGGCACCCTCCTCTGGTGGTGCCTCCTTCGCTGCTACTCCCGCTTTGCTGTCTCCACCACTCTGTGAACCATGTTGCTCCCCGGGCTGCGGTGTCCTCTTCTGGGCACAGCCAGAGGACTGGCAGGCTATAGTCCAGCCACCTGCCTAAATGTCCTGCTACAGTCACCTTGCTACAGTTTAGTCCTTTGCTCTAGGGGCAAACTGCAGCCTGTGTTGGCCACTTCCTTCAGTGCAAGTGGGGTCAGCTCTAGCATCTTATCTGTCCCTCCATCAGGGCCTCAGTCTGGCAGCGGTCAGCCAGAAACTCCTTCTGCTCTGCTACCCTGCACAGCACTGCTCTAGCCATGGTGCTCCTAGGCAGCCAATCCTTCTCCCTAGCAGGCCAGGGAGGGAGTGCCCTCTGCTCTGTTGAGCAGCCCTTTATACATGGCCCCTGCTGGTCCTGACTGGCTGCTGCAACACGCGCCCCTCACAATTGGCTAGCTTAATAAGCCCTCCTCTAATTGGAGGGTTCTGCACAGGCCCCCTCTGGCCTGCTTTAACCCTTCCTCTTCCTGGTGTGGGGCAACTGCCCCGCTACAATCATACATCATAGATTAAAATAACATCAATACTTAAGATAAATAGTCTGTATTCTGTGTGATATTAATCAGAGAATGCTCACTGAACAACAAAGATTATATACATAACATTGAAAACGGTCTGAAGTGTAAACAGCAGTAATAGGATAAAATGAACAAGGAAATTTGCTGCAGAACATCAGAGAAAAGAGGCTTGGATGCACTTCATGTTACTGCTGACTATGATCGAGTTGCCCAGCTCACCCGTTGACAGAGGTCAAATAGCACAGAATTTCAACACTGACAATGGAAGAGAAAAGTATACCATAGAAGGTTGGTTTTGTCCTCCCTATCCCCCCACACCCTACCATCCACAATCAAAAGAAGTATAAGATTGCATCAGAAAGCTCTATCACAAAAAGGATTTTAAGGATTAAATCAAACATTCATTACCTCTACATGACCCATGTACAGGGGCGGCTCCAGGCACCAGCACGCCAAGCACGTGCTGTTATAACCTTAGTCCCAGATTTGGACCTTAGCGTCCAAAATATGGGGGTTAGCATAAAAACCTCCAAGCTTAGTTACCAGCTTGGACCTGGTACCTGCTGCCACCACCCAAAAAATTAGAGTGTTTTGGGGCACTCTGGTCCCCCTGAAAAACCTTCCCTGGGGACCCCAAGACCCAAATCCCTTGAGTCTCACAACAAAGGGAAATAATCCTTTTTCCCTTCCCCCCTCCAGGTGCTCCTGGAGAGATACACAGACACAAGCTCTGTGAAACTACACAGAGTGATCCCCCTCTCTGTTCCCAATCCTGGAAACAAAAAGAACTTTCCTATTCCCCCAGAGGGAATGCAAAATCAGGCTAGCAAATCCAACCCACACACAGATCTCCCCGATCTCTTCCTCCCACCAATTCCCTGGTGAGTACAGACTCAATTTCCCTGAAGTAAAGAAAAACTCCAACAGGTCTTAAAAGAAAGCTTTATATAAAAAGAAAGAAAAATAAGTACAAATGTTCTCTCTGTATTTAGATGATACAACACAGGGTCAATTGCTTAAAAGAATATTGAATAAACAGCCTTATTCAAAAAGAATACAAATTAAAGCACTCCAGCACTTATATTCATGCAAATACCAAAGAAAAAAAAAACCCATAGAACTTACTAGCTGATCTCTTTGTCCATACACTTAGAAACAGAAGACTAGAAAGCAGAACTACTTTTCCAAAGCTCAGAGAAAGCAGGCAGGCAGAAAACAAAGACTCAGAGACTCAATTCCCTCCACCCAAAATTGAAAAAATCTGGTTTCCTGATTGGTCCTCTGGTCAGGTGCTTCAGGTGAAAGAGACATTAACCCTTAGCTATCTGTTTATGACACGTGCTTTGGGCAGCAAGACACGGGGGGCACTCTGCTGGTTGCCATGAGGGTGGCAGGCAGGTTGCCTTCGGTGGCATGCCTGGGGAGGGTCCACTGGTCCCATGGCTTCAGCGGACCTCCCGCAGGCTGCTGCCGAATCCACGGGACCGGGGACCTCCCGCAGGCAAGCAGCCGAAGGCAACCTGCCCGCCGCCCTCGTGGCGACTGGCAGAGCGCCCCCCGCGGCTTGCCCGTGCTTGGGGCGGCAAAATGCCTAGAGCCACCCCTGCCAATGTGGTTGAATAGCAACAATTTGGAATTGGGGTCCCAATCCTGGAGTGCCAATGATTTCCATGTGATCAGACCTATGTTGAAAGCTTCCATGTGATCAGACCTATGTTGAAAGCCCCACACCACTCTTTCATATTATGTGCAGGTGCCCTCAAACTCCACCTCCCCCCATAAGCTTGGGCCTATCACTATTTTAAAGCAAACTTCCTCCAAACAAGCAGTGGCACTAAATCCTCAATGAGCACTAAGTCCATAACTTAGCCAGAAGTTTTAAAAAGAAGCCATTTCAGTTATCCAAGTACAAAGGCAACATTGGAAAAGGGTCTTACATTTAAATTTAAAAAATAGCCCTCCCAACTTCCTGCTCCACACTTGGGTCTTTCGCAAGTAGAATTCTCTAATTTAAAAAAATCATCTCTGAGCTGATAAGCATAAGTAATTTCATACTCAAAGTGGTGGGAGTTTTGTTCAGAAGTTGTAAATACTTGGGAAAATAGCAGTTCTGTCATAAAACTCTATCTCAGCCTTAACTACGCAGTCCCTGGAGTGGTACTAAAAAGTTTTTTTTTTTTTTGAGAAGAGGATAATAGGGAGAAAAAAAGTACCACACCAAATTTGGTGCAGAGGCATAAACTCTTCTAATGTGCAGCTAAGGAGATATATTTGGGAGGTTTTAAAAATAAAATAAAAACCCCCCAGAGAGCTAATTGTTCAATACTGCATCAGACATAAGGCCAGGTAGCAGTAAAGGAGCATAGACAGAAATGCTATTTGGACTCATGTCCATATGATCTTTTTACACACTAACCACAAAAGTGTTCTGAGTACCTGGGTACACTCAGCTTTCTCCACCAAGATGTCTTCCTTCTTCTGGCACAGGCTCAGTCAGAACTCTCCAAACACCACATTTTAACTCTCAAGTCAATTGCCAATGTCATGCTGAGTCAAACTGACAGGTGGCCTCAAGATTAAGGTGTTTCCAAACTTCAGATCTTTGGCTGATAAAATACCACACTGCCTGTGTCAGTCCCCCTATTTCAAAGACTGAATAAATTGTGCTATAGCCAATAGGTTCATGGATCTGTAAGCATCAACTCTTACTATTAGGCAATTTACAGAATTCCAAGTTTCAAAGAAAAAAATTCCTCAGTTCTCAAAATTCATACACATATTATGACAAGTAAAAATTTAAAATGAAAAAACAAACTTACCCCTTTGTTTAGAAATTGAGCCACATTGTGTTTTAAAATATACCCAAAATACACTGGAGGTCAGGGCAGAGGGCTGGGAGTGTCTGGGGGGTGCAGGGCAGAAGTCTGAGTGAGGGGGGGGTTCAGGGCAGAGGGCTGGGGTGCTCGGCTCGTAAGGGTGCTCCCAGCCCCCTGCCCTGAGCGGCTCAGGGCAGGGGGCTGGAAGGGACATACCCTGTTCCACCCCCTTCCTCAAGGCCCCGTTCCTACCTCTCTCTGCCTCCTCTACAGAGCAGCGAGCATACTGCCGCTCTTCCCCCTCCCCTCACAAGGGCAATCAGCTGATTGGCGCAGGGAAGGAGAGGGGGAGGGGCAGGAAAGCACCATGCTGGGGGAAGAAGCAGGGGATGGGGGAAGCTTGGCTGCCACAGGACCAAGCTTTTACCTCCTGCCCGCGCAGGGGAGAGCGGTGGGTGGGGGGGTTGAGTGCGGCTGGGGGCCGGAACCGCGGCAGTGTGCCACCCAAAATCAGCATGCGTGCCGTGTTTGGCACATGTGCCGTAGATTGCTGACACCTGCTGTAGCAGCAGGGAAGGAGGGCAGGACATGGGATTCATGTGGACAGAATAGTTCAAAAGAACTAATTACTGTAACTATTCTTTCTTTGGGTGTCTGTCCATGTGGATCCCATTCTCGGTGATTGGCTAGAAGCTAACCTCCTAAAGAAGTTGGGAGCTAGGAATCTAACCAAAATAAGTATAGGACAGTTCAGTCAAAATGGCATCAGATGTAGAGGCTGACACTAGAGACTACTGATTAGTACAAGTATGAACAGAGCTCCAAATAACTGTCCTACGTATTTCATGTATAGGAACCCTATTGATGGATGCTCTGGAACTTGCTTGAGCTCTAGTAGAATGAGATTTAATCAGAGAAAGGGGAGCCACTTCATTTAATTCATAAGACTCTAATACAATCAGAGATCCATTTTGAAAGCCCTCTAGACTTATCTCCAAAAACTACAAGTAGCTTGAGTGATTTATGAAATGGTTTCATTCTACAAAGGCAAGAAGATAAGCTCCAGGCTCACTAGCTTCCACAGGAAATGAATGAGGCTTGGAGGAAAAAAAAAGAAAACAACAAAACACTGGTAAATGTATATATGGATTCAAGTGAAAGTCTGAAATTACTTTTGGTATAAATTATTTAGTATATAGAGGGCCAGCCATTAAACCCTGAATCTTGCTCACACTTCATGCTAAAGTAATTGCCACTAAAGGTATGTCTATACTGCAAAAAACAGGTGTGTTCTTAACTCAGGTGAGCTAATCCAGGTGAGCTAACTTGGGTTAGAATAGCAGTTCAGACATGGGAGCTCTGCTTTTAACTCAAGTTAGCAGTATGGGTGAAAATCTATAGTATGTCTGAACCAAAGCTGGGAGCATGCCTCCCAGACTGAATAGACAGACTCACAGTAGCTTTCTAAAAATAGCAGAGTGGATGTTTTTCAGAGTAACAGCCGTGTTAGTTTGTATCCACAAAAAGAACAGGAGTACTTGTTTCAGAGTAGCAGCTGTGTTAGTCTGTATCCGCAAAAAGAACAGGAGTACTTGTGGCACTTTAGAGACTAACAAATTCTGTGGCTACAGCCCACAAAAGTTTATGCTCAAATAAATTTGCTAGTCTCTAAGGTGCCACAAGTACTCCTGTTTTTTAGTGTGGATATTGCGGCTCAGGCAGCATCTTGGGCTCTCAAGCCCACCCAAAGCCCTGGTCTGAGATCAGGTGTCTAGCCCAAGTATCTGACGGAACTGCAACATCCTCACTGCTATTTTTAGTGCACTAGCTCAAGCCCTGCTAGCACAGGTCTGTCTGCCCAATCTGGGATGCCTGCAAGAGGTCCTCTGAAGCCACGGGACCAGCGGACCCTCTGCAGGCCAGCCGCCGAAGGCAGCCTGCCTACCGTGCTTGGGGCAGCAAAAGGCCTAGAGCCGCCCCTGAACACGAGCTGCTAATCTGAGTTGAAAGTAGAACTCTGTGTCTTCTTAGCTATTTTAGCCCAAGTTAGCTAACCATTGTTAAGAACACTTTTTTTTTGGCAATGTAGACATACCTTAAGAAAGCAGTCTTAGTTGACAGGTAGTACAAAGAGCATGGCAATGGTTTGAAGGGAGGTTCCATCAGAAAGATAAGAACCATATTTAAATCTTATGAAGAGGGAAATAATTGGAGGAACCCCATATAATATTAACCTGTGGCAGGTCAGTCTAATAGCCAGCTGGCCTCGTGGTCAAGCAATGGCTACACAGCTCTTTTCAGTCTGCATGTTCTAGAGATGGCCCTGCCAGGTGGTGGACTTCAGTCTCTCCTGTGTGCCCCCCTTCTACCTTTTAGGATTCTGTCACAATGGCCAGGGAGCGGAACATAGGCTTCCCATACCACCAGGTCTTGACCCAGGGCTCTAAATAGGTGTTGCAGTGTCCAGATCACTCATTGGTCCACCTCAAGTTATACTTCCCCAGCGTTGATACCTACCAGGCTTGGCTCCTCCATCTGTAGGGAGACCATATTTCCCACAGGACACTATATGGGACTAGCCCAATCCATGCTCCACACTCCCAGGGTGGGGCTGGCATCACTGCTCACCCAAGCCGTGCCTGTCCCCTGCACAAGGCTGGGGATGGCATAACTGCTCTCTCAGAGCCTGCCTGCCCTCTGCCAACAGGGCTGGCATAACCGCTCCTCCCCCCCACCCTACTTTTTTGAAAACTGATCAAGTTGGCAAGAGCAAATAAGACAAATGTCCACTTTTGCCAAAAAAATCAGGATGGTCATGATAGGGCTTTAAAAAGGGACTGTCCCGTCCAAAATGGGACATATGGTCACCCTGACCATTTGGGGCATGTTCACAGTCTTAGAAATATCAGCTTAATCCACCATGGGGACAACATCCTACTCTTCAGACCCTATCATGGGTTCTCAGGGGGGAAGGAGAAAAGAAGTATGGATTACTGCTCCTAGAGTGGCCTTACCCAGGTTGCAATCACTCCCTCCACTGGTCCAGGCAGTAACTTCAGTTCCTGGTGCAGCTTGTAACTCCTTCCTCATGTTACTGGGCTACCAGTGCCCTTTAAAACCCCTCCATCTGGAGCATGCCCTACAGCTGTTGAGGGGTGGGGCTTCCCTGGCCCAGTACTGCTCTGTGCCTTGCTCTGGTTTAGTGTGGGGTCTATATACCCCATCACATAATCCTTTTAGAAATTTAGATGTAGAATTGTGACAGTACCATGAAGAGTGGTACGGAGGCAGAAACTGAAACTGGATAACAGGACAAAAATTAGGTCTGTCAAGTGATTAAAATTTAATCACAATCACACGATTAATCGTACTGTTAAACAATAATAGAATACCATTTATTTAATTAGTTTTGGATATTTTCTACATTTTCAAATATACTGATTTCAATTACAACACAAAATACAAAGAGTACAGTGCTCACTTTATATTTATTTATATTACAAATATTTGCATTGTAAAAAACAAAAGAAATATTTTTCAATGTACTTAATACATGTACTGTAGTGCAATCTCTTTGTCGTGAAAGTTGCACTTACAAATGTAAAATTATGTACAAAAAATAACTTCATTCAAAAATAAGACAATGTAAAACTTTAATACCTACAAGTCCACTCAGTCCTACTTCTTGTTCAGCCAATAGCTAAGAAAAACAAGTTTGTTTACATTTGCAGGACATAATGCTGCCTGCTTCTTGTTTAGAATATCACCTGAAAGTGAGAACATATGTTGGCATGGCACGGTCATCATCTGAGACTGCTATAACATGAACTATATGGCAAAATGCAGGTAAAACAGAACAGGAGACATGCAATTCTCCCGCAAGGAGTTCAGCCACAAATATAATTAATGCATTTTTTTTTAATGAGCATCATTAGCATGGAAGCATGTCCTCTGGAATGGTGGCCGAAGCATGAAGGGGCATATGAATGTTTAGGATATCTGGCATGTAAATACCTTGCAATGCTGGCTACAAAAGTGGCACGTGAATGCCTGCTCTCACTTTGAGGTCACATTGTAAACAAAAACTGGGTAGCATTATCTCCCATAAATGTAAACAAACTTGTTTGTCTTAGTGATTAGCTGAGCAAGAAGCAGGACTGAGTGGACTTGTAAGCTCTAAAGTTTTACATTGCTTTGTTTTTGAGTGAAGTTATTTTAACCAAAAAAACTCTACATTTGTATGTTGCACTTTCAACATAAAGAGATTGCACTGCAGTACTTGTGTAACCCATACACCTCCTGGGTGTGGTGCTCTGTCCCATCTAGTGGCACCAAGACCACTCGTTGGAGAATGAGACTAATGAGTTTGTTCTACAGCTTCAGCTAAGAGCCATACAGCTTTTAGTTCAAGCAGCAGAGGCTCATGCACTAAGCATCAGAGGCCCCAGGTTCAATCCTGCCCACCAACGACTGGGGGTTCTGTCGGTATTACACTTGTATGAAGTAAATTGAAAAATACTATTTCTTTTGTTTGTCATTTTTAAAGTGCAAATATTTGTAATAAAAAGATAATATAAAGTGAGCATGATCTACTTTGTACACTGTGTTGTAATTGGAATCAATATATTTGAAAATGTAAAAAAACATCCAAAAATATTTAATAAATTTCAATTGGTCTTCTATTGTTTAACAGTGCAATTAAAACTGCAATTAATCACAATTAATTTTTTTTTAGTTAATCACATGAGTTAACTGCGTTTAATCAACAGCCCTAATAAAAATCCTTGTACATTAATCCAGAACTGTCAATCACCATGTCAAAGTTACTGCCTTTGGCTAGGTCCAGCATGGGATGTTACAGCTGAAGAAGCAGAACCTTTCTTTTTTATAATGTGATCTCTTCTTAAAAGGTTTGAGAGGTTTCTGATGGTAGAAATAAGAAGAGGATGGCCTTTGTCTTGAAGTCACTTCAAGTTTGAAATTGCTTCCTTCTGTGTACCAGGACACAGAGACAAAGATAGAAGAATTCCTCTCAGATCTTTCACTGAGTGTAGCACCTCATCAGTCTTTGAGCTAATAAATCATGTCCTTCACAAATTAAACTCTCTATTGTCATCTGAACTTCTTTTGGGATAGTAGATGCAATCAAGAGGCCATCATAACATCAGTGTTACATCATAACACCAGTAACACTGATCTTGAGGCTTTATCGGCAGCATCAAGTGCAGCCTGTAGACTTGCCTTGATGATTAACTGTTATTCAGCAAACAGTGACTTAAGCTTCTCTTTTGACTCCACAGGAACTTTATCCAAAAACTGGGAAACTATCTCCTTGGGGGTAATCATACTTAGTTATTAAATCCTGATAGTTAGCAGTTCTAACTTGTAAACTACCTAGGGTGTATATCTTCCTTCCAAAAACATCTAAACTTTTCTGTTCATTAGCTTTTGGGGTGGATTAAGTTGCCTTGATTTTTATTTGCAGCTGCCTCTACAAATAGTCCTGAAACAGGGCAAGCATAAAAATTCTAAAATCCTCCTTTTTTTTTCTTGGACCACTTCTAAAGGTATTTCCAAGATGTTTGCCATTCTCTTAAGGGGATCCTCAAAAGCTTTGTAGTCCTCCATTGTAGATGGAATAATAGCTTCATCCAATGAAGATGAAAAAAATGCCATAGGAGCTGAAGGATCTCCTTGCTGGTTAAAATTATCATCCCCCTCTCTTTGTATTCCTTGGTCCTCTGCAAAAAGATTATCCTCAGGTAACTAAACCACTCTTTGAAGTTCCACTAGCGGAAGAGATTTACCCCTAGATGTGGGGTGACAGACATCATATGAGGCAGACTCCTGAGAACGAGGAGTCCATGATGGTCAGTATGGACATGATTGCCTCCCATAAGGATAGGGCATATGATGCCAAAGAGGAGGCATCCATGGTGTTTGTGATCTGTCTGAAGCATGCCTCCTATGATGAGAGTAGGAATGAGATGCCATTCTCTTGTCTAAATCCTCTCCCTGGAAAGGTCCAGGGGAAAAAGAAGCAAATCTGGGGAGAAGGACTTCTACTAAATGCAGATAATAAGGAAGCAGAAGAATAATACCCCTCAAAAGTGGTTGTTGTTCCTTGTGGAGTAGTAGGAAGCTGAAAGACTTGATATCAAATGATAAGAAGAGATCTGTGCTGACAAAGTGGGATGCAATGAGATCTTCGTCACTAGTACCCTGGGCTCCAGTATTATATCAGGCTCACAGACAAAGATGATGTACATCCAGCAGAAGAGATTCAGTTTGCAAGTGATTGTCCAATCTGCATGTGTTGTAAACAAGACTGGAACAGAGGGTGTCTTCACTGAGGAAAAAAGTACAGAAGGAAATAATACTGAATCAATGGGTACTCATGTCTAAGCCAGTGTCAAAGAATTTCTCATCTTTAGTCATTAGTGAGCTAGCTGTAAATGGTACTCAGGGCCATCCTTACCCATACGCAAAGTATGCAGCTGCATAGGGCACCACGAAATGTGGGGCACCATATTTCCTGGTGCCCTGCGCAGCTGCATGCTGCTCCACCCCTGCTCCGACTCATTCCCATGGCCCCTGCCCCTGCTCTGCCCTAGCCCTGCCTGTTCCCACCCCCGCCCCCCTCCTTTCTGCCCCACCCCCACCCCCACTCCCCTGAGGAGTGCAGGCAGGGCTGGGTATGCACTCACCAGTGGTGGGAAGTGCAGCGACCCGGCCCCAGCCGTGCCACTGGTGAATGCTAGGGCCCGCCCCCACACCCTCCCACAAAGGCCTGGGCCCCCACCCCATGTGGGGGCTGCACAGGGCCCCAGAATAGCTAGGGACGGCCCTGATGGTACTGAAGTTGATGGAACCAAAGGCTGAAACCTGGTGACCAGTTTTGACTAGTGCTGAGCCGGTACAGATGAGGCAGTATGTGGTGCCAACTTAGCAGCTGAAGTTTTATCAGAGTCTGGAAAATGATGGCATGTAAGCTTCTTTGAGGGTAGTGAAAAGGGAGACCAGTGTCAAATTCCAGACTTTGAACAGTGCTCTCTTCTTGAATGGACAGCAGGGGCAGCTGACTGATCCCAGGAGAGCTGCACCCCTTTTATAGACCCTGTTCTTGGTACATGGTCTCTTTGTCCCCCAAATGCCTACCTTTCCAATGGTTGGAACTCTAGATGACTGCAGTTTTGAGGAGGGAATAGCAGAGTCCTTCCTTGGAAGAATATCTGAACCAGACACCTCATTAATTGAGCTATCAAAAATGAACGATTTGCTTCTCAGGCTTTTTAGTGCATTTGGAAGAGGATTTATGCTACACTTCTCAGGGAAATGGTCCTTCCCTAAGCAAAAAAAGACATTCAACAAGCCCATCATATAAGGGCATAGTGGCCTCTTAGGAGAGGTCAGGCTTAAATTCTGGGGACTTTGAGTCAGCCAGCAGGCTGGTGCCTCAGTAGCAAAGCACTGACTAAAACTATTATTTGTTTCCTTTCTTTCTTTGTCAATGGGCTATAAAATAAATAAGGAAACAACCAACTACAACTAATTACACTATCAACTATGCAACAATCTGCTACGGGGAATGTTGATGGATACTGAGGTTGCTCCTTCTCACTGCTACAGGCTGTAAGAAGGAAATGAGTGGTGGTTGGGGTCACTCTAACCATTATGCCCTCTGTGGGGAGGCAAGGAAGGGGAAATACAAGGGCATTCAATAACCCTAACAAACACTCCTGGTTAAGATTCTGATCTCATGCACATGAGATGCATGCTCACCAAGAGTGGGATCCACATGGACAGACCCTAGTAATCACTACTTCTTCTCCTAATAAGTCTAGAAAAATAAGCTATTTTACTTCTTGCTCACTTATCTTAGTTTAAACAAGTAAACCAAGAAGCGCTTTACACTTTCATCTTTTTTCCCACAGAATATATAATTGTTTTCTACACTAGCCATCCCTATAGCTGTAATTCACCATCAGTGCAAGAAAACTAGTGGTAGCAACAGTAGAAGCTGTAGTGTGGATAGTGCTCAGGCATTTTACCAGCATGGCCTCAATCCTGCTAATATTTATGCACATGAGTAACTTCACATGTGAGTATGTGCAGGATCAAGGCCTAGGTGCCCTAAAAGCTTAAACATCTGAGCCGTGTCTACACTATTGCCACCTCTATTTCTCCCACCAATGATGAACTACAAATATTACATTTGCTAGTGTAGGCGCAGCCCATGAGAAGTGAGGGTAATAGGTGAACATCTATATTTCTGCATTTCAGTCTCAGTTCTGCTAATCTGAACAATTTAAAGCTGAAGGAAAAATAAGGATTTTTTTTATTCTCCAAAGAGGGCAACTTCTACAGTTTAATAAGGATTCCGGAATTTTTGAAATTTGAATGTAATTTGTTTGTTACAGGCAGGCATGAAACACATACATGGGTTTAATGCACGTCAACTCCTAGCCAATTGCAACCATTAAGAATGTTAACTTTAAAATGGCTTTATGAACAAATATTGTTCTAATGCTCTCCTGTTATGCATGTTTGTGAAAACTCAAGACAAATGCCATTCTCTCAATCTAAATGGTCAGAATGTTTGATGATGCCATGGCTTTTTCTGTCAGTTCCAATTAAAATATTAGTTAGTGGCCAGCATATCCCTATAAGTGATTTTGTAAAGTGACATATGAAAACTGAAAGTATTACTTACTATGACTGACATTTTCTACTCCCTCCCCATTAACAAAACAAGTTTCCAATTACACTATCCAAACCCCTTAAGAAATACATTTATTAGCCACAATATACAGTCACACAGTGTGATAGCCTGTTAAAGAAAACTTCAGATTGCCTTAGGGTGACCAGACAACAAGTGTGAAAAATCAGGACAGGAGGTGGGGGGGTGGTAATAGGAGCTTATATAAGAAAAAGACCCCAAAATCGGGATTGTCCCTATAAAATCGGAACATCTGGTCACCCTGGGTTGCCTTAAGAGGCTACAACTTTAGTAGGCCATCTGATTTCCATTAAAGGAATGTGGTCAAATAACAGCGTTGTGATTCTATGAATTTTTACGTTAAGCAACTAAGGATGTACCACAGTGAAAATTTGTAAGACTAAAGCCTACACATCATTTAAGTGCTTACAAAACGAACACAAATACAATAACTTTCCTTCTCTGTTATCCTCTGCTATACTGAACTGCTTATTTTAACAAGAGCAGTTTGTGTTTCCTCCCCTATCCTCCTAAATTTGAGCCCTGATTTTCCGATTTATTTCTGTTGTTGAACGTTTTTGTTTTAAAGGGATAGCAATTAATGGACTCCTCAAGACAGACAATGATTGTCTAATGCTAATTAATTATGCAACACTTTGTCTACATGTGGCCTTTTGTTCAAATACAATTAGGAAGACCTTAATGATAATATGGATTTAGCCATAGCATGCTCGTATGGACTTAAACTATAGGACTTTTACATCAATCAAACATAAAAGCCATTTTATGAAGAATTGCCATTCTGCTTCAGTTCTACTTCTGTGTTATCTGGCATTCCCTCTGGGCCACTAGAGGCCTTTAAGTCAAAGGTTAATACTGGCATTTATGGTTCTACATTTTTGTTTATATGAACATGTAACCACATAAAAACTGCAGCATGTTATACATGCAAGACAAATGTACTGTTATTACTCAAAATATGGTGATGATAATGAGTTAAATAACCTTTTGAGCAGATACATTCTCAACCTGCAGAAGTTAAATATGTTCAGGTTTTGTGTTCTTGACATTAGCGTATTATTCTTCTAAATTAAATGGACATTCTGAGAACTTATTTATCCCCTCAGAGTCAGTCTCCCCTTCATCACTCAGAGTAAGAAAATAAAAAAGTGGCCATTATTCTGCTTGGACTGTAAACTAATTCTATGTGATAGTGAAAGAAATCCTAATCCTTTGGTATGCTGTGATAAGCCTTTCCCAAGACTGGTAAGAAAAGCAAAATTCATTTACAAATACATCTACATTATTATACCTTTACCCCACATGCACTACTTTTGGAATCTGTTGATCTTTTCAATATTGATGCCAGGCTTCATTTATTTACTGAATCATACACTTTGTAACTGGTTCCTCAGTGCCCACTTGAATCATGGAGAAAGAGGGGCACAGAGAAGAAAGAGGAGTAATACAATTTTAAGCAGGATGTTTTCTCTGGACTAGGTTGCTAGGTCTTTCATTTGTACGTCTTACTTTCCTTTCTTTCTTCTCTGTTCCTCCTTTGCTTGCCTGTATTACAGTGCATACACTTAAAGGTCCACTTAGTCTGATAGGGAATATGATCATAAAGGGGTTTCCATCATAATCAATAGAATCTTTCAAGCCAGTGGAACTTGAAAAGCACCCCCTGGACATGGAGTTTCCCTGCTCAGGTATGTGTACTCTGGACAACAGGGAAAAGCAGGGAGAGTTTACATAGTGATGGATGAGTGGAGGGAGAGGGAAACAAACGTGTGTACAAAAAGAAAGGCAACAAAAAAGTAAGAGGAGGAGAACCAGCTTTGAAAGAAAACAAGCACCACTTACAAAAACATTTGAATTAAGTTGTGCTCAGGGGGCTAAATAAGATGAGGGCAGAGGGATTGCTGTTTCCCTGCCTCTCTGTAGCTCAGGCCCATAGCTCTTCTTCCTCTTAGGCTTTTGGCTGGTGAAGCAAGAGCTCCCTCTCCTGTTTCAATCTACTTTAACCATGGCAGTTCTGGTCTCTCTGTAGGAGTGTATTTTGTTTTCCATGACTTTTTGCTCTCCTCTGCAGACTCCCATATGATATCTCCCTCACTCTGACGATTTTGTCCATTATTATCTTTTCATGCAGCTCAAAGTAATACAAAATGGGAAACATGCCCAGCCTGCTCTCCACAAAGACGCAAGTCTCATCCCTCTGGTTGGGAACCATTGTCGTAGTCAATACTGGCAATACCCAGCCATTCATTTAAGGCCATGGCTACACTGGTGCTTTACAGCGCTGCAACTTTCGTGCTCAGGGGTGTGAAAAAACACACTCCTGAGCGCTGCAAGATACAGCGTTGTAAAGCCTCATTGTAAACAGTGCTGCAGTGCTGGGAGTGCGGCTCCCAGCGCTGCAAGCTACTCCCGTAGAGGATGTGGAGTACGTGCAGCGCTGGGAGAGCTCTCTCCCAGCACTGGCGCTCCGACTACACTCGCACTTCAAAGCGCTGCCTCGGCACTGCTTTGAAGTTTCAAGTGTAGCCATACCCTAAGTGTGATGGGGAGGCAACTGGCCAACTTCTTCAGAAAACACGTGGAGACCTTCATAGGACAACAAGGTTCACCCACACTACACATGCAGCCCTGTTTGTGTAACCAGTCTGTGTCACTTATCTGACCCAGTTACAACAATTGTGTTTGAGCTGTGTCCCTATAGCAGCTTTTTAAAAATACAACCATATGTCAGTTACATTTGTGGAACCATACCTAGCACACTGGATAATTGTTTGTATTGGTGCATTCTGGACAGATTTCTCAAGGGATATAGAGGGCAAGGAGGACATGCACAGAGTGAGGAAAGCAGACCAGTCAAACTGATTGCATTTGGTACAGTAGGGGGGTTCTGTCTGCAAAGCACAAACAAACAAAAAGCAGTACTGTGAACAGGTTATCAGAAGACAATAATATGCCAGCTTAGGCTGGTGCCCAGGACAATACACATGGGCTACCACTGTTATTGAGGAGCACCATATTGGGTGTAGACACATTTTTAAAGCAAACCATGTCACTAACTGCTTACAGACTTGACTAAAATTTGCAGTATAAACAGTGCCCAATTTCACTTCCAATGAGCATGGATTTCCATGGTCTGGGTCCTGAAGTAGGGTTTCCAAAATGCAAAGCAAAAAGAAAAATACGTGAAACTAAACTTATTATCCACTTGCATTCCTGCATTTCCTTTCTGCCAATTTCTCTTCCATTCAGTAAGTTCTCACATACACTCTGCTATCTATATGCTGTTGGTTTCAGTTCTTTTTCCTGTAGTCACTGACACCACCATCCCACAACACATACATCATTCTCCCCATCACCATTTAACCCCTGTCTATCCCTTGGTCTTGATTCCTTTCAGTGGCATATGACACATTCTCCAACAACAGTCCATGGTATTCTCTCCTCTTGCATCTTTTAATTAGCACTTGCTTTCTGCTGCCTTATTTTCTAACATTTACTTATAAGTTCTGGGAACTAGGAGTGCTGGGGATGCTGCCACACCCCTGGCTTGAAGTGGTTTCCATCATATACGCGATTTACAGTCTGGTTCAATGGCTTTCAGCATCCCCAGTATACAAATTGTTCCAGCACCCCTCTATCTACTCATCTAACCCTTAAATAACTTTTCTTTTCACTTCTTCAGAGCTAAACACAGACCACCTCATCTACATGTGTGGGAAGATTCAAGTAGGATCTACTTAAAACATACACAGGCACTGTTTGAACCTCTTAAAGCCTTAACAAAATGAGTAAGAGTTTTCAGGATTGAACCTCAGGTAGGAAAAGAAGGTGGCAAGGGAGGCTTGAATCAGAGCAGAGGTATGGTTGTTGGGGTGCCTTTTGGTGCCATTTGGCTGTCCCATGTCAACACGAGATTGCATAGCAAGCAGTATGGGTTGTAATTTATAGTTTTGTCATCTAACCTTTAGTTATCATGTTTCTCTGATTCTTTTTTCTGTTTTTATTTGCACTAAAAATCCCCTTTACAAAGATTTTAAAACTCAAACTATCAAACTCAGTTTTCCTCTACAGTACTCTTATAATCAAAATCCTGTCAGTTTTTGCCATAGTTCAGGATATTATGAGATCTTAAGTTATGTTTCTCTATCTTCACTGAAGCTTTAAAAATGCCTTTTAAACAACCTAGTACGACAGTAAGTGTCAGTATTCTCATGCCATTTGGGATTCTCCTTCTAGGCTGTTTAGTATTGCAGTCAAAGAAGCAACCTTTAATTTTGTCTATTCAACACAGATGACTGGCAATATTCTATATATACAATCTCAACAGATAATTCCCTAACTTTTTCTTGTAAAAAGGTTATTTGTCTGTGCCACAGTTCAAAAGGAAAGCACCACACAGGGGCCCAATGCAGAGGTAGCAAGGATCCAATTTTGAGTAGGGCACTGGAGGCTGATACCACAAGAACCTTTGTGGGCTGCCCCAACTGCAGTGAGGGTGACCAGTTTGTAATCCTTATTAAAAAGTATGCTTGTACGCTGCCATCAGTCTCTAGGTGAGCGCTTCCAAAAGTAATAAACTGAGTACAAATATGCTTTACTACTCAATTGTTTGTCTTCCTAGTGGGGAGGTGAGGAAGATCATTATTTAGTAATTGTGTGGAATGTAGAAGACAGCAGGCACTGATGGATTTCTAACAGTAGACTGTCCAACCTGGGTCAGAGGGGAGCTCATCTGAAGCCTTTATTTCAGGATGTTTGTGGATCTATTAAGATAAAAATCACTGAATTTTGATTTTGGAACATGTAATCATCTCAAAGGTATATTGAGCTATGGTGAGATGTTGGTCCCAGCTGATCTGATGTCTATAAAGGATCCAATTTTGAAAGGGGGAGGATGTTTAAGTGTGTGCCCAACATATATATAAGGAGCCAGGCACTCAGGCAGCGGCACAGTCAGCTGCAGCGGCACAGGAGGCGGCGAACAGAGCGGCTAACAGGGGAGTTTCAGTGGGAGTGCTGTTGGAGGAGCAGGTTTTTGTGGTTTTTGTAGTTTGTGGTGTTTGAGTGTGAGTGAGTGTGTGTGCAGGCTGCTAGGGGCTGTGTGCTGAGAGCGAGGCTGAGCCCTGAGTTGGGGGCGGGGCTTACCTGATTAGGGGTCCTATATAAGGAGCCAGGCACTCAGGCAGCGGCACAGGAGGCGGCGAACAGAGCGGCTAACAGGGGAGTTTCAGTGGGAGTTTCCAGGGGGAGGTTGCAGGGGAGAGCAAGGCAGAGGAACCGGGAAGGCAGACCAGGGAAGAGGCAGCCCTGCGCTGGTCGGTGGCCTGCGGTGCGGTGTGAGGCGTGGATTGCCAGGCACAGAGTTGCACCGCTACGATGGAGGCAGAGGCAGCAGGTGCAGACACACTGAGGATGACTGGGTGCGGCAGCTGCGGCATGTACATGGTCCTAGAAGGAGCACCTGAAAGGAGTTTCATTTGCATGAAGTGTCGTCTGATAGAATTGCTGGAGGAAAAGGTAAGGGGACTGGAGATGCAAGTGGAAACTCTGGCTGAGTTTAGAAGGGGGTTTGAGCAGATGATGGAACACAGACATGATGAGGCACAGGGGACAAGCTCAGGCGAGCGGACAAAAGCAGGACCTAAGGACTCTGAGGAGGGACTGCTGGGTGAGGAAAGTGGACGGTGGAAGCATGTCACTAGGAGAACCAGACAGAGGATAAGACGGGCCAGCGATGGACAAATAGAACTCAGGAACAGGTTTGCTGAGTTGGGAAATGAAGATGGAGCACAGCCGGCTGCTGAAGGAGTAACGGCAAGGAAGAAGAGGCAAGCGGCTAGTCCTGCAGATGGAGGGGAGCAGTCAGTGGAGGCAACATCAAGTACGAGCCCTAGGACGATTGTGAGGTCGAATACAAATCAGGAGGAATCACGGCCAGCTGCTGTGGGGGATAGACCGGAGAATCGCATTGTCACCAGGAAAAGGCAAGTCTACGTGATTGGAGACTCTCTACTGAGAAGAGTAGACAGGCCTGTAACTAGACCGGATCGGGAGAACAGAAGAGTGTGCTGTCTGCCGGGGGCTAAGATACAGGATGTGGACTTGAGCCTGAATACGATCTTAGCGGGAGCGGGAAAAAATCCGTTGATTATCCTTCATGTGGGAACGAACGATACAGCTAGTTACTCACTGGACTGTATCAAGGAGGACTATTTCAGACTGGGGAAGAGGCTTAAAGACATCGAGGCTCAGGTGATCTTCAGTGGGATTTTGCCGGTTCCTAGAGCGGGGCAACGAAGGAGGGACAAGATTATGGCGATCAACCGATGGCTCAGGGAGTGGTGTTACAAGGAGGGCTTTGGGATGTACGGTCACTGGGACGCATTTACGGATAGACGACTGTTTGCTCAGGATGGACTTCATCTCAGCAAGGAGGGAAATAGGATTCTAGGATGGAGGCTCGCCGACCTCATCAAGAGGGCTTTAAACTAGAAAGTTGGGGGAGATGGTTGGGAAATGTTCGGGAGATCTCCACACCAGAACATAACCTGGAGAGGGAAGTAAACAAAGTGAGCGGGGATACCCTTGCGGCCCCAAGATTTGATCCAAGGAGGAATAGTGGAGTAGAAACCAGAGTAACGGGTGATGCTGGTGGCAGACAGTTTGTGCACGACGGGGGAAAGAATGTCACTGACGCCAAACGCCGAAAATTAAAAGGTCTGTACACTAATGCCAGGAGCCTAGGTAACAAGATGGAGGAACTGGAGTTACTCGTGCAGGAAGTGAAGCCGGATATTATAGGGATTACCGAAACCTGGTGGAATAGTACTCATGACTGGAGCACGGGTATTGAAGGCTATGTGCTGTTCAGAAAAGACAGGAAGAAAGGCAAAGGTGGGGGAGTAGCCTTGTACATCAATGATGAAATTAAATGTAGCGAAATAAGATGTGATGGAATGGATAAGACGGAGTCCGTCTGGGCAAAAATCACGCTGGGTAAAAAAGCAACTAGAGCTTCCCCTGAGATATTGCTTGGGGTGTGCTACAGACCGCCGGGATCGGATTGGGATATGGATAGAGACCTCTTTAATGTCTTTAATGAAGTAAACACAAAGGGGAATTGTGTGATTATGGGGGACTTCAACTTCCCAGATATAGACTGGAGGACGAGTACTTGCACGAACAATAGGGGTCAGATTTTTCTGGATGTGATAGCGGATGGATTTCTTCATCAAGTAGTTGAAGCACCTACGAGAGGGGATGCCATTTTAGACTTGGTGTTGGTGAGCAGTGAGGACCTCGTAGAAGAAATGGTGGTAGGGGACAACCTTGGTTCGAGTGATCATGAGCTGATTCAGTTCAAACTAGATGGAAGGATAAACAAATGTAGATCTGCGATTAGGGTTTTTGACTTCTCGAGGGCTAATTTTAAAGAGTTAAGGAAATTAGTTAGGGAAGTGGATTGGACGGAGGAATTAGTGGATTTAAATGTGGAGGAGGCCTGGAATTACTTTAAGTCACAGCTGCGGAGACTGTCGGAAGCCTGCATCCCGAGAAAGGGGAAAAGAACCATGGGCAGGAGTTGCAGGCCAAACTGGATGAGCAAGCAACTCAGAGAGGAGATTAGACAAAAGCAGAAAGCTTACAGGGAGTGGAAGGAAGGCAGGATCAGTAAAGAAAGCTACCTTGCTGAGGTCAGAACATGTAGGGATGAAGTGAGGAAGGCTAAAAGCCGCATTGAACTGGAACTTGCGAAGGGAATCAAAACCAATAGTAAAAGGTTCTACAGCCACATAAATAAGAAGAAAACAAAGAAAGAAGAAGTGGGGCCGCTATACACTGAGGATGGAATGGAGGTTAAGGATAACCTAGGCATGGCCCAGCATCTAAACAAGTACTTTGCCTCGGTTTTTAATAAGACTAGTGAGGAACCTTGCGATGATGGAGGGATGATAAACGGGAATGTGGATATGGAAGTGGATATTACTGCAACTGAGGTAGAGGCCGTACTTGAACAACTTGATGGGTCGAAGTCGGAGGGCCCGGATAATCTCCACCCGAGGATATTAAAGGAACTGGCGCGTGAAATTGCGAGCCCGTTAGCGAGAATTTTTAAGCGATCGATAATCTCGGGTGTTGTGCCGTATGACTGGAGGATTGCTAATGTAGTTCCTATTTTTAAGAAAGGGAAAAAGAGTGATCCGGGTAATTATAGGCCTGTTAGCTTGACGTCTGTAGTATGTAAGGTCTTGGAAAAAATTTTAAGGGAGAAAGTAGTTAAGGACATAGAGGTCAATGGTAATTGGGACGAATTGCAACACGGATTTACTAAAGGTAGATCGTGCCAAACCAATCTGATCTCCTTCTTTGAGAAGGTGACGGATTACTTAGATAAAGGAAATGCGGTAGATATAATTTACCTAGATTTCAGTAAGGCGTTCGACACGGTTCCGCACGGGGAGCTGTTAGTTAAATTGGAAAAGCTGGGAGTGAATATGAAAGTTGTAAGGTGGATAAGGAACTGGTTAAAGGGGAGACTCCAGAGGGTCGTATTGAAAGGTGAACTGTCGGACTGGAAGGAGGTCACCAGTGGAGTCCCTCAGGGATCGGTTTTGGGACCGATCTTATTTAACCTTTTTATTACTGACCTTGGCACAAAGAGCGGGAATGTGCTAATAAAGTTCACGGATGACACGAAGCTGGGGGGTATTGCTAACACGGAGAAGGACAGGGATACTATTCAAGAAGATCTGAACCACCTTGTAAACTGGAGTAATAGGAATAGGATGAAATACAACAGTGAAAAGTGCAAGGTCATGCATTTAGGAATTAATAATAAGAATTTTGGATATACGTTGGGGGCGCATCAGTTGGAAGCGACGGAGGAGGAGAAGGACCTTGGGGTACTGGTTGATAGCAGGATGACTATGAGTCGCCAATGTGATACGGCTGTTAAAAAAGCAAATGCGATTTTGGGATGCATCAGGCGGGGTATTTCCTGCAAGGATAAGGAGGTGTTAGTACCGTTGTATACGGTGTTGGTGAGACCCCATCTGGAATACTGTGTGCAGTTCTGGTGTCCCATGTTCAAGAAGGATGAATTCAAACTGGAACAGGTTCAGAGACGGGCTACGAGGATGATCCGAGGAATGGAAAAACTGCCTTATGAAAGGAGACTCAAAGAGCTTGGCTTGTTTAGCCTGGCCAAAAGAAGGCTGAGGGGGGATATGCTCGCACTATATAAATATATCAAGGGGGTTAACGTTAGGGAGGGAGAGGAATTATTTAAGCTTAGTACTAATGTAGCCACGAGGACGAATGGGTATAAACTGGATATTAGGAAGTTTAGACTTGAAATTAGACGAAGGTTTCTGACCATTAGGGGAGTGAAGTTCTGGAATAGCCTTCCGAGGGAAGTAGTAGGGGCAAAAGACTTTCCTGGCTTTAAGACAAAGCTTGATAAGTATATGGAGGGGATGTTATGATAGGATCGTTAATTTGGGCAATTGATCTTGAATTACCACCAGACAGGTCTGCTCAGTGGTCTGCGGGGAGATGTTGCATGCGATGGGTACTGAGTTGCTGCGGAGAACTCCTTCTTGGGTGCTGGCTGGTGACTCTTGCCCACATGCTCAGGGTTTAGCTGATCGCCATATTTGGGGTCGGGAAGGAATTTTCCTCCAGGGCGGATTGGCAGGTGCCCTGGAGGTTTTTCGCCTTCCCCTGCAGCGTGGGGCACGGGTCGCTTGCTGGTGGTGTCTCTGCAGCTTGAGGTCTTCAAACCATTTTTGAGGATTTCAATAACTCGGTCCTGGGATAGGAGTTGTATAAAATTGGATGGGTGGGGTTCTGTGGCCTGCCTTGTGCAGGAGGTCAGACTAGATGATCAGATTGGTCCCTTCTGACCTATGAGTCTATGAGTCTATGAGTCTATACTCCAGCACAAACTGAGATTTCTATTAATTTTATTGTTAGAACATCCTCTAAATCTACCCAAATACCATTTGTCTGTTTTGTTCCTCTGTTACAACTTACCTGGCATCTATGTAACCTCTGAGACAGTGACTGACTTCGTTGTTACTTGTCTGTACAGTGCCTAGCACAATCATTGACTGGGGCTCCTAGGCACTTCTCACGCTACCTGGAGTGGCTCACAAGTGTGGGTGCCTACCTCAGGGCAGACTGTCAGAAACAGGGCAGACACCCCATGCTGGTGGTATCTTCTATAATTAGATTTTACCAAGTCAGTAAAAAAAAGTGAAATCCTGGATTACTATACCAGGTCTTGCCACAGACAGTCCCCATAGACTCTCCTGTCAATCTTGCCACCCAGATAAACAGGTAAAATATATGCACTGGTGAGTCACAGTTTGTAATTCCAAATGGTAGCAGTGATGTGGTTCTCAACCAGGAGTATGTGTACCCCTGGGGGTATGCAGAGGTCTTCCGGGGGTACATCAATTAATCTAGATATTCATATAATTTTACAACAGGCTACATGAAATCTACTAGCAAAGTCAGTACACACTAAAATTTCATACAATGACTTGTTCATACTGCTCTATATACTACACACTGAAATGTAAGTAGAATATTTATATTCCAATTGATTATTTTATAATTATATGGTAAAAATGAGAAAGTAAATAATTTCAGTAATAGTGTGCTGTGACACTTCTGTATTTTTATGTCTGATTTTGTAAGCAAGTAGTTTTTAAGTGAGGTGAAACTTGAGAGAACGCAAGACTAATCAGACTCCTAAAAAGGGTACAGTAGTCTGGAAAGGTTGAGAGCCACTGATGTAATAAACTACCATTTTCCCAAAAGTCCTTTCAGGGTACCCAGATTGTCTCTGGGGATCTCCTTTTTGAATCTGGTACATTTCCCTGTAAGAGCCCAGACAGTCTAGAGATGCAGAATCTTTCCTTGAATACATACTTATAGCTTCTTCTCATAGAAAACAAGCTGACAGTGTCACTACCCATGTGGGCTTTTCCTTTGATGACAGAGAGTGAGGAATGAGTCTTTGACCTCCGATCATCACACACAATGACCACTTGCTTTGAAATTAGCACTATTCAGTGAAAGTTCTTCATTTGCATACCACAGGGCTTCTCTCTCATTTGATGGGTTATTTAGTTACAGGGGTATACACACTGTAATTGTTTCTTACTACATTATAATGGTATACAGATAAGTGAAAACAATGCAAGTAACATTCCACTAGTTTTCATGAAGTTAAAACACCAAATACACTGTTATATGTTTAAAAATCACTTTGATCTATACTAATACACACGTGAACTGGCCTGGGGCTCTGATACAAGCTGGCACCTGGCCTGCCAGCATCACAGCACTACCATCATATAATTAGAACGGCTGTCGATTAATCGCAGTTAACTCATGTGATTAACTCAGAAAAATTAAATGTGATTAAAAAACAAATTGTGATTAATCACGGTTTTAATTGCACTGTTAAATAGAATACAAATTCAAATTTGTTAAATATTTTGGATGTTTTTCTACATTTTCATGTATATTGTATTCTGTGTTGTAATTTAAATCAAAGTGTATATTTTTGATCATTTTTACCGTGCAAATATTTATAAACAAATGAAACTATTTTTCAAATCACCTCATATAAGTAATGTAGTGCAATCTCTTTGTTGTAAAAAGTGCAACTTACAAAAGAAGATTATTTTTGTTACATAACTGCACTCAAAAACAAAACAAAGTCCACTCAGTCCTAATTCTTGTTCAGCCAATCGCTGTGCCAAACAAGTTTGTTTACATTTACAGGAGATAATGCTGCCCTCTCCTTGTTTACAGTGTCACCAGAAAGTGAGAACAGACATTTGCATGACACTATTGTAGCCAGCGTTGCAAGGTATTTATGTGCCAGATATGCTAAACTTTCATATGCCCCTTCATGCTTCGGCCACCATTCCAGAGGACATGCTTCCATGCTGAGGATGCCCCTTAAAAAAATAATGCATTAATTAAATATGTGACTGAACTCCTTGGGGGAGAGTTGTATGTCCCCTGCTCTGTTTTACCCACATTCTGCCATATAGTTCATATTATAGCAGTCTCGGATGATGACCCAGCACATGTCGTTCATGTTAAGAACACTTTCACTGTAGATTTGACAAAATGCGAAGAAAGTACCGATGTGAGATTTCTAAAGATAGCTACAGCACTAGACCCAAAGTTTAAGAATCTGAAGTGCCTTCTAAAATCTGAGAGAGATGAGGTGTGGAGCATGCTTTCAGAAGTCTTAAGAAAGCAACACTCCGATGCAGAAACTACAGAACACGAACCACCAAAAAGGAAAATCAACCTTCTGCTGGTGGCCTCTGACTCAGATAATGAAAATGAACATGTGTCGGTCCGCACTGCTTTGGATTGCTATCGAGCAGAACCTATCATAAGCATGGATGCATGACCTCTGGAATGGTGGTTATGAATCTTTAGCTCATCTGGCACGTAAATATCCTCTGATACTGGCTACCACACTGCCAGGTGAATGTTTATTCTCACTTTCAGGTAACATTGTAAACAAGAAGCCAGCAGCATTATCTCCTGCAAATGTAAACAAACTTGTTTGTCTGAGCAACTGGCTGACTCAGAAGTAGGACTGAGCGAACTTGCAGGCTCTAAAATTTCACATTGTTTTATTTTTTAATGCAGTTTTTTTTGTACATAAAACTACATTTGTAAGTTCAACTTTCATTATAAAGAGATTACACTACTGTACTTGTATTAGATGGGTTGAAAAATTATATTTTTTTGCTTATTTACAGTACAAATACCTGTAATCAAAAATAAGTATAAAGTGAGCACTGTACACTTTGTATTCTGTGTTGTAATTGAAATCAATATATTTGAAAATGTAGAAAACATCCAAAAATATTTAAATAAATGGTATTCTATTGTTTAACAGTGCGAATAATTATGCAATTAATTTTTAATCACTTGACAGCCCTAATAATTAGTAAATAGCATAGACATGTAGAAACATGAATGTGGATCTGTAATCTGAAGTTGTGTATATGCAGAATCAATTTCAAGGTGTACATTGGGGGGGATTGTGTAGCTAAGTCAGAAGTGTGGAAGTGTGTGGTCTTAGACACTGTTGGGGATCAATCTCCTCTAGTAGATGTCGTAGACCTGCTAATATTGCATTTGCTCCCTCAGAGAGAACAAGGTTCAGTTGTAGATGAAAAGGTATTCAGCTAAACATAATGGTTAAAATTATACAATTGGAAATGTTATTCCTTTGAGAACTTGTGTGAAAGTTATCGAGGCTGGTTTTTGGAGGGTTCTTGGGATGGAAGCAAATCAACACATCCAAGTTTATCTTTGAGGTTCAAGTTCAACAACCTCTGTCTCTCAAGGGAAATCACTCACGGCCAACCCCATCCTACTCCCAGCAAGCTCTGGGATCCCCTTCTTACTTTAGTTGTCTTACAGGGAAAAGGAAGCTAGGGGCCTGTCTTTCTTGTTCCTTCCTTCTGGATGCTCCCATGGACTGCTCTTCCCAGCACTGATTTCAGAGGATTGTCCGATAAGGGGTTGCTACATTCCTCAATCAAAGGAGAGGGGAAAGAAAGATGTTCCCCCTCAAACAAAGTAACACAGCCGGAGTGCTGGAACATACTCCTGCTCCCGCTGCTGGTTCTTCTTACTATCACTTAGAAATGGCACCATTAGCCTTAGTGCAGTAGCTAGGGAAATATTAGAAGTAGCTTACAAAGGTCACACTAGGCAAAATCCCTCAATCTCTAGCATGGAGTTGCAAGGTAATTACCTAGCCCTTGCACTACGATTATGGGGGTTTCCCTCAGCCTCAGGTTAGCTGAACCAGCTGGTAGCATTCCCCCTGCATTACTGGGAGACAGTGCATTTTTCCCCTCCCCCAGAAGATCCATTAAGAACTGGGGGGTGGGGGAGGAACTGTGGACCAGATACATGGTGCCTTCCCACCCTCACAGCCTCTGTGATGTGAGTTAATGCCTCCTCAAACACCCAAGAGGTGAATAAGGTACCACCTATCCCCACACAGTAAAGAGCAGGAGGTGGGAAAGTGTCTAGGCTTCCCTGAAGACAATGAAGCTAAGAAGAGGGTGAACTTCTTCAAGCCTTGGCTGAGATTCATGAGTGGAGGATCCTCAAACCCAGGGGTGAGTCTGAAGTGGGTTGACGCTATGTGTGACCATTTCACATCTCCTCAGTGAAACGGTCACATTCCTCTTTAGCTTGGGGAATTTCTCAACATTTTTTTTTTACCTCCACCTATGCAATACTGGCTTGGGGCATCCAGAACTGTAAGTCACCCTGTTACCCCTCAGCCTTAGCAAAAGAGGGATTTGTTGGTGCTAAACTATGTGACAACTCCCTGCCTCCCCAGTCTGTTAGCCAGCCAAACAAACTCTTTCAGATTCCGCCAGTCCTAATTTTGCCTTGCAGGTTAACCCTTGGCGTACTTCAGTTCCCTAACTCTCCAGAAGCATATCCCTGCAGGTATCATGGCATCCAGCCAGTCACTGGACACTCACAGAAATTACCAGGCCACTGTCTCTGAAGAAACACTATCTTTAAACACCCCAGCCTGGTGGCTCAGTTGGGGATGCACACTTTACTTTAATATAACAGCACTGAGATTAATTTATAATGAAACAAGAATAAACATATTAAAAAAGAACAGAGATTTAAGTGATACTAAGCAGAGATAATGGAAACAAAAAAATGGTTACAAATAAAACAAAAGTATAATCATGCTTCCTAGTGACTAAACCTTAACTCAACAGGCCACAATCCTTGACTAAAATAAGTTTCTTACCTAAAGCAACCTTTCAGCATCACCCATTCCACACTGTTAGGGATTCGCGGTTCATGGAATGCGAAGAGCATTCTTTGTTCCCTAAGTAACGGATAACCAAAATGTCTTTTTGCTTCTCCTTATATTCTCCAAAGTTTATTGTTTTTGACACCAATATCAGTATGAACCCTTGAAGTCCAGCCCCTGGTGATTCCCATGCTGATTCACAGCCTCATGTTCATTTGGTCCTCGTGTTTACCTCCTATGCAAATGAACTGTCCATTTTCTCTGACATCGACATGCTCAATTTACATTAGAGACAGGGAGATAACTATCCTCCCTCTTGCCTGGAAGAAAACTGGTTTCCCCCTTTGTTTGATTACAGACATTAAAGTATAAAGTATCCGTAATTCCTTACATAGTATTAATATATACATTTCACAGTGACATTAATGAGCAGTGTGTCACCTGCTTTTATCTGATATCTTATGGGACATTCTTTATAGATAGGTATCATGATACCAAAGCATTAGGTACAGTGAATTTGTCAGGCTTGATAGGAAGTGCTGTTGCATTACATTGAACCCTTTGCCAGTAGGCACTGACGGGCTCCATAGTCACAGAATTTCTCAGTTTTTTTACTTCCCCCTATAAACTGTAAAATAGTCACTAGATGTTTTAATAGCTCTTTCCGGGCTTACTGCTGCAAAGCCTCATTTTGGCTTCTATGTCTCTAAAGTTGACACTGACAATTGTTTAGAAAGGGAAATTGTTGTGCACTTCAGCAATTTTAAGAGATCTCTTGCACAACACTTCGTTTTAGGTCATATTTTAGAAATAACGTACACACATGGTGTGATTCAGAGTGTAATTTTAGGACATAAGCAACAATGAGCTACTTAGAAATGCAACATGGAAATAGTTACAAAATGAGGATAGGTATTGAACAGTGTATTCCTTATCTTTTAAGAAAACACAGCAGAAATGCATGAGTGACACCTTTTATTGGAACAACTGAAAGCAAAGACTGACAAACTTTCATCAGACTATGACACTGATTATTTAAACTGTAAGATCTTGGAGCAGTCCTAATTTATGTCTGAAGTGTCTAGCACTCTGTTGATGCTATAGAAAACAAAAACAACAATAGGAAAGCAGAGCATGGAGCAGAATATATCATAAGAGTTGACTGAGATTTTATAAATAGGTAAAGATTGAAGGGGCAGAGGGTAAGAGGGGACAGATGTGAAAATAAGTTCGAGTTTTTCACTTAATATTTTTTATTTTTCTGATTTATGTTGTAATAGCCTTCATAGGCAGACTATGCCTTCTTCTGTGTCGGCTGTGCTGAGCTCACTGTGCTACAGTAATAACTGTACAAATAATCCCACTGTAGCCTACAGGTATAGATATTTGCTAGGTAAAGGTATATGGAGTATAAGTTAAGTCAGTAACACAATGACCCTACAAGCCTCAAGGCCTGTAAGACAATAGCTTAGCAAAACTAATCAATGCCTAAGGCCCCAAAAGCCTCAGCATAGGCAGCTAACCAGAAGTAACTCTAGATATAAAAAGATATAAAACAGAATGCTGTAATAAATAAGTATGACTAAAATGGTGACATGTGAAGCACAAGATGCCAGATGATATCAGCTTTAGATATGTTAAGTTAGGAACTTCAGCAGACGTCCAATCACAAGCATACCATGGTAACTAATTGATGTATGTGCTAATGAACTTGAGGTAAAAGGCCTAGAAACCTATGGGAGAAGGGCATCCCAACTTTATTAGGGTGAGGAAATTCAGATAAGGAAAAGGGGCTGAAACCCCTCCTGGATATGCATCAAGCATAGTGAATCAGCATAACATATTATAAATGTATCCCTGCCTGTGTGCCTTGGGAGATGCCAGGACGTTGACCACTGGTGGTGATGATGATGGTGAGGATGATGACTAATACTTTGAGTTATTCTGCAAAGGAGGATGAGAGTATATGGATGCTCAGACATGGGATGTTTTGACCATTATAAATTATATGTCTACTTTGCTGGGTTGGAATGTCTGTGATTTTGCTAACTGTGCTAATAAAAATATTACAAGGGCAGAATGCCTTTCCTAGATGTAATTGCTTCCTTTGCGCATACCGAGGTCTTCATAATAACATTAATATTTCTGGATCTGGTTACAAGGCAGAACCCTGCCAAACTACAGAACGCTAACTGGGAATGAATACATAAGGGATAGATCAGGCAACAACATGCATTTTGTTACTATCATTTAGATAGCTACTAACAACCGCGCAGCTCTAAAGAAGAATAAAACGTAGCTTCACTTGCCAGAAATCCATTTGAGTCAAGTTTCATTTTTATTTTTCATGTATCGCTGCTTCTGCATTGTTTAGCCAATTATATAAACCTAAGTTGAGCCTGAACTACTTAATGGGGTCCATTTAATAGGTATCCTAACTTAAAATCTTCCACTGTCCTAAAACTTGTAATATAATCCTCCTCCTCTTTAACCAGTGAACAACAAAATATAGTTCTCTTTTCTCTCATTGTCCTTTAACACTAATTGTCAGCAGTGTAACAGCATTAACAAATATTTTCTTGTTTCCCCCAATAACTAATTCTAGATGTAAAAAAAAAAAATCCACTAAAACAACAACAAATATGGAGAAAAAAGAAATAAAAAGTTATTCTAACTTCAGTCATTTATTGCAGCTATCAATTATCCTAACCTTCTTAGCATAATTACTGACTGGCCTACTTACCCAATTATCTTATCCTTGTAGCTACTGACTTCCGCTACACTTCGCTGTGAATCTTTAATGTCATTTAAATCTTTGTTACTGACTCTAAATACAAATTAAAATGGAAACATATAAAACACAATAATTACTTTGAGGGGAATCCTGCAAATGCATGTATTTACTTGTCTGTGTGTTGTCTCACTGAAGTCAACATTACTCGTGTGTTTGTGCATTGACTCTGGGGATGATCCTGATCTGTACAGCCCTAGTTATATACATGACAAGATTAAAACCCTCCATTTTACTAACAGATAATCCCTTTAATTATATGGTCTTAAACAGTTATGTGACTATTACAAAAAATATGACAGACGTATGATGGCATTAGGAACATCTGTGTTAACTAAAACACTATTACATCCCATAATTAAAAAAATATGTAATAGAGCTTATTGATTTTAGATATGTATTGCTGCAACCCATTTAGAGTTTAACTTTTGTTAGAATAAACATTGTACATTCAAAATAGCTCCATGATAGCATCATTTGCTCATATGCTCTGGGACTAACCTTAAAAACAAACACACACACACACTATCATTAGCATGTGTGGTATGTGTTGAAGAGTTCTGACTTCAAACATGCCTTCCTGAGTGACAAAAGATATCCAAATGGACTAAAGGTAAAAAATCCACGCTATCTACATACTACACAGACCACAGTGAGAGATTATGCCATACTCTATCAAAGAAACTGAGGAATCACCTGATCCACATCCTATACAGCAAACAGGAAAACATCAAAAAAGAGCTCTCCAACCTGGAGACTCTCATTAATAACCAAACTTCCATACAAATGGACTTCACTAAAATAAGACAGGAGATCTACATTACTCACTTCACCTCTCTACAAAGGAAAAAGGACTGTAAGCTGTCTAAACTCCTACCTGCCACATGGGGCCACAACTGTGGTACCCCAACCCACCCAGCAATATCGTCAATCTATCCAACTACACACTCAGCCCAGAAGAAAAGTCTGTCTTATCTCAGGGACTCTCTTTCTGCCCTGCCACCCTCACCAACATGATACAGTTCTGCGGCGATCTGGAAGCCTACTTTCGCCGTCTCCGACTCAAACAATACTTTCAGGCAGGGCCGGCTCCAGGCCCCAGCATGCCAAGCACATGCTTGGGGCGGCATCCCGCGGGGGGTGCTCTGCCGGTTGCCGGGAGGGCGGCAGGCAGCTCCGGTGGACCTCCCGCAGGCATGCCTGCAGAGGGTCCACTGGTCCCGCGGCTCCTATGGAGCTTCTGCAGGCAAGCCTGCGGGAGGTCCACTGGAGCCGCGGGACCGGCGAGCGGCAGAGCGCCCCCCCGCGGCATGCCGCCGTGCTTGGGGCAGCGAAATGGCTAGAGCCGGCCCTGCTTTCAGGACAACACTGAACAGCGCACTGATACACAGGTACCCTCCCACCAACAGCACAAGAAGAAGAACGCCACATGGATTCCTCCTGAGGGTCGAAATGACAGTCTGGACCTATACATTGAATGCTTCCGCCGACGTGCACAGGCAGAAATTGTGGAAAAATAACATTGCTTGCCTCATAACCTAAGTTGTGCAGAACGCAATGCCATCCACAGCCTCAGAAACCACCCTGACATTATCATCAAAGAGGCTGATAAAGGAGGTGCTGTTGTCATCATGAACAGGTCTGACTACCAAAAGGAGGCCGCCAGACAACTCTGCAATACCAAATTCTACAGGCCACTTCCCTCAGATCCCACTGAGGAATACACTAAGAAACTGCACCATCTACTCAGAATACTCCCCACACTAACACGGAACAAATCAACCTACCCTTAGAGCCCTGACCAGGGTTATTCTATCTACTACTCAAGATCCACAAACCCAGAAATCCTGGATGCCCCATCATCTCGGATATTGGCACTCTCACTGAAGGACTGTCTGGATATGTGGACTCTCTACTCAGACCCTATGCCACCAGCACTCCCAGCTATCTCCGTGACACCACTGATTTCCTGAGGAAACTACAATGCATTGGTGACCTTCCAGAAAACGCCATCCTAGCCACCATGGATGTAGAGGCTCTCTACACAATCATCCCACACACAGATGGAATACAAGCTGTCAGGAACAGTATCCCTGATGATGCCACAGCACAACTGGTTGCTGAGCTCTGTGCCTTTATCCTCATACACAACTATTTCAAATTTGATGACAATATATATCTCCAGATCAGTGGCACTGCTATGGGCACCCACATGGCCCCACAATATGCCAATATTTTTATGGCAGACCTGGAACGCTTCCTCAGTTCTCGTCCACTCATGCCCCTTCTCTACCTACACTACATTGATGACATCTTCATCATCTGGACCCATGGGAAGGAGACTCTGGAAAAATTCCACCATGATTTCAACAGCTTCTACCCTACCATCAACCTCAGCCTGGACCAATCTACACGGGAGGTCCACTTCCTAGACACCATGGTGCAAATAAGTGATGGTCACATTAACACCACCCTATACCGAAAACCTACCAACCACTATGCCTACCTTCATGCCTCCAGCTTCCATCCCGGGCACATCAAACAATCCGTTGTCTATAGCCAAGCACTGAGGTACAACTGCATTTGCTCTAAACCCTCAGACAGAGACCAACACCTACAAAATCTCCACCAAGCATTCTCAAAACTACAATACCCGCATGAGGAAATAAGGAAACAGATCAACAGAGCCAGACATGTACCCAGAAGCCTCCTACTGCAAGACAAACCCAAGAAAGAAACCAACAGGACTCCACTGGCAATCACATACAGTCCCCAGCTAACCCCTCCAACGCATCATCAGGGATCTACAACCCATCCTGGACAATGATCCCACACTTTCACAGGCCTTGGGTGGCAGGCCAGTCCTCCTCCACAGACAGCCTGCCAACCTGAAACATATTCTCACCAGTAACTGCACACCGCACCACAGTAACTCTAGCTCAGGAACCAATCCATGCAACAAACCTTGATGCCAACTCTGCCCACATATCTACACCAGTGACACCATCACAGGACCTAACCAGATCAGCCACACCATCACCGGTTCATTCATCTGCACGTCCACCAATGTAATATACGCCATCATATGCCAGTAATGCCCCTCTGCTATGTACATCGGCCAAACTGGACAGTCTCTACGGAAAAGGATAAATGGACACAAATCAGATATTAGGAATGGCAATATACAAAAACCTGTAGGAGAACACTTCAGCCTCCCTGGCCACACTATAGCAGACCTTAAGGTGGCCATCCTGCAGCAAAAAAAAACTTCAGGACCAGACTTCAAAGAGAAACTGCTGAGCTTCAGTTCATCTGCAAATTTGTCACCATCAGCTCAGGATTAAACAAAGACTGTGAATGGCTTGCCAACTGCAAAATCAGTTTCTCCTCCCTTGGTTTTCACACCTCAACTGCTAGAAGAGGGCCTCATCTTCCCTGATTGAACTAACCTCGTTATCTCTAGCTTGCTTGCATATATATACCTGCCCCTGGAAATTTCCACTACATGCATCCGACGAAGTGGGTATTCACCCATGAAAGCTCATGCTCCAAAACGTCTGTTAGTCTGTAAGGTGCCACAGGATTCTTTGCTGCTTTCACAGATCCAGACTAACACGGCTACCCCTCTGATAAAAGATATCTTTTACACAAGTTAGCACACACACAAATATATATCTCAGGGAACTGAGTGGTTAAAAGAGGTTTCTAACCCTTTACATGAAATATGCAGACAGTACTATTAATTTCCTTAAGAAGCTACTGAATTCTTTCATCATAAGAATCTGTTAGCAGTGGCATTGATACTAACTTCAGAAACGATTCCTTCTTAAAACTGATGAGCTGCTCAACCACCCTAACCAAAAGATAGTTAATGAAAAGGAAAGAGCAATATGGTACATAACCACTTGTACATTCTGCGCACACTGCTTTGAAAATTAAGCTATACTTCTGCCTGACATAAGTCTGCAGGGCAGGAAGAGTAATGAAACATCAAAGACATTTACAAAACACAATAAATGTAACAAGTCTCAATTCAATTTATGCATATTTCTAACACATTTATTTAAAGACTGAATACTGTAAGAGAATCAAGAGGGCTGAATATTGGATAAGTAGTCATGAAAGTTACAATATATTTATTCATTTATATATTAATTTATTAATATCTTGTGCCATCTATTAATAGGGGACCGTCCCTAGTGGAGAGTTCCAATTAAAAATCAATAGAACAATACAGCCTGAAGTATTTCAGTACAGATACATAAGTACGTATTTGCGTGACAGAACTGAAACTCAGGTGGCACTCAGTGTAATTCACTTTCCCCTCTCCGTTTCCAAAGACATTTTTGTTAACGGTCATTCATTTACACATTGCTTAGGAAGACAAAGATCACTTCACTTCACATTCAACTCCTTTTCCCATTTACACGGGGTTGAAGGTGCCTACAATTCTTTACCACTCCTTCTAGTCCATGGCATGGCTTCATAGATCTTGGAGTTGCAGTCCTTTTCTCCACAAACTTCTCTTGACAGAGTCAGTCCATAATATCCTCTATCTTCCACATTCTTTTTTGCTGTCCTCTTCCTGCCATGCTTTCTTTGCTGGTTGTTCTTCTCCCATTCTTATCACATGTCCAACCCACTTCAAACATGTGCTCTGCAGCCTATCACCGAGACTACCAAGTTTATCTTCCCTCTAATTTCTTCCATGTACACACTGTCTACCCACTACTTGCCAGCCATTCTGCTCAGCATATTATTTTCTACTTTCTGTATTTTGTTTTCTTCCATCTCTGTAAGACCCACCATTTCTAAGACATAGAGCAAGCAGGGACAAACATGCTCAGCATTGTGGAAGGGTACCTCCTTCGCCTCATCAGCCTCAGTGTTTCTCCCTACGGTGAAGAGGGCCTGGAGTAAATCAGAATGACTCCAGAGGATTTTTCTCTTCATTCTGGTTTATTTTTTTCCTATTTACATGGTGGCCTCAGGGTAGGCCCAAGAAATTCCCTTAAGCAAAACAAAACAAAAACCCAAACTCACAACAGAAACACTTTTTCCTGCCCCGTCTCCAAGGCATTACCTTACTACACTACCTCATAGTTGCCAGTCCTTCCCCAAGCAGAAACTTAGTTTGTTTCCCTTTAGAGAAGGGAGAGCCTTCCACCCAATGGCAGCCTTTCCAGCCTGCTATCACTACCCCTACTGCAGCCTTTCTCCCCTTCTTCCTCTCTCTCAACAGAAGAAGGGTTTTTAAAGGTCACTGGCAGCCCTTACCTGGCCTCAGATGTCTCCAGTTAATCTGAGGTAACCTTTTTAAGCTCATAGGGAACAGAGTCTTCACCATTCTAGGGCTGATATATCTGCCCTCCACCACGCTCTGATATCTGTCAGGACTGACTTCGCCACATACACCTTTCCTTTCTGTTTGTTTCTTAAATGCCAGTCCCACAGCATTCCTGCTATCTTGTTCACTGCCATCCATGCACACTGGGCTCTTCTTTTCAGTTCTCCAGATCTCTCTCCGGAAGCATTAAGTGTATTCCCAAATATACAGATTTGTTCTGATTTAGCTTCTCTCCTGAAATTTCAAACAGTTTTTCCACCGTCTCTACTTGCATAACTTCAGTTTTCTTTGTGTTTACCTTCAAACACTCTGATACCATATTTACCAATTCCTCTTTGATGTCAGTCAAAAGCGCCAGATCATCAGCATACTGTAGGAGTACAAAGATAGTATATACGCCTCTCTCCCTGGACAGCTCCTGGCCATTGAACTCCCCCTTCTCTCCTGAGAAGGGCTTTTTAACTGTTTACAGTGCTTTGATCTGTTAATTCCCAGCACTGGCAGAACAGCTGTGTGACTTGAGCCTGGGGCACTGGAAATATGCCATTGCCTAATTGTCCCCAATGTTTGCTGAAAGGTTGCTTATCTAATACCTATTGTGTTGTCTTCCTGCTTACTGTTCCCACAGACCCCTATGAAGCTAGAACTATACATTCATACAGGAAAAGTCTTAAGCCAATATACAATAACTTCACCTCACTGACCAAGTCACACATTGTGTTAATAAAATTACTACATTTCAGTATTCTTAGATTTTTAGCTACATGCCCAAGACAGCAAGGACTGGGCAATGCTGGTTCCTTAGTAATGTGTTAGGCTCCTATCTGGCAAGTTGCTCTGTGCAGATGAATCCCTGTGTCCATACAGAGCCCCAAAATCAGTGAGACCGTGCGTGCAGACCAGCGCTACCCTGCACTGAGAAGACTGCAGCTAGGGATCTTAGTTGTTTCTTTCCACAGGGAGTCTTATTCCTCTTTCTTACTGATGCAGCGTAGCCAAAGAAGTGTAGGAAGAGCCTAGTAGTGAATTTGTAAGCTCCTTACAAAGAACAGAGCACTCAACAATAGAGGAGAGTTGACTTGGCAGACAGGTTTTGTTTGTTTTTTTAAAGGAATAGCTGGTTCAGCAGTATTCATGCTCATGGCCGCCAGTATTCTGCACTTCTGCAACTGCAGATTATGCTAAAGATTTAGACAAAGAAACAACTCAAACTAAAAAAAAAGTATTTAAAAATATTTATATTTCACCATCACAAAACCCCAATAGTCCAGAAAAACAACAACCCAGAAAAAATGGAATCATTTCCCTACCTCATTGCAAGGCCCAGATGCTCCCTTTTGGTTGAAGGGGGAAAAGGTGGGCATAAAGCCCCAAATACTGCAGAAGTAGACACTTATCCATGTGGTCAGGGCTTCACAAGATTTGGAATATTTGATTTGCTATCTGCAATATGCTCCCTTCCAAGATCTCGTGGATTTACCATTGAAAAATAGGTGTAGAAATCAATGCATTGACTTCAGCTCTGCATCTGCACCTCTTAGGGTGAGAGTCTGTTCTGTACAGATGCAACCAGGTAGGTCAACAAGAGGATAACTCTGATGGGAGAGCTCATTCAGCATCCTTGAAAGAAACTGGCTTCTTGTGCAGAAGCCACAGGATCTGCAAACTTTGTCTGTGAATCCTTGCTTTCAGAGGTCCAACACACACTTTTTTTTCTTTCATATTTTAATTAATTGTGGAACATGAAATCAGGTATGCAAGAATGAAGACATTTTTAAAAGTTAAAGGGATTTGGCTACAAGGTACTCACATAGTACTTTCCATTCAGGATTGCTTTGCTAAATATAAATCCTAATACTGCTGTTAATGTTTACCAGAAAATATACAGAGGCTAAATTGGTGCTTCATTAGAAACTAACCTTTGAATTGTCTGATTTGGGTGCTTGATTTGCATCATTTTTGTGTAGTCGAAAATAATAAGCACATGCATTAAAAACTCCGAAATTTAACTTTTCACATAGGTAAAGTTTCTAAAACTTGTTATGGGACTGACTCAAACTAAGATGGCCAGTAACATTCTTACTTGTGAAAAACGTGGCTGATGCCTTAAGGAGAACTGTGACTAAAGTTACTTAATACAAAGAAAATGAAAATACACTTAGGATTGCAATGTCAAACCCACTAAAGGCAGGGACTTCAAAGTTAAGGTTCCTTCAGCAACTACACTTTCACGTTTTGCATGTATGCATTGTTTTCATTATTTGGTAACAAAATGTTGACCTAATGTTTAGAAAATGTTACATATACACCTATGTTTTCACCAAACTTAACAGAACTAAGACCAAATGTGGAAAAATTCAGCCTGAAAAGATTACAGTTGGTGGTAGTGGAATGGGATTTTGGATGCAAATGCTTTCTCAAGCTTAACTATTGTATTAACACAAGAAAATAATATGTCATATGTTTTTCCATTTCTCTGTCCTCTGCTATCACTAAGGATGTTTGCATGGAAAATGGATCTTTTTGTACAAGTTGATCTGTTCTTGCTATTTATGCCTCACCTGGCCATTTCCTCTCCTATATCCTCTCTTGATTGGTCTGGAAACAATGACACCTAATATATATTATATTTCTGAAGATGGGGTTGCACAGTTCTAATTGAAGAATGAGTATATTATTAAGTCACCTTTTGCAGCCCATTCTCGAAGTCACCACTCTGGTAGCTGCAGCAGCTACTTCCCTTTAATGAACACCTTGGGGTTGTTAAGGGGATGGATCATCAGCAGAAGCTAGGATATGGAGGTTTGGAGATAGGACCAGTTGTGGTGGTTCCTCCTTTTCGGAGCACAGAGTTCCACCTTATTTTAATGAAAAACATATTAGACCTCTGCTAAAAGAAAAGTGCAGTTCTTGACCCAATCAATCTCCCTTCAAAACTCCTCTTTTTGAAAAGTGAAGTTGTGATGAAAGAGCACTGGAAATAGTCCTTCTTTTGCCTTGCCCTGTTAGCCAGGGTTAGCAGTGTAGACTCACAGAGCATGTGCGATTGGCACTACTTTTACAAACCAGCTGGCCAGATCTGATACTTCTGGTTTGAAATTAGAGATTTCCTTCTCCTAGGTTGGGGTGGGCAAACTTTTTGGCCTGAGGGCCACCTCGGGCAAAAGAAATTGTATGGCAGGCCATGAATGCTCACAAAATTGGAGTTGAGGGTGGGGGAGGAATCTGGGCTCTGGGCTGGGTCTGGGAATGAGGAGTTTGGGGTGCAGGAGGGTGCTATGGGCTGGGACCAAGGGGTTCAGAGTGCGGGAGGGGATCAGGGTTGGGGCAGGGGTGTGGAAAGGAGTGAAGGTTGTGGCTGGGGGTGCAGGCTCTGAGGTGGGGCTAGGGATGAGAGGTTTGGGGTGCAGGAGGGTGCACCAGGCTGGGATTGAGAGGTTTGGAGAGCAGGAAGGGGATCAGGGCTGGGGCAGGGGACTGGAGCATGGGGAGAGGCTCAGGGGTGCAGGCTCTGAGTGGCACTTACCTCTAGTGGCTCCTGGAAGCAGTGATATGTCCCTTCTCTGGCTCCTACACGGAGGCGCAGGTGTGGCCAAGTGGCTTTGCACGCTGCTCCATCCACAGGCTCCGCCCCTTCAGCTCCTATTGGAGCACTGGAGGGGGCCATTGGAGCACATAGGAGCCAGAGTGGGGCCATGCCGTGGCTTCCGGGAGTAGCGTGGTGCGGGCCCAGACCCAGCACCCCGGCCAGAGCGGGGCCGATCCACGTGGTATGGCCCTTGACCCAGTGCCCTGGCTGGAGCAGAGCCAAGCTGTGTGGTGTGCCTCACAGGCCAGATTAAAACGGCTCGTGGGCCAGATCTGGCCCACAGGCCGTAGTTTGCCCACCCCTGTCCTAAGTGGACTGCCTGCTATGGCTCAACAAAGGCATAAAGAGGTGAAATATCCTGTCCAAGGTCATCCAGCAGATCAAGGGTGGAGCCTGGAATACAGCTCAGGTCTCCCACATCCCAGATTTCTACCTGCTCTGCTCTGCCAGAGAAATTGGGCAACTCTCACCTTTTCATGTTCTGTATGTATATATATCTCCTCATTATATGTTCCATTCTATGTGTCCGATGAAGTGGGGTGTAGCACACAAAAGTTTATGCTCAGATAAATTTGTTAGTCTCCAAGGTGCCACAAGTACTCCTGTTCTTTTAGTCATAGGGATGTGTTCAAAGATATTGTTGTTTGTCATTTTCCTTTTTTGTATATATTCCAATCATTAATCTAGGAACTTAAAAAGTTTAAATAAAATGGCTTTAGCTGAGGTACAATTAACAGAACAGATAAGCTCAAATATCCTGTTTTCAGGCAAATTATAAAATATGATAAGAGAAATACAAGAGACAAAGGGAAATTTGTCAGCTAAAACATTACACATGAGCTATAAACGTTCCTATAATCTTCATGTTACCTAACTTTTAATACCCTTTATTTTACTGTACCGTCCCTATTTTACATTATTAATTCAATTTTTTGTAAATAGTAAAGACCCCACACAGTCAACTACATCTTTTAGTACTAGGTACAATCTGCTAAGAGAAAGAATGGCATAACAGAAAGAGTTACGATATTTGTGGTAATTAATCATACTTTAGTGTAGTCACTCTGAAGCTCTCATAGGATTCAACTGAAAGGGGTTAGCTTAAGTTACAAAGCTAACTTTAAGTTTAGTCAACTGCAAAAAAATACATTGGAAGTATTTTCAGGTGCTACACTTGCCACAACTTCTTCTGCCAATTGGGATTGTGCAGTCACAGAAGACTATTAGGAATTATGATTACTCTTGGGACGAGTTTGTACCAAAGAAATCACTCTTTATAAGAATCACTATCAGAAAGAAACAGTTTGAATAAATTTTTGCTTTTCATCTAATATGCTGAGAAATGATAAGCTAGAGATATCTGGAAGTCTCAAACCAATTAAGTATATTTTATTAATCTTATTTGTATTACTGTTGTGTGTTGAAACCCCGATCAGGGTTGATGTTCAGTTGTGCTAGAGGCCATGCATAAAGAATCCTTTGCTCCAAGGAGTTTCTCATCCTTTCTGAAAGGATGCAGTTGTAGTGCTTTGTTGGTTATGAAATTACAGTTTAAAAAAAAAGAGTCTTACTCAACAGGAATTGAGTCAAACTCTACTTTCCATTACACCAGTACAAAGCTATTAACATTTCTGCAAGTGATTTTTGCTCTAAGTGATCTTTAGCCAGGGTGGAGAAAGAAGTAAGATGACAATCAACTCAGCCCTGGCTGGCAACAGCAGACTTCTTCATTCTCTATCAAATTATCAGGCTTAGTCCTCTTGACCCTGACCCAGTCTCTACAAGTAGCAATATGGCTCATAATTCAGTGTACAAGAATCACTTAAATTTTAACAATAAACCGAGAACTTTGCTAATTCCTTCAGATTGGCAGGCTCTGTGTTACATTTACTGATGTAACTCTCTTCCAAAACAAAACAACTTTCGCAATTGCCCTATTTTGGGCACTGCCTCTACCCCGCCTCCCCATGGTAAGCAGCACAACAGCTCTGTCAACTTCTAAATTATATGAGATGGTGAATTTAACTTAGCAAACATTTAAATGACTAAGAGTCCTATATGGAATTTGGTGGGATGACCAGTTTGACAGAATTTTTCTTTGAGTCCTAGCTTGAGGTGTAAAATGTAAGAACAGGCAGTTCCTCCTGGATGTACACTAAGTCAGTGCAGTAGAAATTTAAAGGAAAGGTGAACAATTCATGTAAACACATGAGTTGGTTATCTTTTAATCATTATATAGAAGACAACCTTTATAAAAATAAGTTTTGATCCTTTTTTATACATTTATATACAAAGGAATATCTATTGTCATTCCAGAGATAATTGTGTATTAGTTCCAAAAATTCCTATGTAAAAGAGTGAATGTTATCAATCACGGGAAAAGTAAGGGCTACTCTTGGACATATTAAGTAGGCAAACCATAGTAAATTCTAAACCCCACCCAGAGCAGGCATCTGGACCCAGGCATTTGGCTGTCCTACATTACTGGTTAAGTGTAAAGGTGAAAAATGAAGAGAACTACATGCAGCAAAAACACCAACATGCCCAAGAATGGTATCTGATCCTTTGTGTATGTAGAAAGAAGATGATCCAGATAATGATGTATTTGGATGAAGTTGGCTGGTAGTCCTAAATTAAAAACATTAAAAGAACAAAAGTTAAAAACATTTAATATCTCCTAATTTATTGGAGCATCCATAAATTACAACAGTATTTTTTTAATCTAATCCATGTACATTATTTTTATTGAGTGAAGCAGGCACATCACATAATTTGACGTAAACAACATTTCTCCTACTCCTAAAAGTAAAGTGGAAAAAATTAACTGTTTCAACATTTGTCTTTACTGTGCCTTGTGTTATCACAATCTGTAGAGTAAGCTATGCTCTAGGGGAGGGGATTTTCAATGGGACTTATGCTTCTAAGTCACAGAGTTTTGAAAATCCCACCCTAAATTATTTCTAGCCAATAATAAAATACAGGACATTTTCTACAAACATCCATCTTCAGGAAAACATGCATATATGCACACACACTCCTCCCCTCCCCAAGATATCATATACTGCCTCTATTGTAAGTCATGAAAGAGAAGCTATTCTGCAATTATGGGTCAGAAGTGTGAAATTCAAGGTACAAGAAAAATAAGAGGGTGTAAAGGTATTAAAATATTTTCCACAGAGAGTAAGCTCAGGGCCGGCGCTTCCATTTAGGCGACCTAGGCAATCGCCTAGGGTGCCAGGATTATTGGGGGGTGGCATTTTCCCGGGGGGGTGGCAGGCGGCTCCGGTTGACCTGCCGCAGGCGTGCCTGCGGAGGGTCCGCTGGTCCCGCGGCTCCAGTGGACCTTCTGCAGGCACGCCTGCGGCAGCTCCACCGGAGCTGCAGGACCAGCGGACCCTCCGCAGGAATGTCTGCGGCAGGTCCACGGGAGCCGCGGGAGCAGCGCGTGGGGCGGAGAAATGGCCGTGTGCCTAGGGCGCCAAAAACACTGGCGTCGGTCCTGAGTAAGCTTGCACACTATGGGGCACTGGACTTGCATTAGCTTTAGTTCCTAAAGCAAGTCGCCTCTGCCTGAGTGTTTCTTTAGCAACATAGCACAAATACTCATAATTAATTACCTTTTCAAAATTACACAAGTTGCTTATAGCAACCCTATATCTAGGTTACCTAACACTTTTTTCAAGAAGCTCTCACACTACCAGTCCTTGCAAGAGGCCTTTGATAGTCAGTAGGCTGGGCTCCATGGTCTAGAGCAGAGGTTCTCAAACTGGGAGGAACAGAATGTTTTCAGGGTGGGGGGTGCGAGAAGCTTGAGGGGAAAAATAACTTACTGCATACATTTTAAACACACCAAAGAATAACTAGTAAAGCAGATTCCTCCAGACATATCAGGTCCTCCGATGGCACTGTGCATTATGACAGATTTCTAAGATTGCACAGCGTTATAAAAAGTCATTGACATCTGTACATTAATCTGTTTGCTGCAATGCACTGTGCACATTTAATTGTAAGCATGCACCACAATTGCAGTTTTGCTTTTGCTCTTATTACAATGGATTGTTGGCTTATTTGTGCAACAGAAAAAAAAAAATCAAGCGAAAAACAAAGAAGCCAAAACTGATTTAAGTGAAGCACTGCCACCACATATGAAGTTTTTGGTGAGAGATAAGTGTTAAATCACCATTTCCCTTCTGTCAAATTATTTAATCAGGAAAGTTGACAGCATGCCAAAATAACAACTGAACACAAACAGTAATGAGCTGGGCCTACACCACACTAAGGGCTTGTCTACATCAGAAAGTTGCAGCGCTGGTGAGGGAGTTCCAGCGCTGCAACTTAGGAGGTGTACACATCTGCAGGGCACCACCAGCGCTGCAACTCCCTGTTTGCAGCGCTGGCCGTACTCCCGTTTTGTCTCGGGTGTAGAGGATCCAGTGCTGGTGATCCAGCGCTGGTAATCAAGTATAGACACTTACCAGCGCTTTTCTTGACCTCCGTGGAATAAGCAGGTATCCCAGCATACCTGAGGAAGCCTCTGGTAATCAAGCTGGTCTCCTTCCCCGTCTTGCTCTCGCGTTCCCCGAACCCCGAGCAAGCAGGTCTTCCCTGAGGTTTGCTGGGTGGTTCTCCTTCCCCGTCTTGCTCTCGCGTTCCCCGAACCCCGAGCAAGCAGGTCTTCCCTGAGGTTTGCTGGGTGGTTCCGGGAACGCGAGAGCAAACCGCGGCGAAGCTGGTCTCCTTTCCCGGTTTGCTCTCTCGTTCCCCGAACCCCGAGCAAGCAGGTCTTCCCTGCGGTTTGCAGGGTGGTTCGGGGAACGCGAGAGCAAACCGCAGCGAAGCTGGTCTCCTTCCTCGGTTTGCTCTCGCGTTCCCCGAACCCCGAGCAAGCAGGTCTCCTTCCCTGCGGTTTGCAGGGTGGTTCGGGGAACGCGAGAGCAAACTGGGAAAGGAGACTAGCTTCGCCGCGGTTTGCTCTCGCGTTCCCCGAACCACCCTGCAAACCGCAGGGAAGGAGACCTGCTTGTTCGGGGAACGCGAGAGCAAACCGCGGCGAAGCTGGTCTCCTTTCCCGGTTTGCTCTCGCGTTCCCCGAACCCCCCTTGAAGCCGCCCAACAGCGCTGCAGTGTGGCCACATCTAACACCACTTGCAGCGCTGGTTGCTGTAAGTGTGGCCACTCTGCAGCGCTGGCCCTATACAGCTGTACTAATACAGCTGTAACAACCAGCGCTGCAAAATTTTAGATGTAGACATGGCCTAAAGCAGCCTGCAGTAGCAGCACATGCTGTCCTGATCATCACACAGGGCAGAAATGCCCTCACTTCCAGGAGTGGGAGGGGGAGAGAAAGAGCTGTGCTTCTGTAGGAGCAGGATTTCATAATTGTACTATGAGAATTATTGTATGATTTGATTTCATCCTGCCAGCCACCCTTTTTGAATAGCAGAAAGGAATTGCAGACCAGAATAATCCTTATAACTGATTATGGTCACCCTTTTGTTTTAGGATAAGTTATGTCTACTATGAGTTCCTATATGTATTACAAATTAGACACTCTAGTTAAATTTACATTTCTTTGGAAAAAGGTTTAGAAAGAAAGAGACAGGATCTTGTATTGTGTCTATGTTAAGGAGATTAGAGGAATGTTGCGGGCCTGAAGCTCCAATGTGAATTGTTTTAGTTATAAGATTTAGAAAGGCTTGATTTACAGGCTTGATTTATATCCTGCTGAATATAAAATACTGCTGTCTGTATACTTTTGAAGGTTTCTGTAAGAGATTGTTTGTGTGAATGAGAAATGCATGCCATGCATCAGGAAAAGAAGGTGTGAAAGCCATCACAAATGTCCATTTAGTTAAGAAAAAGTGAGAGACTTGGAAAGACCATGAGACAATTAGAAAACATCCATTGTATCCGGGAAACGTTAGCAGCATTGACGACCTCAGAGGTGAGTCAGGCATCCCCGAAGGCGAGACAACAGATAGGAGATAAGGATGGGAAGCCCAACAATAACTGTCAAATGATAACAGCAGAAAACCCCAAGATTAACACCACTTAAGGACTAATGATTACAGAATGACATTGCAAAATGCATGGACTCAAATGGGAATTTGCAACTATAAAGCTGGGGTGTTTTGCCATGGAACTGTGGGTTCAGTCCTGCAAAGTCTTGGAGCATCGGATCGCAACCGACAGAACCCAGCTCCTTACTTGTGCCCAAATTAACTGGCCATTAGATTGACTTGAGCTGCAACAGACTGGTAACTATAAACATCAACAGGCAGGAGAGAGAGAGAGAGAGAGAGTGTGTGTAAAAAGCATATGCTAACTGTTGTATTTTCAATAAATGCGGCATATTTGCCTTTCTCCCCTTGAAAAGATCCGGTGTGCTTTGTATAGCATAACACTTCCCACCCCCCAGATCCAGCATATAGCCCCTGTTGTCCATCTCCAACTCTGGCATAACAACACTTTCTCTTGTTCCCAACTAATGTAGCTCATGCTGTATGGCAGTGGTTCTCAAACTTTGGTACTGGTGACCCCTTTCACATAGCAAACCTCTGAGTGCAATCCTCTTATAAATTAAAAACACTTAATATATTTAACATAATATATTAAACATCATTATAAATGCTGGACACCAAGCAGGGTTTGGGGTGGAGCCTGACAGCTCGTGACCCCCCCCAAGTAATAACCTTGTGACCCCCTGAGGGGTCTCAACCCCCAGTTTGAAAACCTCTGCTGTACAGCAATACTGAAGGTTTAGGTCGAAAGCCTTACTGATGATGCAAGATAAGGGAGCTGGCATAGCTGTACAAGTACTTTGAAATAAATTAGCAAAATAATTGAAAATGGTGTGATTATATTGTTAGTGTTTCTGTGTTATTTTGACAATTAAAATATGCAGAACTTTGCAGAATGTTAAATTTTTTGGTGCAGAATTCCCTCAAGAGTACCAGGGTTCTGTGTGACACAATCTGGGTGCGGGCAGCTCGTAGGAGGTTCTGGGTGCAGTAGGGAATCTGGATGCACAGGTCTCAATGTGGAGTTTGGGTTCAGGGGGAATGGGACTCTGCAAGGGAGTCCAGGTTTAGGTGGTGAGAGCTCGGTGAGAGGAGTTTGGGGGGTCAAGATGCAGCTGGTTGGGGCTCACTGGGGTAGGGTGGGGGTCCAGGTAAGGGGGATCCTGATGCAGGGATTGAGGGTTTGGGGAGCTTGGTGAGAGGGGGAGTCTGGGTGCAGGGGAGTCCTGATGCAGAGGAGGCTTGGTAGAGGGGATTCTGGGTGCATGGGTGGGGGAAGGGATCATTGTACAGAAAGCAGCTCCCTATCTGCCCAACCCCCACTGAGCCTCACCCCCAAGAGCAATACAGAGCTTCCTGCAGCCAGGGGAAGTTTCTGGGGCTTGATCTGACCCAACTCCAGCAGTTCCGTGCAGGGAAGGGGGAGGGGAACTCCATCTCCATGCTCATCCCACCCCAGCTGGGACTCAGGTGCCTGGGGCATCCTTAAGTTATTTACCTCTTCCTCTGCCCTCCCACCCAAACAGATGGGTCTGAGCTGCCAGGGAGGGATGACTGAGTACTGGTGCAGCTTCTCTTTGCTTCCCCAGAGAAACCATTGTCTGCAAGGCAGCAAAGAAAAGCTGTGGGGGGCATTTTTCTGCTGTGTTGCAGTAGCACAAAATTTCCCCAGGTAGAGTAGTGAATCATTAGGGTGACCAGATAGCAAGTGTGAAAAATCGGGGGGGGGGGCACATAATTGGCACCTATATAAGAAAAGAAAAAGCCCCAAATACTGGGACTGTCCCTATGAATTATAGAATTTCCAGTGTATATTATGTGATGTGAGTACTGTCTTCTTTCAGTAGACATGCTATACTCAGTTTAAAAACAGATTACAAATTAGAAATGAACCAGGTCCTGAAACAGAAAAGCCACGTTTGTTTTTTCATTCATTACTACATATAATACATAACATTTTATGAAAAATTAAGTATTATTAAAGAGTCTGAACTGAGAAGTTTCTCTTCTTTTAACTGTTCACAATTTAAGTCCCACCTCAAAGATATTTTGGAGTTACAATATTCTGACTATATTACACCTGACAAGTGTTGTCCTTTTAAATATACTAACACACATATTTTGCTCGCTAATCACTTTGGTAGCTATTAAAAATGCCACTCACAAAGTCCCTGGGGTGATCCCCCAATGCCAAAGTTGATCCAATGCCTTCTTTTGTGCCCTCATTACCGACAAACTAATCACAAACCCTTGTAATTAGGGCACAGAAAAGTACAAACAAAGAATATACTAGAGCCCATCATGGATACAAAATTCATATCCATGGATGCTGATATCAAAGGATTTAAAGCGGATTATGTGGAGCTACAGGGCTCTACCAGGAACAGCAGCAGTATGTTGGACCACTGGTCACATGAGCCAGCACTCAGCCTGGGCAACTCCTTCAGCATGGCTGTACGCACCCAGCCCCGTCCACTGGGACAGGCACCAGGCTCACCAGCAGCTCTCCCTGGTCACGCTTGTGGGTGCAAGCAGCTTGTGTGCTCCCAGCCAGGAGATGCAGATTGCTGCATGGATTAACTGCATATTAACTGGGTTGCACCCAATAGGCATTTGCCCTCCCTAAATTATTGGTGATGTTACATAAAGATGTGAGTGGGAAATGAGAACAACAATCAGTTGACTCAGGACTCAGCTTTAATAGTACAAACTTGTGTCTGTCAGGGGTGTGAAGAGGTGTGATCCCTGACTGACATAATGTGGCGGTAAAAGCCCCTAGTGTAGATAGAGCTATACAGCAGAACCTCAAAGATATGAACTCGAGTTATGGGCTGACCGATCAACCAGACAGCAAGTGAAATCAGAAGTAACCAATCAAGCAGCAGCAGAGACAAAACCAAAAAAACCCAAACACCCCAATAGTTGATCATTCTCTGTGTGAGCATTAGCAGCTGTTTACCATAATTTAGAAAATCATTTAGGTATCTGGTAATGAACTACTCAATATTTGGGTCCTTAAAGTTTACTAGGAAAAAGTAGATAAGATGGCAATCATTCTTACATCTTAATGTTTTGTTTCTTTTAAATATGTGTGTGTATATTTTTGCCTTAAGCTTACTTATCTCAGAATTCTATCTCCTCACAGTATCAGAGGGTAGCCGTGTTAGTCTGGATCTGTAAAAGCAGCAAAGAATCCTGTGGCACCTTATAGACTAACAGACGTTTTGGAGCATGAGCTTTCGTGGGTGAATACCCACTTCCTCAGATGCATGTAATGGAAATATCCAGGGGCAGGTATATATATGTGTGCTAGCAAGCAAGCTAGAGATAATGAGGTCAGTTCAATCAGGGAGGATGAGGCCCTGTTCTAGCAGTTGAGGTGTGAAAACCAAGAGAGGAGAAACTGGTTCTGTACTTGGCAAGCCATTCACAGTCTTTGTTCAATCCTGAGCTGATGGTGTCAAATTTGCAGATGAACTGAAGCTCAGCAGTTTCTCTTTGAAGTCTGGTCCTGAAGTTTTTTTGCTGCAGGATGGCCACCTTAAGGTCTGCTATAGTGTGGCCAGGGAGGGTGAAGTGCTCTCCTACAGGTTTTTGTATATTGCCATTCCTAATGTCTGATTTGTGTCCATTTATCCTTTTCCGTAGAGACTGTCCAGTTTGGCCGATGTACATAGCAGAGGGGCATTGCTGGCATATGATGGCGTATATTACATTGGTGGATGTGCAGGTGAATGAACCAGTGATGGTGTGGCTGATCTGGTTAGGTCCTGTGATGGTGTCGCTGGTGTAGATATGTGGGCAGAGTTGGCATCGAGGTTTGTTGCATGGATTGGTTCCTGAGCTAGAGTTATTATGGTGTGGTGTGCAGTTACTGGTGAGAATATGTTTCAGGTTGGCAGGTTGTCTGTGGGCAAGGATTGGCCTGCCACCCAAGGCCTGTGAAAGTGTGGGATCATTGTCCAGGATGGGTTGTAGATCCTTGATGATGCGTTGGAGGGGTTTTAGCTGGGGGCTGTATGTGATGGCCAGTGGAGTCCTGTTGGTTTCTCTCTTGGGTTTGTCTTGCAGTAGGAGGCTTCTGGGTACACGTCTGGCTCTGTTGATCTGTTTCCTTATTTCCTCGTGCGGGTATTGTAGTTTTGAGAATGCTTGGTGGAGATGGTGGTGTTAATGTGACCATCATTAACACATTAACACCACCCTATATCGAAAACCCACCGACCGCTATGCCTACCTTCATGCCTCCAGCTTCCATCCCGGGCACATCACACGATCCATTGTCTACAGCCAAGCACTGAGGTACAACCGCATCTGCTCTGACCCCTCAGACAGAGACCAACACCTACAAAATCTCCACCAAGCATTCTCAAAACTACAATACCCGCACGAGGAAATAAGGAAACAGATCAACAGAGCCAGACGTGTACCCAGAAGCCTCCTACTGCAAGACAAACCCAAGAGAGAAACCAACAGGACTCCACTGGCCATCACATACAGCCCCCAGCTAAAACCCCTCCAACGCATCATCAAGGATCTACAACCCATCCTGGACAATGATCCCACACTTTCACAGGCCTTGGGTGGCAGGCCAATCCTTGCCCACAGACAACCTGCCAACCTGAAACATATTCTCACCAGTAACTGCACACCACACCATAATAACTCTAGCTCAGGAACCAATCCATGCAACAAACCTCGATGCCAACTCTGCCCACATATCTACACCAGCGACACCATCACAGGACCTAACCAGATCAGCCACACCATCACTGGTTCATTCACCTGCACATCCACCAATGTAATATACGCCATCATATGCCAGCAATGCCCCTCTGCTATGTACATCGGCCAAACTGGACAGTCTCTACGGAAAAGGATAAATAGACACAAATCAGATATTAGGAATGGCAATATACAAAAACCTGTAGGAGAACACTTCAGCCTCCCTGGCCACACTATAGCAGACGTTAAGGTGGCCATCCTGCAGCAAAAAAAAACTTCAGGACCAGACTTCAAAGAGAAACTGCTGAGCTTCAGTTCATCTGCAAATTTGTCACCATCAGCTCAGGATTAAACAAAGACTGTGAATGGCTTGCCAACTGCAAAATCAGTTTCTCCTCCCTTGGTTTTCACACCTCAACTGCTAGAAGAGGGCCTCATCTTCCCTGATTGAACTAACCTCGTTGTCTCTAGCTTGCTTGCATATATATACCTGCCCCTGGAAATTTCCACTACATGCATCCGACGAAGTGGGTATTCACCCACGAAAGCTCATGCTCCAAAATGTCTGTTAGTTTATAAGGTGCCACAGGATTCTTTGCTGCTTTTATCTCCTCACAGGAGATTCAAATAAAGTCTATGATTAACACAAGTGGACTGGCATCTACTGATAGAATTCCAATCTTGTTCCTCAGCTCACAGAAGTTAGTCTACATTACAGTGTCACAGTTGTAAAAGGCACAAAAGCCACAGAATTGCAGAGTATAGAATAGTACCCACTGGGTATGTCTATACTGCAATAAGACACCTGTGGCTAGCCTGGCTCAGCTGACGCGGGCTCCACAGTGCTCAGGCTATAAAATTGTAGTGTAGCTGTTCAGGTTTGGGCCGGAGCCCAGCTTCTGAGTTGCTGTTAAGAGGAGAGTCTCAGAGCCCAAAGATCTACACTGCAATTTTACAGCCCCATGAGCCCAAGTCAGCTGACTCGGACCAACTGCAGGTGGTGTTTTATTGCAGTGTAGACATACCCAATGTTACTTGCTACTGATCCTGCTGCAGTTTTTCTGACTTGAACCATTTCATATCTCAATTCTAGTCTTATTCAGACATTTATTTGATGTGCAACAGTTACTAAGAATGGACTTCTAGTATTATTGGCTATATACTAAGCTATCAGCAACAGCATACAAAAACAATTGGCTAATAAGATTTGTAGCATACCTCAATTACTTGAGTTTGAAAAGCTTAAGCTATTTATACAAAAAGTTTTATTAACCTGCAGATCCAGTATTTTTGCATACTCCTCCAAAGACCAGAATCTTTGTAGTCATTTTGTCTCCCTCCCTGCCATGTGACTGGGGGAGACAAATCAATCCTCTACAGACATAAACAAAGAGCACTGTGCAACTCATAAGAATTTAAAAGAAAAACCAAATAAAATTATACACTTTATTCATTCCATTTTAGCTAATATTCCTATTATACAAGTACAGTAGTAATTCAAAAAAAATCACAAAATATTACAAAATAAAAAAGTACAAACTGCATTACTTAATAAATATGTCTAACAAATTAAAGTTAACAGGAGATTAAAGAAGATAGCTCTCAGGTTGAAAACATTTAATGTTTGACCCAGCAAACCATACAAGTCTCGGTTTAAATACTTTTTACATAATATAGGACAGTGCATTATATTCTTGATTAGAAAACATCATCATCAAAAGAAGTAAAATGTTGTGATAACAGCCTGCTGATGCAATGCAAGTGCCATGGGGCACAGAAAAGGCATTAAAAAAAATAACTCAGAAACCCAAATACTGAGGTACAGTCAATTCTTGCCAAAACTACAAACTATTATCTTATCACAACATTCTACATTAAATTTCTATTATAACAGTCGAATAAAATATAAATGGAACAATGGGTGAGTCACCCAAGCAACCGAGCCCAGTTTACTCTAAACAGTAATTAAACACAGAAGAGTCACAATTGCTCCCTGTACCATTCATGAATAGCTACATTCCAACGGGCTTATAAGACTTGTTCTGTGCTTGAGGCAATCAAAAAACTTTTTGAAGTAGCCATTTAAAAGTTTTCTGCACTTTTATGCAAACCATTGTTTAGCTAAAGTTTATTAACTTTCCATCAATCAGGGGAAGCTGGTCCAGCTAACATTCAAACTGGCTGACATCAATTTCATTTGGTAGTTTAAGCTGTATGGGTCAAATCACAGAAAAAAAATTGTTATATAATAAACCTTATTTACAAAATAAACCTCTTACAAACTTTTCTGGCTGCACAGCTGAAAGCCAGAGGCCAACATGAGATGTAGGAGATGGAGGTAACAGTTTAAAAAAAATGTGCAAAAAATACATTCTTCTAGAAAATAGAGAACTGGGGAAAAAAAAAAAAACCACATACATGGAGAATCCGCTTCCAAATAATCCAGGGCTAACTTTATACAAGAGAATATTACAAATACAAGTTTGGATTTGTCACCCCCCCCCCAGTTTAATATTGTAGGGATGCTCCTCAGTCTAGGGCACCGTTGCTTATGAAGGATTAAGGCATCACCACCATGGCCGGTGCAAACTCTCTCTCTTGACCTGGAGTAGGGCTTTGAGCCTCTAGACTAGGCAGTCTCAGGAGCAAGTGTTCTGCTCGATGTACATCTTAGACAGTGACATGGCCATGGATTTGGCAAGCTCCTCGTCCCGCCTCCGCTGCACCTGAGTCTGTCTGCACCAGGCCTCGTACTCCGGGTTGGGACACGCACAGTCCAGCACAGCGTCGTAGTGCCCATTGCTGAGCCAGCTCAGCCAGATGCTGGGCCGGCCCGGGTCCTCAGGGCCCAGGTAGTGGGCCATGGTGGAGACGGTGGGGCTCTCTGGCCTGCCGCCCGTGGTGAGATGAATGTTTACGTTCAGCATCTGCCCCATGGCCAGGAGCTCAGGGTAGCCAGCCCAAGCGCCGTCCTGGGCGGCGCCGATGAGAAACTCGCCCACATCGCCCTCGATGATGGGGCTGAAATGGTGCAGGTGGTCGGCGATGTAGTGCACAGTCTGCTCGCGGAGCTCGCTGTGCAGCCGCTGGTCCCCGTACACGGCCTTGCAGACGGCGCGGTACAGGCAGTTTCCATCAGGGATGATGTGGAAGCGGAACCGGCCCTTGTGCCGCAGGTATTTGTCCTGCTTCTCCACCTCGGCCAGGTAGAGAGCCAGCTTCTCACTCCGCTCCGGCCCCCTCCTCGGCCCGGGGCCCTCCTCCTCCGCTAGCGGGGAGCAGGGCAGGGCCTGGCCGCTGCTCTCCTCGCCGCCGCCGCAGGTGGCGGCCGGGCCGGGCTGGGCGCTGGCCGCCGCCTGCAGAGCCTGGCAGTGCTCGCTGAGGCGGAGGCTGTGGTTGCTGGGCTCCTCCGGGCGGTGCGGGGCTGCGGCGGCCTCGGCGTCCCCGCCGGCTTGTCTCATGCTCTCCAGGATGCCCTCGAGCCAGGCTCGGCTCTGCGGAGAGGCCGGGGCCAGCTCCACGGAGGGCTCGGGGCGCTGCACGATGCGGATGGGCACGATCCTCTCCAGCGGCCTCCTGCGGCTCACGGTGATCTGCGCGCTGGAGCTGTACTGCGGGGCCGCCGCCGGCCCGCCCGGCATCAGCTCCAGGCAGGAGGAGAAGGCAGTCATGGCGGCACCGCTGCCTGCGGGCACCAGGCTCTCCTTAGCGGGGCTCTCGGCGGCCGGGCTCTGACCCGCGGCGCTCGCTGCGTCCGGAGCGGGGGGCACCGCCGGCAGGGAGACCTTGAACACGCCCGCCCCGCCTGCTGCTGCCGCTGCCGCTGCCGCTGCCGCCGCCCCCGATGCCGGGTAGTGGGTGATCACAGAGCTGTAAAGCTGCATCCTCAGCCCCCCGCGGGCGGCCTTTTATAGGCGGGGCCAGGGCGGGGAGCGCCCGCGCTCGGGCAGCCGGAGAGGATGAGCCGCCCGGGTAAAAATAAACAGGGGCATCACCCCGCCCGCGGTGCGGCGGCAGGGCGGCAATTCCTGCTGCGCCACAACTGTGGGCGGAACCCGCTCGCGAGCCCGCGCGCGGCCCTTCTGGAAGCTGCTGGGCCGCAGCGGGCGGGGCTGCTGGGCCTTGTTTACCTCACTGGGCACGTTGGAATGCGGAGGGCGGGGCCTGGTGGCGTCCCCTCTGTGACGTCAGCGAGCGCCGCCGCGCCGCCGCGGAAAGGGTGGCTGCCCGCTCCCCACAGAGCTCGGCAGCAGTTCTAGGGCTGTGCAGTGTATTGACCGTGAGGCCGTGCAGGTCTGCGAGGCAGAGATGTGTGTGTGTGTCAGTGGCACCACAGCACTCCCAGGCTCGGCCCCTGCCCACCGGCCTTGCTAGCAGTTACTGCTACAGCCACATGTCCTAGTCATTCCCCTTCTCCCCCGTTAGTGGTAAAACAGGCCCCTGATCCTGGAAAATGACATTGGAGGTGACAGTGTCTCTCTAGCTCCATTGAAACATACAGAACGAGGCGTGTGATGTTATTGATATAAACGGGGACCATATAGAACATGGTTTGCAACCAAGGTCCTGTAGTGGCACCACATCGCATGTAAAGGGGGTCATGTAAGGTGTCTAAGACCAGGTTATGGGTTGCTGGTTATGATTATGCTGTCTGTATGTTTGTATTATTTTGTAGTTGAAGTTATGAGTATTGTCTGTACACTGTCCGTATTTCAAATTTGTGCTGGTAGTTCTGGGAAAAATCCCAGACGAGTTGGTCTTAGCTCTGCCTAGCCTGCTTGATGGCCCATTAAAGACCATCAGCTACATAATTGACCCATTGAGAGGCGGCAGATACACCTTGTAACTCAGCAGGGTGTGCAAGAAGTTGCCCATGTGACTGCAGACTCTCCATTTTGCTGTAATTTTCCACAGTAAGAACAAAGAAATGTTCTTACACCTGTAAGAGCCTATATACGGCTGATGCCTCATCTCCATCTTCTCTTCAATCCTGCTTCTTACCTCTGGAGGGACTTTGCTACAAGCTGAAGTTCTACACAAGGGACTGATGACCCATCCCAGCTGGGAATGTACTCCAGAGACTTGATTTAAACCTGCAGTTTACTCCATCACTGCTGCAAGCCTGAACTAAGAACTTTGCCATTACTGTATGAAATTGATTCCATTTAACCAATTCGAACTCTCATCTCTACCTTTTTCCCTTTATGAATAAGCCTTTAGATTTTAGATGCTAAAGGATTGGCAACAGCATGATTCGTGGGTAAGATCTGATGTGTATATTGATCTGGGTCTGGGGCTTGATTCTTTGGGATCGAGAGAACCATTTTCTTTTATTGGGGTGTTGGTTTTCATAACCATTCTTCCCCAGGACGAGTGGGACTGGTGGTGATACTGGGAGACTGGAGTGTCTAAGGAAATTGCTTGTGTGACTTGTCGTTGGCCAGTGGGGTGAAACCGAAGTCATTTTTGTCTGGCTGGTTTGGTTTGCCTTAGAGGTGGAAAGACCCCCGCCTTAGTCTGTGACTGCCCTGTTTGAGCAATTGGTCCTGAATTGGCACTCTCAGTTGGGTCCCGCCAGAACCACATTGTCACAAGGAGAAAGGGCAAAGACGAGGAATATTTTTTCCTAAGTTTTCACCTATGCCTTGGGTTGAGTGCATGTGCTGCTGGGCTGTTCAAATCCCATCATATAATTTGATCCTTGTTGGGGTGGTTAAGACCCAACACAAATATAAGTGGAGCTCAGGTTTGTTAAAACTATCAGGTGAGAAAGGTAAGCAAAGTGACATTTGAAAAAGGGAAGATGGAGGTGGAAAGTGGGTGTGGCCAAAATAGGCACCTCTTTTCCCATTTTCTGTTCTCCCATCTCTTCTGCAGCTCCTGTTTCAGATCTTAGAAGCTTACCTTGATCCAAAACCTTTATCATGTTATCCCTTTACCTCTCCGTTTTCAGAAAAACCTGTCTCTACCCCTTAAGACTTTCTGTTTCTACTTTCTTCTTTGTGCACCTGTCTCCTCTTTCTAGCTCCTCCCCACTGTTATTTTAAACTCATACAGTTAAACTGGTGCAAGAGACTGTGTGGACAATTTCAGTTTAAACCAGGCATATTTCAATTTATTTTAAATATGTTAAGGATTTATTTAAGCTAAACCAAAATAAGCCACACTCTTCACCTGAAATAAGAGTGCCCACACTAAGGCTGCTACCTTTTTAGGCCCCTAAGGCCCCACCCTCTTCCTCCTTCCTGAGGCTCATCCCCCTTCCCCCAGGGCCCCATGCCTGTCTGCCCACTCCTTTCCCTCACTACTTCTGTTGCTTGCTGGATCTTCTCAAGGAGTCTGCCTGCAGGTAAGAGGTAGTCCCAGCTGAGCAGGGGCTGATGCAGCTTATTGACCTGGCCCTATTCTGGCCATTGTTTAAGGTTGCCAGGTCCCCTTTTCAACTGGACTTTCTGGTCAAAAACCAGGCACATGGCACCCAGACACAGAAGCCAAAAAAAGGACTGTCCAAGTAAAATCCAGATAGGTGGTAACCTTTGCCCACACAGCTGTTGGTCCTGGTTTAACAAATTTGTTTAGATAAGGCTTTAATCTCTGTCTTCTCTCCCTGTTCCCAGTGTGTGGCTGTCATCTCTTGCCCTTTTGGCGCCTCCTGGAACTTGCCTGGCTCTCACTCTTCCATTTATTCCATTCCCTTAATGTTGCCATGGGTGATTTCAAGTTCCATGATTCCTCTGACTTTTGTGTCCTTTCTATAACTTCCTAGTTACCTCAGGCTCTAGCTCAGTTCCTCCATTCATTGCCTTAGTCAGTGCCTCTACCTAGACCTGATCTACACACAAAAATTATACTGTGATATAGCTGCTTATTTCAGTGGGAGCAGGCATGCATCCACATACATATCTGTCTCCCATCAATAGATTTCCATAGTTAAATCAATATATTTGCTATGGTTTAAAATGAAATAAATAAATAGGGCAGCTCTGTGACAGTGCAAGTAGTTTTCTGCGGGTATCCCACATTGCACCATGAATTGACCTCAGGACCGGCGCTAGGGGTTTTAGCGCCCTAGGTGCACGGCAATTTCGCCGCCCCGTGCCCTGGTCCCGCTGCTCCAATGGAGCTGCCGCAGTCATGCCTGTGGAGGGTCCGCTGGTCCGCGGCTCCGGTGGAGCTGCCGCAGTGGTGCCTGCGGGAGGTGCACCGGAGCCGCGGGAGCAGCCGACCGTCCGCAGGCACGACTGCGGCAGCTCCACCGGAGCTGCGGACCAGCAGACCCTCCGCAGGCATGACTGTGGCAGCTCCACCAGAGCCCCTGCCGTCCCATCTGGCAAAATGCCGCCCCCCAATAATCCTGGCGCCCTAGGCTATTGCCTAGGCTGCCTAAATGGAAGCACCGGCCCTGATTGACCTGTCTAGTAAGCTTTCTGCACTTCACTGCCCAAGGTTGCAGGAGTGCAAGCACAACAGCGTGAACATACTCAGTAATTGTATTTATTTACCTGTACCTGCATAACTTCTGTATGTAAAAAACATCTTCACTATGTACTGCTCTATTTCTCAGATTCCAAACTCCATCTTTGATCAACATGTTATTACCATTTTAAAAACTGTTTTAATTATTCCTTTATTTTAAATACAATTTTCTGTTTTCTCTTTTTCTGGCCTCCTTTTTTTCTCCCTCTTTACCCCTCCATAGGCCCAGTCCTGTAGTTCAAACACATCAACTTCCACAGACTTCTGTGTATAACCCATTTTTAGTTCCCTCTTGTAAATCTAAGTAGAAAATACGCGCATGAAATTGTATATGCTGTTATAAATCCAACTATTAGATCTATCCGTATCCCCATACATATACTGCTTTGTCTCCAATGGGGACCCTTACAAGAAGAAACTAGAAGTCATCAACTAATAGAAGTGTGGAAACAATGTAATTTGAAAACTTAGGTCCCCAGAATGATTCGTGGTTGGTTTATCTATGCCTGTAATGTCTTGGCATCAAATTGCCCCAATTTACCTCACCCTAGGTATTATCAGTCACATATCTACCTCTTCATCACACTGATTGTGGTCTGACAGACACATTGACTAAGTATCACTCACTTACTCTAAGATCAAATTTTTACACCAACATTTAGTCTTATCAGTTGCTGAATAAAAATTGGGAACTGGTATCAGGGCCGGCTCCAGGTTTTTTGCCGCTCCAAGCAAAAAAAACCAAAAACAAACAAACAGACAAAAAATGGAGTGCTGCCGCTGAAGCAAAAAAAAACAAAACAAAAAACAGCAGGGTGCCACCCCTTGAAAAGAGCTGCCCCCAAAGGACGGGAATGCCATCCCTGGAGAAGTGCTGCCCCAAGTACATGCTTGGAATGCTGGTGCCTAGAGCTGGCCCTGACTGGCATTCACCAGTTACCTTGGACAGATACTTCATAACCTTGTTTTTACATTCTAAATTTTCTCCAGAATTCATCACACAAATCCAATGCCTCCTGAAGAGTTTCAATAATCTGATTGGGGCAGACCCCAAAAAACTTTAATACAGTAAGATTTAAATTGTACTAGTGATCTCTTTTTCCTCTTTCCTGTTTTAGCTTTATTATACTCTATTTAAAAATTAAGGGGAGTTAATTTATCACTACTTTATTAAAAATAGCAACCTTGTTCTTTAGTTATCAATTGCCTTAGTTTCAGTGAACCATTTCCTTTATTCCCATACTCTGCAGCTGAGATCATAGCTACTGGAATAGTACAACATAGCATTTCATTAGGTATTTCTATAAAGGATAAACCTTGACACTTGACTCAGCATTTCCTAGTTGGCTTTATACAAAGATAAAAGGAGAGGCGGAAGAAAATTGTTAAAAGTTGTGATACTTTAAAAATATTAGGTATTTAAGAGAGACAGTTATCCCATCTATAATAGAATCTTTAATTTTGGAGAACATTAACGTGTCTACACATTTGGGAAGTTTACTGTAGTACTGGGGACCTTTTACTGTGAAGAGTTACAAGGCCAATATGTTCCCACAGTTACCACGTCAGAAGTTGAAATATGAAAGGAATGCTAGGCACTAGTTCATGTCGAAATTATTTGATTGACCTGGCATGTCTGGAAAGTTGATACTTTTAGAATGAATAGTGATGTCACAGTAAGCCAGGGGCATTGCAGGCAATGTACTTCAAGGACATAGAGTATTACAGCTTCTCTGAAAGTTAGAGAACGACTTTTGTATTTCGGAATGTTCTGAACTTCCCTTCAAATATAGTTAGTGAGACCAGCAGCTAAGACTCTTCAGACCTGGACAAATCAATGATTACACATTAAGAATTTTCCCAGTCAGAGGGCAATAAATTTATTAAGCATCTCAGAGTTTCTTCATCACTTCTTACCCGTTTCCTCACTCCCCCTGCACAGAACTGGCCCATGGCCCTTTGAACCCCCCCACATCTTTTCACACAGATATGGTCTAAACCCCTCTGGCCTCCCTTTCGCCCCACACTGAGCTTGCCTGAGCCCCTCTGCCTCCCTCCCCCTGCACAGAGCTTGCCCAAGCCTCTCCCCCTCCTCCTGCACAGAACTGGTCGGAGCCCCTCTGGCCCCCTTGCTTGCCCTTCCACTCATCCCTCCCCCCCCCAGCTCCTTTTTGGCAAAACTGGGCTGTAGCAAATAGGACAAATGCCATTTTTGCCGAAATAGTCAGGATGTCTGGGTCAGGGCTTAAAAAAGGGACTGTCCTGGCTAAAATGGGACATATGCTTTCCCTAGGCTGTAGTAAGAGCTCCTCAGGGAGCCCAGGCAGCTGCGTGGAACCCCAGATCCTCCACCTACTCTGGGCAGGGGGTTGGGGTGCACAAAAGCAGGCCCCGGCCTGTGTCCCTGCCCACCCGGGGCACACTGCCCTGAGAAGGCAGAGGGTCCAGGGCTCCCCACGGTGACCCGGGCTCCTTGGGTAACTTTTACCAGCTTCCAGCCAGGCCAAGAAGCAGGGCCTTGCGTGGAAGGAGAGGAGCAGGGGTGGGGCCCCGTGGCAGGGAGGTGTGGGAGCCTAAATATTCTTTGTGCCCAGGGCCTCAAAAAATCTTAATCCGCCTCTGATTGTATATAGATCCATGGGAAAGGTAAAATGGGAGAACAGCAGGTGATGATTAGGCAATTTCACTCAGACTGTAATATCTCCAGAGAAGCCACCTCTTTGGAAAAGTGTGCCTATACTAGCTCAAACTGGATTATCCACAGACCAATGGACAAAGGGCTTTTGTATAAATAGCCTAATTTTAAACTGGCTCATGGCCTTCTTCCTGATGCAGCAAATGTACAGAATCCATGATCCACAGTGGACCCCAGTCCTTAGGATAGGGTTGGAATGACTGGGCCTACTGAGGCCTCATAAGGCTGAGTGCTTGTTTTGAGCTCAAACTCTGATGAACTTGTAACCATAAGGAATCGTCTTGGATGGGGAGTTGAAGGACTTCACCTGCCAGAATCCATGTTAGGGTGAACTCTGGTAAGCTTATTAGCACGTGCGTAGATTCTGTTATTGTTTTTAATATATTTCTCTGTAATGCTTTTAATCTTAAGAATAAAGTAGACTTGCACAGTAAGTGTCATATGGTACCTTATAACTGATGAGTATGGTTCTGGCCTAGTTCTGCTTAGCACCCCAGTTCAGTTTAGCAATAACACAGCAAGGCCTACTGGTTAATTTACTGGCTGGGGTAGACAGGCCAGCACAGACATCTGTGTGACCTTGCTAGATAAGAGAATGCTTGTAGAGGCTGGGAAAGAAAAATGCTTACAGACACTTTTTAAAGTAACATGTATTCTTTTTTTGTACTAAGCATGAACTTATCAAGAAGTAACAGTTGTTCTTTGTTTTGTATGCTGGGAACAAATGCTGGGAAGGTACAGTGATGTCGCGACATAAGTGATGATGCGACGGAATAGCTAATAAAAAGCAGTTTGAATTTGTGAAGGGGGGCTGGTTCTGTACGGAGTGAGATGGGCAGTTCTCTGTTCATGGCATGCTACAATAAAGAACTTGATAGTTGGATTCTTGCTGGTCATTGCCTGTCTCTTTGCAGTCGGACAACGAAACCTGAGCCGTCTGGGATTATAGAGATCCCCGACAAATTTGGCGACTCCGTGTGGGACTCATCCGACTCTCCGGCGAGGGAGTCTGTTTCCAAATGCAACGCAGCGCGCATCCTTCGATTGAGAGGAGCTTTGCCTAGGAGTCGGATCTCATGCTGGCGATAAGGCTTTGTCTCATGAACCAGCCTGAGCCCATTTAAATCCGGCAACATCCACCTGCCCTTTGAGCAGGAGTCCCGGGAACTAGGTAAGTGAGCGCTCAGTACAGGAAATGGGACAAGGTGGCAGTAAATGTCCGGAGGACTCCCCGTTATCTCTCATTCTGAGAGATTGGAAGGATATATCCGGGACGGCCGGATTGTCCAAGGCTAAGATGAGAAATTTGTATCGGATCCAGTGGCCGTCATTTACCTTTCATTTGTCTACAACTAGAGACTGGCTGGAGTGTGGAACCTTTTTCACAGATAGGATGAACTCCTTAAGGGATATTTTGGTTGATCTTAGGCCGGGACAAATGGATTATTTGTTTGTGTGGTATAATTATAAATCCACGGAGGGACGGGTAGCTTTTGAAGCTGTTTGTATGGAGAGCTCTTGTAAAAATCCCCCACCATATGCCTCAGAGTCACACCGGGAGAAGGACGACTTTGTTCCTGTTCGTCCCCCTGTCCAGTGGAGTGCAAGGATTCAAGAACAGCAGGCTAGGGACAGTTCAGGGACAGAGAAGAATAAAGGGGGGGCTCAGGGTGATGTTGCCTCGTTCTCAGGCAGCCTCATCCCCTCTGTGCAGCCTTCAGCCAGCCTTTTGCAAACTTGGCCAGGGGCTACTTCTCAAACACTCTCAATATTATAGCAGCCCTTATCCTCGCCCTTGTGGACCCCCTCCAGGTCACTTAACTCCGTGAGGGAGATGTTTCTGAGACACCCTGGGTGTTACAAGCCCCGTTGAGAACTTATGCGGTTCCACTGGTTGCTGAGGGACATGAGATGGTTTTTACCCGTACCCCGTTTGCAACTTCAGATTTGCTTAATTGGCAGCGCACTATGCCTCGCTTACAAGACAATCCTGAGGCAGTGGAAAGAATGTTCCACACTATCTTTTCCACTCATGTGCCCACTTGGGCAGATGTAAATTAATTATTAGACACTCTCCTAACAGAGGATGAAAGACAAAAAGTAAAAGAAAAATCTGCAACCCATTTGAATGCACCTTGGCCAATTGATGACCCTAAGTGGGATCCCAACAATTCAGCTCACAAGACAAGTTTGGATAATTTTTTGAAAGCTGTTTTGAAAGGCATTAGGGAAGCAGGGGAAGCTACTCCAAATTGGAGTAAGGTGACTGCTTGTGTTCAGCGTCCAGACGAGCATCCCTCTGACTTATGTGCTCAACTGATTTGTGAAGTTAGAAAGCATGGGAATTTGGATCCTGAAACTGATCATGGAAAGGATATACTTAAACTGGTTTTCATGTCACAATGTGCAGATGATATTGCTAAGAGATTTAGAGAGCACCTAGATGGTATGCAAGGGAAAAGTTTGCCGGAGGTAGTTAGCATTGCTACTAGAGTGTTTAATGGAAGAGAGGAGAAGAAAGAAAAAGAGAAAAGGAAGGAAAAGCAGAAGGATATAAAGGAGCAAGTGTCACTGCTGGCAGTAGCAATGACTGGGGGAAGGGGAAGAGGTCATGGATGGAACAGAGGTGGATGGAATGGAAGGGGAAGAAGAGGAGCAGTGAGAGGCATGTGGAGAAGGAGTTAGAAGAAGTGATTGTCATTATTGTGGTGCAGAAGGACATTGGAAGAGAGAGTGCCCAGTGCGCCCTAAGAAGGAGTATAAGCCAGAGGCAGCAGGGCAGTTTGCAGAGAACAGCGAATGAAGGGAGGCGCCGCTTCCCTGGAGTCCTGAGATTTATGAGGCTGGACTTGTGCAATTTAAATGTGATGCCCGGTTCCTTGTGATTCCTCTTAAAATAGGGAACGAGACTTTTGAACTGTTAGTGGATACCGGTGCTACTCATTCAGCTATTCCCGAGGGAGCGGCCCCAAAAAGAAACATTGAAAAATGTGTGATAGGAGTTACTGGAGAGACAGAATGATGTTTTATGACCAGCGAATGCATGGCCACTTTAGGCCCTTTAAATATTCAGCATTCCTTTTTGCTTATGAATGGACCAGTAAACTTGCTTGGGCGAGATGTGCTGTGTAAATTGCACGCTCACATTTTTTGTAATCCAGATGCCATCATTCTAAGGTTCCGATTGGAAAAGGCATATGTGTTAGCAGGGCTGGAAGTTCAAGGATCTGGTAAAAGCCTCCCTGTGTGAGTGCAAAATGAAGTTAACCCTATAGTGTGGGGAGGAAAACATGCAGTGGAACTAGTAAAGTCAGCTCCCTTTTTAAATCCAACAGTGAAAAGTGACAAGCCTCCTCCTGCCCAGAGACAATACCCTTTGAAACCTGAAGCTGTTCAGGGACTAGAGTCTCTCATACAGGATTTAAAGGAGAAGGGAATTCTGGTGCCATGCGTCTCTCCTTGCAATACCCCTATTCTGGCTATTAAGAAGCCTCAGTCTGGGACAGATGGAAAACCAGTGTATCAAATGGTTCAGGACTTAATACTGATTAATCAGTATGTGATTCCAGAACACCCTGTAGTGCCAAACCCTAGCACCATACTGGCAATGGTGCCACCAGACGCAAAATGGTTTACTTGTTTGGATCTGGCAAATGCTTTTTTCTCTGTACCAGTTGCCCCAGATAAACAGTACCTTTTTGCATTCACCTGGGGAATACCAGATGCAGCTGGGCAAAAGGGGGGAAAACAGGAAATTCCACCCCCAGGGCAACTCACGTGGACTAGAATGCCCCAAGGGTATGTGGACGCACCAGGAGCGTTTGCTAGAATTTTAGCAGAAGATTTAAAAGATATCCAGTTACCCCATGGCTCTACGTTGGTAACTTATGTTGATGATATCTTAGTGGCATCAAAAACACAGGAAGATAATGAAATTGATTCCCTCTATCTACTTAATTGGTTGGTAATGAAGGGACACAAAGTCAGCCCCACAAAACTGCAATGGACAAAACAAGAGGTGAAATATTTGGGTTGTACTTTAGGGCCTGGAATTCGTTGCATAGACCCCCAGAGGGTAAAAGCAATTTTAGATATTCCTTTTCCCACAACAAAACGAGGAATGAGAGGCTTTATTGGAATGATTGGATTTTGTCGTTCATGGATAGTGGCTGCAGGTGAATTATTAAAGCCGTTACGAGTTAACTAAAGAAGGGGCAGAGGAACCTTTACATCCAAGTGCTGAGCAGTTAAAAGCCTTTAGAGCACTCAAGGAGTCCCTTGTTCAGGCCCCTGCACTAGGGCTCCCTAATTATAACAAACCCTTCAACTTGTATGTACATGAATCTAAAGGAGTGGCATCTGGAGTGTTAACACAATTATTTGGAGGCTCTCCTCTACCTATTGCTTATTTGTCAGGACAATTAGCTCAAGGTCAAGGCCATCCAGGCTGTCTAAGAAATGTTGCAGCAGCTGCTCTCATTGTGGAAAAAGCTCAAGAAATAGTACTAGGACACAGCCTTACAGTGCATATGCCTCATGCTTTGGCCAGCCTGTTAAATTCACAACAGCATAAGCATCGGACTAACCAACGATTGTCAAAATATGAAATTGCTCTCCTAATGACTCATGGAGTAACCCTCAAACAATGTGCCACGTTAAACCCAGCTTTTTTGTTGCCCCAGGAGGGAAGTAGTGGATATGTGCATGATTGTTTGCAGTTTTTGGACTTAATTTCCACCCCTCGCCCTGACCTTACTGATGTTCCCCTCCAAGACCCTGAAATGGAGTTGTTTGTGGATGGATCTGCCTTTGTCCGTGAGGGAATTAGATACTCTGGATACGCAGTTATTGATACCAAGACTGTATTAATAGGGAAAGCTCTTTCACCCGGGGTGGGTGCCCAGTTGAAAGCCCTGACTGCAGCCTGCCTCTATGCTAAAGGGAAAAGAGTCAATATTTATACGGATTCAAAATATGCTTTTGGGGTGTGCCACGCCACAGGTGCAATTTGGAAGGAACAGGGTTTCATTACCTCGTCTGGAGCTCGGATTGCCAATGGAAAGGAAATTGCTGAACCGCTTCAAGCCATTCAGGCTCCTAGGGAGATTGTGGTGATACACTGCAAAGCTCATACCAGGCAGACTGATCCAGTCGCAGTGGGAAATCGCTTGGCTGACAGGGCGGCCAAGGCAGCAGCCTTCCAAGGGGCCCAGTTGGACCTGATCTCTCCCTTAGCTCAATGGCAATTACAAGCTTCAGATACTGAAAAGGCAACATGGGAAAAGTGGGGTGCAAAACTTAATTCAGTGGGAATCTGGGAATGTGATGATTGTCCTATCCTGTCTAGAAGCTGTCGGCATGAGGTACTACAAAAGGTTCACAGTAACACCCATCTAGGAGCAAATAAAATGGTTCAAATCGTTCTTAGGCAGTTTGTATCCCCTGGATTAAATTAAATGGCTAGAAGAGTAGTGGAAAATTGTATTCTTTGTCAGCAATGTAATACTAAAGGAACACGCCAACAAGTGCCACCTGGTGGGTGCAGATGGGCTCATAGGGCCATGCAGCACATTCAAATTGATTTTACTGATTTACCTTCTTCAGAAGGAAAGAAACATCTGTTAGTGATCGTGGATCATCTTTCAGGATGGATAGAGGCCTTTCCCACTGCCCAAGCCACAGCCAAAGCAGTTTGCAAGGTGCTTCTTAATGAGATCATGCCAAGATCTGGCCCTCCTGAAAAGATTGATTCTGACCAGGGAACGCATTTTACAGTAAAAATTTGCAAGGAACTCACTGAGGCAGTTGAGACAAAATGGGTTTTTCATGCCCCTGGCATCCTCAGAGTTCAGGCCAGGTGGAGCATATGAATGGAACTCTAAAGACCACCCTAACTAAGCTGTGTAAGGAACTTAAAATGAAATGGACTAAAGTTCTTCCTTTGGCTTTGTATATTGTCCGGACTACCCCGAATTCTAGGACTAAGCTAGCACCCTTTGAGATACTTTTTGGACATGTACCACCTTCCTTTACTTCTTTGGTTTCAGTGCCTAGTAACACTGATCTGACTTGTGAAACAGAAGCTTATGTAAAAGCTTTGCAGCAGCATTTAACAACATTACAACAGTACTCAGCACAGTCTCAATCTTTACCATTGTGGGAAGCTGTTCATTCTATTTCGCCAGGTGACCCAGTGTGGATCAAAACTTACCAAAAGACTCCACTTCAACCCCAGTGGCTAGGACCGTTCGAGACGATCCTGGTGAGCCCTACTGCTGTTCAGGTCAAGGAACTTTCCACTTGGATTCATCATACCAGAGTCAAATGGAGCCTTGCTAGGGAGCCAGACCTGGTAAAGGGTTCCCCAGAAGCAGACGGCATCGGACTTCGAGGGAGCCACACATGTTCAACCCACCATGAACCGGGTGAGCCAGAAGCAGATGACCTCCCTGCTGAGGACAAATGGACTGCTACCCCTTTGGGCGACCTGAGGCTAAAATTCAAGAAGAAGTATACTGGTGCCCATTCTCCAAGGAATGGCAACGAATAGTTGCCTGGGGAGTTGGTGGACTCGTTTGTGTATTGCTTGTTGTTTTTCTTTTGTGGTGGTTAAATTAACTAGGGGATATGAACATAATGTCTTTACTCATGAAATGAAAGCCCGTATGCCAGCACCGAATAACATTTTGTGTTGGGTATGCTCCTTAATGCCAGTAGATAGTCACCGAGGTCTTCCCATGATCCCCATACCTCTTAGCTCTATGAATATGACATGGACTCCTTCATGGAAGGACTCCTTGGGCTTGCAAAACCTATCCTGGGCAGATTCAGGAATCCAGATCAATAGATACCTTATGGTGTGGAAGCGGCCTGGTGAGTGGTGTTTCCTGGGTTCAGGAAATGTGCCTGTAGGAGTTAGCAATTGTAAAGCCTATTTTAATGGAACCCATTTTGGTGAAAGACGGGGATCTGATTGTACTCTTGTACAAGGTTTACCTTGACCTGGAAAGTTCTGGTATGTTTTCCCTGCTAACTTTTGCAGCTTGTTTAATTGGTTGGTATTGGATAAACCTCATGTGTTTACCAAAATACGTTGCATTATAGCACCAGATCTATCGCACACTAATTGCACCGCAATGCTGGAGTATTCAAAGATCATTTACATAGGCTGCATAAAAAAGCATTCTTTTAATGATTCAGGTACTGAGTACTCTGTGTGTCAGTGTACTGATAATGCTACTAATAGTTTTCGTGGTCTCTCTGCCTGAACTGGATGGTATTACTAACCCCAATATACTGCATCTGTTATATCTAATCCCTTGTTTGGAGTCTATTGAGTGTGTGGAGAAAAGGCTTATTTAAGCTTGCCTGACTCCTGGAAGGGGTCATGCTATTTGGCCTGGTTAGAACCCCCTGTTCTATATCGAGATCACCTTCCTTCTGGACGTTTAACAAATGTGCGAGGTGCCAAAGAGGATATTGATTGGTCTCAACCCCTTACCTGGAAAGCACTTAATGATTGGACAGGAACCTGTGCAGCCTTTTTCTTTGCACGTGGAGGTGCCACTTACCATATAGGGCAAGGTATAATGAGATTACAAGGAGTGTTAGAAATAATGGCTAATATCACTGGTGAGACCCTCACTGATCTGGCTACTGAGCAAAAACAGCTTAGGCAAATGGTTCTTCAGATAGAATGGCCCTGGACATTCAGTTAGCCTCACAAGGAGGGACATGTGCCTTAATAAGATAAGAATGTTGCGTGTATATTCCTGATGTTTATAACTCCATATGGGAGAGGGCAAAACATCTTGAAAAAATTGCAAGGGATCATGGAGGAAAGCGACCAAGCGGAAACTCTTGGTGGAGTGATTTATTTACCTGGTTGCCTGATGTAGGTGGATGGCTGCATAACTTGCTTAAAAGCACTGTTATTTTTATGTGTGGGTTACTACTGCTTTATGTAATTATAAAATGTGGGTACTGTGTAACTGCTCGACTATGTAGAACAGCCCCTAAGGTCAGGCAACCTTATTATGTAATCTTAGTTGTGCTTCTCGAGTCCCCTTAGTGGGTCTTCTAGGAACAAAGGGGGGAATTGATGAGTGTGGTTCTGGCCTAGTTCTGCTTAGCACCGCAGTTCAGGTTAGCAATAACACAGCAAGTCCTACTGGTTAATTTACTGGCTGGGGTAGACAGGCCAGCACAGACATCTGTGTGACCTTGCTAGATAAGAGAATGCTTGTAGAGGCTGGGAAAGAAAAAAGCTTACAGACACTTTTTAAAGTAACATGTATTCTTTTTTGTACTAAACATGACGTTACCAAGAAGTAACAGTTATTCTTTGTTTTGTATGCTGGGAACAAATGCTGGGAAGGTACAGTGATGATGCAACATAAGTGATGACGCGACGAAATAGCTAATAAAAAGCAGTTTGAGTTTGTGAAGGGGGGCTGGTTCTGTATGGAGTGAGATGGGCAGTTCTCTGTTGTATGGCATGCTATAATAAAGAACTTGATAGTGGGATTCTTGCTGGTCGTTGCCTGTCTCTTTGCGGTCAGACAACGAAACCTGAGCCGTCTGGGATAAGAGAGATCCCCGACATAACTATAGCAATTACACCTGTTAGCCAACTCTGAAGAGAAAGCAAGCAGGCATCCTTGGGCAACAATCTATGGAGGGAATGACACAGTCAAGGCAGGAAACTGGACAGTCCGGAAATACCCTGGTCAAAAGGGAGAGAGACATGGATCACAACCCAGAAAGGCAACAGTTGGGGACCTAGAAGCTGACAAAGGGTGCCCTTGTCGAACCACTGAGGTCAGGTGCAGTTACACACATGCAGGTGCCCTGAGCTGTGATATATATGATGGTAGCATATATGTGATCTGTAACAGTGCGGATTGCATAAGTGCCAAAAGTAGTAAAAGCAAGTAATGTAGAAAGAAAAGGACAGAAAAAAAAGTCTCAATACTCTTTTTGGGAAAAGGAATCATGAAGACAGAGATAGGAGAAAATGAAGTATGAACAGCTGGAGAAAAAATGTTTGGTTGAGTTAGACAGAGAAAGGCAGCTCAGTCCTGAGGATAGAACAAAGACACAGTTAATCTATTTGTTGTGTTGTAATGACCAGTCAGGAATGATGGCGTGAGTTTGTAGAGAACTTCCAGCCTGCTGGCAGAGGATCCAGCAGACCATTCTGTCCCCCAACCAACCAATTGTTTGGAAAGGTGGTATGCTGACATATGGTAGACTTATTATTTATTTATGATTGTTACTATATGAGGTGTAAGTTTTGGGGTATGCCTTTTGAGGTGAAGGGGCAGATTTGTGTTATGTATGTATAGAGTGTTGTGAATTTTAGTATTATGTATTAATGTAATATAAGTATTATATCTAAATAAATAAGACAACACCACATTCTAGAAAAAAGATGTCATTCATCATCAAAACATAAAAATGCCAGGGAGTATTTTAATATACACCTCTACCCTGATATAACACTGTCCTAGGGAGCCAAAAAATCTTACCGCGTTATAGGTGAAACTATGTTATATTGAACTTGCTTTGATCCGCCATGTCGCAACCCTAAACCTTTGCTCGAGTCGTCAGCCTGGCCAATTGTCGGTCAGAGCAAAGCCGTGCCCAGGTAAGCCAGAGCTGTATGCAAGTGTATTATGAACAAAGGAAAAGCATTCCAGGTGCTGCCCCTGTAAGCCATATATAGACATGCAAGCCTGTCTCGGACAAAGAAGTAGCGTGCCGTGTGCAGCCTCTGCTGACGTAGGGGGCTCCAACCTGGAACCTGGAAGGCAATGGAGCTAGGGACCAGTCCGATGCTGACATATGTAATGCGAAACCAATCCAAAATCGACATGAGTAAAAGCCCCCAAACAAAACTGTAGCCTGCACAGAATCAGTAGGAGTCCCCGCATGTCAGCTGAGAGGCTTGATCACCCTCTTAGCCAGGGAGCTCCTCTGTTTTTGCCGGCTCGTGTCGTATCGTGTCGTATAAACAAAACCATGTCCCCCAATTCGTCACGTATTTGGTGTCTGTGCTGCTGGTCTGTTACATCTGGAGTGTGGTAGGTATTCTGTAACTCCTGCAAGCAGCCTGCGTTTGCTAACCCACCCCCACCTCTACCCCCCCTTCTTTGTGTCTTGCCTGCTGCTTTATTATGGTCAAGTTTTTTATATCTTGTTTTATTGCCTCGTCCTTATCTCCCTTCTCCTGCTTTCTGCCTGCTGTTTCATTCTGTGTATAAGGGAGATGGTTAGCTTTGCTCTTATAGCCTGCTCTTTTGTTTTGCTTTCCCTTTTTGCATAAAAAAGTGTATAATTTAAGTAAATAAGAGCTATTACTAATAAGTTATTTTCCCTAGCCCAAAGTGTAACTATCCCCGCTAAATAAACACAGTCATTTGGCTTTAAATCCTATGTTATTGTGACTTGTTGGTCCTCCCCCATTAAAACACTACTCGAACCTTACGTGTCGCAGATACGCCAGAGTGCGCAGCCTCGCCCCCACAGCACTACTTTATCATGTTATATATTCGTGTTATATTGGGTCGCGTTATAGTGGGATAGAGGTGTACTTGACAAATATTAAAACAATTGTTGGTAATGTTAGCAAAATTACTCTTCCCTTGCTCTTTTCTCATCTAAGAACTCTATAACATGCTATAAATTTACCAGTACAGTAGTTTTTATTTTTAAAATATGCATAGTAAACACACTAACAAAATTAGAACACACAATATACATTAGATCTATTTGCTATGCAACTATGATCTGACCAAATAATTTTTACCAATCTCTTTGCATTAGTATATTGTACCAATATTTTCTTCTTCCTACATAAAATAAATGGAACAAGGGGTTTTACCTTGAAAGATGTCACCTTTGTTGTTATTATTTAAATGCTGACAATTTAGTAACGTCAACATTTTCCAAACATGGGTGCCTAAAGTTAGTCACCCACAATAAGTGACCTGGGGTGAAATCCTGGCTTCTACCCTTGGTTTTCAGCACCTACAATTGGAGTTATGGGAACTCAGCACCTTTGAAAAATCAGACCACTTATTTAGGTGCCTATCTTTTGGCACTCAAGTTTGAAAATGTTGGCCTAAGTCTGTGTTTTACTATATCTTCCCCTGCTAAAGGAAGAGCTAATGGTAGAGTGGGATTGCCAGGTGGTGTGAGTGCCAATTCTTGTGAAAAACAGATATTCTTTAGAAGAGCGTGTTCCCCCCATTCATACCACCGACAAACCAATGGCCAAATAATTATGCCTTTGATTGGGGCCCTGTGCTAGCAGCAGACATGCATTCTCTATGGTGTTTACAAGCTGTTGGGGGAGGAATTATTGATTCCTGGAACAAAGAAGGCTATGTTTTATTTTTCAGTGTAACCTATTGCCTCTGGAGAGATCATGACATGTGGATTGACTGTTCCCTGAATCTTCCTATATCAGGCTTTCCGTGCACTCTCTCTCATCTCCCATTCATGCAGAGCTCACCTTGCATGTTGTGGCCATAGAACGGCTAGAGAGTTGTGCAGAGTGAGGAGGATATACTGTTAAATCAGCTATTTTTCCCTTCCTAGCAACTCTTTTCACCCTTTTTCCATGGATTTTACATGAGTGCACTCTCCTCTGCACCATTCATCACAGTGTAGCACATGGCCATTTGTTATTGTAGAACATACCTTAAAGATATGTTAGTAGTAATAAAAAGAAAACATCTCCCACAGATAAAGTTTCCGCTGCCATAATTGTTATTAGTGATTACCCTGCACATTCCAGGAAGTTTTCAGATCGTGAAAAAGCCTAACCAGAGTCATACAAACAATTGTGGAACAACATTGGCATTCACTGATGCTAAACTGGATGCTGGAGTATGAGCCACTTTTAACTTTAACAAGTTCTGGATATATGACTGACACATAAACAGCACATTAAATATTCCAGTTGGAACACTGACAAATGAGGAAAGGAAGGAGGGGAAAGAACTTAGATAATATTTTAAATGATCATCTGAACAAGTATTGCCACAACTTGTAGTTCATCTATTTACTTTAAAATAAAGGCTATTTATGCCTGAAATATTTGAAAGACCAAGGGCTATTTAGATTTAGCTGGATAAAACCAACAGTTGTGAAACACAGTATTTAATTTACTACTGCTTAATATGTTAAACCAGCATACCTAGGACCACAAGTTAAAATTCCATAGAAGAGTAAATAAAGAAATCCAAGACCTTCCTATAGAGAAGAAATACACACTGCTGCTTGGCAGTGTTTAATTCTTAACAATCTTACTGGTTATATCTGCCAATGTGTTTCTGACAGTTGTGTGCTCTATATTTACCACTGCTAAGACATTTTGCTGAGTTGTTTGTGAAGTTTAAGAACATTTAGGAAAGTATGTTGTCTAAAAAAACCAAAACAATGGGTTTGATATCAATTTTTTCCATTTATTATTTGTATTATATCTGCATCCCAAGGTCCAAATGAGATCAAGGCCCTGTGGTTCCAAGCACTGTACAGATACACAGTAAGAAACAGGTCCTGCCTCAAAGAGTTGACAGTTTAGATTAAGACAAACCATAACAAGAGGATAGAAGAAACATATGGAGGGAATGGAGAACACAAGTAACAGCATTAGGAACACATGATTGCATAGGTTAACTATGGACATAATTTGTGGGGTATTTTTAAGATATCAATAAATAAGATAATGATATCAGTTATCCCAGCGGGCCACATGGTTAGCCATTATCAGCTGGCAATTTATTGTAGGCATGCATCATGTGCTTGTGATGCTGGCAGACTACGTGACAACTCATGCCAAAGGCCCAGGGCCTCACTGAACACTGACAATTGCATAGCTGGAAACCAGTCTGGCTCACCCTGTGGGTTAGTATAGATTAAATAGATATTAGTGTTCTCAGAATGTGTTTAGATTTTATGTAATGCCTATAGGATGCTGCATATATAATCCTACTTATAACAGCTGTCTCCCATGGTGTACTTATAGGATTGAGTGTTTGCACTGTAAACGTCTGTAACTGTGTAATTCTCCAAACAGGAAAAGAAGCATTAATTAAGATAAAGTGCTTATTCTGCACGCAAGATGACCATTGAAAGCAAATGAGCATTGTGTAGCATCAAAGGACAGAGGCCTTGTTGATTGCATTCCTTTCTTCTGCCAGCAACTGGAGGCCTGTGCATAACTCATCCCATCAGCTTGGATTCTGGGGTGAAAGGGATAAATATCCCTGACAAGGAGAAAGTAGGATCTTTGTGCTGTCTGGACTCTGAGGGGCAAAGATTCCTAAAACATAAGCAAGAAATCCCATGCTGCTTGACATCAGTCAGCCCTAAACAATATATAGAGCTGCTTATTATAGAAGCTTATGTTATCTTTTTAAATCTAAGACTGTAACTCATGTGTGTATGTTTCCTGTTTTAACCTTCTAAATCACTCTTATTTTTTTACTTAGTTAATAAATCTTTAGTTAGTTGATTACAGGATTGGCTACAGGCATTATCTTTGGTTTGAGATCTGAGTACAATTGACCTGGGATAAGTGACTGGTCCTTTGGGACTGGGAGTAACCTGAATATTGCTGTGATTTTTGGTATAAACTGACCATCATCACAGAGACCAGCTTGCCTGGGTGGCAAAATAGACTGGAATGCCGAAGAGGACAGTCTGTGACTCTATGGTAAGACTGTTATAGTGCTTTAGGAGTTCACACTTGTTTCTGGGTTGGTAAAATCTAATTATAGAACATACAACCAATCTGGCCAGGTTTTTGGCTGTCTGCCCTAAGGATGGCACTCACAGTCACGAGCCATTCGCGGCAGCATCACAGTGGGTCAAGAGGGACTTGTAGGAGGAGAAGATATTGGCTTCACAAAAAAGCTTGGGATAGTCACTTCACAGATAAGGAATAACGTGGAACAGAGTATGAAAATATGTTGATGGAACTGAGAGAGTGTGCTAACATACAAGTGTAGAAAACTGGTGGTAGGAACTAAGTTGTCAAGGTTCTTAACGATGAGGACACAATATATTTGCCTCTTGCTTTTTTTGTGGCAATAAGGGAAAGAAAGGAGGGAAGTGTAGTAAGTAGAGGCCCTAAGATATAAACCTTGGTATCAGAAGCCCGGTATGAGGCCTGAGGCCTGAACTAAAGTAATGATCAAGACTTTTCTAACATAAAGCAAAGTTAAGCTGTGAGCCAGAGGCAGGCCCTGCTCACAGAAGCTGGCAAGGAAAGGGCTGATGCTGCAAGAAGATACGTACCTAAAAGGTACTGAACACTAGATATCAGAACATTCACATACTTGCACATTCCACACAGATAACAAGGAACAGGCTGACCCATCCCAATGACAGGGCCAAAAGGGTAATATGATGGATAGAGTTGTTTTGTTCCAACAATATGTACAAGATGAGAGGTCACCTTACTGCGTAGAGGGGTTGTACCTTGCTACGTAGAGGGGTTGCACCTCGATATGTCAGGAGTGATGCGTAACTTGTTTGTACCTGTGTATAAGAATGCATCCCTGGGGCAGTGTCTTTGTCCGGCCGAGGGGGCAGTGGAAAGTCCCGCCACTGACTGAGCCGAGTCCATTGACCGGGGGCACATATTAGTAGTATGCCCTGTAGAGTAACAATCTAGGGGGAACTATCATTGTGTCCAATACGGCAATAAACCTGGCCAATGTGCCTTCGTACCTTACTAGAGTCTGTGGTCAGCTATCTTCGAAGAGCTGGGACAGCGCACAGAGGGAACACATGCATGCAGTTGAATGATATCAACATTGAACAGAGCAGAGCACCACACTGGTAGGCATCTGACAACAGGAAGTAGCAATATCAGAGTGGGAAAAAAGATTCATGTCATAACAGTGTTGTCTTTTCCTCCTTACATTTTTATAAGTGGTACTCTTTATGGGTAGTTTGGGATATGTAGAAGAAGGCAGATGGGGAAAAAATACCTAGTTAATATAAGGTAGGACTGTGAAAACTGCAGCAGTCACTGGGTAAGGGGCTAACTGCTTCAGAGTGGTAAATATGCTTGAAGCTAAGAGATGTGGCACATTATAGATTCCTGCAAATTTCCATTTACCACATAGCAATTTCTTGTAGGGTCCAGCAGAGGTTTAAATTGGACATAAGGACTTGGTAATCCCATTTTTTCCATGTCTGTGGAAAAATTTTACCTGCCCATAATGGTAATAGCAGGAACAGAGTTAAATTGACTAGGACCACTATAGTGATTCCACTGTGGGGAAGAATACATCTGTGGAGCTGGGGAAGAAACACATGTAAAGGGAAAGGTAGGAGAAAAAGAGAGAGAAAAGAATAGGGAGAACAAAAAGAGAGTATTGATAGTAGTACTATGTGGACACAGCTTCTGCTGTGACTCTGACAGAAGTTTCTGCCTAAAGAGATTATTTATGCGTGCACTGAAGAAAAGCAATAAATCATGTGACTTGGCAAGTAGGAAAACTGGAAAATAATTGAAAATTGGAGAAAAAGGGGGGGAGTCATTAAAATACTTCTAGGTTTTATCTATTTTAAAGACTGTGTGGGGAGGACTTCTAAATCTTCCATATTGTACTTGCCATATTTGGGATTCCAAACATCTAGGAAATTCAGCTGTTTCTGTTGGCATCTCTTCTTCACTCCCTTTCCTCATTTCAGTGTGAGTAAGGATTCAGCAACAGTTTTGGTACTGTAATTAGCCACAGAAGCCTCAAAGAGTCTGCTTGCACAGTACAAAAACTGGACGTATGCAATGAGAACTGGGTGCCATATGGATTGAAATTTGCTTCAATGGAACATTTTCTGAATACAATTTAAAGGGGCATAAGACAGATTCCATCAGAAATTTTTGTCATGTTCTTCCCCTTTCTGGGCACACACCTTGAACACCGGTGTCACTGCATCATTGGCTCAGCCTTTTTACCCTTCTAATCTTCTTATCAGGATTCTTTGCCTGTAAATACTGGATGATCCTGGCTGCTTTTCCTAACTGTTTTGTGGGCCCTGCAGCTGCAGGTATCTGCAAAACCCACCGATTGACTACATCTCCAACTTCTGGGTTTAACAAGCCACTAAAAAACTTTTTAACCCAAGTAAACATAACAAACAAAATAATAACATTCAATAACCTTCCTACTTCTTACTCCTACAGGGAAAGCCTAATCTTATAAGGACCCAGGAGGGGTCTTCATGACCACAGTCTAGCTCTCCAGCTCCTTCTGTGATCCTGCTCTTTCTCCTCCCAGGAGCCAGCCAACAATTCTTTTCAGGAGCTCACCAGCAATTTTCTCCCTCCCTCCTCCCCAGGAGCCAGCTGTCACATTCAAACACCGAAAATTCTGAATGAGCAGTCCAGGTGGAGATTCTGTCTGGAAGACCAAGCTTCTGTGTTTCTGTGCATGCAATGATATATGTTCTCTTGGATCTTTGTTCAACATTATACTTCAATCACACAATTTAGCTTAATGTTTATCCTATGACAACATCTCCTATCAAAGAATTTTCTAATCAATGTATTTCTTGCTCCACAGTATCCTTCATATTTATACTGTACAGTTAAAAGGAAAAAAAGTCAACACTCTAAATCATAAGAACATAAGAATGGCCATACTGGGTCAGACCAAAGGTCCATCCAGCCCAATATCCTGTCTACCAACAGTGGCCAATGCCAGGTGCCCCAGAGGGAGTGAACCTAACAGGTAATGATCAAGTGATCTCTCTCCTGCCATTCATCTCCACCCTCTGACAAACAGAGACTAGGGACACCGTTGCTTACCCATCCAGGCTAATAGCCATTAATGGACTTAACCTTCATGAATTTATCCAGTTCTCTTTTAAACCCTGTTATAGTCCTAGTCTTCACAACCTCCTCAGGCAAGGAGTTCCAAAAGTTGACTGTGTGCTGTGTGAAGAAGAACTTCCTTTTATTTGTTTTAAACCTCATGCCCATTAATTTCATTTGGTGGCCCCTAGTTCTTATATTATGGGAACAAGTAAATAACTTTTCCTTATTCACTTTCTCCACATCACTCATGATTTTGTATACCTCTATCATATCCCCCCTTAGTCTTGTGGAAGAAAATGCAGTCTTCACTCTTAGGTTGTTTGCAACATGTCAGAGACAGTTTATTCTCAAGCAATTGCAAGGAGGAGAGTGCACACGGGCAGGGATTCCCCCTTCCTAGGCAAGTCTCCGCCACATAAACAATTAAGGCAAGCATTTTTACCTTTTGTTGCTTACAATAATGATCAACAGCCACATCTCGTTTATACATATTCCTTCCTGATATCTTACTTTTCTCAATAGTTCCTGCTACAGACTGCGTTCCATTCTTATCTAACACAAGGTCAAAAAACATCTCTTACAGTTTTTCCCACTCACTTCCCACTCACCCAGGCCCTGCCCTAGAGTCTCACATTATTAGTGTTAGAGTTAGCTTGACTCTTGCTCTATTCTGTTGAAAACTAAGATGTCTGCATCCAAATTCCCTTTATCCCTTTTTCCACTTCCATGGTTTCCTCTTTTCCAAACTGAAAAGTCGTAGCCTCTTTAATCTCTCCTCATATGGGACCCATTCCAAAACCCTAATCATTTTAGTTGCCCTTCTCTGAACCTTTTTAATGCCAGTATATCTTTTTTGAGATGAGGAGACCACATCTGTACGCAGTATTCAAGATGTGGGCATACCATGGATTTATATAAGGGCAATAAGATATTCTCCATCTTATTCTCTATCCCCTTTTTAATGATTCCTAACAACCTGTTTGCTTTTTTGACCGCCGCTGCACACTGCGTGGATGTCTTCAGAGAACTATACACGATTACTTTTTCCTAATTAGTTGTAGCTAAATTAGCCCCCATCATATTGTGTGTATAGCTGGGGTTGTTTTTCCCAATGTGCATTACTTTACATTTATCCACATTAAATTCCATTTGCCATTTTGTTGCCCAATCACTTAGTTTTGTGAGATCTTTTTGAAGTTCATCACAGTCTGCTTTGGTCTTAACTATCCTGAGTCATTTAGTATCATCTGCAAACTTTGCCACCTCACTTTTTACCCCTTTCTCCAGATCATTTATGAATAAGTTGAATAGGATTGGTCCTAGAACTAACCCTTGGGGAACACCACTAGTTACCCCTCTCCATTCTGAAAATTTACCAATTATTCCTACCCTTTGTTCCCTGTCTTTTAACCAGTTCTCAGTCCATGAAAGTATCTTCCTTCTTATCCCATGACAACTTAATTTACGTAAGCACTTTTGGTGAAGGACCTTGTCAAAGGCTTTCTGGAAATCTAAGTACACTATGTCCACTGGATCCCCCTTGTCCACATGTTTGTTGACCCCTTCAAAGAACTCTAATAGATTAGTAAGACATGATTTCCCTTCACAGACACCATGTTGACTTTTGCCCAACAATTTATGTTCTTCTATGTGTCTGACAATTTTATTCTTTACTATTGTTTCAACTAATTTGCCCGGTACCAACGTTAGACTTATCATCTGTAATTGCCAGGATCACCTCTAGAGCCCTTTTTAAATATTGGTGTTATATTAGCTATCTTCCAATCACTGGGTACAGAAGCCGATTTAAAAGACAGGTTACAAACCATAGTTAGTAGTTCTGCAATTTCACACTTGAGTTCTTTCAGAGCTCTTAGGTGAATGCCAGCTGGTCCCGGTGACTTGTTACTGTTAAGTTTATCAATTAATCTCAAAACCTTTTCTAGTGACACCTCAATCTGTGACAATTTCTCAGATTTGTCACCTACAAAAGCTGGCTCAGGTTTGCGAATCTCCCTAACATCCTCCCTAACATCCTGAAGCCAATAATTCATTTATTTTCTCCGCAATTACTTTATCCTCTTTAAGTGCTCCTTTTGTATCTCGATCGTCCAGGGGCCCCACCAGTTGTTTAGCAGGCTTCCTGCTTCTGATGTACTTAAAAAACTTCTTGTTATTACGTTTTGAGTTTTTGGCTAGCTGTTCTTCAAACCCCTTTTTGGCTTTTCTTATTACATTTTTACACCTAATTTGGCAGTGTTTATGCTCCTTTCTATTTACCTCACTAGGATTTGACTTCCACTTTTTAAAAGATGCCTTTTTATCTCCCACTGCTTCTTTTACATGGTTGTTAAGCCATGGTGGCTCTTTTTTAGTTCTTTTGGTGTGTTTTTTAATTTGGGGTATACGTTTAAGTTGGGCCTCTATTATGGTGTCTTTGAAAAGGCAGGATAAGAAAGTCAGGATAAGAGTGTTGCTGCCAGAATGCTAATGAACCCATAGTACATATCCAGTGCCTCCTAAATGATGGTGTTCTTCTGATTGCGTCTAGGTGGGAAAAGGATAAATCTAGGAACCTGCAACACTACCCTTCAATTTTCCAACCTTTTAAAAAAAAAAACAGTTAGTCTTCTCTCTGGCTTTATTGATGTCACATCCGTCAGAAGAGTAAGGAAGTATATGCCTCTAGCACAAAATTTGTAAAGATTGTTGTCAATGAGTATAAGTATGAGGTTAAGTATTCTACACTGAGGCAATGGGTGGAATGAAGTTGTACACTGTTGGTGATAACAGAACAAACCTGGTTGTGACCCTAGTGAACTAAAGAAGATTTTCTAATTCACTTACTACTTCTATTGCCCAAAGGTCTGCACAGAAGATAATATTTACACAAACATTTATTACTGTAAGGAAAAATGTTAATGTTTAAGAGAAAAGTTGCATGTCAGAATAATGTTTAGGGGAACTTTTTATCACATGAGTTACTGCTTCAATTCTGCTATAGTGTCATGTAAAAATACTGTTTGTTGTATGCATGCATTAGTCATCATAGATGTAATCCACACTATGACAGCATTTGGCCAGGCCATGTGGAAAGGAGGATGAATGGTGATAAATATAGTTGTTAGCTCATCACTCAGAGATGCCCATTCTTGATAAGTGAACTAGTAAACATACATCAAACAGGCTAAGCTTTTCTTTTTTTTAGCTGTACACAAAAAAATGAGTGGACTCCTGTGTTTGTGCAGTTTCAAACATAATTAGGCCTCTATAAAGAATGGGGCCCTTTAGGTACTACCATAACATAAGTGATTAATAATGATATTTTGCTTTTAGAGAAAGTAAAATTATGAATGTGGCTGTAAATAAGCTTTACAAGACCTATAAATTGAGGAAAATATTCTGTTTCAGGAAATAGTTTAAAGTTCCTTACAGACTATAAAAATATATGAAATAGGTACATTTAATATATTATCTGATTTAAGGTAGCCAGTCTCTCTCCCTTTTACTGTATGTTTGTTGGCTGAAAGTGGTATGTTCAAGCTAGAATTATTGTGGGTCAATACCTCCAGATGATCAGATTTTTGACAGATACAGAGATTGTGAGGAAAGAGGGAAGTTCCTGTGGCAATAAATCAGTACACACAGTTACAGATAGAATTTGCTAGCATAAAGTTACTGCATGAGAAAAAAGGGCACAAGTCAGCATGCTTCTGCAGTGATATACACAACTGGGAATGCAGCACTTCGAACTGTCTTGCAATATTTTCAGGAAATATATTTAAGAATAAATACCTTGAAAGCTGAATGAGAATGATTTCAATGGAAGGTCTTGTCCATTATTATCCTGGGAAATCCTAGATCAGTGGTTCTCAAACTTTTTTTTTTCCGCGGACCACTTGAGAATTGCTGAGGGTCTTGGCGGACCACTTAATGATCTTTCCACATGTTGTTTGTACTGTTAGCTAACTATTGTAAAGCACTTTGAATAAAAGCGCTATATAAAAAAACCTTAATAATAATTAACACGTTTGTTCTACAGATAAAAGCACACAACTCATATTTTAATATCAGTAGTCTTACCTTTCTAATGCGATGGATGTGCCATCTCGTTCCCGCCACGGCAGCCCCCAAGCTGAGGCTCGGAAGGAGGGGGGTCTCTCCCTCTCTTCCCTCACCGCAGCAGCCCCTGAGCTGGGGCTGTGAAGGAGTGGGATCTCTCCCTCTCCACGGCAGCCATAGAGCTGAGGCTGGGTAGGAAGGCCGTCTCTTCCCAGCAGCCACAGCCCTGGAGCTGGGGAAAGTTGCCTCTTTCTCTGGCCACTGCAGCCCTTCATGTCCCAAATTCCCCCACCCCCTCTTCTCACCCCACTGCCCCCTCCCACCTACTGCCTAGTCCCCCCAAGGCCACCATCTCACCTTACATGTGCACCTTCCGCAGTGTCCAGGCACCTAACTAGTGGAGCCACACCTGAGTGGCTCCACTAATTAGGTGGGTGGCCCTTCATTCTCTCATGTGTGGCCTCCCAGGCGTGCACCTTAGAGGGAGCTAGCCACAGACCACAGTTTGAGAACCTCTGTCCTAGATCTTTAGTAACACAATCCCACATATTTTTCTCCACTAACTAACAACCAAGGCATTATCACCCCGCAGAGAGATGGTTGCAGCAGAGAGCCACATCCTTAAGGTTCATGGTTTCAGATTCATAAGCACAGAGTAGAATAGTAATCACAACTACTATGCTATTCCACAGTTTAGGCTTGCCTGGGTGGATAGGGCCAAAGAGTGTTACCAAGTTAGCAAATTACGCTCTGGAAGCGTTAAAGGTCAGGGAAGGCACAAAGTCCCTTTGCATTATAACTTGATCTGTTCTCATCTTCACAGGAAAGACCTATGTTATTACAGAGTAAGAGCATAGCTGTAGTTAACTTCACTATTAAAAGATAAGATTGTGTAGGGAGAGTCATTGGAGGAGTGGAAGGAATGACGACAATTTAACCCTAGCAGTGTTTTATTCTGTCCATTTATGCTAGTTTTTTAAACAAAATAACTTAATTTAAAAGAGCATTGATTTAAAAAAAAGATAATGCTTCCAGACATTTTTTAGAAATATAACTAAGAGACTTTAAACTCCATGGGCCCAGTTCTGATCTCACAGTGGCGCAAGTTGGGAGGAACTACACTGATGTCACTGGATTTACCCTAATGTAAAACTTTCATGCCCAATCAATGTAAAGCAGTGTTGCCTACAATTTGTTGATTAACAACATCCATGGGAATTTAGAAGTAATATTCTAGCAACTAGAGAGCCTCCATATTTATTCAATAATACAACTGAAACATTAAACGTGATTAAGAAATAACTAGATAAACACAAAATGCTTGAATAAGGATTATAAAATTCAAGTATATTCCCTAGTTCACACACTAATTCTTATCCAGGTAAAGTTTTATGAAACATAAACTCTGTATTTTTTACTTCATTGATGAGTTTAAGCAGTTATTATTCTAGAGTAACTCTGAATGATGAATCTATAGAAAATATAGTTTGATTTGGCATTGGGGAAAAAAAAGCATTTTTCCAAAATAACTAGATCCCATACAGGACCATACAATTCAAAATGAGATCATACAGTTACTGACAGCAAAAGTCAAACAGAAGATTGTGGCTGATCTGAAGTCAGCAAGATATTATTGTTATTCGGGACTGCACACCCAGCATCAGCTATATGGAACAAATGACTTTAATGGTGCCATTTGTAACAACAACAGAACCTAGTGAAAATGTCCTACCAATGGTCACTGTCAGAGAGAATTTTCTAGAATTTATTGACACTGATGATACTATAGGAGCTGGTATGACAAATGTGCTTCTTAAAAAGCTGGAAGATACGGGAATTGCTATAGCTGACATGAGAGGTCAGGGCTACAATAATGGTGCCAACATGAGAGGAAAGAACAGAGGAGTGCAGACACAGATCCAAGAGTTAAACCCTTAAGCTTTTTTTGTCCCATGCAGTTCTCATTCACTGACTTGGTGGTCAGTGATGCAGCATTAGCTTCTAGTAAGGCTGCTGTATTTTTTTATGTAATTCAAAGCATCTATGTATTTTTCTCTGCATCAATTCATCAATGGCAGATTTTGAAGCAACATCTGGGAACATCCTCTCTGACACTGAAACCACTGAGTGCCACACGATGGGAAAGTCGAGTGGAGGTGATAAAGCCTATCAAACACCAAATTGGGAAGATAGATGATGGCATAGTTGCCATTATTAAGGATAATGCTATGACAGAAACTGTTCGTGGGAGAACAGTGGCCGAGTGAAATGGAATCACCAGAAACATACATAACTTCAAATTTCTGTGTGGCTTAGTGTTGTGGCATGACATACTGTTTGACATAAATGTTGTAAGCAAAAGACTCCAAGGTGTTGACCCTGATATATCTGGAGCAATGGAACAACTAGACAAAGCAAAGTCATACCTACAGTCTTACTGGTCAGATGTGGGATTTCAAAATGTTCTGAAGAGTGCACAGAAGTTGGCAGAGGAACATCACACTGAAGCTATTTTCCCACCCATTCAAGAATACAAGAGTCACCAAAAAAGAAGACATTTTGATTACGAGGCATGGGATAATTCCATAAGAGACCCCAAACAACAATTCAAAGTTGAATTCTTTAACCAGGTGCTAGGTTGTGCAATATAGTCAGCTGAAGAACATTTCATGCAGCTCAAAGAACACAGCAGTATATTTGGGAGGTTGTATGATATTCCAAAACTCCTCACTATACCTGAAGAAGACCCACACCAGCAATGTGGGGCACTGGAGACAGTGTTGACACATGATGACATGCATGATGTTGATACAAGTGATTTAGGTGATGAACTGAAAGCCCTTTCAAGATACATTTCAGCAGGATCAACTCCAAAGGTTGTTCTGGAATATATGTGCACAAATAAGATGACCACCCTCTTTCTAAATGCTTTTGTTGCTCTGCGCATACTTCTAACACTTCTGGTAACAGTTGCCAGTGGAGAACTCAGCTTCTCCAAGCTGAAGTTAATAAAAACACATCTATGCTCCACAGTGACACAGGAGAGGCTGGTCGGCCTTGCAACCATCTCAATAGAGCATGAACTGGCCCAGACTGTGCACCTTCAGCAGGAAGCAATTCAAATCTTTGCAACCAAGAAGGCATGGAAAGCACCACTTTGATTATTCAAGCTGATAAAAATGCCCGTGTTTACTATGCAGACAAGAAGAGTTACATTTGCTGTTCAGGCGTTTGAAAGTTAAGTGTTACTTAAAATTTTTGAACAAGGCATTTTAAGTTGTTAGTTCTCTTTTATTGGGGTAGGTAGCAGAGCAGTACCATGAGAGGAGTAGAACAGGAAGAAGGCAGAATTGAAACGTTTTAAAGTTTTGGCCCAAGAGAGAGGGCATGGGGGCGTCATTTGAGCTCCCCGCCTCAGGTGCCAAAATGTACACCCAAAACACACTGAAATTTCTATGGAGTATTGAAGTGTGCAAAGGCTTCATGATCAGGGTGTCTATTCTGTATATATAGGAAGAATAATGCTCTTTTTCTGACTTGGCTTGAATCACAACTACAGCTCTTACTTGTAACATAACCTCAAGTCAGACACCAAATGGTTCTCAGTGTAATGATTCCCAGAACAAAAGAGTTTTATTGCATTTCCCTTGAAGCACCAAAACAAACATACCAGGTAATCATGTCTTATTTTGAGAGGATACAATCAACTTCATTTTTCAATGTATTCAATTATGTACTTTTTCGTTGTGCCATTTATACAAGCATTCAGAATGTGTTAGTAATTCCAGTCCAAATCCCTGTTTTCAGGAGTTAATAACTAGACTTAAAATCTAACAAAGTGCAATTCCATGTAACCTGACTGTAGTGGGGCAGCTGCCCTACTCTGGCATGGAAGGAATTTAAGCAAGCCAGAGAGGCTGTGCAGAGCCCCAGCCAATCCTGGAAGGGCTTATTAGGAGCCAATTAAGTGGAGGGTTGAAAGCAGCCTATCAGGACCAGGCTGGGCCCTATAAGAAGGCTGCAGGGCACAGAAGAGCTGAATTTCTCTCTGGAGGGCAAAGGGAGAAGAACTGGCTCTTTGAGAGAAGCACCTAAGACAGAGCAGAGCAGGGCGGGGTATGGTCAGCAGAGGCTGAGAGAGCTGTAGACTGATGACTGCCAGACTGGGGCCCTGACACAAAGGGACAGAGAAGGTACTGGGGCTGTGGGGAAGTGGCCTAGGGAAGCAGGCAGTAGAGGAGAGTTGGAGGAGGGCAGTAAGTGGCTGTCGCTAAAGGGTCCCTGGGTCGGGGTCCAGAGTAGAAGGTGGGCCTGGGCTCCCCGTTCCCCCTACTTGCCAGTAATGAATGTGGCTAAGCCAGACTGAAATTTGGTGTTAGAGGAAGGAGCTAGACTGAGGACTGCAGTGAGAACCCTGAGACAAGTGATAGAACCAGAAGCTGCCAGTCCCCTGGAAGGTGGGGAGAGCCAGCAGAGTGGGCACAGCTGGAGGGCAGCGTCCAGAAGCGGACGTTGCAATCTGGGAGTGATGGGGGTCCGACGGTGAGGATGGTGGAGACCGAGAAAGTAAGAAGATGAGACACCACTAACTAAAGTGTGCTGCTGAAAGAGCTTATTCCCTAACCAACCAGCAGCAGGTGCTGCTGTGGTGAGTCTGGCACTGTTACATTGACCAATAAAAACAGAAATAAATGGTGCATGACTACTGTCATAAATTCAATAGCAAACCTTACCTGAATTTTCCCCAGGCCATACAGCAAAACAAGTTATAAACAGAACAGATTACTGTAACTGCAGTCAGTAATTAGGTGCTAAACATCAGGTTATTTAATCCAAATGTATTAAATAGAATAATAAAGATTATCCTGTAATCACAAGGGAGAATGTATGAGACGTTATGAAAGGCATCTTAAGCAAAGTGCTGTAGGTCTCTATCCTCAGTGTTAGTAGACAGATGAAAATCCGCATAGATTTGAAAAGAATGGTTATTTACTCTACAGTAACTGTTTTTCCAAGATTTTGTAGTCAGTGTGGATCCCACTGTAGGTATGCATGCACCTCAAGAGCATGCGCTTGGAAACAGCAATGTCTGTCCGGGCCATGCATCACTCTGAGCCTCCTTGTGTTCCCATACAAGGTCATAAAGGGTGGAGTGGCCCCAATCCTCCCTTGCAGTTTGAAGCCCATGGTTAGTGAGGACTCTCAAAGCAGGGAATGAAACGTGGGTCATGGGATCCATACTGCCTACAACTTGGTGATATCTTTCAGCAAAGACCACTCCTGGTTTGTGGCAGATTGTCTGCCAAGTCATTATTAGCTCCCGGAGGTGTAAGGCTAACAGGGTTATGCCTTGCAGGGAACACAAGTTCCATAGGATGATCGCTTTCTTCCAGAGAGGTTGGGAGTGGGGCGAAGAACAGGCACCCCCTTGTTTATGTAGTGCATTGCAGACATATTGCCTGTCAGTATCTGTACTACAGAGTGTCGTAGGACCTGAAGGAACCCTATGTACGCCACTCTGATAGCTCTGAACTCTAAGAGCTTTATGTATCATTTCATTTCATCCAGAGACTATGTCCCTTATATTTGAAGATGATCCAGATGGGCTACTTATCCCATCCCAGACACCTCCAGACACCTCCTTCTGGATGGTGAAGAGGCCACAAAAGGTATCCCTTTCTGTAGTGATGCAGCCACCAGGTCAGTGTTTCAAGTACATGGAATGGAATTAAAACTGTCTTGCTTATCTGATGCTTTGCAGGAAAGTAGACCAACCTGAGCCAGAGTTGTAGGAGCATCAGGCAAGGTCTGGCAAGCAGGGTCACATATATACATGGACATATGGCCTAATAACATAAGGCAATTCCATCCTAGTATACCCAGGTATAGGATCACTGTATTCAGTCATAACTGGGGAGTAAGGAATCTGTCTTGAGGTAAGCAAGCCTTTCCCGTGGTGGGATCTATCCTGGCCCTTATGAACTCTTATCATCTGGAATGGGGTGAGAGAGATTATTTTTCATACTTCACCAGGAGGCCCAGCCAGGCGAACAGGGAGAGGGCACAATTGAGGCTTGTCAGGGAGTTGGAATTATTTTATTCAGTGTATTACCACAACACTAACTATAAATTTCTTTATTAAATTCAAAGGCCAGAAGGTCTTTATACAATTACTCCAAACATGCCTAAAAAGTCTACAAAATAAGCAATTTACTATGTCCAAACAGTAACAAAACATTTGTAAGCATTTGATCAAGTCCTTACAAATGGACTAAATCCAGGGGTGCTTATAGCCTCCTTTCTTCCCAAGGCCCTTTTCTCACTATCTCTTCCCGTCCTTCTTGCTGACCAACACTATTTCTTCTGTATCTGGGTTCACACAGGCCCTAATTTTGAGATAACACTGATATGTGTAGTGGGAAGAGACATACTGGCTTATTTTAACACTGATCCTCTGTCTTATTTAAAACCATTTGCAGTCACTCATATCAGTCAGAAGCCTTCTTTTTAGAAACCTCTTATTTCATTAATTATTCTTTGAACCAGACATCTCCCTACTTCATGCATTCTGGCCTTCCTTCTACTTACTGGTCAGGACTTTGCTTTACAACTCATATATTTCCTTAACCAAACTTAAGATAACCCTAATTGCTAAATTTCATATTTATCCTACACAGGGTATGTCAACATTGGAATAAAATGCCTGTGGCTATCCCATGCCAGCTGACTTGGCTTCGAGCGGTGGAGCTATAAAATTGCAGTGCAGACATTCAGACTCAGGCTAGAGCACAGGTTCTGAGCTGCTGCAAAGACCAGAAGCTGAGGAAGGGGGTCACCCGCACCCGGATCAGGAATTTGTACTTTGTTAACAGGACTTAATGGTTTATCTTTGGGGAAAAAAGCCTATTGTATTCAACTTCTTGGAGTCCTTATCTTTCAGAATCCCCTTAGTGGATCTGATGTTCTTTGGACTGCAGAAATGAGTGACCGCAGAGTTGGGTATGCCCTTTGGTGGGACCTGATAGTACTTTTCTACTAGTTTCAAAATTGTAGGGAGTGAGGCGGGCTTAGTCTACAGACCCTTCCCTGGGTCAAGAATGCCATTATTGATTGAAAGGAGAATTCTTGTGGGTGCAAAGCTTACCACTTATGATGTCTGCTTGAACTACCAAGGACTGTACCAGGGGAAAGGATTGGGCCCAGAGTAGGAAGGGGTCTAGTCTGTGAAAGAAGCTTATTGGAACACCTCTGAGGGTGATATTTTACCTGTAAATGGTTTCTTAATGTATTAGGCTTAGACTTGTGTGTTTCTGCTTTATTTTGCTTGGTGACTTACTTTGTTCTGTCTGTTATTACTTGAAACCACTTAAACCCTACTCTTTATTCTTAATAAAATTTCTTTTGTTTATTATTGAACCCAAAGTGAGTGATTAATACCTGGGGGAACAAACACAGCTATCAATGATATAGAGGGTGAACAATTTATGAGTTTACCTTGTATAAGCTTTATACAGATTAAAATGGATTTATTTGGGGTTTGGATCCCATTGGGAACTGGGTGTTGGAGATAGGTGACCTGCTGAGCAGTTTTGTTTAAAGTCTGCAGCTTTGGGAGCATGGACCAGACCTGGGTCTGTGTTGCAGCAGGCTAACAAAGCCGAGTTCTGGAGTCCCAAGGTGGCAGGGAAAATGGGCTCAGAGGTAATTCCTGCACATCAGTGACAGTCACAACAGGGTCTCTGTGACCGAACCCATCACAGAGAGGAGCTAAGGAGGTTGAACAATTTATGGGCATCCTCTTGTATCAGCATTGTTTCGATGTCCAGTTTGTCTGCTACATTGAGAGTAACTCCTGGGAAGCTCGGAAGTCACCTACAACCATTGTCAGGGCCAGTATGACTGCTTCATCTGGGGAGGAGGAGGATTTTTTAGGCAGGGAGGGTAGCTGGTCGCTACCTCTGCCACCTCCCTAGTAGGTTCCTTTGGTTCTGATGATGGCATTCTAGCCAGTGATGTTGGCAGTGAAAGAGATTTCCTCCTTTCTTCCAAGACATGGGAAGTGGCCCAGAATCTGTGGGAAGGGGAGCTCCTTAAGGCCAGTACAGCCATGGCAACAGGTTGTTTTGGTAGTGGCCAGACTATGGGAGGCTAATCCATTACCAGTCCTGCAGTGGAGCTTGACCAGAAGCCCCTGAAATATCCCTGTGGTACTGTTTTTTTCTCCCGGGCAATGCTTCCCTGCTTAAGGCAGGGGAGAACAAATAGCTGTCTGGAAAAGGTGGTAGTAATGGATGTGGTTCTGGTGCTGATGTTGGTGGAGCTTGCGATGCTGGCAGAGCAGGTGCCAGCTCATGCCAAGGTCTCCATGTCTCAAATGAACATTGACAGATTCATTGCTGAAATCTGTCTGGCTCACTTGTGGATTAATATTAATAAGATAGTTATTATAATTATAAGAAAATGTTTGTTTTGAGTCCTTTGAGTGCTTGTGAGTTGCTGCAGGTATTAATCATTCTTGTAATATTTGTATTCCATCTGTATTTACATTAGTTATAATGTAGTATTTGAGTGGGTGTAGTGTTAGCTTCTGTGACTGTCTGAATTGCCATACAGGAGAGGGACATTAATTCGTGTGAAGAACTGCTCTTCTACAAAAATTGTTATGCTGCGCCTGAAAAAGGAGTCCCATCGATATCAGACAAGCTAGGGTTGGATCTTACCACTGAAAACTCCCTATATCTGGATTGAGGAATCATCAACAAATGACTAAAAACTCTGTTCTATTCGACTCCCCAGGAAAGAGGAGTCATGCAAATGGACTCCTCCCATCAGCTAAGAGCACATGGCAGGAGGGGGATGGAAACCGCAAACAAAAGGAACTAAGGCTCTCTGTGTTGCTGGGATTCTGGAGAGGCAAGGACTTTCCTAGGTATTATAAGCAAGAGATCATCTGCTGCTTAGTCTGGTTTAACCCTAAAGGACAAACAGAGCTTGCTGATTATAGATTCTTCTATTACCTATTAAAACCTAAAATTGTAACTCATTCATGTGTCTATCTTTTGCGTGCTTTAACCTTGTAAATAACTATCTAGTTTCCTTTCCCTTTTAGTAAATCTTCATAAAGTTTAGTAAAGGATTTTGCAACAAGCAATGTCCCTTGGTTTGAGATCTAAGGTGCTGTTGACTGATCCTTCAGGACTACGAGTAACCTGAACATTGCTGTGATTATTGGTCGTGAAGGCCACCTATAATAGAGATGAACTCACCTGGGAGGCAAAACAGACTGGAATATCCAAGGAGACTGTCTGTGACTCTGTTTAAGGCTTTTAATATACCTGAGGAGTTTTCACTTGATGCAATTGGTTAGTGAAATCTAAGAACTCACAACTAATTTGGGGTTTGTGCCCTGATTTTTTAATAGTCTGCCCTGAGGTTAGTACTTATGTGCTAGCTAGCACCACCATTGTGAGCATCACAGTGCCAAGAGAAGAGGTAAGGGGGGCTCCCTGAAGACATACCTCAGTACTGGGAAGCATAGGCGCTGACTCCCATGGGTGCTTCAGGGCTGGGTCACTCATGTAAAAAAATGGTGGGTGCTTAGTATCCACTGGCAGCCCCCCCATCAGCACCTTCTCTTCCCCTCCAGTGCCTCCTGCCTGCTGTTCCATCCCATGCAGGAGGCACTGGGGAGTAGGGGGAGGAAGAAGGGTGGGGCATGCTCCTGGGAGGGGGTGGAATGGGGCAGAAAATGGTGGGGTGGGGGCGGGGTGGGAAGATGCAGAGTGGGGGTGGGGTCTTGGGGTAAGGGGTGGAATGGGGGTGGGGTCTGGGGCAGAGTTGAGTGGGAGAGCCCACTGGGCACATTAGAAAGTGGGCATCTATGCTGGAAAGTGTTCCAGTTCTAGGGTTGATACTGGCATAAATCTTGCTGTTGATGTCTGTACTGGTGCAACCATCTCTTGGGTCTTTTTTGTTACTGGTGCCTTGGCGCTATTCCTTGTCAATGCTGAGGACTTCAGGGGCTTCTCTCTGAGCTTTGAGTTCTCTCTGTAGGATGGTCGCACTGACTGCTCCATGCTGTGTTTGTACTCGGTGTGGGAGTGCCCTTCTCTCTGTGTACTGAGGTTGGCATGATTAGCATCAGGGATATAGATTCTGATCCCAATAGTCTAGGTGCCTTTTTGGCTTCTTCTCCCTGCTCAAACCTGAGGTGCAGTGCCTAGTAGTTGGGGCACTTGCCGAAGACAGTTTTCTTGGTTCTGGGCAGGAGAGTGTCTCTGCTCTTAGATCAGATGCTCCCTTCATGGATTGCTTCAAGAGGTACATCTTGACCCTCAAATCTTGGGATTTTTGGTGCAGGAACAGAATGAGTGATAGAAGGAACACTAGTTGGGGATGTGACCCTTCCTGATCCAGACCAGGCATCTGCAGTGTCCATCTATTCAGGGCATTCAGGCATCAAAAGAAGGATAGGATTTACACCCAGTGGGGTTCAAGTTCACCATAGTTAGCAGTTGGTCCAAACAGTCTCATCCTGCTTGTTTTTTTTTGTTGAGGGATGCCCAAAAGTCTAATCAAAGTTTTAATGCGAAGAATTAAAGATGGCTTCTTCACCGAAACAGAGATCTGAAATTCAGGAGCAGATCAGGCACAGTCCAGATTCCATCTCCCTGTCACAGGTGGTAAGCAGAAACTGGGGGAGGGTCAAGACCACTCCACCCTTTATGCACAGCTCTGCCAGACACTAGTATTCAAAACATTCTGAGCTTGTGTGTATGAGGAGGTGCATGAACACCTACAGTAGAATCCATATTGACACATATCTGAAGAACTTATTACACACTTCTTATTAGTACACTAAATTCCCTAATTAACTTTGTAAACCAACTAAATATAGGATTAAGAAAACTGTGATTTAAAACCAAACCCCTCAAAACACCCCATACCCACACATCACAAGCATAATTATGTCAAATTTTCCTTTTTTATTTGATGCTTTCTTGCCCTGTCCCATTACCAATTACAGCAAGGCCTCCTGCTCTTAAAGGAGAGAAGGCAGCTCTCCTTAGAACAAAGTGCACTGCTATGTAGACTTTTATTGGTGGAGAATGTCCCACAGGAAAGGTTTCATTGGTGTCCTGTGACGCGCTGCGGCCGCGGTTTGTCCCGCAGCGGGGCTGTGGGATATCTCACCGCCTCACTATTAGTAGCCTTAAGCCTGGGCCCTGGTTGGGGTGGGGCAACAACTAACATGAGTCACTACGCCCGGGCCCTTAGGCAGGGCTGAGCAGCAAGCACAGTAAGTCAATAGGCTCAGGCCCTTAGGCAGGGCTGAGCAGTAACAGTTCTAGGTTTTGGCCTCCTCAGGCCAGGGAAAGGGGGAGTCTGCCATCCCTGGAGGGGTGGCAGGGGGGATGCAGGCCCTCCCACTCCACTGCGTCCCAGCCCAGGGCCCTAGCAGCGGCGGGGAGTCACTGCTGTCAGTGGGGATCCAAGCCGCAATGCACTGACATTGGTTCTGGCAGTGTTGCAGCCAGACTGGGGTTGACTACCCCCAGGCCACTTCCACTCTCCCCCTCATTGAGTACCTGAGTCGTCGTGGTGTCAGCAGAGGGGTCAACCACCATCAGCTCCTCGGGGTAAGTGTTCACTGGTGGGCTCAGCGGGTCCTTGGGGTAGCGGACAAGCGGCAGGCTTGGCTCTTCCTCGGGGTAGCGGGCAAGCGGCAGGCTCAGCTGCTCCTCAGGGTAGCGGGAGCGGGGTAAGCTTGACCAGTCCTCCTCAGGGTAACGAGCTAGGGGTAGGCTTGGCCAGGCCTCCTCGGGGTAGTGAGCGAGGGGTAGGCTTGGCCAGCCTGGTGCGACGTCAGGCCAGCCGCGACCTTCTGTGGTCTCCCCAGCAGGAGCTCAGGCACAGATGTCTGGTCTCTCTGGTGGCTGGGACCGCACTGAGCTCTGCCTGTGAGCTTTTATACTTCTGGGTCTGCGCCATGACCTCTGAGGGGCGGGCGCAGGCCCCAGTGGCCCCGCCCACAGCAGGGTTGGGAAAGGTTTATGCCACCGCCTCGCTACACACCCTCCTCCTCAAGACTGGCTCCTGGTCGTCGGGGCCAGCCCCATCCACGTCCCCCAGGCGGGACAGGAAGTCCGCGTTAGCATGGTCCTTTCCAGCCTTGTGGCGGACCGTAAACACATACGGCTGTAGGGTCAGATACCATTGTGTGAGCCGCATATTATTGTTTTTCATTTGAGCCAACCATCGAAGCGCGGCGTGGTCTGTGACAAGTACGAAGGGGGCCCCCAGTAGGTAATAACACAGGGCGTCGCAGGCCCACTTTACCGCCAAGGCTTCCTTCTCGATCACGGCATAGTGTCGTTTTTGTGGAAATGATTTCCAGCTAAGGTATATAACAGGGTGCTCCTCCCTGTCCACCTCCTGGGACAGGACCGCTCTCAGGCCCACGTCTGAGGCATCCGTTTGGAGGACGAACCCTTGGGAAAAGTCTGGGCTGTATAAGATGGGCTCGTGGCAAAGGCAGTCCTCGAGGGCCTGGAAGGCCCGGTTGCACTCCGAGGTCCACTCCACCCATTGGGGGCTGTCCTTAGTCAGGAGTCCCGTTAACAGGGCTGTGACAGAGGCAAAGGTGGGGATAAACCTCTGGTAGTAGCTGACGCTTTGTAGTGGGGGGAGGACAGGCGGCTAAGGCTTGGACCTTCCCCACGAGCGGCCTCACCTGTCCGTTCCCAATAGTATACCCTAGGTAGGTCGTCTCCTGCCGCCTGATATGGCACTTCGGGTTGGCAGTCAATCCCGTAGCTCGCAGGGACCGCAGGACCGCCGCCACTCACTCCAGGTGGTTCTCCCAGCGGTTGCTGTAGATGACAACAACATCGTCCATGTACACGGCTGCGTACTCCTGATGGGGGTGAAGGAGGCGATCCATGAGTCGCTGAAATGTGGCAGGGGCCCCATGGAGGCCGAAAGGCATCCAAGTGAATTGATAGAGGCCTGAGGCTGTGGCAAAGGCGGTCTTCTCCCGTGACGCAGGCTCAAGGGGGATTTGCCAGTATCCCTTGCTTAGGTCGAGGGTCGTAAGGAAGCGGGCTTTGCCTAAGCGATCCAGCAGCTCGTCTACGCGAGGCATCGGGTATGCGTCGATCTTCGAGGTAGAGTTGACATGGTGGAAGTCGATGCAGAAGTCCTGGGTGCCGTCTGGTTTAGGAACCAGGACTAGGGGGCTGCGCCACTCACTCTGTGATGGCTCAATAACGCCCAGCTCTAGCATCGCCCGAACTTCCTCCTCGATGAGCTGGAGCATCCAATAAGGTAAAGGCCTAGTCACCTCTCGGATTACGACTCCTGGTTCCGTCTGGATGGTATGATATTCCAGGGTCGTGTAGCCCAGCTGGGCGGTAAATGTCTTATGGAAGGTGTGCAGGAGGCATCAGGTCTGTTTCCATTGCTCGTCCGTGAGTGACTCCCTGAGCTGTGGTGTTGTGGAGTCCTCGGGCGGGGCAGCCCGGGGTCCTAATTCTGGCTCTGGTGGGCAGGGGTTGATCAGGAGGCCTTCTCGCTCCCGCCAGGGTTTCAAGAGGTTAATATGATACCTCTGGGTCTTCCTCCGACGGTCGGGCTGGTTAATCTCGTAGGTGACTGGCCCGACCCTCCGAACTACCTCGTAGGGCCCCTGCCATCGGGCCAGTAGCTTGGACTAGTTGGAGGGCAGGAGGAGCAGCACCCGGTCCCCTGGTTGAAACTCGCGAGTCTGGTCCCTTTAGTTATAGGGCTGGGCCTGGGCCTCCTGCGCTACCTTCAAGTTTTCCTGAGCGAGGGTCCCAGCTCGGGTCAGGCGGCCCTGAAGCTTAAGGACATATTGGAGAAGGCCTTGCGTGGGTGAGGGGGTCTGCTCCCAGGTCTCCCTCATGAGGTCCAGGAGCCCCCTCGGTCGCCGACCATACAACAACTCGAAGGAGGAGAATTTGGTGGAGGCTTGGGGTACCTCCCGGACGGCCAGGAGCAATGGTGGGATCAACTGGTCCCACCATCGCAGGTCCTCAGGCGAGAACTTGCGCAGCATGTGTTTCAGGGTGCGGTTGAACTGCTCCACCAGGCCGTCGGTTTGCAGGTGGTACGCTGAGGTGCGTAGCTGCTTGATCCCGAGTAGTTCATAGACCTGCCGCAGCAGCTGGGAAGTAAAGTTGGTACCCTGGTTGGTAAGGATTTCCCGGGGCAGGCCTACGCGGGCAAAGACCTTGACCAGTTCATCGGCAATGGTCCTTGCTGTGATGCTCCGGAGCGGGACAGCTCGGGGAAGCGGGTGGCATAGTCCACAATGACTAAGATGTAGAGAAACCCGGCCTGGCTTCTCGGGAGGGGTCCCACCAAGTCCATCGCCACCCGCTCAAACGGCGTCTCCACGATGGGCACGGGTATGAGGGGGGCTGGGGCCGTCTGTGAGGGGGCAGCCAGCTGGCACGCCGGACAGGAGTTGCAATAGTTCTGCACCTCCTGATGCACCCCGGGGCCAGAAAAACCAGGACAGGATCCAGGCGAGGGTCTTCTCCTGGCCTAAGTGCCCGGCCGCTGGGACGTCATGGGCAAGCCTCATCACCATCTGTCAGTGGCACCGAGGCACCAACAGTTGAGTCTGTAGTTCCCCAGTGCAGGAGTCCCGATCCACCCAATAGAGACAGTCGTGCTGCAGTTCGAAGAGGGGTCAGCTTTTGGCTCGGGCGGGATTAAGCAGGGCGCCGTTGACTGCCACAAGCTGCTCATATGCCCGGCCCAGGGTGGGGTCCTCCCGCTGGTCCTGGCAGAAATCTGCGTTGATCGCGGGGTTATCAATGGACATCGAAAGGGGGTCCCCTGACGAGACATCCTGGCTCTTTGGCCCTGCTTCCTCAGTCTCCTCGGCCGGGTCCTCAGGGCGGTCCCCTTCGAAGACGGGGATGACCTCAGGGTTTTCCTGGGTGTAGGCCCGCAGGACGCCCACAAATTCCGGCCAGTCCTGCCCCAGGATTACGGGGTAAGCGAGCTGTGGGGCCAGACCGATCACGAGGGTTCGTGTGACCTCCTCCACCATAACGGGAACTCGGGCGCTCATGTATGGTTGGACATCACCGTGAATACACTGCAAGCATATAGTTCCCAGGCAGGGGTCTTGGGGGACGCCGAGGTTTTGGCGGATAAATGTCTGTCCGCAGCCCGAATCAATCAGGGCGCGCGTCTGGGAGTCCCCGACGGTCATGGGCACGGTGATTTTAGGGGCCTGCGGCCCTCGGGCGCGGTGCTCGCCAGTGCAGACGTGTCCAAAGTTGCAATCCATCTCCGGGCAGTCCTGCTGAAGGTGCCCCTGCTTCCTGCAGGAGAAGCAGGGCCCAATTTCGGGTAGTCCAGGTCGGTTCGCACCACCTTTCGGACTCGCAGCAGGGCTCCCCGGGGCACGGCCAGTCCCGGGTCCCGTGCCTGTAGGAGTTTGCCGAGGGGGCCCCTCGGGCCGCCGAGCCCGAGGTTCCTGACTTCATGGGGGTGTCCGCGGGTCGGCGCGGGTGTTCGCCCGTCGCTTGGGCTTGGGGCGCTCGAGCCCTGGAGAACAGTCCCGCATCCCCAGTCTGAGCGGGTTTTCTGCCGCAAGGAAGTTTTCCATGAGGGCGACAGCAGCGGCCACCGTCGGGGGCTGGTGCCGGAGGACTCAGGCCCTTCCTCGCGGCGGGAGGATGTGGAGGAACTGCTCCAAAATCACCTGTTCCAGGAGCTGTTCAGGGCTCCGCCGGTCCGGCTGTAGCCATCTCTTGCATAGGTCTCTCAGCTGCTGCAACACAAGCTGGGGCCGGGCGCCGGCGTTGTAGGCGAGACTCCGGAACTGCTGGCGAAAGGTTTCGGGGCTCACGTCCAGAGCGTCCAAAACTGCCATCTTCACTCGAGTACAGTCCCTGGCCTCCTCTGTTGATAAACCCCGATATGTGGATTGTGCCGTTCCGGTCAAGTAAGGGGCCAGGAGAGTGGCCCACTGGTCAGGGGCCCACCCGGCGACCTGGGCCACCCTTTCGAACATCACCAGGAAGGCCTTGGAGTCGTCTAGTGGGCCCATCTTAGTTAGCCTTACAGGCGGGTTTAGCCAAGGGGTCCCCTCCGGGCCTCCTGGCTGGGGGTCTACAGGTTGGGACAACACTGTCGCGAACTGCTGTAAGCATTGTCGCTGGAAGTCCTGGTGCTGGGTGGTCAAATCATGAACCAGCTGCTGCTGCTGGGCTCCTAGCTGTTCGACCAGCTGTTGTTGTTGCTGGAGCTGGGCGGCCTGCTGCTCCTGCTGCTGCTGCAGCTGGGCCGCCTGCTGTCGCTCCTGGCTCTCTGTCAAGAAGGCGAAGAGCTGGGACAGATCCATGTCACGGAGGGGGGTGGTTCGCTCCCCCTCAGCCCCTTTCTCACAGGGGTTGAGGGCTCATGCCCACATTCTGGGCAGAAGCTCCCCACTTCTGGTACCATCTGTGACGAGGCGCAGCCGCGGTTTGTCCTGCAGCAGGGCTGTGAGATATCCCACTGCATCGCTGTTAGTAGCCTTAGTAAATCAATAGGCTCAGGTCCTTAGGCAGGGCTGAGCAGTAACAGTTCTAGGCCCGGCCCTTAGGTCAGGGCAGGGCAGCAAACACAGTAAGTCAATAGGCTCAAGCCCTTAGGCAGGGCTGAGCAGTAACAGTTCTAGGTTTCGGCCTCAGGCCAGGGAAAGGGGCAGTCTGCCACCCCGGGGGGATGCAGGCCCTCCCACTCCACTGTGTCCCAGCCCAGGGCCTTAGCAGCGGCGGGGAGTCACTGCTGTCAGTGGGGATCCAAGCCGCAACACACTGACATTGGTTCTGGCAGTGCTGCAGCCAGCCTGGGGTCGGCTACCCCCGGGCCACTTCCACTCTCCCCCTCATTGAGTACCTGAGTCATCGTATAGGTATACTACAGGGGTAGGCAACCTATGGCACGTGTGTCAGCAGAGAGGTCAACCACCATCGGCTCCTCGGGGTAAGTGTTCACTGGTGGGCTCAGCGGGTCCTTGGGGTAGCGGGCAAGTGGCAGGCTCGGCTCCTCCTCGGGGTAGCGGGAGCGGGGTAAGCTTGACCAGTCCTCCTCGGGGTAACGAGCTAGGGGTAGGCTTGGCCAGGCCTTCCTGGGGTGGTGAGCGAGGGGTAGGCTTGGCCGACCTGGTGCGACGTCAGGCCAGCCGCGACCTTCTGCCGTCTCCCCAGCGGGAGCTCGGGCACAGACGTCTGGTCTCTCTGGTGGCTGGGGCCACACTGCGCTCCACCGGCGAGCTTTTATACTTCCGGGTCTGCACCGTGACCTCTGAGGGGCGGGTGCAGGCCCCGGTGGCCCCGCCCACAGCGAGTTGGGAAAGGTTCATCCTGCAACAGGGCTGTGGGATATCCCACTGCCTTGCTACATGCCTTTATTAAACAAAGCACTAATTTCTGCTTTTTACTCAGTTTTGTCTATCATCCTCCTAATCTCAAATATTTCTAAGGCTGAATAGCTGAGAGTTATAACAAACCAGTTCAAACTATTTTTCAATAGGTATACTACAGGGGTAGGCAACCTATGGCACGTGTGCCGAAGGCAGCACACAAAGCTGATTTTCAGTGGCACTCACACTGCCTGGGTCCTGGCCACCAATCTGGGGGGCTCTGCATTTTAATTCAATTTTAAGTGAAGCTTCTTAAACATTTAAAAAAACGTATTTACTTTACAGACATCAATAGTTTAGTTATATATTATAAAGTTATAGAGAGAGACCTTCTAAAAACATTAAAATGTATTACCGGCATGTGAAACCTTAATTTAGAGTGAATAAATGAAGACTCGGCATACCACTTCTGAAAGGTTGCCGGCCCCTGTTATACTACTTAACAGTATAACTTCCCATTCAGTACTGAATGGAAGTAAACAGCAATGTATGAAGATGCTAGATAGTGATTCATGTTGTGCAGTGTGAAATCTCCTTTCAAAATTCCTTATCATTCATTACCAATTGTGTTTAGAATAATACCACCACCATAATAGTCACAGCTTTGTCTCATCATACCTGAGCTCAAGACAGCATAAGGCTTATGTTTTATATTTAATTTGACTTTTTTGTACATCTTTCCAGATATTTGTTTTTAAAATGAAATATTGCCTAGATTACATATGACAATTCAGTCAATTATTCTCATGATTGAAAACCTAGGTGCATGAAGACTTGACAATGAACCCCTAAAATGATGACCACATGCACATTTACCACTCAAAATATTAGAAATAGTGACTTATTCAGAACAAAGAAAACCAAGGTGCTGACCACTCCTGGTCAATAAAGATTCTATGACATGTTGCTTGTAAGGACAGGGTTGTTAATCCTAACAAATGTAATATATTTGAGTAATAACATTCTGCCTCTATAAAAAGTCCCTATGGTTTCTATGAGATAAGTAGGCTTGGCAGAATTCAATTTTTATGTTTTTATAGTTTTGACAGGTATTTCTATATATATGTTTAAGCATTTATTATAGATGGAAATATTTTTGTGGATTTGTGTATGCATAGTGAAATCGACGTTTACCAACATTTACTGATAAAAATCTAATCTCTCCAACCCTATATTTAAGTGGTTCTTCCATTCTTTTCCTTAAAAATTGTGTAGTGTTGAGATATTGTTAAACAGTTGCTGCTTTCCATCCCACAATGGTGTGAATTGAAGGGAAGCTGAAGTGATTTTTAGATGCAAAATGTTTTGGTATTATTAGGAATGAAAGGCACTACAAATCTAATATTATACTTCATATGTTTTCCAATTAACCCATACTATCTGATGTACTTCTGTCAAGTGGGGAACTGTATGGAAGTCTAAAGAGCACTTAACACAAGATGAAATTCTCCTCCATCTATCAACAGTTTAAAATCTGGAATATAAAAATAAATAGTTATTACAATGAAAACGTGTGTTCTACTACCTCCAATTTCCATAATGGTTGATAACATTTTCATCCTCCCCATCATCCAACTTCATAATCTGGGGAGCATTTTTTACTCCTTTTCCTCCAACATGTAGGCAGGTACTAAATCTTTTTGCTTCTACTTCCACGTTTCCTTCTGATGGCTAACTCATTTTTTAAATATATCCCACCTAGACCTTAGCAATCTTCTCATCTCAGTTTTTCCAAAAAAATGGAGGAGCACAAGATTGGTTTTACCTTTACTGCTACTAGAATAATCCCTCACTTCTTCCCTGTAACCACAACACACTCTTTGAGATGCTTCACTGGCTCCCGCTGCACTGTGCGCCAAGTTCAAACTTCCATCCTTATTTTCAAGGTCCAACATAGTGCAGCCTCTATCTACGTGTCTGATCTGGTCTACTTTTACATTCCCTCTGCTAATTATGCCAGTCTTGATACCCATTTATTCTTATATCCTGTCATGGTAACCCTTATTCTTGGAACAACCTTCTAAAATTTGTCTGTCAAGGCTCCACCATCACCTCATTGAAGTCACTTGAAAATACCCATTTCTGAACATTGCCTACAAGCAGTGTTTGCAATATATTTTAATCATCAAAACTTGTGTATGCCTAAAACCAAGCTTAAGATTGTTACTATGTTTTCCTCACCCCTTCCTTCTGAGTGTAACTCATAACTTCACAAACCTGTCATGCTCACTATTAATACTGTAAGTTCTTTGGAACAGGCGACTCTTCTGTGAAAAGCCTAGCACATTTCTGAGCACTATAAAATAAATAACATCATGTACTATTCTTAGTATTTAATACTACATCACATATATGTACATCTATTCTGTCCCCAACGTGCAGGCACTGTCATTAGCATTATCATTAGGGCCAAACTGATGGATCTGAACTCCTATGAACTCTAGCTATTAGAGGAACATATACCATTGCCCTAGTATGTGGAATGTCAAACTTGCTCAAATATTTGTGACAATAACATAAACCTTAGTCTTATCACAGCTAACAGTTTTGTCTTTTAGCTCAAATGGTAGATGCCTGTGTTTAGTTGGCGGCTGAGTGTGCGTGCCTATGGGTGTCACTGAAAGTGGGAGGTAGACATTGGAGGAGGAGGTTTTGTGGGTGTTGCTGTGGAGGCAGGGAATGTGATTAGAAGAAGGTAATGAGTGTCACTGTTGGGGAGGGGACTGGTTGGAAGGGTTGATGTGTGTTGCTGGGGGCGAGCCATTGAATGGGAGGTGTGTGTGTCCATCTTTGGGGATATAGGACTTTTGTGGGTGGCTTGGTGGGTGTTATTGAGTGAGGCACATAACTGGTAGGGGGAAGCAACTGAGTTTTGGTAGGCTGGTGGGTATGAGTGGGTGAGAGGAGGTTAGGTGGCAAAGTTGGTGGGAGCTGTGGTTAGTTGTAGGGTGGACACTAGGAAAGGGAGGTTATATGGCCAGAGTGTTCCTCGGAGGAAGGGCTGGCAGGTATGAAGAGGTCACTGGAAAGTGGAGGCAGGTAGATGGGAGTGGTGTCACTGCAGGAGAAGGAGTTGGAATATGGTTGGTGTGGAGAGGTTGGCAGATGTCCTGCGTTGCCTGATGTCCCTGAGGTTAAATGGAAGGGCTGGGGGACGTCTATGGCACGGGGTTATTGCGGGTGTCCCAGAGGGGGTGGGGGAGTAACTATGTGGGGTGAAGTGCAGGAATTTAGCAGCTAAGAGGGGATTGCCGCTGATTGCATCACCGCTGCTCAGAGCGTTACTTCTTCGCCGTCCCCGTCTCCACGCTCCCCAAATTGTTATCGGAAGTGACGTCACTTCTCCGGCCTCCAATCAATAATGTCTCCGGGAGGTGGGGCGGGGCGCTAGTTGCCATGGTATCGGACGCTTAGCTCCTTTCTTGCGGTCTTCCTCGACTCGCTAGTGCAGACGCGGCAGGAGCCTCCGCGCCTCGCCATGAGCAGCCTGTCGGCCGGGCGGAAGCTCAGCCTGTCACCGCACATCCTAGAGCTCCTGGCGCTGCCCTGCTGCCTGGAGGAGCTGGAGGCCGACTGCCGGTAAGAGAACCACGGGACGGGGCTGGCACCCTGTGCGGTGAACACGCGGAGCTGGAGGGGGAGCCCAGGCAGGCGGGGGAGCTGGAAGTGTGGGGGGAGCTGGGGCAGCCCAGGCAGGCGGGGGAGCTGGAAGTGGGGGGGAGCTGGGGCAGCCCAGGCAGGCGGGGGAGCTGGAAGTGGGGGGGGGAGCTGGGGCAGCCCAGGCAGGCGGGGGAGCTGGAAGTGTGGGGGGGGAGCTGGGGCAGCCCAGGCAGGCGGGGGAGCTGGAAGTGGGGGGGGGAGCTGGGGCAGCCCAGGCAGGCGGGGGAGCTGGAAGGGGCGGGGGAAGCTGGGGCAGCCCAGGCAGGCGGGGGAGCTGGAAGGGGCGGGGGAAGCTGGGGCAGCCCAGGCAGGCGGGGGAATTAGAAGGGGTGGGGGAAGCTGGGGCAGCCCAGGCAGGCGGGGGAGCTGGAAAGGAGGAGGGGAGCTGGGGCAGCCCAGGCAGGCAGGGGAGCTGGAAAGGAGGAGGGGAGCTGGGGCAGCCCAGGCAGGCAGGGGAGCTGGAAGGGCAGAGGGGAGCTGGGGCAGCCCAGGCAGGCAGGGGAGCTGGAAGGGCAGAGGGGAGCTGGGGCAGCCCAGGCAGGCAGGGGAGCTGGAAGGGCAGGGGGGAGTTGGGGCAGCCCAAGCAGGCGGGGGAGCTGGAAGTGGGGGGGGAGCTGGGGCAGCCCAGGCAGGCGGGGGAGCTGGAAGTGTGGGGGGGAGCTGGGGCAGCCGAGGCAGGCAGGGGAATTAGAAGGGGTGGGGAAAGCTGGGGCAGCCCAGGCAGGCGGGGGAGCTGGAAGGGATGGGGGGAGCTGGGGCAGCCCAGGCAGGCGGGGGAGCTGGAAGGGCTCGGGGGAGTTGGGGCAGCTGAGGTAGGCAAGGGACAGGGCTGGCTCCAGGCACCAGAGCACCAAGTGCATGCCTGGGGTGGTAAGCCATGGGGGGTGGCATGCCGGTCACCGTGAGGGCAGCAGTTAGGCAGCTTTCGGCAGCATGCCTGTGGGAGGTGCGCCAGTCCCGCAGCGTCAGTGGCAATTTGGCGGCGGATACTCCAAAGGCGCAGGACCAGTAGACCTCCTGCAGGCATGCCACCAAAAGCCGCCTGAGTGCCGTGCTTGGGACAACACAATACATAGAGCTGCCCCTGGTGGGGGAGTTGGAAGGGGAGGAGCTGGGCCAGCTGAGGTAGGTGGGGGAGTTGGAGGGGGAGGAGCTGGGGCAGCTGAGGTAGGTGGGGGAGCTTGTAGGGGAAAGCTGGTGGGTGGGTGGAGGGGACTTAAGGACCAAGAAAGGCCAGGGAGACAGAAGGAGAGCATCTGGCTCTTCATTGTGCCAGGAACAACAAGAGCTGATACCTTGTTTGGTGAACGTGGTGCCTTGCTGTGCCTAGCCTTACTCCCTCCAACTGTTGAGTGGGACGTAGGGCACCTTGACACTAGCAATATTTGTACAGTCTATGCTTAAAAAACAGTTGTGAAACTTTAAGAATTAGCCTTGAAGGTTTTTATAAAACAGGAACTGCTTGGTTTTTTGTAATGATCCTCTTTCCAAAGAGCCCCTTCAGGGAATGCACTAACTTGTTTAGTTGGAGTTTCAAGCCAAAGGGTTGTACATCTGTTCTCTGTGGTTGTGAGAAATCCTATCAAATTAAAAATACCAACTAGCTATTTTTAAGCAATACCAATTCACCCTCATGGACCCATTCTTCTAAAATGACAGCTGAAGATTACTTTAAATTATATTAACTCACCCCTATGGACTGTTGTTATGTGACCCAAAAATAGCTTTTAAATCAGTCCTTGGCAGTACGTGACCTTATTTTTACATCTTTGTTTTATAATGCTTTATTCATATTTGTTTAAGATTTAAAAATTTTAAGGAGTTGTGCCTACTATTGCTTGACACCCGTTGCGCAATGTTCCTCAATGTAGCATTATTTTAGTATGACTAAAGAGCTTCTGTGTGTGAGGTAGATACCGTATCTTTTTTTTCCTAAAAGAAAATGAAAATTTTACCCCTCCCCAACCCCATTCTTATGTTCTGATCCTTTCAAATGTCAAAAGATAAGTAGGATCTGACTTAGCAACAGTTAAAGAACATGTGTGATAGGAAGTGTTGCGCAGTGATTCAGTAGGAAGCTGAGTATTGCCGTTTTGGGGCCATCCCATCAAGTCCTGCCTCCAGTAGTGGCTAAAATAATAGTTTATGTTTTTAGGAGACAAAAGTCCTGTAATATGCATTTGACGTCTGAGCAGTGGTGCATGTGGGAGAAGTGTGCATGGTACTCTTTCACCCTGCTCCGGTCCTGATTCTGGATCCCATTAAGATGCTAGTGGGCATTCTGCTGATGGAATGAGTGTTTTGGGCAGTCTTTCAAATATAAAACTGATGTTTTAGCCACTTGTATTGTTGTTTATATATTGAACAGTGCTAGTGTCAAATCTGTTACTCTAAATTCTAGATGAGGGGTTGCGTATGTCACTCAGAATTTGTTTATGTACCTAGGTTTATTGGAATTTTAAGAAAAATGACAAAGCAAAAAGGGGTAATCAGCTGAACAAATAAAATTCAGTTATTCACATCATTCATTTCTGTGTCACTTTTAATACTTCAAGGTTATGATGTTCTGTGCCTGTAAACAAGATGTTTTAAGAGTCGAAAAATGGTTCTCTCTGAATGCTTTCAAACCTGTTCTGAGGCTTTTTCTTTATGAATTAGGTAATTTAAATATAGCCTTTTCTCTAATCTCTACTGATCAGTTTAAGCACCTTTCCAATTAAGGGATAAGTAGCTAAACCTAATAACCAATTTAAAACTAAAAACATTGTCACATCATAAAACTGGATGTCTTACACAGAGTTTTGTGGTAGACTCTTGGTCATACCTTTTGCTTTTCAGCTTCTGTCTTCTGGGATGTTCCGGACTCCTGTGGACTACTTGAGCATATATAACTGTGCTTGTTTCACATTATCTCTCATGGAAATTGTTGAAGAAACTTCTGTTCTTCAACAGTCTATCAGGCAAAGGAGTTGCTACATTTCCAGCTAGAGCTTACTAATCCAAACTTGCCATTTTGTAGAATTTTATTAAGATGACAGTGAGTAGTCATTTTTTAAAACAATGGCGTAGTTAGAGAGAGAGTGGGATTTTCAAAGCTACCTACGTGGTTCAGGCACACAAATACTATTGAAAGCCAAAGGGATTGGTGCACCTATGTTATGTAGGCACTTTTGAAAATCCTGTCCAAAGTTTTAGGTTCATCACTACATACTAAGAATTAATGTGAATTCTTGGAACTGTGAGGGATTGTGTCAGGGAAAATTTAAGAGGAGTTGAATTTGAAGAGTCAGTGTATAACTAAAACAAGATTTCATACTATTTTGAAGGCTGTAATGCTGTTTCATGCAGCAAAAGATTTCTCCTAGTAATATCTTTCTACAGCACCCATGTTGTATTAGCAGACGTGAACAAAAGTTTAGTTTTTTTAAAGTGTTTTTGTTAAACATGAAATAGATTCTTAACTCCATTCACTTGGTTTGAAATTTGATATTTTTTGTAATGCTTTTGAAATAAACAAATGAATTCTTAAATCCAATCTTCACAGGAAGTGGTAACTATCTCAGTTTTACAGATGTGGAAAATGAGACCTGGAAGGGTTAAGTGACTTGTCTTGGGATAGTCAGTGACTAATTCAGAATTAGAACTAGAGTGCTTGACTCTCAATCCCATGGAGAATATGAGACAAAGATTATATGAATTGTCAGAGGCCAAATAATGAGTCCGTGACAGAGCTGGGATTAGCCCTAAAGTTTGTCTGTTGAACATGTTAATAGTACTTGGCATATTATGGTTGGTGGGTCAAAGTGCTTGACAGGCTGATATTTGTAATGGTAACATTGTAAAGAGGATCTCATTTGGAACACTTTCTGGAAGAATGTTGTTCTATTACCCTTTATGAAGGAGAGAGAAAAGACTCCATTCAAACCACTTTGTTAGATACTGTATGAACATGAATAGACTTGGTCCTCCTCTCCCATAGAATTTTAACTGGCAGATTGTTTGTCCTCAGGCTAGCAAATCTTCCCTCCCCAGCCCCTTAATATTTTTAAAGTGACTTGTCCAAGAATAACCTGGATGTCCAATTTGGTTGTCCTTCAAGAATATAATTAGGTTTTTTTCCTAGCATGATTAGCCACATGCACTGCTCATGAAGAGTAGTCTGAGGCTCAACTGGCTAAGTGGCACCAGAGGAGGGATTTAGCAAAGCACTTGAGGCAGGCAGGTGTAACCTACTTGTGTAGTTCAGTGACATTTACAAGGAAATTTTCAGTTCATCCTCAGGTTGGACATAGGAATCAATCAGTGCATCCAAGAATTATTGAAGTGTAGGTCAGCAGGTTGTGAACAAGGCAGCAATTGCATTTCACTTGTCTAAACTGTTTTTGGCTTTCTTGGGATGCGGGACAACAGAACTTGACCTACCCTGTTGTCCCAATAATGTCGAAACATATTTTGACATTTTCAGAACAGAATATTTATATATTTTGTTTCAGAACAACTTTGAGGGTTTTTTAAAATTATTCTAAATAAAATTTAAAATGCCAAAATTGGGATGTAGCATCTAAACAAAACACTTTGACCTGAAATTAATTTTTTTTTCAGAATTTTGTTTTGTGGGAAATTTCAAAATTTATTTTTGTTCTGTCCCAAATAGAAAAAATAGTTTTCCAGGAAACAGAAAATCTAGTTCCTACCCAACTCTAAAATTAAATATGATCTCCTGAACTATATGAAAGATTATTAGTGTTGTGTATAGAAAAATGGTCACAAAATACATTCTTTCCTCTCTGCATTCTCTTCCTATAGTGTTTAAAATAACATTCAGACATAAACAAACTTCAGAACAAACTTAGTATCTGATCAGAAACACTTCTCTTTATGATACAAACATTATAAGGGAAAACAGATTGTAAGTACACTTCTAACTCCATTCTCCCAAATGATACCCAAATGTTATCTTAGATAGGTACCGTAAGTAAAACAATAAGACATATGTCCTTTGGATGATCACTACTGTTTTGAATTTCAGTTCTTAAAGTTAAATTGCCTTACCTGACTAATTAATTTAGTAATCGTTCTTAAATGAAAAAACTTTTTGTTTGTAGGCCTTCCATTTCAGATGACTTAAAAGTAGGCTATTTTATCACAGATCATGCCACTCAAACAGATATCACAGAATTAGTAGAACTAAAGGAGCTTACTACTACAACACAAGCCCTAGTACAGGTAAGAATGCTTCTTGGATATGTCTCAAGATATTCTTCACCATGTTGTAGGACAAATCCTCTGTCAAAGTCATCTTTACCTTTTATGTTATTTTCTGTCCTGTTATGGTTGTTTCATTTAAGCTTACATAAATCTCAGTTCTCTGTTAAAATATGCCAATAACTCACATTTATATTAAATAGGAATAACTGAATAAAAGACTAGACAGTTCGGTTGTACTCACCAGAGTACATATTATATCCATGCGAAGATTGATCAAGCATATATAAAAAAAGGAAAAAGTTTAAACATGGTGAGCAAAAAATGCACATAAGTGAAGACTTTCAGACTTAAACAGTAAACTTTATATTAATGCCCAGCACGCTAGAAGAGAAGTTTAGCACTGGAATAAATAGGCCCAGCTCCATTAATGCTACCTATGAATTTGGCTATGTATGTATGTATATACAGGAAAGTAGCTTGTGTAAAATAGTGCAATACCCTTACTTTAAAAAGATTATGTATAAAACAATTATGTGATGAATTAAATAGGAATATAATATTCAAATCAACTAGGTAGAGAAAGGTTGGTTGTAACTAAGGTCTTTTTTCAGTTTGCTACTGTGATTTTGTTAGAAGCATCAAGAGGCTTAAAAAGAAGATATTTGGATAAAAGCATTTAATATTGGATTAAAACAAGCCCGTCTCTAACAAATTCATGACTAACGAACCCATACTACAAAATAGAATGAAGAAAGTTACTGAGAGATCCCTATTTTTTTCACATTTTTCATTCGTTTAAAATGCTACAAATTTAAAATGGAGGGAAGGAGATACTTTATAATTAAGGCTGCGGGTCTGTCACGGAAGTCACAGATTCCATGACTTTCCAGGACCTCCATGAGTTCTGCAGCAGCAGTGGGGGTTCTGGGGCTGTGTGCCGCTGCCCACTCCCTGGGTCGCACTGGCAGCAGACCAGGGCATGTGCCGATGCCTCCCCCACCCCCAGCAGCTGCAGGGTCCTGGGCTGCCCACTGCCGCCCGCCCTCCACCCACAGCACCCCTGGGCTACCCCACCCCTGAGCAACCCACCCACCTCCTACCCCCTTCCCCAGAGCACCCAGGATTTAGTCAGGGGTATATAGTACAAGTCATAGACAGGTAATGGGCCATGAATTTTTGTTTAGTGCCCATGACTTGTTTATGACTTTTACTAAAAATACCTATGACTAAAACATAGCCTTATTTATAATACAATGCATTAACCTGCTGTGGTTATTGCGGAAGATTATTGCACCAAATAGCCGATAAGTTTTAAAATGATTTTATACATGCTTTGCTCATATTTTGATCAAGTCTGTTTGTGTTTCTGATTGAAATAAACAATTTCTTTCTTACATGAAAACTAAGGTGCATAGCATGTGAGTGCTTTTATAATACCACTGCCGCAACTTTTAGTTGTAACCCTCTTATTCTCCTGGTCTTCACTGGGTTCTTCTGACATTCAAAATGTTAACTTTTTTATTAAGTAATAGTGTTCTTTAGTCAGTCAACTGAATTATCACAATCATGCCTTCTTGCAGTGCTTAAAATGCAAGAACATAAATAAGAACATAAGAATGGCCATATGGGTCAGACCAATGATCCATCTAGCTCATTATCTTATCTTTTGACAGTGGCTGGTGCCAGGTGCTTCAGGGAATGAACAGAACAGGGCAGTTATCAAGTAGTGTAGAAGTTCTATTACACTGTTTTAAATACAAATTATTTGATTCCATGAGTATTTATTCATTTTAAGAGGAGGTTAAAATTAATTACTCACTGTCATCCTTGGGCTTTTGTGGCTCTGTTCTCTCTCAATTCTTCTAAATTTTGGATCATTCCTTGAGAGTCTCATTCAGTGGAACTTCCTCCTTTTCTTCTCTTTCTTTCTGTTCAAACCCCTTAGGACTCCATTCTTGGTCCCCTCCTCCTTTCACTCTGTTTGTGTGACCTCAGCTGCCAGCTAGGATTTGACTGTCATCTTCTTGCTGATGATTCATAAATACAACTCTCTATTTTGAATTTATCTCCTTCCATCCAAACTAAACTCTTAGCCTGTCTTTCTGACATCTCCTAGTGTGTGTCCAGCTAACAAATTAAACATAACATGACCTAAACTGAGCTCCTGATCTTTCCTCCAGAGCCCTCTCCACTCACTCCTTTCTCTATCACATTAGACAACATCACCATATTCCCTTTTGTTCAAGCCCTTAATGTATTGGCTTTTGCTTTGGCTCAGGCCTTTTCCTTTGATCCATACAGCAGAGGGGGGTGGGGCACAGAAATGGGAGAGGGAGTGGGAGCAGGAGCTAGTGCTTCTGCAGTGGAAATATTGTGAGGGCTCCTTTCCCATATAAAAACATACATGTGTGAAGGGGTGGCTGTGAAAGTGGGACCTGGAGGAGCTGAAGTGGCCACCTCAGTGCCTAGGATTGCGCCGGAGACCAGGAAGGAACAGCTGGGACCCACTTCCCAGCCTGGAGTTCGCTGCCCACTCCCATCCCCCACAGAGTTTCAGTAGCTCTCTTTAATCCCACTCCTATCCCTCCGCCCCACCACTGACAGAGAGCGTTCACTCCCACCACCCCTCCCACACACATCCAGGCCACTTCTAAATCTTACAGCTTCTTGCACAGTATCTACAAGAGCTGACCTTTTCTTCCTGCACACACTGCCAACATTATTTCCCAAGTCCTGATCATGTAGCACCTTGACTACTGCAATCTCCTTCTCTTTGGCCTGTAAGTCTACAGTCTCAGCTCTCTCAGGTCATTCAAAATGCAATCACTAAGATCAACTTGGCTCATTGCTCCGATGGTATCATCCCCCCTTTTCATTGAATCCATAATGCTAATTTCTTATCCTTACTTTCAAAGCATTTGACAATTTAGTCTTACCCTTCCTGTCCTCCTCTAAATCCTTCCTCAAAACTCATCTCTGCCTTAGGGCATACAGAAAACTGCAACCTAATATGGCTAAGCTGTGGCAAGTTTTGACCACAGCTATGGAATGGCAAAAAATGGCATACATTTTATTACATTTGGTACCCTGTCTTCCCCACCATCTATTGTGGCCTTCTTGTTTGTTTCATTCCCCTATTATAACTTGTCTTGTAGACTGGAAGCTCTTTGAGGCAGGAGCTGTTATTTAATATGTTGTGCATACCACTGTGGGATCCAGCCTGGCTGTGACTTTTAGGCACTATGACAAAATAAATGTTGTTGTTAATAATGTTGTATCTGCAATTATACTAGTATAGGTAGGATATATGATTAATATTAGGGCCTAGATCCACGAAAGGACTTGTATGTCTCACTTAGGTGCCTAAGTCCAAAATTTAAGTACCGCTGAGATCCTTAAAACCCCTGTTCAGCTGCTGTCTAACTCCTGGAGGTGCTTAAAATTCCTGAGTGCCTAATTTTTTTTTTCTTTAAAAGTCCCAGGAGTCTAAGTTTCTGCATGCACCCAGATGCCTGTCATTTCTAACCCTCAGTGCTATCCTCTAACAGGTGAAGATAGGTGTTGCCCTGCCTATCCCGCCAGTAGGTGTTCTCAGAGCATGCCTAATTCTACCCGAAGTGCAGACATATAATTGCAGTGTTATGAATCTGATTCTTCCATACTATAAGGTGCTTACAGTATTGTTGATGCCAGTCTTTTCTTTTTAACATCCCACAGTAATGATCATATGATGCAATGATCATGTTCATGATAAAGCATGTGACAGAGATTCAGTGGTGACATTGAGAATACAATACATAATTTATGTTTTCATAACTGTTTATAATTTGTGTGTTACCCTACAGAGACAATTACAGTTTGCTTTATGTAACTAAGTTGATTGATTTTTTTCAATAAGTTTTCCGATAGAGTATTTTGTAATCTCTGTTCAGAAGGATGCCAAGGTATTTCAGTCAACAAAGTTGCCACTCATCCAGTGTCTTACATAAAAAGAATCATTAAAGCACAAATACTTTCTGATTAGTTTATTTTGTATCAGCATGGAAGATTATAGAAAAAATGTCCTTTGTAGTGTATATGTAATATCAGTCTTTACATTTTTAGTTCACTGACTCCATCCAGCAAGATTTTATGATCTATAAAAATATCCTTCAAGCACAGTATGAGGAAAAAATCCAAGAGCAGGCTTCGAATCTCTGTAGGCACATAAATGACAGACTGAGAGACATAGAAGCTTTTCACAAACAGGTACAGAATAACCTATTTAAAATGTCAATTTTTCATTCATTTACCCTCCATATTTGGGCAGATTATTGATATGTAACAGTATAAGATAAAATTAATCCACAAATACGTTGATTAATATGTATATGGATTTCCAAAGATTTGCAGCATAAAGTAGTGGGTAGTTATATGGAAAACATCTACATATAAACATATGTAAAAATGTTTACAAAAAATCTTAACATTTAGTAACAAACATCTGCTATAACAGTGAGAACTTTCAACATTAATGTCCTTTTAATGTATAGGTCTAAGATTTTAATCTACCTCTTTTCTCATGTGTTTATAAAGTCCAGGCAATTCTTTATGTATTATCTTCCAAAATAAATGCTTTAACACTCTTTTTGTTAACAAACGAAACTAATTGCCAATGTCCTAGTGCTTATGGAGAACTGTACAGTAACTGTCCAGTGCATGCTTAGGCATGGGAAGACAGCAGTAGAGGAAGGGGGTTTAGTTTTAAGCTCCCAGATATCAGTATGAACAATAAATAATAAAACACTTTTAAATTTGAGAAATGTGTGGAGTTCTCTTTTTAAACATTTTCAGATGTATATAGTTGTTGTACGTATTTTAAATATATTGGTTGCATTTCGAGTATTTCCTTTGGAAAGATTTAGTAATCGTAGTTTGTTTCTTTTCAACAGCGTGGATGTGTCTAAAGTATTTTGGAACCCATTTATATAAAAATGTATGCAGAACAATTATTTAGCCAAAGATGGAAATGAGAGATTGTTATACACCAGTAATATAAATAACAAAGGGAGAGAAAAGTTATAGGGGAACTGGCTCATTAACTTTTCTCCCAGAACAGAGGATTTGGACAACATTTTGATTTTGTTCAGTGGAAAAACAATAAGAACTAATGTTTTTCTTAAAGTACAATATAGCTGTGTTTCAGTAATCCATTAAAAATTTGAATTCCAGAAAGAAGTCAAAATTCGACAAAGCTACCAACAGCAGCTATGTGATGCACTTGCTGTTCTCAGGGTAGATTATGAGGTAGGTTTTAACTATAATTATTTTTTTCAGTATAACATTGATTTGAAGAGTGGTATAATATGTTATTGACAGGCTACAGAATTTTGAGTGCTGGTGCATTGTCAAAGCTGAAAAAAATAGGCTATGATACAGCTGTTCGGTGAATTTGTCATATTAAGATTAAGCATTCCAAAAACAATATATTGAATAGGAAAAGAAAAAATGAACATAATGTAAAAATATTTTTATAACTTTAGCAACCACAATTAGTTCCTCTGCTACTGAAAAGCCTGACCTTGCATTGACTTCAAGTTACACAACTAATGCAGAATTGGGCCCAAATAGTTGGTTAGAGCTTAATCCTGCAAGCTTCTGAGGATTGAAGAAAAAGGTCTGAGAAAATCAGGGTAGCCTCTTAAAGGATGGAATCTTTGGAAAACCAGCTTTAGCTTAAATTCACAAAATGAATATATCTTAAAAAAGAATAATTAAAATTATTTAAATCTTTAACATATTGTGCCTTCCAATAAATAAAGTTCAGATTCTTCCATTTTTACAGCCTATTAAATTGGCTTTTTAACCACAGATCAGAAAAGAAAAATCAGTGCATGTGAATGAAAAGAAAAATCCACTGTATGACTAGCTCTGTTACATAATACAAGTTTGATAATCGGAGAAAATATTGTATGTGGTGCATCAGATAAATTAAAAGCTTCCTGGTGAATTTTGCAGTGTTGTAGCTGTGTTGGTCCCAAAATATTAGAGAGACAAGGTAAGTGAGGTAATATCTTTTATTTTGTCCTATTACTGCAGAGGTGTAACAGGCCACTTCACGTTGAATGGTTTCTTACAATATGCATTAACTACTTATGCTAAACAATGTGTTCCACCTTGTATTTAATTATGATACTCTGAGTACCTTTCCCAGACCTGAATAAGACCCTATAAAGTTAAAAAGCTTGTCTCTTTCATCAACAGAAGTTGCTCCAATAAAAGGTATCACCTCAACAACCTTGTCTCTTTTGGTGCATTTTGTAATTCCACTTACAAACAGTCCTTGCAGACAAAGTGGTGACTGACCATAAGTAACCTAAATCAATTTTTTTCTGAGAGATGAAACTTGGGGGTATGCATGACAAATCAGGCTCCTTAAAGGGATACAGTAGTCTGGAAAGGTTGGGAGACCTTGACCTAAATGACATTCTTCTGCCCTCTAGATACTGTAGTTAAAGAGCTGAGAGATCAAAAGAATTCTCATTTCACAAATTTCTAGATGTCATTTTACCAGTAAGAATAATTCCTGCCAGGAAATTATTGAACTTTGATTTGCAGATAAAGAAAAAATTTAAATGTGATTTTGCATCATTACAGAAAACAATGTCACTATTTTCAAATTCTTTTTTATGATTGCTTTCCTACTGATGTGGGTAGGACAATATTTTTAACTATAATTGTTTATTTTGTATATTAGTACATATTTATGCACAAAATAGCATAGTCAGGTGCAGGTGGATAGCACAAGTGGATAGCATAGCACAGGGAGCATCGTAGCAAACAGTAATGGAAAACAATCTGGAAAAGGCAAATTTTGAGGAGGTATTTAAAGGGGAGGAGGAAGAATGTATGGTTACAAGAGGATGAAGACTCTTCCAGGCTTATAGAGGGACATGGAAAACTGTGCAGTTGTGAATGAAATCAAGTCATTTAGGAAGTGGAGTTTACAGAGAGTAGGACAGAGGAAGGTGAAGAGGAGGAAAGAAGAACAGCCATAAAGAGAAGCGGAGATCCAAAATCCTGAGAATGAGACATTTGAATATGATGTGAAAGGAGACACAAACTTGGAACATGAGAAGATGTTTGCATCAGTGGGTTGGATAGCTTAAAGGGAAGCAAGTGGAGAATCAGGGATCCAGCCAGGAGGGAGGAAGCTATGTTAGTGGAATTTTTAGCAGTGGGAAAAAGATAACTGTTGTAGAGATAGAAGTGACACAATTTAGCAACAGCCTGGATATTTTAAGGTGGAGTAGAGACAACGACAGTTTGTGTCTCTCCTGCACCATGTCTGGACAATAACATGAGGTGCCGTCATCTGAAAAATGAAACTGCTACGAAGTCAAGTACAAAATATTTCAAGTTTCTACAAGAGCCACAAAATCTTCCCTAATGGTGATTTCAACATGGCAGTTTTAAGCAGTTCCAACCTTGCCTTCTAGAGGTGCTTGAAAAGAATCCTCTTTAAAGTACTATATTTTATGGACTGTCTGAACAGAGATTTGAAAAAGAATCTCCATTTTTAGTGAAACGCACTTATAGCTATTTTTTTGGGAATTGTTCCTTCTGAGAGAGCGTGTCCATAGCGATACTTAGTTTTCTGTCTCAGATCTTTATTTTGAACATATTTACCGCTGTGCTTAAATTTTTTTTTTTTAAACAACAATCCTTAATATGAGGTACTAGCAGTTGTGCTGTCTGAAAGTGTGTTTCAAAGAGATGATGGGCACAAGAATCTTTGATTAAACTAACCAAGGATCAGTTGTGCTTTAAAAGTGATGGCACTATAAGAAGTTAATGCAAATCCTTTGGAACTCTATGCCCTGGTCTACAATACAAGTTTAGGTCAAATTTAGCAGCCTTAGATTGATTTAACCCTGCACCCATCCATACGATGAAGCCATTTTTGTCGACTTAAAGGGCTCTTAAAAATTGATTTCTGTACTCCTCTCCGACGAGGGGATTAGCACTGAAATCGACATCGCCGGGTTGAATTTGGGGTTAGTGTGAACACATTTCGATGGTATTGGTCTCTGGGAGCTATCCCAGAGTGCTCAATTGTGACTGCTCTGGACAGCACTTTCAACTCAGATGCACCTGCCAGGTACGCAGGAAAAGTCCCGGGAACTTTTGAATTTCATTTCCTGTTTTGCCAGCATGGCAAGCTGATCAGCACAGGTGACTGTGCAGATCTCATCAGCAGAGGTGACCATGGAGTCCCAGAATTGCAAAAGAGCTCCTGCATGGACCGAACGGGGGGTACTGGATCTGATCACTGTATGGGGAGACGAATCCGTGCTATCTGAACTCCGTTCCAAAAGACACAATGCCAAAATATTTAAAAAATTCTCTAAGAGTATGAAGGACTGAGGCCATAACACAGACCCACAGCAGTGCCACGTGAAACTTAAGGAGCTGAGGCAAGCCTACCAAAGAGGCAAATGGCCACTCTGGGTCAGACCTCCAGACATGCTGCTTCTATGATGAGCTGCATGCAATTCTAGGGAGTGCCCCCACCACTACCCCACCCTGTTCATGGACTCCTGCAAGGATTTTGGGGACGAAGATGACGAGGAGGAGGAGATTGAAGATAGCACACAGCAAGCAAGCGGAGAAACTGTTCTCCCCGACAGCCAGGAACTGTTTATCACCCTGGAGCCAATATCCTCCAAAGGCGGGCTCCCGGACCTTGAAGGCGGAGAAGGGACCTCTGGTGAGCGTACCTTTGTAAATATAATACATGGTTTAAAAGCAAGCATGTTTAATGATTAATTTTTCCTGAAGACTTGGGATGCATTCGTGGCTACTGGAAAAGAGAATTGTGTGTGGTGGGGAGGCGGTGTTAGTTGGGTTTCTGCTGCTCAACTGTGAGAGTGGCTCTCATCTTGGTATTCTGGCACTTAAGGGCAGGGGAAAGCAAGTCACAAAGTTCCATGAAAGTGCCCTTATGCATGCAAAAGTTTCGCAGTCACTGGGAATAATCCCAGACCTGCAATGCTATGCAGTCCCACCAGTCTGTGCTTGTCTCCCGGGCCCAGAATCAGCGTTCCACAGCACAAACCTACCCCATTACCACCATGATGTCCACATTGCCAGGGCCCGTGCTTTGAGAGAAGTCTGTGTCCATATCCTCATCACGCTCGTCACCACGCTGCCATCACCTTCTCACCTGCTTTTGCAGGTTCTGGTTTTGCATATACTGCAGGATAATGCGTGAGGTGTTTACAACGGTGATAACTGCCATGGTGATCTGAGTGGACTCCATGCTTGCTGTGGTATGGCGTCTGCAGGAGAGCAGAGTTGCAGCAGACGCAGTGGATGACAGAATAGATATTTATAGAGAGATACAATGAGAATAGATATTTATAGACACCGAGAGGACCTGCGAGGTGGATTCAGGAGAGCAGAGTTGCAGCGGAAGCGGGAGCCCATGACAGCCGACGTGGAGAAATTCACTATTGATCGAGACAGGAGAGCAGAGTGGTAGCGGAAGCCACGGATGACAATGGTCATATAGAGGACCTGCGAGGTGGATGCTATGAGAATAGATATTTATTCTGCACAACGAGAGGACCTGCGAGGTGGATTCATGGCACCAGGAGAGCAGGAGAGGAGAGTGGCAGCGGAAGTGGCAGATGACGACGGTCATATAGAGGCAGATGCTACAAGAATAGATATTTATTCTGAACGATGAGAGGACCTGCAAGGTGGATTCATGGCACCAGGAGAGCAGAGTGGCAGCAGAAGCGGTCGTTCAATGATGATGGTTAGCAGTCCTACTGCACCGTCTGCTGAAAGCAATATGACACCCGCACGACAAAAAGGCACAAAATGATTGTCTGCTGTTGCTTTCATGGAGGGAGGAGCGAATGATGACATGTACCCCCAAACCACCCGCGACAATATTTTTGCCCCATCAGGCATTGCAAGCTCAACCCAGAATTCCAATGGGTGGCGGAGACTGCGGGAACTGTGGGATAGCTACCCGCAGTTCAACGCTCCAGAGTGCATCCAAAGTAGCCATGGTACTTTGGATGCACTCCGCCGACTTAATGTGCTGAGTAGGAACACACACAATCGACTGTATAAAATCGCTTCCTAAAAAATCGACTTCTATAAATTCTCCATAATTTCATAGTGTAGACATACCCTATGTCAAAGAGCAAGAGTTACTTTTAACTACCACCTATTGGGTAATAATTACGGCTGTCAAGTGATTAAAAAAATGAATCGTGATTTATCACACTGTTAAACAATAATAGAATACCATTTAGTAAATATTTTATACATTTTCAAATATATATATTTTAATTATTACATAGACTACAAAGTGTACTATGCTCATTTTATATTTATTTTTTATCTATTTGCACTGTAGAAAAACAAAAGAAATAGTATTTTTCAGTTTACCTAATATAAGTACTGTAGTGCAATCTCTTTATCATGAAATTTTAATTTACAAATGTAGAATTATATACAAAAAAACCTGCATTTAAAAATTAAAACAATGTAAAATTGTAGAGTCTGCAAGTCCACTCAGTCCCTCATCTTGTTCCGTGAGGCACCCAGACAGATGAGTTTGTTTACACTTGCAGGAGATAAGGCTGCCCGCTTCTTGTTTACAATGTCACCTGAAAGCGAGAATAGGCATTCTCATGGCAATTTTGTAGCCAGTGTCGCAAAGTACAGAAGCTCCTTGACATTTGCAAGTGTTCCATTCTGGAATGCTTGCGTTTAGTTAAATTTTGTGTAAATCAGGAACGTATTTCCGACAATTACGCCAAAAAAAAAAAAAAGCTACAGAACTTTTTCTGTAAATGCGGATTTCCGTAAGTTGGGTTTGCGTAACCCGGGGAGCGTCTGTATTTGTGCCAGATATGCTAAAGATTCATATGTCCCTTCATGTTTCAACTACCATTCCAGGGAACATGTCCATGCTGATGATGGGTTCTGCTCGATAACAATCCAAAGCAGAGTGGACTGATGCATGTTCATTTTCATTATCTGAGTCAGATGCCACCAGCAGAAGGCTGATTTTTCTCTTTTGATGGTTTGAGTTCTGTAGTTTCCATATAAGAGTGTTTCTCTTTTAAGACTTCTGAAAGCATGCTCCACACCTCATTCCTCTCAGATTTTGGAAGGCACTTCAGATTCTTAAACCTTGGGTTGACTGATGTAGCTATCTTTAGAAATCTCACATTAATGCCTTCTTTGTGTTTTGTGAAATCTGCAGTGAAAGTGTTCTTAAAACAAGCAACGTGCTGGGTCATCATCCAAGACCAAAATAACATGAACTATATGGCAGAATGTGGATAAAACAGAACAGGGGACATACAATTCTCTCTCAAGGAATTCAGTCACAAATTTAATTAACACATTTTTTTTAATGAGCGTCCTCAGCATGGAAGCATGTCCTCTGGAATGGTGGCTGAAGCATGAAGGGGCATATAAATGTTTAGCATACCTGGCACGTAAATACCTTGCAATTTTGGGCACGAAAGTGCCATACAAATACCAGTTCTCACTTTCTGTTGACATTGTAAATAAGAAGAGGGCAGCATTATCTCCTGTAAATGTAAACAAATTTGTTTGTCTTAGCGATTTGCTGAACAAGAGATAGGACTGAGTGGATGTGTAGGCTCTGAAGTTTTACGTTTTAGTTCTGAGTGCAGTTACATAATAAAAAAAAATCTACATTTGTAAGTTCCACTTTCATGACAAAGAGATTGCACTATAGTACTTGTATGAGGTGAACTGAAAAATACTATTTCTTTTGTTTATCATTTTTACAGTGCAAATACTTGTTAAAAATAATATATATTTTGTTTTCAATTACAGGACAGAATACAATAATATATGAAAATGTAGAAAACATCCAAAATATTTAATGCATTTCAATTGGCATTTTATTGTTTACCATGACAACAGTGATTGAAACTGTGATTAATTGATTAATTTTTTTAATCGCAGTTAATTTTTTTGAGTTAACTGAGATTAATCAACAGTCCTAGAAATAATGTGATTGTCCCTCATGTTGTCCTGTGACAATCCAGCATGTTAAAACAGTATTATACAGGCTATCAGAAGTAACAGAGTTACAAGATTTTGTTATCCATAAAGTATACCAAGGAAGTCCTCACCGTAGGACTGACACAAATGAGTAAATGCACAGCTAACATGAATTAGAATCCTACTAAAATGTTGGCCGACAGCCACCATTGAGCATTCTTCATAAAATGACATTTATTGCATAGCTAGCATTAAAATAGTTGTACATTTAGAATTTTTAAGTGTTGATTTCAATATTTGAATTGTTTATCAGTAACAATGGCAAAAATGTGACCATATAATTTTAATTTCACAGGTCGTTAGCACTACCATACTGATTTCTTTTAAAAATTCCCTCCACTCCAACTTCAGAGCAGGTTTAATTGGCACAACTAGGTTATTTTTGGAATATTGCCAGAACATCGATGTCTTTAAATCTTTGATGTCTGGTCATGATCCATTTGCTGGTGGTGGTGTTTTGAAAGAAAAATTGTCTCTTTATGTCCAGATATGATGAAAGTGTTTAACGTTATTTTGTAGTAATTATATTCTTAGTTCTTTTTATATTTAAACTTTAAAGCAAAAGAAATTGCATTTCTGAGCATTCTAGACAAAATTCAAACCCGTGGGTGTTATCAGGTATGAAACTTTCTGCATTTCTTGCCTCTGTTAGCCTTCACTTTTCTGACTACCTGACATTTTCCCAGATCTCTGACTCATATTATTTTTGTTGCTTTCTGTTAATCTATGTTTGCTTGATTACACACATCAAATCAATTCAAAGCTGAAAATCTTTAGTATTTGTACAATGTACATAGTCTGGTTACTGTCATTCAAGTTTGAAAAACATTAATTTGCATTTTTCCCTTAATTAGTGAGATGTGAAGATGTATAATTTCTCTTCATGATTAACTGATCAGATCTACTTTCATCTAAGCTTATTGCTTATCTTAGTGAGATTGTGTTCACAATTAGAAACAGAAAGTTCAGGATTAATGTATTAATCAAGCACTTATGCTTAAAATATAGTATTTGGTAGTAAATTGTGTAGTGAAGGTTGCAGAACAGTTTTGATGATAAACCATTGTCTTCACATTTCAGAATTTTCTGAAAAGAAAAATCTGGATTGATATCTTTTCTGCTTGGTCTTTGATCAAAGGAGAATCTTTTTGTTGTTGTTTGTTTTGGTTTAAGATTTGAGCAAGATCCTTTTCAGATGCTTTTGAGGATAAGAAAAATATGTTTTCCCATACAAATGCTTAAGTTTTAAATGGCTGAATTTTGCAGCTTGAATCTTTAATAATCCTCATTGAAGAACATATCAATAATCCAATTAGAAAACAAGATTGGTAGAATATTACTGAAGTTATCAATGATTGTCAACATTAACCTTAGCACAATTTTCAAAGAAACTGTTCTGTAGGGAACAGGGCTTAGGCACTCAATTAGGATATTGATAAAATATATTCTCCAATGTGAAAATTATCGAGGAACTAAATATAGATTATCTGGTGCAGACTATTACAATGGATCTGAAAAAATGGACAAATCTCCCTCTTTCTTAAAATGAATAGCCTGCCTTCTTTACACCTAGCACAAGTGTTTCCATAGAAATTCCAGCCTCTAGTCTTTAATAAACATAATTAAACTTTTTTACCCATTTTAAGATTTTTTTGTGGTTTTTTTTATGGCAACAGGAAGAAGTTCTTGTGAAATTTGACACTTGCACAAAACAAAAGATGGCTTAATTTTTCCAACCCAAAAAGGGAGTGCCTTCCCACCTGCATAGTTGGAGGTTGAAATCAAGTTGGAACAAAAATGAACAGTAATTCACAGGTCACCTCTGTTGGGAAATCTTTCAGGCCCAGTACTGTTGGGGCTTTGTGTGGGCACAGCAATCCCCTTGCATGCCGTCAACTGGAGGATCAGTGGTGAATTCCTGTGCATATTGAAGTCAAATGAGAGGTTTTGGGGTTTTTTTTGTTAACTTCAGTGGGGTCAGGCTTTCATCCATGGTCCTCATTTTGCACAACGGACCAGATACACAAGAGGATGTATACCCACCCTCCAATGCCAGGGAATACAAATACACAGTGAAGAAATAAAACAAATGTAAAATACAGTGGGTGAAATCTGGGCCCCATTGCATTTAGTGGGAATTTTGCCATTGTCTTCAATGAAGGCTAGGATTTCAGCCAGTGTAAAATATCCTCTCTCTTTAGTCTTTTGGATATTCCATAGTCTTCAAGAGGAATCAATTCCATCTAGAAAAAATAGGCAATAAAAGATATATTTCAGTATAATTTTTTTTAAATCAGGAGAAAAATGTTTATTTTAAAAAAATCTAAAATGTAAAGGAACAGAATTCCAAACTATGGAAATTTTTATTGTATACAAGCTAAGGTATTTATTAGAGCTGGTCAGAAAATGGAATTTCTGTCCTGCAGGAAATTCCAACATTATAAATTTTGTATTTGTCCCAAATTGGGACAAAAAGTCAAAATTTTGAAATTCTTTGCAAAATAGAAATTAAAAAAATACACTTTGGAAATGTCAGAATATTTTGTTTTGATATTTTTGATCAAAACCAAATATTTTAACATTCCCAAAATTGAAATGTTTCATTTTGGTTTGTTTAAATGCCCCCAAATTTTTCATTTTGAGTAATTTCATATTAAATTGTGTTTCCCTAGGATGTGCACATTGTCTTATGGGAGTTGTAGTTTAAGCCCCTATCCTGCCCTAGGGGTCAGTCTCCTTGGCAAGACTGTCTCCCATTATGCAAGTCTGGGATTGAGCTGCATGGTGCATCATGGGAGTTCTATGACTGGGTTCATTTTGGAAGATGTAATCAGGCTAGGGAGCCTGGCCCATAGGAGGCAATAAGGGCTGGAACTACAGCTCCCATAAGACAATGCACACATGCTAGGACAGGGGTAGGCAACCTATGGCACATGTGCCAAAGGTGGCACTTGAGCTGATTTTCAGTGGCACTCATACTGCCTGGGTCTTGGCCACCGGTCTGTAGGACTCTGCATTTTAATTTAATTTTAAATGAAGCTTTTTAAATATTTAAAAAATCTTATTTACTTTACATACAACAATAGTTTAGTTTTATATTAAAAGAGACCTTCTAAAAACATTAAAATGTATTACTGACACATGAAACCTTAAATTAGAGTGAATAAATGAAGACTCGGCACACCGCTTCTGAAAGGTTGCCAACCCCTGTGCTAGGATAATGCAGTTTAATGTTAAAGTGACTTGAAACAAAGCATTTTAGTTCATTTCAACAAATCAAAATATTCCAATTTGGGACAAATTGACAATAAATATTAGAGGTGGTTGGGAATTCTACATCTGAATGGTTTTCCAATGGAAAATGCATTTTCTGTAAAAAATGAAATTTTCTGCAGGAAAATTTCGATTTTTTGCCTCAAATTTACAATTTTCCATCAGGAAAACTGATCCAATGAAATATATTTCAAACACCCATTTAATCCTTCTAATCCTTTATCATTACATCCCATAAAAAGGAAATTTGGTACGGTTTGTGTCACACAGTAGTATCATATTTTGAAAAAAGAAACTCTGATTTTTATAGATAAGAAAATATAGCAAAAACATATTGCAACTCTATTCCAAGATAGAATGAAGCAGGCCTTAGAAGGAATGCATATATTTAATACATTTACAATAAGCAAGTTAAGGTACAGAGTTAAACATTGTTCATAGATGTGTGATATGTGTGATCTCTTTGTATTGAATCCCTCCCCCCACTTCAGAAGAAAAATTGGAATTGCTAATCTTTTCTGCAGCTTGTCTTTTTCCTCTCATCTACAACTTCTGGAGGGAGATGTGCTGCTATTAGCCTCATTTTTTAAACTATTTTCTCTGGACCCAAAGAAATTAAACAGATGTATATGTTCCCCAAGAAAACCTGGAAACATATAACCTTTTTTAATTGATTTTAAAAAATAAAATATATTCTAAATTACTGGACTTCAGGCACTACCCCCTACACTTGAGCCATATATTGCATTAAAATGTATCTCCCAGTATATACAACAGGAAGAAACGCTTCAAAAATAACTGTTTTAAATTTCTTCAAGAAACAAAAATAACTACCTTTTGCTATAATAGCACTTCATACTCTGCAGCTTGTAGCACTACTGGTGAACCACATATGATAATGAATAAGGCTATGTTTTACTAAAAATACCTGTGACTAAAAGTCATGGACTGGTCACGGGCAGTAAACAAAAATTCGTGGCCCATGACTTGTCCATGAATTTTACTATATACTCCTAATTAAAACTTGGGCCGAGGGGGGCAGTGGGTGCCCTGGGAGGGCAGTCCAGGGGTGCCATGTATACTGGGAGGTGGCCTGGGACCCCAGCTGGTGCTGAGGGGTGGGGAGTGGCATGGCTGGCAGGCTCCCTACTTGGCTCCACATGTACCAGTAGCTCCTAGGGGGAAGGGCAGCTGGGGGGGCTCCACGTGCTGCTCCTGTCACAAGTGCCAGCTCTGCAGCTCCCATTGGCCGGGAATCGCAGCCAATGGGAGCTGCGGGGATGGCACCTGCAGCCATGGGCAGTGTACGGAGCCCCCTGACCCCTCCACCTAGGAGCTGCATGGATATGCCAGTAGGAACTAGGGAAGGCCCTCCCCAGGTAAGTGCAACCCCAGGCTTGGGCCCCCTCTCACACATCCAAATTGCTGCTGCTGGCCCAGGGGCTGCCCAGCTCAGGCAGCCCCTGAGCCAGCACCAGCTGCTGCAGAAGTCACGGAGATCATGGAAAGTCCCAGAATCCATGACCTCTGAGACAGACATGCAGCCTTAATGATGAATATTATTATTTTGTTGTCATTAAATTCCACTTTAAGTTTACAAAGCAGATTAAAGCATATTAGAGAAGAGACTGTTTTGCCCTTTATTCTCCTTAATGTGAAAAATTAAGGACATAAGAACTACAATACTGGGTCAGACCAATAGTCCATCTAGCCCGGTATCCTGTCTCTGACAGTCGCCAGTATCCTTGCAGCAGAGACAGTGAGTATGGAACAGGGCAGTTGGAGTAATCCACCCCTGTCTTCACCTCACGGCTTCTGGCTGTCAGAGGTTTGTTAATGCAATGAGCAACAAAAATGTTTCAAGGTCTAGAAAACATGCCCTGTGGGGGAAGATTGAAAAGATTGGGTATGTTTAGTCTGGAAAAGAGAAGACTGACAGGGAACGTGATAACAATTTTCAGGTACATAAAAGGTTGTTACAAGGAAGAGGAAGAAAAATTGTTCTCCTTAACCTCTAAGGACAGGACAAGAAGCAATGGGCTGAAATTGCAGTAGAGGAAGTTTAGGTTGGATATTAGGAAAAACTTCCTAACTGTCAGGGTAGTTAAGTACTGGAATAAATTGCCTAGGGAGGTTGTGGAATCTCCATAATTGGAGATTTTTAAAAGTAGGTTAGCCAAACACCTGTCAGGGGTGGCCTAGATCAGTGGTTTTCAAAGTTTTTTTTTCTGGCGACCCAGTTGAAGAAAATTGTTGATGCCCATGACCCAACGAAGCTGGGGATAAGGGGTGTGGAGTGCAGGTGGGGCTTAGGGCTGGGGCAGAGGGTTGGGGTGAGGGTTGCAGGGTGAGGCCAGGAATGAGGGGTTCAGGATGTGGGAGGGGGCTCTGGGCTGGGGCAGGGGGTTAGCATGTGGGAGGGGCTCAGGGTTCTGGGCTGGGGGTGCAGGCTCTGGGGTGGGGCCAGGAATGAGGTGTTGGGATGCGGGAGGGGGCCTCAGGGCTGGGGCAGGGATTGGGGCATGGGGTTGAGGCATGGCCTTACCTCTGGTGGCTCTCGGTCAGTGGTGCAGCCGGGGTGCAGAGGCAGGCTTCCCACCTGTCCTGGCACCATGGACTGCTCTGCGCCCTGGAAGTGGCCAGCAGCAAGTCTGGCTCCTAGGCAGAGGCATGCAAGTGGCTCCGCACAGCTCTTGCCTGCAGGCATCACCCACCCCAGCTCCCATTGGCCGGAAACCAGCCAATGGGTATGCAGAGCTAGTGCTCGGGGCAGGGGCAGCGCACAGAGCCCTGTGCCTCCCCTGCCTAGAAGCCGAATCCGCTGCTGGATGCTTCCAGGGCACAGCGTGGTATGGGTACAGGTAGACACTAGCCTGTCTTAGCCAGGCAGCACCACCGATGGGATTTTAACGGCCTGGTCAGTGGTGCTGACCAGAGCCACCGCTACCCAGTGCCTTACATTCTGCAACACAGTACTGGGTCGCAACTTGCAGTCTGAAAACCACTGATCTAGGTAATACTTAGTCCTGCCATGAGTGCAGGGGACTGGACTAGATCAGCTCTCAAGCTCCCTTCCAGTCCTATGATTCTATGATAACAGTGCAAAATTAAATTGAATGTCACATTAACTGTACATTTCTCACGTTAGAGATATATTAAAATATATAGGATGTATTCATTGTGTGTGTTGTCAAGTTATCTGGAGTGGCTCATGAGCATGAGTGCCAACCTCGGGGCAGACTATCAAGGAACATGGCATAAACCCCAAACTGGTTGTATGTTCTATAATTAGATTTCAGTAACCAATTAATAAGTGTGCACTCTTAAAGAACTATAAATCTTAATATGGAATAACGTTCCCCTTTGGCACTCTGTTCTGTCTTGCCTCCCATGCAAACCTGCCTTTGTGATATATGATCCCCTTTGCCAAAAATCACAACAATATTCCAGTTATTCCCAGTCCCAAAGGACTAGTCACATACCCCAGGTCAACTGTGCCTCAGATCACAAACCAAAGACAATGCCTGTAGCTAATCCTATAATACTAATTCAAGATTTATTAATTGGGAAGAAGAAATGTTGTTTACAAGGTTAAAGACAGGATACTATCTTATGTTCCAAAAGATGATAGCTGCTTTAATATGCAAGCTTTATATGTCCTTTAGGGCTAATCCAAGCTAAACCACTGGGGCCCTTTGCTTATGCTTAGAAATCATCGCCTCTCAGAGTTCAAGCAGCATAAGGATAATAATTTTTCCTTAACAGGGATTTTTATTACTTTCCCCCAGCAAGGGCTTGTGCGTGTACCCTCTTCAGAGGGGTGGGGAAAGCACTCAACTGGGTCTTTTATCCACTGCTGTTCCACAACAGCTTGGCTTGTGTGTAGACCTTTTTGTTGGGGAGGAGATAACACCTCTTTTGGTAAACTAGTGTTTCATGCTTGATAGTGCTTCTCCCTTACTGTCAGGGCTTACAGTCTTAAACATTTTTATAGTTACAGAACAGACACTTAAACACTACAAATATTATAAGTATGATTAATCCATGCAGCATCCTACAAGCATTCCATAAAGTCTAAACACATTCTTAAAACTCTAATATCTATTTTAACAATGCTAACACACAGGCAAGCCAGACTGGTTTCCATTTATGCATTTGTCAGTGTCCAGTGAGGCCCAGTGGCCTTGGCATGAGCTGGCACCTGATCTGCCAGTGTCTCATCCATCTTTTCTGTATGTTTTACTTTATATGCATTTTTTTGCATGATTATTCTGTAAATGCCATTTTGTTTCTGTACTTGAAATGCAGTTAAATGTTATTCTAATGAAAAGCTAACCACATTCAGCTGGACTACAGAACTTAATGTTTAATAATAGTGTCATTAAGTTACAACAAAAGTATCCTGGAATTCTGTAACTTTAAGAAAAAGTACTGTGTGATTTTATATAACTAGCATATCTCACTAGAGGATCTTCTCTTGTAACAGAAAAATTATCGCATACAGGAAGATGCAGATTCCTCATTAGCAGCGAGTTGGCAGGTTTTGATTAAGACACTCCAGGAGAAAGAGTCTAAAATTCAAAAATTAGAAGCAGAATTACAAGAATATCAGGAAAGTGAAGATACAAAAATGGTAGGTTTTTTGTAAAAAATCATGAATTTATTCTTTGAACATGTTTATTTACTGTAGTAGCATTTCCTAGTCTCATTATAAGAGTATAGGAAACCAGCTAGAAAACCTGTTCAAACAGCAAATTAAAACACAAGTGGAAAAAGACCAAAGTTGTTTCAATAGGAAGTTTGTTTTGAAGATGTATCCTCCTGGAATTTTTTCTTTAAATGTTTCTCCTGTTGTTAGGATGATTGGGAGATAGTAAATCTTTTTCAGGGCAGAGACAGTATATTGGTATGGTTTTTGTGCAGTGCCTACATCAGTGAGGCCCCTTAGTACATTTGCAATATAAAACATGTAATAATAATTTCTGAAAGAAGATCTCTGGTCAGAAAAAGCCTCTGAAACTGCTGGAGGAAATAAAAATACTCCTAACCTGATTTTTTCCAGATTTAATTAAAAACTAATAAAAAGTGGCACAGAAGTTGACCACTTCAGGGGAAAAAAAAAAACAATGAACAGTTTCCTTATTTAAACTGAATCAAGGAGAATAACCCACCAAAAGGGGGGGGGGGGGTCTTGCCTCATATGAATTAAGTATTTAAAGAAAGAAGTCCTTGCCTCAGTGACAATTTAACATTAAGTAATCACAGGTGATTAGAAATTTAAGAAATAACCAAAGAAAAGACCACTGCTCCAGACTTACTGGTGCACAGGCACGCTCTGAAAAGTGAACTTTCTGGGAAAAACAAACACTGTGGTGTAATAAACTATTGGAAGTGACCCCATGGGTGTACATCAGTGGAAGTTATTTCATATGTTTTTATGCAAATATGTAAATAAGTATCTGTTACTTCTGTTCCCCTAAAAACCAACCCAGGCTCACACTTGTATTAGTTTTATTACAATGCCGCTGTTAGGTCAGATAGAAAAGAGATGGAGCTTATTCATACACGCACACATTCACTGCATTCATACCTTCATGCACCCACACACTTACACAGGCGGAGAGTTACTGGAGACAGCATGGAGGCCGAGAAGCCAAAGCATGGTAGATCTGGTATGTCTGCCTGCGGTCACAAATCCAGGCTGCTGGGCAGGTCAAGAAGCAGCAGCTGCTTGCGTGCATGGCTGCTTCCTTTGGCTGGAACTGGGTGGCTCCTGTCATGTACACTAAGTTTTCCTTCTGTGTGCATCACTGAGAAGCATTCCCAGACCAGTTCCTCTCATGCATACCAGGTTCTTCTTTTCTTTACAGCATCCTGTGATTGCCTTCTCAGGACAAATTATACTAGACACACCTGGCTCCTGGCTCTGGGCTCCTTTCTCCTTGCAGTTCCTCTCTGCCCAGTCCCACATACGCTCCCTTGTTCACACTCTCTCTCTCTCTCTCTCTCTTATTGTGTGATGGGATATTAAACAGCTTGGAAGTTCATACAAGTGGTAACTGGAAAAGGTTACAGAGCTTTTAAAAGTTACAAAACTTAGAAGACTATGCTAACAATAACCGAAGTTACAAAGTCTGCAAAAAGGTTGCAGAACTTAATGATACAAGTTACAGATCTTACAATCACATTTGAGCGAAGGCTTTACATAACATTTCCAACTTTCCCCAAGTTCCTGTATGTCTAGCCGTCAGTGTTGGATGATTTCATATAGGAATTGTGGCAGAAGTGAGTCTTGAAAAGGGACTTGAAAGGGGAGAGAGTAGTAGCTTTACAGATCAGTTCACATTTATTTACAGGTTTGGAACATGAGAATTTTAAAAATTTGACCTACAAAATACAGTAGGCAGTGGAGAATAAAATGCACTAAGGAGGCACTGAGAACAGCTTGCACTAGCAAGGGAAAAAAGGCAATGTTATTTATATATCACCAACAGTTAGCATCCACACACTTTATCCACTAGTCCCATTTCCTAAATGCACTTCTTTGGGTATGTATACACTGCAATAAAAAACCTGTGGCACTGAGTCTCAGAGCTCAGGTCAGCTGACTTGGGTCAGGCTCAAGCTGCAAGGCTATAAAATTGCAGTGTAGACATTTGTGCCATGTATCTCGTATAACAGTGTATATCAGGGTTGGCAACCTTTCAGAAATGCTGTGCCGAGTCTTCATTTATTCACTCTAATTGAAGGTTTTGCATGCCAGTCATACATGTTAATGTTTTTAGAAGGTCTCTTTCTATAAGTCTATAATATATAACTAAACTATTGTTGTATGTCAAGAAAATAAGGTTTTTAAAATGTTTAAGAAACTTCATTTAAAATTAAATTAAAATGCAGAACCTCCTGGACTGGTGGCCAGGACCCAGGCAGCGTGAGTGCCACAGAAAATCAGCTCATGTGCCGCCTTTGGCACCCGTGCCATAGGTTGCCTACCCCTGTTATAGACTAACAGATGTACTGGAGCATGAGTTTTCGTGGATGAATACCCACTTCGTCAGATGCATGTAGATGTCTTGAGAGATCTGCCACTTTTGCACCTGGCAAGCAATTCAGCATGCATTTCTCCCAGTCATCACAGACCCAGCTATCTGTATTTCTAATGATCAAATCCCTCATTATATTACCTGTGGCTGGAGTTTTGGGCCTTGAACAGCCCAGATGGGAGAGGCCTGTTTGCTTGTTTTTTTTGTAGTCTCTGAGTGATTAATCCTTCTCTGTCACTGTGGGAGTGGAGTGAAGCATCAGGATTTATTATATGTCAGTTGCCAACTGAATTCCTCAGTGGACAAACAAGAGTGTCAAACAGAGGAGTTTGCAGGAGGGAGTGTTGTTCTCAGGTCCAGCTCTATACCAGGTAGTGGAAATGGATGACTGGGGGACAACAGTTGAGACTTGCTTTGGATGTACTTTATCTCCCTTTCTGCTGAAAGATTGAAGAAATTTCTGGTGCATGAAGTGCAAGTTGGACATATTGGAGGAGAAAATAACATGGTCTGGAAGTGGACATTTCAACACTGCATAGCATTTTAGAAAATAAAGATTTCTTTAACAGCCGTATTCTGAAATTGTTGCCACAGACACCACACAGGGAAGGATCATTGATAAGGGAACTAGAGATAGTAGAAGATGAAGATTCAGATTGTCACTAATAGGGGGGCAAGAACCAGGAGGCAGTCAATTTAGGTAGAAGTTTTGAATTATTTTGAGATACCCAGTGAGTCAGGGACCAAGGGACCCGTCTCTGGAGAAATGAAACAGAAAGCTGCAGGGGACATACCTAATGGGTGTCCTTACTGTCTGAAGCAGGTTGCTACCAAGAGAGGTTCTTCAGCCATAATAGGAATGGGCAACTCATAGGAGGGACACAAAGGGGGGCACCAGCTAAAGGGGGGAGGCATGTGAGCCCCCACGTGATTCCTCCACACCCTGTCCCCAGCCTGGGGGCTCTGTGCTCTCCCCATTCCCTCCCCATCCCACGTTACCTGGAGGGGACTCTGTCCTCCTGCTGTGCTAGGAACCTCAGTGGTGAAAGGAGCACAATGTGGAGCCACTGGGCAGCAGCTCTTCCAGCGTGGCTTTACCGCTCCCAGACCTTCTATGTAGCGGTGGCTCCTGTCTGGGGTGGGGACTGGGGGTGGTACCAGTACAGCCGTGCCGGGGAGGTGTCGGCATGGGGCGCTGGCTCCTGGGAGTGGCGGCCTCACGGTCTGCTCCTTTCGCTGCTGTGGTTCCCTGATGAATGCCCCTGCAGGGGTCTGGTGAGGGACATGTGATCATCGCTTGACCTCTGTGACATTTTCTGCCCCAGGGCTGGAGCTGTCAGCTGGGAGGCTACGCAGCTCTCAGCCACTGCTGGTGGTGTGCCCCCAGCACCTCCTAACCCCTGGGCAGCAGGGGGACCCTGCAGCTCCCAGCCACTGAGGGTGGGGGGGGGGCACCCCACAGCTCTCAGCCACCAAGGGTGGCGGGGGATCCCCCACAGCTCCAGCTGCAGCAGGCAGTGAGGGGATCCCAGAGCTCCCACTCTCTGTGGGCGGTGGGGGCCCCCACAGCTGTGCAGCTGATGGCGAGGGGATCTTCCGGAAGCAGCCTAATGGCGGCATGCCCCCCCCACTTCCACAGCTGTCTGGCAGGAGGCGGGGGGCTCTCTCTGCAGCTGCTCAGCCCTGGCAGGTGGCATGGAGACCTTGCCACTGCTCAGCCGTGGTGCGGAACCCATTGCAGCTCCCAGCTACTGGGGGAGAGGACAAGGGGACCCCAAAGTCCCCAGCTGCTATGGGTGCTGGACCCTCCTCCCTCCCCATTTTTAGTAAAAAGGGATATTTTTAGTAAAAATCACAAACAGGCCATGGGCTTCCATGAATATTTGTTCACTGTCCATGATTTTTATCAAAAATATCCCTGATAAAATCTGAACCTTAGACATTAGCGACTCCATATTAAGAAGAGTGGACAGATAATTCAGCAAAGGGCACAAGGATAATAGGACAGTGTGATGTCTCCCTAGAGCAAAAATATGAGATGCCAGTTTTCACTCGTGATGATACATGTTGGAACCAATGATACAGCATCACATGGTACTACGCAGATTACAGAAGACTTCAGGAATCTTGGAAGAGAGCTGAAGAAGAGGAAAGATCAAATGATCATCTCAGAGCTCCTTCCAGTCACACAAGTGACAGAAGGCAAAAGCCAGAAAGTACTGGAAGCGAACCATGGGCTGCACAACTGGTGTGAAGCTGATGGTTTTCATTTTGTGGAACAGGGGGCCACATTCCAGTGGAAGAGGGAGCTATGTGAACAAGATGACCTGTCTCTCACAGATAAGGGGTGACACATTGTGATTGGACCTTTAAGACAAGTCAGGGCCCAGTCTATCTGTGACTGCCTGTGAGTAATTGACTGCCTAACTGGCTGCTAAATGGTTAAGCAGTAAATGAGCACCAGGAACCTAATGCAAAGGTTATTCAAGACTAGTTAGAAAAAGCATTCCCAAAAAGACAGGAAGCTCTTTAGGAGAGGAGTTCTCGGGGGAGTTCCCCAAAGCAAGGAGCCTAGAGGGAGCACTCTTGGAGACCGGGAACTCCCTTGTGGGACCACCAGAGCAGGGAACCTAGGAGTTGCTTGGAGGGATAAGAGGTTCCTAAAGGGAGATTTGCAGAAGGCAGGTGTGGGGAAAGGCTCAGCAAAAGGATTCTCCAAACAATGGTCAGCAGCCCAGCCTGCCAGCAACTGTGTGCTTACCTGGGGAAGGGCTGTAGCTGACAGTTCTCTGTTGACCACGGCTCTGGGGAAGGACTCTACTCAGGTGGAGGCAAGAGACTTGACTCTAGGGGGCAGACACTAGAGTGAAGAGAACCTTGCAGGTAAAGGGCCTGGACAGAGGTCAGCAGTAGACTGAGGTAGGAACAGATAGCCGGGGGGCCGGGTCTTTCTGAGGCTAAGATGCTGGGGTGGAGGTTTGCTTATGTTTAGTGTTGTGCCTTTTTTTTTAAATAAACAAGACCCTCTGAAGAGGGTGCTCTTCAATATCTGAATGCCTTCTTGGACATGTTTATATGCTGGGTGAGGGGAAATCAAGGCAGGGCTCACCTGTGGTGCCGTGCCTAATAGCCAGGGGGTGAGCTAGGATGACCTGCACTATAATATGGGGGCTAATAATCTCATCTGGAGACTAGCTGGAGTATCCAGGATGACATTAACTTGCAATGCAAGGGAAGAATGCTAAGAAGGCCAGTGTGGGACAAACTCAAATACATTGTGTCACAAACAAATTGAACTGAAGTGGCAAAGGATTTTAAGTTAAGAAATTTTTCAACTGTTCATGTATCAATGGAATCTGAGTATCAAGCAAAAGCTGTTGGAAAAATTCTCACTGATGCAAAGAAATTTGATATAATTGGCATTACTGAAATCTGGTGGGATGAGTTGCATGACTGCAATTTTAAAATCACTGGTTTATAACCTATTTAGGAAGGATAGAGTGGGTGAAAACGGTGGTGGGGGAGAACACTCCATTAAAGACACCCTTGTTTGTTTTAGAATTATTGATAACTCAGAATCACAGAATCTTGAATGCATATGGATCAATGTGCTGACAAAACCCAGAAAGAGATGTTGGGAGATCTGTTACACACCACTGGAGAACAGGATAAGCTACAAGATGAGACCAGTAATCATGACCTGATTGCATTCAGTATGGGCAAACAAAGGACCGTCCCAACCAGTTTTATATATATTTAATGCATCAAAAGGGCTAATTTCCCAAAGCTGAGAAAACATGAGTGAAAAATGGGAGGAAAAATTTAGACAGAAAAGGGTAAATGAAGAGTTCCTCAAGAGGAATTTATTAGATGGCCAAAAAGCCACAGTTCATCAACCAAGAAAGAGGATAACTATAGCTAAAAGCTGATCCTGGTTCAGTGATGAGGTGAAGGCAGCAATTAGAATTAAAAAAATGGAAAAAGAATAAATAGGTATCAATTAATGTACATTAGATGTTTTGAGGTCTAGAAAATTGAAAAGGGAAACTAAAGATACTACAGAAAAATCCATGGCTACCAGGGCTAAGGACAATAGGGAGGTTTTTTTTTAAGTATATTTCCAACAAAAGAAATACTAGCAGTGGCACAGGCCTGTTACTAGGTGGATATGATAAAACTATTAATAGCGATGCAGAAAAGGCAGAAGTAATCAATCAATATTTCTGTTCTGCAGGATGATGTGCTTGTATCAGAAGAGGGTAATGAAGTACTTTCCAGTCCAATATTAACCAAATTAGATCTTAAACAAATTCTGCTAGGGTTAGATACTTTTAAATCAGTTGGCCCAAGTAACTGGTACCCAGAAGTCCCAAAAGAGCTGGCTGAGGAGGTCTCTAGCCCATTGATGTTAATTTCTAATAAATTTTGGAATACTGGGGAGATACTAGAAGACTGGAAAAGTGCTAATGTTGTGCCAATATTCAAAAGAGGCAAGTGGGATGACCCAGTCACCCAGCTAACTATAGGCAGGTTACCGTGACATCAGCCCTGGGCAGAATAATGGAAAAGTAGATATGGGATTCAATAAATAAATAATGAAAGGATAGGAATATGATGAGTGCCTGTCAACATGGTTTTATGGAAAATAGGTCTTGTAAAGCAAACCTGATTTTATTCTTTGAGGAGATTACAAGTTTGGTTGTTAAAAGTAACTGAGTAGATAGATGTAATAGACTTTGTTTGACCATGTACAGCATGACATTCTGATTATAAAATTGGCAATATACAATATCAAAGAAGCACATGTTAAATGGATTAAAAACTGATTAACAGACAAATCTCAAAAATTAGTCATCAATGGGAAATCAAGATTAAATCAGGGTGTTTCTACTGGGGTTTGGTATTAAGCCTGACACGATTCAACATTTTCATCATGGTCTGGAAGTACATCTAAAATTACTGCTGATAAAATTTATAGATGGCACAAAGATTGGCAGAGTGATAAATAATGAGAACAGATTGGTCATACATAGTGATCTGGATCACTTGGTAAGCTGGGCACATTCAAAGAAAAGTGTTTTAATACAGACAAATACAGTACGAAGTTGTACATCTAGGAATGAGGAATGCCATATCTACAGAATGGAGGACCGTATCCTGGAAAGCAGTGACTCTGAAGAGGATTAAAGGGCCATACTGAAGAAACAACTCAATGTGAGCTCCCAATGCAATGCTGTGGCAAAATGAGCTAATGTGATCCTTAAATGTAGAAAGGTGAGTAGGAGTAGGGAGGTGATTTTGTCTCTGGGTAAGGTACTGGTGAGACAGATACTAGTGTACTGCATTCCAGTGTCCACATTTAAAAAACGATATTGGAAGAATTGGAGAGATGTAGAAAAGAGCCACAAAAATTATCTGAGGGTTGAAGTAAATGCCTTACAGGGATAGTCTTAGGGTATGTCTACACTGTAGTTAGACACTCGTGGCTGGCCTGTGCCATGTGGCTCTGGCTAAGGGGCTGTTTAATTGCGGTGTAGATAAGCTCTGGGACCCTTCCACCACTCAGGGTCCTAGAATTCAGGCTGCAGCCTGAGCCTGAATGTGTACACCACAGTTAAATGGGCCCTTATCCTAAGCCCTGTGAGCCTGGGTCAGCTGGCACTGGCCAGCTATGAGTTTGTAGCTGCAGTGCCAACATATCTTTAAAGAGCTCATTCTGTTTTAGTTTATCAACGAGCCGGGTAGTAAAGGGCTCTTTAATCTATCAGAGTGAGGCATAACAAGAATCATGGCTGGAAACTGAAATCAGACAAATTCCAGTTGGAAATAAGGCACATGTTTTTAACAGTAAAAGTAACCATCAAGAACGTGATGCATTCTCCCAGCCTGATGTCTTCAAATCAAGATTTGTATTCCTTTCTGGAAGATATGCTTTAGCCAAACACAAGTTATTGGGTTCAATAAAAGGAGGAACTGTGAAATGTAATGGCCTGCAATATACAGGAGGTTAAACTAGATGATCTGATGATCCTTTCTGGCTTTAAACTTTATGAATCTATGAAACATGTAAATGTATTGGCTGTAAAAAAGCTAAAATGGTAAATAAAACACTGGAACATCATAAGGTTGAATAAATATTTTACAAATAAATGGAAAAGTGTAACTTGTAATAGCTACTAACTAAAGTATAGTAAATGTAAGTTTGCTTTTCATAGAAATGTAGGGCTGGAAGGGACCTCGATCAGTCATGTAGTGCGGTCCCTACACAGAGGCCAGACAATATATCAGATACTTCTTGCACAATTGCCCCCTCTTGTGGTATACAGACACAAGTACTTAAAATATATCTTAAAAAGGAAAAGGTGCATAATGTAATGGGGGACAGCTTTCTAAAAACGATTTTTTGGGGGAACAAACACCCAATAGCAACAAAAGAATTGAGAAATCTTCTGTTTGACTCTTTTAACCAAATTATGTATAAATACTTTAGTATTTTATACTGTAATTGGTTTACTGATATTATACATAACTTTTACTGTGATATGTTTACCAAAGTAATTATAACTAATCCTAAAAGTGCTGTTTGCTTATTTTTCAAGTGTATATTAGAATACACCCTCATACATAAGTATGAGAAATGCAAATTCCTGCAGCGGAATATATGACTGTATTCTTCCACACTTACAATTGCTGAAATCAGTGGGCCTACTCATATTAGAGGTTTTGAAACAAATTGATAAATTAAACAATAATAAGTCACCAGAACCAGATGGTATTCATCCAAGTATTCTGGAGGAACTCAAATACGAAACTGCAGAACTACTAACTGGTATGTAACCTATCACTTAAATCAGCTTCTGTGCAGGATGACTGGAAGATAGCTAATGTGAGACCCATTTTTTTTAAATAGGCTCCACAAGCGATCTTGGAAATTAGAGGCCAGTAAGCTTAACTTCAGTACCAGGCAAATTGGTTGAAACTATAGTAAAAACAGAATTATCAGACACATAGATGAACATGATTTTTGGGGGGAGAGTCAACATGGCTTTTGTAAAGGGAAATCATGTCTCACAAATCGACTAAAATTCTTTGAGGAGGTAAATGTGGACAAGGGTGATTCCGTGGATATAGTATAATTGGACTTTCAGAAAGCCTTTGACAAGGTCCCTTATCAAAGGCTCTTAAGCAACGTAAGCAGTCATGGGATAAGAGGGAAGGTCCTCTCATGGATCAATAACTGCACAAAAGACAGGAAACAAAGGGTAACAATAGATGGTCCATTTTCAGAATGGAGACAGGTAAATAGTGGTGTACCTCAGGGATCTGTACTGTGACCAGTGCTGTTCAACATATTCATAAATGATCTGGAACAAGGGGTAAACAGTGAGGTGTCAAAATTTGCAGATGACACAAAATTACCTGAGATAGTTAACTCCAAAACAGACTGTAAAAAGTGACAAAAGGGATCTCACAAAACTGGGCGACTGGGCAACAAAATGGCAGATGAAATTCATTGTTGATAAACGCAAAGTAATTCACACTGGAAAACATTATTCCAACTATACATACAAAATGAGGGGGTATAAATGGCTGTTACCACGGAAGAAAGACATCTTGGAATCATTGAAGCTAGTTCTCTGAAAACATGTGCTTAATGTGCAGTGGCAGTCAGAAAAGCTAACAGAATGTTAGTAACCATTAGGAAAGGAACAGATAATAAGACAGTAAATATCATAATGCCACTATATAAACCCATTGTATACCCATGCCTTGATTGCAGTGTGCAGGTCCGGCTTTAGGCCGATTTGCCCGATTCCCAGGAATCAGGCCCCGCGCCTAAGAGGGCCCTGCGCCTTAGACACTTTTTTTTTTAACTTACCCCGGGTCCCTGGCTGCGATCTGCTCTGGGGTCTTCCGGGTGGTCCTGCTCCCTTGAGCGAAGCACAGGCTGGAGCCCAGCAAGCCCCGCGGCTCCGGCTGTAGCCTCGGCTGGAGTGCGGCAAGCCCCGCAGCCCCGCTCTCCTGGCTGGAGCCCTGGCCGGAGCACAGCAAGCCCCGCAGCCCCGCTTTCCCGGCTGGAGCTCCAGCCGGAGTGTTGCAAGCCCCGCGGCCCCGCTCTCCTGGCTGGAGCCCCAGCTGGAGCGCAGCAAGCCCCGCAGCCCCGCTCTCCCGGCTGGAGCCCCGGCCGGAGCGCGGCAAGCCCCGTGGCCCCGCTTTCCTGGCTGGAGCCCCGGCTGGAGCGCGGCAAGCCCCGCTCTCCCGGCTGGAGTTCCAGCCGGAGTGCGGCAAGCCCCGCAGCCCTGCTCTCCCGGCCGGAGCCCCGGCCGGAGCGCAGCAAGCCCCGTGGCCCCGCTCTCCTGGCTGGAGCTCCGGGCCTTTAAATAGCCTCCAGAGCCCTGGGGTAGTGAGGGGCTCCGGGAGCTATTTAAAGGGCCAGGGCTCCAGCTTCCTCTGCCACCCCGGTCCTTTAAATAGCAGCCAGAGCCCCGCCACCCCCATGCATTCCCCAGGGCTCCCGCAGCTATCTAAAAGGTCCAGGGTGGGGTAGAAGCTGGGGAGCCCCGGGCCCTTTAAATAGCCCCCAAAGCCCTGGGATAGCAGGGAGCTTGGGGGCTATTTAAAGGGCTGGGGCTCCAACTGCCTCTGCTGCACCCCCTGCCCTGCCCACACCAGCCTCGCTCCCCCTGCCTGCAGCCAGCTCTGCACCCTGTGCCCACAATGTGTAGTTCTTGTCACCCCATTTAAAATAAGATATATTAGAAATGGAAAAAGTACAGAGAAGGGCAATGACAATGATTAAGGGTATGGAACAGCATCTGTATGAGGGGAGATTAAAAAGACTGGGACCTTTCAGCTCGGAAAAGAGATGACTAAGGGGGGATATGATAGAGGTCTATAAAATCATGAATGATGTAGAGAAAGTGAATAAGGAAGTGTTTTTTTTCCATCACGTGACACAAGAACAAATGAGGTATCACTCAATCAAATTAATAGGCAGCAGGTTTAAAAGAAACAAAAGGAAGCACTACTTCACACAACGTACAGTCAACCTGTGTACCTCATTGCCAGGGCATGTTGTGAAGGCCAGAAGTTTAACTGGGTTCAAAAAATAATTAGATAAGTTCAAGGATGCTATGTACATCAGTGGCTATTAGCCAAGATGGTCAGGGATGCAACCCCATTCTCTCAGTGTCCCAAGTCTCTGTTTATGAGAAGGTGGGAGTAGATGATGGGATGGATCACTAATAAGTTGCCCTGTTCTGTTCATATCTCTGATGCATCTAGCATTGGCCATTGTCGGAAAATGGGATACTGGGTTAGATGGACCATTGGTCTGACCTAGTATGGCCATTCTTATATCCAAGATACTATTCAGTATGAAGTAAGGACGGTAGAATATGGCCCTAAATTTGTCATATTTCAGAATAATGTCTTCATATTTACCTAGTGTTCTGTTGGAAATTTAATAAAAGTTCATACCTTTAGCAACTGTGTATTTTTGCATTAATTAAAACTAAATAAAAACAATTTTGATATTTAAAAGTTATTATTGGGTAAATTGTAGATTGAAAGTAACAAATCAGCAATTTTATGTATAAAGTGAGAGAGTTTAAAACTTTATGATTGCCATCCACTTTCTAGCCCTTTTTTGCTTACATGATTGAGTTTAAAGTCCCCTTTGGTTTAAGCAAGCCAAAACTACTGCTGTGGGCAGATGGTAGAGAGAACACTACCACAAAACCTGCCACTCAAAGTGTAACAGATGACTGTAGCTACAGAAAACTGTCCCTTTGTTCATTTTGCTAATGAGTGTCCTCATTGCAGCATGAGCCTGAATAGTTAATTATTTGCAGTTCTTCTTTATAACAGATGGTGGAGCTAGAGCTAAAGGTTATCTATGCCCACTGTGTTTTTCTGAATTGTTGCATTAAAGCAGTAAGAGATAAAGACTACATTTCGATTTTAAAACATCATTTAAAAATTTTACACTTTGATTCACATAGCTAAGTCAAACATTTCTAGTTTCATTTATGATGATGGTGATCCTCATGCTATCAGCTCTTGGTGCTCAAATTCTGCCTGGGCAAAGGAACTCATGCCTAAGCTTATTAAGTTCTGAAACAGTTATTTAAAAAGTCTTTTGAAATTGTAAATTTGTTCTGTAATGGTTTAGGGTTGAACAATGTTAGAGGAGAATTATAAATAATCACTCAAATATTTTATTGGCTGTTTTTTTAACAACCCCTCTGCAGCTTGTTAGAGACTGCCTATAGGATTTCCAAGGCTGTGGAAAGAGTTCTTGTAAAAATTAATCCTAGTCTAGTAACTAACTAATAAGCATAACTAAAAAGTAGTTTTGTTAGTTTGAAAATCTGTATTACTAACTTAACATAATTTCATTAACTGATATTTGACCTTTCTAGAAATTGCTACTTCTTAGTTAGCAAAAAAGGGGAGCTACAAACTTATTTTCAGGTTGAATTTTTAAAACACTCTGGAATTTTATCCACCTGATTCCCAGCAAAATCATTGAGAGACCTGTGGCCATAACTCTGTGTAACACTTTGATAGTTTATTCCTAAAAGTGTAATTGAGCACAAGGGATTGAGAGGTGGTTTTGTTTTGTTTTTGTTTTGGTTTGGTTTTTTGAGAAAAACATTTGAAATAGTTGTGCAGGAGAGAATGTTTGCCATAAATATATTTTGGTTTTGAGTTCAAGTTTACTTTTTTTCTTAAAAACTCAGAATTTTACTTCCAAAGTTCTAGGTACCAGATTCTTACTTTTTATCATTCGGTAACCTAGAAAAGGAGGCCCTACTTTCATATGCTTATTTTTGCCTCATGAAACAACTATCTTAAATTTTCTTTAGTAAGCAAAGTAATTAATAACCTGTTCTTTGTTTTTAATATTTTTAAGGCTTTCAGAATTCAGTTTGATAGGCTGGTATTACTCTAAAGTTTTGTTCCAGCTTCCGAAAGCTTTTCTGTAATTTTAAAAGAAATATGTGGCAGTAAAATCTGGACAGCCATAAGACAATATATTCAAATGTTTTCAACAGCTTTGAAACAGACAAGAAAAAAAGAGTAGCTGTCCCAATAAGCTTCAGTTGCATAAGAAGTCTTTTCCATAATGGATGTGGCAAGATTTAAACAAAGGACACGCATAATAAAAATGTAAATGAGTTTGCTTTACTAAAACTATAACTTTAAAGTCTTTTGTTGTATGTTATCCTGGAACCTTCTTACTAGGTAATCACTGTTTGCATAGAGATTTAAACCATAGTCTTCAATAGCATTAAACCCCTGCACGATCTATGTGTGACAGGCATGCAAAGCCATGTTAATGTTCAGAATATGAATTGCCTCTGGGTGGCTCCGACACCAAGTAGAAAACCAACTGCGTTGGTATCAGAAGGCCTGATGGACTCCATGCGGCTCCCAGCCTGAAAACTTCACCACTTTGACATGTGATGTGCTCCTCATGACACTGGCAGCACTGTCACTGAGAAATGGCACAAAGGCAACAAGCCCCCCTCCTTAGCCATGCACTTTGCAACCCCCTGGTGTTGCCTGTCCACAATCTCTCCTGCCTGCCTAGTTACGGACGGCACTTCATAAACACAGAGGGAAGTGTGGGTGGATAGGCCCCAGCTGCCTTCCTGGACACAGCCTCCATAATAAATTGACCTGAATGATGAGGGCGCACAAACAGTTTGATATGCATTATTCCTGTCAATAAAATGTCCCCATGTGTTATGGCTTTGTATATAATGTACTGCAGTCTTTCTTCCAGCAAGGTCCTATTTAGTCTCTTGACTTTTTTGTATTCATATTATAACTGTGTAATAGAATTCAGAAAATTATATGATAGCTGTGTTGTATAATTATTATATTTGTGCAGCATATTTAAATCCTTGATTCTTTACTTAGAAATACAAGGGTTCTCAATCTTTCAGATTATTTTTGACAACGATGATGACAATGAAAAAAATATGCTTGAGAAAGAAAATGAAGATTTCAGAGAAGAGGTTTCTAGACTACTTGATAGGATTGCACATCTTGAAGAGTCTCTGAAACGCAGTGAAAAAGAAAATAATAAATTAGGTAAAATTTTCATGTGATGTTAGGTCAAGATGACATTTAAATACAGTATGCATTAAATGTTAAAATCAAAATGCAAATCTAGTATGGTCCAAAAAGGTGGTAAATTATTCTTGGACTTTCTAACAGCTTATTTTGTACTTTTTAATTATTCTAAACTTTTTTGAATATTTATATTTAATTTTTTACTCATGATAAAAGAATATTTGTTAATATGGAAGTTGAGACTTCTTATGTTGGTTAACAGTGTTGTTGGAGTTCATAAAATATAACACTGTTGTTTTGTAGCCTGCAAAATTACTAAAATCTGAGAAAGTGTTATGTAAATATTTATATTTGTAAATGATTAAATATATTGTTAGTTTTAATTTAGTTGCCTTAAGATGAGGAGGTAAAATGGACACTATATATAGAATAGGTTTCTGTGCTTGCACATACGTATTAACATACACTTCCTGGGAAAAATATGAATTATATGTTTGTGTAGAAGTCTACAAGAATCAATTTCTTTTTCAATTTATCAGCCCTGTTTTCAGTCTGGTTACTTTACAACATTTTTTAAAAGGAATTCATTTTGTCTTATTTTGAAATTGAGTGTGTATGTATATTTATAAACAAACATACACACCATTCAGGTTATAAGAACAATTAATAAGTTCAGTCTTTACTTTCAAGTTACTGCTAGTATATTGTCAGTGTTAGAAAGCTCTATGGAAAGCTAGACATCTATGGCATTAGAACAGAATTTGTGTGGAAAATCTGGCTTCTGACTTTTGTATATCCAAATAGATTAGACATAGTAGTACCTTTTATAGTAGAAAGATGAATTTGACATAAACAGTATTCTTTATTGCTGTTTATCATCTGATTTAATGGCACTTCTCATCTTTTCATAGTTTTGTTTGAGCAATAAAGAACCACCTGCTAAAGCACTTTGTATTGGCTGTGACTAACAGCAAGGATGTCCAGAAGTAGTATTAATGAAAAGCTGTGGGCACTCAGCCACACTTGGCTCTTGAACTTACTTCTTAATCTCTATCTGACCAGCCGGCTGAACAGCAGGAAGAAGGCTATGAATGTCAAGGGCAGTTGTGAAGGTCAGAGTTCTGCTAGGACTTTCATCCACTGTGCATTCCACTAGGCTTAGACTGACCTGAAGCATACAATATAAATACACTGATGTAGGCTTGTAATTTCACACTTTACCTTTCTCCCTATTTGTTTTCAGATAAGGAGGTTCGAGGTATGCAATTAAAAATGGAAAAAGATGAGAAAACTGTTCAAAAGGTACTGTACTGTTTTGACAGTGATGGATGTCTCTCTAAGCAGAAAAGCAGCAGGCTTGGATTATTCACAACGTCTATTCCAAATAATATGAGAAAGCTGAAAAATAGTCAATATCATTTCAATTGTTTCAGATTTTACGTTTATGTAACTCAATGATGAGTAAAAATGAACAGGTATTCCTACCTATGCAGAAGACGGTGGTTCAGATTGTCTTCCTCCTGTCAAGTCAGCATTATTTTTGCTGTATTTTAACACTAGTAAATTAGATACTTTCTCACTTCTGAACTTCAGCAAACTGTATTGGAGTTGGGTGGAGTACTTTCATTAAAAAGGAGGGCACAAGTATATTTTTAGAGAGAGAGTAACAAGGATCAAATATGGAAGTATCTGTAATTTTGGGCAAGAAATGTGTTATTCTCAATAACCTGTGGTTTGCTGTATATCTTCTGTATTTCTGGGTAATGTTATTAATTTGTCTTCAATATTATTTATGTGCTATCAGTACAAGGCAGTGATTGAACAAGACATAGTAAATACAAATCAATGCTTCTTGGCATAGGGAAGTTCTAAAAACCAAAAACACCTCACTGAGAGATGGGGAGACATAAAGATCTATTTAGATAACATGCCTAGATATCATGCCAAATGGTTTTCTTCTCTACAGTGCTTTATTCCCTTTCTAAAAATGAAAGAGAAATCAAAGAACTTCTTCCCACTGTAGAAAGTGGACTCTTTCCATGAAACATTTTTCAATGTGATCTATATCCCTTGTTGAAGAACTTCAGTTTAGCAAGGTCTTACCCTTTTCATTAAGGTATTTTCATCTTTGTGGTGAAATCTCTGGGAAGTAATGACCCTTTATATGATAAAAATCTTCATATTAAGTTGTTCTCACTGTCCAGGGAGAGGAAGAATTCTGTTTTGTTGAGGCACAGGAATGAAAGTTAGGAGATCTGGGTTCTATTTCCACCTCTTCCATAGACTTTGCTTGCAAAGATGTCACTTCTCACACCTCACTTTCTCCTCTGTTAAATGGGGATAATACCAACCTACCTCAGAGGGGTGTTGGAAGGCTAAATTTGTTAATGATTTTAAACCTTTGAGATCCTATAAATGAACCCTAAAATTAGAAATGGAAGCTAAACATGTATCCTAAGATTAGATACTGAAAACTCCTATTGGTCCATCCATTACATCTATTTGCAAAAGGAGGATTGTTCCCTACAGTACATTTTCTAGTGTATTATTTATATTGTGGAACTGCCCAAAGACCCCAACAAGATTGGGGTCCCATTGTGTTAGGTTCTATACAAATCATATACAGATGAAACAATCCCTGCCTCCAAAAGTTTACAGCCTACAGTTTGTCTAGTTTAGTTTGCAAAGTCCTAATCCATGGGATTTCTGATGCTTCTTTGGAGACTGTTCCACAGCCTAATGCATCTCACTGTTGGGAAGCTTTTCTACTGGGTACTCCACTGAAAAAAATTTTTGGCTTGATATCTAGAATTTTTGCACTTGGATAACTTTAAAATTGGGTTCATTTTTAAAATTTATACATGCATGGACTTAGTCCTCATTGACAATAGGTGTCTGACATGCTCCCCATTAAAAAGCTTAAGTAAATAGGTTATATATACTGAAGATAACTTCAAGAGTCAAAGAAAAAAGAATATCTTTTCCCTCCCCAGAAAGCCACCAAGCAGCAATTGAACTACTCCAAAACTGCCACTGCATCTTGACTGCATCAGCTCTTGTGAATGCTCTTGAAACACCCCAGTCATAGGTGTGTGGTTTGACTGTTGGATCAGAGTAATCCTCATTCCGAATACTTCTCTCCATGATAGGGGCTCCATAAGCCCATTCTTTATACTTTACAGGTGGTATAGATATCCTAGTCAGACTTCCTCTACCTAAGCAATGGGGCATCTTTAGTTTGACTGGATTCAGAACTTCATGCAGTTTTTATTTGGGCCAAAGGATTTGTCTCAGAAAGCTGTTTTCCAGAGTGCCCTTCATTTTAATCTGCAGCTTTCTAGAGATCTGATCTTGTATATTTTGTATGCATATTCAGGGTGTGTTCAATACAAAATTAAAGTGTGAACATTTGGTGTGTGAATTGCACATTCTGCATGTGGCATTCCTAGTGCACCATCAGGCTTGTTTCTAGGTATCATGGTATGTGCCAGGATGCCTATCAGCCTATCATTCATTAGGTTATATATATACTGTATTTTCTTTGGTAAACTGTATTTAAAAAGGATTTTGGAAGAATTCTACCTGCCTCTAATCTAAAATGCAACATTACTTTTTATGCTTTTATTTTTAGTTAATTGAAGCTCAAGAAAAAATAAGCATGGAACTTGAAAAGGAGAGGTCATTAAATCAAAGTATGGTAAGATTCTTGTGCTTAAATTATTTTGTGTTTCAAACTTCATAAAAATGGTTGTTTTCATATATATAGAAACTTTTTTATTTTATTTAAATATTCAGTTTGTTCTAAGTATCATATGCAGTCTATGTGTACCGACTGATTTTTTTTTTAGAAAAATGAAAAAGCATTTTTTAAAGAGGTTTTTGGAGAATCAGTTCAGCAGAAGCCTAAATTTTACTCTACTAATGGAAGAAACATGCAAAATGATTTTTAAAGATTTTTTTAAAGAACTTAAATATTGTTCGGCATAGAAGAACTTGGAAAACATTTAACATTATGTGAAAAGGTTTGCTACTATGATAGAGGGAGCCCTATCTTAAATATTTTTGTATTCTGTATTAGTCTCATAAGAATACTGCCTTTTATTTTCTTTTTACATGTTTCAAGAACTTTCCAGATGGCTGAGTCTTTATTTTATCATTTGACTTTTTTTCTAACTTGGTCTCACAGTGGTTTTCACACTGGTCACCACTAGTATGTCTTTGTTACAATATACTGACTGGGTTTATTATAATAAAAAATAAAACACAGCTTGACTTGCAATCTAAATATGCTGGAAAAGAATATGATACTGTTTAGAAGAGAAAAGGTTGTGAATAGAAAATCAGTACCACTTCAGTTACTTAAACATTTGCTTTTTTTCAGCTTGTCAAACTTTGTGCCAAGTCATAGCTGCTTTTACTTACTTTGTTTCGTTAATCTTAGCACAGTGTGTGTTGGGCTATCTTGACATAGGGCCAAATCCTGCAGTCCTTACTCAGTCTTTGACTTCAATGGGACTTCTGCCTGAGTAAGTACTGCAGGATTGAGTCTTTAGAAATGGATGAAAAACAGAATTTCAAGATTATAAAGGAAGCCTTCTTTGAAACCAGTTTTTAAAGGCTGAAAACTAAGAATAAGTTGATCTGTGGACCTCTTTTTTTAACAAACACATTAGTCTTGAGAACACATTTTACCTTTTTTTCTTTTAACTGGAAAAATGTGATTTTCTTGGAGTCAGGGATTCTGAGCGCACACAGCCACCATTTTTAAACTTGATTGCCTAAAGTTCAGACCCTAAATTCATGTATTGACTTTGGCCTTTGAAAAGGATCTGTGTTATCAAAAGCATCTGTCTGCAGGGCTGTCCTTAGGTATACGCAGCATACGCGTAGGGCACCCGAAAATTTGAGGAACCCTGGTTCTTAGTGTCCACGCTCCTGCCTCTTCCTGTCCCTTTTCTGACCCTTCCTGCAGGCTCCCACCACAGCTGGCTGCTGCAGCCTGGTGAGTCTTCTTCTAGATGGGAGTGAAAAAGGCTTCCAGCCTGCCAGACCTATTAGCACAACATTGAAACTGTTAAAGAGCCATTCAAGTGATAATGAAGCCATTTAACAGGCATTTGCCAACCCCCAGGTATATACTGTCAGTTTCTGAATTTACTGACAAAATCAGTTGTGCATTACTGTAATATGTACTCAGAACATGTTAGTCTACGGGACCTTAGTTTAAAATTTGCTTTAAAAATATTGCATTAGTATGTTGCTGAAGATTATAAAATCACATCTCTAAAAAATCCTTGCATAGATTTTTTGATGCACAATCTGAGTATTCATCTTTAGCCTTAAATGCTTGGATCTTCAAACATACAGTTTTTAAAATAAATCCTTCAAAAGACCACCTTTATCTAAAATACACATTCAAGCCCAAGCTGCTGTTGGGCATAGGGGGCACCAGTTTAATAATACTGCATAGGGCCCAATAAATCCTAAGGACGGCCCTGTCCGTCTGTGCAGATTTCCTAGTTGGCTTTGAAAATCTCAACCAGTGGATTTGCACAGGTTTCACCAAGGACATAATTTGAAGGCATTGGAGTTGAATAGGTGTAACTGAGGTTTTATTTGTCCTCATTGAACCTTTATAACTGAAAATGATGTGTGAGATGGAAAGAACCCAGAATGACCTTCAGATCTCAGGTTGAGATTGCTGGGCTGGCAGCTAGAAAAGACATTTTTACTTGTAAACTGAGCTCATTAGTTACAGAAATCACTGAGAGACAATAAACGTGGAGTCACATAATGTCACTTTTACTGAGACACTCCTCAGAACAGAACCACACTTAAAGGACTGTCTGCGTTTCCTCTCTATTCTTTTATAGTAGTGTGTGTTTCAAAGGCTGTGCCTCTTTCTTCAATTTACTGTTACCTAAGACAAGGCACAACAAAAGTGGAAGTGAATATTCAAATTCATTGTAAGTTCTTCTAACATAGAAAACTATAGGCTTAGAATTCATTAAAAAAAAAAAAACCAGAAGACCACGCAACATGAATGGAGCTATTGCACATACATATTTAGGGCGTAGGGTATGGCTACACTTAGAGTTGTACAGCGCTGGGAGTTACAGCTGTCTTCGTACAGCTGTGTAGGGAAAGCGCTGCAGTGTGGCCACACTGACAGATACCAGCGCTGCAGTGTGGCCACATTTGCAGCATTTGCAGCGCTGTTGGGAGTGGTGCATTGTGGGCAGCTATCCCACAGAGCACCTCGTCCCATTTTGGCGCTGTGGGTTGTGGGAAGGGGATCGAAGGGTGTGGGTCATTCCGCTTCCTGTCCCAACGCCCCGTGGTGCATCGCTACACATCCCAGCAGTTTGGCAACATTATGAGTCTGCAGCGTGATTTCTGTTAGAAATGGAGCCCGAGCTGCTGAGGACTTTGCTGATGAATGTTGCCAGCACATCACGTTTGGCAGATGAGCTATTCCTTCAGCTCCAAAGTGACAGTGAGGAGTCCGACGATGATATCGATTCGCCTGATGCGCGTGACAATACATTGCTTGTGGTAGTAATGGACATGCTCAGCACCGTGGAACGTCGCCTTTGGGCTTGGGAAACAAGCACTGAGTGGTGGGATCACGTCGTCCTGCAAGTCTGGGATGACGAGCAGTGGCTGCAGAACTTTCGGATGAGAAAAGCCACTTTCATGGGACTGTGTGCTGAGCTTGCCCCCACCCTGCTGCGCAAGGACACGAGATTGAGAGCTGCCTTGTCAGTGGAGAAGCGGGTGGCTATTGCAATCTGGAAGATGGCAACTCCAGACAGCTACCAATTGGTCACGAACCAGTTTGGAGTGGGAAAGTCGACCGTTGGAATAGTGTTGATGCAGGTTCGCAGGGCCATTAATTGCATCCTGCTAAGAAGAACCGTGACTCTGGGGAACGTGCAGGGCATTCTGGATGGCTTTGCACAAATGGGTTTCCCTAACTGTGGAGGGGCGATAGATGGGACGCATATTCCTATTCTGGCACCACCCTACCTGGCATCCGAGTACATTAATTGGAAGGGGTATTTCTCTGTGGTTCTCCAAGCGCTTGTGGATCACCGTGGGCGTTTCATTGACATTTACACAGGATGGCCTGGAAAGGTGCATGATGCACGCATCTTTCGGAACAGTGGCCTGTTCAGGAAGCTGCAGGCCGGGACTTTTTTCCCAGACCGCAAGATCACAGTAGGGGACGTCGAAATGCCCATTGTGATCCTTGGAGACCCCACTTACCCGTTAATGCCATGGCTCATGAAACCGTATACAGGGAAGCTTGACAGGAGCAAGGACCGGTTCAACTACAGGCTGAGCCGGTGCAGAATGACTGTGGAGTGTGCGTTTGGCCGTTTAAAAGGGCGCTGGAGATGTCTTTATGGGAAGCTAGACTTGGGGGAAAGCAGCATCCCTGCGATTATATCCGCGTGCTGTACCCTCCATAATATTTGTGAAGGGAAGGGTGAAACATTCAGTGAGGAATGGACCTCCGAGGTTCAACACCTGGAGGCTGAATTTGCACAGCCAGAGAGCAGGGCTACTAGAGAGGCCCAGCACAGGGCTAAAAGGATTAGGGATGCCTTAAGGGAGCAATCTGAGGCTGAAAGTCAACAGTAATGTTTGGTGCCTTGCACGGGAGTGAAGTGCAGTGGTTACAATGATTTGCAGTGCCTGTTTTTCCCTTGGGGTACAGTATGTTTCACTTTCTGCAATAATAAAAACTGTTTTAAAAGCCAAGAAATCATTTATTCAAAATACAGTACATAAAAGGGCAGGGGGGTAGGGTGCTGAACTGTACTGTCAGAGGTTTGAATATGTCGTGCCTGGAGTGCTGTGCAATGCCTGTTGCACTTCAGGATTAATATGCTGCATGGTGATGGGGATTGAGTGCATAGGATAAGGGTGGTAGTTCTCAGGGCTGGTAGGTGAATGTACAGGTGTTGCGGGCAGCTGGTGGTGGTAAGAACCAGGATGCTGGAGAAGCGGGTTTTGAGCAAACAGTGGGGCACAAGGGAGAGAGCTTTGGGATGGCGGGGGGGTTTAGCACGGTAGCGATCTGCCTACATGGCTACGAGTGACTGCATACAGTCCGTTTGGCGTGCCAGGAGGCTATCAGCTGCTTTGTGCTTTTCTTGGTAGCCAATTCCTTTCTCCTGCTTTGTGTTTCCCTCCACTGATGCATTTTCTCTCTCCAGTCCTGCAGCCTCTTATTCTCTCTGGCATACTGATTCATAACTGCTTTCACCAAAACTTCTTTGCTTTTTCTTGGTTTCCTCCTCAAGTTCTGTAGTCTTTCAGCAGGCTGTGATAGGGCTGGAGGATTCAAGGACACTTAAAAAAAACAGAAATAGAAACATTTATTACAGAGGCTGCATTGTTTATAATCACAGTGAAGGAGTTTGTAGACTATTTGTAGCATCATTTACACATAGCAAACATAGCACAGAGAGGCCAGAGCAGCGAAGACATGGTGAGTAGCGGCGAATGAGTGATTAATGAAGCCATGTTGCTGCCACGGCTCACCTGGGAAGGGGAGCTGCTTGAGTCAGGGCTCACTGAGGTTTCTGTGCATTGGGGAAAGCAGAGAGCAGCTGGAGGGGATCTGCACTGAACACTATCCCTACATTTTCCACAGGATTTTATCCTGCCAGATATCTCACTGCTGCGGGTTACCTGGGAAGAGCGGGAGGGTCTTCTACAACAATGTGGATTCCACTTTGGTCCCTATGCAGCTTGCCTGTGTGCAGCAATAGTCCTCCCACCCCTCACGGCACAGTGGCACGGATGCGTTAGCCTGACTGGGACAAGGACCGCAGTGGCTCTCCCTATAAACTTGCGCAGGCGCATTGCCCACGCTCTGGCTGAAACTTTTGAAGAGATTACAGAGGCCGATTATCGCGACGTGATAGACCACATCAATGGGCTATTCCACATCTAGGCATGCATGCAGGCAGCCATAACCCCCACCCTCCTCTCCCAAAACAGTTCCATCCTAAAAATAAAATCTGCTTACCAGGAACCCGCTCCTCTGCTTCTTCTTCACCAACGAGTTCCAGCTGCTGCGACTGGCTAGCTTCCTCCTGGCTTGAGAAGAGCTCCTGGCTGCATGCCTCCTGGGACTCCGGGGTATCTCCCACCACCTCAGTAGCCTCACTCTCGGTTTCCTCTATACCCTCCCCCTCCTCTCCCTGCTCTGAACTGTCCATCGTGGTCCTCAGATTGGCAGTGGGGTCACCCCCAAGTATCGCATCCAGCTCCTTGTAAAAACGGCAGGCAGTGGGGGCAGCACCTGAGCGGCAGTTTCCCTCATGGGCTTTGCAATAGGCACTCCGCAGCTCCTTTACTTTAACCCTGCACTGCACTGCTTTGTGGGGTGCATCTGCAGCATCTGCAAATCAGGCTGTAAGGGAGTGCATTACAGAAACCTATAAATAATACTGTAGGTCATTTCAGTAGCATGACATAACATCAGAAGTGGAATTTTATTATTATGGAAGGGGGGAAGCATTTACTTGTACAAAGACAGTTGCATGAGATGTAGACTTTTGGACTAAACTAGTGTTCAGCTCTGCCAATTAGGAGACATTGTTTGATTACCATTCTCCCACTCTCTTTCTCCTTGGAGTGGGAACACATAGAAAAGCAGATAGTGATCCTTTGGGAATCGGAAAGAGAAAGTGCAGGGGTAGAACTTCCCATCAGCCAGAAGTTACATGCCCTGTTGATCCAGTGTTCTTTGGTAGAAAGAAGATGTCAACAATGTGACTGATTGAGAGAGAGGAAATTAAAGAGAGAGAGAGAGTGTAAAAGCAAACTGAGGAATGGAGAAATCCTCAAATTACATAGTGTCCTTGTGGGAGGAGATGTTTTGAATATTGAATGTAAATGTGAGTAGTAACTAAAGATCAGTCCTGTAGAAATGATGATACAGCCAGGGCCGGCTCCAGGGGTTTTGCTGCCCCAAGCAAACAAACAAACAAACAAACAAAGCAAGCCGCGATCGCGATCTTCGGCAATTCAGCGGGAGGTCCTTTGCTCCGAGCGGGAGTGAGGGACCCTCCGCCGAATTGCCACCGAATACCTGAAAGTGCCACCCCGCTCCAGAGTTGCCACCCCACGCACCTGCTTGATAAGCTGGTGCCTCGAGCCGGCCCTGGATACAGCAGAACACTGGACATAAGTTCTTTAAAGCTTTTATACTTTTGAATAATTTCTGCCATAAGCTCTACTAAAATTATTGTAAAACAATTACATGAAGATTATGACATAGATAAATATAGTCATTTCTGGATTTTACACCTTTTGGCCTTTTTATTATAACTAATAACAAAATGTTGAGAAATATGGTATAAACTAATTTTTCCTACTGTGGTAAATACTGACAAATTTAATACTGAAAAGAAGGTAGTATACAAAACTGAATCAGTTGCAAAGTTTTGGAAATAATTTCAAGTGTAAACTGCTAATTTAAATGTTCTTCTTTACTTTCTTACAATTTGACAATTATGCCAGTATTCAATTTTGTTCCATCATTTATAAAGATAAATTTGTTTTCCTTTTATTTAGCAAAGCAAATTTATAAGAAATACTGTGCAACAATACTGAAACTATTGAATTTTGCTATTGTTTAGTATAAGTCAAGTAGCTGCTGCTGTTTAGAAATATTTTGACCAGTCAGAGTTTACATCAAGCAAATGTTTCTAAGAAAAATTGTGGACAATAATTAAGTCTCTTATGTAGGCCTATTCGCAGGCAGTAAATGATGAAAACAAATTTTCAGTGTAATAGATCAAAGTACCAGTACATTTTGCTTTGAACATGGATAAAGCTGCATTTCATTTTTTAAAGAATTAATAATTACTTATGGAAGATGTATATTTTTGTACACTTTCTGCAATATTTCAGGAAATGTAAGAATTTTAATTAATTGTTCAAAGAAGTATAATATTAAATTAATAATGTCTCCCTCATCCTCTCCGTATTACATTTTATAAATGTTTGTGTCTGTACTTTTGCTCAGCTTTCTTGGCATTCATTTTAACAGCTCAGAGAACAAAAAGACATTGAAACAAAAGTGGAAAAGAAGTTACCTGACCTACAGGAAAAGGTATATTCATTTTACTTCCTAGATGGAGCATATATTTCAATTAATTATATGATGCTACGAAATACACCATATACACTGTACCCGTAATATATTTGCCTTATCAGACTTTTTCTACCTCCAGTGGTTGCTTTCCCTACACTTCACTGATAACTAAACTAATACCATTTTGTTTAACTCTCCTCTCTTTTCAGCATAGCAGCTGTGTTAGTCTGTATTCGCGAAAGGAACAGGAGTACTTGTGGCACCTTAGAGACTAACAAATTTGTTAGTCTGTAAGGTGCCACAAGTACTCTTCTCCTCTCTTTGTAACTTTCTGCTTCTCATCCACATGGCTCTAGATAACATATGTATTTGACTCAGTCCTCTCTTCCACTCACTCTTCCTTGGTAAGGGAATATGGACTCACACTATTCGTAGTCATGGTAGTGAGATTTGTTAGGAGGGATTCGCAAATAAGCATAGTTCAGTTGTTTTCCAGCTGAAATGTGGCAGCCCTAATACAGCAACCTGAACATAAGAACATCAGAAAACTACTCTGTGCAGAACTACTCTAGATAGTTAAGTCACAGGCAGACTGCAAAGAGCTATGTAGCAGAGTGGACCTCTGCTCCTGCCCTGAAGGGGTTAAAAACAGCCCGGGGAAGGGGCTGGGGCTGGAGAAAGCAGCCTTTAAGCTGGGCTGATTGGGGAAGTGGCTGCAGCTGGGGCCACGCCCCAAACTGAGCCACAGGGCCTAATAAGAAGGCCAGGGAAGCCACGAGTGAACAGTCTCTCTCTGACTGGAGGGGGAGACAGGCCTGGCTGCTCGGGGACTCACCCAGGGGACCTAAAGGAAGGCAGGGCTGGGGGAAAAGCCTTAGGAGCTGGGAAGCCCTAGGCCAGAAACTCCCCAGGCTGCAGGGCCTAATTCTAGGCCTCCAAGGTACTGGGCTTGCAGAGGGGCAGCCGGAAGGTGGGTAAAGGCAGCCAGGCCAAAACCCCTTTGCCTATGATGAGTGGCTGATACTGCAGTCTGCCCCAGGGCGTGGGGGCTAGACAATGACTGGGCAGTAGCCAATACTGAGGCAAACTGGGGATAGTGGGGTGGGGTTCCCCTGGGAGGGGGGAGACCCAGTTAAAGGGGCACTGAGGTCCAGGGAGGGGCCCCGGGCCAGCAGAGGACAGGTGGATCACCGGCCTGCAGAGGGCGCTCCGTAGCTGGAATCGAGCTAATTCCCCGAAGTAACCAGCTGGAGGTGCCGCGGGGGTGAGTCCACATGTTCATAAGCTACAAACGGATCTCTCAAAACTGGATGACTGGGCAACAAAATGGCAGATGAAATTCAGTGTTGATAAATGCAAAATAATGCACATTGGAAAACATAATCCCAACTATACATATAAAACAATGGGATCTAAATTAGATGTTACTACTCACGAAAGAGATCTTGGAGTCATTGTGGATAGTTCTCTGAAAACATCCACTCAGTGTGCAGTGGCAGTCAAAAAAGCGAACAGAATGTTGGGCATCATTAAGAAAGGGATAGATAAGAGAGAACATATCATATTGCCTCTATATAAATCCATGGTACGCTCACATCTTGAATACTGTGTACAGATGTGGTCACCCCATCTCAAAAAAGATATATTGGAATTGGAAAAGGTTCAGAAAAGGGCAATAAAAATTATTAGGGGTATGGAATGGCTTCTGTATGAAGAGAGATTAATAAGATTGGGACTTTTCATCTTGGAAAAGAGACGACTAAGGGGGAATATGGTTGAGGTCTATAAAATCATGACTGGTGTGGAGAAAGTAAATAAGGAAGTGTTATTTAATTATTCCTCATAATACAAGAATTGGGGTCACCAAATGAAATTAATAGGCACAGGTTGAAAACTAACAAAAGGAAGTATTTCTTCATACAATGCACAGTCAACCTGTGGAACTCTTTGCCAGAGGATGTAGTGAAGGCCAAGACTATAACAGGATTCAAAAGAGAACTAGATAAATTCATGGAGGGTAGGTCCATCAATGGCTATTAGCCAGGATGGGCAGGGATGGTGTCCATAGCTTGTGTTTGCCAGAAGCTGGGAATGGGTGACAGGGAATGGATAGCTTGATGATTACCTGTTCTGTTCATTCCCTCTGGGACGCCTGGCATTGGCCACTGTCGGAAGACAGGATACTGGGCTAGATGGACCTTTGGTCTGACCCACTATGGCTATTCTTATGTTTTTACGTTCTTCATTTGGGCCTATCACCCTCAGGGAAAGCCTGTCTAAAACTTACAGGGCGTGTCTACATAGCAGGTTACTGTGTGGCAGGTAGTTGTAAGCCAAGCCATATTCCAGGACTTTTAGGGTATCTCTACATTGCGATAAAAAACCTACAGCACCGAGTCTCAGAGCTGGGTCAGCTGATTCAGACCATCTGCAGCTGTGCTGTGGGTCTTTTATCACAGTGTAGATGTACCCTTAGTGTGCTTTAGCAGTTTCCACACGGGACATTACTATGCAGGCAAGCTGGTGTGCTGTAGATTCATACCCTAGTTTGCCATGCAGTAAATTGCTGTGTAAATAGGCACTTTAAAAATAACTGAAAGAATCTAAATAATGAGATTTCTTTTTAATATTATAGGTATACTCCAAATTTTCTTTATACTAATAGTAATATGCAACATTTTTGATTACCTTTGTCTCCTCTATTCTCTGCCTGTGGCACATAGTAGTGTAGTGTCCTGAGGGCTGTAATACCCAGGTCTATTTTCAATTGTTGAGTTTAGTATTTGAATGCTGGGTGGTGTTGGTGACTTATGAGATACAGGAAGTCAGACTAGATGATCTGATTGTCCCCTCTGGCCTGAAATTTTATGACTATGACATTTTCAGATTTGTGCATAGCATTTGTCCCCAACCTTCAAACAATAACAATATCCATCTTGTAAAATAAATCTATAAATTTGAGATAAATCTGTCAATCAACAGTTAAAATGTATTAACTGATCTTACTGCAATGCACCTATCCGTACTCAAAGCATATCTCAAAATATTAATTAACTGTTGACTCTCTTATCAGGGGGTAGCCGTGTTAGTCTGTATCCATAAAAACAACAAGGAGTCCGGTGGCACCTTAAAGACTAACAGATTTATTTGGGCAAATAAATCTGTTAATCTTTAAGGTGCCACCGGACTCCTTGTCGTTTTTGTTGACTCTCTTGAGGTGAATATTAGGATTTATTGACTGAAGAGATAAATACTGACCAATATGAGGGGTTTTTTTGTTTATGGCAGGGTGAGGCTAAGAATATAGGGCCAGATTTTTCAAGATATTTAGGCACCTAAACATGCAGACAGTGGGATTTTCAAAAGCACACAAAAAATTAGGCACCTAGGTGCTTTTGAAAATCTCACTATGTTTCTAAATACCTTGAAAAAACTGGCCCATTGTCAGGTAAATGTGATGGCTGCCGGAACCCTTAAACTTTGCAGTCCTTGCAAAGAATGATTTTTTGTGTGTGTGTGTGTGTGTATAATCTTTTGCATGTGTAGTTTTTATTTGAAATGAGATGAGGACTCCATCTGTTTACATGAGGGTGTAATGAGCATGTGATGTGAGAGAAAATTAAATTATCTAATCTTGATGTACAGGCTGTTATACTCAACATACCCTTGTCCCTCTTTTTGTTGAGCCAATGCCAATATTTCTCTAGAAAAAAATCCTCATTCACTTTATGCACCCAGATTCTCAACCAACCTTACAAAAATAAAATTCAAGCCTGATTTATCAACAAAACTAAAACTAAATCATCAGCACATTACCAGTCCTCGCTGAGGGACTGTATGACTCAGGGATTTGCTATAGGGATACGGTACCATCCGCCTTTAGGGTCACCAGTTTTAATCTGGTTCATGTCAGCATAGTTACTGAAAGCAATTACTGTCTGATGACTCACTGATAGTCTGCGTGAAATGAACGGGCAATCTCAGTCCAGATCATTGGCTGGCTCCCTTCATTTTTCTTCCTCTTTACATGAGGCAGACACCTTCTTGCATAATTACAGAAAGGTGACTGTAGAGAGGGAAAATATGGTATCTGATAAGTTTGTTCACTATATCCAGGTTGTCCATTATAATAAATCCCTCATCGTATTTGTTATAAATAGAGGTACGTACTGAGAAAGAAATACACACATCTTTAATATGTTATTTTAAGAGGGTTTTTTTAGTTATATATGGTTAATATTTTTCTAACAACTGAGTGTCCCCCCTAAATAGGGATGGTTGGCAAGTATGACTGCATAACCTGTTAAGATTAGTAATTTGAACTATTCAACCTAACTGTAGGGAGGTAGCAAAGAACCTAGTCTAACAGAAGAAATCTGAAAGTAACTATGTTTAAAGATGATGATTTTGAACCGTCTTCTGTACATCTCACTAGTTCCCGCTCTTTACCAAAGAGTGTGTAGTGAGTCTGACTGTATAGTGAGACTCAGGCTAACTTGTCTGGCCTTTTGGACCGTAAATGAATAATACTGTTATTCAAAATTTTGTTTTTTAGAAAAAAAATCTTTTTGTTTCAGCCAAATAAAATTCTTACACTAGTGGTCTTCCTTAACTTTTTCAGAGAACTTTATTTAATATCTGCAAGAAAAAAATTAGATGCCTCTTAGTGAACAAAAGATTTATGTTTTGTTTTATCATTTCTAAAGACATACTGAATTTAGGATACACAAAGGTTTTCATTTGACTTCAGTTTGCGGTAATCCTTGATCTTCCTAAAACTTCAAATAATAGCACATAGCAAGCAAGTACTTAGAAGTTAATGTCTAAATTGATGTATTAATCACCTTAACTTTTTCAAAGCTGTATTTCTTACAACAGTTATTTTGTGTATCTTATTAATCATACTTATATTTGGAAATCCATGGCATTTGGTGGGAACAGCACACATGCTGAGATAAACTGAAGTTGAGGCAGGACTGGAAGGAAGGACAGAAACAGTACCAGCTAACTGAAATTTGAAAAATGTTTCAAAGCAGGATTTGTTGGTATTAATACATAAAATACAGTATTGTTGAGTTTGGTGTTTGCTATTTTTAAGTGTATGTCAAATAAAACATTACAAGCATGGAGGCATATCAGGTCAGGAGTGAGTTGCAGTGACAATGCCTTTATTCAAGTATTTCTTTACTTATTATTTAGATATTTCAATAATAATAATAAGACACCTATCCATGGCTCTTGGTGCCCTAATACACCATTAATTGTACAATGAAACAAGGGCTGGCCTTACCATGAGGCGAACTGAGGTGGCCACCTCAGGTGCCAGACTGTGGGGGGGAGCCACTAGGACCCAGAGTGTAGAAAATTGTGTCTGCTGCTGGTGCATATGTATTCTCTCTGCTCTAGATGCACAGAGATGGTGGAGTGCTGTGCTGGAGGAAGGCAGGCACACGAGATGTAACAGACAGGCAGGAGAAAAGGTGAGAGGGAATAACAGAAAGCAGCAGGAGCTGCAGGGAGAGAGGAGGAGGAGCCTCTTATGTACCTCTCTAGCACCCCCAGGAGCCTGGACTGATTAGGGAGCTTCTCAGGTAGCTTCCTGTTTGCTGCTGCTTCCCTGAACCCACTTGAGGAGAACCGGCAGTCAACTGAAGTAGTAGGAGCCAGTTAGGCCCTTAAGACGCTGATATCTTCCCTCACTCAGGCCCTGCTACCAGCCTGTTTATTTGTCCCCTTCAACTGAGTGTTGAGAGCCACTATATCTGGCACAGAACAGCAGTCATGAGTGAAAGAAGAAAATACCCTCTAGGGCAGCGTTCAGAAAAAGAAAGAAAGCAAAGGAAGCTTTTCTATGTAAGCAGGAAGGAGCTTTCCTGAGATACACAGACACAAATGTTCACGGTGAGACTTCCGGCCCCAGCGAGGATATGAGTGGTGAGTAGATGCCTGTCTTCCAGTTAGTCAGAGTGCAGGTGACCTGGCAGCTACTGCTGCATCCATATCTCCATTTCAAATGTATGTAACCATGCACATCCCTGAAGAATAGTGTAGATCAGAGAAGAGTGTGGTGGAGGCGCAAGAAACAGCTGCTGTTGAGTTTAGTTCTTTAAGTCTAGATGATCCAGGACTGTGGACCCACTTGAGAGTAGCCTGAAGGACTTCCTTGTACTGCATGGGTCGCAGCAAGTGAAAAACTTCATGTTCCCCAAAGACAATGAAAATAGAAGTTTCCATCAAACACATTACTGGCATGAAATCCCCAACTGTTACAAAGTGGAGAGGCCATGGCTTATGTACTCAAAAACCCAGAATGCTGCATACCATTTTTGTTGCAAACTCTTCCAGTCTAATGTTCCAGCCACATTGTGTTCTACAGGAAGAAAGGACTGGAAAAATCTGACTGGAAATCTGGCATGCCATGAGAAGGCAGCAAATCACCAGAGAGCATTCCATAGGTGGAAAGAGCTTGAGATGAGACTAAGGTTAAAGGCCACCATAAATGATCAGCTTCAAGAGAAGATTGCATCAGAGCTTCTTTACTGGCAAAATGTTCTGAAAAGGCTCATTGCCTTTGTGAGAATGCTTGCTTGCTACCCAAAACTTAGCACTGTGTGGCACTTCAAATCAACTGTATGTGCCAAACAATAGAAACTTCCCTCAAATTGTGGAGCTGATGGCTGAGTTTGATGCTGTACTCCAGGAGCATCTAAGAAGAATCACCACCCAAGAAATCTACACACACTACTACCATGGAAAAACAATTCAAAATGCGATCATACAGTTACTGGCAACAAAAGTCAAACAGAAGATTGTGGCATATCTAAAGTCAGCAAGATATTACTCTGTTATTCTGGACTGCACACCTGATACCAGACATATGGAACAAATTACTTTAATGTTGCGTTTTGTAACAACAGAACCTAGTGAAAATATCCCTGCAATAGTGACTGTCAGAGAGCATTTTGTAGAATTTATTGACATTGTTGATACTACAGGAGCTGATATGACAAATGTGCTTCTTAAAAAGCTGGAAAATACGGGAATTGCGATAGCTGACGTGAGAGATCAGGGCTACGATAGTGATGCCAACATGAGAGGAAAGAACAGAAGAGTGCAGACTTGGATCCGAGAGTTAAACCCTTGAGGTTTTTTTTTGTCCCATGCAGTTCTCATTCATTGAACTTGGTGGTCAGTGATGCAGCATCAGCTTCTAGTGAGGCTGCTGCATTTTTTTATGTAATTCAAAGCATCTATGTATTTTTCTCTGCATCAGTTCATCAATGGCAGATTTTGAAGCAACATCTGGGAACATCCTCTCTGACACTGAAACCACTGAGTGCCACACGATGGGAAAGTCGAGTGGAGGTGATAAAGCCTATCAAACACCAAATTGGGATGATAGATGATGCTATAGTTGCCATTATGGAGGCTGTTCATGGGAGAACTTCAAATTTCTGTGTGACTTAGTGTTGTGGCATGACATACTGTTTGAAATAAATGTTGTAAGCAAGAGACTCCAAGGTGTTGACCTTGATATATCTGGAGCAATGGAACAATTGGACAAAGCAAAGTCATACCTACAGTCTTACCGGTCAATGAGGATTTCAAAATGTTCTGAAGAGTGCACATGAGTTGGCCGAGGAACTTCACACTGAAGCTATTTTCCCACCCATTCAAGAATACAAGAATCACTGAAAAAGAAGACATTTTGATTATGAGGCATGGGATAATCCCATGAGACCCCAAACAACATTTCAAAGTTGAATTCTTTAACCAGGTGCTAGATTGTGCAATACAGTCAGTTGAAGAATGTTTCATGCAGCTCAAAGAACACAGCAGTATATTTGGGATGTTGTATGATATTCCAAAATTCCTCATATACCTGAAGACCTATACCAGCAATGTGGGGCACTGGAGACAGTGTTGACACATGATGACATGACCGATGTTGATATGAGTGATTTAGGTGATGAACTGAAAGCCCTTTCAAGATACATTTCAGCAGGATCAACTCCAAAGACTGTTCTGGAATATATGTGCACAAATAAGATGACCACCCTCTTTCCCAATGCTTTTGTTGCTCTGTGCATACTTCTAACACTTCCGGTAACAGTTACCAGTGGAGAACTCAGCTTCTCCAAGCTGAAATTAATAAAAACACATCTACGCTCCACAATGAAACAGGAGACGCTGGTTGGCCTTGCAGCCATCTCAATAGAGCATGAGCTGGCCCAGACTGTGCACCTTCAGCAGGAAGCAATTCAAATCTTTGCAACCAAGAAGGCATGGAAAGCACCACTTTGATTATTCAAACAGATAAAAATGCCAGTGTTTACTATGCAGACAAGAAAAGTTACATTTGCTGTTCAGGTATTTGAAAGTTAAGTGTTACTTAAAATTTTTGAACAAGGCATTCTAAGTTGTTAGTTCTCCTTTATTGGGGTAGGTAGCAGAGCAGAACCATGAGAGGAATAGAACAGGAAGAAGGCAGAATTGAGACCTTTCAAAGTTTTGGCCCAAGCAAGAGGGCATGGGGGCGTCATTTGAGGTCCCCGCCTCAGATGCCAAAATGTTGTGGGTCTGCCTTGAATGAAACCCCAGCAGTATTAAAGTAATCATTTCAACAGGTATTCAGCCTATTAATCGCATAATTAATTGTAATTCATTATTTTAAACACTTGACAGCCGTAAATTTTATTTCCCTCCTATGCTTAAATTTAATTATTTGAGTAGTGAGTTCTAAAATGCCTAAGCAATCCTCGCTGGAGTAATTATCATTATTGCTTTTATCAATTATCATTACTACTTTTATTACCATATTATGCTTCGTCATTCATTATTTAAAGTGGTACAATCAGTTCTTCTAGAATGTAAATTTAGCTTGTACATGCCTTAGCAGTTCCAGTTTAAAACAACAATATTAGTTAAACACAAGTCTAGAGTCCAGACACTGTCTAGATTAAGGTTGCTTATTTTCAAATTGTATTTTTAATTATCTCTGTAATATAACTTAAAATTTGTTTGAAAATAATTGCAGTTCAAAGTTTGATACTAATAGTAATGGAGTCAAATGTTAGTGAGTCATGTACGTGATTGTGATCGGTAAACATAAATGTCAAAATAATTAGAAAAATAAATTCCCGTTCTTAATAAGAGGAAAAAAACTTCATCACTTATGTTAAAATTAAGAAAATACATTTTTAGAGTGAAAAACAGTTGACTAAAATAGAGTAGATAATGGCAGTAACACAGAGTATGTCTATTAGAGAAAGTTAGCAGATTTTATTTATCTCTACTAAAGATAGTTTACGAAGTATCAAACTTGTGTTTCTGATATCTGTGTTAAGGCTCCAGAATTGTTACCTCAAGGCTTGGGATTGGGAATATCTTGCTGTGTTATCTTCTGATTGTTCTAAACTTATATCTACACTTAAAATATGTCTTTAATTAGTGTTTGCATGTGTATATATATATTCTTTCTTTATATAAGAATTAGATACAGTACTCTTGTCAGCTAATTTCTTAGTTATTATCTGCAAAAAAAATGAGAGTTTTCAGGTGCCTAAGTAGCCCCTGGAATCACAGTTAAAGTTTCCCCTCCCCACCACCAAAATCTGAAATAGTACCCCTGCTTCCTCCTGGCCTGGTTCACGTCACCAGTGTGTGGCTCCCTGCCACATAACTGCTGCAGCTGCACGTGCTCCGGCCCAGGCTGATGATGATTAGGTTTGCAAACTGGCTGGGGCTCAGGAGCCACATAGACCCAGCATCCATACCCCTTCCCGCCTACTGCCTCCTCCAGCTGCTGCTAAGGACAGAGCAGAAGGTGTCCGGGTAAGGCCTCCTACAGTACCTGTGCTCAGTTAAGCCCTTCTTGCACTGAGGCCTCCTGCTCCAGAGTGATCGCAGTGTGAGTTGTATTATGGCTCTGAGTCTCCAAATCTTCCAAATATCCTACTGTGCTATGTGAAAATGGCTAATTTTAAATTGTAATACAGTACATTCTCCCATTTACAGTAGTAAGCTACTAGTATTATTTAACCAGTAATTATTTCCAGAAGATTGCATTTATGTATTATTGTTATTGTTGTTATTATTAGTATTATAAGTTTGTTTATTTATTTATTGGCTTAGGTTTTTTCCTACTGATTTTCCGTGAATAAAAGTTGCACCAGTGAGTTGCCATAGATGAAGTTTAAAACTGATCTGTCAGTATGTATTTTTATTCTCCTTTTGGGGATAACATAGATAAAACATACATTTAAGTGCATAATCTTTGTGGAGAAAAAAGCATGTGTGCCCACAAGATGTATGCAGCCCCTCCCTGCAGTTTTCTATCTAGCTCACCTCAGCTCCCTCACCAGGAAGAGGATGGAGCCGCCTGTGTTCTAGCGTTATATTCATAATAGTTGTCATTCCACCACGTTTCCATTATTTCTCAGGCTGTACTCCTGCTGATTACATTTTAATGATTCTTGTAGCCTTTCAGTCTGGCTATCATGATTCAGAACAGAGTAAGGACCCCAGATTTTAATGTACTGAATTAAAAATTGACCCACTTAGGGCTGTATTGTAAGTGACCCTTGCGTGAGTGTATAAGAGAAGGAAGGATGCATAAATTCTCCACCCCCATACACTCTACACAAGGGCCGGGCAGTTACAGTCTCTGCACTTCACTGAACAAGCCCATGGACCAAGAAGAAGTCAGATCCATGGCCCTGACCCCTCCTCACTGGCCTCATACATCAGAGAGACTCTTCACTGCTCCCAGGCCACTGTATTCAAGATGCAGTCTGCCCTTTCATGAATAAAACAGTAAGCAGCAGTATCTGGGTTTTTCTGTTTGGTTATTTTTGAGGTGGGGTGGAGGGTATACACTGTAGTACATTCAATAAACTTAGAGAAAACAGACTACAATGAATGTTAAACACACACAATGTTAGCTCACATTTTGCTCAGTGTTTATATTGTAACACCGATTTAGATGAGTAATTTGTTCTGTAGATAGAGCACTGGACACCTGCATTCATTTCAGAGGCTTTCAAAAGATTTGTGTGTATGTATAGGGATTATATTTACACAAGAAAATCTGCTTTGTTATTGAGGAAGATACTGAAAATAATAGGATACCTGTGTTACAGTGATACCTTCTGGGCTAATTACTTATACTGAAAATCATGTACTGTGCTGACTGGTAAAGAATATAAAGAATAGCATTATTATGGAAGCATAAGTCAGAGATGGAAAGACTTATTAGATCATTCATCTTCCTTGCTAATGCAAGATTTTTCTCTACAGAATAATGTTTTGTCTATTTGGGACAGAACTCATATTCAGAAACATGGTGATGGTGTGATACAAGTACCTGAACAGAGCAGAATAAATGTCTCCAGCAATAGGGCTTCCTTCTATTCCCCGGAGAGACTATTTCAAAGCCTAATGCTTCTCACTCTCAGTAAAATTTCCTTCTATTCAACCAAAATTTTCCTTTTCATCCCATAACTCCTAGTAACACCCTAATACTGCCTTGGATAATTGCCCAGCCTCCTTCATGTTTGTACTCTTCAAGTATTGTACACTAGTATCCTATAGCTCTGTAGTCATGTCATTTTTAGCTTTTAATCCTTCCTGATAAATTATTTCCCTCACTACCTCCTTCATACATTTTATTTGTTTCTATTTGCTGGATTCCCTCATGTTTGTCAGATCTTGCTGATCCTAAGGAGACAAGAAATGAATGTGGTATTCTATGTGTGATCTCACCTGAATCATCACTGAGCCATTTTTTATACCTATCTTATTGGAAGTCAGTGGAAACTGTAGGTACACAATATGCCTGAAGATCGGGCCACTTTTATTATGGTGGGTGTTGGTCCTTTGCTAGAATTATTGGGGTATATCTCAATCATTTCCCTGTCATTTGTGGGGGCCTTGGACATTGGTGTACCTCAGTCCCTTCTGTTCTGTGTTTGTGGCACATAATAGTCTAGTCTTCTGTGGGCTGTCAGACTTCGGTTTAATTTTAGTTGTTGGGCTAATGTGTGGGTGCTCGGTGGTGTTGGTGGCCTGCAATATGAAGAAGGTCAGACTAGATGATCTAGTGTTCCCTTCTGGCTTTAAACTGCCTGACTGAATTAGGCTCCTAAATCCACATTTTAGTTTCTAAATTTTATGAACCCAGATTTAAAAATGTTGACCAGAATAAGCATAATATTATTCAAGGCTGTCATGAAAAAAGATTGCATTGGGGGGAAGGGAATTATTTTTGAAATTCTCAAAATGGGGAGACTCCAACCCAGATCACTATTGCTGGTCTTTATGGTACTATTCTATGTAAGTTAAAAAGTAGAACTGTTCCTCTAAAGCTCTCTGACATACAGGAAATAGTTGAAGACACTGCCAACTATCTTCTAGCCCTGGCAGCTGTTCAGTCAGCAGTGAAGGCTTTGAATCCTTTAAAGGATTGTAGAGCTTCTCTAGACTGAAAATTAGTCATGTTTTAAAAGCTAATACTTTTTAATCAACACAGTGTTAAACAGGACTTTGCAGCTAATGTAGACAGGGCAAGTCAGATTTAAAGCCTTCCTTTTTTAGGAGGAAAATGATCCAAGTTTTGTAAGCCCTTTGGGGCAGAGACTGTCTGTCTTGTTCTTTGTTTGTACAGCACCTAGCACAATGGAATGCTGGTCAAGACTAGGGCTCCTCAGTGCTACAATAATTCAAATAGTTAATAATAATAGTTTCTTTTGTGTTACAAGAAAACTCGGGTTGCAGCATGCTCTTTCCTGTCTCTTCCTCTTCCCACCTTCTCCTAGGTTACATCTAACACCTACAAGCTAGGTTTAGAGCTAGGTTTAGTGCTGCAATAAGTAGAACAAGAGTGGTGTCTGTCTGTCTCTCTGTCTATGTAAAACTTCAATTCCTCAACCTTACAATACCTTTGGTCACACTTCAGTTGCTAAAGGTTGTGGGTTTTGTGACTATTTACCTGAAATGTATGACATTTCTTTCCTGAAATAGGAGTGTGATAACCAGCAGGTTGCTATGCAGTGTTCTTATACTGTCCTGTTGTGGGAGAGCAGGAGTTTTTTGTTCCTGATAAGTCAGATTCCCTTATTTGAAGTTAAATCTTGTGACCCTTGTTAGTGGGCATTTAGATTTCCAGGAGAAGATATACTTTATTAGCAAGCTTTAGGGGAAGGCTCAGTGTCTCCATATATTGCCTGCAGTACTGAGATATTGTAACCATGCTAAACTAACAGCTTTGAATGACTTTCTCAGCTAAATACTGAGGGAGCACAGATGAAAAACAGCTATCAAAATAAACATATTTTAATAAAATCTGGCATTTCTGAAAACAGTTTTGTACGTGTGAAGCAATATGCCCTCACAATTCTAACTAAATAAAGGTTCATATAAGTAGACAAGTGTATAGAGGTATGTGCTTCCAAAATTACACTGATACAGAGAAAGGATTTCCCATAAAACATATGGCCCTTGTAGTGTTCACATAAACAAATATTGCCTGGATCCTATGACCCTCAAGCAAGGGTCTGACCCACTTGTGAGCAAGTATCATGTTATCATAAGATGGTCATGAGCCTAGGCTGTCCAGAGACGAAGCATGTGTGTCAAGTGTGGTTGCTGAGAGCTCCCAGTGAAGAATATTCAAATGACTTATGGTTAAGGGATATGCCATCACTAATCCTTCTCTGAGCATTAATAAACAAAAAACAACACCTTGAAGGCACCTGAGAGTTTTTGGGCCACGGTAACTGAGTAGAATGAAAAAGATAATGACAAGATGGTCATTAAGAACATCCAAACCCTAGCTGTGTTTTGTTGAATTGATCAATAGGGGAGCAGAAACTTGTATTAGTTTCAGCCTCACTAAGGCATGCATAACATTTAGCTAGTCTTTTTGGAATGAGGGATGTGTCTGACAATAATAAATAATTATAAATTTATGACTTTTGGGACACTAAATGAGAAGGCAATAATACTGCAAATGGTTGCAATAAGTGCCAATGCTTCTTGGAATAATTGTCAGTCTTGTCTGTAATGTAACATATTTTTTTCTTATTTATGTCAGATGTATTTAAAGTTAAATGTTGTTAAATATAGTTTGAATTTTCCAAGCAGCAGTCTATATCCTTGAGTTCCAACAATGCAATCATCACCTTTTTGGCCCAATTGGATTGGTCAATATTCCTTCCAGAGTTATCATTATTCTTTAGTTATCCCGAGAGATCCTTGGAAAGGGGAAGGGGTTTCATACACCATTCAAACCTCAAACTTCTGACCAGTTTAGTATTGGTTTTCATATGTTTCAAAGAGGCTCATTGCAATCATCTTTGGCCAAAAGGAGAGTGGCTGTGATGCAGAGACTTGAAGGTAAAGACTTAAGTGGACAAATAAAGTCAGGAGAAGAAATGGACAGAAATTTTCAGATGAAACAGTTTCGTTGGAAAATGCCAGTTTGTTGAACCCAAAATGTTGTGTAAGAACATCTTGGGTTTGATGAATTTTTGGTGAGTCAAATGCTGAGTTATGATTGAACCTTGATGAAACCCTGCCAGCTCATCAAGCTGCTTGATCTTCCAGGATCTGTGGCTCTGAGACAGCCGCAAGACCAGAAATCTCAATCTTCCAGGGTCTGCAACTCCATAGCAGGCAACCACGCCAGAACTTCCAGACTCCATGCCATGGAACTGGGACTCTGAAAGCCACGGGAGCTCTGACTTTAACATGGACTCAGCTCCCAACCTGGAAAAAGGGAGTCAGGAAGTGCTGAGAGCCCAAGTTGATCTGAGGATCTAAGGACTTACATACTTCCTGCCATGGATCTAGGACCCTAGAAGTTCTGGGATAAGCTCCCAGGATCTGTAGTTCCTGAGCATCCCTGCTTTGTGGACTGCCCTGGGACAAGAAGTCCAGGGCTTCCAGCTCTTAGGCAAGCAACTATGAAACTGACAATAATATCAGTTTTACTCAGCAGGTGTTAAGGTGTGGGTAGGGTGACCAGATGTCCTGATTTTATAGGGACAAGTCCTGATATTTGTGGCTTTTTCTTATATAGGTGCCTATTACACTCGCTGTCTGGTCGCCCTAGGTGCAGGGAACAGACATCCTATTGGAAAGACAATGTGGCATTGTTTCCAATAAGATAATTTTCAGGATTTCCAGTTCACAGGAAATTTAATATTTGTTTTGATTAATTCTGATTCAGAACAAAACCAAATTTCAAAAAATTGAAATTTCCTGTGAACCAAAAATCCCACGCCTGCCAGCTCTAATCAGGAGAGAGAACATCAAAACACCTGATGGGATAAATGACCACATGGGATAGGTGGTTATGAATTAAAATATGGGAAAGGAGGGAATAGATCACTTTAAAAGAGAACTGTGTGAAGTTAAAGTAATTTATAAGGTCAGAATTTCCTAGCAAGTAGTGTCCTTTGGCACTGCATGTAAACTTTACCTATGTTCTTGCCTTTCTTTCCCCCATGATAGTTCTTGGTGTGCTACCTTACAAATCATTCCATTCTTTATTATTGCCATAATGAGCTGGAATTCTACAATGCCCACCAGTTCCTCAAGGTGCCCTTCTGGTAACTGGAGATTATCAGGATGTGGAGATTCTCTGGCTATGCCCCTTTTTTCCCAGCCATTCCCTCCCACTGCCTCAGCTGGGAAGAGAATTGGTGTAGGAGCTTTTACAATGGCTTTACTCCAAATGAGGATTCATTTGTAGAAAACCTCTGAGGAGAGGGAACAAATCGAATGGCTTTATAACTGCCTTACACCATTCTAGCATGGCCCAAGATCTGGCCAAATGTGTATATAGCTACAGTAGGCTTGATTCTCCTCTCTCAGGCCTGGTCTACACTAGACGTTTAAACCAAATTTAGCAGCGTTAAACCGATTTAACCCTGCACCCTTCCACACAATGAGGCCCTTTATATCGATATAAAGGGCTCTTTAAATCAGTTTCTGTACTCCTCCTCGACGAAAGGATTAGCGCTGAAATCAGTATTGCCATGTCGGATTAGGGTTAGTGTGGCTGCAAATCGATGGTATTGGCCTCCGGGCGGTATCCCACAGTGCACCATTGTGACCGCTCTGGACAGCAATCTGAACTCGGATGCAGTGGCCAGGTAGACAGGAAAAGCACCGCGAACTTTTGAATTTCATTTCCTGTTTTCCCAGCGTGGAGCTCTGATCAGCACGGGTGGTGATGCAGTCCCAAATCCAAAAAGAGCTCCAGCATGGACCGTATAGGAGATACTGGATCTGATTGCTTTATGGGGAGACAAATCTGTTCTATCGCAGCTCCGTTACAGAAGACGAAATGACAAAGCATTTGAAAAAATCTCCAGTCTATGATAGACAGAGGCCACAGCACAGTGCTGTGTGACAAGCGTAACGAAAAGCCAAAGAATCAAATGGACGCTCATGGAGGGAGGGAGGGAGGGAGGGGGTACTGAGGACTCCAGCTATCCCACAGTCCCCGCAGTCTCCGAAAAGCATTTGCATTCTTGGCTGAGCTCCCAGTGCCTGTAGGGTCAAACACATTGTTCGGGGTGGTTCAGGGTATGTCTCTTCAATTTACCCCCCACCCCTGTGAAAGAAAAGGGAAAAAAATAATTTCTTGACTTTTTTCAAGTCACCGTATGTCTACTGCATGGTCCTGGTAGACGCGGTGCTGTGGCACTGAACAGCAGCATCCTCTCTCCTCCCATCCCCGGTGGCAGACGGTAACAGTACAAAATGACTGATAGCCGTCCTCATCATCCTGTGAGTGCTCCTGGCTGGCCTCAGTGAGGTTGGTCAGGGGTGCCTGGGTAAAAATAGGAATGACTCCCGGTCATTCCCGGCAGATGGTACAGAATGGCTGGTAACCGTCTTCATCATAGCAACTGGGGGCTGAGCTCCATCAGCCTCCCCCCCTTTCATGTCTATAGAAAAGATTCTGTACTGCCTGGATTATCATAGCAGCTGGAGGCTGCCTCCCCCTCATTTTATCTCACTAAAAAGTCAGTGTTTCTTATTCCTGCATTCTTTATTACTTCATCACACACAAATGGGGGGACACTGCAACGGTAGCCCAGGACGGTTGAGGGAGGAGGGAAGCAATGGGTGGGGTTGTTGCAGGGGCCCCCCCTAGAATGGCATGCAGCTCATCATTTCTGCGAGATCTGACACGGAGCGGCTGTGCTCTCTGGTTCTCTGGTACACTCGTTCTCCAGTACATTTGCCCCATATTCTAGGCAGGACTGACTCTATTTTTAGATAAAACATAAAGGAGGGAATGACCCGGGGAGTCATTCCCATTTTTGTCTTTGCGCCCCTGGCCAACCTCAGCGAAGGCCAGCCAGGAGCACCCATGACAGCAGCAGACGATACAGAACGACTGATAACCGTCATCTCATCGCCAATTTACAATGGCATGGCAGACAGTACAATAGGGATGGTAGCCATCTCTGCTACTTTGCAAAGGCAAATGAACGCTGCTGTGTAGCACTGCAGTACCGCATCTGTCAGCAGCATCCAATACACATACGGTGACAGTGACAAAAGGCAAAATGGGCTCCATGGTTGCCATGCTATAGCGTCTGCCAGGGCAACCCAGGGAAAAAGGGCGCGAAATGATTGTCTGCCGTTGCTTTCACGGAGGAAAGAATGAATGACAACATTTACCCGGAATCACTCGCGACACTGTTTTTGCACCATCATGCATTGGGATTTCAACCCAGAATTCCAATGGGCGGGGGAGACTGCGGGAACTATGGGATAGCTACGGGATAGCTACCCACAGTGCAACGCTCCAGAAATCGACGCTAGCCTCAGTACTTGGACGCACACCACCGAATTATTGTGCTTTGTGTGGCCGCGTGCACTCAACTCTATACGATCTGTTTTACAAAACTGGTTTATGTAAAATCAGAATAATCCTGTAGTGTAGACGTACCCACAGATTCCTCATTTTCCTCAGTGTAGCTCCATTGAAAGTAAGGGATTTACACCAGTGTAAAATCAATGTGGGGGAGAATTAGGCCTGAGACTGGTATGCTGACATTTTTATAATATTGTAATTAATCTTTACAATGAATTCAATTTGCAGTTTTCAAAGGATTAAACTGCTTTTCTTTATTTAAAAAGGTCTGATACTGCAATGTATCTTCACCTCCAACTATCCTTTAACTATCTGGTGTTTTCCCCTATCACTGAACTGACCACATAGAGACCAGCATGTGTCCTCCAGAGAAAGTGGAATGTATCAGCAGCTGACAAAACAAATGGCTGGCTTGAAGTGGAGAGAGCCAGCATTCAGTACAATATGCTTCAGCAAAGTTGAAAGTTCAGTTGAAATAGGACAGATAATATAGTCAGTGGACCAGATTCATCTCTAGTGTAGACTTCAATAGGGATGAATTTAGCCCCTTAGAGTTTTTTTTTTTAAACAATGTAGCCTTTGTTTTGACAGATTTAGACTTAGTATAATGTTTAATTTACAGATATAATACTAATAAAATTTTGCTAAGTGTGTGGGAGAGTGGAACCATTGAGGTGGTTTAATTTGGGCATATATTATTAGTTTGAAACAACCGGTGGTATTGTCCTTATTTGAAGTACAGTACCTGAAGTAATTATTATGCTACAATGTCATTTTCCTAACTTGTTTTCTTAACTCCTGTGGATTAAAATGACCGTAAGAGTAAAACTGTTTTTCCTAGTGTACATAATCACCACTGATTCTTTGATTGTCAGATTCCAGCATTGAAAGAAAAAGATACCAAAAAAAAGGAGCCAGTGAAAAGTGAAATTACAGTGCCTCATGAAAGCAGAGAATCACAAAAGGAATATCACAAGCAGCAACAGAAGAAGAGTCCTAGTTATAAGGTGTTGTTTTTATTATTAAAATCCAACAAATTCTCTGTAAATATTTTATGTAGATTTCTTGTCCTTTGATACCAGTCTATGGACTGTTCAGAACCATTGCTTGTTAAACCTTTTAGTTACTATGGTAAAAATAATAATTTGCATTTCTATTGTGACTTTCATTCAAGGATTTTGCACCACTTTACAGACATTCATTAATCTCCTGTGAGAGAAGTATTCTTATATTTGTACTACAGACAGGGCTGCCCAGATGGAGGGGCAAGTGGGGCAATTTGCCCCAGGCCCCACAGGGGCCCCCATGAGAGTTTTTCAGGGCCCCTGGAGTGGGGTCCTTCACTCGCTCCGGGGGCCCTGAAAAACTCTCGTGGGGCCCGGGCCCCTGGAGCTTCTTCTGCTCCGGGTCTTCAGCGGCAATTTGGCAGCGGAGGGTCCCCTGAATCTTCTGTGCAGCCCTGACTACAGATAGAAAAAATGAGGCACAGAAGGCCTAAGATACAAGTTACAAAAAGAATCAGTAACAGAGCTGAGAACCATGAATTCAGTTCTATGTTCTAATCACTAGACTGTATGCTCTCTACCAAAAGGCATAGTCCTTGCCCATAAGAATTTATAATCAAGGGTCTTAATCCTGCTTCCATTCAAGGGAGCAGAAATTTTGCCATTGATATCAATAGGATTGGCCTTAGACAAATATGATATACATGACAAAAGTTAAACTTTACTTGTCTATGTTGCCATCTTTATTTTATATAGCCCTCCAAAAAGCTGTGAAATTGTAATGATTCTCAGTCACTCCGGACCTGGGTTGGCTTTGAAACAATGACTGGAGTTAAAAGGTTTTGTACTCTGTTATTAATTCCTTTAAATATCTAGTTTCCCTACCCTAACAGCCAAAACTAGAAGTATCGCTACCAAGAGTAAAATTTAGTATTTTTTGCATAATAAGCATAGAAAATAAATAATACATGACTTAACTTTTTGCAATATTTTTTGTACTTGAGAAGGAAGCAGAAAAAAGAGCATTACTTGCTGAAATTGAGAAGCTGAAGATATCTGAAGGTCAAGAGAAGCAACACATACAAAGGTATAGGTCAGAATTTTTAAGACATTCATTTAACTCTATAAACGTTTTAACATTTTGTGGGTTTTTTTTATTTCAGTCTTAAAAATGAAGTTGAACAAATTAACCGAAGCTGGGCAAAGAAATTCCAAATTCTAAAGAAAAGGTATAGTGGTATTATAATATTGTCCATATTCATAGAAATAGCTCATGTCTATAATTTTGCAAACTATATAAGGAAAATATTAAGGGTATAGATATTTTGTAGATACAGTATTACTACAATGCAATCACCCTAGCTTGGTGTAGTATGCAATCTGGTCATAAGAAATGAATCATTGGTTGGATAATATACTGTTGATCTGGTTGTAGTAATAATACATTCTTCAGGGGCAGGCACATTTGTACCATTAGTTTAACATTTATCAAGACTGTGGACAGAACACTGAAAATGTAATAATATATCTTTTTTTCTATCTTTAAAGTTGTTACCATTAAAATACCAACATTACTACCAGTTACCCCACTACTTTATTAAAAAAGTTATTTTCTATTCTAAGTATAAAGAAATGCTGCTGAATTTTAAATGTCCCAGTGAAATACCAGTGTAAAGAAAGTGAATGGCATATAATATGGAAAAAAACTCAAAATGATTCACACACAAATGTTTTAATGACAGAACTAATGGTTGTGCTTTTAATATACAGTTTTGAAAAATGTACCTCTGTGATATGCATAATGAATATACTAGATCCTGTGTATGTGTAATCACTTGGGCTATGGTGTAATTGAAAAAATAATTAAAAAGTAGATAAATTTACCAAGTTACCACCTATCTGTACCTGGCACAGGATCTCAGAATGAACTCAAGAATTCTTTTAAGCCTATTAAATACATTACATGAAACTGTTGGCTGTTCATCCCAATTAAGTGAATTTGCCTAGTAATCATACCCATATTAACTAATGCTGTTTGTTTTTTTCATTGAAGGAAACTACTATTTTTTCATGTTTCCAATATTCATAAGATTACATATACATAGAATATTATCTAATAAATTAATTATGCACGTCATAGAAGTAATTTTAAAATTGCATGTAAAGGTTATCATTATGTTGTCAGTAACAAATTTGAGTATACACTATTTTAAGAATTCTTCCTATGTTTACACACCATTCACTTCAGCACATTGATCCTCTGATCCAAACTCATTTACACAAAGGATTGGTGAGTGTTTTTTTGTTAAAGCCCTTTTATATCATGCTACAATGGGCCTCTATATTATGAATATTTTTCTCCTTTTTCTATTTCTTTTCTCTCCCCTCTCTACAGTTCTCCTTTTCCAGTTTTCTTCCTTTATTTTCATTTCCCTTCAGTCCTCTTAGATCAGAGATGAGCAAACTTTTTTGGCCCGAGGGCCACATCGGGGTTGCGCAACTGTATGGAGGCCCGGGTAGGGAAGGCTGTGCCTCCCCAAACCGCCTGGCTCGCACCCCCTATCCGTCCCCTCCCACTTCCTGCCCCCAACTGTCCCCCTCAGAACCTTCAACTCATCCAACCCCCCTGCTCCTTGTACCCTGACCACCCCCTCCCAGGACCCCTGCACCCTATCCAACCCCCCTTCTCCCTGTCCCCTGACTGCCCCGACCTCTATCCACATCCCTGCCCCTTGACAGCCCCCCTGGGACTCCCACCCCGTATCCAACCGCTCTCTGCTCCTTGTCCCCTGACCACCCCCTCCCCAGACACCCTGTCCCTAACTGCCCCCCAGCCCAGGATCCCACCCCCTTATCCAACCCCCCTTCTCCCTGTCCCCTGACTGCCCACCCGACCCCTGTCCACATCCCCACCCCCTGACAGGCCCCCCAGGGCTCCCACTCTCAACCCTCCCTGTTCCCCATCCCCTGACTGCCCCCCCAGAACCTCTGCCCCATCCAACCACCCCCTCCTCCCTGACTGCTCCCCAGGACCCCTTACCAGCAGCAGGAGCTCGCAGCCACGACATCTGGCCAGAGCCAGGTGTGCTCCCCATGCTGCCCAGCGGGAGCAGCAGACCAGAGGGTGGCTCGCATGGCAGCATGGCTGCAGGGGAGGAGGGGGAATGGGGGAGGGGCCAGGGACTAGCCTCCATGTCCGGGAGCTCAGGGGCCGGGCAGGACAGTTGGCCCGTGGGCCGTAGTTTGCTAACATCTATCTTAGATCTTTATCCTTCACTACTTTTTCTCTCTCCTTCAAGGATCATATTCTTCCTCTTTTTTGCTTGTCTTTTCCTTTTGATCCTTTTACTCCTTCCCAGTCCCTCCTCTGCATCTCTTTCCCTCAGCCAACCTTCTTCTCTGTTCTGCCCATCTTCTCGAAGCTTCTCTCTTCCCTTCACTCTGCCACTTCTCCAACTGCAAAAGTCTCATGTTAGTACTCTTCATACTGGGCCTTCTGTTGAACTTATTAGATGGTGCTGCCCTGTAGAGAAGTGTACAGAGTTGCCTAGTCTAAGGTGTGAGTAGTTCTCCTCCTATCCACATCTGATAGTATCATAAGATAAAGATGCACAAAAAACCCCAAACCTGACTAAACATGTTTAGAAAGACTTCTTGCATTGCGTTTCATTGCTCCAATGAGTGGTGGTCACAATTATATTTATCTTAGCTACTTATATGCCCCCCAATTATTGTAATATATGAGCCATATTAGGAAAAAAGTACTATCATCATTATATACTATATGAGATCTAACTTGATGAGAAATGTAACGTACTCTCTTAATAGTATCACTAAGCACTTTTATAAGTTGAGCCTGCTAAAGTTAGAGGTGAACGTGTGGTTTTGTACATGTCTAATCACTTTAACACCATAAAAAATAGATTCATTTTGACAGATATTCTGTTTACAGAGAGATACATAACCAGAATACAGGAAGAATCTTGTTTTGCCTCAGTTTTTCTGATATTTTATAGAAGTACTGTGCATAATAAACTGTCTTTTTTTCCATAAAAATTTGACTACTAGAGTTTGGCAGGAACTGGTTTTCCCATCACCTTAATATTTTCAAGAGTTCAAATTTTTTCCCACCTCAAATTTGGATCAGAATTGGAAATCTTGAAAATACATGTGAAACAGAAAAACAATTATTTTGAGGGGGCTGGAGGGTAGTTAAAACGAAAGCTTTCATTTTGATAATTTCAGAAGTTTTCATTTTGGTTTTGACTTATTTGAAAAACTTTAATTTGGTTTAATTAGCTTACATTTCTACACAAAAATCAGAAACCGAATTTTTTAATTTTTACAGTTTAGGAACTTTTTTCTTGATTTTTTTTTTTTAAGTCAAACGTGATAGCTTCAATTTTGACAAACTGTCCGTTTTTGAAAAAAACAGATTCATTACAAAATTTCTGACCAGCTGTAGTGACTATCTGAAGAGCACACAGGCTTGAGCTTGCATTTAACCCTTTTGTTATTTTTATAAATTATATTTTTTCTTTATTATTCTCATGTTTCTACTGCATATAAATATAAAATATGAGAGCCCTCTTGTGGTGAAAATAATACTTGTCAATTTTATAGATGTTGATCAGACTGTGTGGCCTAGTGGATAAAGTGCCTGCCAAATATTTAGAATATATTGCATGTAGGCCCTTTAAAATTTATACTTTTTATTCTTTTTTTTTCAGCTTTTTCCATCAATTAAATTAAAAATTAATTCTTGGCAGTTTTCCTTTTTAAGTGACTTTAGTGCTCATGAAAGTTACCGCTTTGAGAGTACAAGAGATTGATGTCCTCTGTTCATTTACAGACATAAGTAGAGGACAGCAAGGCATACTCACACTTTTGGCCTTTCTTCTAAGATTCCCATGAAAGATGCCAGTTAGCATCAATTGTGATGGTGGTTTTTGCGATGTGGACACTTGTATGCTAGTTACTCTACTAAAACTAACAATTTATTTCGTATAGGCTACCAAATAGCTGTTAGATAGAATTGTCTTTCAGCCGCTATTGACCTGAGGCTAGAATCTGACTGGTGATTTTGGAACAGAAGATTATATGGGCTAGATTGACAAAGGGACTTAGGTCCCTAGAAAATCACTGGGAGTCACAAAGCCTGAGCTAGGCACTCAAGCTGCCCATACAATGGAAGGGAGGGAGACACCTAAGACTGGGATTCACAAAAACCAGCATGTTAGATGGAGAGCCATCTAAATTAACCAATGGGAGATGCCAAGCAGAGGGGTGTGCCCTCAGCCATACCCATCTCAGGGAGTTTGGTGCCTATCGCTGCTTGGAATTCAGCTGGGAACTCTCTCCTGAAGTCAGGTGCTGCTGGGACTGGGGAGGAAGGGAGGTATGGAGGAGCTCCATCAGAACTTTTAGCTCCGCAATCAAAACTCATGTGGGATGTGGGAGACCCCTGGATCCAGTTCTCCCCTCTGCCTGAGGAGAAGGGATTTGTACAGGAATCTGCCATCTCTCAGGTGAATACTCTAACCACTGAGTTCCTTCATTCTCTCCTGGTGAATCTGCTCCACTGTGGATAAATAATTAGAGTCATTAGGGGGCTGGAACCTGGGTCTCCTACATCCTAGGTGAGTGCCATTCTCTTGTTTGTTTGTTTCTCTCTCCCTCCTTCACCCCCGATGACTCTTTTAAATATTTAAACACAGTAGAATAGTTTCAACAGGAGATATTGAGGGAGTCCCACATCAGAATATCCCATGGCAGAGAGGTTAGGGCACTCACCTAAGAAGTAACAAATCCCTTCTCCCCTTCAGGCAGATGGGGGACTTAAACAGGAGTCTGCCACAACCCAGGTGAGTCCCCTAACCACTGGGCTAAAAGTTATGAGGGAGGTCCTTCTCCCCTCAAACCCCCAACAATTTGTGTGCAGGGCCCAATCCAATAAGCATAATTAGAGGATAGCTACTGGATTGAGCTCCACAGGAGCGTTGAGCAGAGGAATGCAATCTTCCCCTGGTTTTTGCATCGCACTTGGCCTTAGCAGTCTGGATGTCTAGACTGGAGCAGTAGTGTGTATGCCCAGAGGGAGGAATATAGGCAACTAGGGAACTTTTACTGCAAAAATGTAGGTACCTGCAGGATTCAGCAGCAGCTGAGCAGGTATTTGTGAATATCAGTGGTGCCTGATTCTGGGATTTAGCTGCCTAAAGTGGCAGGTGTCTATCTCCTTTGTGAGTCTAGCCCTATATCTCGTTACTAATCACCTAAGACATACAGTGCAAAAAAAAAATCTAAACCAAAACATTTCACGTATAAGAAAAGACAAATTAAACTACTGGGTAATTTTAATAATCTAAACTTGTAATTTGAAACATCAGAAAAACAAACAGCCAGTTACTCTATATATAGAAAAGATGAAATATTTAAATAGTTAAATCAGACAAGACACAATTTATGGCTAACTTGAACCACCTCACTCTGCCATATTTCAGAGTTCCTATTTGTGGTTTTATAAATATTAGCAAAAGTGGTCAAGTTAGCACTGCTGTGTTTCGTTTAATTTGCTCATTTAACATTACTGTTCTTATAGATATACCATGCCCTCATAATGGATGAGACAATATTTACATTTCTCCTTCTGCTAATAATGGCAGTTATCTGTCCAGTCAAACTCCAGAACTGGTCAGATATGAGGGACCACGTCTGACTGGATTTGATTCCTGATATGGTGGAAATCCAATATTTTAGCAGCTGTGAGATTCTGCCTGAAGATTTCCACAGTTCTAAAAAGAGAGCCAATAAAAAAGCTGGTAATTCTAAATTAATCTGTGACCAAAAGCTTCCAGTGGTGCCACCCTTTATCTGGTTTGGATTGTTACCTTTAATAATGCTCTATGGAAATTGACATAAGCTCCCCAAATTAGCAAAACAGGTGCCACCTTTTTAGCAAGTTCAATAAACACATCTGGAAAGACCACAGACTCCCTAAAGGTGCCAAGTTTATAATGTAATTAACAGTCATTCTAACCACCTTGAATTGTGTTTCTGGTGCTTGGTAGCTGAATACATCTACACTGCAATGTAAACCCATGGTTAGCAGAACTTCAGTTAGCAGACTCTGGTTTTGTTAACTTAGAACTTGAGCATCTACACTCATTTGTAACACGAGGAATTGTTGAACCCTGGGTCCAAATGTGGGACAGCAGGGTCTACACTGCACTACGGAGGCCTGAGTCCAACCCCCCATATCCCAGATTTCCTAACACTCTCCCTAAATGAAGCCTCTCCAGCCTTTTGTGGTGCAGTATGGGAAAACTTGACTGTTCACCAAACGTGATTGTCTAGAGGACAAAGAAAGTCAGCCCATCGAATTGTGGAATACTTTTGGCAGACCCCCAGAGTATGAGTCCAGTTGTGCTGTGTCTACACTGCAAAGCAATAGAGCTTGAACTGTGGGTCCTGGCTTGACTCAGATCCTCCACCTCTGGGAGGTCCTGGGTCCAAGCCCTGAGTTAGCACAATGTGTGTACATACAGATAGAGGAGGTTAGGTTTGAGCCAGAGTTGAAACCCTGGGTTTACATTGCAGTGTAGACATATCCAATGAGGCTTTCCCTCTGCATTACTTCTAGGATTCTTTGTGTAACACTGACAGACCCCAGTCGTTGGCAGGCAGGATTGAACCTGGGACCTCTGGAGCTTAGTGCATGAGCCTCTACTGCATGCGCTACAAGTCATATAGCTTGTAGCTAAGCTTGTAGAGCGCTCGTTAATCTCTAAGTGGTTTCATTGCCAGTAGAAGGGACAGTGCACCACATCCAGGAGGTGTGTGGGTTATATACTTCCCCTAGCTGAGGAAGCGCATCCCAAGCTTCAGAAACTTCCCCGTTGAAATCCCGGATGAAACCCTACTTGTAACACCAACAGACCCCAGTCATTGGCGAGTGAGACCAAACCTAGGACCTCTGGAGCTTAGTGCATGAGTCTCTACTGCATGAGCTAAAAGCTCACTGTCTTCCCCCTCACCCCGGCAATTGAACGACAGAACTTTTGTCTTTCAGAGTTGTTAACCCCCCTGATTCCCAAGACAAAAGTTTTGCCACGACAAGTGCTAGTGTGAACGGCTCGTTGTCGGCAGGAGCTCTCTCTTGCCAACAATGCAAATGCCGCTCGTTGGGGGTGGACTTTTTTTTCGGCAGGAGAGCCGAAAAACAGTGGCCACACCGCACAACTTTTAGCGGCATGATTGTGGCAACAGCCATGTTGCTAAAAGCTGTGTAGTGTAGACAAAGCCTTAAGTGGTCTTGGTGCCACTAGATGAGACAGAACACCGCACCCCGGAGGCATGTGGATTATATTTGCATTAATTGATATGACTGTTTCTAGAGTTAAATTTTTTGATCTGCCAAAGCTACTATTATCCTGGGCATTTTGTCTAAATGTCTTGTGAAAAGTTTTCTGTAATGAGAGGTCATGTTAACATTACAACTGGCATGTGAAAATCCTAGCATCAGATCAAATAGAGAACAGTGGTCAGGAAACAAATGCCCATCTTTGAAATGAACGTATTTGAGAACCTCAGCTTGAAAAAGTCTCTTTTCCTAAGATTCCAGACAAACTAGTATCCCTTTCCCATCACCTTGACACACTGATTCTTAAATAATGAGGGATATGGAAGATTTATGTCTAAATAAAAATAGCATTTACCTTTGAGTTAAGACTACAAATATGGATCTTGTTATTTAAAGTTCATTTGATTATTGTATCTGCACTAAAACCTGGTTATTAGTTGTTGTACAGGCAGAAGGTATACTATCGTTTGTCAATAACTTTCTCAGGATGTTGTGTTGTTGTTGTTGTATTATTAATTGCTAAGTGCTGAAAATGTGCTGAGCGCTGGACAAGTCAACAAAAAATCAAGATTATCTCTAGTCCAAAGAGCTTGCCATCAGAGAGACGGACATAGAAAGACAGAATGCAGAGGAAGTAATTACCCTTATATGAATTTTTCTCTTAAACTAACATTTTTCATCTCTTTTAGGCCTTCCTTCATCAAAAGGTTTTCCCATAGCATATTTTCCTTCTTTTAAAGAAATGGAAAAATATTATGGCTGTTCAGCTTACCTCATTTAAACTGAACCATGAGAAATTAGCTAGTAGTTCTTCTTCAGGTGGTTGCAGACATATATTCCACTCACGTGTGTGCATGCCCAGCATGCTGGAGCCAGAGAACTTTGTCTAGCAGGTGCACATGCCTTCGTAGCCCCTCTCCTGGCTATTTAAGGGCAGCACCATTCTGATCTCTCTCAGTTCCTTTGCACTGCTGCAGCTGGAGTCAGAGCATTCTGTATGGTATTTTACCTCATCCTTTTGTTATCTGAGGTTTCCCTCTCTTTTTCTGAATATAGTTAGCTAATTAGAGTTAGCAGTACCCTTAGTGGTAGATTAGTTTAGTAATTTTAATAGTAAGATTTTCCCTGGCATTATGCCTTCTCCAGGTTTCAAACACTGTCCTTCTTGGGGTAGCTATCCCCAAAAGTGGTCCCCCATACTTGGTGCTTGTTGTGTTTGGGAAAGGGGAATATTAAGGAAAAGTGCTCCATTTGTAAATCCTTCAAAAAGAGAATGCAGATGGCTAGAGAATTAGGCCTCAAGCAGCATCTTATAGAGCAAACTATGGGGCCCACATCAGTGCCAGGATCCTCCTCAGATCACCAGCCCCGTCAGAGGGCTTTGGTGCTGCCACAAGTTGCTGTTATGCAGCCAGACTTTGACTCTTCTCCAAGGGGAAGAAACTGTTCTCCTTGATCTCCTTCCCTGAGAAGGAGGACTCATAACACTGACCGTAGCCACTCCAAAGCTTGAAAAGAGTCGTCTTCTTCACCTAAGAGGAGTACTGGGAAGCACTAGGATTCCTCGAGTGCTCAAGGTAGAGCGGGGCTGTCTACATACTCTCTGGTACCAAGATGGAATCATTCCAGCACTGTACCATTGACTCCTGTATCATCTATGTGTTGGCCATTGAATCTGGTACCGACATAGTCAATCTCAACACTCATTATATTGACCCCACAAGCTTTTCAAGCAGCAGCAGATTTATTCTGCTTCTCTGTTACAGACTCACCTTTGGTACAGGAGTCCTCGACTGTGCTGGTATTGTCTGTCACTGTGGCCCCAGAATCTGTATCAGCACCAAGGGATCTGTTGTTGGTACTATTTCTTTCTTCAGCACCACAGACAATTTCAGTTTCTACAGGCCCGGTATGGACCAGATCTGCAGAGGCAGTACCGGCCCCTACTTCGATACCAATGCCTTTTCCAGCACCGAGTGTTAGTTCTGCCTGAATGGCACTACTTGTAGTCAAAGCACTGGTTGCTATGCATCCGTAAATACCAGTTTGACCCCCATACTGGGTTTCAGATGAGTTGGGACATTTGATGCCTCCATGAGGGATGCCTTCTCCATTTGCATTGGACTATGTGGGAAGTGCCTTGTGTTCTAGCTCAGAGTCATCCTCTGCCTTTTCCTTCTCCATCCAGTCTTCAAGATCTCCGGGGCATTACCATCAATACAGGCCTGCATGGATACTTCAGCTACAGTCTGTGTTTGTCTGATGTTGCTAGGTCATATGGCTGCATGTGGTAATCTAGTCTAGCATATGAGATTGCGCCTTTGTCCTCTTCAAAGCTAGTTAAAGATGATTTATCTCCCAAATTGTCAGCTGGTGGATAGTATAGTACAAGTGCAACCACCAGAACATAGGATTGCATCCCTGACCATCTTGGCTAATAGTCATTGATGGACCTATCCTCCGTGAATTTATCTAATTCTGTTTTGAACTCAGTTATACTTTTGGCCTTTCCAACACCACCTGGCAATGAGTTCCACTAGTTGTGCGTTATGTGAAGAAGTACTTCCCTCTTCCTATGCTTGTTTTAGACCTGCTGCCTCTTAATTTCATTGGCTGACCAGTAGTTCTTGTGTTACGTGAAGGGGTAAATAACACTTCCTTATATACTTTTTCACACCATTCATGATTTCATAGACCACTATCATATCCCCCCTCAGTCATCTCTTTTCCAAGTTGAACAATCCCAATCTTTTTAATCTCTCCTTGTATGGAAGCTGTTCCATACCCTTAATAATTTTTGCTGCCCTTCTTTGTATTTTTCCCTTTCCCTTACACCTCTGCCCACATATAGCATGGTCCTCGGGAGCCAAAAAATCTCACTGCATTATAGATGAGGCCATGTTATATCAGGGTAGGGAGAGGAACTACTCCCCACCCCAGCTCACCTCTTCTCTGCCTCCACCTCCTCCCTGAGCACACAGCCGCTGCTCTGCTTCTCCCTCCCTCCCTCCCTTCCAGACTTGCCACGCCAATCAGCTGTTAGGCCCGGCTAGCCTGGAGGAGGGGAGGAGGGAAGCGGAGCGGCAGCGACAGTGAGCTCAGGAGAGGAGGCGGAGATGAGATACTGCTCCCCGCTCTTTGTCTGTGCCCCCTATTATTTGCTGCGGCCCTCCCTGGGGCCCCCCACCCCAGCTCACCTCCGTTCCACCTCCTCCTATCAGCGCGCCACAGCTCCGCTTCTCTCCCCTCCCTCTCTCCCTCCCAGACCTGCTGCACCAATCAGCTATTTGGTGCGTCAAGCCTGAGAGGGAGGAGAAGCGAAGCTGAGCAGTGTGCTCATGGGAGGAGGAGGAGGAGGCGGAGTGGAGGTGAGTTGGGGAGGGAAGCGGTTCCTCTGTGCCCTCCCTTACTTGCCTTCGCCCCTCCTGCCCCAGCTCACCTCCACTTCGCCCCCGCCTCCTCCCACGAGCGCGCCTGGAAGGAGGAGAAGCAGAGCTGTGGCGCGCTCATGGGAGGAGGCGTAGCGGAGGTGAGCTGGGGCAGGGGGCCCCCGGAGAGGGCTGCAGCAAGTAACAGGTGGGCGCAGAGGAACCGCTTGCGGTAACATGAATTCGGATATAACGAGGTAAAGCAGCCCCGTCCCCTAGAGTGCTGCTTTACCGCGTTATATCAGAATTCACATTATGTTGGACCGCATTATATCAGGGTAGAGGTGTATATCTTTTTTGAGATGGGACCACCAGAACTGTCCGCAGTATTCAAGGCGTGGGCATACCGTGGATTTATATAGTTGTATTATTATCTATCCCTTTCCTAATGGTTCCTAACATTCTGTTTGCTTTTTTGACTGCCTCTGCACATTGAGCAGATGTTTTCAGAGACCATTCATAATGACTCCAAGATCTCTTTCTTGAGTGGTAACAGCCAGTTTAGACCCCATCATTTTGTATGTATAGTTGGAATTATGTTTTCCAATGTACATTATTTTGCATTTATCAGTATTGAATTTCATCAACCATTTTGTTGTCCAGTCACCCAGTTTTGTGAGATCCCTTTGTAACTCTTCACAGTCTGCTTTGGACTAGAATAATTTTGTGTCATTTGTAAACTTTGCCACCTCACTCTTTACCCCTTTCTCTAGATCATTTATGAATTTGCTGAACACCATTGGTCCCATTAGAGATCCCTGAAGGATTTCACTATTTACCTTTCTCCATTCTGAAAACAGACATTTATTCCTACCTTTTGTTTCCTGTCTTTTCAGCAGTTGCTGATCCATCAGAGAACCTTCCCTCCTATCTCATGTTTGCTTAATAACCTTTAGTAAGGGAGCTTGTCAAAGGTTTTCTGAAAGGCCAAGTGCACTATATCCACTGGCCTTGTCCATATGTTTGTTGACCCCTTCAAAGATTTCTAATAGATTAATGAAGCACGATTTCCCTTTACAGAAGCCATGTTGACTCTTCCTCCAACAAGTCATATTTATCTATGTGTCTGATAACTCTGTTCTTTACTATAGTTTCAACCAATTTGCCTGCTGTGGAAGTTAAGCTTACTGGCCTGTAATTGCCAGGATAGCCTCTGGAGCCCTTTTTAAAAATTGGCGTCATTAATTATTCTCCAGTCATCTGATACAGAAGCTCATTTAAGCGGTAGGATACATACCACAGTTAGTAGTTTACACTTTCATATTTTATATTTGAGTTCCTTCAGAACAGTTGGGTGAATACCATCATGTCCTGATGATTTATTACTATTTAATTTATCTCTGACCTTCTCAGTCTATCTGTTCAGTCTCGCAGAACTCTTCACCCTCCTTCTCAACCTACTGGCAAACCACTGTCAGATTTGGTGTCCAGCACTGAGCAGTCTGCACCTCCTGGCATAGATGAGGAGGAAGGATGATGTTTTGAATCAGTTCAGCAAGTCCTAATTAAAAGGAGAAAACCCTCTACTAGGACTACCTATTTGGACAAGTGGAAGTGTTTTTCAGTTTGGTCACTGGGTCAAGGAATTCAGCCAAGACTAGCCTGCATTCAGGACCTTTTGGATTACCTGTTACATCTGAAGTCCGCAGGTCTGCGTCTCAGGTCATTGAAGGTGTGATTTTGGCATTCAATCCTCCGATACAAGGAAAGTCATTTTTTTCCAGCTACATGTAGTCAGATTTCTGAAATGTGTTGTCTGTCTCTTTCTATGTCTGAAAAAAATGGTTCTTTTGTGAGACCATAAATACTGGCTGCCCTCATGGAACCTCCATTTGAGTCCCTTTCAACTTGCTCTGTGTCCCTCCATTACTGAAAGACAGCTTTTCTTACTACCATAAAATCCACAAGAATAGGGAACAGCAGCGCCTAATGGCAGGGCTTCCGTATGTGCAGTTTTTCCAAGACAAAGTGGCCCTAGGGCCACATCCAAAAAAAATTTCTGAAGCGTTTTCAGAGTTTCACCTTAACCAATCAATATACTTACCTGTATTTATTCCTAAGCCACACTCGAGTGCAGATGAACACTGCCTTCACGCATTGGATGTGAGACGATGCTTGGCACACTATTTGAAAAGGGCTAAACCATTTTGTTCATCGCCTTGGCTTTTTGTCTCCTATGTGGATTGTGTGAAGGGTCAGGCAGTCTCTTCAAAGACAATTTCTGGTTGGACCACCACCTGCATTATAACGGCATATGGGATAGCTCAGACCACACCACCACATGTCCACAGAGACTGGTGGCTCATTCATTCAGTGAGGGCCCGAGTGGCTTTGTCCACATTCCTCAGTGATGTTTCTGTATTGGATATTTTCAGGGCTGCTACCTGGCCTTCAGTGCATATTTTTACCAAACATTATGCTCATAGGTTCTGGAACAAGGAGTGCAGAGGTGGGGGCGGGAGTGCAGCACCCCCTGGCTTGAAATGGTTTCCATTCTATACAGGGTTTACAGTTTGGTTCAATGGCTTTCAGCACCCCCACAATAAAAATTGTTCCAGCACCCCTAATTATGCTATTACAACTGTTGTTTTTGGAGATGTGGATAGAGGGGTGTATTCCACAGCCCACTTTTCATCCCCTCTTGTTGCCTGATTTGTTGATTGTATATTCATTATATTACTGATGTGAGTTTCCCCAGTTAGCACTCTAAAATTTGGTAGGTTATTGCCCTAAGATCAGGCCCTGTATTACCAGAATTACTGTTCAGTTGGGAACCCTGATGTTCACAGTTGCAACACTCACACTTAGGAAATCACACTATATTTATAATAATTTGTTTTTAATATAGTTAGCAAATTCACAAACACTCAAGCTCAGCATGGCAAATAGAAAGGATGCAGAATGAGCTGAGTATCCATATACTTACCCTATCCCTTGCAAAACCACCTGAATTGTTAATTATTTTCCTTATCTTCCCCCTCAGCATCATCAGTAGTCACCATCCTGGCATCTCTCCAGGCACACAGGCCAGGATACAGCTGTTATAATGTGTTATACTGACAATACTATACCTAATACATGTTCAGTAGGAGTTTCAGTGCCTTTTTCTTGTTTATAATTCTTAACCCTACTCATGTTGGGATGCTCTTCTCCCAGAGGTTATTAATCCTTTTACCTCAAGCTTATTAGCGCATATATCAGTTAGTTAGCATGTCATTCTTGTAACCAGACATTTGCTGATGTCCTTAACTAAAAATATCCCAAACTGGTATAAACTAGCATCTTGTGATTACCTATCAGCAGTTTGCAACACTTGTGATTATTGCAAAACAATAAACAAAGTTTTGTGCCATCTTGTGACTTAAGGTCATTGTTAGTTTACTTACTTATGCTAACTTATTGAGCAACTGCTCTTATGCTGTAAGGCCTTATACTATGGGAACTGCTTAAGCATTCTTATAGTTCTATGCCTATAGGTCTCATGCATTTCTGCTATCAGTTCCTTATGCCTTTTTCCTTTAATGATCATTATACAGTAAGTATTGCATGGCTGTATACCCACTGCATGTGTTACACTCTGCATCAGAGCTTCAGTTTTGGATTTTGGTGGGAATGAGTTGAGGGGGGCACCGCCCCTTGGGAGTGGCTACAACATAAAATTACAATAGATTTATAAAGCCTGATATTTTAAAGCTGTGAATATGTTCTGTTCCTCAAGGATTTTTCAGCTCCACAGAGTGTGGTATTGTATCAATACATTTAGTGTATATATCTAGCAATATGCACAACTTATTACTGAATATTTATTGACTTTTTGCTCTCATTCTCTCTTGTGTGTTTGCTTCATTAAGCCTGAGGCTTGTAAAAGGAACACTCATGAGAATTGTTTCTTGCTGGTCAGTAAAAAGATGTATTTGTCATAGGATGTGAGAGGGATTAGCAGACTGTCTCATCCCATTATTTCAGTTCTTTCTGCAAGTACAGCAAACATCATGAGTCATATAGTCATTTATGTAAGATGTCTTCATATTCCTTCTGTTGTATTAAAAAGCAGTACCGTGTTTTAAAATGTACACAAGTTTTACTTTATATTTTTCCATTTTTAACTTGATCTGTTCTTTTCTTTCTCTTGTTATTTTCATTTTTTTAATGAAAGTATTTTCTGTACTCTGTGTTGGCTCTGATGATCTTATGGGAGGGCAAGGTGTTTAGGGCTGGTCTCCATAGCAAGTGAGTGCACAGCATGTTAGTACACTGTAGATTCACACACTGGATTGGCACACACTAATTCTCTATGGAGACAAGCCCTTAATCATAGCTTTTATTTTGCTTGTTTGGTTGGTTTTTTGTTGTATATGTTAAGGTCTTCAAGTTTTGCAAAGAGAGCTGCCATATTCACAAATGTACTTATTTGCATAGTTAAAATATATTAAAACACCTTAACACATAATATCACAGAATTCTTCACAGCATCATGTGTAATCTAAAGGGAAATGGAAAGTTTCTAATGCAAGATATGTAGAGATGTATCTCTAGAGAGAGATATTTTAACTAATTCATCAATTGTAATTATTCGCAATGACATCCTACATTATAATCGATATATGTTTACATTTTTAATTTAACAGAGAGACTCTTTTTTTTTTTTTTTTTTTTTTTTTCAGCCTGCATGCCATTAAGGATGAGATGTTTCTTAGACATACTTTGTACCGTCAGGCAGCAGCATTTAACCATGCATCCCTCAATCAACCCGTATGTAAAAACAACTATGCAATTGATTGTTTTTTAATGTTTTGTTTTTATTGGAAGGTTCTAACCTTCTAACACTGCAAAGCCTAGTAATAAACTTATATTATGAAGCCAAGCAAATCCAAAAGCAAGAATAAGAAAGATACAAAAGTGATTTACTGCTGAGAGGGTGTGAGGGAGATTCCCACACATGAGCCATTCTTTTTAGGTGACAAATCTGAGGAATTGTCCCAGATTGAGGTGTTAGTAGAAGCAGTTTTGGAACAAATTAATAAATTACCCAGTAATGAGTCACCAGGACCTAATGGTATTCACCCAATACTTTTGAAGAAACTCAAATATGAAATTGCAGAACTGCCAACTGTGGCATGTAACGTATGTGCCAGATGACTGGAGGACAGCTAATGTAACATTGATTTTTTTTAAAAGGCTCCAGGAGTGATCCTGGCACTTACAAGCCAGTAAGCCTATCTTCTATATCAGGCAAATTGGTTGAAATTATAATAAAGAACAGAGTTATCAGACAAATAGATGAACATGATTTGTTTGGGAAGAGTCTTTTGTAAATGGAAATTATGTCTCACCAATCTATTAGAAATCTTGAGGGGGCAGAGGTGAAAGTAAGCCAGTCCAGTCCGGTACGGTGTACTGGCAAGAGCCAGTATGCCATGCCAGACCGCATCGGCTTCTGCAGCAGGGATTTAAAGGGCTCTGCGGGGAGCCCCGAGCTCTTTAAATCCCAGCCCTCAGCTCCGGCAGCAGGGCAGGGGCCGGCATTTAAAGCGCTCCTCCAAGCTTCCCGCCGAGTCACAATTCATTCCCTAATCTGCTCCTGAGGCAGTGCAACTACGTGCTGTCCCTTACTTGAGTCAGACTGTGTTCTTACAATGTAGCCCTTAGGAATATGACACACACATGCACATGCATGCTATTAAAAAAAGGACCTAAGAGAAAGTGTTTGGCAAAATAGAAATGGAAGGTTTATTGTTTAAAAGTATCAGAGGGGTAGCCGTGTTAGTCTGGATCTGTAAAAGCAGCAAAGAGTCCTGTGGCACCTTATAGACTAACAGACTTTTTGGAGCATGAACTTTCGTGGGTGAATACCCACTTCGTCAGATGCATGTCACGAAGTGGGTATTCACCCACGAAAGCTCATGCTCCAAAACGTCTGTTAGTCTGTAAGGTGCCACAGGACACTCTGCTGCTTTTATTGTTTAAAACTCACTTACTGCTTGGCAACTGAACTTACACAAAGAGGAAAACATTTATTTCATTCACATAGAGTTGTGTGTGCTCTGTCCAATTTGTGCTGCTCTGGCAGTGTAAAGGGGATGGGTCTGATGACCTGGTCCTTCAGCTTGATCAGATCTGTGATCAGCCATAGCTCTCATCTCCACTGGACTTTCCCAATAGAGCTAGTAGTCTTAACACTCAGACAACAGTACTTGGCACTATACGTTTGAAAATCCTTCAGTTGGTGAATAAATTCAAAGAATATATCAAGGAATGCCTCTGTTGGAGCCAGACTCATTTTAACTACAGATGTCCATCCTAATGGATGGGGAAGTACTTCTACAGTCACCATCAACTCAAAGGAAATGGATAAAGCCAGAAAATATCAGTATATTCCTCTAAATTATAATTCAAACATAAAAGTATTAAGATCAACCCTGGTGAGGTCAGTCAAGCAATGAGATAGCTGTTACATATCTCTGTACATGCAAAGGAGAATTTCCATTAGTGGAATTACTCTCATGTTTAAATTTAATACATGCTTAAGTGCTTTGCAGAATATGGATGGAATTATTCACATTCTTAATTGCTTTGCTGAATCAGAACCTTCATGCATGCATGCATGCATGCATTGTTCTGGACGTGCAGGGAGAAAAACAAGGTACAAGGGATGTGGATAATTAGACCACAACCGTAATTATGTAATTTATCTGGGAACTATCTGGCAATAGGTCATACAGTGAAGTTCATCATTCTTTCCTTAATGATTTTCACCTGTTTGAAGACTGCCATAAGCCCCACACCCCTCCACACCTGCTCCCACACCATTGCTGGGACCCCACTGGCCTTAACTCATGTGAGGGCTAAGGGGCTGGGTAAAGGGGTTGTCTCCTTGTTGTATCAGACATTAGAAGCCCTGACCCCATTCCCCAGCTTCTTCAGGAGATGCCTTTTCCTAAGTCCACTTCCAATTCTGTTTTATCAGGGAACCAAACCGCCCATAGAGCAAGTACCTGCACTGGCCACCAGAAGTTGCCACCAATTAGCTTGGCTGTCTCCTCCCCACCCCTGGCCACTTCCATGATAGTTATAAAATGCTTTCCAGAGTGGGGATGGAATTACAAGATTAGGTGCTTTGCTGAATCAGAACCTTAATGCGAACATGCAGAGCAGATGACTTAAAGTTGCTGTGAAAACTAGAGCTGTCAAGCAATTAAAAAAATTAATCATGAATAATTGCACTGTTAAACAATAGAATACCATTTATTTAAATATTTTTGGATTTTTTTCTACATTTTCAAATATATTGATTTCAGTTACAACACAGAATACAAAATGATTTATTTTTTACTACAAATATTTGCACTGTAAAAAAACAAAAGAAATAGTATTCCCCCATTACAAGTACTGTAGTGCAATCTCTTTATCATGAAAGTTGAAAGTACAAATGTAGAATTATGTACAAAAAAAAGCATTCAGAAATTAAACAATGTAAAACTTTAACGTCTACAAGTCCACTCAATCCTACTTCATGTTCAGCCAAACAGACAAACAAGTTTGTTTACATTTGCAGGAGATAATGCCTCCTGCTTCTTGTTTACGTCACCTGAAAGTGAGAACAAGTGTTCACGTGGCACCAGCATCGCAAGACATTTATGTGCCAGATGTGCTAAAGATTCATATGTCCCTTCATTCTTCAACCACCATTCCAGAGGACATGCGTCAATGATGATGAGTTCTGCTCAATAATGATCCAAAACAGTGCGGACCAATGCATGTTCATTTTCATCATCTGAGTCAGATGCCACCAGCAGAAGGTTGATTTTATTTTTGGTGGTTCGGGTTCTGTAGTTTCCACATGGGAGTGTTGCTTTTATAAGATATCTGAAAGCATAGTCCACACCTTGTCCCTCTCAGATTTTGGAAGGCACTTCAGATTCTAAAACCTAGGGTCAAGTGCTATATCTGTCTGTAGAAATCTCACATTGGTGCCTTCTTTGCGTTTTGTCAAATCTGCAGTAAAAGTGTTCTTAAAATGAACAACATGTGCTGTCATCATCCAAGACTGCTATAACATGAAATATATGGCGGAATGTGGATAAAACAGAACAGGAGGCATACAATTCTCCCCCCGCCCCAAGGAGTTCAGTCACAAATTTAATTAATGCATTTTTTTTAATGACCATCAGCATGGAAGCATGTCCTCTGGAATGGTGGCCGAAGAATGAAGGGGCATACGAGTGTTTAGCATACATCGCATGTAAATACCTTGCAGTGCTGGCTACAGAAGTCCCATGTTTAACAGTGTGATTAATCACGATTAATTTTTTTAATCGCAATTAATTTTTTTAGTTAATCATGTGAGTTAACTGCATTTAATTGACAGCCCTAGTGAAAACCAAATGTTCAACTTCTTGACATTGATGCAATTAAAAATTAAATTATAATAGTTGCACATACATTGGGTTTTTGCACTGATACATATTGTTTATTGCATAAGATCACATATAAAGTCCAGCTGTGAACATATTCAATTCTACATGTAAAAGAGTTGTTTTTTAGTTTAGCTATATTTTAACTGTCTTTTGGTGTCATTATTGTATGCAACCTCCCCATTTAATCAGATGAACAAAACAGTGCATTCTATTTCAGTATTTTATTATTGAAGCTTAGTTGTTTGTGAGCATACATGGTCTTAAGTTATGTTTTCTTGAAATATGCTTAGTATGTTTTTGGTGTTTTACAGCTTGCTGTTCCTCTCTATATTGAAACTGGTGCAAGCCAAATAAATGAACGAAGGGGTGGTTTATATTTCCCTTTTTCACCATTGGTATGTAACTTCTTTTTTCATTAAATTTAACTGTTTAAATTTTTTCTGTGAATAATACAAGTATATAGTAAAATTTTCTGACAGTTTTGAAAAGCTAAATTTTTATATAGCAAGGAGTCAAAAAAAATCTGTGATTTTTCACAGTGAAAAAATTGTTCTAGTGATTCTTTTGACCACTTATATCTGACAGTGGTTTATTGCAGATATCTGAACATCACTATACATGTGTACATTTTAACATGTAGTTGTGAATATTGTAATTTACATTAACTTTTACTTTTTCAGAACTTAGACAAATGGTCTATATTGAATAATAGTTTATGATAGACCATCTATAGAATATCTAAGACCAACATTGCACTTAGTAACATTTAACAATAAAATGTATAAGTCCTTTTTAAAAATTAGAAAATTTAATAACAAATAATTTAATGTTAAGATTGCTATGTGTAATTCAAGAAAAGACATATAAAGGTTACAAAACCAGTTCTAGTGCTCCATCTTAACATTCAGTTAATACAGACAAAAAATTTAAAAAGAATGATTCTCAATGGCAGGCATCTAAACAACCTTAGCTCTACCCTTTTAACAAGACATGAACAACAGCAACAAACTCTTAATGAACCTTTTCCCTTTATCATGTAGCTCTCTCTCAGAACTGTATATGAAAATTTAAAAAACAGTGTATAGGTACAGTATCTCAAATAGCAAATAGGTATTAAATGACTTACTAGGTATGTCTATATAGGTATGTCAAATAGCAATCTTTTCTTACTGAGAAAAATAGTTTGCTATGCCCCTAATTAGACAACTGTAATTAGACAGTAAGGTACGGAATAGACTAAATATAATCCTTAAACCAGAGAATAAAACTTTCCCTATTACCTTAAAAAAAAAACCTATTCATCTGATAGTAAACCACCATATTTGTTACTATAGAAGAATATACACAAAATACTCAATTTTTTATTTATATGTGTGACAGAGCTCCTTCTCTGCCTCAGTGGGTTCTGCGCTTCCACTTAGTGGTGGGCCGGGGTATTCCTCTCTACCTTAGAATTTTCCCACACCCCTGGGCTTGCTGTCCATACCTTGCCTGAGCACGGTTCCTCCCGGCCTCCCTGACGGGGGAGGGGGAGGAGAGCCTCTTAGTCTCTGATAGCCCCTTCAGACATGGTGGCAGCAAACCAGACACCCAGTTCAATCTCTCCGCTCCAGTGAGGTCTGTTCCCTCAGACCTCCGGGGCCCAGAAGTGTTGTTCACCCTGTTGGGTAGGATTTCCCCTGCCCTTCGCCTCTGTACCTGTGAGGTTTTCCCTCCTTGTCAGCATCTGCACTGCCCAGCTGTCCAGTAATGCACTTCCTTCCCACAACTCCTATCGCATGCCCCTATCTGGCTGGAGGGGAGGCTTTTAACAGGTTCTAGCAGGCCCTTGATTGGCCCCAGCTGTCCTAATTAACCTAGAGCAACCTCTGTTCAGTTACCAAGGGAAAAGCGACCTACTTATCCTGGGGCTAATATACCTGCCTTCCAGCACTCTCCTGTAGCCATCTGGCCTGACCCTGTCACAAATCCATCCCTGCTGCTCAAAACCATGGGATTGGGCAACTTGGATCACTAGACAGTGTACCCGGGACAGGCCATCCGCATCACCATGGTGGCTTCCGACTCTGTGTTTTATGCGGAAGTGGAATGGTTGGAGGGACAAGAACCATCTGATCACCCTGGCATTCTTCTCTTTATTCCGTTGCATCCACTGGAGGGGGGCATTTTCAGTCACGAGGACAAATCGTCAACCTAGCTGGTAATATGATTGAGTTTCCATGGCCCACTTAATGGCGAGACACTCCGTCTCTACTGCTGCATTTTTCTGGTCCCTCCGAAGGAGTTTTCTGCTAAGGTAAAGGACTGGGTGTTCATCTTCTCCGACCGTCTGTGACAGGACAGCCCTCAACTCCACTTCGTATGCATCCATCTGTAAAATGAATTCTTTAGTAAAGTCCAGGGCTATGAGCACAGAGTTGCTGCAGAGGGCTGTCCACAGGTCTGTGAATGCCCCCTCTGCCGCATCAGTTCAGCGGATCATGTCAGGTCCCCAGGCCTTTACCAGGTCCGTCAGGGGACTTGCCTTGTGGTGAAGTGGGGGATAAATCACTGGTAGTACCCCACTATGCCTAGGAATGCTCTGACTTATTTTTTCTGGTTTGGCTGGGGCCAATTTTTGGATCACTTCCAGCTTATGTAGATGGGGCTTTACCATGCCTCTCCCTAAAGTGTACCCTAGGTATTTAGCTTCCACTAGTCCTATGGCACACTTGGCAGGATTGGCTGTAAGGCCGGTGCACTATAGGGTATTCAGCACCACTTCTCCCTTTTCCAGGTGGGTCTCCCAGTCTGGGGTGTGGATAATCACATAGTCCAAGTATGTGGCAGCATAACCGGCATGGGGGCGCAACAGCTTGTCCATGAGACTCTGGAAGGTGGCTGGAGCCCCATGAAGCCTGAAGGTGACGGGGACTGTGTTGCTGACACTTGGGGCAGGAGGCGCAATACCGCCAAACTTCTTCATGTATTCCCGACCAGAAGAACATTTGTAGGATTTGTGCCAGGGTCTTCTCTGCCCCTAGGTACCCTCCAAAATGGTGACTGTGGGCAAGGATTAACACTACCCTCAGATGCTTTCGTGGCACCAGGAGCTACTGTACTTCCTACCCCTACATCTGTATGACGCAATACAGGAGATCCTTCTTGATCATGAAGTAGGGTCCTGGTCCCTGGGCGTTTTCATCTATGGATACCCCATCTATCTCAGCCACCTCCTTCCTAATGTCATATCTCAGGTCTTCCGCCTGGTCCCATCCAAAATTATCTTTTCCAGGACTGACCTGGCTCTGGGTCAGGATCCGGGTTCCCAAGGCCTTAGCTGCCTTCCTTTCCTGCTTGGTCTTCCTGACCCTCCTGGGAACAGGGAACAGATCCTGAGATATCTTAGAGAAAATCAGAGGTGGCATTCTGCTGTGGATGATTCATTAACTTTGGGATCCTCTCCTTCCTCCAGCCCCTCTGGTGGGAGCAAGCTTCCAGATCCTGGGAAATCTCTCTCTATAGGTATGGGAGTGTAGAGACCACCCCTGCTGTTACCCTGGTAATGTTTCCCTGGATCTCAATCTTTACTGGGTTGGTGGGGTAATAACTAACCGCCCCATGGATGCATGTTACCCCTGTATGTTTGACCTGCATCAGCTGACTGCATTTCACTAGCTTCCTGGTGATGAGGAGGATAGAGCTCCCGGAGTCCACAAACCCCATGATCTCTACCCCATTCAGTCTCACTGGTCTTGTATATTTATGTGGGGTTAGCACAACCCCCACTAAGTGGATTAGGGTGCACAGGTCTGCCCCATTCCCCAGGTTACACTGCATGGGCTCCTCAGCATTAGGACACTGGGTTGCTATGTGCCACAACTCTTCTCATGTGTAACATCTATACATGGCCCTAATCACCCCCCTGTCCTTTGGGCTAGGGGGACTGACCCCACAATCCTCTTTTCCCAGGTCTCTCCATCTCTTCATGGTCCCTGGCTAGTCCTCGGCTCCCCTCTTCTCCCACCTAGACCTTCCTGGGTGCTTGGTCATCCGAATTCCTGGGATCGGGGCCGATCATTTGATTCAGAAAGAATCTTCCCTGGGTGGTCATAAAAGTTCTCTGGCCATCATCCATCTCTCCACCAGTGCAACCACCTCGTCATAGGAGGAGGGGTCATTTTGGCCCACCCATGCACAGAGATCTGGTGGCAGTCCGCTCGTGTACCGGTCTATGACCAGAATCTCCAGAACCTCCTCAGAACTATGGGCTTTGGGTCGCAGCCACTTCTGTGCAAGGTGAGTGAGGTCAAATAGTTGGGACCTTGGAGGTTTGCTCTGTTGGTACGTCCACTTGTGATACCTCTGGGCCCGCACCGCTGTCATTACCGCTGAATGCACCAGGATCTCCGCCTTCAGTTGTGGGTAGTCGGACGCGACGTCTGCAGGCATATCATGGTAAGCCTTCTGGGCCTCCCCACACAAAAAGGGGGCAAGGATGTTGGCCCACTGGTCCTGGGGCCAGGCCTTACACAACGCGGTCCTTTCAAAGGTAAGGAGGTACGCCTCCACATTGTCTTCTGCAGTCATCTTTGGTAGGTAACCAGTGGCCTTTAGGACTCATGTCTCATTGGGCCCACAGGCTAGGGTGATCAGGGCTTTCAGCTGGTCCATCACTTCTCGCAGGAGCGCTCAGTCCTGAGCAGCCTGATTCATCAGCAATTGCTTGGTCTAGTGCTGCAACCCTATCAATTCCTGCTAGACTGTCATCTGGGCTCAGCTGGCCTCCTGCTGGGTCACAGTGGCCCGTACTAATGCCCTCACCATGTCGTCCATTGTGGTGAGGACAAGAAGATCCCCGTTTTCTACTTTTTTTTTTTTTTTGGCTTAGTCCACTGCACTGTCACACCATCTCACGTCTGACACCAGTTGTGACAGAGCTCCTTCTCTGCCTCGGTGGGTTCTGTGCTTCCACTTAGCAGTAGGCCGGGATAGTCCTCTCAACCTCAGAATTTCCCCATGCCCCTGGGCTTGCTGTCCATACCTTGCCTGAGCAGGTTTCCTCCCTGCTTATCCTGGGGCTAATATACCTGCTTTCCAGCACTCTCTTGTAGCCATCTGGCCTGACCCCGTCACAAATGTTAAAAAGGTCTGTAAGAGACCATTCACCTTCTAAAAAATCAAAAGAAGTATTAATACTATTTCCATGGAAATTTAAACAAGGCCAAAAAATGGTAACACAAAAACTAAAACAGAGTTATGGTTATTTAAATGCTGCTCATTGAGAATATTTCAGTATTTGTTTGCAACATGTTGTAGTTATTGTAGAGCCTAGAAACTGTAGTCATGGACTGAGACCCCAGTGTGCTAGGTGCTGTACATACACAGAACAAAAATATGGTCTGTACTCATAACAGCTTACAATCTAAGTATAAAACAAGACACAGCAGGTTGATCTAGACAAACACGGGAATACAAAGAAACACTGAAACATGGCTGGTGTCCGAATTGTTTATGGAACTTCCGATTTCCACTTTTTATAGTATTTGATTGTTTTATAGATGGTTTTATGTCTTTGCTTGAATTTCACACAAGTTTCTTGTTATTTAAACAACCAATAGCTTTTAGTCAGTCTTAATGAAAAAATGTTCCATACTAGCCCCAGATACGTTCCCAGGCTACTGCAGCGATGGAAGAAACAGATCTTAATATTGTGAAAATTCCAACTGGAACAGAAATGTGCTGTTTGTTTGAAGATGGTAAGTATGAAATTTTTTAGGAAAAATAATATACTTTGTAACTTTATTTTGAGGGAAAACAGACTGATAGAAATCCTGTACCTTCAATTCCATACACACTGCCCTGAAAATGTAGACATAAAAACTAAGTAAAGCTTTATAAGAACTTCAGTTAAATTATTGCTGTTTGTTATGAAACAGGAAATAAGATATTTTAAATGCAATGCAGCAGTTTGGCAAGAAGCAAAATACAATTAACTACTTCTCTTATAAAAGTTAGGAGCATTATGCATCACTTTGTCTGGTATGCAGTTTGTCAACTGTTTGTTCAATCAGTTCTCATGGGCTCTGATCCAACAAAGCAATTAAGCACATGCTTAACTTTAAGCATGTGAGTGTTCCCTTTACTTCAATGAATTATTCACATGCTTAAAGTTAAGCACATGCTTTAAGTGTTTTGCTGGATCAAGGCTTTAGTATTCATACTTTCCATTAATAGTACTAACATTGAAACTAGCTACCATTCCTGCCTTTTGATAGATACATCATTCTGGATGCTTGAGTGCCATTTAAGTATTCTCTGTCTTTGGTTAGACTGCCAAGCAGCAAAATCTCTAAAAACTTTTACATTTGACATTGTTCTGCTGTTTTATCCCACTTCCATAACTCTCCTCCAGTTCTTTCTCTTATTCGCACAAGTTCAAGCAAAACCTACATCAAGTTTTGGAAGTGAAGCTTGTCAAGTCAGGAATGTAGAAGTAACATTTCAAAATGGAGTCCTCCATATCAGTAATGTTGGCAGTTAGCTCTGGGAACTTCATTGCTTCAGAGGGTCTGCAAAATACCCACATGTATTTGCCCATTGTTGTCATAGGTTTCTAATCCTGTCATTAGGACCTTTAATCTACTTTGCTGTTTGACCTTAGCTGTCATGTTATTTACCAAAATGATAGTAGTATTGGCAGCCATTGACAAAGAGACAACTATTCTAGTGTACTCTGATGGCTGGCCAACCAGAGCCCTGAATCTTCCACTAACAGACTCTGCTGTTCATAGAGCCTATGGAATAGGAACTAAACAATCACATAGCTAACTTCTCTCTTCATGACTTCTGATCTACATGGGCACCATTTTCAGTGTCACTATCTATAAGTCTTTTCACAAAAAGAGAGGGTAAAAGTGCCAGACTCAAAGAAAATAAAGATTGTCACATTCAAGATTACTTGGATCTGTTACATTTAGAGGTCTCCTATCAGGAGCTGACTCCTTGAATCCATTCTGATCCATGTCTGTTTTTATTCCTCTTGGGAAAAGTGGATTCACCATCCTGAAGTTTTAAGATCAAAGGTGCTTATCCCAAAAGGAATCAATTCTTATCCTGGAGCAGAAGATGCAAAGAAATAATTATGAACTTAAATAAAACACATTAGACCAGGGTAGGCAACCTATGGCACGGGTGCCGAAGGTGCCACGTGAGCTGATTTTCAGTGGCACTCACACTGCCTGGGTCCTGGCCACTGGTCTGAGGGGGCTCTGCATTTTAATTTAATTTTAAATGAAGCTTCTTAAACATTTAAAAAACCTTATTTACTTTACATACAACAATAGTTTAGTTATATATTATAGACTTATAGAAAGAGACCTTCTAAAAACATTAAAATGTATTACTGGCACGCAAAACCATAAATTAGAGTGAATAAATGAAGACTCGGCACACCGCTTCTGAAAGGTTGCCGACCCCTGCATTAGACTGTAAATAGACTTTAAAGCAGGGGGTTTTATTTGAGGGAGCTAGAGTTTAAAAAAAAATAGCTGTTGAATATTGTGTTACACTATCTAATTATTGTAGCAGCGACAGTATTCTGATAACTCAGTTTGTTCTAATCAACCCAGATGGGGGTACAGTTGTCTGATGTCTTAGCTGTTGATGGTCTCTTTGTCAGCTGGCTCTTGGTAGCTGAGGCCAGGCTGTAGGTATGTTCTGCAGCAGGCCCTGGCTCCTTTCTTCTCTGTCTGGGAAGTGGCTCAACAAGCAGGGTCTCCTGTTCTTGTGAAGGGGAATTCTCTGGGCCTGTTTAAGGCTCACCTGCCTGTGCTTCTCCCACTCTTTCTGCAGCCAGGCTAGCTGTTTCCCTCCCCCACAAAGACTACTGATTCTCTCTCTTGGGGCTGTGGGAGTTTCTGAGAGTGAGACTGTGTTTGGTATGTTCTATGTGCACTAGCTGGTTTTGTGTTAGTCTGTGTTTGTTTTTGTTTCTTGCTGTTTCTTTGTTTTAGGGGTGATGGGTTCCCTCCCTTTTTTCCTTTGGATTGGGGGGGTTCTCCATGAGGGTCCACTTCAGATGAGTTTAGTGGCTTGACCCCCAAGCATGGGGTTCAGTGTGTTCCTGCTGTCTTCTTTATTGTGGAGTCTGCTGTGTGTAGGTAAGACTATTGGCTGTGCTAACATAAAATCTGCCTCTCGAATTAGTAAATCTGCATTGATTTTCCTGACCCAACAGCAGTTTGTGAATCATTTGGTACAGGAGGGATTTTGGGTCAAGGAATCTTTTTTTCCAGTTTTTCCCTTGTTTATTCCTGCTACTAAAATAGTTTTTTTTCCTATGCCCCCCCCCCCCCCGCTTCATTCACAATGAGACCCTAGTATCTGATCTCTCTCATTGTTTCTGCTGTTAGGATTATTCTGTTGAGTTGCAAGAATCCAAATATGAAACATGTTATGTCATTCCAGGCCCAGGCTTAAATAACCTGAACAGCTCTTCAACCTGTTTTTAAAGGCGTATGTAGGTGGTGTGGATTATACAGTGTTTGTTACCTCTGAAAAGCTGAAACGGTGTGGTGACCCTGGTCAATAGAGGGGTTACTAGTCATGTACACTGGCTCTGGGTTCCCTGGTAAGAATATGGGACCCCAGGATCGTGGGGAGGGGCTGGAACACCAAGGGACCAGCAGAAGACTGAGCCTGCATGTGCATGACCAGACTATTCCCTCTGCCCATGTGGTCTGCCATTGTCCAAGGAGCAGCACTCCCCAGAGAAACCCTCTGTTATGACCCCATCACTTATGCCTGGATAGAAGATAGCCCTGGAAGTTGAGGAGCTTCTCCTTACAGAGCAAGCAGTCACACATTATAGAGATGGGGGTGAAGAACAGACCAAGAAGATAGATTTATGCTGGACTTTTTCTAAAAGGGCTAGGAATTTGGAGGCCCTTGAGCTGCTGGCCGTGGCTGAGGGTGGAGCTCTATGCCCTAAGAAGAATTGCTTTGCTGTGGGTGATGGATCCATGACTGGAGCTCCCAGTGAGGTGCTGCCTTCCCCTGGCATGGTGAGCCCTCAAGCCCCCAATCCTGCATGTTACAGTGATGACACCAGGTCTCAGGCTGGGGCTGTGCTGCCTATCATTCTTTGGCAAATAGATATGCCAGTTTCTTCCACTGAATCTCTCTCCTTTTGTAACATTCTCATTATTCACATAGCAATTCAATATTATTCTAAGCTGGCAGAGACTGAGGGAGGTGGAGAGGACGACGATGATCTCTCTCTGATTCCTCACTGATTCCTGATATCCCAGCCCATCAGCTAGATAGGAAGGGTGGGTACAGTGTGCAGAAGATTAATGACTTCTTCTTGTGTAGCACTAAAGGAAAGCAGAGAGTTGAGGTCAAGGCCTGTTTTCCTGACTTACAGCACTTGGTTCACTCAGCTACTCTTGTCTTAAGAGATACCTTGGGTGATCATAGGAAACATTGCCATCTCAAAAAGTTGCTGAGTATTTTGAGGAAGCATGCAGAGCTTGTGCAGAATATATGGGCCTCCCATCGGCTCATTTTTTTCTCAAGTATTTCTGCTTTTCATTGTTTCTCTCTGCTCCTTGGCTCTCTCCTTCTAGTCTCTGGGGTGCTGCTCAACTTAACTCTGCAAATATTAATGGATGCTAGGATGGTCATAAAAGGGCACAACTCTGAATTTCTCAGACAGAAATGGGCTGAGGTCCTTTTGCAAGAGATGCACTCAGATCCTGATAATCAGGAGCACTGGTGGAAGGAATGGGAAAGGGAAGCTTTCTTGAGGAGTGGCTCCAATGTCACTGCTGGGGTAGCTGTTCTCTTTTACCAGGGTGCGGGGACACAGATCCTCTCTGTCAAGGAGATTGTGCAGGGCCAGCTCCTCAATGTGAAGACACATGTTGGCACTGTTGTTTTTAATCTTTTTACTGTGTATGCACCCACAGTGGGGCAAGACAGTGTCTCTTTTTTACAAACACTTTCACATGCCATGTTTGACTGTGACCTGTCTTGGAAGGGGTTTTCATTTGCATTGTTTTATGTTTGTTTTAGACAGGAACCATGAGGAGCTGCACCTTCAGTCATCCAGGGAACAATATAGTCTCCTATAGACCTTTGGGCTAATAGATGTTTGGAAATTCTCCCAACCCACTGCTAGGCAGTACTTTTGACTGAAAGCTACTCCCAGCCACATCTCAGGGGCTAGATTGCTTTTATACCATGAAAGCCAGTGTGAATATGTTTGTTCAGTCCTCCATGTTTCCCACTCACTTGTCTAATCATCATTATGTCTCTGTCAGTATGTGTCGTCTTCTTCCTGTCTGTTCTTCCCACTGGCTCTTTATTACCAAATTGTTACAGGACTTGAATTTCACCCAGATATTCACTGTGCTTTGGGAGGGCTGGCGGCAGAAGAAGCCCCTTTATGAGTCTTTGAGAGAGTGGTGGTATGACATGAAAGTCCAGATCGAACTGTTTTGCCAGCAGTACACCTAGGCTACCACGTGGTCCTTGCATCAGGCCATATATGCCCTGGAATGAGATATCTTGGACCTTCATGGCAACCTTAATATGGGGAACCCAGTGCGGATTCACCAATCTCTGAGAAGTACTGATCCTGAGTTGCTTGCTGGAAGAGAAGGTGAAGGGTGCCTGGTTCAGGCCCTTTGTATCCAGCTGCATAGTCTTGATCCTCCCGCAAGGTTTTGGGGCGGGGGGGTTTGGAGAAGAAGACTGCAGACTGTCAGCAGGTCTCTTGTCTCCAACTGCCAAATGGTTATTTGATGACTGAGCTGGCTGAGATCCGGAAAGCAGCTCTTTCCTTTTACAGTACTGTGTATTTGTCTGAATCCTTTGATATGCTGGCGATGGCAGAGCTGCACTAGGACTTACCCTGTCTAACTGGTGAGGTGCAGTGGTGCCTGGATGCCATGCTGTCATGTCTCTGTTGCAGTCCAGCAGCTCTCTATGGGCAATGCGCCTTATATTGATAGGCTGCCGTCTGAATTCTACAAACATTTCTGACATCTTATTGGTCCTGACTTATTTATAATGATGCTGGAGTGTATCAAGGAGAAAGATCCGCCCCTCCGCTGCTGTTGGGCAGTGATTACCCTGCTGCACAAAAAGGAGACTGCTGTAATTTTCAGAATTGTATTTTCTTTCTCTGCTTCAATTATAAAATTTTATCCAGGGCCTTCGCTAACCAACTGAAGGACTGTTTGGATACTTCAGTTCATTCTGATCAAACATATTCTGTTTCTAGCTGCTGTATTTTTGATAATTTGTTCTTAATTTGTGGTGTTTTTACTGTTACTAAACTTTTTAATCTGGATGTGGGGCTTATTTCAATGGATCAGGAGAAGGCCTTTGATAGAGTTAATCATAGTTATCTTTTAGTAACATGAGAAGCTTTGGGGATTAGGCCAGTGCACTTCATATATTTCTTTATTGTTTCATAATGATTGTAGTTTCTTAAAGGTTAATAGGGGTATTAGCTGCTGCTTCCCAGTCTGCAGGGGCATACGTTGGGGTGCCCTCTGTCTAGGATGTTATATGCCCTGATTCTGAAGCCATTCCTGTACCTCCTAAGAAGCTGTTGACTGGCCTACCTGGGCCAGGAGAGCCAGGCGCTTTCCCAGTTTGTTTGTCAACCTATGCTGATGACATCTCAGTTTTTGTCATGTCTGAAGGTGAAGTGCAGGCACTTGCACTTTGTGTCTGTTTACAACGATATGAACAAGATTCAGCACATTAATCTTTTATTTTTTTTTTGAATGGTTACCATTGGTTGCACCCTGCTTTGCTGCTCTTACTATTAGATGAGGGTGGCTGGGGCTTATTGGCCTGGTCAGTAGGTTGGTGGCTTTTTGCATCCAGTCTGTTCAGCTGTTGCTGTACTCTGACTCCCTGCTGGCCTGGAAGTCCCTTGCCCTCTCTATCCTCCATCGTGTTGGAGGATGGGCCTTGACCTTCACATTTTCTTGTTGGCACCTGGCTGATTACAAAGTTTAGATTTGCCTCCATTCTATAATGGCCATTTTAATGCGTGGTGACTTCTCTGCAGTGCCCAGTCTGACCAGGCGTTTTTAGCCTATGGTCTTAGAAGAGCCACTGTTTTTCAACCCATTTTTATTTTCTGAAGCTCTTTCTGCCAGGAGCCTGTTTTCCGCCTTTACTCAGGCTGGATTGACCAACCTGCCTCACCTGATTGTTCCCTGTTTGTCATGCTTTTGCTGCTCAGACCAGAAACCAGTCTGTGTGGTTTTTTGGATAAGGTTCTTGCTGAATTCCAGGCAGCACTCCTTAAATGGGCTACTCAGCATTTGCAGAAAGATTTTGCGAGAACTGTCCTTCAAGTGGGAAACCCTCTCTTCCTTTCACTGGTTGCCTTCTCTTCTGTGGATGAGGTTCTAGTGCACCCAGGTAGATAGTTGTCCTGGAAGGGTCTGGTAAATGTTTGTTTTGTAGCCATGATCAAGAAGCAGCTCCATGGTATGTGTGTCAAGGGTTGGCATTATGCCATCCATTCTGTTCTCCCTGATACAACCTGGAGGATGGCTTTGTCCCTGGGTGACTTTATGTCCTCAACTTGGAGGATGCTGTAGAAACCTCCTCATTCTAAGTGCTCTGGTGACCTGCATTGGAGGGTCCTGCACAGCATCATAGCAACCAGTCATTTTGTGACCATATCAGCCCTGTGTGTCTGTGCAGTGCTCTTTCTGTTCAGCCTCAGACATGGTGTTTCATTTTTTCCTTCATTTCCCCATTTGGTTCCTCTTTTTGTTTTTGTTTTTTTGTTTTTTCAGCAGCTTTTCAACAGTCTGGGACTGGTTTTCTCCTGTTTGTTCTGGGAGCGAGATACAGTGCTCACATTCAGCAGGTTTCATTCCTAGCTAACTTTTTTCTGGGCCAGGCAAAAACTAGCCATTCTGAAATCTCTCTAGAACTGAGTGGCCAGGGTAGAAGACTGTGATGTGCTAGGGCTGTTCCACATGCAGATTGTGGCCCAGCTGCAGATCGATTACACCTTTTTTATAAATTACTTTTAACCTGGATAATTTTTGGTTGATTTAGTGTGTTAACAATATTATGAGTGAACTTAGTGATGATGATGCTTTAGTGATTCATGTTTGATGTTCACTTAAGATGGTTTCATTTTATTTCATTCATATCTTCCTGTGTAAATATGGCAATTTTATAACATTTTTAGTAGTTTTTCATGTGTTTTATGTGAATAAAGTGTTTTTCATGTCAAACACACACCCTCTCTGCATGAGGACTTTTGATCCCTTCTCTCTTAGTATCAGGTGTAACAATCAGATGGCAACAGGAGGAACCACAAATTATGTATACTGATTGGAATGGGTATGCTTTGAATTTGGCATGACAGGTGCTATTGAAAATAATATTATCCTAAGAGAAACTCTTGTAACTTTACAAAATTGCTAAATTAACTTTAAAATTACCCAAATAAGTTGTTTATATTTCAGGACATTAAATATGTAGTGTTAAGTACATCACCAGGTATCTGTGTCCTCTGTCCAACAAGATGGACTCTCCAAGCAGAAGCATTGGTTACAATTTCTGAGAACTATCTTACCTTGTGCAACTTGGGAGGTAGTGAAGGATGCAACAAAAGATCCTGAAATAAGTGTTTGAATTGGTGGCACATTAGCTCAAACAGAGAAGATTAACTTCCTCTTTTGGTATTGAACTATGACAAAAAGTCCTAAACATGGTAGACAATCTAACCAAAACTCTACAGGGGTTGGACTTTTCAGCAACAGAAGGACAGACTTACATGAAAATGACTGACTAATTCTCTTCAGTCCATCAGATCAGAAGAAAGTGATAATTTATTTTGGGTGCAAATGCCCCAGAAAAGTTTAAAGTTGGAGAAAGTCCAGAATGCCTGAGCTTCCAAGGAAGAGAAAAATTACCAAGAAAATGTAAATAGGGACAGGTGAACCCAGCTACCCAAATTCACCAAAGGAATTTTATAAGTACATCTGCTTTGAAGTAATTGATTTTACATTGTCTAGTATTCAATCAAAACTCAAACAGGCTACAAAATTACTCAAATCTTGAAGCTCTCACAACCTAGCCAAATATGACAGAAATGTGAGATCAAGACATGCTTCAGGGATATGGTTCTGAAGGCAGCCAGGATTGACTAGATTATTCAGCTTCATCTGTTTCAAATAAGCTGTCATCTTGCAGAAGGATTGTTGAAGTCAGTTCAGAAATATGAGTTCATCCATCCAAGCCAAACATTAGTTGTTTTCAGAAGTGGTGAAGTTGATAAAAATGATTGTGGTGATACCAGCTACGAATGTTGTAAGTAACAATAGTTTGTGCTCTACTTAGTATTAAAACAGGGCTTCAATCCACAGTGGAAGACTAACAGCTTTACTAGTGTATGATTTTACCTATATACAAGGAGAAAATTTATGACTTATAGTTTTCAGATATTGCAGAAGAATTCATTTCAAGAAGCCCAGGGTAAAGATCATTGTCTGGAACTTTTTCAGATATGTAAGTCATTCTTTTTACTTGTGTTTAAAAAAGTTAATGCTTTATTGAGTAGTTTTGTATCATGACTAAATTTGTCCACTTTTGATAACGTGAGACAATTGAGCTCCTGTTCAAGACTCAATACCTGATTTTTTTGGTGGGGTAGGAATTTGTCTTGTGTACCCCCAAGTTCCACCTCACTTAAAAACTACTTGCTTACAAAATCAGATATAAAAATACAAAAGTGTCACAACACACTATTACTGGATAATTGCTTACTTTTTCATTTTTACCATATAATTATAAAATAAATCAACTGGAATATAAATATTGTACTTACATTTCAGTGTATAATATATAGAGCAGTATAAACAAGTCATTATCTGGATGAAATTTTAATTTGTACTGACTTCACTAATGCTTTTAATATAGTCTGTTAACAAGGCAATATCTGGAAGAGTTGATGTACCCCTTGGAAGACCTCTGCATACCCACCAGGGGTACATGTACCCCTGGTAGAGAACCACTGCTCTAGACAAACTCCTGGACAGGTAGCCTTCTGCCTACCTAAATTTCCCCTTTCTGTTTCAATTAGATACAGTATTTTCACTTATGTCCACTATTTTGTTCTGTTGCTATGCACTGTGTGACAAAGTCAGGCCAGATGGCTGCAGGAGGGTCTGGGAAAACAGGTACGTTAGCCCTAGAATGCTAACGGTCCTTTTTCCTACAAGCTGGGAAGGGGTTACTTCAGGTCAATTAGGGACACCTGAGTCCAATTAAGGGCTGCCTGAAACCTGCTAAAATCTCTCTCTTGGTGATAGAGAGAAGAAGGAGGGCGGGAGATAGGCTTCTCCAGTATAAGAGACTGTGCTCCGCCTAATAGGGGAGACACCCAAAACCCAGTGCCTTTGTAGGGGAAGGACTGACACCCCGAGGGCCAGCAACAGGACAACACCTGCCCCAGTGAGGGGGCCAGGGAGAGGTATTCCCTTTCTGTTTTGGTGCTTTATAGACTTGTTCTCCTTTGTTTGGCAGAGGAGCACTTCTCAGGCCTGCCTCGAGGCCTATCGGGAAGGCTCTGAAAAACAAGCCCTGAAGAGGGAAGACAGACGTGCTCCAGAGTGGGGGCTGATTTACCCCAGGCCCTGTCCCTGCCAGAGGAGGGAGCGCTGAGCCCGGCGAGGCAGAAAGGGTGCCTCGCCACAACTGTTATAGCTGTTAAGTTACACTGCACTCTGGAGGTAGCTGTATTTAAATTTTGAGTGAGTGTGACAGACCCAGAGCAATGGGGTACAGGAGTCTGGTCACTGGATAAGTCATTTTCTGTTCCCTGAGTGACCAGAGCAGGGGCTGCACTAGAGTAATCAGGAACCTGCTAGAATCCATTAAGACAGACAGGCTGATTAGATCACCTGCAGTCAATCAAGGCAGGCTAATCAGGGCACCTGGGTTTAAAAAGGAGCTCACTCCAGTCAGGAGAGGACAGGAAGTGCGTGTGAGGAGCTGGGAGCAAGAGGCACAAGGAGCTGAGAGTGAGAGGGTGTGCTGCTGGAGGACTAAGGAGTACAAGCTTTATCAGACACCAGGAGGAAGGTCCTGTGGTGAGGATAAAGAAGGTGTTTGGAGGAGGCCATGGGGAAGTAGCCCAGGGAGTTGTCGCTGTCATGCAGCTGTTACAAGAGGCACTATAGACAGCTGCAATTCACAGGGCCCTGGGCTGGAACCTGGAGTAAAGGGCGGGCCCGGGTTCCCCCCAAACCTCCCAACTCCTGATCAGACACAGGAGGAGCTGATCCAGACTGTGGGGAAGATCACTGAGGTGAGCAAATCTGCCAATAAGCGCAGGACCCACCAAGGTAGAGGAGGAACTTTGTCACAACTGGTGTTGGGTGGTATTTGGTTGTGCACAGCGTGGCAGAAGAAGGAGGGTGATTTAAAAAAAAAAAAGGTAGAGGACTTTTTTTTTCACCACAATGGATGACTTAGTGCGGGCATTGATACAAGCTACGGCGGCCCAGCAGGAGGCTACCCGTGTCCAGGCAGCTGCCCAACAGGAGGCAGTGCTGTTGCAGCAAGAGACTAATCGCCTGCTGATGGATCAGGCTTCTCAAGACCAGGCTATGTTGCAGGAACTGGTAAACCAGGTAAAGACCCTTACAGAGCTGAACCGCGGCCATGATGTGACGCAGATCATATGGCCAGCCATTGGCTGCAGAAAATGACGCGAGAGGATGATGTAGAGGCATACCTTCTGGCCTTTGAGAGGACAGCCCTACAGGAGGCCTGGCCTCGAGATCAGTGGTCTGGCATCCTTGCCCCATTCCTCTGGGGAGAGGCCCAGAAGACTTACTATAATCTGCCTGAAGAGGCTGCAGCAGACTACCCCCAGCTGAAAGCAGAGATCCTGGCCAGATCTGGGGTAACTACCACAGTGCAGGCCCAACGGTATCATGAGTGGAGGTACCAGGAAAACAAAACCCCGAGGTCCCAATTGTATGACCTCATCCATCTCGCACGAAAGTGGTTGCGAACGGAGTTCTGGAGTCCAGAAGAGATACTAGAGGTTCTGGTCATCAACCGATACAAGAGGGGACTATCGCCAGACCTTCGTGCCTGGGTAAGCCAGAACGAACCCTCCATCTATGATGAAGTTGTTGCACTGGTAGAGAGGCGAAGGACAGCGAGGGAGCTGACCCGACCAGTTAAGGAAGAGGCACCCTGGGTTAAACCAGCAGCACCAAGCCCTAGAGCTCGGGTGACTGGGCCACCAGGAGGGCCCAGGTGGAAAAAGAGAGGGGCTGAAGGCCCACCAGAGGCCACAAAGAGTCGGAGCACAGAGGGAGAAGAGGATCATGATGTTAGATTGCCCAGACCAAGAGACTGGAGAATGCCTAGGGCTCCATACAGATGTTATGCCTGCGGGGAGTGGGGACATATAGCTGCACAGTGTCCCAATGCTGAGGAGCCGATGCAGTGTAACCTGGGGAACTGGGCAGACCCATGCCCCCTAATCCACCTTGTGGGGGTCTCACTAACCCCACATATATACACCAGACCAGTGAAACTAAATGGGGTAGAGACCACGGCACTGGTTGATTCAGGGAGTGCTATCACGCTTGTTTTGGGGAAGCTCGTCAAGTGTAGTCAACTGCTGCGGGCTAAGCGTACAGGGATAACATGCATCCATGGGACAGTTGGTTATTACTCCATCATCCCAGTAAAACTCAAGATTCAGGGGAACACTACTTTGAGGTAGCAGCAGGTGTAGTCCCTTAACTCCCATACCCGGTGCTCATAGGGAGGGACTTCCCAGGGTTTGGAAACTTACTCCCAGTAGGAGGATTGGAGGAAGAGGGGAACCCTGAAGTTAGTGAGGCATCCACAGTAGACTGTCAACCCCCAGTCTTCTCTGAAATATCCCCAGATTTATTTTCCATTCCCAGACAGGGTAGAAAGTCAAAAAGGGAAAGGAGGGCAGCTAACGCCTTGGGAACCCGCATACTGACTCAAAGCCAGAGGTAGGTGGACCCGAGCAGCTGAAAAGGAGGCCACCAGGAGGGAGAAGCACCTGAGTCTGACCCCCACCCTAACGCTTCTGAACCAGTAGAGGCAACAGAGACTGGGCCCCTAGATCTTGGGCAGATTAGCCCCGGGAGAGGAAATTTTGGAAGGGACCAGGCTGAAGACCCAAGGTACGACAACATTAGGAAGGAGGTGACTGAAATAGATAGGGTCCCCGTGGAAGGGAAAACCCAGGGACCAGGACCCTACTTCATAATGAAGAAGAATCTCTTATACCGGGTTGAAGGTACAGCAGATCCTAGTACCTCAAAAACACCAGAATGCTGTATTAAGTCTTGCTCGTAGTCATCTTTTTGGGGGGCATTTGGGAGTAGAGAAGACCCTGGCACGAGTCCTACAATGGTTCTTCTGGCCCAGAGTACATGAAGTGTGGAGGTACTGTGCGTCCTGCCCGGAGTGTCAGCTGCACAGTCCCCATCCCCACCTGAAGGCACCTTTAGTACCCCTTCCCATCATAGAAGTCCCCTTTGAGCGAATAGCCATGGACCTAGTGGGACCCCTGGAGAAGATGGCTTGGGACCACCAATATATACTTGCTACCCAAAAGCTGTCCCCCTGCAGAACACAGCCTCTAAAATGATAGCCAAAGAGCTGGTGGAGATCTTTGCCCGAGTGGGCCTACCAAAGGAGATATTAACAGACCAAGGAACCCCATTTATGTCAAAGCTAATGGAGGACCTCTGTACGCTGCTCCGTATACATACCCTGAGAACTTCAGTCTACCATCCGCAGACTGATGGGTTGGTAGAAAGGTTTAACCGAACCCTCAAGGCTATGATACAGAAGGTGGTAAGTTGGGACGGGAAGGATTGGGACACCCTACTACCCTATCTTATGTTCGCTATCCGGGAGCTACCTCAGGCCTCAACTGGGTTTTCCCCCTTCGAGTTATTATACGGGCGTCACCTCAGTGGCATACAAGATATCGCCAAAGAGATCTGGGAAGAGGAACCCAATGAGGGGAGAAATATAATAGAACATGTAATACAGATGCAAGACTGGATAGCCTGGGTCACCCCTATTGTACGGGAACATTTGGAAAAGGCACAGGAGGCCCAGAGAACCCATTACAATCGCCAGGCAAAAGTCCGACAGTTCCAACCAGGGGATCGGGTGATGGTGTTGGTACCCAAGGCAGAAAGCAAGCTTCTGGCCCAATGGCAGGGACCCTATGAGGTGGTTGAACCCATGGGGGAAGTAACCTACAAGGTGCAGCAGCCAGGACACCGAAAACTAGAACAGATTTATCACATCAACCTTCTGAAACCCTGGCATGCACAGAAGGCGTGCATAACTGTCCAAAAAGACCTAACCCAGGAAAACAAGCCTTCCAAACAGGTGACGGTGTCTCCCGATTTAACACTAGACCAGAAGAATGAGGTGACTGGGATGATCTTCCAGAACCAAGATGTGTTCTCGACAAAACCGGATCGAACAACTGAGACATATCACCACATCGTCTCGAACCCTGGGGCCAGAATAACAATGAGGCCCTATCCCAGTGGCCAAAAGGGAGGAAATAAAAGCAGAAGTTAAAAAAATGCTGGAGTTGGGGATCATCGAAGAATCCCACAGTCAGTGGTCCAACCCAATCGTGCTGTGCCCAAACCTTATGGCACCACAAGGTTTTGCAATGACTTCTGGCGACTAAAGGAAGTTTCCCAGTTTGACGCATACCCCGTACATCGCATAGATGAGCTAGTGGACGTCTGGGTAATGCCCGGTATTTGACTACTCTAGACGTGACAAAGGGCTACTGGCAGATTCCTCTTGCAGAAGACGCAAAGGAAAAGACTGTGTTCTCTACACCAGAGGGTCTTTTTCAATATACTGTCCTCCCTTTTGGATTACATGTGGCCCCAGCTACTTTCCAGCACCTCATGGACAAGCTATTATGCCCGCATAACAGTTATGCTGCTGCCTACTTGGACAATGTGGTCATTCATACCCGAGACTGGGAAACCCGCCTGGAGAAGGTGGAGGCAGTCCTTGATACCTTCAGGTGAGCTGGCCTTACAGCAAACCCTGCGCTGTAGGGTTTATAGAGGCCAAATATCTTGGCTACATTGTGGGAAGAGGTCTGGTAAAACCCCAAGTGAACAGGTTGGAGGCCATCCAAAATTGGCCTTGACCACATCGCAAGAAATAAGTCCGGGCATTCCTAGGTGTAGTGGGGTATTACCGACGATTTATCCCCCACTTTGCCACAAGGGCAAGCCCCTTGACAGACCTAGTGAAAGCCCATGGACCTGATCTGGTGAGATGGTCTGACGCAGCAGAGGAAGCATTCACAGACCTACGGACTGCCCTCTGCAGTAACCCCGTACTGATAGCCCCTGATTTCACCAAGGAATTTATCCTGCAGACAGATGCATCGGAAGTAGGCTTGGGGGCTGTTCTATCACAGATGGTCGGGGAGGAGGAACACCCAATTCTCCACCTCAGTAGGAAACTCCTTCCGAGGGAACAAAAATATGCAGTGGTGGACAGACAGTGCCTCGCCGTAAAATGGGCCATGGAAGCATTGCACTACTACTTGCTCGAGTGCAGATTTGTCCTCGTGACCGACCATGCCCCTCTTCATTGGATGCAGCAGAACAAGGAGAAGAACACAAGGGTGACCAGGTGGTTCTTATCCCTCCAACCTTTCCAGTTCCTTGTGCAACACAGAGCAGGGAGCCGTCATGGCAATGCCGATGGCTTGTCACGTGTAGGCTGTCTGGCTTCGCAAGCTGCCCAACCCCTTGGTGTTGAGCAGGGGGGAGGGATATGTGACAGACCAGACCAATGGGGTACAGGAGTCTGGTTGAGGGCAAATATACTGCTCACTGGATGAGTAGTTTTCTGTTCCCTGAGTGACCAGAGCAGGGGCTGCACTAGAGTAATCAGGAACCTGCTAGAACCCATTAAGACAGACAGGCTGATTAAATCACTTGCAGCCAATCAAGGCAGGCTAATCAGGGCACCTGGGTTTAAAAAGGAGCTCACTCCAGTCAGGAGAGGAGGAGCCAGAGGAAAGGAAGTGCGTGTGAGGAGCTGGGAGCAAGAGGCACAGGGAGCCGAGAGTGAGTGGGTGTACTGCTGGAGGACTAAGGAGTACAAGCTTTATCAGACACCAGGAGGAAGGTCTTGTGGTGAGGATAAAGAAGGTGTTTGGAGGAGGCCATGGGGAAGTAGCCCAGGGAGTTGTCGCTGTCATGCAGCTGTTACAAGAGGCACTATAGACAGCTGCAATCCACAGGGCCCTGGGCTGGAACCTGGAGTAGAGGGTGGGCCTGGGTTGCCCCCAAACCTCCCAACTCCTGATCAGACACAGGAGGAGTTGATCCAGACTGTGGGGAAGATCACTGAGGTGAGCAAATCTGCCAATAAGCGCAGGACCCACCAAGGTAGAGGAGGAACTTTGTCACAGTGAGGTTATCCATTTGTATACACTATACATTTTGATGAAAGGCACCATATAACACCATGTATAGCAAATGAGAAATTAAGCAATACAGTAGATGGAGAATTTCAGAACAATTAAATCATGTTTCAGCTGCAAAGCATCAGGCATTAGGCATTGACTTAAATGTCCCAAACGCCAGCTATCAACTAGAAATATCCTGTCTGACATTTCATATTACAGTTATGAAAATGAATTGCTTCATCAAAATAAAAGAAGGTGTTAGACCCAGGCATCATCAAGAAACTGCAACTATATCCAAAGCTTAGGGTTTGTCCACACAGAGACTAAATGGGTGACAAACTGGGATGCAAATCTACAGCACACTAAGTCGCGTGTGAACCCTGCTAAGTTTTGGAGTGTGCTATGGAACTTTTACTGCATGGCAGCAGTCTACATGGCGACTCGGCGCAGCCCAGGCTAGTACACTGTACATTTACACTCTACCTTGCCACACACTAATAAGTCTTTGTGTGGACAAACCCTTAACTGTCCTTTTCTCATAGATAATTGGAAACTTTCCCATAGCACACACAAACCTGTTATGCAGTATAATATGAAATTTCTTTATCTTTCTTTACAATTATGCTTTAGAACAGGGGTCGGCAACCTACAGCACCCATGCCACCTTTGGCATGCAAGCCGATTTTGCATGCCAAAGGTGGCTGCCAGCTGGGATCCCGGATGCCGGCCCTGCTCAGCCCACTGCTGGCTGAGTGAACAGAACCCCAGGTCGGCAGGAGGCTGAGCGGGGCCGGCGGCCGTGGCCCCAGACCAGCGGCAGGCGCTCCCCCCAGCTCCTCTCTCACCTCGCTCGGGTTCTGCGGCTCCCGGGAGTGTGAGCTGCTAGGGTGCGGGGCCCTGAACATGCTGCGGGAGGGACGGCAGCAGTGGCTCACACTCCTCGGAGCCGCAGAGCCTGAGCGCAGCAAGGGGGGAGCTGGGGGTCGCATGGGGACCACCGCCCACATGCATCCGCTGCAGGAGCCCCCCAGGGCAGGGGCACCAGGCCACAACCTGGGCAGGTGCGCCTCCTGGCTCCCCCCTCACCGCGCTCGAGTTCTGTGGCTCGTGGAAGTGTGAGCCACCGCTGCTCCTCCCACTGCCCCCCCCCCCCCCGCTGCCCCAGCACTCCTCATGGAGTTTTGCCTCCCTGTGGAGCCAGTGTCTGACCGACATGGGCATGGTAAGGGGAGTCCCAGGGAGCAGTTGGAGCAGTCGGAGGGTTGGATGGGTCGGGAGTTCTGGGGGTCCTGTCAGGGGGTGGGGAGTGGTTGGATGGGGCATGGGAGTACCTGGGGTTCTGTCTGGGGGTAGGGGTGTGGATAAGGGTTGGGGCAGTCAGGGGATAGGTAGGGGGTAGCATCCTAGGGGGTTAGTTGGGGGGGGTCTCAGGAGAGGGCATCAGGGGACAAGGAGCAGGGAGGCTTAGGTAGGGGGTGGGGTTCTGGGGGGCAGTCAGGGGACAAGGAGCGGGGGGGGTTGGGTGTTCTGACCCGGATAGTCGGGGTGGGAAGTAGGAGGGAGTGGATGGGGGTGGGGCTAGGGCAGGGCTCTCCCCTCTTTTTTGATTGTTGAAATATGGTAACCCTAGGTGAGGTCGGGAGCCAGGGGGCGCATGGGGGCTGGCACCCGCATACATCCACTGCTGCCTGCAGGAGCCCCCGGGGGATGGGGATGCCGAGTCACAGCCTGGGCATGAGGGGCGGGGGGGCATGGCTGCTCCCTGCTAGCGGCACCGCTGCCTTTGCAGGGCTGTTGCCCCCCTGCACCACGCTGGCTCCTCCATGACTGGGGCTCGCTGCTGTCGCAAGCAGGACGCTCTGGCTCTCTGGTGCCTCTGAAAGGCTGCTCCTCCCTGCCAAGCTTCTGCAGCAGCCCAAGCCCGGCAAAGCCAGTGAGTGAACTTGAGGTGCGGGCCACCGGGGTGGAGTGGGCAGGGCTCATGGGGGGGTGCTGTGCACCATCCAGGGAAGTTCAGGGGGTGAGGAGGGAGGAACCTGGTCTGGGGAGCAGCCACTGGGCAGGGCTGGCCTCTGGGCAGGCCGGCTCCTGTGGTCTATAAAGGCTCATTGGGATTTGCCCCTCAATGAACCAATGTGCGTGGGGGGGGCGCAAGGTGGAAGTTTTGCCTAGGGCATAAAATATCCTTGCACCAGCCCTGCCCCAGGTTAAGAACCACTGCACTAAACTGATAAGATCTGCATTTTAATTTAATTTTAAATGAAGCTTCTTAAACATTTTAAAAAACTTGTTTACATACAACAATAGTTTATAGACTTATAGAGAGAGACCTTCTAAAAACGTTAAAATGTATTACTGGCACACGAAACCTTAAATTAGTGTGAATAAATGAAGACTCGGCACACCACTTCTGAAAGTTTGCCGACCCCTGCTTTAGAATGTTCTGCATATTTTTCTGGAAGAGAATCATTCACTAAAACAACTGATTCTCAGTGAGTAAGGAACTTTAAGAAGAAAGACTAATTCTTATAAAATTACATATTTACTCATGTTTGTTCCCTAACTCACTCTACTCTAACTGTGAAGATGTGCTTGGGGGTCTGATCGTGCACTGAAGACAATGCCAAAGCTCCCACTGACTTCAATGGTGCACAATCCAGCCCTTGCCCTGTATCCCTTTCCACCCTTTGCCAAACCATATATAACTCTAGCTTTTCAGCACCATGGACACTCTGCACTGTTCACACATTCTTTCAGCTAGTACACTTTCCTAGTCAGAAATGTACTTTGTTTTGTAACTACATATTTTCTAAAGCCAATTCTGAACAGAAATTATGGTCAATCAACATTATTCATAGTTAGTGGTGGCCTTTTGTTCATCTTCTAGGGAGCTGTGGCTTGTTTAATTCAGAAGACTTGGCTCTCGGTACCATTTATCTTATTTGTTTAGAATAAATCTTTTTTCTTTTTGCAAAAATCAAACAAATTACAAAAAAAATGATCTTCTATACATTTGACTTAAGTGTAAGGATCAGAGGGAGCACTGCATTCAGGTAAGACTGGATGAAACTATAGGTTGTTTACTATTACTGTGACTATTTGAATTGTACAACTGGACACCTAATTCACATGGTGGTGGTTCTGTTTCCTATCTGGATTAGTGAATTAGAAATCATAGAGATTTCAAGATGATTATGCTAACTCTTCCAGCATGAACCTTATGTGAGCCTATATTCACATGAATTTTTCTGATATGTTCGCTTTCTGCAAATACTCTTTCAGATGAATCACTGAGAAGGATGTTTGTAGAAAGTAAATTAAAGAGGTTGTTATTCAAACAAATCTTAGCAAAAAAAATGTTTGTGATATTTATCTAGCTGTACATTTGGGACTGCCCATATCCAAAGCCCCTTTCATGTAGATTGGGCATGATTGTTTTGTTTTAAAGTCAGTCTCTTTCCTTTTATAGTTGAACACATTGGGAGCATACAGGAAATATAACACAGAGAAAGAGGGTGTGTGTAAAGGTTTCAATGGTTAACAAATATTATATTTTATAAATATTATAATTTTAATAAATGAAGACAATATTTCATAATGAACATCCTAAAACCCCAAGAGTCTGTACACAAAGGATGGCCCTATTCTGCAATCTTACTCACACTGAGTGCTGCTTACTTATGCAAATAGTTTCATTTTTAGTACTGCTCAGCATGACCAAGGTCCATAGGGCCTAATCCAAAGATTTTAATCAATGTAGAAGTCTGCATAGACTTCAATGAGTTTTAATCAGGCCCATAAAGAATAAATTAGGGCTTATCTGTACTACAGAGCCTCTGCCGGTATATCTGTACCAGCAAAGCCTCCTAGTGGAGATGCCACATAAGTTGGCAAAAAGTTCTCCCAGAATAGCTAAACCACCTCCCTGAATGGCATAAACTATGCCAACAAGAGCACTCTTTTGTTGGTTTAGTTGCCTCCACAAGGGGTTGTGCCAGCATAGTTATGTTGGCAAAGGGGGTGTGATTTTTTCACACTCCTAACCAACATACCTATATCGCCAAAACTTTGCAGTGTAAACCAAGCCTCACTTCTCATCTTTATTGAGGAATGAGGATGATCCATCAAGATAATTGTGAAATTATTATGACCTCTTCCACTGCATCGTACATGGTTTCATAACTGGTGCTTCAGTTAGATCAGTATCTTGATTTTTCCGAAACACTAATATTTTGATATTTGATAGCAGAAGAGGTACTATTTTAATCTAAAGGTAAGATGTTGATGATTTATTCTGAACAATAATATGCTTTCAGCCGAAAGAAACTGATGTATTAGCAGAATTTTTTATGTTTATTTTTTATGTTTTTATGTTTATTTTTTATGTTTCAAAAGTGGTAAATATACTGTAGGTTACAGAAATTATGTATAAAGGGAATAGATAAATAAGCCTGTGATATAAGAAGTAGTTAGTATAGTCAAAGGATGAATGTGTATCTTCCAACATTTTAAAAATTGTTATAAATGGGTATAATACATTTTATAAGTAAAAATTTGCAACAATTTTTATTCTGTTTCTATGTAATAATGATAAATTTGGACAGCTAAGAACAGCTAAGCCTTCCATTGTATGACACGCACTGCAGTTGATTTTATGTACTCTAGAAGACTTTTCTCACAGTCCAGTATTTGGGTACTATTGACTTTGTAATCTCTAGACACATTCTTAATGAGTAGAAAAGACACGAATCTCTGAGATAAAAATGCAAAGTAACAGTGACTCTTTACGTGGGTTGTCAGTAAGAGAAAGCTCAAACATAAATATCTGATGCACAGAGGTAACACAAATTATTCTGAGAGATTACATTGTTTGTTTCTGTATCAAATTACTCTGTCAATCCAGGAAGAGGAGGTTAAGAGGTCAGTCTAAAAGTGCTTGAAAGGACACTGTCAAAGAATTTTTTCATAAATTTAAAATCCATATTTCACTAATTATTTATAATAATATCTTATCTGCACAAAGCAAATACAGATTCTTATCTAATTAAGAGGCTTCTACTATAGTCAGTGGGAAAACTCCCATTAATTTTAATAGGAACAGGATCAAACCCTTACATGTTAAATTAAAACCAGATAAACTGGTTTGCTGTTGAAGGTCTTCAATAAATGTTGCATTCCTGGAACTGATATGGTTTTAAAAAAAAGTGTGTCATAATGGGGTTATCTTTGTTTTTTGTTTTGGGGTTGGTTTTGTTTTCTATGGAGGAAAAAACAGAAAATTACATAGACTTTGAAAATAGACTCCAAAACTTGCACTCTTTCCTTACACCTATCTTCTTATGCTTATTAATGTCCCTTTAATATGATGATAATTGCCCCAAAACTGTAGGTAGTTTTAGTGTTTTTATAGGTAATTTTAAAAATACTGGATTAAAACTCCTATTGGCTTGGGCAGATGCATGACTGTGGTGTGAGTACCAGCATTACTCTCATATACAGAAAGGATCAGATCCTAAGAGGTTCTTTAGCATCTTGAGGATTTTTTTCTGAGTGCTTTGAACTCCCATTGAAATCAATGGGTTTGATCCTTCACCTACTGCAATCATTAGCAGCTCTCTCATTGACTTCAACAAGTGTGGGATTCGACCCATTGGCAGTTGAAGATGCTGAACACATTCAACAGTTGGCTCTTACTGATTTATAAACACATTCTTGAGCAGTTCATATAAAGATACACCATTTCTTTCCTGGTTTTCTATCCATCCCCCCATTCTTTCTTCTGGCAGTTTTCAGTGCACAGTGATTAACTTTGGAGTTCTGGAGTTGTGCAGTGACATTCCAAATGTGCAGAGAGTGAACTATTTCTATGCTGACTCCATTCATAAACATCAGTCAGGCTGCCCGCCTCTCAGAATTTAGTCAAGTCCAAAGATAGCAATATATTGCCCTACAGTTAGGCAGCTCCATGTTCTCATGGACTACAGCTCATAGGATGTCATATTCTTTGGGGGATTAACTGTGTCCTAGCTTCAGAACTACTGACACACCTAGTAAGAGCCACGTGTGTATTCCTTATATAACTCAACAATTTAATCCATAGATATCAAACTACCCTTAAAAAGAGTAAATGTCAATACCCCTATTTCACAGATAGGGAAACTGATGTGCAGAAAGGTTTAGTGATTTCCCCATGGTCACAGGAAGTCAGTGGCAGAGCCAGATTCGCCATCTTTGGATCTACCCATGGCACTGTATTGCCTCCCTTTACCAAGATGCATTGCATGTTGGTCTTGATATTCAGCACGCTGTTACTGGAAATGTATAAAACATAAATGTAAAAAACACAAAGCACTCTGCATAAAACAAATTATGTTTTCATTATAGAATGATTCACTGGGAACCACTGAATAAAAAAAATTATAATAACGTTTGCAGCTAATGTCTTGATATCATCCATATCACTCTGCAACTGGACAAAGTAGTACAGATGCGGCAGCAATGGGAAACCTAGATATAGGTACATTTCTGAAAAAGAAAACCTGTACATATAATTGTAAAAATAAATTATAGGATTTAACTTAAATAAAAGAAACTTAATTTCCTTTCCATAGAGTCAACCGGGGACTTTTTTCTCATATCATCCAGTACTATAGGTAGGATACTTGACTTAATAAAAGAACTGAACAAAATATGTGACAAAGAAACAATATGATTATGGAATCTAGAGTGTCTGAGAACAAACGTTATTGTGGTCAGAAAAGATGCCAGAAGCTGCTTTGCATTACCCTACTGCTGGCATTAAGTCCTGTTTCTGATTAAGGACTATTTGTCCCACAAGGAAAACATTCTTCCTTTTAAGACAGGCTTTAAGTTTAACTTGGACATAGCAAGAACAGAGGAGAGTTTTTAATTGATGGTGGTGGTTTTAAAATGGGCACAGTTATGGGTACGGCACCGTGTAGGTTTGAGTGTTTAAGATATACAAGTTATAACAGAAGTTTATTATCTATAGATCACCGATCTAACGTAATGAACTTGAATATATCTTGGAGCAGGCACTCTATTTGGTTACACATCTACAGCCAAAGGAATTCCTGATGGCACTCCAGTAACTCCAGTGGAACAACAGCAAGGATCGCTTTGGCCTATCGTGCTTAAAATGTCCAATTCCTGTCTGAGAGCTGTGTTGCTACCTGTACGGTGCAGAGAAGAGCACTAAGTTTGTCTTCCCTGTGTTTATAAGGCTTGACCAGGCTAGGTACTGAATATCCTCTGTTCCCATTTTCTGTAGTTAGCACTGAAGGCGCTCAACACTCGGGATCACCCCTAGCCCAGAGTACAGAAATAATTAATGGTCACAACCATAAAAGACTCAGCTTGAAGATTGTGGATCAAGTTCTCCACTGCGTCCAAATAGTGCTGGGCGCAGCAGTGAGATGGGGCTATCAAGAAGTGGTCATGCCCCCTAGGCACAGGATAGAACAGCCTGGGGGGTGCTGTAAACAGCATCAGCTGGCGGGGGTCTTCTAGCGACCAGCTGGCTATTGCCAAAGTGCATTGCTCTTGAGCCACTCCCCCTGCCCTGCTCTAACACGTCCCCTGCTTCAGGGAAGGAGGTGTAGTAGCCTGTTGGAGACTTTCGCCAAGGATACCCCAGCAGGCGGCTTGAGGGAGGTTTCTCTCTCTTTGCACCCTGTGGATGAAATCCTGGCCCTGTTGAAGTTAGTGGGAGATCGCCATACCAGATATCAGAGTGAAGTGTGCATGAGTGTGTATATATATGTTTGGAAATATTTTTACATATTCTGTGTGTCAGGACACACAAAACCAGGGAAACAATAGGTTTGCCATAAATGATTATTTTATGTTCTATTTTATGATGTAATGTGTTTCTGCTGTAATCATGTAAATATAAATTAGACAGCTTAATTTGTAAATATTCTGATAAAATTACTGCAAAATGCCAGTAGGACATGACATATTCTTGACATCATTGAAGCTGAAAGATTTATGGAACTTTGGCGGCTGATTTTACTCATGAAAAGGACAAGGCTGGAAGGTTGGCTTGTTTATTCACTAAATAGTCTCCTGTGCCTTTTCCAATATAAACCATGGGAATGTGGAACTCAGACCAATATTGACAGTATCTCATTGAAACATTATAGTGATAACTTTATCAGTGGTATGTGACACAAGATGGCACCAGACCATAACGTGCTGTCTTCATATGTCTACAAACATTTTAGATAAACTGTTTGCTTACTTTTAAAGATCTCTGAAATGCTGTTAGCACATGTATTTGTTTTACTGAATTTAACGTCTATACTTTTCAAATGGTTTTAATTCATGGGGTGCCAAGAACAAGAATAAATTACAAAATCACATTTAATGTTAGTGACTCTTTAAATGGATTTTTTCATTCAAACTTTGTCATTAAAATAGAAAGACCTTTTGGTTGTGACCATACAAGCATAATAAATTGTGTGTGTATGTGATACTGAATGAATCTTGCCCATATGCTGCACTGCAAGGCTACATGAATGAAGCATTTACCAAATCAGGCCCACCACATTAAACAGAAAAACAATCTTTATTCATGGTAACTTATCAGTTTCAATTAATCAACCTTAACAATAGAAATTCTGATGTGTTCAAGCAACTTGAAAGCAATAGGTCATCTCCAGGGCAGCCATGTTGTGTCTTTGTGCCTATGGCTTCACACAAAGCAACATCTCCAATAAATGTACATATACAAATTCATATGTGTGCATATATACATATAAGCACCTAGCCACACCAAGGCCTATAACATACAAGTCTGCATGTATGTACAGTACTTGTTTACCTTTTTGTCCTACAAAATGTAATTGTTTTCTAGTATTTTTAAGCTCTGTAAGTTTAAACAAAGGAAAAGAAATTTCCATTGGATGACCATTCTTTCAGTTTCTCTGCTGCTATGTGAATGGCATTGTGAAAACCTTTCCAATGGTATTGAAAAGGGGTAACCATTGGTTTGATTTGGTTACACGGTTTCCTAAAGAGCTCCCTCCCACTGCCTTAGGGTCTGTGAAAGGTCTGTGACCTGTTTAGAACTGCCAAGTGAAATGTCATGTCGCCCCTCCCAAATGGGAGTATCTGCATTCATTTGATCAGTATAAAAAATGATTGGGGATGGCGAGATCAGTGCTTTTGAATTGCAATTTATACCAGTTTACAAAAATGCACATTGTTGGAAAAGAAAACATGGAAGTGTTTCTTTCTAAATTGCATTACCTGTGAAATGTCATTAGTCTTTTTAGGATATTTACATCCTATTTTTTACTATCTAAAAGAGAGACATAAAATGAAGAAATTCCATATTGGTTGTGATATTAATGAATATTGTCCTAGTTAATGTCTTGTGTTCAGGTTTGCTATCAAATATTTGGGGGACGATCTTTCCTGATTCTTTTTCAAATTCTGTTTGTAGCCACTATTACAACTACCATTTGAGAATATTGGGTGATGCATAAATTTTCCTCACTTTAGTGAAGTGACACAACGATAGTATTTTCCAGAGATTTAGTTTATGTAATATTGAACATTCTTCCTTTTAGTGTTAGGTGCATTGCCCATTGATTGCTTGTCCATAGATGTATTCATTAAATACTTAATTTGTTGCAATTTAACTAGCTACTTCCCTGGGCGCACACACATAATCTACCCCCCAAAAGTAACCCAGGATGGGATGTACATATTTTAAATATATAATGTTGAATGTATTATCTGTAGCTTTCTATTTACACTGAAGTTATATCTAGTAGATATCCAGCTCACAAAGGGAAGGCATAAAGTCTCTGTGATGCATTGATGATTTCAGGAAAAGGTGTAGATCCTATGTTCTCTCTATGAAAAAATATACACCTGAATATTCTGTTTACAATGCATCTTCTAGTTATGTCAACACTAAACGGATGGCGTTATTCGATGGTGTTCGCAGTTGTTCAGAAAGTGCTGAAAGCAGGTCCTTTTGTGTTCTCCAGTGGCTTTCAGGAGGACATTAGTCTGACAGAAATCATTACCTTTCCCGAAGAATTAGAAATGTGCTGTTCTCATCAGATGAAAAGGGACGTTTGATGCCTTTGGCGTTCCTATATAGGGTTCTGTGGGTGCCCACTGAGTTTCTTCAACTTTCAAAAAACAAAACGTCCGTAATGGAATAGGTGACAGCTTTAATTCATAATAAGCTCTTAATTGATGAGATGGCATAAGCGTTTCTTCCTACACATGATCAACAGTGTTGAATTTAAAATAGCAATTTTGCACAGAAATTTTATTGCATCACATTTTTAATTTATGTTAGCATTTAATGTCAGCTCTTCAGTCGGTAGTACTCCGTGTGAGATACCTATATATACTGTATTCTGTATGCTTCCCCCCTGCCCCCAATAACTCAGAATGTAAATCTGCCTCCGACATCAACGCCTGGACCCAGAAAATCACTGCTCAGCATGATGGCTAAGCACTTCTCCTTATAGACCACAATTCAGAAGTGGAGCAATGTCTACATAATAACCCCCCAGTGCTGACCACCATCCAACGCTACCTGCTGTTTTAAAAAATAAAAAATCATACTGTACTAATTATAAATGGAAGGCCTAGAACAAATCAACATTAAATGTAGACTAAAATGAACATACATCCGAAAAAAATAGGAAAAGCAAAAGTTGTTTTGTTAGGTCTGTACAGGCTCTTGTAGAAAGGGCTGGCAGATTGCTAAGGGCTCAATGCTACTACACCGTGGTAAACCAAAGAGGGACTTGGATCATAAAGATAACACAGTGGTTTAAAACTAGTGAGAAAACAAATGAATGGCAAAGTTAAAGCTGAGCTTTAGGTGTGTATTGAATAGTGGGCACTGGTGGCTGTATTGCACATTTAACTGCGCTGTTGTATTCGATAGCACAGGTGTCCAGAACAACTGGGGGGCAGAGTAGGCTTTGCTGGTGTGCAGACGGAAGGCTCGGTCATGCTGTCACTTTCACTGTGAAGGGGATCACTATATTTCAGAGTATATGCTTTACATTGCTGCTCACAAGAACCCCAGACTCCTGGTGTCACCTAGTGTGCATCAGGGGAACGCACAAAACAAACTCCTGAACACCTTCATTCTGTCTAGGAAGTGATCTGAAATAATGCAACAAGTCGAGCAAGTTTGAGCCTCAGCATGAGTATGTTTGTTCTGTCATGTTTCCTGCATGATTTGTGCCCTGATGTTTCACGTCTTCTCCATCTTTTCTCTTTTAGTTTCTGGGGATGAAGAATTTGTTAGGGGTCCTCCTTTTCCTTCACCTCCGTCCACGTTAACTTGACAGCTGGAGCAGTGCCCTCTGTGGGGAGAGACAGAGAGAGCAGGCTCGCAAGGAAATAAATGCCCAGAGGTCTTCATGTGGTCCCGGAAATGTTTCTATGTGTTGCCTCGCTAGGAAGCTGTGAACACTTTGATTCTCCAAAGTCAGGTAGTGTGTATTTGAAGTCAATGACAGGAATTTAAAGACGCAGCTCTCCCACCTGCACGCGTTCCTTTCTTCAAGTTCTAGGTGATGATCAGAATGGGGATATAAACGTGTATCGGATGACATTCCATCTTGGCTCCATATTTGTTCCATGCATGGCCTGATTCGCAGTTCTACTTTTTTTTTTAAGAGCAAAGTTTTATTCTGAGTAGAGACTGAACTTCAATCAAATACACCACCAGCCTTGTTTAGAAACCCCTACATTACACCACATGAACTGATAGTTTGATTTAAGAGCTAGTCCTTAAACTGAGCAAGCATAAACGGCTGGAAGTACAAGGCTTTGATTGCAAGCTTTTGAACCATAAGCAGAGCCCGATCTTGAAGCCTATAATTACTTCAGTAGCTCCATCGAGTTTAATAAAACTTACAGAGAGAAGAAAGACTGCATGATTTGGCCCTTAGATTCTGCCTAGCCCAATAGCTGGAGTGAATTTAGTGGCATTGATGTTTTATGGGCTATTGTTTCATATTTTCTTATTCATTGACATCTCTATTTTCAACGCTATCCAAAGGGACTTAAATTATACAAGTTAAAACATTTCCATAGTTACCATGAACTGGTAATTTGAGAAATTACAAGTTATCAGCCAATAGTCTAAGCAGATTTGTGTGTATATCATAGATGTGTGTTTAAGGTGTTGTATAAATATATAATATTGTTTTAAAATACTGACCAATAAATGTAAAAGCGCTAATTTCCTCAAGTGGTTGTGAAAAGCTTTCCGTCCTACCTTTCTTTGACAACTGCCAAAGCAAACTAAGAACTGCTTGCTAGTGTCATTAATAATCGACTGCGTTCAGTACATAGTTTTCATTTCCATCGATCTGTTTTGCAGTTTGATTCAACTTCTCCATGAACAAAGTTAAGAGGTTCATCATTTATGTTGGGCAAAACTTCCATAATACTTCGCAAAACTATTCATTAGATCCCAGGAAATATGTTCCTTTTTGGTGTCCTGCAAAGCTGAAATGTTTTAACCCTGGGTGGATAATTTACTAGATGAGTAAAAGACTGAGAGGGTTTAATGGGGAAAAGCAGCCGTATTTCCATCTCATGCCCATATAGTTGCACACTGCAGTCCACCATTATTCGAGCTTCATCTACTATGCACTATATACCACCGTCTCCAAAGGATTGTTGCCCTAGAAACGTGTTTTAAATCTCCTGCTATATATCAACACCTTGTTTTAGCAGTCCTTGGCTGAATTACAGTTACACAGTTTGGCGCTTCTTTCAAATTTCCTCCCATCACTTTGGCCAAAGAAAGGAATTTTTCTCCTTTAGAAATGAATTGGCTTAATTAGTAAGTAGATTAATGGCAATTGCTGGTGAGTTGGTTTCCAGCAGAGTTTCACCAGAGAGGGTTAATCGGAGTCAGGTCTGGAATCTTTCCCAGAACTGGCTGCCAGCCATTTCCGTCAACCAATCAACCCCATAAACAAATGCCCTACCAAGTGAAATCGGGTTTATATTCTTACTGTCATCCTGCTGGAGTAATTTCCCCAAACAGCGGCAACTTCGCAGTGTGGTTGAAACTGATAGCTCTGAATTTGGGTTTAATACCCAGCTATTAAGAATACTTGAAATGTTCCATGTGATGTAAGAATGTATTTGTTGGTCAAATCAGAATTCAGTACACATGAAAACTGGCTCCAACAATAAAGGATCCTTATCTGTAACAATCTGTTCTAAACTGATCATAATGTCAGGCAATAGCAATAACTTAAGATCTAGAATATTGCAAAACACTCCCAAAATCCATTGCCACAAAATATGGTACGAACAAGGAAAACCTTAAGCACAGCGCTGCACATTTTGCAGTCTTTACACTTATCTTTCCATACTGATAAAAATGCATTCATAGTTTAACACGCAGCTGCATTAGGCTTGCAAAAAAAAAATCCCTGCTGAGAAATGCATATAATAGGAAAAACAGATCGGCTGGACAGCAATGTAATTAATGCCAGAAAGGGCTGAGGCCGGTTTCATAGTTTGTCTTTTGAGTATATCAAGACGAGACCTGGTGAAAAATGACGCATGCTTTAGCATTTCAGAAAGCTGGCAACTGGCAGAGCCCCCCCTCCTCCCCTTTTAACTTTATGCTGCTGAACAAAGGGGTCGGCAGAACTAGCTAGGTTGTAATGAGTTCTATGTCCCTAGCACATTAAGTGCATCATGGAAACATATTGTATCGAAATAGTTTGGAGGAGAATACTGGGGATGAAAGAGAATGGGTGCTTTGATCAGCTCCCTGGGGTCCTGAGTGCGCACAGACCGACTTGCAAGGAGTTATTCAGCTCCAGCTAGACACACTTACAACACCATTCAAAGAAATTTGCATATCTGTAATTTATCACATTTGTCCCGAACATTTTTGCAAGGTAAATAAAAGTTGTCTGAATAAAAAATATCAATCATCAGATGGGGGGGGGAGAGGAAACTGTTTAAGGCAGACCTCAAAAGTCTGCTCAATGCGAAATAAAACTTTTGCCCGTAACATTCACAAAGTTTATTTCACTGAATCCTTCTGACAGCAGGTTAAATGCTAATAAGACGATTGGCAACAGCTCCCCTCAAACCGCTAACCAGCAAAGCGGGCGGTTTCTCCTTGTCTGAGAAGTACAACTCCCAAAACTTACTTCAGGACCCAGGAAAACAGATTTGTGGCTGTTATTGTGCAAAGACAGGCTCACACCTTGTAGAGAGCAACGAAACGTTTCGCTGCATTCTGAGACCACATACAGACCATGCAATGCCTTCCCCCCTCACAGACTTGCTAATTTCAGTATTTCTTGTTACACTAACAAACCTTGTTTGCAAAAACTCGCTAACCCAGGCGGATTAAAGATCCGCGGGTCTGTGCAATAGGAAAAGCCCCTTTCTAATGCCCCACTAGGACAAGAGAAAGGCGAACAGGCAGGCATTGTTCGGCGTTTTAACAAACTCCAGTTAAACAGCAAACAAGAATCTTCAACTTGACCTTGGGAAGGGGCTCTGTGCTCCAGATAATCTATCACCCCACCCCGGTGACAATGATGTATTTCCAAGTATTGCCCGAAGAAAAGATTAATAAATTCGACGCGGCACAGCCTGGGCGCTTTGGAGAGAGGCATGCGCCTCCTCAGCCCCAAGTCTTGGGGAGAGCGCCTCAGGAGCCAGCCCACGTAAATCAGCCCTGTAATATTTCTTTAGGGGCACGAAAAAGCTGTGGATAACACTTCTCATATTAAACGCAATATTTCTTTGCTTTGGCGGGGGAACAAAAGTCATAGCAAGACGTCTTTGTGGCTAATTCAGTCAAAGGCACATCCCTGGTTCCCCTGCAGAAAGGTCAGTGTCGTTGTGTATGGTCCACCGAGGGGGTGTTTTCACAGTGCAAACGGAGCCAGCTGTCCCTGTCAGACTCTCACCACTGGGGAGCACACACTGCGTGGCTGCTAGCCACGTCCTACACCTGCGAGTGTTACCGGGTCCCAAGCCCTTCCAACGCCTTTTCTTCTTCTTTCCCCAAACTTTGCCAGCCCAGTTCAAGCCCTCACTGACAGTACCGCGAGCAGGGCAAACGCTGGGAAGGGAAAAGCTTCTCAACTTCTTGAGGGTGCCTATGGGGCGCCTATCAAAGGGGATTCCAGTCTGCGTGGTACATGTTTGAGAAACTTCCTAGTAATTTCACGAAACTTTAATACGTTTGTGTTAACGGAAGGACCCCTTGTTTAACCTAGAGATTTCCTTGCAAGCTGAGGCACCACACGGGGGCCGTAGCCAACCACAATTCATTTATAAGTGGCTCGTTTTGGTTTTAGTTTTATTTGCATTGCATAGAGCAGGGAGCAGTCCCGCAAGAGGCAGCTTGTCCCATCTTTTCCGTTGCCAGCATTTTAAAACGCAAAACTCCTGCCGCACATCTAACGATTCAGGGAGGGTTTGACTCCTGTTCCGGCTAGCCGGGGAGCCCCAAGCTAATTGGGACGGGAACCTAATAAGCTGAAGGATTTAGGTTGCATTTCAAAGTTGACTCCTAGTTCTGTGCGCGTAGACCGAGGCGGTTGGTACGGTGGCTAGAGCTGCAGGTCTGCAAAGTCTTTTCACTGGCATACGTCTTAGGGGCTATTTTGTGGTTCACATAATTGCTCAGCCGCTGCTCCTGCAGAAGACACACGCCTTGCTCCACTCGCGAGTGCGTGGATACCACAGACCATACGTGTAGCATTATTGCTGACGACAGGACAGGACCCTCTGTGTGTGGGGTAGGGGGGCGCAGTTAGCGGGGGGCATGGCTGAGCGAGCCCGGCGCTTTGGGATAAAGGCTAGGCGAGCCAGCCGGGGAAGCACTGAGCGCCGAAGTTATTCTCATTCGTGTAGCTCTGCTGTTGCCTAAGGTAAAAAAGACGGAACAAATCGCTCTCCCCGAGCAGGGCTGTTCGCTTTGTGCTCCTAGCTCCCGGGCTGGGGATGGCACTGGCTGCCCTGCCCCAGAGGCTCTGGCAGTGAACGCGCCTCTCTCTAGCTCTCCAAGCAGCTCAGTGCAACAGGTTGCCCGGAGCAGGTGCACTGGCGGGGAAGGGGGATGAGTTGGCGCTGAAGGCAAAGGCCCAGCAGTCCTGGGGAGCCGGCCCCGGGTGCTGATGCTGTGCAGGGGGCAGGTCCTCCACGCCGGCGCCCCCAGGCTCACAACGCTGCTGGCTAAGCAGTCCCGGCGCCTCTGGCCAGGGAGCTGTTCCGCTGGCACCGCAGTATCCAGCGAGCACTGCCGCCGCCGTCCCTGCGGGAGGGGGACCCTGCTCTGCCCACCATGGCAGCCGTGTGGGCGGCTCCTTACCCCGGGAGGGATGGCCGGTGCCCTGGCAGATCCTTCGGGGAAGCCCCAGCCGCTGCCCCCGAGCCTCCCCAGCGCCCCCTTCGCCTCCGCCCAGCCCTGCCTTCCCGGGGCCCCTCTTGGAGACCTCCATGCGCAAAGTGGCCAGGCCAGTTGGAGAGCCTGCGCCTGCGGCCCGTTCCCGGCTCGAGGGGCCACCGACGGCATCCGGGCACCGGCTCACTCTGGAGCTGGGAGCTGCCTCCTCCCTGGGGCCGCCTCGCCCGGCTCCTCTCCGGTTCCCCGGAGATCTGGGAGCAGCGGGGAGAGGCGGGGCGCATGCGCGCCTCCGCCGGGGTCCCTATACAGCCGCTGGCTGCAGAGTTTGGGGAGAGTTTGGCCAAGTTTGCCAGGGAGGCAGCGGGCGCTCGGAAGCCTGGCTCAAGTCGCTGGGGAGCGGGGCTGAGGCCCCGGGGGGCTCCCAACCTGCGGCTCGGGGTGGGCTGAGGGTGGGAGGCGGCGGGGAGGGGGGGAGGAGAGAAGTCTTTGTGTGGCACAGGGAGACACTTGCGCACAAACGCAGCAGCGCGCTTAGCCATGGAGGCCTCTCTCCAGCGAGGCCACCTCCGCCGGGGCGCGCTTCATTTACAGCCTGAGCCATTCATCCCCCCTCCCCTTTGTTCGCCTTGAAAGTAATGCTGTGAATTAAAAGAAATGACAATATTTTCTGTCTGCTTGAAAGTCCAAGAGAAGGGCCCTTGAGCTTGGCAAAAATCAGGCAAATCATTCATCATGCCACCCCGCACCTGTGGTCTTGGCATTGAAAACCCTTCAGACCTATTCCTATTAAACTTAATTATTCCCCCAAGGCACACAATGGTTGAAATGGAGCAGGTTGGAGTCTGTTTATTGGTCGTAAATGTTTTTCTGAAGATCTTCTGAATCTCATTGTTAGCTCGTTGTTTGAGGCTGCCCTCTTTCTTTCAGCCTAGAGTAGCCTTGGACTTTTCAATTTTCAATCGTAACATCTGCTTAATCGTACGGATCAAAATATGGAGACACAAAACATATGTAATGGTTGATTTGTTAAATCCTGGTAATGAGTTATTAACAAGGGAAAACAATAGGCCAGGATGGTGAGAGCCTTATGGTAACAGAGTCACTTTATGTAACGCCTGACGTTTCCCTTCTTGATAAATGGAACTAAGGTCTGAACGCCAGGTGATAGCAAGAAAATCAATGTCTTTAGGGGCCAGCCCCGAGACTTTTTTTCTATGTGAAAAATTAGGAGACATAAAATTTAATTGGCTGATCAGGGGGAAAGCAGTGGTCTTAAGTTTAATTGCCAGTAGGCTTAGCAAGGGAGACAAAACAAGATTTGGGCCTGTTTGTTTGCTTGCATCCCAGCTTCAAGTCCAAGTGTATCATTGAAAATGTGTTTTATTATAACACTTGTCATGCTTTACAGTTCCCATATTGTGTAAAGACAATAGTTAATGGTACATTAAAGACAAGCAAACCATGCCAACACGTCTTGGAGACATTGTAAGGGCCTCTCTCTTTGCTTGTTTTAGGCAGCTGCAGTCCAGGACCCAGAAGCACAAAAAGAACAAGTTTGAAATACCAGGTGCATCCTAGAGAACCACGACAGGGATTGATATGTTATAGCCTAGGACATGAACCTAGCAATAAAGATATCATTTCAATTGTCTGCGGCTTCCACGCCATGTAAAGCAAGAGGCGCCTGAGCAGCCTGTTTTCTGGCAGCAAAGCTTTCCCTCCCTGGGTTTCCCTATCTCCCTCAGCCAAATTCGAACACCTGTTGGCCAGACCTCACATCCCGTCGTGGGAATCGTTGCCTACCAATGATTCCAGATCTCTGAAATGCAATTTGTTGTGGAATTATTTAGGACCATTCCCACAGGCTGCAGAATGCTTTGGAAAGAGGGAGATTTACCAGGGAGCACTCAACTGGTGTTTGTTCAACCTCGCAGCTGGTACTCGATGCCACCGAAAGATACATTAATGAAAATGGGATGAGTTCATGGATTTAAGAGGCTTCACACCCCATACAGTATAGGGCGTTAATCCTAATATCGGCAGATTAGAGGCCATGGGAATCACAGTGGGACAATTTCACAGTGCCAGTGACAGCCTCTTTATGCGCCCTGCTTTGCCGGAGGAGGCTTGCCCTCTTTCCCATACCTTTTCTGTATTTTAGGGCAAAGAGATTGATGCTTTCAGGTTTTTATGGGGTCTTTTTTACAATTAAATTGTCTTTTCAATAGGCTTTAAAGGGCATCACGAATGTTATTGGTCTCAAGAGGATGGTGTGGCCATGTACATTAAAAAGCACAGATTCCCCCTTCTCGAAAGGCTGTGAGAAGTTACATGGTTCGAGGCCTCTTTTAAAAATACAAGCAGCCTTTGTGATATTTCTTTTCTTTTTGTTTTTAACATAAATCAGAGATCTCTGGGCTGGCCGTGTGTGTTTCTCACATGGGGAATGTGAGGGGGTATGGCCTATAATTAGTCACATCCTTAAGCAGCCTGCACTGAGAATGAGAAACCACCAAAGGGGAAAATGAGAGGCTAGGTCACGGCATTATTTTCATAGCTGCATATTAGCCATTACTTCCCTCCTATCAGTGACGTGAAATACATCCACTTTAGAGCCGATGTGAACTGACTTTGGAAACAGGGAGATTTTAACTCAAACACACACAAGCTGTAGCCTCTGGCACGGAATTCTCAGCAGTTTTGTTTGTAGGTAGCACACATATCAAAGCAGTTTTAAAATATGACCCGAGCTTTGATCATGCACTGGGTCTCTTGACTGACGAAATCAGTTTTAAAGAGGGGCATAATTCATTTTAGCGAAAGTAAATGCCTAGGGGAAAGAGGCTAGTTTATACATATTACAATTATCGTTTTCAGTGTCGTTGGGAGAAAAGGGGCAGGCTGATTAAGACGAGGCCTGAATAGCTGTCAGTCATGCCTGCCCACACGCTGGTCCTTACAGTGCCAAGCAATATTCCTGAGCAGCAAAAACCTTAAAGCTACTGCAAATCTCAGAGTTTGCTCCTGCGACAACAACGCCTGTATTGGTTTCAACCGTGGAGCTCTGATCGCCTTTTGGACAGGAAGACCTGGAATGAGAGTTTCCTTCTGCCTTTTGCTGCAGGACTGTTTTTGCAGAACTGCTGCATTAGAATGAATGGATTATGACTAAGTAAAAAGAAGCTGTCAGTCTCTTTGAAGATTGCGTTTAAAGGGACTTGCCAAGTCAAGACAGGAGAGTGACAAGATAGAGACCCTGGTGTTTTACATGCGAAGCCCGGCTCTTCCGCTTGATCTGCATCATACTAAAGGATGTGTTGAAGCATTGAATCACAAAAAAAGTGGCACGCCAGAGAAAAGGTGCCACATAACAATGATGGTAGTGTTTTAATTGTGGAGTACCGCATTACCAAAGCCAATTGAAACGGAGGGGTCTATACAACAGAAGAAAACTGTACAACACTTCCATAACTTATAATTAAGCTGAAGTCCGACTAACATTTGACTTTCTAATGAGTGTAATGAGATTACATGCCTGATGGAAGCATTTGTGCAAAAGCGACTTTGTGTGTTTAATGAGGTCCTAATACAGGACAAAATCGAATTATAGTTTGACTCTTTTTCTCTCCCAAAGAGCACAGTTAAGTTCAATTACATTGGTGCAAACTTCTCTCTCCCGTTGCAGAATGAGACGAGAGGAGAGGTTTGCATTCTGAGACCAACACAAATTTTTGAGCTTTTAAAAAAAGAGAATAATTTAAAAAAACAAAAACAAAACCGAAGCCCCAGCTCTGCAGTGTTTGTATGGGTAAGTTGCTCCTCTAATTGCTATTGGAAGAGGTCCATGCCATCCGCGCTAACACAAGGGGAACTAAATGTGTCTAACTAGGTTAATGCAATTAGCAGGCATGCAACATATTGCTCCCAGTTTGTGAGCTCTAAAAAAAGAGTCCAGTATATGAGGAGTAATAATTATACCTTGGCTCGCCAGTGCCGTTCCCATCCGCCTGGGCATCTCGTTTGGCCAGGTCTGCTCGGGACTCCGCTTGCAAGGCTGGGGTGGGCATCTGGGGCTCTCCCGGGAGCAGTGACGTCGGTGGCTGAGCCTGAGGAGCCGCGGGTACCACGGGAAAATCAGCACCTGCAGCGTTGGCCAGCAGCAGCACCAGGCCCGCAGCCCACGCTCCCCCGCCCGACTCCTTACCCCGCCGCCCCCCGCTCCAGCCAGGTTCGAGCGTTGGCCCTGCATCTCCCCCCCAGCAACACATTAACACTTTCCTCGCCGGCCCCAGGCGCTCGCGGCTACTTTCCTCTGCCAGGTGGAGTGGCCAAGCGGCGAGCTCGCTGCATCCTCCGAGGCTCGTCCCAGTCCAGCTGGGGGCCAAGGGGCCGCTAGCAAAGGATCTCAGCTCCGGCGGCCCTTGCTCGGGCTTTGAAGTCAACGGGCGCTTTATCAGGATAAGGGCTGCAAGGTCCGGCCAGTTATTCCTAGCCACAGAGCAGCTCCTCGCTCAAATGACGCACCCACGGGGATGGGGCGGTTGTGCTATTTTCCTTCTTGGCATCAGGCTTTTCCTGGAAGACAGCCTGGTCCGCGGACAAAGCGCAGCCCCTTACAGTACTCCTGTCCTCATGAGTGCCCGAGCCCCCACCTGCACCACTTAGTCCCGGGTTATAGGGGCTGGGCGCGTGGTGTTATTCGTGTGCAGCCGAGTCCTTATGTGCTCTGGCCCTGGTGCCCTGTCCGCAGCACCATGTGCTCACCATTGTGCTCACATGGCTAGGAAATGCTGCTGGTGTGCAACACAGCTTGGCCAGGCTACCGCGGTAAAACAACGTGGCACCTGGTCCCTTGTCCTCTGCCTTCTTGGGGCTTTGTTTGTTAGAGGTGCCAAATTCGTTGTACTGAGCCCAACAGCGCTGGAGCTGTACTGAGCTAAGGGCAGCCTAACCAGGTTGGTTCCCAGAAGTTATCTATCTAACAGTCTGTCAGGTGCTCGTTGGTAGGCTAGTTCTAAGCACAATAAAGTGATTCGTGAGTACGTGTGAAGCTGGTGTTGGACTAGCAGCCTCGTTCTTGGTGGTGGAAACCACAACCAGCTCCGTGTCATTGTAAAGAATGGAAGTACTCGCTGAAATGGACAAAGCCATGACTTTAAAACACTTCAGGAGGGCACGGCTAAAGAGTGTGGTGTGAAAAGCCACTGATGTAAGATCAGCCCTCAAAAACGCTTCTCATGCTGAACGCTAGTCATCTCTAGTGCTGAGACCATGGTACGGATACAATATCATGCTGCCATTGTTTGAACCACGTAACCAGCCTGGAACTAATCCCTCTTTTTAGGAAATGCCCCTTTAAACACTACAGGTCTTATTTGGCATCTTCAGGGTAACTTGTCTGCGATGTAGCTGAAACTTCCAACTTTCTGTTCTTTGAGTTCAATGTTATATTGCCTCATAGTCTTAAGCATTGATGTCCCACAAAATAAACTGCCTTAAAAGGTTTAATCAGGGTTTATTATTAACAAACATAGAAATAGTCCACATGTGGTAATAAATTATTTTCATATTTTGGAAGTGTTTTCCGAACAGTTTATCAAAAGGTGCTGGTGGAATAAAACTATTGCATATTTTAAAATCAGGATAAATTATATAAATTACACATACAAATAGACAATACCACCTCATTAATTCTACTTGATAATAAATAGATAAATAAAAACATTGATTGCCATCAGATTTTGAGTTTTAAATTACGTTTAAAATATAGGTTTTTACATACAAATATACACCGGTGTCATGTTTGCATTTACAGTCAAAATATTCACGATTCATGATACAAAATCAAATGGAGGTTCGTTTTCTATGTTGTTTAGAGAAGATTTGTTGTTTAGTTTTCTGGGGTCTTCAGGGGTCCACACTTTAGCTGTTCTAATAATGTTTTGTTCCTTAAGTTGCTTCTCATCAGTCCATGACAGAGAGTGTCCAGCAAGAGGAGGCAGTCCGTAATCAGGGTCGCTTGGAGAAGGTGATCCTGGAAAAAGAGAGTAGTAGGAAAATAAATATTTTGCTATGTACTAGTGGGAACCAGTCCAGGAACCCCTTCTCTTTGCTCCTGGCCGTTTCAGTGATGCAGGTAACCCAGTTAAATGCATAAGCATTACCGTGTGCCATGCACGGACTAACAGCTTTCCTGGGTTTGAAAATACCAGGTTCTACCGGTCAGCCTAGCTGTGGATGGTCTCAACCCCTTCTCTATCCAAGCTGCAGTCTTGCGCTAGGAGAGAAGTCGTGGCAACAGGCAAGGTGCACATTCCTTCAGACAAACGGTTCAAAGGAGAACGCGCTGCGTGTGCGCCTCTGAGAGCATGTGCGAGCCTGTCTTTGTGTGTGTCTGGGGAGGTGTAAACCCAGCCCTGGTGTAACTCCAGGGTAGCCAACGGAGTTACGCCAGGGAGCGATTTGGACCTGGGCTGCTCACTTACTTGTGCCCCGGTGGCAGATGATGACTTTCTTGGGCTGGCTGGGGCTCTCGCTGCTGGCGCTCCGCAGGGGCAGGTCCGACTGCACCAGCTCGCTCAGGAAGTTGATGTAGCCAATGGCCAGGCGCAGGGTGTCCACCTTGGAGAGCCGCTTCTCGTAGGGCAGCGTGGGGATGTGGGACCTCAGCCCCTCGAAGGCGTCGTTGATGGACTGCATCCTCCGGCGCTCCCGCACGTTGGCCGCCTGCCTCAGCTGCTGCAGCTCGGCCTCGGAGCGCACCCGCCGGCGCCGCTTGGCGGAGCTCAGCGCCTTGAGCCTGCCCCCCGGGGACAGCAGCTCGGAGGCGGCCGCCCCGCAGCACTCGTAGGGGAAGCTGGGCGAGGAGGGGGAGGAGGAGGAAGAGAAGTTGGCCGCGGCGGCCGCCGCCTCGCAGCAATAGCCCCCCTCGCCCTGCCCCCCGTCCCGGTAATACTCCTGCAGCTGGTGGCTCAGGAAGTCCACGTCCTGCTCCAGGAACTCGTCCGCTTCCAGGGGGTCGCGGGAGGACTGGTCCGTGAAGAAATCCTCCTCGTCGAAGTAGGGGGGCGAGGAGAAGGAGTCCAGCCCCCCGGGGAAATGCTCCAGCAGCACCGTCTCCATGCTGCGCCCTGGCCCGGGCACGCTGGCGCGGCTGCAGCCCGCTGCTGCCCGGGGACCCAGCCGCGAGGAGCCTCCTGCTGCTCCTGAGCCCCTCGCCCCGGCTGCTCCCGGTGAGCCGCCGCCTCCTGCTGCTGCTGCCCCAGCTCCTGCTGCGGGCGCGGCCCGGCCCCGGCGCCTCTGCCGCTCTCTGGGGAGGCTGCTGGGGACTTGCTGGAGCTGAGGGCTGGCACGCGAGGATTCTTATAACTACATCCACAGGCGCGTGCCATTAACCAACAGCGCCAGCCAATCAGCGCGAGCCGCAGAGGGAGCGGCTCGGGCGCTGGGGATGGGGGGTGCACACACCTAGAAAGCTCCCGAGCTATGAGGGGAGAGGCGGGGCCTGGTCCAGGCGGCGGGGGGCGCTGCCCCATCTCTACCTGGCGCTGCTGTGGCACCTCCAGGTGTTCGCACTCGCCCCTGCTCAGGGCACATGCAGGCCGAGCTGGGGAGGAGGCGATGAAAAGCACTAGCAGCTCGGAGTGATTTTATCGGCGCCAGATCACCGGGACTGTGGGCAGGACTCCCTTGGTGGCCCTTTCCTTCCCTGTGCTATTTGCCTATAATGCAACACTCAGCAAAGGGAAAGGGAAACGGCGAGGCTGGTTTGTCGCCACGCTGTAGCCCCCCCACCCCCGTCTTAGAGCTGGTGGACCCTAAAATGGCTGTGATGAGCGCCACTGAGCATGATACAATTCCTCAGTCTCTGATCAGGAAGGGGATGATACCTGCACCAAGCCCAAAGCACGGTGCGTTCATCCTCTGCTCACACGGAGATGTCCGCGATTTACAGCCCCCTGGCCTGTCACAAAGCATTCTGCTGCTGTCATTCTTTAGGGGGCTCTCAGAAAATTAATGAAAGCAACGTATTTCCCTTTCTTCTGTTAGAGAATGTGACATTGTCATTCTAGATTTTGAACATCTGCTTCACTGGAGACTTTTGAACTACACAAGGTGCTGAACAGTAAATGGATGCCATCCCCTTCGTATCTTTATTTCTTTATCAAACACTTTTGAAATGGAGCATTAACTCACACAGATCACATTCGCAAAATCTCCAGAGGCGAAGTATGCCGTCCGAAGAGGTATATTTCATTCCTTGATACTTGGCGTCTTTGTCAAGTCACTTAAATATTTTTCCACCGTGTATTTAAGTAGCAATACAATGTGTGCAGAGAGTCTGAGAGTTGACGCCGTTTTAAGAGTTATTTTAAAAGCAGGCATATGGTTGATGGATTGCTCGAGTGTTATTTTATTATTTTATTGGCGTTTGAAATTAAGACGCTCTAACATCAAAATAAATTACATCAACTTCTTGCGTTTGGGTGCGTATCGATTTTAAACATATCGGATTTTACTTCCCTCCCCCTGCTCCTCTGACGAACGCACTCATTTTGCCGAGGTTCTGTTAATAATTCTCTAGCTGACTCTAACTGATTAAAGAGTTAAAAATTCTCACCGTGGTAAAATGGATTACACATCAGATTAGGGACAGATTATCTCTGTGATTAACACTGCAATATTTTGCTCAGCAGTCTGTTGAGGTTCACCGAAATTCACTTTCCAACGTATCACTGAGCATTTGCACAGATCAGAACAAAAATGGAAACATATCCTTCCTATATCAGCAAGCAAGACAGGAAAAGTAATAAATGACTGGACTTCAAAGCATTTAACAAAAATTTGATAACATTCGAGTAAAATGTGTCTCATGGTAGTGAACAAAGGCCTTTGTCAGAGCTATTTCTTGGGAAGTCCAAGTTTTGGACTAACCCCACCGACGTGTAAAAGAAAAGAATAAGGTCCAAGTTTTAGTTCGGTAGGTTTTATTCAGAAACATGAAGAGGAATGAAACAACCCCTGTGGGCAGCTGTAAAATAACCCTCATTTGTTATGCTGAGGGCCAGTCGGTGTGCTGGGGGAAGTCCAGCTCGAGGGAACTGGAAAGATTTGGGTCTATTTTTCGATCCACGTAAGAAAAGTCCCTTCAGAGGGATTCTTCTCACCAGATAAAGGCTGAAACTTGAAACTATCTGACAGTTTGCCCATAGATTTGTTTACATTCCTTATGAAATGTAAAAACATATAAAGCGTTACATTATATTAGAAACAGCCCCAATTAGCTTCACCCTAGTGGCTCTAGCATGTAGGAATTATGCACTTTCGAAGAATTGATATTCATACAATAGCAGTTAGAAGGGAGTTTCCTACTAGTAACAGTTCCTTCTACTGGCTCCTTGCGGGGAAGAGGAAGAAGCTCATGGACAGCAGGATTAAGACCATGATGAGCAAAGTATAACCCTTGTGCATGCTGGAAGGGCTGCCTCGGGCGAAAGGAAAAGCTGCAAGGCAAAGTGGGCGAGCAGCGTTAACAGGAGCACACCTTCTGCAGCACACTTGCATGTGACCTTGTCCTACAGAATATGATCTCGAATGAACCCCTTGGGGAGGCGACAGAGCCCTAAACCCAGCCTGGCCCATTAGGTCTAGAAAAACCTTCCGCCTTTGTAAAGAAGCGGCCCTAGTGAATGCAGCGGTACTGCTAGGATCCAAGAGCTAAAAGCAGCGGGATCTTCATCAATCAGCGGCAGCCCTCTGGTCAATCAGTTTCTCTGGCAGCCGCCCAGCCGCCCCAAGGGTCACGCAGTGATCAGCAGAGGCGTCTCTCCCCAGTCAGCCTCCAAAGAACAGCAGCGTCCCCCAGTTCTCATGACCCCGCTGGTCCCCCTGCTCGGAGCACCCGGGAGGGAGGCAGCCCGGCCGCCTGGTGGTCAGGCTTCCTGGCCTGATAAAGGGAACTTTGGGAGGGTGCTAGAAGCTGCAAGGGGTGAGTGGCAAAGAGGTGCCAAATCCCAGCCAGCATGACACTGCAGGGTTCCTCCTAATTCATTGAATTAAGTGTTATGTTGTGTTCAGAGAGCGCGAGGCACAGGGTGGGAAACGGTGAAAACCCAATGGGCAAAACTCCTCTTGACTTCAGTGGGGTCAGGCTTTCACCCTCCGCCTCTGCCAGGAGGAGGATAAAATAGACATTGCTCTGCTTTTCTGCCTTCGCAAAGTCCCCAATGCTAGCAATACCCGAGGTGCACAGACCTGCCGGCACAATTACTGCATGAGAGGTGATTGTACATCTCAGGGCTTGTCTACACTGGCAATTTACAGCAGCAACTTTCTCGCTCAGGGTTGTGAAAAAACACCCCCTGAGCGCCGCAAGTTTCAGCGCTGTACGAATTGCCGAGAGACATGATACTGGGGTAAAGAGAAGCTTCTGACTTTTTCACTACTGCACCTTGTTTTTCTGTCAAGTGTTTTTGCTTTGACAGCAGCAAGGTAGTGGGAAGAAATTCTAGTGGGTTTCATCTGCCCTAAATAAATACATTTATTAAATATTCTCAAACCATCTTTGCTGGCCGTTTCAAGATCACCAGGTGGATGCCGCTGTAGAAGACACAGAAGAAAAAATGTCACGATTAAGGAATACAAGAGGGTATAAGCTACAGTGATAGGCTCCTGCAAAGTGAATTCCGAGCAGTATCAAATGCAGGCCTAGTTCTTTGCTTGGAAAAGGGAAGTCTCTGTGCTGATTAGCTCACTATAATTAGTTACTGGTTCTATCAGTTGCATGAAAGGGAGATCGCTTTATAATCTTACCTTCATCCGGGTTTCTTTATACGTACTATTCAGTGATAGCTTGCCTTCCCATTTACAACTGCTGGCTACTAATCTTGGTAATGGAAAGACTCATGGCGGTGTAATTATTCATCAGAAACTGTGCCCTGTCATTCCAAGGTTCATCAGATAGAAAGCCAAAGGTTTAGTGCGATGTCCTTCGCTTGTGCAACTATGAAAGTTGTTTGAACTCCTGAAAAGTAAACATAATAAATTATTATAATCAGACTTGTACTTCGTGGCCTCACTCAGGAATAACGAAAATACAATGGCAGTGAACAAGTACCGGCTCATTGACAAGAAGAGCTCTGCTCATTGCTAGAATACGTTTCCCCTCCGTTATCTGTAAACCACTGTTTGCTTGGTTGGTGTTACAAACTTAGCTTTACAAGGTACATGAGTCGGAAGGGACAAATGCTGTTTGGGACCAGGATCAAGGAGACATACAAGTGATCTAGCGTCACCTTTGCTACCTCTAGGTGTTCGGGTCCTGAACTCACTGCAGTGTGGCCAGACCCAAGGTCAGTCCTTGTAGCAAGATCTAGCAGCAAGACCATGAACTGGGGGGCATCAAATGAAATTAATAGGCAGCAGGTTTAACACAAGCAAAAGAAAGTACTTCTTCACACAAAGCACAGTCAATCCATGGAACTTCTTGCCAGAGGACGTTGTGAAGGCCAAGACAATAACAGAGTTCAAAAAAAGAACTAGATATGTTCATGGAGGTTTGGTCCATCAATGGCTATTAGTCAAGATGGGCAGAGATGGTGTCCCTAGGCTCTGTTTGCCAGAAGCTGGGAATGGGTGACTGGGGATGGATCACTTGACGATTACCTGTTAATTCCCTCTGGGGTACCTGGCATTGGCCACTGTGGAAGACAGATACTGGGCTGGAGGGACCTTTGGTCTGACCCAGTATGGATGTTCTTATCACCTGAAAATCAGCAAGTCAGCCCAAATACAAAGACACTTCACCCAGAAACCTCTGCCACCAGCTCTCAGAATTGTCCTTTGAGACTTTGCCACTTAGAGGCAGCCTCCTCCTGGAATGCCTCTCTCTCCTTGGCTGGCAGGATTTTATAGGTGAGATATTTGCGCTACAGCTAAGCGCCAAGACTTCAGCCTGGGAGAGGTGAAAGGCTGAACTAGGAACCATGTTGTCTGGTCAGACTCATTCTGACCAATGGTTGAGAGACTCTGGGGGACTCAGAGTCTATGTGCCCTGTCCGGAGTCCTCTCGAATACCCTGTTTTAGGCTGGGCTTTGGAACACCATCGTGCTATGGCCTCGTGTTTTGTTAGCGCGTGGGCGTCTGTAGCATCTGATTGACGTTCTGACATTGCCCTGGCGCCCTGGCCCGGCAGCACGGAAATGCTCCGGCTATCGGTGCTCGGAGAGAGGCGCCAATACTTTGCCTGGCATTTTGGATTGGTTACATCAGTGGGTGAAAAGCCCTCACCTCATTCTTGTCTCTCCGTTAATCCTTCTGTGGTGGGAGCTGCAACACTCCTGCGGGTCCGGGTCTCGCCGTAGCCAACTAGCTGCGGAAACGTCCATGTATTCCTCGGAACTCGTGGTAAGGAGCTTCAGTGTGCAAGGCTGTTCTGCACGGGGGCGGTGAAAGAGGGGCTGGGACTCGGGAGCGTGGCCAAGTCTGACAGCGCTGGAAATGAGCCGTCGGGACTGGGAATAAGGAGGTGGGGACGCACAGGGGCACAGTGAGGGGCAGGGCTCACAGGATGCAGCAGTAAGTATGCAAAAAGTATGTCGGTCAGCGGGACAGCAGAAGGGATGCGGAGATGAGAGGGGGAAAGACTCTGCGGATCCTTCAGAAACTGAATGTTCCCCGGGACTTGGAAATACTGGAATTAGTAGAACCGGGGACATCAGCAGTACTAAGAGCAGTAGCAGTGATAAGGGTACTGGATGTGTTTAGGCTAATCCTGTCGGAGAACTCTCAATTTAAACCTGGCGCCTTGAATCTAAAATACTCCCCCATTAGATTATGACACCATAGCTCCTGTATATCAAAGATGATACAATGTGATTGCTTTATACGACTCCTGAGATTTTTTGGCATCAAATCACATCCCAGGAGTCTTTGAATCAAGTATGATTCCACGGACGCAATTATGATTTCACCGTACTTGTGTAACTGATGTCAGGCATTATGCTTTAGATAACTGGGGAAGGGCCTAATTCAATGATGTCTTTATAGGCAACGCATTCTGTCATTTTTCATTTACATTTGAAAATGAATAAAATTAACCTGTCCACCCTAAGATTTAACCAGCAATCTTCGACAGGTGGGCACACGCTAGCACACCTCTTAGATTGCTCCAGATATTATGCAAGTGTAGCTTTTTGAAGCAGTGAAAAAGCAACACTACAGCCTTAAACGTTGAAATTCCCCTGCTCAAGTTCTGTCTGTTGCAAACATGGCTGTTTCAATATTTGAATTAGTTGGGCATTTTATCTTATAATTTAGTGTCTTGTTCACTTGCAAACCACACACTCCCACTGATTGGAGAGGTAGCTGTGAGGAAGGACTGTAAACCAGGCAGTATGAACCACTGTGGGCAAGTCTCACACCCTCCACCTTCAGCAAAGTAAATATTCTGCTCTAAATCCAAAAATATTGTATATAAACTACATGCCCCTGAGAATCCAGGAACAAGTGGAGGTTTGATGCATTAGCCATATTAAGGGCCCAATTCTATTCCCTTTCAAGTCAACAGGTGATTTGAATGGGGAACAAAATCAGTTCCAAGTATTATTGCTCCATGGCTACAGTAATCCTGAAACAATGTCATCATGGAAATACAAGCATTTGTTGTGTTTAAATTAGGGGATACCCACTGTGGCCCAGCTTGGTGACAGGCTTGCAGCTTTGAGCACTGCATTAGTTGAGGGCCAAAGAACTATTCCAGCTTGTAGCCATTTCCATTCCTGGGGGCCTGCCAAGGCAGCACGGTTTGTGATCAGCAATTGCTGAAGAAATTATAATAGACAATGGGTGCAGGGCAGTGTATAGGTTTTGATTTTCAGCTTTCTGCAGCACAGCATGATTTCAAACATGCAACTACAAGTCCTCCTTATCCTATGGATAATGAATGACCTAAGGCAGCATTTCTCAACCTTCTCAGGTTGGCAACCCCTTAATCACAGTCAGAAAATGTTGTGACTCCTCCTTCATGTACTATAAAAATGAGAGTGAAAAATGTATCGGTGCTCACAATGAGAAACCTACATAACTTTGTGTGTTTTGAGAGGTTGGCAGAGAATACCTGACCATAAAGGGTAAGAGTGTGCTGGGAATGAGGAGGAGATTTTCTTTGCTTTAGATTGTAATAAAATGGTCAATGCCTACCAGCCCCTACATTGCAACCCCTACAAAGCCCCATTGCCTTTCCTGCAGGCCAGGACCCATCGTTGAGAAACATTGGCTGAATGGCAAGATCAACCATACTGTTTTAGAACCTGAGCCAACAGAAAGTCTCCTCTCAGCTATTGGCTCTGGAAGGGTTACACTGCACAAACTCCTATGTTTGAGGTGGAAATCTCCTGCCTTCCTACCATTGGAAACTGAATTAGGCATTTTGAACGGGCCCCATTACAAGCCCTGTCTTCATCCTGCCCACTCTGGCAATTGGCTTCCTAGGAATGGCTTGGAGGGTGGGTGAGTCTCCACTGAGCATGCCCAGAAAGTTCCCCAATGTTCTATTATCCCAGGGGTAGCAGGGAGCAGAGAAAGCGATTGAGACGGGCAGCAGCCCTGAGGAGCGGTGCTCTCTGGCTGACCTCCGGAACGGAGCTGTCAGTCAGTGCAGAGAAAGAAAGGATCCCACGGGCACAAGATTTTGAAAAAGAAAACTGGGGGCTGGGAGAAGAAGGGGTGTCTTGCAGGGAGGCAGGGCACAGTGGACGGTCCGCGAGGCAAAAGGCTGACGGGCAGCAAGAGTCTTTTATTTGAGTGCCTGAATATCATACAGAGCCCAGTGCAGCTACGTGCATGGCCCTAGTGTCTCATCTGCCCCTTGCCTGCATCTGGCTTTCCTAGCTGGCCGCATTCCCTGTCGTCTGTGGGCCCTTTTACTGCACCTCTTGCCTCACTTGTCCTTTACAATCTCTGCCCGCCAGTGCCCGGCCATTTGGACCGCTTGCTCCCCAGTCAAACCGGAGCTCAGTCGCAGCTGGTGAGAGCGCGCCTCTCCAGAGCTCCTCAAGCTGGTTTAAAACAAAAGGTGGCCTAAGCTGCACGATTCAGCTCCAGTTGTCAATCAGCTCCAAGAAGTTCAGGGCTCGGTGGCACCAGCGCCTTTTGGTGCAGTCCACTGGAGCCAAGCGGCCACTGGCAAAATCTGGGTTCAGGTGCAGATTTTGGGTGGGTCCCATCGCCACTTCAAACCATATTTAAGCAATTCCTGTCCCTCTGCACAGGGAAATCCCTGCGCACGTGCCCGGTCTCACTGGCCATGACACAGACTGGGGAGCTGACTCCTTCATCCTCCCCACGCAGCTTGGCCGCTCATGTCTCCAGAGAGTCTGGCAGCGCGGATCCCCCCAGGTACATCGCATCGAGTGAGGCACGTTTTCTGTTTTTTTCTTGTCGTAGTTTCCCCTTTCTCGCCTCCCTTTGCGCTCCTCTGAGGATTAATCCCACTCCTCTGCCCTGGCACAGCGTCACAGCGTTAGGGTTCAACACGTGGAACAGGTGCAGTGCCTCTGTGGCAGGGGAATGAAATCCCCCAGGCCAAGCAGAGCAGCGTAAAACAGCTTTCCTCGTCCGAGAGGAGGCTCTCCCCACACTTAACCGATGCAAACTTGTTTATAAAGTATCAGCCAGAAGCATATTGTAATAAACAAGTTACACGCTCTTAATTAGCTGGATTTACGAGGCAAAGGGCAGATCCATCACTACAGCAATGGCAATGACTCCAAACACCCACCTACACTTCAAAGGCCATACTCCACCCTCACTTTGCAAAGTGGAAAAGGAACTAATTCCCTGGATCACTGGTTTTAAAGTACTCCAACCTGAATTGGGAGCTGCACAAAAATAAAGGAAACATGGACAATGTCAAAGGGCAGCAAGGTCCTCAAAGGTCAGCAGACTGTGTGCCATCCTCAGCCTTTTGATTTCCATGGGTCTGTGTTTGCTGGTCTGGTTGTGGACAGGGTTTTTATATCCATTCTTCTGCTGAATATAATTAGTGTCTAGTCTCTCTATATCCCATGTAAAGATCCAAGAGTTTTTGTGTTTACTATGCTACCCATTCCGGCTGTCCAGTCCAAAATGAGCTTCCAAAATGATCTCTTTCACAGACATAAACTAGCCTCCTATAAGCAATAAATAATCTTTTACGGAAGCTGCCAGGTCTGACTCAGAACAGCAATGCATATAGGACTGTGTCTGGCCCTTTGCAGGTGCAAAAGGTAGGTGGGGAGAACCCAAAGTGCTTTTCCTCCCTCCCTTGTACCCCCCTCCCCACACACACACAGAGGAGTCAGGTAACACAGGACTGTTTCTTTCTAGCTCCCCCCCGCCCTGGGGTGCACTGCTAGCTATCCCAAAAGTGGCAGATAGTGGAAGAAGCAGAGCGATCCCACCCTCTCTATATTTAAGTGTAAGCCAAGGGAGTTGGCCAGATAAGGAGAGGGAAGTATACTCTGCACTGCATTCTATACTCCTCTAGTGGTTGGTACAAAAAGCAGCCGGTATAGCATGTCCCCCGGGGAGGTACGGCTGGACACTGCCCCCTAGCGTAGGCCTGCGCATTAAAGGCACAACACCGCCCATCGTAATTGCCTTCGTTTCACGTGTCCCTGAACATATATTCATACATCCTAGCAGTAAAATGTCCATTTTGCTGTGTTCCGAAATAGATAAATAAAATGAAGAATACTTTAACTTGTATTAGTAATTTGTACTGAGTGTTACTTGGAATTAAATGACTATCCATAAATACTAACATTATTAACCATATCCATAGCTGAAACAGCAGAAAAAACTTCATATCCATTCATTGGTTTATGGACCCAAAGTCTCCTCAAATCCACATGAATGTTGAAACCTGTTGTTGTCGAAAAATGTGTAAAACGTCATGTACTCAGATAAGTTACTGCTGGATACAAACGTAGTGGCTAATCCTGCAGTCCTGTCTCATGCAAAATTCCCATTGACTTCGGGAATTAATCTCCTAAATAGTTTCTTATGCATATATTATTCCAGTTGACATTGGTTCTAACTTAAGATCATGAAATGATCTTGAGATCCTCCCGTTTTAGCGTGCAAAGCTCTTCATGACTTTGTGTAAAACACCGCACTTCTAGATGGTTCACCACCACACATGGGAAGCAGACAGTTTGGAAGAGAGACACTTTCAGCACGGAGACTTGTTCTAATTTTCTGAGACCTGTAGTGCAGATCTGAGAAGAAATAATTTCTTTCCAAGCTTTCCTGAACTATGGAACACATTTTGACCTGTAGAAATGATTAAAAATCTATTGACTTTTGTGGAGTTGCATCTACTTATGCGGGAGGGTCTGAGATCAATAAAGTCACACTCACACTGATGCAAAAACAGAATAATGTAGGACCAGATTTTCAAAAGACCTTAGAACCCAGCAGCTCTCACTGTGACAACTGAAGTGCTGAATTCGTTTGAAAAGGTGGGCAGGTATTTTGGTGCCTAAATGACAGCTGAGGTCTTCTGAACATTGACCCACAGTAGTGATTTTTGCCCAGTATATCTACATCTGCTTCTATGTTAGCAGATAGGCAGAGGAATCCATAAAATCTAAAGCAACTATACTAGCACTTCCCCATTCCAAACCCCACCCTAGTTAATTTGAAACTGGATAGCATCTTTTCCGTTAAACTTACGATTAGAACAAGAAATATCCAAGAACATCTATTTTCTAACTACATAACTTGGTTACATCAAGTGCTTCCACTTTCTGTTCAGATAAAGAACGTACTGTAAAGCTGTGGGTTTCCCCAACCCATAATGCATAACTGTGCAGTGCTGCACACAGGAGTGTGAGGGAAGGGGGTTCTTCTAGACCAGCGGTTTTCAACTTTTCCAGACTGCTGTACCCCTTTCAGGAGTCTGATTTGTCCTGTGTACCCACAAGTTTCACCTTGCTTAAAAACTACTTGCTTACAAAATCAGACATACAAATACGAAAAGGTTCTAGAGGTGACCCCCAACATTACAGGACAGTAAGCCTGACTTCAGTACTGGGCAAACTGGTCAAACCTATAGTAAATAATAAAATCGTCAGACACATAGATTAACATAATTTGTTGGGGAAGAATCAACATGGTTTCTGTAAAGGAAAATCATGTCTCATCAATCTACTAGAATTCTTTGAGGGGGTCAACAATCATGTGAACAAGTGGGGGGCAGTGGATATAGTGTACTTAAATTTTCAGAAAGCCTTTGACAAGTTCCCTCACCAAAGGCTCTCAAGCAAAGTAAGCTGTCATGGAATAAGAGGAAAGGTCCTCTCATGGATTGGTAACTGGTTAAAAGATAGAGAACAAAGGGTAGGAATGAATGGTCAGTCTTCAGAATAGAGAGAGGTAAATAGCGGTGTACCCCAGGGGTCTGTACTGGGACCAGTCCTATTCAACATATTCTCAAATGATCTGGAAAAAGGAGTAAACAGGGAGGTGCTAAAATGTGCAAATGATACAAAACTGCTCAAGATAGTTAAGTCCCAGGCAGACTGCGAAGAGTTACAAAAGGATCGCTCAAAACTAGATGACTGGGCAACAAAATGGCACATGACGTTGGGTTGATAAATACAAACTAATTCACATTGGAAAACAAAATCCAAACTATACTGTCATAAACAGATAGCTAAGGGTTAATGTCTCTTTCACCTGAAGCACCTGACCAGAGGACCAATCAGGAAACCGGATTTTTTCAACTTTGGGTGGAGGGAATTGAGTGTCTGAGTCTTTTGTCAGTTTTCCTGCTTTCTCTGAGCTTTGGAGAAGTAGTTTCTACTTTCTAGTCTTCTGTTTCTAAGTGTAAGGACAAAGAGATCAGATAGTAAGTTCTATGGTTTCTTTTCTTTGGTATTTGCATGAATATAAGTGCTGGAGTGCTTTGATTTGTATTCTTTTTGAATAAGGCTGTTTATTCAATATTCTTTTAAGCAATCGACCCTGTATTATATCATCTTAATACAGAGAGAACATTTGTATGTATTTTTCTTTCTTTTTATATAAAGCTTTCTTTTAAGACCTGTTGGAGTTTTTCTTTACTTCAGGGAAATTGATTCTGTACTCACCAGGGAATTGGTGGGAGGAAGAAATCAAGGGGAGATCTGTGTGTTGGATTGCTAGCCTGATTTTGCATTCCCTCTGGGGGAATAGGAAAGTACTTTTTGTTTCCAGGATTGGGAACAGAGAGGGGGAGTCTCTCTGTGTAGTTTCACAGAGCTTGTGTCTGTGTATCTCTCCAGGAGCACCTGGAGGGGGGAAGGGAAAAAGGATTATTTCCCTTTGTTGTGAGACTCAAGGGATTTGGGTCTTGGGGTCCCCAGGGAAGGTTTTTCAGAGGGACCAGAGTGCCCCAAAACACTCTAATTTTTTGGGTGGTGGCAGCAGGTACCAGGTCCAAGCTGGTAACTAAGCTTGGAGGTTTTCATGCTAACCCCCATATTTTGGACGCTAAGGTCCAAATCTGGGACTAAGGTTATGATATATACATATAAAATTACGGGGTCTAAATTAGCTGTTACCACTCAAAAAAGAGATCTTGGAGTCATTGTGGACAGTTCTCTGAAAACATCCACTCAATGTGCAGAGGCAGTCAAAAAAGCGAACAGAATGTTGGGTATCATTAAGAAAGGGATAGATAAAGACAGAAAATATCATATTGCATCTATATAAATTCATGGTACACCCACATCTTGAATACTGAGTGCAGATGTTGTTGCTCCATCTCAAAAAAGATATATTGGAACTGGAAAAGGTTAGGAAAAAGGCAACAAAAATGATGAGAGGTATGAAAAGGCTTCCATACCAGGAGAGATTAATAAAACTGTGACTTTTCAGATTAGAAAAGAGACGACTATGGGGGGAGATGATTCAGGTCTATAAAATCATGACTGGCGTGGAGAAAATATATAAGGAAGTGTTATTTACTCCTTCTCATAACACAAGAAGTAGGGGTCACCAAATGAAATCAATAGGAAGCAGATTTCAAAGGAAGCATTTCTTCACACAACGCAGTCAACCTATGGAACTCTTTGCCAGAAGATGTGAAGGTTAAGACTATGCCAGGGTTCAAAAAAGAACTAGATACATTCATGGAGGATAGGTCCATCAATGGCTGTTAGGATGGGCAGCGATGGTGTCCCTATCCTCTGTTTGCCAAAAGCTGGGAATGAGTGACAGAGAATAGATCATTTGATGATTGCCTGTTCTGTTCATTCCTTCCGGGGCACCTGGCATTGGCCACTGTCAGAAGACAGGATGCTGGGCTAGATGGACCTTTGGTTATTCTCAGGGCTGGCGCTTCCATCTAGGTGACCTAGGCAATCACCTAGGGCGCCAGGATTATTGGGGGGCAGCATTTTGCCGGGGGGGGGCGGCAGGCGGCTCCGGTTGACCTGCTAAAGGCGTGTCTGCGGAGGGTCCACTGGTCCCGTGGCTCTGGTGGAGCATCCACAGGCACGCCTGCAACAGGTCCACCAGAGCCGCGGGACCCCAGCGGACCGTCCGCACGAACGCCTGCAGCAGCTCCACCAGAGCCGCGGGAGCCACATGCGGGGCAGCGAAATGGTTGTGCTTCTAAGGTGCCAAAAACACTGGCGCCGGTCCTGGTTATTCTTATGTTCAGTGTCACAGCACACTATTACTGAAAAATTGCTTACTTTCTAATGTTTGTCATACGATTATAAAATAAATCATTTGGAATATAAATATTGTACTCACATTTCAGTGTATAGTATATAGAATGGTATAAATAAGTCATTGTATGAAATTTTAGTTGTACTGACTTTGCTAGTGTTTTTTAGGTATCCAGTTGTAAAACTAGGCAAGTATCTAAATGAGTTGATGTACCTCTGGTTGAGAACCACTGTTCTAGACTTCTGTAGTTATCACTTTACATCCAGCAACTTTCTGCTTGGTGCTAGCTAGAGAAGGCTATAGATGTAAGTGATCACCACAGAAGTCAAGGAGGAGTTACACACACACCTAAGAGCACTGCTGACTTTATTGACCCCACCAAGTGTTGGGGTTGCTAATGCTCCAGATTCGACTCAACGCTGCTATGGCGGAGAGAGCTGGAATCTGTTCTGCCCCCGCATCATCATAAGCTGTGCCAGCCAAGGTAGCTTTCAGAACGGTTATTAAATCGGAGGCAAGAGGGACAGGCCTGGGTCTTTAGACCCCACTTGTGTCTCTTGCAGGGCATGCTTTTAAATAGAAAAAAACACGGCCCAGGTGCTGCACAGCAGGGTCAGATCCACGGCGGCTCCGGCAGCGCCATCCTTAGGCAAGCGGTGACTTGTGCCTGGAACTGTCCTCTTGCGACCCGAGGCCAGAGCACATCTGATCCGGAGTCACTGCGGTGGCCGCCAAGGTGCTCTGACTACCGTCTCCTCTCAGGACAGAGACGCGCTGGAAACGGCAGGATTTGGGGGCAGTTTCCAGCGGTGAGGTGGCTGCAGCCCAGCGCTAAGGTGCACGCGGGGCAGGGGGGGCCGGTCGCCGCTTCTTTACCCCTGTCTTGCACCTCGTCAGGCGCCTGATTGACTGGGCGGTGAGCCAGAGGGGAAGCAGGTTGCGAGCCTGCATCTCCCCCTCCCTAGTCCTGCTCTCCACGGGCCAGCGCGTGAAGCCCATAAATAACGCGGCGAGCGCTCCCCCCGCCCCCCGCTAACTGGCCAGGGCCGGAGCGAGCAGGACACAACCCCCCGGCAATAAATAACGCCACAAAAGCAGCGGGCGCTTGTCTGGCAGGCACCTGCAGCACGGGCCGCGGCGGCGGCTCCCCCGCCAGGGGAGCTGGTACCTGGGCTGGGGGCCGTAATGCACCGTAAACAGCCGCTTTCATGCGCAGAGCGCGGAGGTCGCGGCCCCTGGCAGCCCCCAGAGCGGGCCCCGCGCATGGGAATCCCAACACTTGTGCTCGCGGCAGGGGGCGCGGAGCCGCCTGGGCCAGACGGAGCCATCGACCCGCGGGCGCCGGGCAGCGCCTTGTACCTGGGGCGGCCCCACTGGTGCGCGCAGGGCAGGCCCCGCAGCGCCGCTCCCCGGCCTCGCCCCAGCAGCGCCACCGCCTCGGTGCAAAGCGCAGGCCGGGGGCCGAGCCCGGGGCTCCGCAGCGGCACGAGCCGGGCAGAGAAAAGGGCGCGGGGCGGGGCTCAGCGCCTTCCCGCCGCCACCCCGCAGAGAACAAGCCTGCAAAGGCCCAGGCCGCCCGCGGGCAGCTCCCTCCCGGCGCGTCTCCCGGCCTGGGGAAGCGGCGGGCCGGCTGCAGAGCCGCTGGGGGGAAACGCACGGGTGTGTCGGGCTCTCGCGACCCACCCCGGGCCCGAGCTGTCTGGGGCTGCACAGCCCCCGGGGGGGGGGGGAGCACGAGCCTTAGCTCCGCTCGGACCCCGGGCAGCCGCGCGATCACATACTCCGGCGCGTTCCTGCCTCGCGGGGAGAAGGGCGCCACCTGTCGGCGCGCCCGGGGCACCGCCTCACCTGCGCGCTGCAGGGCTTCGTGTGCGCCTTGCAGCCCAGAGTGGGGCGCGACCCCGAGTTCGTTAACCGCCTCGTTAGCGGCCGCAGTAAACCAGCCAGCCCGGGTGCCGCGCGGCGCCCCCCGAACAATCAGATCTATTCTTCCAGGCACAAAACCCCACCCCGAGAAGTGAACAGCGCCGGCCTAATGGGAGTTTCAAAGGGCAGCACCTGCAAGAGCTGCCGGTTGTGAATGGGAGGGATTCAAGCAGCGAGCGAGCTCGTACCTGGGCCCTTTCTCAGCCGCGAGCCATTAGCGCCCCGCTCACAGGGCTTGGGAACAAACCAGCCCAAGCTCGCGTTTGTCCGCCTGCAAAGCTGCAGGACGGAGCAGTCCATGGGAATCTCGCCACTTGTGCGCTCGCCGCCGGGAGGGGGCTGGGCTGCCTTTACAAAAAGAGACACAATTAAGCAAAATGCTCAATGGCCATTATAAATGATGTGCAATCGCTCCGCAGATTGCCTGGCAAATCAAATTATATGGTCGCTCCCGGATGATTTCCATGTGTTTTCAACCTCAAACAGGTATTTTCTGAGGGTTCAAACGTGCTTCAAAAACCGCCGAGCAATGCCACACGCTGAAAGGCTGCGCTTTGAATAGTCCCGTTGGCTTTTGTTAGCGGCCGCTTTCCACAATAGCGCGGGGGGCCTGGTTTTCGGGCCCCTTGTACATTTACCAGTCCTGCGCTGACAACGTCAGACACCTGCTTGGCGGGGCGGAAAGTTGCTGCGGTTCCATAAACAATTTACTGGCCCCTTGGCTTCTAAATGGCTCTAACAATGCCCGGGTTGGAAGCTAATATCATTTCAATCAGCCGAAATAGCTTAGTTCCGGGAGCAGCGGCAATAGACAGCGTGCGGCGGGGCTCCGCTGGGATTTGGCAGTAGCCCGCTCCTCGGCTGTGCTCGCGGCCAGGGAGGTAACGGGGCACCGACAGCCGCAGCTGTACACGGCCTGCAAGCTGCGCAGGCAGTACAGGGCACCTCGGGGCGGGGGACGCGCTGGCTGTCTCTCTCGCTAAGGCTGCAGGGGGAAGGAGAAGGGTGACTCGGGCTTTCCTTTCTTCCCGCGGGAAGGAGTGAGCTCGAGACCCCCGCAGCAAGATGGGGATAAGAGGGGGCTGCTTTTAGTACCAGGATGTCGGTCTATGGGGGGGGGGGGGGGGGGAACTGCCTAATCAAAGTGCCTTTGCACAGAACGAGAGAGGAAAACGCCCAGCTCCCAGGGCAGAGGGTGCTGCGTGCGAATCTCTCTCTGCCTCTCAGCTAATGTGAGAAATGTTCTCGCCGCGGAGACTCTAAACGTGCGTCTCTGGTTCTTTGAGGTCGTGAATGGAACCGGGCGGGTAAGTTGATCCGTCCAGGCTGGGAGAATATTTTGTATGGGCTGCATCCTACCCCCCCTATAATACGGCTGAAGAAGACACAGTCCATATAAACTAGACCGAAAGACACGCTCCAAAACAGACTTTAATGTAATCGCGCTAAAATGTCTGTCCGGCGTCAGAGGCAGGTAGGTTGTTTTCCCATCTGTTTTCTCCAGCGTCTGCCTTCATCTTCCTCAGGGTACAGAGGAAGGAAGTGCGGCAACAAGCAAGAAGTTGGGAAGCGATCTTTCTCTAGAGAGCGCACAAGGGGAATGTAACCAGCCTCGGGAAAGGTACCGGCATTTATATAGCACAGTCAGTGCCTACATACTTGGAAGTTTGTGGGTGTTTCCCTTGAATCTTAAGGTCGTATAACCATGACATTTGTTCCAGCAACAGATGCTGAATGCTGAACATGTAGCTTTGCAGTTAGTTCTCCCTATCATTAATGCTAAACTTAGCATTAGCAAATGCTAGCATCATGAAATTGCTTTAAATACACTGAACCTCTCTCTGCTAGGTCTCCTGCAGCTCTTTCGAGCTGTGGAGACCATAAAGGAACCATTTCCTAAATGGCATATTGTACTAAGGAGTCATTTCCTTCAAAATACGCACAAAGCACTGTTGGGGAGAATGGTCACTCCATGTTAGAGCCTCAAAAATACTAACTCAATCCTGTTCCAGATTATCACAATTTAGGAAGGACTGAAAAAATGAAAAAGATCATTGTCACAAGAGCAGGAAAAAAATCCAGAAAACAAGATAGGAACATTAATTGAAACAATGTAAACATCTGCTGAACATCTTTTAAAAATGAGACACCAAGTGGATAGACAAAAGGAAGAGCATCAGCTGAAAAGGGGCTTGTGTGCCTTTGATTTTAATTTTTTGTTTTTAACAGCTACCATAGTTCTATTACATTCCTTAATGATGATGGGCCCAACTCTGCCGCCTTTACATTGAGTAACACCTTATACGGTGAGTAGTTCCACTGCAGATACTAGGTATTACTCAGCATGAGTAAGGTGGTAGAATTGGGCCATAGAAGAATATTCAGGCAAGTGCAGCCATCTGCTTCGACAGTACTAATCATGTAGAGTGAGTAAGGGCTTGAAGGACTGAGCCCTCCATATTTGTGCTTAGCTATTAAATAAATCAGGGACATGATGACAAACCGGTGCTGCATATACACATGTTGCAAAGGTCCTACTGCTCTATTTAAGTAGTCAAAGCAGTACAACTTCCCAAGGGTGAATATAGCGTAGAATCATAGAACCATAGGGTTAGAAGGGATTGCAAAGGTCAAACAGTCTAACCCCCTGCCAAGATGCAGGATTTGTTGTGTCTAAACCAGACGTGGGCAAACTACGGCCCAAGGGCCACATCCGGCCCACGGGACCATGCTGCCTGGCCTAAGCTCCCAGCCAGGGAGCCTAGTCCCTAGCCCCTCCCCTGCTGTTCCCCTTCCCCCGCAGCCACACCACTGCATGGGCCGTGCTCTGGCTCGCTGCTCCCACTGGGCAGTGTGGGGAGTGCAGCAGGCGCTGGCCAGGTATCGTGGCTGCAAGCTCCTGCTGCTGGTAAGAAGGAGTGGGGGGGGGGTTGGGTAAGGGAGTGGGGGACAGTCAGGGAGGAGGGGGCGGTTGGATGGGGCGGAGGTTCGGGGGGGCAGTCAGGGGATGGGGAACAGGAAGGATTGGGAGTGGGAGTCCTGGGGGGCCTGTCAGGGGGCAGGGATGTGGATAGGGGTAGGGAGGGCAGTCAGGGGACAAGGAGCAGGGGAGGTTGGAGGTTCTGAAGGGGGCAGTCAGGGGGCAGAAAGTGGGAGGGGGTGGGGGCCAGGCTGTTTGGGGAGGCACAGTCTTCCCTACCCAGCCCTCCGTACGGTTGTGCAACCCCAATGTGGCCTTCAGGCCAAAAAGTTTGCCCACCCCTGGTCTAACCATCCAAGACAGATGTCTATCCAGCCTCCTTTTGGAAACCTCCAGTGAAGCAGCTTCCACAACTGCCCCAGGCAGTCTGTTCCACTGTCCTGCTGTCCTTACAATTAGGAAGATTTTCCTGAGATCATGGGCAGCAGGTGAATGGTGAGCCTGGGGAGGCTAGCCCCCAGTCGGCCTGTCCTATCTGCCCAGGGCCCCTTCCCCAGCTGGATCCCAGAGGCCCACCCCCCCGCCAGCCCCAGGCTGCCCGAGCACCTCCAGCCCCAGAGTACTGGGTGGTGCCCCTTCCCCCAGGCCCGAAGCAGCAGGTGGGCAGCACAGCCCCCATCTGGAGCCCCAGACCATCAGGTGGGTGGGCGGGCAGCATGCCACACACCCAGCCCAGACTGCAAGGCAGGCAGGCAGCTGAGCGTGGTCCCCAGCATGGCCCCTCCACCCTCGAATGTCAGGTGGCCAGGGAGCATGGCCCCTCCACCCTGGAGTGCCGGGTTGGCAGGCAGCATGGCCCCCAGTACTGGATGGCTGGGTGGTAGGCATAGACCCCAGCCCCCCCAGCCGCTGAGCGCCATGTGTGTGGGCAGCACAAGCACCAGCTCCAGCTACCCAGACTCCCTGGCTACAGGCTGGCCCTCACTAGCCCAAGCCCCAGCCCCAAAAGTGGGAAGGCTGGGGGCCCACGCCTGAGGTGGAGGTGAAAGCAGCAGCCCCCTGCCCATGGCAAGTGGAGGGACCCAGGCTCCCCACAGCTGCCTGCATATCTCTCCCCAACCCAGCTCCGGCTGGGTGGGGGGACCTCAGAGCTGCAGCCCAGCCATGATAAGAGCTGGCAGGCAGCTATGGGGGACCTACAATGGACCCTCTGTCATGGAGTATGGGGCAGTCCGGCCCTGCACCCCTCTTCCTGGGACTCACAGTGACTCTCAGCCAGCCAGTAAAACAGAAAGTTTATTGGACAACAGGAATGCAGGTTACAGCAGAGCTTGGAGGCACAACCAGGACCCATCAATCAAGTCCTTCTTGGGGTTTAGGAAGCGTAGTCCCCAGCTAGGGATTCCCTGAATTTCAACCACCCAGCCCAAAAACCGAAACTGAACTAACTCCCTCCAGCCGGCCCTTTCCTTTTGTCTGGCTTCCTGGGCAAAGGTGCTGACCCCCTCCCCCTGTACCTGGCTCAGGTTACAGGCTTAGGTCTTGTCCCTCACCTAAAGACATCTCTGGCTCTTCTATCCCCCACACAGACAGTCCCTACTGCATCACATCTCTCCCCCCTTCAAGACTGAACTGAGCGGGTTCACTCTGCCCAGTGACGTGAGGAAGTTCAGGGCCCCCCCTCTGGGACAACGCGTCCGCTATCAGGTTGGCACTTTCCTTCACATGGACCACGTTCATGTCATAGTCCTGCAGGAGCAGGCTCCACCTCAGGAGCTTGGCGTTGGCTTCTTTCATCTGGTGCAGCCAGGTCAGGGGAGAGTGGTCGGTATACACGGTGAAGTGTCGCCCAAAGAGATATGGCTCCAGTTTTTTAAGGGCCCACACCATGGCCAGGCATCTCTTTTTGATGGCCGCGTAGTTTTGCTCCCGGGGTAGCAACTTTTTGCTCAGGTACACGATGGGATGTCTCTCCCCCTTTTTATTCTCCTGCATTAACACCGCCCCCTGTCCTGTGTCTGAGGCGTCGGTGAACACCATAAAGGGCTTGTCAATGTCTGGGTTTGCCAGAACTGGGCCACTAACCAGAGCCTCCTTCAGCGCCTGGAGAACATCCTGGCACTGCTCGGTCCAGATCGCCTTGTCTGGCTTCCCCTTTTTGCACAGCTCAGTAATGGGGGCAGCTATGGCGCTAAAGTGGGGCACGAACCTTCAATAGTACCCCACCATCCCAATAAAGGCTTGGACCTGCTTTTTGGGTTGGAGGGCCGGCCAGTCTTTGATTTCCTCCACCTTGGCTGGTTCCGGCTTTAGGCAGCCGCTCCCCACCCGGTGGCCCAGATAAGATACTTCAGCCATCCCCACCTTGCACTCCTCAGCCCCTACAGTTAACCCAGCCTCCCGGAGTCGGTTCAGCACTTGTTTAACCTAGGACACGTGGTCCTCCCAGGTCTGGCTGAAGACGCAGATGTCGTCAATATACGCCATGGCAAAACTCTCCATCCCCCTCAGTAGCTGATCCACCAGGTGCTGGAAGGTATCCGGTGCTCCCTTGAGGCTGAAGGGCAGGGTTAGAAACTTGTACAACCCCAGAGGGGTGATAAAGGCCGATTTCAGCCTGGCATCTGTGTCCAGCAGCACTTGCCAGTAGCCCTTTGTAAGATCCACGGTGGTGAGGTACCGAGCACCTCCCAGCTTGTCTAGGAGCTTGTCAGGCCTGGGCATGGAGTAAGCATCAGATACAGTGATGGCATTGAGCTTTTGATAGTCCACACAGAACCGGATTGACCCATCCCTTTTGGGGACCAGTACCACTGGCAAGGCCCAAGGGTTGGAAGACAGCTGGATCACCTCCAAAGCCAGCATGTCCCTGACCTCTCTTTTTAGGTTCTGGGCAGTTTTCCCGGTGACCTGAAAAGGGGAGCATCTTATAGGAGGATGTGACCCGGTTTTCCCCCGGTGGACAGTCAAATTAGTGTGTCCAGGCTGGCTGGAAAACAGCTATCGGTATAGATGCAGCACCCCTCTGATCTCAGCATGCTGGGCCAGGGTCAGCTGATCAGAGAGGGAAATTGCCTTCAGGGGGGAACCAGCTTTTGTCCCAGGGAATAGATCCACTAAAGGGTCATTTTCCTGCTCCTCCCAGTGTCCACACACGGCCAACACCACATTCCCCCTGTCATAGTATGGCTTCATTATATTCACATGGTACACCCGGCAGTGATGTGCCCAGTTCGACAGCTTCACCACATAGTTTACCTCATTTAGTTGCTTGATAACCTTGAAAGGCCCTTCCCAGGCAGCCTGGAGTTTGTTTTTCCTCATGGGGATGAGAACCATTACCTGATCCCCGGTGGCGAAGGCGTGGGCGCGTGCCGTGCGGTCATACCAGACCTTTTGCTTTCTCTGGACTTGGGCTAGATTCCCTCTGGCCAGGCCCATGAGCTTGGCAAGTTTTTTTCTGGAAGGTTAGGACATACTTCACCACCGATTCTCCATCGGGAGTGGCCTTCCACTTCCATTCGTCTTTCAACAGGTCTAGTGGCCCCCGTACCCACCTTCCATACAACAGTTTGAAAGGCGAAAACCCAGTAGATTTCTGCGGTACCTCCCTGTACGCGAACAGCAGGTGAGGTAAGTACTTGTTTCAGTCCTGCAGGTGCTGGTTCATAAATGTTTTTAGCATTATCTTTAGCGTCCCATTGAACCTTTCCACCAGCCCATTGGACTGGGGGTGATACGTTGAGGCCCAGTTGTGCCGGACCCCACATTTCTGCCACAAGGACCGGAACAGGGCCGACATGAAGTTAGACCCTGGTCTGTTAAGACTTCCTTGGGGAACGCCACCTGGCTAAAAATGGTCAGCAGCCCATTTGCCATGGTATCTGCTTTGATAGAGGACAAGGCCACTGCCTCGGGGTAGCGAGTGGCAAAATCTACCACCACCAGAATGTATTTCTTTCCCGACTGGGTCGTCTTGCTGAGAGGTCCCACTATGTCCATGGCCACCTTTTGGAAAGGTCCTTTTATGATGGGTAAAGACCTTAAAGCTGCTTTCCCCTTGTCCTGGGCCTTCCCCACCCTCTGGCAGGGGTCACAGGATTGGCAGTACTGTCGGACATGGGTAAAGACCCCAGGCCAGTAAAAGTTCTCTAGCAGCCTCTGCCTGGTGTGCCGGATCCCTTGGTGCCCTGCGAGGGGGATGTCATGAGCCAGGTACAGTAGCTTGTGGTGAAACTTCTGGAGAACCACCAGCTGCCTCCTGATCCCCCATGCCTCTACTTTCCCTGGGGGAGCCCATTCTCAGTACAGGAACCTCTTCTCCCACAGGAACCTCTCCTTGCAACCTCTCCTCATGGTCTGTACCGCACTAAGGTCAGCCCCGTCCCTGGGCTTCCGCAAGGAAGGATTTTTCTGCAACTCAGCCTGGAACTCAGCAGCTGGAACAGGGAAGGGGACCTGCTCTCTCTCGCTGGCTGGGTCTGAGGCCGCAGTCTCTCTGAGCTGTGTCCCTGGGCGTTCCCTCCCCATCAGGTTAGGGTCCTGCGCCTCGGGCAAAGTACCTTCCCCATTGTCAGGGCGCAGTGCCACTCGCCGACTCTGACTACAGGTCATGACCAGGGCACCTCGGGTGTTACTTGGCCAGTTCTCGAGGTCCCCCCCATTAACACCTCCGTGGGCAAATGTGGGTGTACCCCCACATCCTTGGGCCCCTCCTTGGCCCCCCACTTCAAGTGTACCCTCGCCCTCGGCACCTTGAATGGGGTCCCGCCCACACCCATCAGGGTCAGGTAGGTGTCAGGCACCATCCAATCTGAGGCCACCACCTCGGGCTGGGCCAGCGTCACCTCCGCACCCATGTCCCAGTACCCAGTGACCTTCCTCCCATCTACCTCCAGGGGAACAAGGCACTCTCTCCGGAGGGGAAGCCCCGTGCCCACCCTGTAAACCAAAAACCTGGAGTCTGAAGCATCCAGCTCCCCAGAGGAGCTGACCTGGGGACCTCTTCCCTCCTTCACAGGTGGTACGCTGCTAGCCCCCCTTTCCTGGGAATGTTGCCCCTCATCCGACTGGGTCTTTACCCAGTCAACCCTCTGCGGGTTGAGTTTGCTCGGTCTGTCCCTGAGCTTGGGGCACTGGGTCCGTATGTGGCCTCATTGGCCACAGGGATAGCAGCCCATGTCTCATGGGTCCGCTCGAGTGGGTTGGATGGACCTGACGCTGGATGTTCCCCTTTGATGGGGGTTCTCCATAGACCCCCGCTGGGAGGTCCCATGGTGATTTTCTCTCTGCGTTGAGGCAGGCCTGCTTCTTCAAGACTCCTCCCTGTTATTTCCTGCCCGACTGTCCACAAATTGGTCGGCCAGCTGGCCTGCATGCTGCGAGTTCTCCGGCTTCTGTGGTCCATCAACCACAGCCTCAGGTCGGATGGGCACTGCTTGTACAGGTGCTCCAGTATGAATAGGTCAAGCAGATCCTCTTTAGTTTGGGCCCCAGCTGTCCACTTGCAGGCATACCCCTTGTCCCGGTTGACCAGTTGTAGGTATGTGACCTCACAGGTTTTACGCTGACTCCGGAACCTTTTCTGGTACATCTCAGGAGTCAGCCCAAACTCGCGGAGCAGGGCCTTTCTGAACAGTTCGTAGTCCCCTGCCTCCGCTCCTTTCATTCGGCTGTACACCTCCATGGCTGTGGAGTCCAGTAAGGGGGTGAGAAATGGGATCCTGTCTGCAGGGTCAACCCTGTGCAGCTTGCAGGCATTCTCAAAGGCTGTCAGGAAGGTATCTATGTCCTCCCCCTCCTTATGCCGGGCCAGGAAGTACTTATCAAAGCTCTTTGTAGGCTTGGGTCCCCCCATCACTCACCACAGCCGGGGCCCTGCTGCTTCTCAGCCGGGCCAGTTCCAGCTCATGCTTACGCTGGTTCTCCTCGTGTTTACGCTGGTTCTCCCACTCCTTCAGTTCTTGCCTCCTTAACTTGAACTCTTCCCGTCTCAGTTCCCTGTCGTGTTCCATTCGCATCCGTTCCAGGGACGGGGAGCTTTGCCGGGACGATTCCCTACTGGCCGCTGGGGTCAGGGTGCCCTCGGTATTCACTGGGCTTCCCCCAACTCCTCCCCTAGGTATAGGTGGGCAGGGTCTCGGGGTGTCCTTGGCAGCATTTGGCCCCTCCCAGCCATGTCAGGCCCCAGGGCCCATTCTGCGTCTGCTGGGCGGCTTCCCTCAGGGACCGAGCTTGGTTTACCCAAGTGATCCTTCTCCTCCAGCTGGGCAATTTACTGTTCTTTGGTGGACCTCCCAATGCGCAGCCCTCTCTGCTTGCACAGCTCCACCAGGTCTTTCTTAAGGCACTTAGCATACATCTTCCTGCTGGCCACTCGCTGACCTGTGCTCTCAGCTTCCCATCGGTTCCAAGGAGACGCCTCGTGCACCAGCCCTTTTTCAGGTCACCCCCTCTCTGCCAGGGTTGAGCTGCAGACTCCTCCGCCCCTGAGACTGCTCCTGCAATCCCCCCAGGGGACCCTGTTACTGCAAAGTCCTCTGCTCTGGTCACACACTCCCAGGGGTTAATCACCTCCTGAAACCATCGCTCTCTGTCTTGCCAGCCCACCTGGTCCCCGTCAATCCCCCTTCGTTTTGCTGCTCCCCTGTCACCTACTGCAGGAAGCGCTGTCCACAGGGTGCAGTAGATCCCGCCACTGCCACCAGTTGTCATGGAGTATGGGGGAGTCCGGCCCTGCACCCCTCTTCCTGGGACTCACAGTGACTCTCAGCCAGCCAGTAAAACAGAAAGTTTATTGGACAACAGGAATGCAGGTTACAGCAGAGCTTGGAGGCACAACCAGGACCCCTCAATCAAGTCCTTGGGGTTTAGGAAGCTTAGTCCCTAGCTAGAGATTCCCTGAATTCCAACCACCCAGCTCAAAAATCAAAACTGAACTAACTCCCTCCAGCCGGCCCCTTCCTTTTGTCCGGCCTCCCGGGCAAAGGTGCTGACCCCTCCCCCCCTACCTGGCTCAGGTTACAGGCTTAGGTCTTGTCCCTCACCTAAAAACATCCCCGGCTCTCCCATTCCCCACACAGACAGTCCCTACTGCATCACAGCCTCCCTCTGCCTGCAGTGTGGGAGGCCCAAGCAGTCCCCGCCCAGGGCAGGTGGAGCCAACCCTGCTTACGAAGGAGCCACGCCTGGGAAAGATCAGGTGATTGCCTTATAAAGAGCAGCAGAGGCTGCAGTAAGGGATCCGAGCCTGCTAGGAGGGAGCAGGCTCCAGTTGAATGTCCTAGGAGTTAGGACTTGTCTACACGTAAAATGCTGTGCTTCTGTGAAGACACTACGTACGCCAACGAGAGAGGTTCTCCAGTCAGCGTACGTACCCCACCTCCCTGAGAGACAGGAGCTAGGTCAAAAGACAAATTCACCCATCAACCTAATGCTGTTTACACCAGGGGTTAGGGTGGTTTAACTGTATGGTTCAGGAGTGTGGATGTTTTACAGACCTAACCTAATTTCCTAGTGCAGACTACGCCTTAGATTCCAGCCAGATAGAGCCTGAGAGTGGCCTGGCAAATCAGGAAAGGCCTCAGCAGGAAGGCCTGGGAGGAGGAAGATATAATACCAGTCAGCTCTGTGTTCTTGGGGAACAGGGTGCAGTATCTAGCCTGATTCATGAAAAACACACACACTGCCCCCAGCCTCTGTTTAAACCAAAACCCATCAGATGAAAAAACTTGCAGAGAGCAGTGAAGGGCATTGGGAGTCACACCCAGACCCCTCCTGACACGGATGACAAGATTAAGACATCTCCATTAGCATACAGAATGGAGAGCAGAGACAACTCCCTTAGCCTCATCTACATGAAAGATGGGACAGGGAGACATCTCTATTTACATACAGAATGGAGAACAGAGAACCGCACTGAACTCTGGGACCAGAAAAAGCAGGGAAGCACTGCATCATGGGAATCTCTGCTCCAGATGCTAATGAAACTACACCTGCACACACCCAGCTCAGCAGTTATCAGACCAATTCTAGTAATAAATCCTTAATTGATAACCAAATACTGAAGCAGCCTAGTTGCACTGTGAGCTCCCTGGAAGAAAACACCACCCATAGCCAAGAGTGATCAGCTCCTATTATCTAGCCTAAAGAAAACCCTTGAGTCATCAGCTTACCCATAAACAAATCTGGTGTTCTCCCTTGAACCATTGTATTTTCTCTACAAAAATCCCTAGTCACCCTCTAGTCAGGGTTCTGATGCTTAGATCAAAACTATGCATCAGTTGCACTGGGACTCCATATTCTCCTGACTGATCATGCTGAGGACTCTGCCTGTCTCCTGCCCTCAGGACCCTCAGCTACCACCATCACCTGGGAACCCCAACCAGTTCAAGCTTCAGGGAGCGGCAAGATCCCCTTCTCTTTCTCTTCATTTTCCTTTCTACCTTAGGTATTAAACTTTAATAATGTATGTTATGTTGGTTTAGCCTCCTTGTGTAGTTATCACTATTATTCAATAAATAACTTTTATGGTTAAGCTGATTGCGTCTCTCTCTCTCGCTGAACTTTACTCTTTTGTGTTTTTAGCTTCCCCATTCACTCTACAGCAACGCTTCTTTTACCCAAGCTAAAGATCCCTGCAGCGCCCAGAATACTGTGGGGTTTGCCCATCAAGTAGGTTACTGCCAGTACAATTGTGATGTGAGAGTGGGGATAGGGATGTGCTGAATCTGGGACACATAAGGGTAACAGCTTGAAAGTGCTGCTTGATCCAGCCCAGTGAGTCCAAGGACAAATAAGGGGCCAGCTTGTCAGTGCTGATCAACCCGGTCCACTCAGACTTTCTGTGTGTGTGTGTGTGTATGTGTGTGTGTGTGTGTGTGTGTTTTCCTCCAGTCCTGGGGTTGGAGAAACCCAGCCCTAGGGACCATAGGTCCTGCAGGATAGCTCCGCTGGGAGGGGACTTGCAGAAGGGAGAAGCAGAGCTCCATATGAAAATACCAGTGACAGAAGCAGCACACTGATAGAATTACAGAACCCCCCACTCCCTCCCAAAGAGTAACACGAATAAATGAGCATACCCCAAGGTAACGGACAAATCTGGTAACAGAGAAACCTTTGTTTTGGCAGAGCTTTGGATGGACTTTGGGAATTTTGAGATTTATTTATATTAATAAACCCATTCCCCAAAGGGGGTATTTTTGACCAAGAAATTTCTTGGATGACGTTTTATTTGAACAGTCCAAGAAGGGAACCTGAGGCAGGCTGCCTGTAGAGTGACCCTAGCCCATGAAGGGACACATGGAAGGTTTCTGGCCTATTTACAAATATCAGTATTATCACAATGGATTTTTAAATAATTGAAAGCTGCATTCCTTGCAGGAGATCAAGATCCCTGTGGGTATCCGAGTCCTGCTTGTGGCCATTTCTCCCTTCTGCATCTCAAAGGCTATGCAGACACACCAAACAAAAGGGTGTAAGTTTAGGCAGAGAAGGCTCATTCACATCTAAAATCCAAGAACTTCAATATTTATTATAAAAATAAACAGAAAACTAAATATGGTTGGTGAAGACAAGAGAAATGGGTAAATTATGGTTTCCTCTAGCTGATCCGTAATTTGTGAGTTGTCATATCACACAAAAAATCTACTGGTAAAGTGCAATATATTTGGCTTAATCTGCACCTGATTCAGCTTGCCACAAGCAGTTATGAAATAACAATTTCATCAAAATGAGCGACAGTATTTTATCACACAAGCCTTAAGGATGGCAGCAGAATTATCCCATGCCACCTGTTCCTGGTCACCATGCTGATGTACCATAGGGAGATTTAGCCCTTATTTTGTTCTTTTGTCCCATAATGTTGTCTGCGTGGGGCTGTACCTGCTGATTGTGAATGAGGACCCTATCATTAGGGCTGGGTGGCCAGGGCAGCTATAGCTGGCCCTCCATGTCGGTATATGAAGTCTTGGGGTGAATGAGTGTGGCTCCAGTGCTCTCTTCATAGGGTGCCAACATTCATTTCAAAGCCTCTGCAGGTCTTTACAGCTCATAGCCTGCATTCCTAGTGTCTCTGCCTGGGATTTCACACACTATGTTTTCCTTTCTTCTCTGAAGGGTGGTGATGTTGCCTCCCCATATTTCAGATGCTTGGCATCTCTTCAATTATGTGTTTATAATTGGCTAGGTCTAAATAACTGTCACCTGACAGTAATGTATCTGGAGGCATATTTTTGGGTGATGAATCTCTGGTACTGCCAGCTCTTTCTCACTATCAATAGCTAATGAGTTAATTAATTAATGCATCTACAGTACTTTGAAGTGGTATGTAAGTAGAGATGGGCCTGAGCCACAAAATTTGGAAAGATCAGGGTGGTTCAGATCCAGGATTTCCATTAAGTCCTATTAAAGAAAGCGGGTCCAGCCACAAAATTCAGGTCTAGATCCAGCTCAGAGTCTGCCACTCCATCAAAGCTCAGGGGTGTTTGGATCTAGGGTTCTACTCCATCCCCATTATAATCAGAAATCATGAAAATTAGAGCTGGATCTGAAATGTCCACAAAGCTCAGCAGGGTTCAGGTCCAGAGTGATGGTTTGGCCTGGTACAGCGATACCAGAGGATCCAATCCCCAATACCATGTCTCTGAGGCATTTGTGTACCATGGCCCCTCTCCAGAGGTCAAAGTACAGCATCTTAGCATGCTTATTGCGCTAGGAATTCAAGGTTTATGAATTTCCTTCCTAGTGTTCTTGCTTCATGTGTGGCATAAACATCCCGGGTAATGATCTCATCTTGGGCTTTGGACTGCTCTCCTCCCTCTCAGTTGGTCAGATTTAGCACACTGTTCACTCAGTTGTAAAGAGTGATGTCAAGGACATGTTTTCCATTGCTGCCTGAATGGATAGATTACAGGGTGGACCTTTGAGTGATTAAGCTAGCGGCCTCAAGGAAACAGACCCTGTAGAGTTTTATACCCGCCTTCTTTTCTCATCAAGGGCAATGCAGGCATCTTCTTCAAGTAATGTGAAATTCAACTAGAGTTAATGATCAGCCTTGACTGGCATTAATTCCTTCCTTCCACCCTGGGGATCCATAACTTACATCTTGTAAGAGATAATCCAGACTTCTCAGATGGCCTATATTTTCCAGATTCAACTGTAGTAATAAACTGCAAATCTAACAGTTTCCTACAGCCTTCTAGTTATTTTCTGTCACGTCAGGCCATTCTTTCTTCTTCAGAATAGTTTCTGAACTCAGTGGGAGCCGCAGGTGTTCAGCCCCTTTGGCGGTCAGGCCACTGGTATATATAGGTGGATTTTAAATATTTAATTCCATATTCAGGTGGATTTACGTGCCTAACTTCAGGCACCCAGGGCTGAACATTTTTGGCCAAAGTGCCAATGCCCCAAGAAGCTTTCTACCAGTGAAGATGTGAACTGCAAGGTGCAGTGTTCCTTGTGTAATGGTTAAGTGGCATTGCTAACACCTAACCCATAGCAGCTTCCCAGCTTTGTGTTAGGTATAACACCTTCAGCTTTTGCAGGGAAACCAGAACTTTGAACTCATCCAATCTTTGCTAGTTAAAATAGGAGGAAATTATTTCAAGCTGGTTTTAAAACGTAAGTTTTGGTATCCCTTTGACAGCTGCACAAATATTCTGCAACTTATTTTTGGATCTTGAATATTTTAAACACCATATTGTTTTCAGAGGAAGCTTCTCGGTTGACTTTAAGTACAAGGCATGCTGAACATTCTGTACTGTGTGTTATAAAAGTCAACTTTTTCAATCATACTGTGATAGGCTGAACACCCTATCACTAAATGCCCAGGTGAAAGTATGGACAGAAGCAATGCTGTTGCTGCAACTCCCTCTCCCTAGCTGCTGGGGGGGAGGAGGGGAAGGAGGTCTTTGGTACAGGCCATAGAGCTGCCAAATCTGACAGCTGAAGGAAGCCTGACTCTCAAAGCCAAATATTTTGCTTTGTTTCTATGTGTAACCCTTCTGCCCCTCTGAGTTGGCAGCAACAAGGGCTGGGTTCAGTATCCAGGGGTTCCGTTTCAATAACACCATGCATAACCGGCTCGAGCCCCCACCCAGTGACCTGGGACACTTACATACCACCCCTCTGAGCGCCTCTAGGAGGCAATACTTCCCCTCTCGCAAGCACGGAGTCTGAGTGTAGCAAAATCCTTTTAATAAAGGAGGGAAACAATGCGGCATCACATTGGAGAAACACCACAAACAGGATTATAACACAAACCATAAGCAAAAACCCACCTCCAAGTACGTTTGGCAATGTCCTTTCCCCCTTAGGGTCTTAAGTCCAATTACCCCAAAGTCCAACAACCCGAAAGTCTCCGGTCAGTGCCACCCCGGAGTTCGAAAGTTTATCTGCAGAGTTTTACCCCCCCAGCCTGGGTGGAAATGGGGGGGCCCCCACACAGGTTGTTAAGGGGCACCTTACATGGGCCAGGGCCAACTGCTCCACCTCTCTGTGGAGTTCTGCTGCAGCCTTCACCATGACCAGCTCCACTACACCAGCTGTGCCACTCCTCTAGCCGACCCGTGAGCCATGCCAGCCATCCCCGCCAATTGCTCCACTCCGCTCACTGTTCCATGGGCTGCTCCAACATGCTGCAAACTGCTCCGCTCTGCCAGCCGCTTAGCAATAGGTCTTCAGGCTCCCCCACTAGTTAATACAACACTCAGTGATTTCAGCTTGTAGTAGGGGAGCCCCGGTGCTGGTGCACCATTGGCCCAACATGAATTCAGCTCAGTCGCCTCTAGATGAACTCCTAATGGAATCAAAATTAGCTCTACTCTTTAGAGAGGAGGATGTGCAATTGATGTTCCAGGCCCTCAAAAGAGCCCCCATACCATCAGGTACACACACCAATCCCCAACCTCTCTCAATTCACTGGGTTTTGGAACCCATGTCCCTTGTCTAGCAAGTACTACTTAATTGAGGTTGAGTCATCTCTGTTATAAAGCAGTCTCATAGTTCCTCATTCACATAATCAGAGTGATAACACTTTATTCCTCCTGCCCCAATAACAAAGAAATTGGGGATCCCAGAGCTGTCAAAATAACCATCCCAGGCTGCCGTGGGCTATGCTAGGTGGGGTGGGTGTGCCAATGCAAATACCGGAAATTCCTTTCCACACTCCCTGAAATTCTTTCCACACTCCCCGTAATTCACCACCAGATGTCAGAGTAGAGCTCATCCTGACTCTGCTTACATGTGTATACACTTTATCTTGTTTTACTTATCAGCAGTAATAAACTACCATCCTTCAAGAACTAAATATTGACTTTTAGGGCCCTTTTAACCCAAAGACACTCACCTTCTGTCCCAAAGTTCCTGGCCCAAACCATTAGCCTCTTCCCCCAACACACACACTCAGATTTTTTGCAATGAGATCTGTTGTACATTGGAGTCATTCACTAGCTTTTTCCTTTAGGAAAGCTGTATGATCCTGAATCCTGTGAAATGTTTTAGCTATGATTTGTACAACTTATCAACCATTACATGAAAAAAAGAAAAAGGATGTTAAAAGAAGGTTAAGATTGCAAAGTTAAGCACTCAAAAGTTAAGGGATACTAAAATTAAAATTGCCTGTGTAACTTCCCTAGGTTTTTAAATAAACAAACTGAAAAAATAGAAATTCCATCATGTGGAGTCATAATGATGTCTACAAGGTTCATCAGCAGGGTTGGAACCTTTAGCTCCATCACAGTCCTCTGCCACTTCAGCTAATGCAGTAACTGGCACCAATAATAGTATGTCCTCTTTGTGGACCAGCTACCAGACGGGGATGAGACATATGCTTTTCCCCAATGGGTTTCATAACTATTTGCTGATAGGAGAGGAATGGTGAGACTCACTCTTGGACTTCATTCCAAATTCTGGAAGGAGGAATGGTCTAGTGGCTACAGAGCCTTCTTGCCCATCATTCTTGCCCAGTCCTGTATCTTACTGAACATCTGGCTGCTTGCCCAGTCTCCCTCATCCCAGTTTCTCACCAAATCCTTGTTCCGGTTTTTACCCTAGCTAGAACCAGTCCACCTTTCCAGCCTCCTCATCCCTTTCCCAGTCTCCTAGCTCACCTAGTCCCAGCCTCACCTTTGGACTCCAATCCAAGTTCCAGTATTTCCCACCATCACACTGGCACCCAGTCCCTATGCCCAGACAGTCCCAGTCTACTCCCTGCACTGCTGCCATCACCACCATTATCACTCCTTCGCCATACCCAATCTGGCCCTTAGCCACTTTAGTCTATTCAGGCAGCATTGCCCTCTACACTCTCTGGGTGCCAGCCAGGAGAGCACTGAAAGCACATGAGAGAGAGTCTCTCATCTCTTAAATCTAGTACCCAGTGCCAGAGGCCCCTGGCAACCAGGAAGAGCAACCAGGTAAAGTCCTGCTCGGACCTTTCAGCCTTGGGCTGACTCATGTCCACTGCAAATGGAATCTTTGGAGAATTTATCTGCCAAACACTAACATGTTACAGGAGCACCAGAACCTCGACAGGAGTGTGTGTGGGGGGCACGAGTTCCCATCCCCTTTGTGGCCATGCCCCTGCTCCTCTTCCCCTGAGACCTCACCCCTCCTCTACCCACAAGGCCCTGCCTCCTAGCCAGGCCAGAAGCCGGAGCCAGGCCATGGTAAAAGCCACCCAGGGAGCCTAGGCTGCTGTGGGTATCCCCGGACCCTTCACTGCCCTGGGTGGCACTCCCTGGGGGGCTGCTCTAAGGCCCCCTGACCTCCCCACCCAGGGCAGATGGAGGGTTTAGGGCTCACCATAGTGGCCTGGGCTCCCTGGGCATCTCTTACCACAGCCTGGCTCTGGGTTCCTGCCTGGGTTCTGGGTGGGACCTGAGGAGGAGTAGGGGCAGGACCACTGAGAGGCTCACCTCAGCCCTGCACTGGCATAGACCTCCCATTTTTAAAAGTGGGAGGGGGCATGACCCTTTTGTCCCCTCTGTTCTGGTGCCCGTGACATGTTACTACTGAGTGTGTGCAGTCTGAGATTTTTCAAAGGCTTATAACTGGGCCCTATTTGGACAGATTTTCAAAGGGATGGCAAAAGGCACATCCCTAACAAAAAGCCAATTCTTCCCCCACTCTCCGCCAGTTGAATTTCAAGCCCTTGCTCCAAAGCATGGAGGTGCTAAAACTTCTGAAGGGAATAGTTGCAATTTTGTTTGTTTAATGTGGGCAAAAACTACATATCCCACCTCCTCCCCAAGTCTCATTCTTGGAAATGGCTGAACAGTTTTGGCTGAAACTTAAAAAAAAAAACAAGCCCAAAATTCAGCCTAAGACAGATGCTCACCATGGAAAATTTCATCCTGAACAATTACAGTTAGGAAAATCTACACGCAGCTCATAGACTCATAGACTCTAGGACTGGAAAGGACCTCGAGAGATCATTGAGTCCAGTCCCCTGCCCTCATGGCAGGACCAAATACTGTCTAGACCATCCCTAATAGACATTTATCTAAGCTACTCTTAAATATCTCCAGAGATGGAGATTCCACACCTTCCCTAGGCAATCTATTCCAGTGTTTAACTACCCTGACAGTTAGGAACTTTTTCCTAATGTCCAACCTAAATCTCCCTTGCTGCAGTTTAAGCCCATTGCTTCTTGTTCTATCATTGGAGCCTAAGGTGAACAAGTTTCCTCCCTCCTCCTGATGACACCCTTTAGATACCTGAAAACTGCTATCATGTCCCCTCTCAGTCTTCTCTTTTCCAAACTAAACAAACCCAATTCCTTCAGCCTTCCTTCATAGGTCATGTTCTCAAGAGCTTTAATCATTCTCGTTGCTCTTCTCTGGACCCTCTCCAATTTCTCCACATCTTTCTTGAAATGCGGTGCCCAGAACTGGACACAATACTCCAGTTGAGGCCTAACCAGCGCAGAGTAAAGAGGAAGAATGACTTCTCATGTCTTGTTTACAACACACCTGTTAATGCATCCCAGAATCACGTTTGCTTTTTTTGCAACAGTATCACACTGTTGACTCATATTAAGCTTGTGGTCCACTATGACCCCTAGATCTCTTTCTGCCATACTCCTTCCTAGACAGTCTCTTCCCATTCTGTATGTGTGAAACTGATTGTTCCTTCCTAAGTGGATCACTTTGCATTTGTCTTTATTGAACTTCATCCGGTTTACTTCAGACCATTTCTCCAATTTGTTCAGATCATTTTGAATTTTGACCCTGTCCTCCGAAGCAGTTGCAATGCTTCCCAGTTTGGCATCGTCCACAAACTTAATAAGCTCTTACAATTGAAAATGTTGGACAACCTTAACTAGAATAAGAGAGATTTTCCAAAACTAGCTGCTAGTTTGTTAGTTGATAATGGGCTCAGTAAATAATTCAATAAGAATTTGATTGTATCTAATATTCCCTGGCTTCATCCAGTGCTGTTGTAACCCACTGCTCAGTGTGTTACAGCCCCCCTCTTTGACAATCTGCAGGAGATATGAATTGTTGTAGTCCCCAACTACAGAGCCCTGACTGTTTACCTCAAGCTGTAGCAACTGATCAGATACTTCTAGCTGTGGTGGTCCCGGTTCAATATCCAGTTTGTTGGCCAGGAGGTTAGCCACCATGCTGTCACTTTGAAATCATGGTTCCAAAGGGATCTTTGTCACTAACCCCGCCCCATCTCCTTACAGTTGCCATATTGAATGTGTTTTGTCCCAGGACAGACTTCGGGGCCACTCCCAAAGATATTTTTTTTTGCTATGAATTTGAAAAGCTCACTGGGACCTCCTAGGCAATTGTCAAATGGGCTCATGCCATGTAAAATTAGGCTTGGAGGGCTTTAGAAATAGCCACTTTGATTCAATTCAGTTCATGGAAATGAATCCAAAACTGCAGCCAATATTTTGCAGCTTGTGCAGCATTCTATGAAGGCCTGTGCTTTGTCTTCTGGAGGGTCTATGACACTGTTAGTATATGTGTGGTGTGTTGTCATTTGGGGGATGGAGAAGAATTTTGTTTAAAAAATGAATTTGTTCCAGCCACACCACCTTATTGCTTGGCTGAAACATTACAAATTATCAGTTCACACTCAAATGAAGCAATCATGTTGTAACATATCAGTATTTAGCCTGGTTGGATACAAGGGTGCTGACAGTATCCTCCTGCCTGCCAGAAACTGGTATGTTGTGTTGCTGTGCATTGCTAAAGAACTGTATTTCGGCGCAGAGGAGGATGCATTTCAGCAGTGGGTGAAGCGATACCTAAGCATAGTTGGCACTGTCCCCATTAGAGCAGTTAAAGTTTGTAACACTTTTGGATGCAAGAAACTGTGTAAACACATTACTATATACCAGGAGGGATGACTCAGTGACCACAGGTTCAAATCTAGGCAGCAGTAACTGAGACCTTCTTGAGATAAATTGACCATGTTGGGATCTATCAGAAGAAGCCTTAAATTCTGAGGCCATCTTCCTGATCCACTTGGATGTTAAAGATTCCATGTCACTTTTCATAAGCACAAGCCTTTGCCTTAGTGTCCTTAGCCAAATCTTCTCAGGCTGACCTCCATCGCAGAGGTGGCTGCACCTCGGGGCTCCTAGATTCATTGACAGCCAAATTCTTTTCACAGATGTTACATAGGAGAATCAAATCTTCCTCGTCGACCTGGAACCAAGAAGCAGAGCAGCCACACAGTCGCTTTGCAGTTGCTAGTGCAGCATCTAGGCTACAGTAGCAGTGGCAGGCCATTACGAGCCCCCTAATCAGGGTTTCAGACACTGATTCTGCATAGCTCAGGACCCACCTGCCTTCCCCCAGACCTCTCACATGGCTGTGGAGAGAGGTGCCCTGGCTCACAGGGGTGTGTGAACTCTCCCTGTATAACCTTTCCATTCCATGTTCCCCTCTGCAGTACAACCATGACCATTCCACTGCTTTTTAGCTTTGGCTGCCCATGTAAACAGGAGTGTGTGTGTGTGTAAGGTGTGAGGAGTTGGGCAGGACTTGCCTCACAGTTTGTAAAGTACTTTGGGCTGACGGACACTATGGGCCAGATTCTGTCCCTCTCACTCACATCAAATAGCACCTTACTCCATGAGTTAGTACATGACTTCAGTGGGACTGTCTGGGGAGGAAAATCCTCTTCAGTCTAAGTAAAGGAAGCAATAGCTTATATTAAAATATGTCCAGATTCTATATAGCTTGGGTTGGGTCAGCCGTGATGGCTGGAGGGGATGTGTGTGCAACTATAGAGAGTGACCACTAAGTATAAAATAGTTTTAGGCATGATGGAATAAACCTAAGTAGAGGAAAGAACTGAATTTTATAAATTTATTTGATATATTGGAGGCAGACAGAACATTTCATCCAAAATTTCAGCTTTCTTCAGTGTTCTCTTCTGATTTAAATACCTCTGTCTCACATCTGCCCTGCTGGTCTGTTTTCTGGGGAAAAAAATATTGCTTGTAAATGACAATGTAAAATAAAGTAAGGAAGGGAATATGGATGGATTTAGATATGTGATACTAACACTGTATTCTTATCAGACTATGGCATCTTCAGAAGCAAAGGGAAAACTGTGTTTATAACCGATTTGTTGTCATTTGCCTCTTTATAAAATACAGAAACAGAACGTACAAAAGTGGCCTCAAAAAGCAAAACAAGCCCTCTGAACAAGTTCTTTGGCTCCATCTTGTGAGTTACCCTTGGAATTACCACACCACTCACCTCTTCCTTCTTCCAACACTTGTGCTGTGGTATACAGGCTGCACAAGGCTGTCTCATTCCACTGCTCTGCTGTTATTTTAAATAGCATGTCAATGCCTTCCCAGTATGCCTGGTTCTTCATTGGGGGAAACCTGACATAGCCCCTCCAGAGCCTGGTCCTTGTTCAGCATAGTACTAGGTGTATATTCTGGAACAGTGGGGAGTCTTGGTTGGTCTCCATGGGAATACTGTTTTGAAGAGTTTGTCTGAAAGGAATGACATGACTTATATGGTGTCTGGCAGTTCTGACTAACTAATTGCTGAATTAGCAAACAATCTGAGGTGCAGCAACTGGTGGAAGCCTTTGGGAAGAAGAATGCATGAACGGAGATCTTCGAATCTGGTGGGGTGCTACAGCGAGACCTGCTACACGGTGCTGAGTTTGATTTTTAACAAGTTATATATGTTAAAGGGAACTAATTTGTTTTTACTGTTTAAGGGCTTGATCTTGTAATTTTTATTCAGATCTGTGGTCTTTACTCACACGAATAATCCCACTGACTTTACTGGGACAGTCCTTGTGAGTAAGGATAGTAGGTGCAGGCTCTAAAGCCTTCTCTACACAGGTCAGTTTTTTGAGTAATAGTTTTGAGGATATGCTGCCTGCCCTCCACACACAAAAGTTCATGTTTGGAGTGTCTGGCCTGCATTAATCAACACACTGTCAAAGCGAAACAACTTTATTCTGGAATGAGCATTTTCAAGTTAAGATTTGTGTGGATGCATCTACATTTCATTTTAACTATTCTGCTTCTTTGCAGTGTTGTTATAGCAGGGTTGGTCCCAGGATCTGAGAGAGATAAGTGGGAGTGAGGTAATATCTTTTATTGAACCAATTTCTGTTCATGAAAGAGACACGCTTTTGAGCTTACACAGAGCTTTTCAGGTCTGGCAAGATACTCAGAGGGTCACAGCTAAATACAAGGTGGAACAGATTCTTTAGCATAAGGAGTTAACACACATTGGAAGAGACCATTCAAGATGAAGGGAGCAATTGTCTTTTGAAAGTGTTGTGTAGATTTCCTTTGAGAGATCAGATATGGAGTGATTGTTTCGAGAAAAAAGTGTCCATTCACGGATGATAGGGTGTTTTTGTCTTTTATCATTTTTCTGTGTTCATTCAAGAGCATTGTGATTGTAAAGTTTCACCCACAGAGGTGTTATTGAGGAATTTAGTGCACTGGATGAGGTACATCACATGTTGTGATAGGCATGTGTAGAACCCTGGATCTTGAAAGGTGTGTTGGGGGCAAGGGGTGCGTGTGGAACATTGTAGCTGCAAAGATGTGTCTGCAGGTTTTGCGTCTGTTGTTCTGGTAGGGTCTTGTGCTGCTTTGAGTTGGTGTGTCTTGGTCTGTGAGAAACTTGCTTCTGATGATGAGCTTGGAGAGGTTGGGGGGTGGTCTGAAGAGCAGAAGTGGGAGTTCAGGAAAGATTTCTTTTAGGATGTGGTCCCCATCAAATATGTGCTGTAACTATTTGATGATGATATCTTACAGGGGTTCTAGTGTGGACTGGTAGGTGACAACTAAGGGTGTGTAGTTGGTAGGGTTGTTGTTTTTTTTGTGTTGAAACAGGTTCTCTCAGGGTACTTGGGTTGCTCATTCCATGATGCAATCTACTTCTCTGGTGGAGAGTACTTGTTTGGTGAAGGTGGTTTTAAGTGTGTTACGGTGTATATCCCAGACTTTCTCCTCAGAGCGTGTTTTGTGTTATCTGAGTGCCTGCCTGTAGATAACAGATTTCTTGGTTTGTCTGGGCTGGATACTGGATCTGTAAAGGTAGGTGTGGTGATCCCTGGGTTCCTTGTATATAGTTGTTTGTAGGGTTCCATTGTTGAAACTGATTGTGATATTCAGGAATTTGATGCTGGTGTGGGAGAGCCCTAGAGAGAGTTTGATTGAGGGATGGTGGTTGCTAAAGTTGTGGTGGAAATTGATGAAGGATTTCAGGTCATCTGTCCAGAGTATGAAGAGATCACTAATGGATCTCAGGTATATCACTGCTTCTGGCATTCCTCCTGCTGCTGTCCCACACTGCATAGCTTCACATCTGTGGCAGCCTGTCTCTGTACCTATGTGCTCTCTACTGCTGTGGAGTCATCTTGATTGGTTGACATCTTCCTGTTTAAATGCTGGAATGCGGCCAGGTGAACCTCTTTGTGATTCCAGCCTGTGGCAGGTTCACACACCTGGAGCCACATACCCATCTCCCTCAGCAGAAAGATGGAGAATCCCCTTCCACTCAAAGGTGCAGTACACTTAAACAAACTCAGAATAGGTTGTGGTTTTCCTTTCTCAGCAATCCTATCGTAAGCAGCCAATGAAGAAAACAGGTCTGGGTTAGCTTTGAAGGCCTCTCCTTGAAATACTGAGAGAGAAACAACTTCGGTTCTTCAAGTTGCTCTCAAGGGTACAATAAAGAAAGCATCTCTTATCACTGTGATAAATAACTCCCTGAAATAGGCACTGTTGCTAATATCACTGAAATGGACTCTGAAATTAGTTTTCATTTGCTTTATTATTCTTGCTGATGGAAAAAGAAAGCCAGCTTAGTGTTTTCCAATTGCTGTGCTGCCTTCTCAGTTGTTTGCTGCTTTCTGGCTCCATACCAGTCCTGATGATGGATTTTCCTTAGTTTGCATTATTCCTCCCTTTAGTCATTCTTAGCTTGATGAATCAAGCTCTTACCAGCTAGCTAGGTAAGATAATGAATACCAAGTTGCACAGTGAATGGTTTCCTGTGAATAGAATGAAAAGGGTCCTTAGTTCTGTATCCTACACAGTTCACCTCACGCGCCAGTCTTCTGAACCTGGCACCTGTGTACTCTGCTGCCATATTCCAAATCACACAGGCTGCTTTGGCTTTGGGCAGCATGCAAATGAGAGATCTAAAATCCATACTGCCTTTGAACCTGTACTTAATAGCAATGAAGATAATCTGAGCTGAGAGCCAGCTGTAGTGAGTTTAGATGACAAATGAGGATTCAGATATAAGACTGATAGCAATTAGACTGCCACCTGCTATTGCGCTAATCTCCACCCTGAAGTTCAATTGTTAGCCGAGGTTGTTGGCAAATAAATGCATAAGGACTATCTTTAAGGACATGAGATACTAGGATTTCATCCCAGTGACTGTAAGTAGGGTTATATCAATTTTGTTTTCAATTTCCTACTGCAAATTTTTGTCCTGCTTTTTTGAACAATTTTGCCCTGAAGTTTATGAGAATTCTTTAGCCTTGAGACTTCAAGCCATTTTTTAAAAAATACAGATTATTTTTCTTTGGTCTGGGCCACCTGTTTCCATCTTGGCTTCCTGATGACCGTCTGCTGTCAAGTGGGCTGCATTCATTTTCTTTTTGTTTCATTTTCATCCGGTTCCTATTTCAAGGCCCAGTCCTCCAATTCTTTACTCACATGCCTAGTCCCACTGCAGTCAGTGGTATAATACAGATGGATAAATGCTACTCACACAGGTTAGCAGGGTCAGGTCTCAAGTTTTCTTCTGGATGGCTGTATTTTTCCCCCCACATCATAGTTCATCAGAGAAGGTATGAAGAGAAATGGTGTCAGGTTAACAGGGTCTAGCAATGAGAGGCTTGGCAACAGGTGCCTCAAAGGGAATACAGTTGGATGAAACCTGGTAATTTTGTTGAAGAAAGGCCATAACATTTGTTTAAGGGACATAGGAGAGAGACTGAAGTTTGTTTAAGGGACTAGGATTGTCTATTGGCCTGTTCCTGAGAGGTGAGGCTTGCTCTGGTTCCACTGAGGTCAAAATAACTGCTTTCATTTACTCCAATGAGTGTCGGAGCTGGCCCATGTTGAGTACCTGCAACTTTCTTTGAAGCTGCAGAGAATTGCATCTGTAAGGAGCAGGCTCTATATATGACCTTAGGTGGGGAAAGGACCTTTACTGTGGGGTTTTGAAAGGGATAAGATCCAAGCTTATACCAGAAAACTGATTACAATGTTACCTAGGGAGAAGCTACTGTTTCTGCAATATGTCACTGGAAGTCTGAAAGCCTAGAGGATATTGAAGAGCTGTCTTGTGTTTGGTCTTGTCTTATGGGATGAATTAACTGCCAGGTTATTCTGAAATGTTAAATAAGATTTTTAAAAGGGCATTTTCAGATTACCTTAAATAACCAGTGTCCACTTTGAAACCAAACAACATGCTAACCATGAACATTGCTTTTTCCTTTGTTTTGTATTGTTTTCTTTGACATTTTTTCAGTACTTGTCTTTTTTCTTTCAGCAAACAAAAGGCCTCTCATTTGGGGGACAACATTAAGTGAAGGAACAAAATTGCAGCATTAGTAAATGCTGGCATTTAGACATCTAACTACTGGATTGCATCTGCAAAACAGAAGTCCCATTTTAAAATATTGGCCCAAGACATCTATTAAAAACAGCAGGGAAAGGACAGGGTTATCTATCTATCATAGTCTCCCTAAAATCTACTGCATGTTATATTTGTTATTGGAAATTGGTCCTTACTACTAGTTGAGGAAAAAGAGAATACATTGAATGAATACCAATTGCCTAGTGTTTGCCATTTATTAGAGGTATATTCAGGGCCGACTCCAGGCACCAGCTTATCAAGCAGGTGCTTGGGGTGGCCACTCTGGAGCGGGTTGCACTTTCAGGTATTCGGCGGCAATTCGGCGGAGGGTCCCTCACTCCTGCTGGGAGCAAAGAACCTCCCGCTGAATTGCCACAGATCGTGATCACAGCTTTTTTTTTATTTTTTGGCTGCTTGGGGCGGCAAAACCCCTGGAGCCGGCCCTGGGTATATTGCTTACTGTGTTCTAAAGAAAAGTGTCAGTGAACAAAACATATTTTAAAAAAAATTTTCTTGTGGACCCAAAGATGAGGATTTCCTACCCTTCTTCCCCCCACCCCCAGTTGCTCGGGCAAAGTTTCCATTCTTCAATGGAAACAAGATCAGGCCCAAAGTCATTTAAAAAATACAACAGACTCTCACTAGAAGTTTCTCAGACACTAACCATAAAATATCTCACCTTATTATGAGCTTCAGTGATACGGCAAACACTTTGTCCTTGACGAGTTTTGTGCTCTAACAAAGCCCACAACAGAACTAGACTTTTACTTGAACACGGTGTGTATTAAAATAGCGAGAGCCAAAGAGGAGTGTTAGGCCATAATCCTTACTGGCCAATACTTTTCAGCTGTATTAGACCCAGTTGACCATAAACTGCGGAGCATGAGGGTGAAACCTTGCAACAAAGAAACCAGGTCAGGAAGGACATCCAGCTTTAATAGCAGAACTAAGTGTAGGGAGAAACAATGGGAAATAATAATACATTCAGTTCTACAGCACTTTTCATCCAGGGACATCAAACACTTCACAAACATCAACTACTTAAGCCTCACAACAATGCTTATGAGGTAGGAATGTAGGCTGTTCCTTTCACACACCACTTAGCAGAACACTGAAGCGTTTTGACATGGGCAGCAACAGTGCACAACAGTTCAGGATGCAAAATAAAGATCATCATATCTAACTGAAACAGCAAGACAAGGCAGAAGTTTGGCATCTGGAAACTGGCCTGCCCACTGTTACCCTCACAAAAAGAGCCCTGGATCTTTAACGCCAAGTGGTCAGGCCCTCCGTTTTATGTCTTAGCAATAAAACTGGAAAGGTGAAAGCAGGGGCAGAACCAATCTTTTAACAGACAACTATGGGAGAAGACAAATTTGTAAACTGAAAGAGGAACAAAGGGAAAACATTTACCCCCTGCTCTTAATAGAGGCTCATTTATTAAAATAAGGCAAGGGATCCAGGGTCATAGAAAGTTACATGTGATCAATTTTTGGAAAATCCCCTTGTTAGGGTCCTACAGAGCAAACCCATAGTCAGAGACTCTTTGGAATATTGCCAGAGCGAAGTGTCATGGAGGCCCCATTCTCCTTCTTTGGGACCCACGTAAACTCATGCACACCCTGCTAGACATATTGTACATGAAAAGGGTTGAATGACCTTTGCTAATAATGGGCCCCAAGCATGAATACCCGAATGCATTCAGGAGAGGCCCAGGACTAAGATTTTATGTAAAGCCTAAAACATGGAATGAAATTCTTCCAGATTGGGATGAGGGTCATTGCAGGGGCAGTGGGTGTGTAAGGGTTCCCTCTGCACCTGGTGTACTGATTAACAGAGAGCGTCATAGATAGTAAGGTCAAGCCCGTAATCTTCCCAACAAACACCTGCTTCTAGCTCAACTTAGCTTAGTAAAGGGCCTGTTCCCTCAGTAATCCAGGAAAATATATGCTCCTGCTACAGCTCTAGTGTCATATATGTCCCCAAGAGTCTCTGTCACATCAATGTAAATAGACCTCAACTCCTTTATTCCCCTGGTTCATTCTGATCCCTGTCTCCCATCTTCCTAGATGTTTTCCATGTGCCAGCTCTTGGCTGCACAATAACTTCCCAATACTGAAAGCTTCATTCCAAGTCCCCTTCTGGAGAGAAAGTTATGTCTCCCATTTCCCTCTCTGATTCTGTCCCTTGCCTCAGGACTTGCTTGGGCCTGTTTTCTGCAATGCAGACAAAATGTTTTGCCACTCCCTCCCAGCCCTTCCAACCTAGTAGTGATTCCTGTCCCAGTCTTCCAGAGAAAGAAAGATGTACTGACTCTTACCTACACCTCACACTAGGTTAATGGGAGTGACCAGCACAGGCTGTTTCTAGTGAGAGATGGGACACTCATGTGTCCCTGAAAACCAGGAATATTCCATGCCTCTCAGTTTTACAGTAAACAGCATTTGTTGCAAGGTTTCACCTTCGTGCTCCTTGTTTTGTAAAGCCCAGCTGACTGGGTGCTTGAAGGAACTGGTAAAACTGACAGCCAGCTGCGTGAGCATAGCTGCACCTCACAGATCGACCCCTGGTCTTCCATGCTGCCACCTTGCCTTCTATGAAGCCTGGAGCTCCTGACACAGTCAGATCCATAAAAAGAACAGGAGTGCTTGTGGCATCTAAGGGCCAGCATTACTGCAGGTGATGGGCCCTCTAGGCAACCCAGCTGCACAACCAGTATATGCAGCAGCTACTGATGCAGACTGAGGTGGGCATCCCTGCAGCTGCTCCCCTCCCCTGCACCACACCTAGGGTACTGGAGATGGGGGAGCTCAGAGGTGCAAGGGGTGAAATAACGGTCTCTGAATGGATGTGAGCAAGAAATGAATACATTTGGCACAGAGTGAGGAAGCTGTGAGAGGATGGCAAAGGAGGAGAGAGGAGACAGAAAAGGAGAAGGCAGCTCATGGTTTGAGAGACTCTTCTCTACCTATAAATGTCTCATGTCCCAAACTTGCTGTGTGACCTTGGGCAAGTCACTGCCTCCGAGTGGTGATCTGAGCCTTAGTTCATTAGGACCACAGTCCTTATTCAATCTCATCATTTGTGTAAAGTAAGAGGTGGCACAATCACAGGAACACTTCAGTGCCCTAGACGTGAGCCATTTCAAAACAATACCAGGTACAAATAAAAGGATTCACTCCTCAGTTGCAGTTAGAAGACCTTCCATTGGCAACAACTGCACCCAGAACCCAGGAAACAGAAAGTTGCTACAGCTCCATTGCCAGCTAAGGATTCTCTGCAACTCTGGCCCCCAGGAATAAGTTATCAAAGTGCACAGGCTAGGTGCTTGGTGGCAGGACTCACCTCCTGCAAGGGAGGCCCACAGCTGATACTGAAGTTTGATGACAGGCAAATGTAAACATGCTTAGGGGCACAAGCTGAGCACTCACAGCATAGTTCACAAACTGCCATGAGCAAAAGTGGGATGTTTTTACCATCTTGTACCATGTCACACACAGCCACTTCCAGAACTGAATCCTGGCCTAAGTATGGCAAAGCCTATCTTAGGGTCCTCCTGCCTGGGACCAAGAGCTGGCATTGCTGCAGGATGACTCTCACCTCGGTCTTTACCAAACCTCACAGTTCCACACTGCAAAAGAGAAAATAATATTCAAAATAATAGTTAGATACATAGAAAAATCAAAACTAACGGTCAGTATTCGCAAGCCTCGCTCTGACTTTTCTGTTTCAATCCCATTTGCGGCTGCGCTGCCTAAAAATCCTTGGGCATGTTCAAATGCCACTAATGTTCTCTGCTTTGACAATGTGTTGTACCGGAGTGTCGTGTCCTGTACGGAGGGTCATGTCAAGGAAAGTGAAATTTGCTGCAAGTGTTTCATACTTTTCAGAAAAATCTCACTTTTTCTCTCTTGCTCTTATCTGTGGGCAGGTAAAACAAACAGTATAGGCTGCAGGAGAAAAGCAGCACTGCTCTTCTGTGGATGTGTGGCCATAGCAACACCTAAGGACTCCTTCAGGCTTTCCAGTAGCAAGGACAGTGTAGTTACTCGTAAAACGGGAGCACCCACTGCTTGTCTCCTTGCTCTCTCCTATTTTTGAGCAAAATCAATGGTGCCTCCCAAGAAAAGGAAATCACATCTAGTGAGTCACTTTGCACAATCTCCTTCTAAAGCTGCCTTGGAACATAAGGAGGGATGGTTCATTTTGAATGGTGTGGCAATGGAAAGTATTGCCAGAGATTATAGTCATTCTCTGCCAAAGCTGGGCTATATAATTCCTCCCTATAAAGCTTGGAAGGACTCCCATGCAGCCTGTACCTCCTTTGCTCCAAAGAACAGGACAAGTAAGTATCATTCTATGTGCACAAACATTTGGCTGAGTTTGCTTACCTTTGTTTGAATATTGTAGCTAGATGTGTGTTCTAATTTTACCTTTTCTTCCTGTCATTAGAAATCATAATGAATAAGTACAAATCAGGTGTAAGAGGGAGAGGGAAGGTCTGAGCACAAACCTAGGAGTCAGGCATGCCCGAGTTCCAATCCTGGCTCTGCTACTGGCTCCATTAGTGGCCTTGAGCAAGCCACTTAACTTCTCTGCCTCAATTTTCCCTTCAGTAAAGTGGGTAACACCTACCTGCCCTGCAGGGGTGCTGTAAAGATTAATTAGTTAAGGGTTGAAAGTGCTTTGAGGTGTTACTTATTTTAGCATACTAAGTGTATTATTTAAGTAGGAAAGTAAAAATAGAATAAAATTGCTTTCTTTCAAAATCTGGGGAGAGAAAAACAATGTGCTATTGTTAAAAACAAATAACTTATGAAAAAGTAGTTTTAAAAGTATTTTATCTTCACAGGCAAATGGAGGAACATCAGGTTATGGTAAAATGGCAGAGTATTTCCAGTTCAGCAGTGCAGCTGCCCTTTATCTGATACTCAGGAACAAAGCTGGTGCAGGTACTGTGACAACCCCCACACTGTAACACATAACACATTGCACTTCAATAGCACCTTCCATTATTATTATTATTATGTATTCATATTAGAGGCTTCAATCAGGATCCAAGTCCTACTGGGCCCTGTACACATAGAAAGTAAAAAGATGCTCCCTGCCCTAAGGTGCTTACAGTCAAAGGGCCTTTCCTGCAAAAACATACACACATGTTTAACTGTATACACAAGTGGTTCCACTGAGATCAATAGGATCATTCACATGCAAGGAATTATGCCTGCATGTAAATCTTTACAGGGTCTAAGTCTATGATGAGACATCACATGGATGCACCTAACAGACGTGGGGGAGCACAAGGTGACTACGATTGATGTAACAAGCAGCAGTCAGAGCACACCAGCTGCCTAGCCATTGTTGAGTGCTGGGTAGGCATCATGACAGATGTGAGATTTAAGCAGAGATCTAAAGAGAGAGGATAATGAAGTGGTTTTGCAGATTTTTAAGGGTGATCTTCCCATGCATAATGTGATACCTCTGAGCCCAAGCCTGCTGAAGCCTGATGAGTCATTCCTGAGCTGGAGAGTATGATGAGTCTCCAGAAGCAATTACCTGCAGGTCTTGTGACAGGCCCCCCACACCATTCAACCAGGGTTCAGCCAGTTCACAGGGGAGGATCCACCCAGGTGATCCCAAGGCAGATATATAGGTGCCTAAGGGAAACAGGCTCTAATCTGCTCAACATCTACCTGGCTGGGAGCATTCCCATTGCTAACTGTTTCAACAGACTGACCTTGCTCCTCTTACAGGTCTGGCTTGCTTCTGCTGTAGCCATCTCTGTTTCTGTGCTAGGCAACAGTGGAGAAAGCACAAAGATGTTTGAGGAAAAATTGGGCTGATGGACAATAAAGGATGGCATTGCTGGTGGAGTAGAGGCCAATGTCTTGATAAATATGAGAGAGAGGTGGGTACGGAACTGGTTAAAGGGGAGATTACAACGGGTCATATGAAAAGGTGGAGGGAGATTACTAGTAGAGTTCCTCAGGGACTGGTCTTGACACCAGTCTAGTTAACATTTTCATTACTGACCTTGGCACAAAAAGTGGGATTGTGCTATTAAATGTGCAGATGACACAGAGTTGGGAGATATTGCCAATATGGAGGAGGACCAAAATATCATACAAGAAGATTTAGATGACCTTAAAAACTGGTGTAATAAAAATGGGATGAAATTCAATAGTGCAAAGTGCAAGGTCATGCTTTTAGGGACTAACAGCAAAAATTTTTCCTATAAATTGGAAATTTAACAGTTGGAAGGGACAGAGGAGGAGAAAGGCCTGGGTATACTGGTCAGTCATAAGATGACTATTAGCTACCAACATTATGTGGCCGTGAGAAAGGCTAATGCTATCCTAGGATGTATCAGGCGAGGTATTTCCAGTAGAGATAGGGAGGTGTTAGTACCGTTATACAAGACACTGGTGAGACCTCATCTGGAATACTGTGTGTAATTCTGGTCTCCCAGGCTTAAGAAGGATGAATTCAAACTTCAACAGATGCAGAGAAGGGCTACTAGGATAAGCAGAAGAATGGAGAACCTACCTTACAAGAGGAGATTTAAATAGCTTGGCTAGTTTAGCCTAACCAAAGAAAGGATGAGGGGAGATATGATTCCTCTCTATAAATATATCAGAGACATAAACAGTGAGAGAGAAGTTATTTAATTTAAGGGGCAATGGTAGCACAAGAACAAATGAATATAAACTGGCCTTCAATAAGTTTAGGCTTGAAATTAGACAGTTTCTAACTATCAGAGGAGTGAAGTTCTGGAACAGCCTTCAAAACCTGACTTGTTTTAATACTGAGATTGATTTGTTTGTGGAGGGGATGGAGTTATGAGATAGGCCATATTCCACTGTAGCCAATCTGTGACTCCTATTACTAAATAGTTCCAGTGGCTGGAGATGGGACACTAGCTAGGCAGGGCTCTGAGTTTCTACAGACAATTTGTTCCCAAGTGTCTGGCTGCTGGGGGTCTTGCCCACATGCTCAGGGTCTAACTGATTGCCATATTTGGGGTAAGGAAGGAATTTTCTACCAGATCAAATTGGCAGAGTCCCTGAGATTTTTTGCCTTCCTCTGCAGCATGGGTCACCTGCTGGTTTGAACTAGAGTGAATAGTGAATTCTTGGTAATGAAAGTCTTTAAATCAAGATTTGAGGACTTCAGTAACTCAGCCAGAGGTTATAGGAGTACTACAGGAGTGGGATGGTGAGATTCTGTGGCCTGCTATGTGCAAGAAGTCAGACCAGATGATTATGAGGGCCCTTCTGGCCTTTAAAGGCTATGAGATTATACACAGGGTGGGGCCAAAGCCCTTAAAAATGAAGACAAATAATTGTGTTTGATGCAGCGGAGGAAGAGCCAGTGGAAGAATACAAAGGGAGGTGAGGCGGTCAAAATAAAGAGCCAGACACCTCTGAACCTCCCATCTGCAGATCTCACAGCATGCTATATATTACCATTATTTACATCATAGTAGCTCCAGAGAGAGGCTCAGGGACCAATCGTGCTAGACACTTGCACAAACATAGAGGCGGACATGGCTCTTGTCCCAAAGGGCTCACAATCCAACAAGATGAGCAGCATAAGAAGGCAAGACAATCAAACATACCATCTTACGGTCCACACATATAGATATTAGGAGCAAGAGAAAGATGTAGGAAAGTGTAGGGCCTCCACTTAGTGGGGAATGAGAGCTAATAACTGATGACACCTGAGGTGTTAAATGCCTGTTATGCCTCAATCATCACTAAAAAAGGTTAATGGTGAGCAGATACTCAACACAATTAATACTAACAACAAGGGGGAAGGAACACAAGCCAACATAGGGAAAGAACAGGTTAAAAATATTTAGATAAATCGGTTGTATTCAAGTCAGCAGGGCCTGATGAAATTCTTCCTAGAGTACTTAAGGCACTCGTTGAAGCAAGCTGAGAACTATTAGCCATTATCACTAAGAACTCATGGAGGCCAGGGGAGGTCCCAGCAGACTGGAGAAGGGCAAACATAGTACCTAGCTTTAAAGAGCGTAACGAAGACTGGGAGTGAACCCAATAACACTGTTCAAATACACTAAGGGCTGTTATAAAGAGGACTGCAAGCGGTTGTTCTCCATGTCTGCTGATGGTAGAGCAAGCAGTAATGGGCTTACTCTGCAGCAAGGGAGATTTAGGTTAGCAAGTAGGAAAAACCTTGCAACAATAATGGTAACGAAGCTCTGGAATAGGCTTCCAAGGGGTGTTGTGGAATCCCCATTGCTGGAGGTTTTTAAGAACTGGTTGGATGAACATGTTGCAGATATGGGTCTAGGTTCACTTGATCCTGCCGTAGTGCAAGGGGCTGGACTTGATGACCATGCAAGCAAGGTCCCTTCCAGCCCTACATTTATCTGATTCTGTGCAGTCTATAAGATGATAGCTTTGTAAATACCTTTTTTTAATATATAAACAAGAGCCTCGCAAGCTAACCTGATCCTTATTTAAGCTTTCCCTCAGGTCATTCTGCAACACTTGTGGATGGTCACCAGCTGTTTCTCACCTCAGTCTAGCCTCTGGTTGGATACAACGGCACCTACAGTTACAGAAGAAACACTCCATCTTTGCGCAGGCAGCCTTCACTGTTTCGGCTAGTTGCCAACTTGCCAATTCACTAAAAGCTGGTCTATACAAAAATTTGCACCAAACTAATTAAATTGGTTGTAATCCACACTTTATTTCAGTGCAAGTTTTTGTGTTGACACTCTTATTTTGGATTCAGAGTGTCACTTTTGTGTGGAATACACTGCAGTATTATGGTGCTGAGCAGCAGGAAACCCAGTGTCTTGTTTCGATTTTTGCTGGTCTGGGTTGAAGCTACGCTGAAGTAAGACACTTGTACTCCACAGTAAGAGTGCACACACACTGACTTGCACCAAAATAACTCAAGGTGTGAATTAAAACCAAGCTAGTTATTTCGGTGCAAGTCTGCAGGTGGATCCGACAGAACTCTTATCACAGCATAGGCCACATTCTACTCTACTTTGAGCTGTGTTGATGCGTGTCATGAGCATTTTAATTTGGAGACTTTGCAAGTGAAATACAATTCTAAATTTCTGATCATGTACATACAGAGTTACACTGTGCTATCTGTCCATACATATGAAACATGGCTGGCTAACCCATTTCCTTTGATAATCGCTAGTCATTTCTTATTGAGCCAAAACTGCCCCTGAATGAGCAGTGCTGAATGGGACCCTAAAGGACCCTTTGATAGTGGACCAATAGATCCCAAGACGAAAACCAATGAAAGCATATTGGAGGGCTTCGTAGTATCTTGGCTTATATGTCCACATAGGTGTGTAAGGAGGCATGAGATCTCTTTCATCCCTGTGCAGACTACCTGGCTCACAAGTCTGGGTGTACAGGAATAAGCAAGCACAGCAATATTCCCTGGCCAGACTAGGTGGGCAGGAAGTGGGCAACAGTATATGACATAAATGACACATTAGTCCTGTTAATAAGCAAGTCTGACATAATTAGGCTCTTCACACCTATGACAGCAAGCAAGAAGCTCAGCAGTAGCATCGCTGACTCCTCATGCAGTTTTATTGCTCTGTTGTTCTTTGTGCAGAGCTCTATTTTAGTTTAGCTGGAAGAATTATGTATGTTCTCTGTCTTGGCACTGGTCATTTTTCAGAAAGGCTGATTCTAGAGCTGACAGATGATGTAGAGGTGAGTTCCCTATGTCCATGATCACTATGACAGTTATAAGTAATTCTTTGCTTCAAAAAGATTTAGATGACAAATGAAACGCAGTGCACAGCTCCAGATTAATGCAGCACTGCTTATTACATGTACTGAAATTTTACTAAAATGTTTTGTGCCTTTAGAATTGTACCAGGCAGCGATGCTCTATATAAATTAGCACACCCTTATTACTTAGGTAGCCAAGAAAGGGAAAATGGAAACACCTGTTACAGGTAGCATTGAATGTTGCCTAGTAACTCTCAGCAGGGAACAATAAAAAGTCAGCTAGGTTAACATTATAGAGGTTATAGAAGAATGAAAATCTGAAGGCAGGAAAGCTCTGTGCAGCACAGCTATAATCTTTCCTTTTATGGTGTCCTAAGATGAAAGTGCTTAGGAACTGCACAAAGGTATGTACAAGTTTATACAGACACATGTTTGCCAAACAAATTACTGAAAATATCTTTTTCACAGAAGCCTTTGCACCCATTGTCATCCAATCTCTGAAATGTGTAACAAGATAGCAAGTCAAATGCCTCTGTGGATCCTTACGGTGAGTGGACGAGGCTTAGTTCTGATGCTATTTTTGCATCATGAGGTACCTAGAGTGAAACCCTTTTCCCATGTCTGCTAATGGCACAGGCACAAGGGCATTGTTTGAAGGAGGAATTGAGCTGCTCGCGCATCTGAACCATGTTTCCTTGAATGGTTATAAATATGGTTGAGGTTTGGAGTTTAAAAACCATTTCCAACTAAGGCCACTTAAGATTTCCTCTGCTAACAGTGTTTAAAGCCACGGCAGGATGAAAAAGTGATAATGTTTGTGTAAAAACGCCTAGCTTGTTTATCCCTGCTTCAGGGTATCATTTCCTTACCAGCATAACTGGAGTCGGAGAGCTGAGTTCCGCTCGGTGCCAACACTACCACTGGTGTCAGGGACACAATGGAAGTGGCTTGTGGCTTCCCTATTTAGAGGCTGCCAGGGGCTGGAATGGGCCTGTAGAACAGGTTCCCTGTTCCAGTTTATAGTCACTGGGAGTTTAAGGAATTTGCACCTAGCGTATGGCTCCTTTGTTTTGATGTAGCACAGCCAGCACAAAGAAGCTATTGGGCAACAACAAATTGTGCCTTGGCTGTCTAGTTACAGCTCTTCCCAATCTGAAGGCTTCTTCACTGAAACTATGATAATCTAGATTAAATTCCAAACAACAATTTCATTCCATTTTTGAATTATGTTTACTTCTGAACTGTTCGCTGTAGTGTGAAAAGGTCTTCCTCTTATAGACTCATAGACTTTAGGGTCAGAAGGCACCAATATGATCATCTAGTCTGATCTCCTGCACAAAGCAGGCCACAGAATCCTACCCATCCACTTCTATAACGAACTCCTAACCTATGTCTGAGTTATTGAAGACTTCAAATTGTGGTTTGAAGACCTCAAGCTGCAGAGAATCCACCAGCAAGTGACCCATGCCCCACGCTGCAGAGGAAGGCGAAAAACCTCCAGGGTCTCTGCCAGTCTGCCCCAGAGGAAAATTCCTTCCCGACCCCAAATATGGCGATCAGCTAAACCCTGAGCATGTGGGCAAGACTCACCAGTCAGCACTCAGGAAAGAATTCTCTGCAGTAACTCAGATCCCATCCCATCTAACATCCCATCACAGACCACTGGGCATACTTACCTGCTGATAATCAAAGATCAATTGCCAAAATTAAGCTATCCCATCATACCATTCCTTCCATAAACTTATCAAGCTTAGTCTTAAAGCCAGATATGTCTTTTGTCCCCACTACTCCCCTTGGAAGGCTGCTCCAGAACTTCACTCCTCTAATGGTTAGAAACCTTTGTCTAATTTCAAGTCTAAACTTCCTAGTGTCCAGTTTATACCCATTTGATCTTGTGTCTACATTGGTACTAAGCTCAAATAATTCCTCTCCCTCCCTAATATTAATCCCTCTGATATATTTATAAAGAGCAAGCATATTCCCCCTCAACCTTCTTTTGGTTAGGCTAAACAAGCCAAGCTCTTTGAGTCTCCTTTCATAAAGCAGGTTTTCCATTCCTCAGATCATCCTAGTAGCCCGTCTCTGAACCTGTTCCAGTTTGAATTCATCCTTCTTAAACATGGGAGACCAGAACTGCACACAGTATTCCAGATGAGGTCTCACCAGTGCCTTATATAACTGTACTAACACCTCCTTATCTTTGCTGGAAATACCTCGCCTGATGCATCCTAAAACTGCATTAGGTTTTTTAACGGTTGCTGGAAGATCCTAGGGCCAAGGTAACCATGCTCTGAAAACAGGTTTCTGGAAATGGATCACTTTGACCCTGTAATCTCAAGAAGTGGTGCAATCTAGCTTCAGTGGGAGTAGGTCTGATCTGGAGAAAACAGGGAACACAAGAGTTATCTCACACATTGGTCATACTAGGCAATGTACCAAGTGCGTAAAGATGCTAACCTTGTAATAAGTCTCAGAGTCTAAAGTTACTTTCTGATGGCATCCAGGATATGGCATCCTTTAGCTAAACAAGCTAAGATCTCATTTGGAAGATGGGAGAAATAACAGACAGACTCAATAGTCATTAAATACTTTATTTATATCCCTAAATACTGCTGGGGTGATAGTGGTAAGATTAATGACCCTCACACCTCATTCAATCTAAAATAGGGAACATACCCCTGTGAGGTCTCCACTTGCAATCTCAACCCAATTCAATTCTGGAAGAAGAATAAATTTGTCAGAATTGAATCTCGGTGGGAATTGCAGCAATTCAAATACCCCTTTGATTCTGGTCTGCTAGACTGGGACTGGGAGAAGATGTTAATACTTTGGATTTACATTGCCCCACTGCAGAGCTTTGAATTTCTGGGGTCAGTTGCTCTGTCACAAGTCGCTGCTTTAATAAAATGTCTCTCAGACCTGGAAAAATACTAATTTGCAGATGTGCATTATTTGCTTTTTAATCAGTATTTAATGAGCTCAACATAAAATATTTAATGAGCTCAATGTAAAAAAAGGAAAACATTTTAACACTGAAAACTACAGGCCACAACTACTTGGATTTACTTTTTAAAGTTAAATGTGTAAGTTTATGTTAAGTACAAGGCAATCATTGAGGATTTTATTTCAACACTTACAAGACAGAGGAACACATCAATGTTCAATTTCATAAACATTTTGCATTGTTTCATAGAAACTTAAATATTATAGTGAAAACTAATACATTGTATACATTCGTAAAACCAAATTCAAATGAACACAAATATTAGGCTAGAAATTATAATAAATATATTTTTACCAACATTTTCAATATCACTAAAACAAAACTCCAGTGGCACAAAGGATCTGGTAGTGAATTTATGTTTGGTACTAAAATTTGTAGCTTTCACAATAGTACTTAATAGTCTAAGCTTGGTTTAAAGGTTAACGAAACACTGTTCATACAGAACCTTTGTCCAGAAGGTCTGGGACCACCATCAAACACATGACCAAGATGGGCATCACACTGCAACAGAAAATCAATCATTAGTTAAGTGAACACAGATGTCTTCATAGTAGAATATCAGACAGCACTCCATGTTCTGTAGTGCTATTCCACAACTTAGATAAGAATGACAACTCAGGGGGAAAAGAAACCCTACAAGCTACTCAGACATTTCTTTAAGAAAAGATTTTCTACACTCACAGCATGAGGTTTGGGATCAGCACAAAGCTAACAGCAAGTTTACAAGTTGTAAAGACATCCAAAGGAATGTGAGGTTATGAGTTGTTCTACGAGATCCCAGTCTTTCCAGGTTAGCAGTGATACACAATAAGATGTACTTACTACAGCACCTGGCCCTGCTCCAGGCAAGATATGACCTGGTTCTGCAGGTCTTATGCACACAAAGTTCTTGCTAGCCTCTATGGAATACTTTGTCAATCTTATCTTCACACCTCTGGTACACGATGAGGCATCGGGTCAGACAAAGTATGGACAAAAACCCAAGACATGTTTGTAACTGTTGGTCACATAAAATAATCTCTAGTGAACTGGTGTAATAGATTTTGTTCCTAAATTCCAATCTGAGTGTACTTAAAAAGATGCTCACCTTATCTGCCAGACTGTTCCCACACCCAAAAATGAATTTTTATAGCTGATACTGCTTTGATCTTGTATCAGAGGGGTAGCCGTGTTAGTCTGGATCTGTAAAAGCAGCAAAGAATCCTGTGGCACCTTGTAGACTAACAGATGTTTTGGAGCATGAGCTTTCGTGGGTGAATACCCACTTCGTCAGATGCATGTAGTGGAAATGTCCACTACAATATATACATGCAATATATATACCTGCCCCTGGACATTTCCACTACATGCATCTGACGAAGTGGGTATTCATCCACGAAAGCTCATGCTCCAAAACGTCTGTTAGTCTATAAGGTGCCACCGGATTCTTTGCTGCTTTGATCTTGATTCTCATGTCTGAATCCCAAGAGTTGAGAAATAAAACTTTTCAGTGGTATCCTAACACTCACAGATACATCTGGACAGACCAATTTACTAACTGCATGGATGCAAACAAAACATATCCACAAAGATTTCATATAAATTCACACACAAAGGGTATGTCCACACTACCTGGCAGATCGGCGGGTAGCGATCAGTCTATTGGGGATCAATTTATCATGTCTGATCTAGACATGATAAATCAATCCCCGCTCTGCCGTCGACTCTGGAACTCCACCAGGGTGAGAGGTGAAAGCGGAGTCCATGGGGGAGCCGCAGCCGTCGATCCCGCGCCGTGAGGATGGGAGGTAAGTCGATCTAAGATATGTCGACTTCAGCTACGCTATTCTCGTAGCTGAAGTTGCATATCTTAGATCGATACCTGCCCCCCCAGTGTAAACCAGGCCCAAGTAACATTTTCAAAAGCACCTGGGTCACTTAGAAGTTTGTCCCATTTACTTTCAATGGGCTTAGACACCTAAGTCACTTAGACATTTTGAAAGTTTTACCCATTGGGGGTTGAGGTGGATAATCAGCTAAACACGAGTTCCCAATGTGCTGTTGTGGCAAAGAGAACTAATTTGATCCTGGGATGCACAAACAGGGAAATTTTGAGTAGGAGTAGAGAGCTTATTTTACCTCTGTGTTTGGCATTGGTGCACTCACTGCTAGAATACTTTGTTGCCCACAATTGTGGCATTGGTGCCCACAATTCAAGAAGGAGGTTGATAAATTGGAGAGAGTTCAGAGAAGAGCCACAAGAATGATTAAGGGGTTAGAAAGTGTTCCTTATAGTGAAAGACTCAAAGAGCTCAATCTATATAGTTTAATAAAGACTGTTAAGGGATGACTTGAGTACAGTCTATAAGTAGTTTATGGGGAACGTATCTTTAATAATGGGTTCTTCAATCTAGCACAGAAAGGTATAACAATCCAGTGACTGCTAGCTGAAGCTAGACAATTCAGACTGTAAATAAGATGTACATTTTTGACAGTGAGGGTTACTAACCATTGGAACAATTTACTAAGGGTTATGGTCGATTCTCCACTACTGACAATTTTTTAAATCCAAGACTAGGTGTTTTTCTAAAGATATTCTACATTGGTGAAGTTCTATGGCCTGTGTTATGCAGGAGGTCAGGCTAGATGATCACAGTGATAGATTCCAAGGCCAAAAGGGACCAATCTATAGATATTGTTATATGGCAAACTGTGCAGACAATGATAGAAAGATGAGGAAAGAAGAAAATACCATAAAAAAGTCCTTCTCTACCACCTTAAGATAAATATACCTGTTTGCAAATGACTTCCATGCTGATTGATCCCAATGAGGTATCTGGACACCTCTGGATATTGGTATTGCTTTAATGTGAAACCACATGCATCAAAAGCTTCCTAAAATGAAGGCCATCCGGTGCCAGAATTGTATTTCTTCTCTGAACTACTGAGGACAGCAGATCTTGTTATTAATCAAGAATATAGATGTTAAATAGACATTTTGTTGTTGTTTTCAATAGGGAAAACTGGCTTTTCCTTCTACTCTCTCCTTCACCTTTGTTTTTGTTTGTTTGTGTTTGTTTTCTTTTAAATAGCATTTGGCTCAGTAAGCATCTTTTACAGTGCACCATCACTGTTCCAGAAACTTTTCACCTAATAGATTTCTTGTTCTTTCTACAGTACAGGCTCTGTCTCATCAATGGTGGTCCATCCTTCTACAGTGTTTGAAAATGGCTTTCCAACTAGCTACACTAGGCTTTCCAACTACACACTAGGCACTTTCTGTAGAGGCCCAAAGGCCACAGTTCAAAACCTTATGTGTCCAAATACGTTATTTAAAAAAAAAATCAAAATTGAAAATTACAGTAAATTTTGTAGTCTCATTAGTTTAACCTGCCAGATGAGGTTCATACATCAGAGCAACTGCTGCTTGAGACAGCAAAATTGACAAGGTTAACTAAAAAAAAAGTCTGGCAGATCTATTCTACACAAGTCTATGGAGCTTTCTAGAATACAATGATCTACTGCCCGCAAGAGGTGACAATTGGCATTACAGAGACAACTACTAGTGGTTAAACAGAAACTGGAAAAAATATGCTGAACAAAATAAGAGACTGGGGTGGGGAATCCTTGAGCCAACCTTTGCTCATACGGTACAATTCAAAATTCTGTTGGGAGGAAAAATAAAGCCAAAGATAATGCAAATCAATATAGCTAATCAATACAAAAACTGAAGATGTTACCTCAATCACAGAACAGCTTGGCATGAAAAATATATGGTATTCAAGAATGAAACAATTTCAGTTTATTTGCCTAAAGGGTTCCTTTTTACATCTGTTTTAATTCTCCAAGTAGACATTTAAAAAGAGAGATCACTACACTTAGATGCGATTATTACTAATACAGAACTAGTTCCACATTTATCTTAAAATCTATTATAAATTATGATCAAAGTAATAGTTTTAGACTTAAAATTCAGTACAAAGGAATCTAAAAGTTCCCTCCTTTATAAATAAAGTCAGCTTTATTCATGATAGTAATTCAGAATTGTTCATTTCTACGGATAAGAGATTTGTACATCATTGCAACAAATCAAGACTGATTGCACTACTATGCTAAATATACCGAAGAACAAATCCTGAAGGTCTCCCCCTGGGTTTTTATTTTCTTATTCCAGGGCCAGCTTTCTCAATGCTCCCCAAAAATCAATGCTCACAGTGGCACCTAGTGGTAGACAGAGACACTGCCACTACTGAAGAGTTTCCAGTAGCGGAAGGGAGTCTTGTATCACAAATGCTCTAAAGTGAAACATTTAATTAAGATAATATACATGTTATGATGGGGCATGAAAGACTGACAAAATCTTATTTCTGTGCCTTTCAGAAAGACACAGTAATATCGGATACATTTAATGTTTCTAAAATGGCCAATGTTCACTTTAATTCAAGTAAAAAATAGCAATGTACATCTGGCACATAATTTGTAAATAACTGTAAATATTTTACAAGCAATATAATCTTTGCAAGTAAATGAGAGACTGTAGCAAAGCAATGACGAGACGATCACTCTTCTAAGGGCTACTGCTCCATTTATTACACAAAAGATTATTGAAAATGCTCAGCTACAGGTTTGCAAAAGATGCACAGAGTTTGGCCCCCAACACCCAGGGATCTGCACTGTACTGCAAGGCTTCAACTGAACCAGTTCTCCAGGGACTTCTCCATCTGTCATCTGCTGAGGGAAACACTCCCCTCATCTCATGGGGGTATTTGACAGTACTACAGAGGCTCATGGCAGGAAAGTTAACAGAGCCTGCAGATTCCCCACATGAGCTGGTGAAGGGCGATTATGTGGTCCCCAGTCCTGCCCTACTCCAGCTATGCAAGGCTCTCTGCAGCATCTGGGACAGCTTCGCCCTAACACATATGGGCAGGGGAAGAGCCACATTGTAGCCTGATTTAGGGTGTAGTGATAATATTAATTTGGATAATGTGGGAATTTAATTCATTAATTTAATTTTTATTTGATTTTAATGATAATATTAATTAGTATGAGTCTTGGGCTTGCCAATCTGTTTGATCAGAAGATAAAAGTTCTTGTCCCGAATCAGGCTCCACAGAATTTATAAAGGACCCTCGGGGGTCTGACAGGAAGCTCACACTGAGACAGATATAGCCTTGAAGACTTTTTATTAAAATCAATAATAGTAAGTAAATGGTAAAATAACCAGAGTTACAAAGTTACAATTGCATTACTGCTATTCAAAAGATACATATGAGAATATAATATTATATGCAACAAAGCTTTGGTTAACTCACACCCTTTCTTGATAACCTGGTGGTAAGAGACACAGGACCAGCCTTGCAGTTCAGGTTTCTCAATTCCTGAGTGGGGGATGCAGTGCTTAGAAAATGCTAAGTGCTTTCAAAGCTGAGTAAGATTTACTTGACTAACTTAAACTTAAATCAAAACCTAATAAACAAACTAAGAATAAAACTTAGGGAAACCAAGCTTAGCCTAGTTCCCTTGAAACTTAAAGTTTAAGAAGAACAAGTATAGCCTACTGATAGTAGCAGTCATCATAGATAGATAGAATAGAGAGTGGAGGAAGAGGAAGTAAGTGAGAACAGAGTAAAGAGAGAACGGAGACGGAGTAAAGTGAGAACGGAGTACTGTGTTGAGGTGGATCACCTCTTTTATAGGGCAAATGCCGAAAATCCTTCCTCTTATGCCCAAATTTCATTCCTCACCCACAGAAATGCTAGGGTACACTTACCTATAGGCTAAAATGTGTGTGCGTATTGATGACAGGTATGTATGCACATCAGTCTCTTGTGGTGTACTTGTGAAGTCTGTGGGTACAACACTGAAACCCCCCCATGCCATTCTCCATTGTCTATTAAAATAAAAGGTCATAGACATAGGCGTGGGTACTCATCTATTTAGGTAGCAAGATATAAGTCACCTTTGCTTTCTGAGTAAAAGGTCTTAATATAGATATGCTAACTTTGCCTTAGCTTAACATACAGGATATGACCTGTAGGTCTCTTACATTACAGCCAAGCTTACTTTAATATAAATCTATAAACCTATTACAATAAACAAATACTTAAACTATAAAAAAAGTTATATATATATATATATATGGAAGTAATCACTATAGGCTATATAACATGCAGCTTCCTAAGACATGGCCTGAGCCAATACAGTCATCTGGTTACAACTTCATCTACTTCTGCTGCTGCTTTTTGTCTGTTTTAATAGTTTTATTTCCAGAACATAAGAATAAGTTCTACATATTAATACACTAACTCCCCATCACTAGGGTGACCAGATGTCCCGATTGTATAGGAACAGTCCTAATATTTGGGGCTTTTTCTTATATGGGTACCTATTACCCCTCACTTCCATCTCAATTTTTCACACTTTCTATCTGGTCACTCTACCACCACTGCTTCACACATAGTACATGAAAATTACAAGAGAATATTGATAAATTGTCAAGAAACAACCACATTTCCTTACATTTATCCTTCTGTTCATTTAAATGGGATGATACTTTGTAAGAGCCCTATCTAAAACCCAGTGAAGTCAATGGAAATTTTTCCACTACAACCCCCAACCGGTTTTGGATCTGTCCCTAAATTTGCTAGTTCATTCAGTCTTCTACACCAGTTTTACAATGCTTAAGCCTCACTGGAGAGGTTTTCCATTTTCAAAGGATCAATCTTCTGAGCTATTAAACCAGCTTTCAAACAGAAATTGTCCCTGTGTGGTTTACCAGTAAGTATATCACCTAGATCTCCTAACAGACACATTTTAGTAGCCACAAAAATACCACTGTTCAAGATCATATTTGTCCTTTGAAGTACCTAATCGCAGAATTTATGGATAACTGGACTTTCCCAAAACATATGCATTAGATTAGCCTTCCCCATACTATACCTCCAACACATGTCATTTGCTTTGATTTCTACTTTAGCCATCCTTGATAGAGTCCTGATAAGTCTAAAAATGCTTTTTGTAGTAGAAGCCTCAGCTGTATGGTTATTTAAGGTTTGAGGTTTCATTAAAACTCCATAATTTGCTATCTATGAAGGTTGAGATCTTTGTTTCATGTCTTTTGAACCTTTTCCACTGAGCATATGGTAGCAGAGAGTAATAAGTATATATATATAGAGAGAGAGAGAGAGAGAGAGAGAGAGAGAGAGAGAACTTTTTGTTTATCCTTGGCTAAAAGTCTGGTGCATTTTAAAAAACAAAGTTTTTTTATTGTGACATTCTTTGTGTGTGTGTACAGCTCAGCTGAACAATGATGAATTATTCTCTTTTCAAATACTAGTTTTTCTATTAGTATTGTGTAGATCCTTCTTAAAAAAATTGATTCATGGAATTTTTTTCTCAGTCCATTTTAACATATGAATTTCCCTATTTCCAATCTTGAAAAATAGCTTGTTCCAGAATGTGATTTTTTTTCCCGTTGTAGAAATGGATCAAAGCCTAATTTATTTGACAGCTATAGCCAAGCTTTTCTAGAGCAGTGCTTTACAAGGTCTGTGTGGTTTTTTTTTATTGCAATAAGACTAGAAGTTTAGCACAAATGAAAGTAACTGACACAATTCTCTTCAATGCTGACCCATCTTCATGCTTGCCTGTCTTTATTTAACATTCAGTATAAAGGATGCTTTAATGCAAAGGAACAGCAATTATTTTTGCAATTTGGGAATTTAAAATCTCCCTGATCTTCTAGCAAGTATCACTTTTCTAGCCTATTGAAGGCTTTTTACCTTGTCTCCACAAAGTTTTGCAACATCTTACTAGCTTCTGAACATTGATTTTTAAAAATGTTTATGGGCAATGATCTAAAAAGATACAAAAGTTTAAGCTCATGCTGAAATAAATTTGTTAGTCTCTAAGGTGCCATAAGTACTCCTGTTCTTTTTGCGGATACAGACTAACACGGCTGCCACTCTGAAAAGCTTAAGCAGTGTTCACTGGTATTAAATATATTTCCATACTCACCCAAATGTGAATTTAGTCAGTTCCCAATTAACAAGATCTAGTTTTATCACTGTTTATTGCTGGGTCCAGCTTCATTTTCACTATAGCCTTTAAGTTGTTTTTATTTTATTGCCCTAGTATGCAGTTCCTCAGGTTCCCACTGAAGTTCTAGTCTGAAATGTATATTTTAAAGCATTTATAGATACTGGTATGATTTCAGCCTTATCCAAATTTAACTCTTAGTTGGAAATATACAAGGCAATTAGCTAGGTCCCAAATACGAGGAACCATCTTTTATGGCTCAGTTACAGAGAGTAGACCCATCTGCATATAACATCCTAGGCACCATATTGACAAACTTAGATGTTGATGATCTTGTAACGTGTGTAGTGCTGATAAGGAGGGTATGGAGAGGAAAAGCACAGGCACTCAGGGCCAGATTTTCAAAAGTATTTGAAAATTCTACATAGTGGGAGTAGGTTAGGCCATTAACTGCCATTTACTTAGTGGAGTTCAACACCTAATCTTCTTATGTGCCTTTGAATATCCCACTAGATGCCTATCTGCTTCTTAAAGGCACCTAATGAACTTAGAAAATCTTCCCCTCACAGGTCAGTAATGTCAAGGGCATGCAGAGAATAGCAGACAGGTTCCCATGTCTCATTTCCTAGGCACAGGTGTCCCTGCAGATCTGCTGGGGGTGGGGAGGAGGGAGGCTGGGGGGCAGATATTACAGTGCTCAGACACAGTGAGTTGGAAGCAACCATCCTCACTATATAAAAGTAGGTATACAGCAGCAATTTTAATAGAAAAACAAGATTGCTGCTCTGTGGCAGAGTAAAGCTGATGCAATCCCTCCAGAAGAACAAGGTCTGGAGAAGGACTTCTCAGCTGGCCAGTAAGTACTTCTCAGGGCTAAGCAATCTATGACCACTTTTCCTTATTTCCCTTCTGTTTCTTTCAGGATCAAGCCCTTAATGCCCGTGGTAGTTCTGCAGCTGTCAAGCTCTTTGTCTAACCTGAAAGTAGGAGAGATGGTGGAAATCCTTGGTGAGTGCCTCTATGGACAATAAACATCTGAGATAAGGGGGAACCATCATGCTCTATCAAACCAGTGGCCTATTTGGTGCAGTGTGTTCTGTCTCCAAGAGTAGCCAGCAACTGCTGCCTCAGAATATGGCGCAAAACCCTGCAGTGGGCAGTTATGAAATGAGCTGCCCACAAGGAGAGTTTCTTCTTTACTTCCATTAGTTGAGGTTAGCTTATGCCATGAAACATGAGGGTTTATAGTCCTTCCCAAACTCTTGGGAGTGTTTTAATCCTTACTGTTATAACTCTGGATATTTTTGTCATCCATATAAATGTCCAATTCCTTTTTGAACTCTGATAAGGTCTTGGCCTCAATATCATCTAGGGCAATGAATTCCCCAGGCTAAGGGTGAAAAATAATACTTCCTTTTCTCATCTTTAAATCTTCCACCTTTCAATTTCACTGATTGTCCCTTTCTTTTTCTATTATGGGACAAGGTGAATATGCCTGGTCTACCTTCTCTCTACCACACATTATGGAGCATTCTTTTATCATGCTTCCTCTTGTCTCCTTTCAAAGGTAAGCAGATCCAATCTTTTCACTCTCTCTTCAGATGAACATTTTTTTCATGCCTCTAATCATTCATGTTGTCCATCCCTGAACCTCTTCTACATAGACACAGAAGCAACTATGCCTGAGTATAATGGCCCTGCTTAGCTCCAAAGTCAGTGGTAGTGTTGCTTAGCGGATACAGCACTGGATGGGGATTCAGAAGACCTGGTTTCTATTCCTGGCTCTTCTATTTTCCTCCTGAGTGACCCTGGGCAAGTCACTGCCTTGCTCTGTGCCTCAGTTTCCCCATCTGGGATATGATGATAAAGATACTAACCTCCTTTATGAAATGCTGTGAGATCTACTGATTAAAAGTGCTATGTAAGAGTTTGACTTTAATAATAATTAATACCAGCCTTTTTTCCCAGCTGTAATGCACATTCTCAGTTCACTTTACTGAGTGCATTTTCAGCATCTAGAATCAGAATTACAATTTGATTTTGTCTGTAAACCTGTGAAGACATGTCAAAGTTAGAATAGTTGTCATTAGCAACACCAGCTTGGCTCACTCTGGGAGAATATATTTTATTTGTTTATCCATAACTCTGACAATAATCTTACAAATAAAATTAAGGAACAAGGATCATCCAGTCACTTTTTAGGGGGATTTAGTGTGAAAGAAATGTAAACATCCATGAGTGTTTGTGGTAGGATGTAATCGTCAATGACTGCATTGAAGGCCTTAATTAATCTTTTCTAAAGTTAAAAACTCTTCCACCATAAAATTCCATGCATCAAGTCCCAGTCTTCTTCCATTACTCAGAGAAGCGACTGATCCTTATTTATTTTTCTTTCATTGTACAGTAACTCCTCACTTAATGTTGTAGTTATGTTCCTGAAAAAATGTGACTTTAAGCGAAACGATGTTAAGTGAATCCAATTTCCCAGGGTCGCCCAGAGGTTTCAGGGGGCCTGGGGTCTTCAGCAGCGGGGCCCCCCTCCACTGAATTGCCACCAAAGACCCGGCACTTCGGCAGCAGGTCCCAGAGTGGAAGGACACCCCGCCGTGGGTCTTCGGGGCACTTCGGCAGCAGGTCCTGGAGTGGAAGGACCCCCTGCCGCTGAATTGCCGCCAAAGACCCGGAGCGGAAGAAGCTCTGGGGGCCCCGGGCCCCGTGAGAGTTTTCCGGGGCCCCTGGAGCGAGTGAAGGACCTTGCTCCAGGGGCCCCAAAAAAACTCTCATGAGGGACCCTGTGGGGTCTGGGGCAAATTTCCCCACTTGCCCGCCCCCTGGGCGGCCCTGCAATTTCCCCATAAGCATTAATGTAAATGAGGGGGTTAGGTTCCAGGGAAATTTTTTTTGGCCAGACAAAGGCTTATACACACACGCAGTATAAGTTTTAAACAAGCAATTTAATACTGGTACCCAATGATGATGATTATGAAGCTTGGTTGAGGTGTAGGAGTCAGAGGGTGGGATATTTCCCAGGGAATATCTTACTGCTAAATGAACTAGCAATTGACTGAGCCCTCAAGGGTTAATTCTCACAACACTCTACAAGGCAGCAGGAAAGGAGGGAGGGCAGACAGAGACACACACCCTGTGTGTGAGAATAAAAATGAGCATCTCCCCTTTAAGTGGCTGACTGCACGCTTAAGTCCACTGCCTTGTTAATTAAATCAGCTTGCTGAGACCTGAGACCCAGAGCTACTGCCTAGACGCTCCCTCCGTTGGTCGTGTGCCCCCCCTACTCTATGGAAGATGGGGTAAGTGGGGTGCAGGACCAGAGGGGAGGGGCAGACACCTTAACATTAGCCTCCCTCTCCCCCCCTCCCTCCGTACAGTAAGCAGGAGTCTCTGGGAGCAGATCCAAGGCAGAGGGCAGGAGCAGCACATGGCAGTAGGGAGAGGGACAGCTGCGGCAGAGGGAACTTAGGGGAATGGGGAGCTGATAGGGGAGCTGCTGGTCCACCCTGGTTCCAACCACCCACCAGCTAGCTGCAAAGGGCTGCTCTCTTCCTGCAAGCAGTGGACAAAACAGGTGGCTGCCAAACGACGTTAGAAGGGAGCATTTCACAACTGTAAATGAGCATGTTCCCTAATTGATCAACAACTTAACATCGAAACAATGTTAACTGGGACGACTTTAAGTGAGGAGTTCCTGTAGTCTTATCCCAATAATTTCTCACTCCTCTTTTAAATCCCTCCTTAAAACACGCTTCTGCAAGGCCTTTCAAAATGACCAGTTTTCAGAGCTGGATGAAGACAGACACTATAGGACATGCCTAGGTCCCAGCTTCTGGAGTCATGTGATGATATCAGAGTCTCCATTTTTTGTTTGTTTTTTTTTAAAGTAAGTGTCTAGCCCTCCTGGTTGAAAACTTGACACAAGTGTAACTGATAAAGTCATGTCTGCCTGAGTCTTCAGACAGCTTGAAAAATAGCTCAGAGGTGGGATCTGCCCCATTAATCTCAATGGGGTATTAGTGCCAAGACCTGCTGCTTTGGGCTCCACTCATATCAACCAATAGAGGCCTTTGTGCAGCAGGGGAAGAGTGCAGAAGCCCTGGCCCAGTCTTTCTAGCAGATGCACCCTGGGATATGTACAGGGGTGGGTGGGAGGTGCCTGCTCTCTCCAGAGTAACTTTACTGCGTCCTTAGGAAGAGGATGGACCCTGCTTCTGCCCCTAGGGGGGAAGAAATGGGCCCCATGCTGCTGCAGCTGCCTCTATGAAGTGAGGAGGTCCTTCTGTCTCCACCATTCCAAGTGATGGGGAAGGGCCACACAGCATCACGATATGCCTAGAGGCTGGGCCCAGATTGCTTTTGCTCAACCCTTCCTGTGCTACAACCTCTTACATCACCTCCAACTCTTCCCAGTGGGCCAGGTGCTGTGTGTGTCCAATTTGTTTTGAATTACACCACAAGCATCTTAGAAGGTTGTCATGTTTTCTTACTTCCTTGTAACATACCAGACCCACTGTTAACACCTATTATTTATTTGTTTGCTATTAAGCATCTTGATGTGCTTAAGAATAGGGCCCAATACATTCCCGTGTCCCGGCCAGCAACTTGGAAGTCTCATGCATAATTTTTAGTATGCTGGCATCAAAGGATTTTTCGATAGTCTGGGCTATGATTCCCCCCGCCTCCCCCCTTAAGAATATATTGCACTGCCTGTCATACTATGAAGCTCTGAGGACAGCCAGATACACTGGAATTTTGAGGTGCTTACCTGATCAATGGGGCATTAGAGCATACACAATGGCACATTCCTGGATCTCTGTTATTCAGATAGATTCCAGAAAATGGCTAAAAAACAACATAATATTAATATACTACTTTCAAGGTTCAACATCTGGAGCAAGCATGTAGGGAGGGTCAGATTTGAAACAGGGGAGAAACAAAGAAGGCTTCACAGGGGGCCTTTGAGGAACAAACAATACACACAAAATTGAGGGGAATATGCCTTTGGATTAACAGTGAAGATTGCCCCTGCCTTCAAAAGCTTCCAGAATACGGTCTAACATTAAATGTGTAATCACCCAGGTAGTGGGGCTAGAGTCATGACCTTCTAAGCTCATGAAGTGTGCAGCACCTCACAGATCAAGTCACTTATATAGAGTTCAACAACTTCAAAGTACTCTATAACTAACTAATCCTCATAGCCCCTCTGGGAGGTAGAGAATTGTTATCCTTATTTTACAACTAAGGAAACAGACACAGGTTACATGATTTGGTCCAAGGGCACATGGCAAGTTAGTGACATAGAACTAAACCATATGGCCTTTTAATTAGAGAATGAAATATAGCAGGGTGACAAGGTATGAACATGGTCTGGCATGTAAAGGGTTACTGGGTTCCAGCTTATTACACGGCTGTTGTGGGTGGGGTTATAAAGGGAAAGAGGAAGCTGGTTCAAAGAAGGCTAGCACAGGGGAAAGGTGTATTCTGGTTGGAGCTAGAAAGGCCCCAGTGATTATTACTTGGTAATTTGAATTGATTCGTTTTGAGCTTTGTTTTTGGAGCTCAAACAATCCCTAAAGAAAGGGCTGAGTCTGCGCACCAGCTTACAAGCACACCAGAACTGCCACACTGGATCAGACCAGATGCCCATCTAGGCCAGCACTAGAGGCTTCAGAGGAAAGAAATCCTGCAGTAGATGGGGGTAAGGAGCCCCCCAGAGAAAGTTTCTTCCCAACCCCCAATAGCTGAAGGATGGATTAAGCCCAGAAACATGAACAAAATGAGACATATTTCTAGTACTGTCTCCTTGACAGGCATCAGACCTTGTGCTTACCAGTTCAGTTCCTTTTTCTCTTGTGATATAAAACTGTTCCGGAGTAAATTTCTTTTGCCAATCAGTGATGACAGCTGTGTCATCTCTAGTCAGAAATCCCACATCTTTAACTGGAAAAATAAAAGTCATATTTTAAAATATGCACTTTTCTCATTTTGAAACAATCGGTTGGCCACTTTCCACTTCAACATCAGGCTGAAAATTCACTTTGCCCACAAACAACTGAATACTCTGGGTTTATGTGGGTAATATATAGGTGAGGAAGGTGGGGCTGGGAGTTGAACATTGCCTCACCCAACAGACGAGCAGGGCATGCTGTTGCAGTGCACAGCTCCACGCCTGCTCTCCATGCTATGGGCTGGAACTGTGACTGCAGGCCCTGCACACCACTTATGTTAGATACTGGAGCTGTGTAACACAGATCCTGTCCTGCAGCTCCCCCAGCTTGGCCCTCCATTCAGGCTGAGGTCAGCACATAGGCCACTTAGTCACTGCCCTGCTGGTGCACCTTCTTCACCCCTGTACATTCATGCAGGGTTTGGCATAATTTGACCCTTAGAAATCAGAGCCAGAGCTAACAGATGTTATCCTCATTTACAGACCATCAAAGACTAGAGTAGTGGTTTTCAATCCGCAGGCCACTTGTAGCCCAATCAGCATACAACTGTGGCCCATGTGACATCCTCAGGGCCATTCAGGTAGTGTATATATTGCGTGGATGCGGCCCACATAACACAGAGAGCTACATATGCGGCCCACAATAGTAAATAGGTTGAGAACCACTGGCCTAGAGGAACTCACTGATACATTGTCAGCAGTGGTGGTGAAATATCTCACACTTGTCATATTGAGAGACTTCAGCATTCATGTCAATAAGGCATCAGATGAAAAAGCTCTAAAGCTTCTCTCATTTGCCTCCCTAGAACTTTCATAGGTCATTTCTGATCCAGCCACACAGCTGGTCACATCTTAGACCTGGGTCTTTGGATTAGATGTTGATATCACAACCCAGATCATCACCTCATTAAGTTAGTGGTCAGAACTCCTCCAGATTCCAGGAAACAAGACCCACCCAGGATCCCAATTCCACCACAAAGACATAGACGCCATCAAATTCCAAAGCCTATTAAACTGGCCCCAAAGGACTCCAGTGTTCCATCCACAGGATAAGGAGTCAAGGATCTCATGAATCTTTACCATTGTATGCAAGCCTTGACCATCAACACATTGGCCCCCAAATAACCCCTTCCTGTCACCCACACAAGTCTCTAGTTTTCTGACATCTTATGCCTGATGAAGAGAGCCAACATACTGCCTCTCTGCAGTTCAGTACATAGACACCTCAACTGGAACTGGGTACCAGAAACCCTAAGAGAGTCTTGACCCAAGATATATGAATCCAATCCATGTCCTTCATGTTAGTGAAAGCAGTCATGAGCAGCTGGTGCCATCACTGCAGGAAACAGCAACACTGTGTTCAGGGAAGGAATCTTCCCTTCCTCCTTCAAATATGCAATAGTCTGACTAACACTGATGAAACCTACCCTGTATACACCGGTTCTAGTTAATCACCACTCCATGTGAAACCTTTGGTTCCTGAGCAAGCTGACAGAGAAGCTAGCCAAAGGCCAACTAAAAGTTCATCTTACTAATGCTAATATTCTATACCTGAAGCAATCTGGATTCAGGCCAGACACTGATTCTCCAGACCTCTCTGCAGCATTTGACACCATTGACCACAAGAGACTTACGTCTCACTTGAGAGAGGTGGTAGAGGTCCAGGGTTATGCACTAAAAAGGGTTGAGTTACCTTCTGGAGGGACACACCCAACAACTAATAATGGGAAACTGCACTTCTGCCACTAGACCTGTCGCTTGTGGAATGATACAAGGATCAATTTTATCCCCACTCCTGTTCAACATCTACATACAGCCAATGCAGAGGACATGAATTTAAGTGCCAGCAATATCCAGGTGAAACACAGCTAACTCTATCCTTTGCTACACACGGCCATATCACCACCACCAAGATGGCCCACTACTTGGCTGAAATCAGCTAATGGATGAAGAATAGCTAGTGGAAACTGAACCCTAGCAAGGCAGAGGTGACACTGGTGAATGAATAAAAGCATTTTGAGGAATTTGCACTCATGGTGCAGGACACACATAGTGCTTAAGGTGCACACCCACATTAGGTCAATTCAGTCCATAGCTGAGGGTTGCTTCTGGATTCCTTGCTGACACTATGCTCTCACCTAGTGGCATCTATGAGCTATGCTTTGTACCATCTCTGATTGGCTAGAAGACTGTCCCATCCTGATAGATGATGGCCTCAGTTATACACACCTTTTCACCTCATCTTGACTACAGCAATGCAATATACCTGGGCACAAAGCCATCAGCCCTTCAGAAACTCCAAATATTACAGAACGCTGCAGTGCATCTCCTTATCAATACAGGCTACCATGAGCACAACATCCCTGTCCTCCACTCTCTGTAATGGCTTCCCAGAGAATAGAGTTAAGTTCATGGTCTCAGTCCTTATCTTCAAGGCCCTCAATGGCCTGCACCCACGATATCTAAAAGATCACCTAAAGCTCTGGGGTGAGGACCATGATCAGCAACTGAGCTCCACTGCCACAATGAAACACTGTAATAAGAGTAAAGCTCATCTGTGAGGGAGACAGAGCTTTCCTGAGGTCCAGTCTGCAACTGTGGAACAAACTCCTCCAAGAACTCACAAACCTCATTACTTTCCACTCCAAGTACATGACACACATCTCCAACCTGCCTTCTCTAACAGTGAGTGCACAAAGAACTCCAACACTGTCAAAACAAAACACCATACTACAGACACAGAACTCCTCCCTGGGGAAAGGCTGAGAGAGAGCGAGAGAGAGAATGAACCACACATGACAGATGTTAGGGCTGGTCTACATAAAAGCTGTAAATTGGCCTAAGTTATGCTACTTCAGTTATACAACTGAAGTCGACATAACGTAGGTCGACTTACAGCGGTGTCTACACTGGGCTGTGTCAACAGGAGATGTTATCATGCCAACTTATCTTACGCTTCTCGGGGAGAGGGAGTACAGAAGTCCACTGAGGAGCACTCTCCCATCAACTTAGCAGATCTTCACCAAACCCACTAAACTGACACTGCTGCATCGATAGCAGGCAGTGCCAATTTAGCTGTATAGACACATCCTTCGTCACCTCACTTAATGCATTACTGGAAGGTGCTCAGCTACTGCCATGATTAGGGCCCTACCAAATGCACAGCCATGAAAAACGTGTCACGGACCGTGAAATCTGGTCTTTTGTGTGCTGTTATACTATACTACAAAAGTACCCTAAACTCTAGGATAAAAGTATATAAAAATACACAGTATTTCTCAACCTGGGCGTCCCAACCCAAAAGGGGGTCACAAAGCTATTGTGCAGGGGGGATTCACAGTATTGCCACTCTTACTTCCATGCTGCTGCTGGTGGCTGTGCTGCTTTCAGAGCTGAGTGCCTAGCCAGCAGCTGCTGCTCTCCAGCCGCCCAGCAATGAAGGCCGCGCAGAAGTAAGAATGGTAATATGATGACCCACTTCCAATAGCCTTGTGACCCCCTTTCGGGTTGGGACCCCTGGTTTGAGAAACACCAAGTCTTAAAGGGCTTTACATGTTTATATTTTGCCTTTTTAAAATACATATTCATGTTTTGTTACACCACCATTAAATTTGAGATTTAAATATCTGAAACCATGAAATTCAAGATTTTAAAAATGCTATGACTGTGAAATTTACAAAAATGGACCGTGAATTAGGTAGGGCCCTAGCCATGATGAAGGCAGTAGAAGAATCGAAGTAGAACACAACAGGAAATCTTTGGAAATTAGCCATTAGTACAGAAAAGTGCAAAGACTCCCAAACTTGCTTGCAGTAGTGCCACATCACCAGACTAAAACCTCAGTTGTACCAGTTCATGTCCACCACTTAGTGTGTTCTGGCCTGCAGCAGGGATTGGGCTGCTCCAAATCATACACTGTGTGACTGGGTTTGGATTGGCTGCCCAAACTTATCCATAGGTTAGAACACACACTAATGACTGGGAGAGGGATAGCAGAAATCAGAGCATGGGTTCATCATTGATCTATGGAGGGAGAGCCCAGAGTACCAAGCCCCAAAAGCCTGAAGTACCAATACTCCTATACATGCTGGTGGTAGGGAGTAATGGGTTATTGGCACAGCTGCTCACAATTGAAGTTGTTATATTTATAGATTGCAAATGTTTGAGAATTTGGTACCAGGTGTATAATCTGTGAAGTTTTATTTTAAACAACTAAGTAGGATCTGAAAAATTCACAAACTAGTGGAACAGCAATCTCAGATACGTCACCCTTCCCCGCCTCACTTTCTAGTGGGTGGGATAGATAGACTGTAAACTCCTCGGGGCAGGGACTGTCTCCTAGTCTGTATTTGTACAATGCCTAGCAATGAGGCCCATGGTAATAAATGATATTATGAGAACACCCCTCCCCAAACAATTCATTGTTAGGTGTTGAACAGTGACCTCAGAACATCCCTGATAACTATTTATCTCCAACTAATTCAGCAATAAAGCAAGCTAAGGTGAAGAGAAGTGTACACAAGGAAAGAAAAAGCATGAGAAAAACAGACCATTGCCATATTCAGAATTGCATGCACCACTGGTTTAATTGATTGCCTATTACTGGTTAACTTTTTCCAAGTGATTCATGATCTAGCAAGCAATTCACCCATCAAAAAAGCCTTTGAACCTGCTCCCAGTCATTAAAAAGACTTGAGATAGGAGGCTCTGGGGAATGGGATACAATGCAGATGAGTGTTCATCACAAACACTATTTTGCATGGCATCCCTGCCCTGTTGGCACTCAGTGAGGTAAATGATCTCCTGCATGCCAGGATCACTATAGGCCACGACTTGAGTGCCCAGAACCTAAGGGACACATGGGCAGGCAGCAGGAGGGGAACAGTGGGAAAGGTGTCTGATTCCTTCAGCTGGAACATGGATTCTCCCCGCTGCTCCCAGACAGCGCCTGCCCAGGGTGTGTGGGCGCTGAGCACCGGCGGGGCCCATGCGGTTGGCTCCAGCCTACGTTCCACCTCAGGGGCTTCAGCGCTTCAGGTGGTTCCCTGGAGCCCCGCTCGGGTGGGCACAAGACTCAGCAGAAGTTTCCAGCGGGAAAACTCATTTCCCTCAGCCGGGCCCCTGTACCCGCTCCCAGGCCAGGGGACGCTGAGCAGCCCCTAGCGCGCAGAGCGAGCCGCCCAGGCAGGAAGGCCGCGCTCAGCCAGCAGCCCCGGCCGTGGCAGGCGGAACGTGGCACCACCATGGGCCAACCCCGCACTCAGGGCGGGCGTCGGAGGATGCAGCGTCCTGGGCTGAGGCCGAAGCAAGCGCCTTGTCCCGGGCACCCCTGAGGGGGGGTTAACCCGGGTGCCCTGCTGCGCAGAAGCCTGTGCCCGGGTGGGGGAAGTGGGCAGGGCAGGGCAGGGGCACAAAGCTCATCAGGGGGAAGCGTGCCTGGCCCTGGGAGCAGACTCCAGCCTGAGCCCCGCCAGGCACCCGGGCCCTCCCCCCAGCCCAGCAGCAGCCACCTGGGTGGGTGTGAGCAGCCCTGGCCTGGTGGCCACCCCCGGCCCCGCCCAGCACCGGTCGGGGGAGCCGCACTTTTAACCAGCAGCCCGGGGAGCCCTCAGAGCGACCGGGCCATCGTGCAAAGGGGCCGAGCAAGCGTAGACAAATGGTTCAGGAGTCGGTGAGCAGACATGCAGCCTGGGCTGACCTCGGAGCGCCCTGCAGCCGCGCAAAGGGTGGTGCCCGCCCCAGGGCAACTCTGCGGAGCCTCCAGCAAGAAGTGCTCTGGATCTGCTGTTTCTACTGCACCAAACACCTGCAACTGGCCCAGAGCCTGGGACCCGGGGAGCGTCCTAGAACCTAGCCTCTGTAGGAAGCGTCTACACTGTAAAATTAAAGCCGTCCGGGGAGTCAGCTGATAAGGGCCAGCTGGGGGTGTTTTAGTGCTGTGGTAGCCTGCACCCTAATCCCAGGATCTTACTCAGGTTTGAGCCCAAACCCTCTTTCTAGCCACACGCAAATCAGTCCGACTCAGGCTAGTAAGCAGTTAGGATCTGGGTATTAGGGCCCTGCTTGGGGTGTGAGTCAGAGCCTGAGTCCTACTTTGACTTGGGTCTAAGATTTGTCATCTTGCGGTTTGAACACAGCTCAGGCTGTAGGCCCAAGTGAGGAAGTCTGCGCAGTGCAGCATGGCCACCTTAGCACAGCTGAGATCCAGGGTGCAGAGTGATGAGGCACAGAGCCTGAACACGCAGGTGCTATTGCCACCCAGAGACCTTGGCTTGAGGGTCCCTCTTTAGAATAATATGTGCAGGCCATAGTCTGCCCCTTTTTCTCCAGGCAGCTTCAGTGAAATTGCTGGGGCCACCTGTGCGGGAATGGAAGGCATAATTCAGCCCAAGGGCCGTTCTTCTGATTAATAGTCTGTGTTATGTTGAGCCTGCTTTGGGTATTGGCCTCACCCAGCCCCACTAATCCAGAGCTCAGTGGCAGTGTCTACGGCCTCCCAGTGACGTAGATAAACTGACCTAACCCTCAGTGTAGCCAGCGCTGGGTAGATGGGAGAATTCTTCTGTCAACCTAGCTACCGCCTCGCAGGAAGGTGGATTACCTTACGCAACCCCACAAATCAGCATAGATAGTCTCTATGTTGAAGCACTACAGCGGCACAGCTGAAGCAATGTTTCACAATCCCTGACTGCCTTCCACTAGTACATTAACACATCTGTCACATGTAGGTCTCTCTTCTGCTCCCCCAGGGAGAAGCATGTATAATGGAGTGTCCTGTTTGATAGGGTTTGGATTTTTTTTTATGTGACAGAAGGCAAGGTCAAAGACATGCACTTTTCACTTGGAGTGGAAGATGGTGAGGGTTTGTGATGGTCCTTCATTCCTGGGAGAGTTCATTCCACATTCTCGGACTGGATCACAAAAAAGTTCTGTCTCCTGCACAGACAAGTTTACCTTTATTGTAGAGAGTTCCATTGTGCCAAAGGAGCAAAGTCATTGACCAGTCTTCATCCTGGAGCTTTAGGCAGTCTCCAGATAGCCTGGGCTCAGGTCATGGGGTGCCTTGAAGATAAAGACCATGACCTTTAACTTGATTTGAAATGCTGTGGGAAGCCAGTGTAGCGAACAGAGGACAGGTTTGATATGCTTGTGGTAGCTTGTGTTGCTGAGGAGAGACATTACAGCGTTCTCTACCAATTGGAGTTTCCTAAGTGCTAAAGGTTGCATGTCCAGTTATATCTTTAATGTGTTATACAAAACAAAGGAAGATACATTGTTTAGAAACAATTATTTTTTAATAAGCTGATTTTCAGAATTATCTCAGAGGAGTTTTTTAAAACTCCATCAAAATCAGTCTTCTCTACTGCATGCCAGAACTCCAGAATGTCCTTCCAATTTACTACTCACAGAACATCTGGGGCACCCTTCCAGGTGAGGCTATTGTCTTTTGTCCTTTAGAACTAAAATAGTCCAGCTAATGTTAAAAAATCCTACAGTATTGAAAAGAAGAACCTCACAAATGGGAGGGTGATTAGTCTTTCTTTTTAGAGTGTTTGCCTGACAGAGAATGAAAGAATGTGCGTGTACTGGGAACAGTGCTGGCGATACAAGTTCTGATTTTGCATTGAATTCTGTCAGTGGACCTCTGAGTCTAAGCAGAGCCTCAGTCAGATATCACATGGACACATAGAGCTTACCGTAGGATCATGGCCAAAGACTGATGTTATTGCTGTATTATGACAGTTTCCAGATTGCATGGTTCAAACATCTGATATACTATGACCTATAAGCCATCCTTCTCTCATTTCCTTTGCTTGCTGTCTTCTTTCTCTGTTCTTTGGCTCACTCTGAGTTTTCTTACAACATGCAGCATGCGCAAATGTAAAATATTGATGACATGATAAACTTGGCACGTATCTTTGTATTTCCTTTTATTTCATTGTGATTGTTGGTGTGTTTTTTCCTTTGTACAATAAATAACTATTGAAGAATTTAAGAAAAGATGGTTGCTGTGTTTGTATGATCTACAGACGTGTTGTCCAAGTGGACATAAAGCTAAATGTTTAGTGCTTTCTCTTCTGGCCCTGCAAATGAAATTAACTAACAATCCTCATCCCCAGAGCTGTATATGCCCCTGCTGACGTCATCTGGCATGTGCTAAGCCAAACAGAACCAAATTGTCTTCTGTTTCATTAGAAAAAGAGGTTGTGTGGCTCAGAGGAATCAATGTTTGTCAAATGGAAATAGACAAAAATCAGTAACGAATGAAATCATATTTTCAAGCTTCTAAGACAATATTCCAAAGAGATGCCACAAAAAGTGGCATTAAAAGTGGCAGGAGATTATATATCCCACGATATGGTGCTTCTTGCAATTCAAGTTTACAGTGATTTACATGATGGGTCAAAAAATTATTAACTGTTCTACAAAATTCATGTTGTTGTTGTTTATGGAAAGCTTCCCCACACTGCTCTGCCAAATGCTGCTTCATTCTTGGCCTGCAATACCTCATCTCCTGCTGTTGCAGTTCTGGGCTATTTCTAAGTAGCAACTGTCAGTCTTTCCATGGTTTTGTGAAGAAAACATCCAGTAAAGATCACTTTGAGGCTAGGCTCATTGTAACTAGCCACCTGAGCTGCATTTGAAACAAGTTACGAAAGAGGTGAAAGGCCAGTGTACTAACAAATGGTGCCTCCGAGGGCTGCTCTCCTCTGGAAGAGAAGGGGCTGTGGATGCTTTTTACTATTGCACCCCTCTCTTGCAGAACAGGCTGCTGTAGACCCTCTGGTGAATCTGTCCTGACTTAGGCCTTGGGAAAATCATTTAACTTCTTTGTGTTTCAGTTTCCCTATCTGTAAAATGGGGATAATGATCCTTATGCTTTTGTGTAAAGTGCTTTAATAGACACAGATATAATTATATGAGTACTAGTTGTTATTATTGCCACAGAAAAATTGTCCATAAAACCACATGTACTTGGGCTGAAAGTAATTCTGGGACACCCACTTAGTATGTAATTTGGCCACCTATACAATGTATAAGCTATTTATTTTCCTCAATATGCTATTTTCCTTTAAGAAACAAACTCATGTTCCCTGATTGCAAAGTGAGTTTTAATAAACATACAGTTACATCAAACACACCTGGCTAAGCAGGATTTTTAATAGCCTCTGATTTTTACAGTGGTCACTAATCTCCTGGGTACGATCAGACGCCTAATGTCAGTTCTGTCATATGCGTTTCATCCACTCTAGCTATACAGTCCAATGGACACAAATTGAGAGTATGTATATATGTCCGCTACAAGTAGTGTGCACTTGTAACCAGTATTTTCTTTGGTTGTCAATTGCCTTAAAATCTAAATTAGTCATGGGAAGGTAATGGACACCCTATGAGACGGATTCTTGATGCCGTGTCTTGTTCCCAGCCATCCCGTGCTTCCTAGGGTGTGGATAAATGTGATAGAGCACAGCGTATACATAATCCTTTCTCTACTCCATCATCCATACAGGCTGTGATTCAAAATCTGCGTCTGTTTAAACTGGTGTAATAGATTGATGCTGTAAATTTACTCTGCTGTAATTAGACCAGAGCGAGATCTTGTGCTTTGACATTGCATTGTGCTTCAGTACAAGAGGCCTTGCTCTCTAAGGCCTGGATTCTCAAAGCCAACTGCACCTCTGCTCTCAATTCTAGTTCAAGCCCCTCATAGTGGCTGTTCACACTTGTTTCTCATGTCACAAGACTCTCTTTTCCTTGATCTGAGAAGTGCTCCCCCAAAAGGACAAATCCTGAGCTATATATGTATTAGAACAATATTCAATTTCCATGGAGTTGTTGGCCATTGTAATTTCAAACAATTAACAGATGACATTATTTATAGATCAGTGTGTAAAATAAAGAAAATTACAGTCGTGACCGATACTCAGATCAACAAAGAATATATGATTTTCTCTAATGGGGATGATTTTATTGAGCTAAGCTTGGCAGCCTGCCCCAAAGTAGCACAGTTTGTCAAACACAGCCTTATAACAAGATTTGTGTTGCAGACTGAAGCTGATTTTTTTAAGCAAAAATTGATATAGACTTAATCAGCCATACAGTGCATATATGCATTAGCCTTAGACTAGTAAAAAAGGGATTTTCAGCCAGTCTTATCACTTCAAATCTTGACAGATTAAAACAGCTGATGATTCTGTGTGGAGCAGGAGGATTACTACTATTCTATCAGGCTCAGTTCTGTTCTCAGATACATGAGCTCAGCACCCATTGGCTTCAGAGGGACAGAGATGTTGGAATTGGGTTTGCAAGGTCTGAGGGGTATGTTAAGAAATAAGAAGCCTTAGTAAAATACTCTGGTTTCCAAACTAGTGGATGAAAGAGCCAGCATTGTGTGGTAACCAACCATAAGATTTTAAAGGCTTAAAGCAGGGGTCCCCAACGTGGTGCCCGTGGGCGCCACGGAGCCCGCCGGGGCGTCTAAGTGTGCCTACGTACTGGCTGGTGGACGAGCATCCGGTGAAATGCCAGTGAAATTCGGCGACATTTCGGTAGCGCCACCTCTGAATGACGCTGCTTGCCACTGACAAACAACGTCCTCCAGAGGCGTCACCGCCGAAATGCTAGTCTGCCACCACAGTCCTCCATGCCAGATGAAAAAGTTTGGGGACCACTGGCTTAAAGGCTAGTTGTAATGGGGTGAAGGGTTTGCTAGCAAGTGGCCTTTCATCTCATGTACATATCAGTAAGGAGTGCCAAGGAAAGAGAAGGCCACTGTGGCCTGACAAATCTCCTAACTCTCCTCCATTTCAATATGAAAACATAAAAGTCTGATCTGCATGCCATTAAGGATTGCACTAAAATTAGCAGTGCACAGAATAGACCATAAAAAGACAGATTTCAATCACTTCCTAAGAGACAAAAAAGAGATCAGTTTAAAATTGAATAATTACTCTAGCTATAAAATATACAAAATATGTTTGTTTGGTGAAGGAAAAATTCCTTGTCAAATCATTTATTTGCAGATCACTTTTTAAATAAGGCATGCTCAGTATCTGCATGCAAAAACGTGTATGGTGCAGTGCTCCTAATTTTGCATGTACAGTCATCTCAGTTGTGAGTACTGGTTGTACAATTGCACATGCAAAGAGCTATTTGGACACCTAACTAGCTATTTGTAAACACATTTGTTTGATTTGCATTCACAACTGTGATACATATATTTACACAATAGTGCATGTATTTTAGCTTGCACAGTTTGTGCCTCTTGTTTTAAAAAAGCAGTCCTATAAATGAGTCATTAAACCATACCAGACTATTTCTGTCAACATTTCCGCACTCCTTTTCTGATTTCCTGTTTGTTTATTGTTACTGAATGTAATGGAAATAACTATTTTTAATTGCATTGACTAGTAAAGAAACCAGAGATCAATATCTTTAATAAGATCTGTCATTAGGAAGATTTGTTAGTAAGATAGCATTTGGCCTGACCAATTCTACATCTTCCAATGGAAAGATTAATTCTGTACATAAAGTACTGCTATATGTCCAGCCTTCTTGACACAAATCACCTTTACACCAAATACTGATCCCAATCCTACCAGGTGATAAATCCAGTGGAAACTGAGGACATTCAACACACCACGTTATCAGACCAATTAATTGGTTTCAAGATTAGATTACAAAGTTCATGTAACCCTGCACTGAAAGAGGGCCAGCACTAAGGCTAGTTAATAATTGCATGTGATGATTTGCAGCACTCTATGCTAGCACACTGTTAATTAAGGGCTCAGTGTATAGTAAGATTTGATGGTGTGGAGCCATGTTACCCCAGCAGGAGCTCCTGGGACTCTCCAGGAAAAAGAATTCCTCCAGCGGGAGGTCTGCACTGTTGGGCAGTATGGCTTTGATCTCCTTTGGAGAGGCTAGCACCATCTGTGGGCACTAGCTGGGTGCTTGCAATTGAGCATAAGGACTGAAACTGCCCAGTCCTTGTAACGAGGTGAAAGGTGAAGGAGGATCTTTCCACCCTCCTATTGTATATTGTGTAAGGGCAGGTATGCACTGTAACTATAACTTAGCTGCAACCTGGTAGGGAGTTGTATGCAGCTAGCCAGCCACTGTCCTGCGCTGGAGCTAGGATAGCAAATCTGACATTCCGTTGTTCCGGTGCGTGGCACAGAGCTGACAAACTCTGCAGCACAGAACCCACCACAACTTCACTCCTCCCCTCCCCGGGTCTTTGCTTCCAGCCCCTAACCCTATCATGTAAATAAAGTATTTCCATTGTGTTATTGGCCTAGTACTCAAGCGGGAAGTGTCCCCAAGGTTGTATAACTAATTAGTGGAACACCCCCTGAAGGATCCTGGAAATGAGAGAGGATAAGAAAAGGTGATTAGTTCTGAGACATGCATTTTAAAGTAATTCACATTGATTTAACTGGTGTGTTTTTAAATCACAAATTCAATAAAAAATGAACTGTCAGTAGCCTCTCTACAGCCCAGTGTCTTTGTTGCATTTCAGCTATTCAGAAATGCCACAATTTACAGGCAGAGAGACGTTAAACTGAGTGGATCAAGCACTTTGCTGTCTGCACCGTGCTCTAGAGGAGGAGTCCAGTCCAGGATGTGAGTAGCAGATGGCTACACTAAATGAGAAAAAGCAATTCTCTTTATTTGATAGAACGTTTGCTGCCAAACCATTGTTTGATTAAAATACGCACATTGGTAATATCACCAAGTCCATTTCTCCTCAACAGCCATTTTCCACTCTCCATACCCAGTCCTCCAGTGCCCTGCACTGTACGTAGTCATTCACACCAGAGCCAAGTAGGTTGAAATGCAACCAAAGCAAAATGGCAGCATTTTACACCCATTTTGGACTCTCTTTTCGTGTGTGCAAACAATCAAAAAGGTGTAAGGCAGTGGCGAATCAGATCTGTTTGTTCTATTGGCCATAATTTTTCAAGAAGGGCTTGATCCAAAGCCCGGTATAGTCTATAGTGACCTGCTTTCCTCAACGTGAAAAAATCACTTAGATCTTCTGTGCTATAAAACAGAATCATTGTCCCTATCTGCTTTGTGATGGTGCCTCCCCCAGTTACAGCCCGTACCAAGCCAGGCAGAGAACAGGCCTGCAGGTCTTCCTGCAGACTGTCATAAAAACCTATCAGGTTGTGACTTAATTTTCCTCTTTTTTTTCTGATGCACAAGGGATTAGCCCCTCACTACATTATGTTAATCAGGAACGGCGCCAGGGTTTTTGGCGCCCTAGGCGGGGTCCTTCTGTGCTCCTGGTCAGCGGCAATTCGGTGGCGGGGGGGGTCCTTCCGTGCTCCCGGTCTTCGGGGCACTTCAGCAGTGGGTCCCAGAGCGAGTGAAGGACCCACTGCAGAATTGCCACCGAAGACCCAGAGCACGGAAGGACCCCCTGCCGCCGAATTGCCGCCAAGGGCGGCAAAATGCCGCCCCCCCAAATGCTGGTGCCATAGGCGACCGCCTACGTCACCTAAACGGAAGCACCGGCCCTGATGCTAATTGTAAAGTAAATTCTCCCAGCATTACAGTCCAACTACATTGTGGTGGAAGTGACATCAGACTTCAGCGCCTGAGTCGTACAATCTGCATTCAGAGAAGGGTCACTCACTCAGCAAAAGCACAATGTCTTATTAAATATGGGGGTGGAAAAGGAGCTCATCGGCTGGCTCTGCAGTGTCTGTGTTGCAGCAGCAGCATGTGCGTAGGTGGGTGAGGTAGAGAGTAGGAGTGATGTGGTCACGGTCCAGATTATTCTGCTAATATTTATTCCTGCTCTAACCATTTCTCAGCCCAGCTTCTGTCTTGAATGACAGCTCTGGAGACAAGCAGGGCATCACATAATGCCTACGCTGGCAGATACTGAGCAGTCAACCAAGCAGATGTGACATGCAGAAACAAAATTAACCCTTTTCAAACCACTGCTTAGGCAGCTGGTTGATAAAGCTTCTTATTGTTAGTAGACACTAAATATTTTGAAATTCTCTCTATCGAATCGTGTGTGTGATATTATATATTACTTTTCTGGTCAGTGGTCTTGGAACTAGGGGTGCTGTAGTAGAAATAGGAAGCACCAAATACATGGTTTCCATGATAAGCAGCCCCATTATAAAAATTGTTCCACCACTCTTGTTTCTAGTGATGTTTTTGTCATATTATTCCACATGTTTAAGGCTGTGAGTTTGTCACAGATTTTGTGACTTTTCGGGACCTCCATGACTTCTGCAGCAGCCAGTGTGGCTGGCCCAGAGGCTGCCTGAGCAGCCTGGGCAGCCCCTGGGCCAGCCACACCAGCCGCTGCTGGGGCAGTCTCGGGCCACTGTGCCTGCCCTCCCCTCAGCAGCAGCAGGAGTTTGGGTGAGGAAGGGTTGGGGCCAGGAGGGGATGAGTGCTTTGGGCGGTGCTTACCTCAGGGGAGCACCCTGGAAGTGGCGACATCCCCCTCCCTCAGCTCCTAGGTGGAGGCGTGGCCAGGCAGATTTGTGCACTGCCTCCCTCTGCAGACACCAGCCCTACAGATCCCATTGGCTGTGGTTCCTGGCCAATGGGAGCTGCAGAGTCGATGCTCAGGGCAGAGGCAGTGTGCAGAGCTGTCTGGCTGCGCCTCCACCTAGGAGCTGAGAGAAGGGGATGTTGCCACTTCTGAGGAGGCGTGGAGCCAGGTAGGGGGCCTGCCAGCCCCGCCAACTGCCCCCCCAGCACCAGCAGGGGTCCCGGGCTGCACACTGCCGCACGCCCCCCAGCAGCAGAGGGGGTCCCGGGCCGTGTGCTGCCACACACACACCCCCAGCACCAGGCTGCCACCCCAGCACCTGTGGTGCCCCTGGGCTGTCTCCCCCTAAGATTTAGTCAGGGGTATATAGTACAAATCATGGACAGGTCACAGGCTGTGAATTTTTGTTTACTACCCCTGAACTGTCCTTGACTTTTACTAAAAATACCTGTCATTAAAACATGAGGCATCCCATTTCTGTAAGCCCTCCATGTGAGGAGTTTGCTTGCAGAATTGGGCCTGTCATATGTAACTGCAATTTTGGTTTGTCCCTGGTGCCTGGGGAAAGGGGCACAAATATACACACTTTGCTGGATGTATCGGGCTCTGGCATAGAGCTCCACTACTCTCACAGAAATCCATGGCATCCATGTGCAAGACTTCCTAAGGAACTCTGTGTCATCTTCAGCAAGAAACTTTCCCTCATCACCCATAGAACTCAGCTCTACTGGGATTCCAGACCCTGGAACAGTATCAAGATAATGCAATCACCTGATAATTGGCTGTATGATGACAAGCAACAATGGTCAGGTATAAAAATAATATCCGAAGATATGTGACCACATTCACTCATTGAATGCCACTGCTGGAAGTGGCGTCAGCCAGCTGTTGAAATCATTTTTATGTATCTTTGTCCTGGGTTCTAGCTGGGATGAGAAGTAAAAGTGCTGAAACATCATGACAAAGAGCCTGCCGGAAATCCCAACAAAGCCTGTTCTTACCAGCTTACCAAGTCGAGCTCTGTAGCATCAGGGGATTTACGCAGTTCAGAAACAAATTGAAGCTGACCCATCAAATCTTTTGAGGTTAACTTGTGCAATAGGTTGGTTTGGCTTAGCCAATGACATCCATGCAAGTGACTGAGGCACTCTGTTTTGTTTTGGTTTTGCTCTGTCTTTATTTAAGAAAAAGATTAGTGAAAAAATAGATGATTAGTGGCTTAATAGCCCTTTTTGCTAATCATAAGCAGCATAAACCAATCTCATCCTAACCACCATTTTAAAAAAAGATATTGGGACAGATTGTCAGATCTGTGCATTAATGTGAGTAGTGCCACCCCGCACCTGGATCCAAGGCCCATTGTGATAAAACACTACCACACACATTACACAACGTAGGTTAGATGAACAATGCTGATGATAGGTAATGAGTTTCCAAAACATTTGTGCAACTCCTCATAGGCCCCTCTCCCACACTGTATATTCCTGTTCCTTGTACCTAAGGTAGTGAGCCGTTTTGGAAGGCCTCCTGTCACCAAAGCACAACCCCTGAACAACATGTTTGAATGAACAATCCCTCAGCAGCAGTGGTGGGAACTGTAGCTTCCTGTACGTTATTTTAATGGCTTTATCACCCTGAACTGAGCCCTGGCCATCTGTTCCAGCCTCTAATTACAAATGCAGAAAGAGCTAATTCACAACTGCATCATAAACAAGTAAAATAGAAATGATTTAGGAGCTGGTCTATGTCATGTTTCACATACCAGTTGGAGGAAAATTGCTCTCCTGTTGATAGACTGATTTCCCTGATTATAGACCTCTCTTTTCTGGCTAGCAGGAATTCCTCAGGAGCAGGGCTCCATACAGCAGGCTCTACTGCTTAGGGATGCACAGAGGTTTGAGGGGCCTGGGGAAAAACCTGAACCTGAGGCCTCCTGTTCTTACAAAACAATTACCACTGAGGGGAGGCTGCTGAGTGAGTCTACCCCACACTCACTCCAGAGGGGCAGGCTTGGCTCCCTACTCTGGGCATTGGGATCTGGCGCACAGGATCACTGTGCCTCTCAGGTTTGGCCCATATGCACCTGCAGGCCAAATCTGAGTGGCACTGCAGACCCATATGCCAGGTGGCAATGCCATTCGATTTGGGAGCTTTCACAAATAGGAGGCCTGGGGCCTCCCCTTTTGTGCCACTCCAGGCGGTCCTGCCGCTGTTGCTAACTCGTTTCTATATGTATCAACAGTTAATTGCTAATCACATACACTGCCGTATGACTGATGTAATATTTCCTTTCTCTGTGCAATGGGTTCAAGATATGGAGGATAACATTTTTGTGGAGCATTTCCAGGCAGGCAGGACACAAAATTCTGCTGTTCCCAAGCCCTCCAAACCTCTGGGCCTCCTCCAATTAAAAAAAAGAAAAAAAAAAAAAAGCCCCATCTCACTAAAACAGGCACATGCATATTGCTGCTGATTTATTATCTGCGTTCAAAGCTATCCATTAATGCTACTCTGGTATTTGATTTGTACTGGTATGTTCTGATTTGGGAGGTGGGCAGAAAATTGAGAGGGGCATTTATTGCTCAAGACCACAGTGACATTTCAAAGGGTAATTTTAAATCACTTGGTACTGACAATACTTGATCAAACAGCAGTTATAATGTTTTAGTAATGATTTCAGCTTCTGATTTGCATTTGATATTTTTAATAGCTGTGAGTGGATTAAGATTTATATGAATATTTAATCTAATTGTTTGTCCTTACTGTCCGCGGGGACTCCCTTATTAAAAAGCTGATACAGCTGAAGAGCAAAAAGTAACACTTAAGGGCTTTCCAAATTCATTACAGCCTCAATCCTCTCATCACCAGCACTGGAGACAAGAATTCTGCTCCAGGTCTGCAGTAGCGGCAGATCTGCTGGGTCTGCCCCCTTAGACTCCGCCACCGGGGAGCCCCCATGTTGCTGGAGTCTGGTGCAAATTTTGGGTGCAAATTCTTATGATTACAAATTTGAAATTTGCCCTCCACAAATATTCTCTAATATCCTTGTCAAATTTGGATGATTCTGTGAACATTTCTGCCTGTAAAGTTCATACCAACAAACAGAAGAAAAGAGTAAATGCAACCACAGAGACTTCATTTAAAGGTTCGAATAAATATCTGTGGATTTTTTTGTTACATTTCCTCAGATCTAGTTACCATTATGAAAACCAGATGGAGTATAAACACCTCCAAGTGTTTGGTTCCCTGATGCCATAAAGGACAGGGCACTTCTCCACTCAAACACCGTACATTGATAGTGTGTGGTATTTTAAGGGCCTGATTTTCCAAAGCTCACCCTTGCTCATCGTGGAATGTGACTGCAGCCTATGCTGCAGCACAGGGGAATAAGGGGATGTAAGGTCCCTTTCTGTGGCCACACAGGACTGACTTGGAGCTTGAGGCTGGGCACAGTGTAGGGAAAAGCAGGGGTTGCATGCCTGATACCCCACAAGCAAGTAAGCAGGGTGGGGTCAGGGTGAAGTCCAGGAAAAGTGAGGTGAAGACAGAGCCATGACTCCGAGTACCCCATCAGCCCACCCCAGACAAAAGAACTGCCTGATGTGATGCGGGGAGTATTCTGCGTCTAACACAGCAGAATCCTCACCCTCATCCCAGGCAATCTGGAGCTCCTTGAGTGTGTTTCTGAGTTACAGCTCCTGGGCTGTGCTTAAAACTTCAAAGTAGCTCCATGCGGGCACTCCCTCTAAACACCTTGGAGTTAGTTATGCCTGTAGGGACTCCTCATATGAAGGGTTGCAGGGTCAAGTCCTGTGCGTAGGCTTCACTTTTGAAGCTTTTTCAAAGAAGAGTTTTGTGGAAGTGGAAAAAGGGATAAAGGGAATTTGAACATAGATATCTTAGTTTCTAGGAATAGAGCAAGAGTCAGGTTAACACTAACTGTAATAACGTGAGACTGTAAGGCAGAGCCTGGGTGAATGGGAAGCGAGTGGGTAAAAACTGTAAGAGATGCTGTTTTTGACCTTGTGTTAGATAAGAATGGAACACAGACTGTAGTAGGAACTGCTGAAGATATCAGGAAGGAATATGTATAAACAAGACACGGCTGTTGATCATTATTGTATGCAACAAAAGGTGAAAATGCTTGCCCTAATTGTTTATCTGGAGGAGACCTGCCTAGAAAGGGGGAATTCCAGTCCGTGTGCACTCTCCCCCTTTAAATTGCTTGAGAATAAACTGTCTCTGATATGTTGCAAACAACCTAAGAGTGAAGACTGTGTTTTCTTCCACAATTTGGTGCCGTGACTTGGATGGCAACGCCCAGCTGAGACAGTGGTAGCTACTGCGGACTGCTCCCCTTCAAACCCCATGGCGCCATAATAGAGGTAAGAGACTTTTTGAAATCTCTGTTGGGGTATTGGAGGAGGACTGCCTGTGGGGCCATCTGTCCCACTGGGCTTACGCCATCCAAACTTATTTATTTTGCAACAAGATCAGATGCAGAGCAGTTCTGAGGAATAGTGTGCCTCCCTCAATTAGGTTAATGCACCAGTGCTGAGTTGTTTTTTTTTACTGCCTCAGATAAAGGAAAGGTTGTATTAAGTCCGGACATAAAGAATTAAGGTTATTGAAAAGAGATGTATCCAGATATGGGGAATGAATGTGTGTGTATGAATGAATGAAGGGGGATATGAGCCACTGACCAGGTCTGAGACTTAAGCTGACTCCAGCCGCCCCAGGGCTACCCCATGCGGAAGTTCTGAAAGCAAGAGGGGTCAGCCGAACCTTGTGACCCAGTGGAGAAGTTTCCCTTACTTATGAGCCACTGACGAGGTCCAGACTTAAGCTGCTAGTCAGTGGAACCCGTGACCCAGTGGACCCTTTCCCTGGGATGTGAGAGAGTGTAATTTTCTCTAGCTTATGAGCTGCTGACCTAGTGGACAGAGCACTCCCCTGTGTGATTGGAAAATGGGTGTGGGACAGTCTAAGAATTCCCTTGCACCACTGAAAGGCATCCCTGCGTACTACAGGTACGTGCATTCTGGTCCTAGGACTTGTAGGTATTTAGATAACTGCAATTTTTTACACGTGTGATAATCCATTTAAACAGTTTCCGCTAGAAGGTACCTTCAATCTAGATAAAATCATATACCTTAGAGGAACACTTACATCACCAAAAGCCTCTGACACAGTGAGAGCATTTTGTCTATTGGTGGAAGGAAACTACAAAGAGACTCCATGAGTCTCGAATGTGGAGTCTAAAGGACTCCCAGGAAAAGTTAAAAACCCAAGAGCAGGATTTAAAAACTAAAAGCAAGGCTTCTGGATGTCCCCCACACCACCACCAAACTACCTTGTCAACCCCCTCGGCTCCATTCAGCCCAGTCTCCAAACACACTAGGAGCTGACAAGACCAGTCAGTAGTGATCCAGGACACCTTAAGGCTGTTGCCTGATGAAGGAGATCACTTGGTTACAGTACATGCCCCCTGGACACCAGGGGACCTTAGAAATTTAGTTAAGGAATTTCCTAATATTAGAGAGGAACCAGAAAGATTTGGGTGACCCTTGTGAGTGATATTGTTTAAGGAAAGGGACCAGGAAGGGTGGGAGTTAGTCAAGAAGCCCACCCTCTTTGCTAAATTGGTAGTGAAACAAAGCCTGTGCCTATGGAAAGAAATGGTTTGATGAGAAATGTTTGTTCTTAGGTAAGTTCAGTAAAATTTTAGTATCAGACATCAGAATAGACCCAGACAGAGTCTCTGCTCACAATTTGGGAACAGTCAAAGTTCTAAACTGGAAATAAACTGCCCCAGATTTGTGAAATGTTTTATGTTTGTAACAAAAGCAGGAAGCAGCAAGCTTCAAGCATTCTCTGAACAAATCACTGCAATTTTATGACTTTGAAATTTGGCTCAGAAGGAATCTGCTTAACCAACAAAGCAGCTATTACTGGAAATTTCTCCTCACGCTATTTCAGCTTTCACTAGGCTGCATTTAGTGTTATTTGTATTTTAGCAGCACACAGGGTTGAGAATTGCTACCTCATAGTCAACTTGTAGTCAGGTTTGAAGTAGCCACACAACTATTGCCATGCTAATGTATCAAGTTTAGCAGACAGATAATACTTGAAACAAAATCGGAGACAGATCAGCCTCTGGAAAAGGCAGCAAAAACATTAAGAGTCAGATTTTTACAGGTATTTAGGTGCTTAAAGAGGCACATAGATGCTTAGTGGCTCTGTTTGCTGGGAGGAGGCATCAGGACATAGGCAGCTTTGCACATGCCTACTGGTGGTAACTTAGAGTATGTGTTCTCTGCAACAAAAAAACCCTGACAGTGAGTCTCAGATCCTGGGTTAACTGACTTGAGCTCATGCTAGAGGGCTAAAGAGCAATGTAGGCATTCCCGCTCAGCCCAGAGCCTGGGCGCCAAGACTCACCCTCCTTGCCAGGTTTCAAAGCCCAGATGACAGCCCAAACAGGAACGTTTACACTGCTAATTTTAGCCCCATAGCACAGGCCCAGGGCTCTGAGATTCGCTGCTGAGTTTTTTTTCCCTATAGTGTAGATGTACCCTCAGGATATGTTTACTCTACACTTAAACACCCAGAGCTGGCCTATGTCACCTGACTCGGCTTTGCAGGGCTTGGGCTCTGTGGCTATAAAACTGCAGTGTAGACATTTGGGCTCATGCTGGAGAGCAAGCTCTGGGACCCTCCCACCTCTTGTGGTCCAGTGTTTTGGGCTTCAGTCCAAACCTGAATGTCTACACTGCAATTTTACAGCTCCTCAGCTCAAGCTCTGTGAACACAAGTCAGCTGACAATGGCCAGCCATGGTGTTTGATTGCAGTATGGACATACCATTAGGTGCCTCGGAGACTGTAGGTGCCACCAGGGTTAGGCTATAAATGCACGGTGATTCTGAGAATGTCACTGGTGCCTAAATGTTGGTCTCAGGTGCCTAAAGAAGTGTTAAGCACCTAAATCTCTTTTTGGATCCAGCCCAAAGTGCCTTAATGATCTTAATTTCTTAGGCTTTGCAGTAGTGGCACAACATCTAAATACCGTTAAAAGGCTGGGCCCTATCTCCCACTTAAGGGTATCTGCATCATTAGGCATCTAAATACTTTTGAAAATCTGGTCCAAAGTGCTTTTTGGAGAAAAGAGATTTGAATAAAAAAGGAAGAAAAGAAAACCCTGCTGTTACTCTTCTATCCAACATGGCTTTATGGTTTTCAAATGCCTCTCAGAAATAGCAGACACTGCTGAACTGAAGGACAAGTTGTTTGTTTTACTAATAAACAAACTAATGCAATCCAGGGACATTTCCTAGAAATAAGCAAAGGCTGGAGAGGTAATTAAGCAACAAGGAAACACTAAGTCTAATTCAGACTTTTTTTTAATTGGAGCCACAGGGGAATTTTATAATCTTATTTGCATACCAACAGATTCTAAAACACTCAACTTTCCCTATCAGTTATAATTGTATTCACATTTTATATTCTTTGAATTTATAAATATTAAACAGATACTGTTCTGAAAATGCAAATCTTGCTTCTTCCTGTATTCCAAAGAGCATATTGGGGTGTTTTCCCCCCTAGTATATCTGGAGGCTGTAGTCTCCCTCCTGAAAAAGAAGAGACAAGACCTGAGCACAGAGGAGTACTTTGGTGAGCTTGCTGGACACAGACAGAGCCTATAGCTCACTGAGGCCTTGGCTACACGTGCAAGTTAGAGTGCATTAAATCAGCCCCAGGCACCGTAACTCCTGAGGTGTCCACACTGGCAAGGCATGTAGAGTGCCTGGACTCCATGGCTGGTAATCCACCTCCATGAGAAGCATAGAGCTTTCTGTGCCTAGCTAGAGCGTCAGTGTGGCTGACATGTTGCATTACTGCACTATGATTGGCCTCCGGAAACATCCCATAATTCCCTGAAGTCAGGTGGCCACTCTGGTCATTGTTTTGAACTCAGCTGCAGGAATGCAGATATCCCCTATCAAAGCTCCATTTCTGACAGCACGCATGCTTATCTCCTCCGAGACACATAGCAAACCATTACTGTGGAAGGCTCCTAGTGTGTGTGTGTGTGAGAGAGAGAGAGAGAGAGAAGCAGGGGGTTAGGGCTGATGTTGGGTTTCCCTCTGCCGCTGTCTGAACTTACAAGATAGCATGCTGACACTCTCTGCCCCCCATGCTTTGCAAACACTTGCCAAAGCACATTGCAGCCACTTGCACACTGGGACAGCTACCACAATGCACTGCTCTTTGTGGTGTTGCAAGAACTGCTAATGTGGACATGCTCCACAGTCACAGGGAGCACAGTGTGAACACACAGCAGCACTTTCCCTGCTGCTGTCTCCGAGGGCTGGTTTAACTCCTGGTGCTTTACATCTGCAAGTGTAGCCATGGCCAGAGTCTCTAGCTCACAGACAAGGAATGCAGCTCATGCTGCCCAGCATCACCACACAGGGTCTGTCTAAATCTTACCCTGGATCTAGGAATCATGGAAAGGCCTTTCCACCGTAAGAATGGCACATAGCATGGACACCCCCATCTATGCAAAAAAAGCAAAAAGCCCCACTTCCCACAGACACCAACTTCTTTGGCGCTGGTGGGTACTTATGCCCCTCCTCGCCCCTCCCCGACTCCACCCCTGCCCCAAAGTCCCCAACCCAAATCTGCCCCTCCTTGCCCCTATTGGATCCCTCCCGAACCCCTGCCCCAGCCCTGCATCCTCCCCCAAGTGCGCCGCGTTCCCCTTCCTTCCCCCTCCTGCCCAGGCTTGCTGCACAGAACAGTTGTTTTGCGGTGCCAAGTGCTGGGAGGGATGGAGGGGGGAGAAGTAGGACTCTGTTGCGCGCTCAGGGGAGGAGGTGGAGGCAGAGCGGAGGCGGAGGTGAACTGGGGCGGGGAGCTGCCACCCACCAATTTTTCCCCGTGGGTGCTCCAGCCCTGGAGCACCCACGGAGTCAGTGCCTATACCCCTTCCTCCAAAAAGTAAATGACAACATCTAAAAAATCAAAACAAAAAGCCCTACCCTAAGTGGAATTTGATCCTGGCAAGGGAGAAGTGCCAGTGATTCAATTCAGTGAAGTCCACTAGCGACTTTGATATTGCTGTTGATTTTACATGGAAGATGCATGGATATTATAGTGATGAGCAGCATTATAAAATCTTAAGGCCTAGTCTACAGTAGAAAGTGATCGCTGATATATATATATACCAGCACAGCTATACCAGCAAACCTTCCTAGTGGAGGCACAGTGTATGCTGGGAAAAGTGCTTTTGCTGATATCGCTTATATAAGTTCCCCAAACACAATAAGCTATACAACGGCAAAAGGACCTTTTTGCCAGTATAACTGCATCTACATTAAGGCTTTTTCCAGCATAGTTAGTTAGTTGGGGTAGTTTTTTCCATGCTCCTAATGATATAGCTATGCTGGCAAAACTTTTAAGTGTAGATCAGGCGATAGATAGATTAGCTAGCATAAGCCAGAGGTGGAGAAAGGGCCTGCAATTCTCACTTGCAAAGCTCTGGGAACAGAGCTAGTCTAACACTTTATTAAACAATGGTTCCAATCCTGCAAGCCAATACTCATCAGTGGGACTCTGCACGAGCCCTGGGCCTGCGCTACTGCAGGTATTTGCTAGGCTGGAGCAGCGGCAGCTCCAGGCACCAGCGCATCAAGCACGTGCCTGGGGTGGCAAGCCGTGGGGGGTGCCCTGCTGGTCCCTGTGAGGGCGGCAGTCAGGCAGCCTTTGGAGGCTCGCCTGTGGGAGGTCCACTGGTTCTGCGGTTTCGGCAGCAATTTGGCGGCGGGTACGCCGAAGCCATGGGACAGGTGGACCTACTGCAGGCAAGCCACCGAAGGCTGCCTGACTGCCGTGCTTGGGGCGGCAAAAAAGCTAGAGCTGCCCCTGGGCTGAAGGCAGAGTTTGTGGTAAAATTTGGTGTTTCCTTTTTAAAGAATAATTATTTGTTCATATATTTTTCCATTATTTAGACAACTTTGAGCAAGAGCAGACTTCAGTTTGATTATGCTTTGCGCTTGGTTTCAATAGCTGACATGCCAGCATGTCAGTGAACCATTAATGAGCTGGAAGAAGAATTAGATTACTTAGTATGAAAATAAGCACAGTCCTTTATGAGAGAAGAGATTTCACTGGAAAACTGTCCCCCTAACATCTTGGGTTCTGTTATGTCCTACAAATAACAGGTGAGTCTTTTAGGTTCAAGGCATGTATACTGTATACACCATACCTACTTCTGAAGGGTAAATTCTGCCTGGACAATAACTGATAAGGAAGGATGGATGAAGCAATAAATGTCTCCAACATGACTGATATGTATCAGTGCCACAGGCCAAGGTTTGTTTACTACAGAAGCTATGAGATACTGTACAGTAATCTGGTTATGGAGCTGTTCTTCGTTCATGGTTTTTTTTAAAGGTGACCTGTAAAATATTTTTTTTAAGTGGTCAGTTGTTAGTGCTAGTTGCTGAGAGCCCAAATAAATTGGCTTAGAAACATTTCATCAGTTATTTGCTTTTAAATCAGTTAGCTGGGATGGTAGAGGTGCTTTTATAGGTGTTTAAAGAACAGCTGTGGATTCCTGGATCTTCTCAGACACTAACTACTGGCACTGTTACACTTGTCAGAGATTAGGTTTCTCTTTATCCAGATACCCAAGCAACAGAGATGGTCCAGGACTGAAGCCCACATGTGAACACCCCAGAACCTGTTGGAAGTTTGCATCCCATTCTGATCGTGTGGCTTGGGTCCCTCTTTGTCCAGCCAACACACAATGGTAACATCTCATTCACCATAGACTGCCCTGGATTCTGCAGCTTATGCAAGTAACTGAGGTGTGGGATTGCTATGTATTTATCTATGGATACTGATGTATAATAATTTTATGAATATTGTATGTGACCAGGTCAGTGAGGTAAATCTGATCTAAATTAATGGGGGGTTGTGGGAAGAACAAACGGAAAAGCAAACAATAGATAAGGACACTCCAGCACACAGTTGAAAGGCAATGGGGCAAACTGTTAGCTTCAAGGATCTTGTCGCTAAGAAACAAAGCTAGGAGCCTGGAGATCAAAAGCACATGAAAGAGTTAAAAATTGCTTCTCAGAGGGAGCATGGGGCTCACCTGTGAGAAGCTCTCTAGGAAGAGAGGCTGACAGGGAGAGTGAGAGACTCTTCCAGGGGAGACTAAATAAAATGGGCCTTCACAGATCCAGGGAATGGTAAAGGTTAGGGGAAAACTACATACATGTACAGTCTGTTTTATTGTTTTTAAAATATGTTCTCTCTCTAATGCTTTTGTTTTAAATAAATAATACATTGCTTTAAGGAGGCTGTTGGATCACTAATTACCATAGTCATTGCTTAGAATTGCAGGGACTGCACCTAAGTCAGACCTGCTTAAGTAATTGCAGATGATCACAGGGGACTGCCACCCAAGGCCTGGTCTGAGAGTGGGAGAATCATATGAGTCCACCCAGAAAGAGAAAGGACAGACTGAGACCTGAGGCCTAGAAAAGGGTGCACATCACAAGACCAGGATGGGTTAAAAGTGAATGTCACCTGGTAACAGTTTCACCTTCTGTTCAATGGGGATGATGATACTGACCTCCTTTGTAGAGTGCTTTGAGATCTAAAGATGAAAAGCATTATATAAAAGCTATGTCATTATTATATTATTATTAATAATAATAATTAGTAGTATTACACAAGGCCTTGGAGACAAGATGCAACAAAAGAACAAAATAAACAATAGGAGGGAAAGGAGCGGGTGGATGCAAGGCCGGCTCTACTGTTTTTGCCGCCCCAAGCAGCACGCCGAATTGCCACCATGGACGGCGGGGGCAGTCCGTGTGCCGTTAGGGCAGCATGAGCGTTTCCGTGGCAGCAGCAATTCGGCGGCAGCTTCCATGTTCAGCTGTCTGCGGCGGCACAGCTTCTGTCTTCCGGCTGAAGACAGAAGCTGCCGCCGAACTGCCACCGCCGCGGAAACGCACAAGCCACATGGCACACGGACTGCCTCCGCTGTCCACAGTGGCAATTTGGCGAGCTGCTTGGGGGCAAAAACACACGGACTGCCGCCCCTTGCAGATTGCTGCACCAAGCACCTGCTTGGAATGCTGGTGCCTGGAGCCAGCCCTGGGTGGACGAGTCTAGCAGTAAGATTATCTGGTGACATAGTCAAGCTATGTGCAAAACTTAATGATTATCACTTTTATTTTTTAAATCTTTTCTTGAAAGCTGTTGTCTTGGAGCAGTGGTTTTCAGCACCCTGGCCTTTTTCCATTCCCTCTGATGTTTTGGTTTGCCCAAGTTTGTCATATTGCTTATGTCAGTCACACTTACTTCATGCTGCATTAGGTGAAATGCATGGGGGAGCTGCGTGGCATTTCATGCCAAGATATCCCAGCATCTGACTCTGAGGGATTCATAATGATTTTTTTAAAAATGAAAAATATTGAATCTTTTTACCAGTTCAATCAAATTGTCAAAAAACATTACATCAGGTCTCACTGCCCACATTTTCAGGGGAAATTCTAATGGGTACACATACACTATGTCTGAGAATGCCTTTTCGCCCCTACCCATGGCTAGAAACCAGTGACATTTCACCTTCAGCAGCAGCTGTCACTTTGGTTTGGTGCCCTACTCTTTCGTGACAGCTGTTACTGAACGTGAAATGCCTGTTACCTGTTTCTAATCCATTGCTTGCAGGGCCTTATGTCATCTCCAGTCCTGCAGCTGTGGAACTTGTCACAGAATCCCCCTTCTTGCAGCACAACTCTGCTCCAGTATCAAAGCTTTCAATAAAGAAACAGCAGTGATTGTGAAGATACCCTTGAAATCATAAGCCAAGTAAAAGAAGAGCAGTGTTGTTTTCACAAACTGCAGACAGCTCAGAAGCTGTGAACTTCCCATTAACCTCAGTGGGCCGTTAAGGGTGAAAAGTAAATGTCAGCTCTGTTTACTATTACTGGCTTTATTTCTCTGCTGAACATTTTATCAGAAACATTCAGCCAATGTTTTACCCCCACTATCCCAAACTGCCTCCTACAGATGTCAAAATCCCCAATTGCCCCCTACCCAGCTGCCAGCCGCCACGACCCTACTAGAAACTTCTACAATGCAGATAGCATGGTCAATAAAGAAAAATCAGTGGCATATTAAAAAATAAAAATATGTCTCAACATAAGATAATTTGTACTGATAGCAAAAGAAATAACACAGGGCCTACTGTACTGACTGTGAATATTCATATTTAAATAAAATCCTCCCTTCTTTAAATTTAAATGAGGCTGCCACCAAATTTCCACTCCGCTGCAGCAAAATGCTGCACAATGTAGGAACTTGTCATAGATTCAAGGGCCTGCTTGCAACAGACTTCATCATGGGACCTAGCCCTTAGTTGGTGAGAAAAGACATTTAAGGTCTGTGCACTGGGAGAACACACACACCCCTTGTCTACTTGAGGGAATTGTAAAAGAGACCATTGGAACAGTCTGTGTGTTCTGTGCACTTTGTCAGACACTGAAGGTTTCACACACCTTGCTGCTGTATACTTCTCACCAAATGGGACAAAAGCCCCCCCTTCTTCCCAAGCCCATATTTAAAGTTAGTAAATGCTAAAAAAAGTACATATTGAGTTGAATTCTTCTCTGGCATAACTGATTTCATTGGGGTCACATCAAGAATGAATTTTGACAGTTCTGTGCTGAATGATATGACCCAATGGCTTGTTCATCCTTTACATTCTGCCTTCTTCCCCAGAGGGCTTGGCTCCACTAGAAAATATCATCATGTCTGAACACAGTTGTGAAGAGCCAAGTTAGCTGATATAATGCTGAATGTGATTTGCCCTGGTCTATGTTGTCCAGTCAGGACGGTGTCAGCCAACTTAACTCATTGCAATGGTGTCAAACACAACAACATGTTCTATAGAGCAGCAGTTCTCAAAATGTAGGTCGGGACCCCAAAGTGGGTCGCAACTCCATTTTAATGGGGTCTCCAGACCTGGCTTGGACTTGCTGGGGCCCACGGCTGAAGCCCAAGCCCGAAGCCCACTGTCTGGGGTCAAAACTGAAGCCTGATGCCTTAGGTGGCTGAGCTCAGGTTACAGCCTCTTCCCCCTCTCCCCCACTGGGGGCTGAAGCCCTTGGGCTTCAGCTTTCACCCCAGTGCCTTTGGTTCCCCCACAAGGACAGCGGGGCTTGGGCGGCCTTAGGCTTCTGTTCCCTCTCCTGGGGTCATGTAATAATTTTTTTTGTCAGAAGAGAGTCGCGGTGCAATGAAGTTTGAGAACCCCTGTTCTAGAGAGACAAGCCTTTATTCAGAAATGTATTAACAGTGAGTATGAATGCACAGGGACTTTGAGAGATCAAAGATCCTCTACAGGGAACCATTTATCCCCCCTAATTTTTTGCTTTTATTTTTCAAGGTAAAGATTTATCTACCCATTGTAGAAAGTGCATACCCAGTGCTACTGGAGGTACCCATCTAAGGCATGGGTATGTTGAGATGGGCAAGTTAAGTAACACTGAGGTTATACCAGTAGGTCAAATCAGGACCTAAGGGGCAATCCTAGGGAAAATTTATGGTCCAATAACACATGGTACAACCTGAACGACCTCCAAGTCTGAGAGAGTCCATGTGTTACCATTCAAACATCACACACTCCTTAGTCAGGCAGGGCATAATCTTCCTGCAGAAAAATCTGTGATCAGAGGGGTCAAAGTATGCTGGGAAATCCATTCGGTTCATCTCCCTAAGTTGTCTCCTTATTCATCTCACAAGATGAGGGAGTTCTGGGAACACAGCTTGGAGATGCCACAGAGCCTGAAGGGAGAAACTACTTCAATTTTTGTTGGTTACAGGCAATTGTGCATAGAACAAGTCCCTCTGCAGTGCTTCCTGATCACCTCCCCCCACACTATGAGCACAGCTACTGTGTGAGACATGCATCCCTTAGTTCTCTTCCTTTGTAGCTGCTCCCTAACCTCCATCCAAGGGGTGCAGAAAGTGGAAGAGAGGGAGCTGATAATGCCTGAAGTATTTGTATCAATAAAAACAGCAAGAAGAGACGACATCCTGGAAGTGTAAACAGCTAGAGTCACAAATCTGAAAAATAAAAACAGTGCATTTGTGCTTGTATGGAATGCCCGCTGTACTGAGTGGAGAACTGTGATCATTTGAATTCACTCATGTTGAAAAATATGCTACTGCTCTGAGAGAGACTGAGAAAGATCTCTTGGGGGTGGGGGGAACAGGGACTAGAGCAGTGGTTCTCAACCTGGGATGCATGCACCCACCGGGGGTGTGAGATGCCCTTTCGGGGGGTGCAAGACATGCCAGATATTTTAAGAAGGTAAATCATCGAAAACACAAATTAAGCACAGGCATGTAAGTATAACTACTTTGTTTCATCAAACCTATGTATTTATTAACATACTTTTTTTTAATGATTACTGTAATATACAAACAAAAATATATCTAGGTTTAAGAGGTGTGAGTACATATTTTTTAGGTTTACGGGGTGCGAGGACATATTTTGAGAACCAAAGGGGTGCAGGCTGCAGTAAAGGTTAAGAACCACTGGACTACAGCAATAAAAGGAAAAGAACATAAAATTAACTGGAATATCTTAAGCCTGGGATTTCTCTAGGTGTATCGATAACCAGCAATATAAAGAGATGCAAGTGAATATACAACTTGGGAGAGTGACATATTGTCACACTTCAGTCATTGCCCTAGTGTATCATTACTGGTGTAATTAGAGACTACTTGAAAAGTGTTAACTCTTTCATTTGTATAGCACCTGTTCCCTGGTCATGCAAAGATAAAACACACTTCAGTTATCCTGAGTGTTTCTCCAGATCTGGGTGAAAGATATTGGTGGGCCCATGTGGGCCTGTTTGCACTGCTGCTGGGAGTAAATTGTACATTCTCTGCACCTGCTCTAGGGAAAAAACAGAGGATTCAATTGCCATATCACCTTTCAAAAGGCATCAGATTCACCACCAAAAGCAAGCCTACCCAAAGTGCAAATGTTCATCATCCAGTGATGAGCAGCTACCAAGACTGCATTTCCCAGGCCAATGCATTATTACAATGTTAACTAACCCAGAGTTGGCTCTGAGCCACAATCCCACACCTGAAACTACCCACAGAGAACACCATTGACTTTAATGGGCCTTTCCACCAGCATGAGAACTTGTAAGCATGGAGCAGCACTTCACAATTTATAGACAAACAGCATCACTGCAACCCATACTCACATGTGCAGCTCCATTGACTTCAGTGTACTACTCTACTCAAATCAGTTAGAGTTGTGGAATTACATCCCAGCTCCTATCAGTTTCGTCTAATTTCTCACCATATGCAGCTGTATTCCATATTGAACATATATTTCTCATGTCTAAATCTAAAACAAAATTCCTTGCAGTAAAAATTAATAGGTTTCTGTGTGTGACTTTGTGTTATGTCCCAGAATGACACTTTTTTCTCATGGTCCCCTCTCAATTTATTTCCACTTTGCTACAAAGTAAAATGTTTATTCTGATGAAAATCAGGGCTGGAGATAGATTTTTGTTAATTACTTGAGGTGTTAAAATCATCCTTCTCAAAAGAAATTTTTCAAGAGGCCAAAATAGGCCCTTTAACTTAGGAGAGGAGGTTAATATCTCCTATTAAATGTACCAACTTTTTGATTGGCCAGGATATTTGTTGACTTCCAAATGTTTGATTGGTGTCACAGGAGGACATGGCTCTAGCAAAAGCTTTGTCTTCTATTTCAATAGTGGTACAGGCATTAGCCATGGCTAAGGTTATGATTTTGTCATGGATACTTTTAGTAAAAGTCAGGGACAGGTCACGAGCAATAAAGAAAAATTCACAGAAGCCCGTGACCTGTCCCTGACTTTCACAAAAAATATCTGTGACAAAATGGGGAGCCCAGCTGCAGGGTGAGCCCACACCGCCTGCAGAGGTTGGACAGCTGCGGGGGCTGCTCCAAGCTCTGGGGGCACCCGATCACCTGTGGGGGCTTGGAGCTCCAGGGTCCCCCCGCTCGGAGCTTCGGGATACCCCTGCCGCCTGTGGCAGCTTGGAGCTCTCAGGTCTCCTGCCTCCTGTGGCAGCCAGGAGCTGCAGGGGGCCCCCAACGTCTGCCATGGCCCGGAGCTGCAGGGGGCCCCTGCCACCTGCGGCTGCTTGGAGATCCAGGGGTCCCCCTCTGCCCATGCCCACTGGGAGCTGCGGGGGGCCCCTGCTGCCTGTGGCAGCCAGGAGCTGTGCTCCCGCTGCACACAGTGGCTGGAAACTCCAGGAGGCCCCCAGCACACATGGCGACGGGGACACTGCAGCTTCCACAGAACAGTGCTGAATTCACAGAGGTTGCTGAAAGTCACGTATTCCGTGACTTCAGTGAAAAAATCATAGCCTTAGCCATGGCCTCTTCTTCACTCTGCACAAGCTCAAGGAGGAGTCCTGTAGCTTTTGTGTCTCTGACACCCTCAAGATAATAAGTACTGTGGACTACTCTCCATCTTCTGAATTTCAGATTATTTTTTCCATTCATATCTCATTTCTATTCCATATACCATCTACGGAGCCTAGGTATAAAGGCTATATCACTCAACCTGCATTTGTGAATTGCATGGATTCCAGGCAGCCAAGGCAGTCCATGACAGACTGGGTTTGACGACCTAGCTGGAAGAATACCTGCATAGTCAAGAGAAAGCAATGATTTATTTTTTCAAATACCCAGAGAGTTATATTTAGTTAAATGCTGTAAAGGAAAAGCTCAAAGTAAAGTTCACCTTGAATGTTTCTATGGAACTTCACGTACCCTGTTGATATTGAGTCACCTTTGAACTTGCACGTGGTTTGCTGTCAATTTTTGCTAGCCAAGGGCATTTCTTCCTGGTGATTTAGTTTTCAAGCAACAGAATTCAGTTCATATAAAACTAAACACGACAGAAAATCTGCCTCCAAAACTGCACACAAATGACATTTTTGACAGAAATCTTGTCAAAGTACAAAGTTGTCTGTTATCCATAATTTGTACAAAGTTGTCTGTTATCCATAATTTGTTTTGCTGAGTGTCTACTTGTCAAGTGTTTACTATGTGTTTAGAAAAGTATTTTTCATTTTTTACTTCAAATGACTAGAATTTTGTTTCTCTTTACAACCAAAGAAGAGAAAATATTACCAAACAGCCCACCATGAAATCACAACACATATCTTTAGAGTTGGGGCATAGGGCGAGGGAGATGCTCTCCCACTGACATAGCTTTTGTCAGTGAAACTTATGTCGGTCAGGGGTGTTTTTTTTCACATCCTGACCGACAAAAGTTTTGCCGACAAAACTGCTGGTGTAGACAAAGCCTAAGACAATTCTTAATACTCTGCTTATTTTAACAAAAGAGATATTATAAATTCGTTTAACCATGTCTAATTATTTCATTAGCTTTGTATTCTCCTCACCTCGTGTACTCCCATTAACATCAATGGAAGATGAGAAAGCCAAAGGAAAAGAGAACCGACCCTTTAGTTCTTAAATACTCTAAACACATTTACTGAAAGAAAATGATAATGCACAGTCAAGTATTATGCCCATCAATATTGACAGTCTGGATCGCCACATTTTATTCTATAATACAGCATCAAATAAAATGAATAAAATGTCTAACATGTCAAACTCAGATACCTAAAATGAGATGCCTAAATTCACATTCTGGATCACAAACAAGGATTTAGAGTAAACACCTAAAATGGGTATTTAGGAACTGAAATGCTTCTTTAGACTACTTAATGCGGGAATAGGTGCTTTAATTTCAGCATCAAAGTTTGAAAGTTGGGCCCACAAATCTTTATGTATCATACAAATGTATTAATGACATCTCTTTAAAAATACTTTCTTTTTGAAGAAATCTGACACTAGGATTAAATACGTAGGTAGTGTTCTGCCTCAGCACTTCCTTGCTTCATTAAGCAGCCTGGCTGGTACATTAGATCTACAATATACGTTTGAGGAGGAAGTAGAAGCCCAGTTATTCCTTGAGGAGAATCGTCAACTAATTTAACTTCATTCCAAGCTCTGCCGTATTCTCCACGAACTAAACTACAGCCAATGCCAATTCTGTCTGCTATAACCTATGAAAGAAAACAAAAGGGAGTTAATGAAAGTCATCACTAGTTTCTGAAAGGTAGCACAATATGTTTGGTTTGTGAAATGCACCGTTGGGTCACGGAAATGCTTAAACAAGAGAAGAGCTGAAAGATGCAGAGCCTTCCTAAAGGAGACTTGGTAATGGAGATTTTTCTGGATTCCCTGCAGGGTTCTTCAAACTGTAAATGTTCACTATAGGTCCTGGAGGGAAATTGCATTTTTAAAATGTGATTTCCATCATATTCTAGAACAGCGGCAGTGATATATAGTTATTATAATTCTTTTCAAGAACTGACTCATTTTGTGTTATAAGTCACTCCTCCAGATCCCAAATTGAAAGGGGCACGTGTGGTCCCAAGACAGAGTCTTTTCAACAAATTTAGAAAATATTGGAGGAGCTGTTTTTGAATTACAACACCCTAAGATAATCTACCTATATAAATAAAGATATATATGTATGCTCTGCATATGCATACAACATGGAACATATGATGATGTTTGATACAAATGTTTAATTGGTATGGGTTTGTGATTGCAACATCACTCATAAGGTTATCTCTCAACATTCAGACCAACCAGTGTATGATACAAGCCACTGCAATGTGTGACAGATGACTGGAATGTGAAACACCTGAGTTTTGTTGTACATTACACTATAATCGACATATTGTAATTAGGCTTGGAGGATTGAATTTTTATTGGTAATTGTTGGCAAACATCAATATCACCTCACACACAAACCAATGAAAAAGTATTTCCACTGATAATAATCTAAATATGCAGATAGGCAAAGAAAGAAAAATGCTGCTTGAGAACTTAGAGTCCCATCTTAATGGGTCTAAAATGTGTTGTTATACCAGCATAAGTGGAGCAGGAGTAGGGGTGCCATTTAGGTAAGCCATTGGGAGCAGTCCACCTCCTCCCCCGTGCTTCATACCACAAGTTAATTTTAAGAATGTCTACTTTGTAATTATTATCTGACAATCCCCTGTCCAAAATTCATACAGCTCTGAAAATTTAAACTGATAAAAATTGAAAAATAGTGCTTGTAAATTAACATTTATATTATGTCAAAATTATAAATAAAAACTGAATTCCGCCAAGACTAATTATAATTTTTTTAAGTATAAAAATTCTTCCAAAGGATGCTTCCTCATTGTGTGAATGAAATAAATCAGGTTTGTAATTTGTTACGGATGGCAGCAGGATTCTCATGACCTGTGCATCTTGAACCTGGGTCGGCAGTCAAGCTGCTCTGGGCCCCTGCTCCTCTTTGACCCTCTCCTCCAACGAGCAGCAAGAGGGAGCCTGGCTGCCCCAGAGCCTTAGGTTTTGCAGGAGAGGAAGGGGGAGGCTGCATCATAACATTTTTCACATGGAGCAGAGAAGAAGACGGATTGGAGCCTAGCAGCCTGTGAGGAGACCAGCAACTCATTGTCTGCTCCACTTCCTCCTCCCTCAATCCTGCGAAAAACATAGCAGCTCAGCCTGCTCTAGTCTATTCTACTTCATTCCTCCATTTTCCTCCTCAGAAATACTACTTCTGGGTTCCCTTCCTGGGATGCTCTCTCTGCATCTTGGAGGGAGATGGAGAAAGAGAGAAAGGACCAGAGAGTCCAATGCTAGTCAAGGAGAGTCTCTTTCTCCTTTCTGCACCCTCGCTAGCCAGCTGTTGCTCTGATCTTGAGGCCTAGCACATGTGTATGTGGTGCAGCAGAAGGGAGGCAGAAGCTGCTCTACTGTGGGATGCATCGTATAAAGCAGTATGCCTGGGAGGTTGCTCATGAATTATCCCATCAAACAAGTGCCAGTACAATCTTTACAACATGCCATTATTTAGTTTGTTTATGCTACATATTTTTAAAAGAACCAAAATATAAACAAAAATACTCGTTTAGAGGTGTTCTCAACCTGGGGGGACCCTATCCTTCCCATATTGCTGAAGGAGAGAGCTCCTGGTTATATGGGAGAGGGGGTCCCATGTGGAAGAGGTTGAGAACTAGTTTCAGAGTTTTTAAAAAATTGTACTGGGACTATTTTTCATATCCCTCATCCAGTAAAGCCAGGCTCTCTTGAGACCATAAATGCACATACAGACTGCACAGGGAAAAGAAAAATGTAAAATATAAAATTTAGAACCCTTTAAAATCACATTATTATGTATGAGAAACCTACTTCAGGTAATTTTTGAAGTCCAAAATATCAAGTATTTCAGGTGTCAAAGCACGTGTTGTAGGATCCACTGGAAAGCTGGGAAATTCCTTTTTGCAATAGGATCAAGTTCCCATTTCTAACTATGCAGGAAGGAGTAAAATTTGGGGGGCACTCGCCGGTGGTGTATATCCTGAATGCCACAGAGCCCGATTCTGTGGATATATCTACACTGCAGCTAGGAGTGTACTCCTAGCTTTGGTAAACAGATGCACACTAGCTGTGCTTGAGCTAGATTGCTAAATATAGCAGTGTGAACGTTGTAGAATGGGTGGCAGCACAAGTTAGCCACCCAAGGTCGGACCCGTGGGGTCAGGAAGGCTTGTACTTGGGTGGCTAGTCCATGCCACTAACTCTTCCACAATGTCTACAGTGCTATTTTTAGCACGCTAGGTCGCTTCAAGCTAGCACATATCTGTCTCTTCAGCTGGGAGGCACACTCCCAGCGGCAGTGTAGACCTACCCATGATGTGGTTGTGCGGTGGAGGTTTGTTGGGGGCGCTGTTTGATTCCACTAGCCATTCCCCCAATGGGAGGGATGGTAGTAGTAACAGAAGGAGGCAATTGCAGGGGGATACTGAGGCTACTCCAGCCTAGTGTTCCCCCAAGGAACTGTCAAACTCGTGAGCTATTCACTGGTATCAGAATTTGAGCCTAAACTTTTCTACACTGTAAGATACAACATCAAGCATTAAATATAAATGATACTGCTCTTTAATGACAGGGTACTTTCCACAGGACAATTTATCTGCTCAATTAGCTATTTTATTACAGTTAATGTAGGAATTATTTATGTGCACACTCACTTAGCTCATACTGGAAAAATGAATATTTGCCCAACAGCACATGACATTGTCAAGTGTTCTGTGACTGTGTAAGGAAAGCGCCTATGTCCTATCATAATGTATTACACATGAGCACCATCTAGAAGCTATTGTTGCAACAATTTTACATTTGCAGCATGAAAAATAATGAGCACTGCATAATTTAGTGCTTTACAGTTTACAGAAAAGGGAACATATTTTGATTCACAATCAAACATTTTGGCTTTTTGCCTTATATCAAGCATTCTGCTGACATCACTTAAGACATGTTCAATGATGCTTATAACAACAAGGATGTTTTCAGAAAGAAGCTATACTGGCTTTCATTCAAAAGGAAATCATATATTCGCCAAATGGAAAATGACTTAAATATATACACAAATAAACAGCAATATAACACTACAAGGATTTATTGAAGATAATGTACTGTAGTTTGTTCTATCGCTTTAACAAAAATAAAGAATCGTAATTCCATCAGTATTTTTAGATCAGTAAAGTAAATGCTAATATACCTTGAAAAGCAAAGCCCTGTGGTAGAAAGTTCCTTTCTTGATTTTCCCAATAGGTATGACATTGCATTTCAGTTCAAATTCAATTTCACTTATATGAAGTTCCCAGCTGAATTCATGTAATTTGTCTCTTTCAATTGGGCCACCCATCTTATCTGCAACAAACCTGTTTTAAGGTACACCAAAATCAATTAAATCTGTCATTTCTCTCATACTTATGATGCTTAATGGTATAATGACAAAGCTGTGTAAATACAAACAATACCTGTATGACATATACAAGTGTATTACCTTTATCTATGCTTTAGTTTTATAGTCTATAAGGTGCCACAGGACTCTTTGCTGCTTTTACAGATCCAGACTAACACGGCTACCCCTCTGATAGTTAGTTTTATTGTTCAGTTACTGGTGCTGGAAGTATGCTCACCATTAGATAAATTAAAATGATAATGCAGATCATTGGAGGTGAGCAACACAATACCAATTATCAAAAGAGAGCCAGCAAAAATTATATAAAATTAATGATAAAGTAGTTCAGTAGCTAGGATTCATCTTTGAAGTTAATAGAATCATTTGTGCTATTTGCTATAATTCTCAGCACTACCATTTGTTTTAAGTAAACAATATCAAAGACATTAGAATATGAAATGAGAAAAATAAGGTCACAGCTAATGACCACTGATTTATGAAAGCAACTCAATTAAATTTAAAGTTATGCATGTGTTTATCTGCTTTCTTGAACCAGGGCCAACATTCGCAATTGCATTGATTTGTATTTTATAATTTATGTATAAAAATTAATGACCAAACCAAGGAAACCCAAGGTCAAAAATGCCTATGCAATTAATGTGGTAGTGCACATACCAAGGCATTAAACCCTGATTCAGCAAGTCCATCCCTGTTCATCAAAGCACTTAAATACACGTATTACTTTAGGCATGTCCTTAAGTCCTATGAAATTCAATGGTACATTGAAAGCACAGCAGAGGTGAGTTTTAAGGAAGAATTTAAAGGTAGTACATAGGATAGGATAGTGGCTTTACAATTTTTTATGGAGTACTCCTTCCATGCTAAAAAAAATCTGCAATTTCATTGGTTGCTCGTGCCTATTCAAGTGTGATATAAACAAAAATGCAATAAGCTGTGGACTACAACATTTTACACATAGAAACAGAGAAATTTTTGAATAGAGAAAATTGAATCTTTTTTTGAGTTTCCAAGCACAAAATTAAAAAAATAAATTATATTTACAACAAAAAAATGCTTCCCTTCTCTTACCCTTGCCCACTTCATATCCAGTTATTTCAAAAATAACTGAACAGATTTTAATAAAATTTTCCACAAACATTCACTTCTGGGATGAAACCAACCATGAGAAATTTCAGGTAGAGGTATTTTTGCAAAACTTACAGGCACCTAAGAATAAAAGTTCAGAATGGAATTCTCTCTATCATAACCATAGAAAGGTTACTCTGATATCATAATGATGCATCTTGCTTTAAAGTGACTCCATGCAACCAAAGTTTTGCTAAGTGCCAGACAGTGGCTGGAGGGTGTTTATGAGCAGGTAGAGGGTGCATGGACCTGGTACCTTCGGTGAACACAAGATCTGGAAATTTCTTGCACCAGCTGTAATAGTAGACTCCTCAAAGGGAAAAAGTGAGGAGAAGGATGAGAAAACCAGTTACTAATCTTTGCGTAACTGCTGTTCTTTGAGATGCTGTTCTTTGGGGGGAGGGATAGCTCAGGGGTTTGAGCATTGGCCTACTAAACCCAGGGTTGTGAGTTCAATCCTTGAGGGGGCCATTAAGGGAACTGGGGTAAAAATCTGGGGATTGGTCCTGCTTGGAGCAGGGGGTTGGACTAGATGACCTTCTGAGGTCCCTTCCAACCCTAATAGTCTATGATTCTATGTGTTGTATATGTCCATTGCACGGTAAATGTGTGTGCATCCGGTGCACTAGTGCCAGAGAATCTTCCCTGGCAGTACACATACGGGGGGCCCCACCCCTAGGTGAGCTCCTCATGCTCTAAAGAGTGGAGCTGCCCCACTGGAAGCTGATGGGAGACTCTGATGTGTTGGGAAAGGAGGGTGGATTACATAATGGCCATGTGCAACACATCTCAAAGAACTACATTCACAAGAAGCTGAGTAACTATTTTTTCTTCTCGTTGTTCTGTGTCCATTATCCTGTATGTGACTTCCAAGCTGTCATCCCAGGTGATGGGGCTCAGAGTCTCATTGGTAGGACTGCTTTACCTACATTTGCATATTTCTTTAATATAGCAGACAGTACATAACGTCTGGTGAATGTGTGAATGGAAGACCATGCTGCTGCCCTGCAGGTGTCCATAATGGTGCCATGTGCCACAAATGCTACTGAGATTGAACATGCTCTAGTTGAGTGTGTTGGGCACTTGTCAGGAGGCATTATCCCTTTGGCAGCAGATCACCAGCTGCATAACAATGTGCTATATTTCAAGAGTTTCTGAGTTGTGATTGGTTGTCCTCTCATATGCTCTGCATAAGAAACAAAGAGCTGTGAAAAAATTTGAAAGGTCTTTGTCTTATTTAGATAAAAGAAAATGCTCAGTGAAAACTGAAGGTGTGGAGCCCTCTCTCATCCTTCTGAATATGTGGCTTTGGGAAGAAAACTGGCAGGAAGATAGACTGATTCAAGCGGAAATCAGAAATCAGATGCCACCTTTAAGAGAAACTTAGGATGTGGTCTAAGCTGAACCTTGTCCTTGTAGAAAACTGTATGGCAGATCAGTGACCTATGCGTTCTGTCCTCTCCTCCTCCTTCCGAAGGTGATGGCCACTAAGAAGGCTACTTTCGGTGATTGGTGTAGAAGCAAGCACAATGCTTAAAGTTCAAAAGGAGAGTCCAAAATGCACACAACACCAGATTCAAATCCCAAGAAAGTTTTGGGACCTTGATAGATGGAAACAATTTGTCTAGACCTTCCAAGAAAATGGCCTGGCCCTTTATGCAAGTGTGAAATGCTTAGATGGCAGATGCACTCTAATGGAGCTGTGGGATAGACCTGACTCCTTAAGGTGCAAAAGGCAGTCCAGAATTGTTTGAATTTTAGTCTGAACTGGGAATACATTGTGGGAGGCTGTTCAGATGACGAAATGCTTACAACTGCTCAGGTAAGTAGCTTTTGTGGGAAGGTTTTCTGCTATTAAGGAGAACATTCTGGACCGTCGCTGAACATTCCGGACTTGGTAAAACCCCTCTGTGACAATGAAGGTTTGAATGGCAGGGCAGTGAATTGATAATGATAATCTCCTACCATGAACCTTAGAAATTTCCTGTGGCCAGGATGGATCACCACATGGAAGCAGGCATCCTGTAAGTTAAAGACAGCATATCACTCTCTGGATCTAAGGGGGCGATAATCATAGCCACGGACACCATTCAGAATATTACCTTCTTGATGTATTTGGTCAACTTCCAAAAGTCTAGGATGGGTCTGAGACCCCCTTTGGCCTTGGGTATTAGAATATAATGAGAATAATCCCCATTGCCTTGATGCAGAAAGGGAACCTCCTCTATGGCTCTCAAAGACCATAGGGTCTGCACTTGTTGTCTTAGTACAGACTTGTAAGAGGGTTCCCTGGTAGGGGCACGGGACAAAGGGATAGAAAGGAAATGCAGGGTATATCCCAATTCCACTATGCTTAGCACACATTTGTCTGAGGTGATGGACTGCCAGGCATGTGAGAAATGGGATAACCTATCCCAGAAAGGCAGGAAAGAGCAAGTGAGATCCAGGTGGAGTAATATGCTATCCTTGACATATGTGTCAAATCGGCTGCTCTGAGGCCTGAGGATGTGTAGATGAAGAGATCAAGGAAGGAGAAGCCATCAGCTTTCTCCTCTGTGACCTTTGCTCCTCTTAGATTTGTCAACCTGATGGAAGGGGTAATACTGCTGTTTAGGCTGGCACTGAGGATGGTAGTTTGTCCTCTTCAACCCTGGAGTACAGAGGTTCAAGGACTTCAGAACCACTCTTGCATCCTTCAGAGTATGCAAAGCTTCATCTGTCTTAGACTAAAACAAACACATCCATCAAAGGAGAGGTCTTCAATTGTCTGTTGCCCCTCCAGAAGAATTCCTGAGCACTGCAATGAGGAAGAATCATACATAGGATATATCTACACTGCAATTAAACACCCAACTCAGCTGACTCCGACTTGCGGGGCTTGGGCTATAGGACTCTAAAACTGTGGTGTAGATGTTTGGGCTCAGGTTGGAGCCTGATTTATACATAGTTGAATAAACAGAGATGAATACATGTCTTGACAAACTTTGTAATCATCTGGAGAATCATTTTTCAGATCACTGTAGATTACATCATTAAAAGGGAGGAGTAACTAAATGAACAAGTTTGCAAGACTAAGGAGGGTCTGGTACCAAGATAGCTGGCCTCAGAAACCAGCCAGGGAACTGGTAAAATACTAAAGGGTAAGCGGGGAAGAAGATGAAAGTAAACAGACTGTTTAGAGGTGAGGATTCAACCTAGTGTGGCCATGATTATAGCCTGGAATGGTTAATATTAGTCAAACACAACACTGAAATCAATGTAACTATTGAGCCACACACTGATACTGATATCCTGTAACACACAATGCAATGTGATGTTCTGATACTATTATTATTAATAACAGTATCATAAACATCATCATGTTTATTATGGCAATGCCCTCTGTGATGGTGGCAAACGTCAGTGTAGATGAGCGGCTACCTCACAGCACCCTCTGGGGGTTTCAGGGCAGCCCTGCATGCAATCCTTCATCTTAGTTTCTTTTTTTGGACCACCCAACAAACTCCACACAGGATTTTTCCAGTCCATTCACAACAGCCATCTTTAGGTCAGATTTCTTAACTTAAAGTTTAAAACTAAACACAAAAGTCTTCCCTCCAGCCTTCAGCTGGGTACAGCCCAAATTCCCCATGTCTGGTCACAGTCCTTACTGCCTGAGGGTATATCTACACTTAATCGGCTATAGAATCACAGCCGCAGTGCTGCAGCTGTGCTGCCATAGTGCTTCTGTGTAGACACTACCTGTGTCGATGGGAGAGGTTCTCCCATCACCACAGGTAATCCAACTCCCCAAGAGGCAGCAGCTGAGATGATGGAAGAATTCTTCTGTTCACTTAGTGCTGTCTACACAATGGGGTTGGGATGGCTTAACTATGTTGCTCAGGGGTGTGGATTTTTAACATCACTGAGAGACATAGTTGGGTCAACCTAACTTTTTAGTGTGGACCAGGCCTAAGTGTAGACATACCCAGGCCACATTGTGGGGGAGGACAAGCACCATCTGGGTCTCAGTTTTCCCAGACTGTGTGGGGGCTCCCCTGAACCATTCTGGGTCATGGGGGCTGTAGAGAGGGGTAAGACCCTGGCGGAACCTCATTTTGACATTTTCAAAATGAAAAGTTCGATTTCTTTGGCTTGATACAACATTATATCCAGAAATTTAAGCTAATTATAGTAAAAAAAAAAATTAAAAAAAGGGCAAACTCTAAAAGAAACACCTTGAAATCACTGACACTAAACACCTCAATTGACCCAAACTGAATTTTTTTTTTCAGATTGCTGGTTCACAAAAATTATTTGACGTTTTGTCCCAATCTGGGATGGGAAAACTTTCAAATTCTCAAACATTTTCCTGGGGTGGAAAAAGTGTTTCCCACTCAACACTACTTATTTGTATTTTGTTTCAGACACAATACAGTACTCACAGCGCAAGTGCTACAACTTGTTCTTTCGTAGTAGTTAATGGTAGGATTATTTTGGAAGCATCAATAATGTAATCCAGTAAAATGGAGTCAAATGGTGGCAGCCACAGTAATTTTTCAAGAATTACTTCCTGCTGGACTTTAGGCATTGTTTGCAACTCTTCTTCTTCTTTTGGTTTATCTTCTTCTTTTTTTCCTTTCCCTTTTCTTAAATAGAAAATAACAGATGTTTATTTAGAATGAGGTAATCTCTCTAAGCCAAATTCCAGCTGCATGGCTCCGTGTAGGGACACAGCCAGAAACCCAATTTTGGGGGGAGGAGCCTGGGAAGTTTTCTTGTCTGATTCTGAATGCCTCCAAATCCACAAAGAGGCCATTTCACAGGACCTGTGAACACTAGTTGTGGAAGGTGTTCTGAGGAGGGGCTTAGGTACCAAGAGGCATTGTCTGCATGTCTGTGCTCATATAACCCCTGACCAGACAGCTACAATGACACCAGCATACCTCTCTCTATAAGGACTGTTTGTACTACTGGATCTGCAGTGGTAAGCACTACCAATCTGAATATAGGCACATAATAATAAGAGGTTTCTATAACCAAGGCAAGCCTTTGGTAGGGGTGAACTGGGCGAAAGCCCAGAGTGCCGCTATATGCGAGGTGCCTCTGGAACAGGGTGCCCCACCTCCTGCTGGCATCTGCAGCCCTGCGTCTCTGCCCCCGGCCTTGGAGCTACCCCTGGCCAACTGGTCCTGGGAGCTTCCTGTTTGCTGTACAGGGGGAAGAGTGCTGCCCCCCCCATGTACCCCATTTCCGCAGAGTAGGATGTGTGTGTGAGGACAGGGCTCACCAACAGAGGGACAGAGCAGCTGGCGGCTGCTGCTGTGGCTGAAAGAGCTTTCCTTCAGGCTGGTGAGTGCCACTCTCTTAAAGGGGCAGCGTGCAGTCGCTCACACAGTCCCCCAGCTCAGACATGCTGTCTCTTTCACATTCACCCATCAACACATACTTATGTTGTTGTTACTTGTTGGTACTTCCTGCAATGCACGTATGTTCTCTGTAATTTTATTATTTCCAAGTGCTGTTATTTTACTTTTTTGACTGGTTTGTGCATTTCATAATTTTATTTCTCTCTTATGCTTACATTTAATTCTTTGAGTACTGAGTTCTCAAATGCTCAACCTGTCCTGGCCGGAGTAATTATCATTATTACTTTTATTATCTTACTGGGCTTTGTCACTCATTATTTAAAGTGGTACAATCAAATAATAGTATCCTTCTAGAATGTAACTTCAGCTTGGACTAAGCTTAGCAGTGCCAGTTTAAAAAACATTAGCTAAATACATAACTTTAGACACTGGGCAGATGAAGGTTGTTTATTTTCAGATTGTATTTTTAGTTATATCTCTAAAATAACTTAAAATTAGCATGAAAATAAATGCAGTTTCAACTATGATACCAATAGCAATGATGGAGTCAAATGTTAGTGAGTCACGTACATGATTGTGATCGGTAAACATAAATGCCAAAACAGTTAGAAAAATAAATTCCCTTTCTTAGTAAAAGAGGGGAAAAAACCTTAATCATATATGTTAAAATAAGGTTTTTACTGAAAAACAATTGACTAAAATAGAGTAGATAATGGCAGTAACACAGATTTTAAGCAGATTTTATTTATTTTTATGTATCTCTAATAAAGATGGTGTACAAAGTATCAAACGTGTGTTTCTGATATCTGTGTTAAAGCTCTAGAACTGATACCTCAAGGCCTGGGATTGGGAATATCTTGCTGTATTATCTCCTGATTGTTCTAAATTTACATATACATTTTAAATGTGACTTAAATTGAAGTTTCTATATTTTTTCTTTCTTTATATAACAATTAGATACGGTGCTCCTGTCAGCTAATTCCTAAGTTATTATCTGCAAAAACCTTAAGAGTTTTCAGGTGCCTAAGTAGTCCCTGGAATCATGGTTAAACTTTCCTTTCCCCACCCTCCACATCGAATCTGAAATGGCGCCCTGGGTGAGCCAGGAGGGCTATAGGCTCTGGCAAGATGCAGCCTCCATGTGACAGCGCGAAGCCCGTCTTGAGCCACATGCTGAGCATCAGGCAACACAAGCCACAACAGCAGCGCAGAAAGGTGGCAATACACCATATACCATGCCACCCTTACTTCTGTGCTGATGCAGGTGATGGCATTGCGTTCAAAGCTAGGTGCCCGGCCAGCAGCTGCCAGTATCAGGCTGCCCTGCCAGCTCTGTGCCAGGGCTGAGCTCTAGCCTCTGGGATCTCTTTCAATACAAATTAAACATTGGGGCAGGCAGCGGGGTCCAGAGGTGATGGGGAGGGGGGAAAGCCCAGGGAGACCATAGGGGCCAGGAGTGATTGGAGGGGGAACCAAAATACAAGTTTGCCCAGGCTGCCATTTTTCCTAAGGCTGGCCCTGTCTATAACATATGTGTAAACACATTTTTGAAGCATTTTTGTAACTAAACAGAATTTGGTTCCATACAATGTTGGTAGTTTAAAAAACAGAACAACTCCCTGAGTCCTGTAAAGTTTTCACTTGAAAGAAGTCTGTGACTTCAAACGAACAGGGAATCAACAAAATGGTTGAGCAGGTAATACAAAGCAAGCTGCTACAAACCTCAACGACTATATGACATGTGGTATTAAGATTTCATAAGAAGTCTATGTATTTATTGATTATTCACTGCACATTTGCACTCTTTACTGGAGCTTATGATTTGAGAAATGCACATGATCATGAATGGCAATCACAAGATTCTAGTAATAATGTAAACTAAACATTAGTTTAGAGCAGATAAACTTGTGAAATTTATATACTTTTCTATGTGGCAACTATAAAAATCGATATGTTACTGGATATGTCATCCAAACATATTTCCAGAAGTGTCACGAACACACATTTAACACCTTTACAGGCAGTATGAGCACTTTTAGACAAAACTGCCCATCAGAAGCCTACTAAATCATCAAGAGGACAAAAAATAACCTGACATGTCAACTGTACAAAGTTCCAGATTACAAAATTCCAAACTTCATACATATAGTTTCAAAAGGCACTACTAGATATTGTAGAACACTTTCTTTACTTACAAAAATACAACAGACCCCACATCTTATAACCATCAAGCCTTTCTTCAAAGAGTTCGAGATCTGAGAGATAACTTGAACTTCCATCTCAAAAGCTAGTTACTCATAATTCAACTTAATCAGAAGCAAAAACTCTGAAATCCAGCCAAACATACTAATTTTCCCTATCTCTAATAACTCCAGCAAGTGAGCAATTCTGGCTTACTTTTTAAATTCCTACTACCCCAGGGACTTTTGTAGAAAAAGCAGAAACAATAAAAAAAAAAACACAAGACAATATGGACTCAGGACAGACCCTCATTATTTTATACTTTTAGAATGATTAATAAAGTTGTGAAAATTATCAAATTTCTATATTCTTGGGATAGAATGCACTGTACAAAATAATCGGCTGTGTACCAGTAGCCTTATTCAAGAACTCCTGTCTCCAGAAAGCTTTGAATACTTTTCTTTTGCCTTATTAAGAATTATGGTATTAACTGATAGCCCTTCTCATAAATTTTAAGGCCAGAATGGACCATTCTGATAATCTAGTCTGACCTTTTGTACAGCAGAGACCATACATTTTCACTCAATAGTTCCTGCATCAAGCCCATAACATCTGGGTGAGATAGAGCAAATCTTTTAGAAACACAATCATTCAAATGCTAGAAAATTCACCACCTCTCTAATTAAGCTGTCCCAATGGTTAATTACCCCCACTGTTTAAAATGTCTGCCTTATTTTTAGTCTGGATTTGTCTAGCTTCAGCTCCCAGTCCTTGGATCTTGTTATATCTTTGTCTGCTAGATTAAAGAGCTGTATACTAATAGATTTTTCTTCCTCATGGAGGTACAGTCATCTTTGAGCCCTATCTAGGGTTCTGCACCAAGCAGAACTCAGCCAGACCTGAGAATCAGGTCCTTAGCTTTCAATAGTCAATACTTACTATCTGTCAATAGTTTGCATTTTAACTCTAAATTAAAATAAAAATACTTTATCCAAATTATAATACCTTGAGCCTTTCTCTCTAGTGCTGCTTTTGCTGAGCGAAGAGGGAGATCGTCCAGAAGATTCTTGTTTTTCCTCAACAGGAGATACCATTGCACTACTGAAATTACAAAGTAATTTCCCAAATCCTCTTTACTTTCTTACAGTAAATTTCAATTTACACACACACACAAAGCAGCACATAGGCAACAATAAGCATCACCATCTCTAGAAATAAAATTCTTATATAGAGTGTAGGGGTGCCATGATTTGTGAATGAAAGAAAAAAACGGGAAATATTCCTCCACAACCTCTACCCCTTTCCAATGTCTTCTCACTCCATGTATTCCCTACCAACGTCTATTTCTCTCTGTTCCCACAATCCATGCAGTGCTGCAGGAAGTCATCTGTACAAAGGTGCCTCAGCTATTTTGAACTGCATGTACAGACAAGGCACCTTCCACGTATCCATGAGATATCTCAACCTTAGCAGGCAAGCAGGATGCAGGTGCATCTTCCTGGTCTCGGGAAGTAGTGAGCTTCAGATGACAAATTGAAGCTTCTAATCCCTGAGTTGTGACTATGGTTCCTCTCTCTCCTTCCTCACAGCAAAGAGGAACCAGAAAGGATAGCTCTGTTCCTTGTCAGCATTGTATAAAACTCTACTTTTCACCAGGGAGGGGAGGCAGCATTCAAAGTCAAAGAGGGGAGAGGGTCAGTAAGCAGTTGCTTCTCTTGGCTGACACAGAGTCTGTGCTACACTTTTCATTTATCAGAGCTGCATGTTCAAAGCAATATAGGTAATAGCAATGGAGCACAGAGGACAGAGTCCCTTCCCACACCAGCCTTGCAACTCCACAGGGAATTGACTGGGTCTCAACCCCAGCAGGGATGGGATTTATGTAAAAAATAAAGAAAAGGAGCTTCTCTGCCACAGATTTCTTGTGTGTCCTTTGGCAAGTCATTTAGACTCCTAAGACACTTGAGTGCTTTTTAAAAATTGCGTCTCAAGTTCCATTTTCAAAAATAATTTAGGAACAACTGAAGGTCAGTGGGTCTTGGAGCCTAAGTACCTAAGTAATTTATAAAAATTGTACCCTTAGTCTCTCTGTACCTCGATCCCCTATCTGGCGTAATAGCACTTCCCTACCTACCAGGGTGTTGTGAGGATAAATATATTAAAGATTATAAGGTGTTCAGATACAATGGTATTGGAGGATAGATAGATAGATAGATAGATAGATAGATAGATAGATAGATAGATAGATAGATAGATAGATAGATAGATAGATAGATAGATAGATAGATATGCAGGGTTGTAGCCGGGGTGGTCCCAGGATATTAGTGAGACAAGGTGAGTGAGGTAATCTCTTTTATTGGACCAATTTCTATTGGAGAGAGAGACAAGCTTTCAAGATTACACCAAGCTCTTTTTCAGATATATGCAAGAAGAGCTCTGATTAATTTGAAAGTGCCTCTCTCTTTCACAAACAGAAGTTGGCCCAATAAAAGGCATTATCTCACTCATCTTGTCTCTCAGTTAGACAGACAGATAGATATTTCTGTAATTATGGGGTTAAAAAAATAATTGGAGACAAAAATTTTAAATTACATTTAATCATTTTTATTTTCCTAGGAAACTGTCCATCACCCATTTCAACTGAAATTCTAATTTTCAATAGACAAAGTGTCTTAAAACATTCCTATATATTTAGAGATTTTTTTCAATTCCATTAAAATTAGTTTTGTTTAAAAGTCAGTCAGTATGTAAGCCTTGTCTGAATTTAGATGCTTGTATGACGGATATTGCAACCACATTCTGTATCTTTGGGGAAGCAGATTGTATTATGTTTATGAATGGTTTATGTATCAGTGTGGGCCAAGGATTGTATGCAACTCTGTGGGGTGGGGAGTGTTGCGTCCCGGAACAAAGAACAGTGTGTGCGGGGCAAGGTAATTCAGGTGAATCACTCAGGTTGTAAACACCTCCAGAGAGGTACAATCCCCTGCAGAGGCTTGCATCTACTGGTTCAAACTGGGATTTCCAGAGATCAACAGACAAAGAGCTTTTGATATAAAAAAGCTGGGTTTAAACTGACTCGGGGCTTTCTTCTGAACAAGCAAATGCACAGGAGGCCCCAACCCTTGCAGAACGATTGGAAAGACTTTGGCCTACTGGGACCCCATAAGACTAATGGGTGATTCCTTGCACATTTAGAGGGTTTTAATCTGTTTATTGTTTTCATTACATTTTCTCTGTAAGGCTTTTACCTTAAGAACAAATGTGCTTTCCTAGAACGAGTTTTGTGGTAACTTGTAACTGCTAGAAATACACTGTTCATAGCCCTCAGAGAGAAATCAAAGCAGAAGTGCTGCTGGCCATTAGGCAGACTGGCTTGCTGGGGATATCACAGTGTAAGGCAGGGAGCAGTGCAACCTTAAAATACCCTGTCAGAGGCAAGTGGGATAGGTGATGGCTGGAAACCTGAGACCTGACTGGGCACTGCCACGGTTGGAGGGATACAGGTACAGTTACCCTGAAACTATGACTGTTTGCACAATCACAGTGCAATGATTGTTAATTAAACCAAAGGTCATACCTTGCTCTTTCTTTACTACTTTTTCTAATAGAAGAAGATGATGTGGTTCGTCCATAATATAGATCTTGTGATTTGTCCTCTGCACTAAGGGAACTGAAATGATACAAGGTATTTTTATACTGTTAGAATAGGCCAATAGAGTTGTTCCACCTTCAAAGCACAGCAAGTACTTTTTATGAGAAATAAAATATTACAGGTTAAACCTCTCTAGTCCGGCTACATCAGTGGTCTGGCATGATTTAATTCTATGTTTTTTATGCTTTATCTACTTACTTCCTTGTATCAATACAGTAAAAATGTGTAACAACACTAACATTTTGTTATGAAAAGAGCTAGAAAGCCTTGGCTAGGCAGCATTGCAAGTGTTATTCCATTTATTCGCCTGGGAGAGATGAAAATAAAAAGAGACCTGCTCGCTACAATATTGACCTCCTGTTCAGCAAATTCTCTGGTACGGCACCAGTAAGGTACAGAGGGTGCCAGACTAGAAAGGTTCAACCTGTATTTAGTGATCTTGATTAATTACTAAATAGTGAAAAATCCTGTGACCCATATAAAGAAAACTGGACAGTATAATGCCTTCAGGGTGCTACCAGGGTACGGGGTTGTGACAACAACGGCAAAGAAAGAATATCTGATAGAATTAGGGACCTGCAAAGAGCACTGAGGTTTAGCTTGTAATAGGTGATCTCAGAGATCTTTATATCATTGACAATTTAAAAAAGGGAACATGATAACAGAGATCAACTTGATGACAACAGAGAGGTGGGTTTGGGATTTGCAAAATATTGACAGAACCTTCTCTAATCTGGGAGACTGTTTAGATTAAATGATTTTCAGACTACCAATTTCCTGAGTTCATATGCAACAGAGTTTGTTAGGTGGTCTTTAATTTAAGTAGGAAAGAGGTGGACATCAGTTTTTGACATTACTGCACCACAAATGTAGAAGGCCACCAGGGAGTATGATGCTTGGCTGTTTCTTGCTTTTGGGGACATACTGATTTAAACCTCATGAATTTGGTTGGGGAAGAAGTTCAGCAAATTCATGGGCCTCATTGCAATTCTGAGACAGATACTAAGCTTTGAGAGCCTGGTAATCAATGCAGATAGCATGCTCTCCTAAATCCTTGGGAGCCCCTCCATCAAGAATTGGAGCTAAATTGAAAATTTTCACGGCTCACTTTTCTAAATGTAACAAACTCAAGTGAACAATTCTGTGCTGTTTAAAGAAAAATATATCAAAATTCAGAGTTTATAAAATGCAAAACCTTTGGCTCCTGAAAAAGGAAGCACAATGTTAAAGTTAACCTAGAAAGATCTCACTCACAATAGAAGGTCAAAGTTGCAGTACTGTTGGGCTATGAGAATGGAGAGGGGAAAAAGGCAAGTTATTTTAATGAAATGTAATCTTTCCAAAGTAAATCTGACTCACACTTCTGGTAGTTTAGCATTAACTAAAATTATAGCACGATGATCATTAAGCTCTTGTATACTCAGTTCCTCCAAAGACAAAAGTTTCACTCCAGGCTTTACCTGCAGGAAAATTAGAATAAAAGAAAAGAAATTTTATTCTATTAAAAGGTGAATGCAAAAGCTTATTTTGAAAAATGAAAGTTAAAAAGAATCATTTAAGATTCCGAATCTTTAACAATGTAGCTGAGAACTCAAAATTACAACCACATATAAAAATGAAATACATAAAAATCAGTTGCTTCTTCACTTACCTGCCACTGAAAAGCCACTTTACAAATAATTTCATTTGTAATTGTTGTTATTACTAGTATATAATCCAAAACTAGTTCAGAATAAAGACAGGTTCACACAATCCAGGGTGGGATTTTTAAAAGAATTCAAGTGATTTAGGAGCACAAACCCATTGACTTTCAATAGGACTTGTGCTCATAACATACTTGGGCATTTTTGAGAATCCCACCCACAGTTAAGACAGCAACAGATGACAAAGTATGGAGTGGTCCTTCTAGAAAGGCCATTTTATGGGAAAGAGGGTTGTACAAAGCATATTTTGGTCTGTTATATTCACATCCTGTTAATTCCTTTTGTGAAAAAAAAACAACATAGTTATTTAGATGACAGATTAATATATTATACTAGTAGCTGAAAGCCCGTGTTTGGATATGGCAGTTGGGTCAAGTAATACACTATCTGTGCAGTTTCCCACATAATCAATGAATTGTTCCATGCAAATTAACTGTAGAGTAAGGGTGGTGACTGGCTGAGTTACCTCTGATATCTCAATGGACGAGGACTCTTGGCATGGCATAGATTCATGCCTTACTGTGACTGAATATCTCACAGGTATAATTAGTAACGTAAAAATGGCTGTGAACTTCAGAACTGTACAGTAGCAGACCCTGAATCACAGGGATGACTGAATCTGGTGATATTCTGAACAAAAAGAGTTCTTAACCATGCTTGTTGCTGTTTCCATTGCTTCATACTGACTCAGTAGACACTAGGCTTCAGAGTGACACTCAGAAAGACAATCTTATTATACAAATTGTAGTGAAAAAGAGCAGGAGAGGAGCCAAGTATCTCAGGAGGGATCTGAAAAAGGAGACAGTAGTTGCAAAGCACTAATGGTCAGTGGGAAGATTCTAGATATGGGGACAGCATGGGAAAAGATGTGGGTTTATTTGCCAAAGAAGGTGATCAAAAGAGTGACAAAGTGCACTAAGCTGGCACAGCACAGGACAGGAGAAGGGAGCAAGGTGATTCAAGGGACCAGATCCTGGTCCCTGCTATGACTCCTTTGTATTCTGGAGGCATAACAGGGCCATAAACCCAATACTTAGTCTGAAGGAGTGAAAAGTCAGGCCCTGCATAGACTTTTAAATAATACTTAAAATAATTTACCTGACCATAATCATAGAACCCATCAGTAATTATATTACTGGATGATAAGTACCCCATTTGGCTGTATTTTTGGGAAAGGTTGTTATCAAGTAGCTTGTCCAGAGCTCCTTCACTGAAGTTATTTTTGCGCCCTGTTGACAAGTTAATTTCTTCCAGGATGTCTAAAGCACTGTTCAACAAAATAGAAAGAATTGTTCAATTAATGTGACTAATCCATCATTAAGTACTAATTAATTAATTACTACACAGTACAGAGATGGCACTCTGCACTGCTATTCTGGAGACACATTTATTTTCAATCCTAGCCTCCTGCCCCATGGGCCAGCAGGAGGCTGTGAATGGGGTGCAGCATTCTGTCTGTAGCAAAAAACATCCTTCATATTACTCACAAGCAAAAGCCATTCATCTAGCCAGTTAAGTAGGAGTATTAAGAAGAAGGGGCGTTCTAGTTAATTCTAAGTCAGAAGAATGTTGACTGTGTTAGAGATCTTGAAAATAAGGGGAGTGTAAAAGTAGAGAAAACAGAAGGATAATCTGAACTCATATAAGAACCTGGTGAGTTAACTATGTATTATGTATATTTTATAGTACAAAATAACCAAATATACAATTCCACAGAAGAGTTATGGTTCTTCCATAAGCCTTGCAGGCTAACACAGCTAACTCAGATGCTGATGTATGGAGATTGTAGAGTCCTTGTAGAGAAAGAAAAGAGTAATTATCTTGCACGACATTCCTTTTTGTGATGCTTCAGCACAACTATGTTTACTTAGGACCTGGAAGCAAAATTCAGCCTTTGTGTAATGTGTGCAAATCCATTCTTTACAGATGATTTGTGACCACTGAAATGAGATGAAAAATGGTCAGAGTGCTCATGGGGAAAGTCTCGTGCCGAATCTAACCAATTGTACAATAAAGAATTTTTGAGATTTTATGCTGTGTGAAAGAAGAGTTTCTCTGTTTCTACAACAGAGTCTGCTATGTTTTGATCAGCAGATTTGACCTGAGTCGCATACTACCTGACCAATCCAGGCTGTTTTTGCACAGTGTCTGGTACAAGTGACAACCACAGAAGAAATGTCAAGTGCCTTTGCAGAGAAAATCAAACAGATTCAGACTGAACTGCCTGCTTTTGTGGGTGCAGGATGATATCTAGTAGGTACAAACTTCCCAGGTTAAATTTAGGCCAGTGATGTTCGCTGAGGTACTAGAAGTACTGGGAATTCTTCAAGCCACAACCTGTGTTTCAGACCTATGTCCTTCCTGCGCGGTGAACACCAGGGAAGAACTGGATGCATTGTTGATGGAGATGATCAATGCCTCCCTTAGGAAAGGCAGGCTGCGGCTTTTATATGGAAAGCCGTTGTCCAACCATTACTTGTTAATGGCACTTGAGCTGACAAGCTGTCCAACTACTGTCCAGTAATCTTCCATTTTTCTTTAAGATTATCATGAAGGTGATGGAAAGACAGCTCTCTGAGCAATTAGACATGTCATATTGCCCTGGCCTTTAACAATCTGTGCACAGGCTTTCAATATTGTTGACCATGAGCTGTTGTTCACTCACCTGTGAAGCCTAGCAGGAGCTGATCTTCAGTAGCTTCATTCCCCCCTATCAGGGAAGTTCAAGGTGTTAACTGTGGGAAATTGTTTTTCTGCCCCAATGATTTTCTGATGGGGAATTCTTGCCCCACTTTCCTCTTCAATGTGGATATATTAAGAGGCTTAAGGAGGTGTTGGCTACAGTATTGTATACTGAGGACACTCAATTTAATGCACCTGATCCAAAGCCTATTTGGTCAATGGAAGTATTTTCATTGACTTCAGTGGGCTTTGGATGAGGCCTTATATGTCTATTTCATCTGACTCAGTCAGTGCTATCAACTTCCTAACCAAGCATTTGGCTGAGAATGGGACAAGGATGAGGGCTAATTGGCTGATGCTCAATCCAAGTAAGACAGAAGCAATGCTGCTAGTAATACTGGACAAGTAGTGGGAAAATATAACAAAGACAATATCTGCCCTTCATTCATTGCCAGAATTTGAAGTCTAGGATTACTGCACCATCCCCAGCTGCTATTAGAAGAATATATACTTGAAGTGATCAGAACAGTTTTTTTCATCTATGTCCAGTCAGGAGATTGCAACCATTTGGATGCAACCTTATTGCTGTCATCTGTACCATTGTCACCTTGAGATTAAATTTACCCTAGTGCACTCTACATGGGGTTACACCTTAAATCAACTTGGAAACTGTAGCTCAAGCAGAATGTTGTATCTCATTGGTTAGGTGGAGTTTCCCATCAGGAGCACATTACAGTAGTGTTCCATGTGAGCTGCAGTGGCTGCCTGTTGGTTTCAGGGTGGTGTTAAAGGGTTTGGCTTTCATCATTTGGTTTGTAGCTGGGGTGGGTATTGTTCCCTTCCTAAGTCTGGGGAGACTGTTGCATTTATTTTGTTGGTATTTGCTTGATTGTGCTTTATGTATAACAAAGGCACTCAGAACCCTGGATAGGCACTTTTTTGTACACATCTCAATATATAAAAATTCTGTTGACCTCAGTGGGACTGCACTTCCTCACATTTGGGCTGAATTTGGCCCATAGTGCTAATCTCAGTTGTACATGGCCTTTGCATGGTGGGCCCTAAGTTTTGTTGATATAAGTTTACCTTTAATGTTAAACAGAGTTTTATTAAGTTCCGTCATAGTAACAATACTGAGAATGCTTCCGTAACTTCAGGCAGGCAGGCAGGCCCCATTTCAACCTATTTTCTTCTAGTATAGTTGACATGTAGAATCTATAACTTTCCTTCTGATATAAACATTACGTTGTGAAACTAATTTAGTTTTTTAAAATGCACAATTAACTCTGGCATAAAATCAAAAATATACAAACAGCAGCTTTGTTAATATCTTCATCCAAACCATGCCCTCTACGCCCTGACACTTTCTACTCACCCTAACCTGCAAAGTTCAACCGCTGTTAGTTCATCGCTTGCACAAACCATAACTGCCCAACAGGCATTTCTTCTGACTTCATCATTCTTAGAATGTAGCAATTTAACAAGTGGTTCAAGTCCACTTGCATTTCTTAACTAAAAAGAGACACAAAAACATTTGTCATGTAGAGTTATGTTCAACCCACTGAGGAAAGTTTGTGCAAGCCCCTCTGAAACACTCAAGTCCTGAGGAGAAGCTATGCGGGTGGATGGAAGGGACTGGCAGAATGTCCACACACAAGCTTTCTGCATCTATTGCACTCTCCAAATAGAAAAAGAAGCTTAAGGGTGGGCTGGAAAAATACACATACTCATTCTATCTCCAGTCTCTTAGTCATTATACTCTAAAAATTGTACAGAATGTACATCCCAAGGTTGCCCCGGAGAGTTGTACAGCATTCTCAGAGTTCTGATGCCTCCTGGCAACTAATTTACATCACAATATATATTAATTTGTGTTATCTTGTATGTGTGCCATAGCCTCATTAACACCCTTTTTTCTGGGGTGCTCCAATACGTCTTCCAAATACTCATGGAAATATCAGTCATTCAAATTTTCAGGGGGAAATATGTTCTAAGTATATAGATATAGATAAATGGATAAGCCCAGGCCCCATATTTCCTGACCTGACCAGATGCCTTGACCCTTGAGAAGGTTTTGTATTTATGGGATGTGTATGTGCAAGAAGAATCAAAACATGGCCATTGATAAATAGGTAGGCACAGGTTCACTTACTGGGTCTGACTGACCAAAGGATTAATTATCTTCTCCATGAATTATGTTTACAAGAGTCATGTCCAACTCTCCTAATAGGGGGTTAATCACTGTGCCACAAGGGCCTGGAAGATGGATAGTAAAACAATAGGAGAAGCTTCTGAGCTTCAAAAAGGTCCTTTTGGGGGAATAAATTAATTTTAAATGTTTCTGAATGTTGGTGGTCAAGTTTCATAGGGAGTGAAAGCTCACTGAAATCACTGGAGCTTCACCGGAGATAAACTTGGCCCATTCAGCTTTATGTATATGTATAGAGATGAAATGAAGATTACAGAGGGTCCTCTATATTTCAGTTTTTCCAAGTGCTCATGCCAAACTGAACTAAGCTTATATGAATGAGAATTTATCTATTAAGGAGACACAAACTGATTTACTTTATATAAAATAAAGGATTTTTTCAGACACACATATTAAATTGTGTTGGTCCCAAAGTCCAAAACACAAATATTAGTTTTATTTAAAAAAAGTAAATATAATAAATATCCACAGAGCAGATAAAAGGTAACGTAAGACTTACCTCAGTTCTTGCATCAGCATCACAACCAAATGCAGCCACAGTGAGTGCTGCTTTGCTTTGTACCAGGCTGTTGGTAGATTGCAGTGGTTCTACAATTGCATTCATAACACCATGGATGCTGAGACGTAATGGCTCCTGCGTGGCCATATTTGTTAGTACTGTAGCTGCATTAGCAACAGTCCCATCTCTCTTAGCACTCAGGACATTTATTAATGGCTCGATTCCTTCAGCTTCAGCAACAGCACTAGTTAAATAGGGGTGGGGGGAAATCTCTATTACTTTAAAGCCAAATATATATATTTTTAAACTTAAGGTATTTACAAACCAAATCAATATTTTATCTCAAAAAGAACATGAATAAAACGTTAAAAAAACCCAACAGTAATTATTTGTACAACTCTGAATTACAGTATATAAATGCACCTAAACGTGAAAAATACTTTGATACCAGTAATACATTTCATTCATTGTGTGGAGTTGAGGAAAGCACAGTGCAAACAGATGACAAAGAGCCAGACATTCCTGAGTTCTAATGACAGCTCAGACATGGATTCCTTCTGAGGCCTAGAGGAAAAGACTTATGGCCTGATTTTTAAAGATGCTGAACACCTGCAACTCCATTTCCAGTCAAGGAGATCTGCAGATGCTCAGCACCTCTGAAAAATCAAGTCCTTAACCCTCTAGCTCTGTAAAATGGGGATTATAGTGCATAAAGTGATAACTGATATATTTTTTCTGGTATAATTCCCTGGATGGCATTAAGCCAATACAGCAGCCCTCTTCCACCCCTTCTCAGTGCCCAATGTATATTGCGGGCAGGTGGGGAACATGGTCAAAACATGCTGAGCTCCAGAAATCTACAGCAGGTGAAGGGACCCTTGGGAGGTCATTGCAGTGGAAACAGTTTAAAATGTAGCAGCTCAAAACTAAATTGTGGGCCAACTCAATCATCGTCTGCCCCAAGGATGGGGACACTGAGAGGGAATGGAAGAGGGCTGCTGTGCTGGCTTTATGCCACCCAGGGAATCCCTGACACTGAGACATCTTCCGGTGTATCACGGAGAAAAAATTATAACCACTGAACCATGGAACAGGTGAACATGGTTGAACCATGTGCAGAGTGAGAGCACTGATTGTGCTCTCTCTTACACCAATTTTACACTAATGTAACCCTGTGGATGTCATTGGCATTGCACCTGATTGATACTAGCATAAATGAGATCAGAATCAGGCATTAAGAAGGTAAAGACAGTAGAAGAATCATCCAGACTTGAAAAGTTTCTTGTTAATCATAATTCTGCAATGGTAAGATGGTTGGAAATACTAGAAAACCAGGTGAACACTTAGAATATTGACTTGTAGGATTCCTAAATAACTTTGAATCTGAAGCCCAAGTTGTAGAAGAACTGATATCTAATCTTCTAGGAAACCATCTCTAACAAAAGGAGCTATGCGCAAACCATGAAATAAGGCCAATATAGGCAATGCCATCATATCATCTCCCTATCTAACATCCAGGAGAAAAAAAATCCTGAAAGTAGCAGCTGACATTACTTATTAAGATACTAAAATCCTGATTTTTCCTGATCTGAGCCCTCAAGAGAGAAGTTGGATTGGATGGGACAGAAATGCTGCGATTCTCAGCAAAGCTCTGAGTTGCTCATGTTGAAAATGTGTACATTTTCTAGGCTACAAACTCACTATTGAACCCTTTTGGGAAAAATGTGTTTACTTCCCTAAGGGTATGTCTATACTACATGCCAGATCGGTGGGCAGCGATCGATCCAGCAGGGGTCAATTTATCGCATCTAGTCTAGCGACCCGAGCGCTCTCCCATCGACTCCTCTACTCCACTGCCGCGAGTACAGGCACAGTCAACGCGGGAGCGGCAGCAGTCGACTCACTGCAGTGAAGACACCGTGGTGAGATCTAAATACGTTGACTTCAGCTAAAGTTGTGTAATTTAGATCAATCACACCCCTCTAGTGTAGACCAGGCCTAAGTGTCCTAGAGAAAAGAAGAGGATTGATAGGATAGGACTATATCTTACTTCCTTCAAACATGTTAGGATGGTTATTCTTTCTATAGCTTCAGGTTTATTCCCCTTGTTCTCTGGGATCCCCACCCTCTGCTAAACTGGGGATGGATTTCTAATTTCTCCTGCTCTAATGTGCATTCTCCTTTTTTCTTATGGTTAATATCAATGTTACTGGTTCTTGCAGTATTACAGAGTAGCAGAAATCACTGTAAGAATTGAATTCTTTTTCTTATAAGTTTGTATATGTATATCAACTGACTTGAGGCATATGCCCAATTTACTATTTTTTCTTAGTAATTTTACATTGGTATGATCTGTTTGTTAAACAAAAGTTGGCAATGCTGTTAACACAGGAAATACGCAGATGGCAATCTAATTTTCCTTGTGCTTTCTTATTTTTATATCTTTACAGAAATACATATTCTTTAAAAACTGTAAACTCCCTATTTCAGGATCATATCCACATTGCTACTGCAACAGAAGAGTTTATAGTTTTTTATTAGCTTTGGTAAATTTCTGTCAACATATTAACAACAGAAATCTGGATGTGCTGCTCTCCTTTTAGCCATAACAAGAATCTGGTGAATGGATCTCGCCAAAAATCTCTCAGGTAGTTCTCCCAATTATAAAACAATCATATACCTAAAATTATCAAGTAGACCAGAAGTATTCATGCCATGCAGGTGTGTCAAGCTATTGTTAAAAACATATATGAGCACCACAGATCTTTCCACCTTGCAATCTCATTCAGAACATAAGACCTCTAAATTTCAATCCCAGGTTCCATTTTTGTAAAAATACATTCTGAAGCTTGGTATCTTTGTTTTTGCTGCTCCCAGAATCTAATCAAGGCTAACATGGAATAGACTGAAAAAAAATCCAGTAAAAATTACACCAACAGGCAACAGGAATTGACTGTATGAAACATCTTGCAGGATCAGAATTTACCAGGAGCTCGAACAATAAGGGGAAATATTGTATCCAGCCCTGCATAGGTACGTAAGTGTGGGTTTGCAGGGGAGGTGGAGTCCACTGATTTGATTAGGGTGCTAGCTTGGGAATTGTGAGACCTCAGTTTAATTCCTTACTTTTCCATAGTCTTCCCACGTGACCTTGGGAAAGTTATTTAGGATATGTCTACAATATAAGTGAAGATTGTAACTACTTATACAGCTTCCATTACTGTAGTATCAGAGCCTCCCCGTCGTTAATGGATTTATTCTTCCAACACCCTATGAGATAGGGGAGTACTATTATCCTCTTTTTGCAGATGGAGATTTGGGACACAAGTGAAGGTGTGATTGTAGCACACAATTAGGCTTACTCATGCTAGTTTTAATCTAGCTCTAGGACAGGTAACAATAGTCATGTGGATATGTCGGCCCAGGCTAGAACCTAAGTATGTACCCCAGGTGGCCAGTGGGCTTGTAGTTGCACAGCTAGCCCGTGCTGTCATATCTACACTACTATTGTTACTTGTGATAGCTTTATTAAAGCTAATACAATTATTTTTAAAGAATAGCATTGTAAGTCCTGAAAATTCAGACGTAAGGATACAATTAAAAGACATCCACACAGGTTAAAATAAGGAAAAGCAGACTTAAGTAGAGCTGGTCAGGAATTTTTCGATTAACCTTTTTTTTGTCAAAGAATACCAAATCATCAAAATTGAAACTGTTCACAAAACAGCGTCAGTTTCAATGAAACTCTTGACTTGAAAAAATGTTGGAAAAAAATAGAACAATATATGCTTGTCATTTAGCCAGTTTTTTAATCCATTTCATGCATGCCATATTAATTTTGTATTGTTCTAGTTTGAAATTGTCAAAATGTTTCATTTTGACATTTTCAAAACAAAAAATTCTGGTTTTCCCATTCAAAATGACATTTTGTGTTTGAATTTAAACTAATTAGGGTGAAAAAAGTCTTAGAAATAAAAAAAGTCATAATCATATCAAACTTCTGAAAGTTTTGAAAATTTTCATTTTATCAATGCCCAAATGATTTCAACATTTTGACTTTTCATCCTGATTCAGGATGGTAAAAATGTTCAAACTCTCAAAAATATTTCAGGGACAGGAAAACAGTTTCCTGCCCCACTCCAGAATTAAGGCCCCCAAATAATCTTAACTCTGGCCTGTAGTGATGCCATTCTATAAACATACAATTACGATTAATACATTTTAGTGTTTGTGTTCCCAGATTAGATAAAACTGATTTTAAAGACATTTTTTTTCTTTTTTCCCTTCACGGTATCACTACAGGGGAGAGTCATGATCTGACACTAAGTACTAAATTTCATAAAGGACCCATTTTAAAATGAATTTTAACTCAAATAAATTGACAGATTTACTTGTAAAATCTGTCCCTGAACTACATCTAGGGGGCGCAGCTCTACACCACTGCTTATGCAGGGCTGTGCTTTATTGGCACTCATGAGATAAATTAAAAAGTAATTTTATCTTGTGCCACTTCCACCACTACCCTACATCTTTTCATAGGTTCTTATGCTGCACTCCATCCAGAGTGAGATTTCACTCAATTACAGCTCAGAAAAAATCAAATGCTATCTTCTCACACAGGGACACTGAACTCCTTATGGACTTCATTTTCAAAATGTTTGTAATTTGTGTGCAAAATTACCGTGATTGTGTGTGAGGTGCTTAGCTGGCCATTTATGCATGCATATACCTAATTTTCATGCATAATTGCCTAATTTTATGCATAATTTATGTGCATCTTATTACACAAACTCATTTTTTAAAATCAGGGCCTATATATGTCAAATCATATGACTTCATTTCCACACTAGGCATTTCTGATCTAGCTCAATTACACAATTTCTGACTCTAAAACAACTTCAAAGCCCAAGAAAACAGCAGCAATGCAGAACTCTGAAATCCACACAAAGGATATTCTTTTTTCCTCTTTTTTAATGTTGTGCTTTGTGGAATCTTTATTTGTCTTGTCATATAATCAGAATAACTAATCACAGAAGTATATATGCAATACATGTCTCTTGTGGTTATCATAATCTTCACCTATAATAATTTCCTAAAGCAACTTATTAATATAAATTAATTTACCATGTACAGTATCACTTAAATAACTCTCATTGTTTTCAGTGATGTACAAGAGAGATTAATGCTGATTTATGTATTATGTGTGTACCTTGCTCCCTGATTGGGGCCACTATATGCTACCACAATGCAAATAATAAATAATAAGTTTACAATTTTGATATCTGTAAACAAGAAATATTCATTCACTGGTTCAGGCCCAAAAACTCTGTTCCTGTTTTTGTTAGTGACAGGTACCTGGTTAAAAAGACAATAAACCTAGCAGTCCTGAGGCAACCAGGTCTTAAGCTCCCTTGGTTGGCAGGGACTGGAACAGCTGACCCATTTAGAAGCCCATTGATGCATTCTAATATCTGTCATTAAATTTACCTGAAATAGTTACAAAGAACTCAATTATAACACGATAGTATACTGAAATTCACATCCATGTTACATGAGGAGATGGTAGTGAACTCCTTATTTAGACTGCCTCTCTTTACATAATAAAAGATTTTGCAATCTTTTTTGGAGGAGCTCTAACACCTCCATTATTTGCATAAGGGCTTTGAAATGCAGCAGAGAGAAAGGCCTTTGGTTAGGAAACGGCCTTTTCTTTGTTCCTTGAAATTCCATTTATGTTTAGCTTGCCTGTATTGCTCAGGAAAATGATAGTAGCATGAACATTCTAAGCAGAAGCAACAGATACTGCAATGGGAACGTCTGAGAGCTGCCAGAGGAGCTGCAGCATTGCGGGTCAGGAGAGAAGAGGAAAAAACCACACCAAGTTCCCCAAAACTACCTCTTGGACCCAGCATCTAAGTGGCCCATCTCCTCTTTTGGGGGCACCAAATAAGGGTAAGAGCTTCCCCAGACCAGGAGAAGGAAACAGAGTTATGCCACCAGGCCAGTCTTCCAGATATCCAACACCTGGCCTTAGCAGCTCATCCTCCTTTCTGGGATCACAGCCTTGTCCTGCCAACAGTTAATGTAACTCAAATAGTAGTAGTCTGTGCTGCTACACAAAAGGTTCAAAACCTGCTGTTGGTGCATGATGGACGGACTGTTACAGAATTTGTTTTTCCCTTTAAAACAAACTGAGAAATGACATATAAAATACTATGGTAAAAGAACATTATTAAATTTGCATAGTCAAGCACTCAGTAATTAGGAAATGCCAGAATTAAGGCTGCCTGTGCAACCTTAGTTCTAAGCCCTTGAACACATGCATTATGATGAAATCTTTAATTACATGAACACATACTCTTTTTCCAGCAGGACCCCTGCAACATTCAGTGTACACAATGGTTTCACAAGAGGGCTGAATTAAGATTGCATGGACAACTGTAAATCTGCCATTTCCTAATTGTCACTGTTTAGCTTTGCAACCGAAACAAAGTTATTTTAATACAGTTGTTATATTCAAGAACATCAGAAAATTTGCCTCATCAGATTATTTACTAAAATTTAAATGTACTATTCAGAAAGCGCTGGCATCTTTAATTCATTAAAAAAATTCACCACAATGAGAAATTGTATCTCAATGTGTATTACTGAATAGCCTATCAATGGCATGCAGTAATAAAAGGGTAGGTATACCCTTCAGTGCTATATGAAAAACAAGTTTGACTCCCAACCCTGATAGTCTCCAGTCTGGAAGGAAACAGTTTCTTGTCATTCAGTGGGAGCTCAATGTTGTCAGTTAAGGATTGTTGTCTATTAGCTCTGAAGGTAGTCCCAGTCCTCTGCAGCTAACAAGGACAGTGATCATCACATTGCAAGGGCTTGAGGGAAAGAGGGTGTTATGGTACAACAGATTTTGCCATCTTCCATTGGATAGGGTCTGTACATAATCGTTATCCTTCCAATTTAGACTCTCTCTTTCCTGTTTGGAATCATTTTTGACATGTATAACTACTACACAAATGCCTCCTCCAGATTAGGTACTCAGGAGGCCTGTATCTCAGAGTGGTATGGCGTCAAAAATGATAGAACATTTAGAAAACCTGACCTATGAGGAAAGGTTAAAAAACTGAGTATGTTCATTCATGAGAAAAGAAGACTGAGGGGAGACCTATTAACAGTCTTCAAATATGTTAAAAGTTGTTATAAAGAGGATGGTGATCAATCATCCATCATTGGAGGGTTTTAAGAACAGGTTGGACAAACACCTGTCAGGGATGGTATAAATTTACTTGGTCATGCCTCCACGCAGGGGGCTGGACTTGACTTCTTGAGGTCCATTCCAGCCCTACATTTCTATGATTCTATGGTTTCTGTGGGATGGAGGAAGATGAACAAATTTTCTGTGGCATAACAGAGTTCTCTGTCGCCAACATGTCCCTAAATTGTTTCAGAGCTGAATTGTCATCAGAAGATGAACAACACTGAGTCAAAAACAGAAAAGTCACCAACAAAGGGTAACTCCTCTGTACCATCAAAGAACTCTGCAGTAAGCAGTGCTTGTTAGCAATGCAGCTACAGTAACCCTATCTAAGAGGAGAGACTCCTCCATATAGCCAGACATTTGTGTGTCACATGAAAAAAACCAGCATTTGGTTGAGGTAATACCTCTTATACTGCACAAAGGAAGGTAATCTGAATTTTTACCTCAGGTGTCTTTGTGTCTGTCACCTGACATCATCTTAAGGTTGCAGATGATTACCCATTCCTGAAAGCTATTATGGTATTAGATTTCAATTGTTTTTTTTTTTAAAAAGAAATTTAGAGTGATGCATTTTCCAGTTTTGAATGGAAGTTACTGCTTCACTTCTAGTTTATTAGTGCAATTTTACAGACTTTATTGGGCCAAACCAAATCAATTTAAGTTACATTCCATCACAATGTGGTTATACACAGACTGAACTGCTTTCGGTAGAGACTATTCTTTCTTTCCTCTCTGAAAAGCACCTATAAGGACAATAAAACCAAACTAAAACAGTAAGATGTTCAGGGCAAGGACCAACTGTGTTTGTTTTGTACAATGCCTAGCAGAATAGAGTCTTTGGGTGCAAATGTAAAAATAATATTTAACAGCTAAACCAAACAAAAATCTGTCTACTTTTAAACCTAATAGTACCACAAGAAATTATTCACTCTGATTGTCACTAGGGGTCAGTATTAAGACATATTACCTTCATACAATACAGCTAGTGAAATTCTGCTATAGGTTCCTCTTTCAGGAGTACAAACTTCAGTTATAAGAGAGACATTTAAACTAGGAAAAACAATAAAATCTGTAATATTATAAATGATCACACACCACTGTTTTAAAATATAGCCCTCAGAAGAGATCTTGCAATTGTACGCATACTCAATAGATCAAGTATTTTCTTATGTATTTTTGTACATTGATACTTCTATGTTAATTTTAAAGATTATCTTGTATGGTAATAACTCTTTCATTTTAATCTAACGTGTGAGTCAGACCCAATCTATGATTTGAGAGAGACTAGGGTTTTTTTTTAACTTTCCTTTCTCTTATAGCTTCCACCATCAGGAACTCCCTAGCACACTTTTAACAGAAAACCAAATAAAATAGAACATATTAAAAATTAAAGTATCTGTACAATATAGTTTTATGGTTTTACCATTTAATGTGGATGCGGTGCAGGGCACTAGCTGGGCTACTGATGAAGAGATACATTCCAAATGTAAACAAACAGGTTACTTAACGTTTGTTCCATTGACAGCTATGCATATTTAAATTCTAGTCGTCTGTATCATCGCTGGATATTGAAAGCACTTCTTTAAAAACAGTGGGCTGGACTGGGACCCGGGCCCTCCATCTCCACTGGGTCCCAGTCCAGGACCCTGTCTGATGAAATGCTATCAGGACTCACCCAACAGAAAGTCTAATCTACTGCCCTGGGCTACTTCCTACCTCTGCCCCTTCAGTTCAAGGATGGCCCCATAGTCCGAACAATCTATAGGGGCTCAACTCAGGAAAGGTCCATTTTATTATTTATAAAGCATTGTCCAGATACAATGGACCAGCAGTTATGCTGGGTCAGCAGACCAAAGAATTTCAACAGAGGCTTGATCCAATGCCCACTGAAATTAATGGTGGAACTCCCCTTGTCTTTAGAGGGCACTGGATCATGGTCTAGATGAGCCTTGTTGACAAGCAGCAAGTTCCTGATCTGGACCTTATAGCCTAAGGTCCAGACCCTGCAAACACTTATACATATAAGTAAAAAGGTGCTCAGGTATTACAGTTATAGAGGCCATACAGTTACCTAGATGTATAGAATTTTACCAACATGAGTAGCTCTCCTGAGTTCAATTAAAAATGAAAATGAAAATGAAAATTTTTAAATCTTTTAGTCTGATAACTTTGCTCTTCTTGGGATGATATTCTGTGATCCCCAGAATCTTGATGTATTATTTAGAAGATCCCTGGCAAGTCAGTAGTGGTCACCCAGACTTGTGTTCTATGACATAAGAAATCATGCATATACTACAACTCTCTTCAACCCTTGATGCAGCCTCAGTAACCTGTTTTTCTCCCTCCTCCCCCAAATAAATCTTTAGCTGAAAACTCTATATTTTGCACGTACAACAAACTATAAAAAATATACATTTTGGATAATATCCTTTTTTTTGTTGATAGTGTGAATGATTTAGCATGGCTGTTAAATCTTAAATCTATTTAAGAGCTTATTTCTTCCTTGATGATAACTCTAGTAGATGCCCAAAATTCAGATGTAACCAGCATTACTAAGACAACTATAAAATGATATATATACACAACACTCAAGATAGGAGAGAGTCAGATCAGTTTATGCCTTACCAGCTTGTATATTTAACATGTTTTAAGCTCACATTACCTCAGAGTGTATCTAACTAGTTTCATTTCACTTTTAGTAATTGTCTATAATATGGCTAGGTTATCCTATAAAAATGAAAGGCAATAAGATAGAGATATATTTTAAAAGGTTAATATAAGAATAGAGCCATATAGGCTCTAAAATGAGTTGTCCAGGATGGAATAATTTCTTTTCATGTCCAATAGATGGCAGTGATGTTATAAATTAATAGTAAAACTTTGCTGAAATATAATACCTAAGAAACCCCTGTGAACTTAGAGCTAGTTCTACTAGCACTAGTATATTTTGGGATTTTTGCATAATTTATATTATTGAGGTGTTATGGATTTCACGGAGAAGGGACACTTTATAAATAGCCAGATTTCACAGACTATTTCGTGCAATTTATTTGACAATAGCATTTTGGTGTTCAAGTGACTGTATGGAACTTCATAGTTATAAAAATCAGTATTGCCTATTGTAATAGAGTGCTTGGAGGGCCAGGGGGCCTACTGGTTGGAGCACCTGACTTCTGGCTCCTTGCTTCCCTGGCAGAGGTGCATCAGTCCTTAGGAAGGTGTGGTAGGGGAACCCGGGCCCTCCATCTCCACTGGGTCCCAGTCCAGGACCCTGTCTGATGAAATGCTATCAGGACTCACTCAACAGAAAGTCGAATCTACTGCCCTGGACTACTTTCTACCTCTGTCCCTTCAGTTCAAGGATGGCCCCATAGCCCGAACAATCTATAGGGGCTCAACTCAAGTAGCACCTCTTGTGGACCCCTTCCAGCTTCCTGCCACAGTCTCAGGTCCATTTGACCAGCACAGACGTAAGATTAAAGGGGCCCAAAATGTCTTTATAGTTCAATCACACAGTTCTCTCATGGTTAGGTGTTCCTTCAGGGGTGCCACTTAGGGTGGGTTCCTCGTAGAGGAGCACCTGCCCTCCCCGCAGTTTCATACCACATTGCAATTTTACAAACAGGGGTGATGCTGGCGGGGTCCTGCGGGGGCTATCGCCACCCCAAAATTTGCTTTAGCTCCCCCATAGTCACCTGTCCCAGAGCTGGGTGCCCGGCCTGCTGCTCTCCAGCTGCCCAGCTCCTGCCACCATTGCAGTATCTCCTTTTTTGCGAAGCTGATCCATGGCTGCAGAGTGCTTGAGGAGCTCACCTGATGTTAGAGGAGGCCATGCCTGAGTGGGTCTTTGCTGAGCTGGGATGGAGGGACAGGGAGCCTGTCTGTGCTGGTGCTTCTGGCTCAGGAGTGGGAGATTCGGCGTGTTCAGGCTCCTGAATGCTCAGCTTAAAAAGACAATGCTTTGACACACTCAGGCACACACACACAGTCTCCCAAACACACCCCTACCCCACATGCTCTCTCTCTCACATACTCCCCCAACACTCACTCCCCCTACACTCACTCTCTCTCTCTCACACACACACACACACAAAACCTCCAACATTCAGTCTCCGACACACAGTCTCCCTCAATACACACACTCTCTCTTGCACTCCCCAACACACACACATACACACAGAGTCTCTCTTATACACTCTCCCCAACACACACATTCTCTCAAATACAGTTGTATTATTGTTGTTGTTGTTACTTCTTGGTACTTCCTGTCAAAATGTGCAATGCACATATATTCTCTAATTTTATTCTTTCAAAGTTCACTAATTATTACAGTACTGTTATTTTTATTTTTGACTGCTCTGTGCCTTTCATAATTTTATTTCTCTTTTATGCTTAAATTTAATTCTTTGAGTAGTGAGTTCTAAAATGCCTAACCAGTCCTGGCTGGAGTAATTACAATTATTACTTTTATTACCATATTGTGCTTTGTCATTCATTATTTAAAGTGATACAATCAAATAATTGTATCCTTTCTAGAATGTAAATTTAGCATGTACTCACCTTAGCGGTGCAAATATTAAAAAAATTAGCTAAACATATCACTTTAGACACTGGGCAGATGAAGGTCGCTTATTTTCAAACTGTATTTTAATTATAGCTGTAAAATAACCTAAAGTTCATATAAAAATAAATGTGGTTCCAAGTCTGATACTAATAGTAATAATGGAGTCAAATGTTAGTGAGTCACATACATAGAATCATACACTCGTAAGACTGGAAGGGACCTCATCTATTCAAGTCCCCTGCACTCATGGCAGGATTAAGTATTATCACGTGATTGTAATTGGTAAACATAAATTCCAAAATAATTTGAAGAATAAATTCCCATTCTTAATAAAAGAGGAAAAAACTTAATCATGTACGTTAGAATTAAGTAAATACATTTTTAGTGGAGTGCAAAACAATTGACTAAAATAGAGTAGTTAATGGCAGTAACACAGAGAAAGGAAGCAGATTTTATTTATTTTTAAATAAGTTATTGTACAAAGATAGTGTACAAAGTATCAAATCTATGTTTCAGATACCTGTGTCAGGGTTCCAAAACTGATACCTCAAAGTGTGGGATTGGGAATATCTTGCTGTATTATCACTTGATTATTCTAAACTTACATATAAACTTAAAGTATGGCTTTAATTGGTGTTTCTATATATTTTTCTTTCTTTATATAGGCATTAGATACAGTGCTCCTGTGTCAGCTAATTTCTAAGTTATCTGCAAAAAAAAATAAAATTAGTGTTTTCAGGTGCCTAAGTAGCCCCTGGAATCGTGGTTAAAGTTGCCCTCTGAAATGGCGCCCCTGTGTTTCTTGGTCTCCTTAACAGTCTCCTTTGGTCAGAGATGCTGTGCTTCTTCCCTCATGGCTGCCCCAGCTGCCAGGCTTCTAGTAATGCTAGTAATACAGCCAGTAATGCTACAGGGAAGCAGCTAGCATCTGCTTCTTTGCCAGTTAGCCGTGAACTGAGCCAGGTTCTCGCCTTTTCTTCTTCCTACTTGCCTAGCACTGCAGTTATAAGAGGACACGGCTAGCTGGTCTCATAGGTTTTCTTTAACCCTTTTCGCGTTGGTGTCATGTTTCTTGGCTTTATCATGTATATCCCCCTTTATTAGGGTGACTATTCCTGCATTCCCAGAATACCACAATTCCGGTACTTCCAAGAACAGTATGGACCTGCTCCTGCTGGTGTGACCCCATTTCCACCAGCGTGAGCTTGGATGTATGGTGCGGAAGAAGCCATGCTGCATAGGGGAAGAGGGCACCCTTTTTAATGAAATCTGTAAGAGGGGCTGCAGTTCATTAGGGACTTTGTATGCTCACCCACTGTTAGAGTCACTTGAATGTGGGGATAAGATTTTACATTACCATGCATACATCATAACAGAATGATGCCTGGGGTCAACTCTGGGTTTGGGACTACCGAGCTCCGCAGCAGGGTCTGAGCGCACCCTGGGTCCGCAAGCCCCACCACATCTATCCATTCACTCTTTGGATCTGGTCAACTTTGTAGGGTTTCCTTGTCAAGCTCAGTCTCCTAGGGTCCAAAACTTCTCAAAGCTGAACTCCATATAGAGGCAATCTCGAAACCAGTGCCCTGGAAGACCACATGCAAAACACCTGTCTAGGTCTTTGCTGTTATGATTGGGCCTTCCTCTGGGTATTTGGCAGGTCCCTGTGCATGGGATCCCTCTAGTTCAGGGACCAGTGATATTCCCTTCTTAAACTCTAGTGGGTTGGCAGTTTTGCAGTCTGAGGTGTCGGTCAAAGGCTCTTCACTTTTGGTCCAGCAAATCCATGGGCCTCTTGATCATCAGGCCACTCCTGAGTCCAGGTGAGGGGGGAGTAGGTTGAAGCCCCTCAAGATGCTCGCTTCTATGGCCCGCTCCTTCATTTGGCAGTGTTAGACCCTTGGTCCCAGCAGGTCCATGGTGGAGTGTTAGTATCGGGTCTTGGCAACCAGATAATTTTCCATAAGACAAACAGTGTTTCCATGAGACAGTCAGGGTTTTGGAATGATGTCACATCACCCATTGTTTTCCTCCAGCAGGCAGTATCTGCGTGAACTGTTCAAATAGGACAAGCCTGAGCATCTATCCTCATCTCATCATTTCTGGGTAACCGGGTGGGGTCTTGGTTCCAGAGAGCACTGCTCATTGCAGAAGTGTTGCTGGCACATCTCTTCCACAATGTCCCAGGCATCAAGAATGGCTGCCTTGACCTGAGCATACTCTCGGGCCACAACAGGGTCTCTAAAGCATGATACAATTGTGCCATCCCAGTTAGGCATGGAGCCAGCAAAACAGCTCTTTGGTTTAGGGGCCATCAGGAACCATAGCCACTTGCTCAAAGATTTCAAGGAAGGCTTCAGGATTGTCATTAAGTGGCAGCTTGGTAAGCCTGACTGGCAGTGGCCATGGCTAGGTTGAGTTTCACTGGCACCGCTGTATCAGATGGCTGTAGTATCATGACCACCTGCTGTATCAGTTGCTGCTGCTGCTGGACTGCTAAATTGTGAATCAAAAGCTGCTGCTGGTTGGCCATTTGTTGGAACATTTGTTGCTGATGATGATTATGCGCATTCTGATTGGCCATTCATTTTGGCAGCTGATCCATCTCCATTAAGCTATGGGAGGAGGTATTTTCATGAGGGTGTTTCCCCCTGTGCCCAGACTTCCTTATCAAGGACTAGGGCATCTGCCTTCATTCTCTACCGATTTTGTAATAGGGAGCATGGAGGGCCAGGTGGCCTAATGATTGGAACACCTGACTTCTGGGCCCTTCCTTCCCTAGCAGAGGTGCCTCAGTCCTTAAGAAGGGACCCTATGGAAGCAACGCTTCCCAGCAAAGAGTCTAAGTCCACTGCCCTGGGCTACTTCCCACCGCTGTCCCTTCAATTTGGGGTGTGGCCACTATAGTCCAAATAGTCTGTAGAGGCTCAATTCAAATAGCATCCCATTGTGGACCTTTAGCAGCATTTTGCCACAGCCTTAGGTACCTCTGGGCAGGGCAGACACAAAATTGGAGGGGCCTAACTCCAAAATGTCTCTATAGTTCAATCACACCGTTCACTCACTGCTGGATGCTCCTTGGTCTCCTCAGCAGTCTTCCTCAGTCAAGGACGCAGTGCTTCTTCCCCAGTGGCTACTCCTCTTTCAGTTAGCCACTATGCTGTTCTTGTCACACAAATATTTATATGTTGCTGTTGGCTTTATGGTTTAACACTCTGGGGGCTTATAAGAAGGAACTAATTCATAACTAATAAAATTGTTTTATTCTCATTAGTCCCACTTGTGACTAGAATAGCCTCAACATGATTACACAGCAAATTCACATTATTTTAAAGAAATATCTGCATTCCCAGTAAACGTACTTACTTTCAGTGGTTTACAAGTGAGACAAAAAACAAAAACAAAACTAAAAACAAACATGATTGCTGTATAATCATGTTGAGGCTATTCTAGTCACAAGTGGGACTAATGAGAATAAAACAATTTTATTAGTTATGTATTAGTTGTATATGTATATGTATTAGTTCCTTCTTATAAGCCCCCAGAGTGTTAAACCATAAAGCAAACAAACCATGTTCTAGGACAAATATCGATTACACTATCTCAGGCTGGATATTTTTTTCAAATTAAAAAAAGGGTTAGTGGGTTTTTTTAGTTATATGAATATAAAACAAATAGGGGCCATATTCTCAGCTGGTGAGCTGGGGCTATGCTGATTTGTATCAGCAAAGGGTTTGGCCCTCTCATTCATGAGTCCAAAGTTACTCTTTGGCTCATCTATGACTCAGAAAAGAGCTTCATTTGGAAGTGAAGTTGGCAAGGACTTAATTATAGTCACACAGCATTCATCCTGTATACATATTTAATGTAAGTTATGCTTTCTGATCTGCACAGCAGACCTAGGATCAGATTCACAGGTCCATGTTAGGTTGGTGCAGGACTGTGTAGGAAGAGAAAAGTAAATTTAAACCAGCTTTACATTCCCAATCCATGAACTGCGCATAGATCAGCTCAGCAAAGGCTACTGTAATTAACATCGGCTGTCCAGAGCCTCAATGACCAGTTTCTGCAGCTGGACACTACCATGGTGCAGGGATGTCCTGACCACATCCTTTACACTGGGGACTAATGAAGGTGGCATAGAACAGCCACACCAGCTTATCACCATCAAGAGATTCCCCTGGCAGCTGCAGCAAGTTAAAGTCTGGCCTCTTGACTGCAATACTGTGCTCTCTTTTATGTGTGTGTAACCCCCACTGACGTTGAGTAGAGATCTAGGACATTGACTGGAGAATTTTTTAAAATCAAAGTATGTTCAGATTAGTATTTTACACAGTTATTTATTAATTGCACACTTACCTTGCATTGTTAGGACTGGCTGTTGTGAGATTAGCCAGAGCTATGGCAGCAGCTTCTTTTACCTCTTCATTCTCACTGCTTAGCAACTGAACTAGCTGGGGAATCCCTTTAAAAAAAATAATTGAACGTATGCTGCTTTAAATAACTCATGGGAAACTTTAAAATGATCCTTACAAAATGGAGCTTAATGGAGCTAATTCCATCTCCTCCCCAATTTACTCACCTTGGATTCTAAAAGCATCTTTGCTAGCTAAATTCTCACACATAGCAGAAATAGCTTGAGAAGCAGCAGCTTTAGTACCATCACTGTCAGTTCCCAAAAGTGTTATGAGGCACTTTTCAATCTCTTCTTCATGCAAAATTTTTCTATTTTCAGCTTTCCACAAAACAAACAAAAAATAGCATTAATCTTCATAGAAATATGATTGCAAATGAGAAAAATGACATCTATTTGATCTCACACATTTGTTCCTTGCTTTTGATACAAATGAGAGACTGAAGCCTGGTGTGTGGCATCACAGTTCAAGGCAATTGCACCTATATTCCTCCCTCATGGTCCACCAAGGGCACTCACTCTAGCTCCTGGCTCCTCAGCTGTCACCTCTCCTGGGCAGAGACCCGCATTAAAAGGGAAGGGATATAAAAAGGATGTATTTTAATAACAAGCTTTAAACCCGAATAGCCAAATTCAGTAGAAAGTTTGTTCCCTGATAGTCTTAAAATCACAGAATTTGTGCAGACTCAGTGATTCAGCTTTCACATTTCTGTCATACTCATTAAGGGATACATTTTTCCCTCTGTTATTGCTAATAGAAGTCATGTACATGAAATTTAAAGGCAAATATACAAGTAAAAGAACAATTAAGCTGTGTACTTGATGGTTCCCATACCAGTCACAGTATTATATGGACCAAACAAAAGGCAAGGGCAGATAAAAAAGTGTAACTCATAGTTCTTCATTAAAATGCAGCTTTAAAGAAAATGTCGAAAGTCTTAGGGCTCAGTCTTGCCCTATGCTGTATTGATATGCCGGGGCAAGGAAGAGTGCATAGGAAATCTCTTCCTATTATACAAGCAGCAGCACAGGATCTTTCCACAGCACTCAAAGGAGAGCTGGCCAACAAGCTTGGAGGCCTCACCTACCTCAAAATAGGTGTGGTCTGAAGTTTAGAGGGCATGTCCAGCTCCCTCCCTTCACCTAGGGATACATGTTGCTGTCAGCAGCCCTGTTCAGGGTAACAATAAAGTGACACCAGAGTGCATCCTCCCTGACTGGCAGGACTCTGTAGCAAAGGAATCACTGGGTAGCATATCTGCTGCTCTTCATCACTGTAATCACTAGGGCCAAGAGCCAACAAAACACTTAAGCAAGTGCATAACCCATGCTTGCGAGTAGTCCCATTGACAGCAACAGGGCAATTTATGTGCTTAAAGTTATGCATATGGGGTAAAATTTTCAAAAGGTCATAAGTGATTCAGGAGCTCAAGTTCCATTGACTTTCAACGGGACAGATATTTAAATCACTTGGTCACTTTTGACATTTTTGCCACTACTATTTAAATCCTTTGCTGAATCAGGGCCTAGGGCAAGATGCAGCCCTCAATCTGTAATCTAACTGAAAAAAAGAAGATAATTTTAATATTATTTATAACATTTAAATGCAAACGATAACTCTGGATGTACAAAATAAAAGCCCTGCAAAGGAACTGTATTAAATCCAGAATTTTGTGGCACAACAAAGCAATCTTTAATAGCACAGTGATTAAACTGCCAGTTTGGCCTTATATAAACAGAGCACTGAACTAAAGATGGTGTCCAAAATTTAATAAAATATTTGTGCTGCCTAAATTGCTTTGTTCATACAGTGTAACCCTTTTGTGACATCTTTCCCAACAAAGAAAAGCTAAGGCAAATACCTTTTTGAAGGATGACATGTAAAAAAATAATGGGTTTACTAGCATCACATATATCAGGAAAAAAGCAACTTCAGTGACAGCTGCCAACACCACTTATTTCAGAAACTGACACTGGTTTATAGCTAACTGTTGTAGTCAGAAAATAGATACATGTACCATCATAACAGAGGTACAATTTTCTATTTTAATGAAAGACTATAATTCTTTTTCTCTGCCCTGCTGGAAATGTTCTCAAAATCCAGCTGTGTTCACCAAACCTGCAAAGGGCAGATTACTGTATAGTTATAACAGATTTTAACGATGAAGTCACATGCTGACTCAGAATTATAATGTACTATATTGGATTTCTGCCCAAGAAATCATGCACTTACATTTTAATCAGAGGAATAATTGAGTACTACACCAGACACTATGCATGCTACTAATGCAATGAATTTACAAATGCTGCATGTTCAGTACCTTTACAGTACAAAAAAATCCCCAAAACACAATTGCATACTGTTGATTCTGATTTTCCCCTACACTAGTCCTGGTAATTGCTACTGTTCCACCTTTTCTTCAGCTAAGAAGTTAACTTTAGATCATGAACCTGGCGAGCTGCAATGTATTTAACATCTCCCTCTCTTCCTGGTGCCATGTCTAGGAGCTAATTTATTGGACAGAGTTTACAGTAGTCCAGTAAAACATGTCGTCCCTTCATCTAACTTTCACTCACCCTAAATCCTAGAGTTTTGAGGCAAATATTCTTATTTTCTTCTCTAACCTCCATTTTTCTAACTTGTTTCATCTACACCAGTGGTCACCAACCGGTTGATCGTGATTGACTGATCCCAGAGGATCTCCCAGTCGATCGCAATCTCCGGCAGCGCAGCGGGGCTGCTGCTAAGATAGGCTCCCTGCCTGCCCAGGCCCCACGCCACACCTGGAAGTGGCCAGTCTGGCCCCGCGGCTCTGGGGGCGGAGGGGCAGGGGTCACCCGTCCGCAGTTGCTCTGGCCTGTAAGCACCATCCCCGCAGCTCCCATTGGCTGGGAACAGGGAGCTGTGGCCTATAGGAGCTGCAGGGGCAGTGCTTGCAGAGAGGGGCAGCCCAAAGGGGCTGCAGGGGTGTGTTCGCCCTTTCCGTGAGCAGCATGGGGCCAGGGTAGGCGGGGAGCCTGCCTTAGCAGCAGCCATGCTGCACCACCAACCGGGAGCTGCCAGAGGTAAGTGCTGCCCAGCGAGAGGCCACACCCCAAGCCTCAGCCCTGAGCCCCCTCTCAGAGCCAGCACCCCAAACCAGCCCTGAGCCCTCTTCCAGAGCCAGCACTCCATACCCCCTCCTGCACTCCAACCCCTTGCCCCAGCCCTGACCCCGCTCCCAGAGCAAGCACCCTGCAACTCCTCCTGTACCCCAACACTCTGTCCCAGTCTGGAGCCGCCTCCTGTACCCAAACTCTCTCCCAGAGCTTGCACCCCTCACCCCCTCCTGCACCCCAACCGCTTGCCCAAGGCTAAGCCCAAAGCTCCCTCCTACACTGCGAACCCCTCAGCCTCAGCGCAGAGCCCACAGCACCTCCCGAAGCCCAACTCCCTACCCCAGCTCGGTGAAAGTGAAGGTGGGGGAGAGCAAGTGACAGAGAAGGGGGGGATGGAGTGAGTGGGGTGGGGTTTTGAGGAAGGGGCGGGACCTCAGGGAAGGGGTGAGGTAGATCCTGGGTGGCTGTCATAGCATTCCTTCTCAGATCTGAACCTTAAGAGTTCAGAAAATGAGATACTAGCACCTGAATCCTCTAAGCTTAATTACCACCTTAGATCTGATAGCGCTGCCACCACCCAAAAATATAGTGTTTTGGGGCACTCTGACCTCCCCAACCTTCCCTGGGGACCCCAAGAACCCAGATCCCTTGGGTTCTTAAAACAAGGAGAAATAAACCATTCCCCCACCTTTTCCCCTCCCAGAATTTCTCTCCCTGGGCTATCCTGAGAGATACTGATCCAAGCTCTTAAATCACCATACAGAGAAGCATCTCCTTTCCCTTCCACAAAGAGGCAAACAGATTCAAGGAAAACAGACAGAGATTCTATCTCTCCCCCCTCCCGTCTCCCCCACCCATCCTGGTGAGTATCTCAATCCCCTGGAATAAAACAAGGGAACAAGAAAAAAAATCAATCAGGTTCTCTAAAAGAAATCTTTTAATAAAAGAAAGGAAAAAGTAAAGAATTATCTCTGTAACTTCAAGATGTAAATATACAGAGTCCTATAGCTTACAGACACCAGAAAGAGACTTTTCCCCCAGTACCAATACAAATCAAAATATTCCCAGCAACTACACATATAAAAGTTAACCAGCCAGATCCACAATTGCAAATAGAGTAAAACAATCAAAAAGCCTAAACCGCCTGTTTTTACTTACTATTTGAAAAGAAACTTAGAGAGCCTGTAGTAATGTCTGGTCTCTCTCAGACCCTCCGAGAGAAGAACACACAACGGACAAAGAACACACACAAAAGCTTCCCTCCACCCAAATTTAAAAGTATCTTGTCTTCTGATTGGTCTTCTGGTCAGGTGTCCAGTTCCCAGCTTGTAACCCTTTACAGGTAGAAGGGACATTAACCCTTAACAATCTGTTTATGATAGCCCCCTCCTACACTGCGAACCCCTCAGCCTCTGCGCAGAGCCCACAGCACCTCCCGAAGCCCAACTCCCTACCCCAGCTGGGTGAAAGTGAAGGTGGAAGAGAGCAAGTGACGGAGAAGGGGGGGATGAAGTGAGTGGGGTGGGGTTCTGAGGAAGGGGCGGGGCCTCAGGGAAGGGGTGAGGTAGATCCTGGGTGGCTCTTAAATTCAAAAAATGATCTTGGACATAAAAAGGTTGAAGACCACTGATCTACACCATATATCGTAGTCTGAAGAAGAGACCAAGCCTTTATATTAAAACCATTGACTGCATTTGTAAAGAAAGATAACAAGAAGGAAGATGCATCATCACTGACAATTATATCCAATGATATAAGATTGTATATGATACAATAATATATTATGAGTAGTTCTTGTCAGAATGTGCTTTAGGAATGTCGTATTGTAGATGTTAGAACAGTAGGACACCAAAATGCAAAAAAAGGTGAGCAAATGGGGAAGAGAGGTATGTGTTTATATTCAAGGAGTAAGTGTGAAAGAAGAAATAAAAATATATTGTAGTTGTAGGAACATAAGTAATCTACTTGGAATGCAGTACACAGAAACCTGTCACAGGACTATGAAAAATGGTGTTTACATTCTTATTGTTCATTTTTTCCCAGAATGTCATAATAAAATAGCAACACTGGGAAAATACATAATGAAAGTCTTAACACAATCTCCTCCTCTCCAATCTACGGTGCCAATCATCAATGTACAGAACTCTCACTGACATTCCATGTGTGGAACTTCCATTGACCGGTGGAGAAAATGAACAGAGATCCATAGTGTGGACTGGAGGGGCAGAGTCACTCTTTTCATATGGCATTTGCAATAGAAATAATTGTAAATATTCAATAGGTCAGACTAGGAGGTTATGAGAAGATTTAGATGAGGACACAAGAAACTCTCCACTCTTCCCACCAGAGGTATTTTCACATATAGACTTATTTAAACAGCATCCTCAAGGGCAAAAGCAATGAGTATGTTCTGCATAATTCTGAACTCAATGGTGAATTAAAAAAACCTGTCTGCAAAAATAGGAACCATGCTATGAATAATTATAAAAAGATAAGAAAAAACTATCTAATTCCACAGGGATTATTAATCTGCAAGACATTTAAAGTCTATTATGTCCCTGCAACAGGAATTTATACCCTAACTTGCCTGACATTTAGATGAGCAGTTGTAGGTTTAAGAGAGGGAACTAGCCCAATTACTGCTATCCAGGTTTAATCACTGCCAATGAGGAATATTTTCTGACAAACAATGCTTGAGATATCAGGTATCTAAAATCATTAAATAAAAGATAAAGGCCCACATTTTCAGAGGCCAAGATTCCCTTTTTGAAAGCATTTTGTACCCACATATTAGCAGTTTCTATATCTAACTTAGTACCTGTATGCAATTTTGACCACTAAGATTTGCAACTGCAATTCATTTGTGGAATTTTTTCTTCCCAGCACAATTAGTATTCTCAGGCTGGGAAGTGACCCTCAGGCTGGCTGAAAATTCACCCCTACAGGATTTCCATAAGAAATGAACATAAAACTTTAAAAAGTGACATACGATCATAAGCTGCTTTAGTAATTGCCTTTGCTGCATTCTTCTGAATATCAGGAATGGTAGACATTTCTGCAAATGAAAGCAGCTTTTTAAGACCTCCTGTCTGCTGAAGTAGTTGCATAGTATCCACATCCTCAAGACAATTTGCCACCACGGCAAGAGCTTCCACGTGAAGATCATTAAATTCCTAGTAAGAAAAATAAAAAGTCTTCTAATGAGGATTAAAATATCTTTAACTTTTCTACCTTCTAAGATAATTACTATAATTAATTACTGCACATTCTGGTACACAATGAAATCCATTGTGCATCTTTAAAAATATGTTGATGGACTCCACAACCTGTGTTAACATGGAGTTAAGTTTGGTTATAATTATGAAAAAAATGGAAAGACTCACATTGATTTCAATGGGCTTTGGATCAGGCCTTTAGAGAAAACTGGATATCTTAAGGTTTCAAAGAGTTTTACTATATAATTAAGCCTCACGATACTCCCACAAGGGAAAGAAGCATAATTATATTCATTTTACAGATGGTTAGAACTGAGGCAGTAGGTGCTCAAGTGACTTGTTCCAGATCCCAGAGCCAGAGCCACTGCTAGGCATAAGTAGACTAAGCAATTACTTAGGATGCCAAGCAGCTCAAGGGAGCCCCCATTGGCTTTTTTAGTATGTGATGCGGGGGGGCTTATTCCTGCTTAGCACCGCCAGTGGGATAGTATTACCTCTGCCTGGAGCAGTGGAGTATCCAAGTCAGGAATGGAACCTGGAATCATTGGTGTTTAGACTAAATTAAAGGAACAAGATTGGCTCTGAAACTATGCACTAGCACTGGATAAAATACAGAAAATGGAAAATGTCACATAAAATTAAGCCATGTGAATTCTTCTCCTATTTGAAATCCTTTGAAAAATGTACAGTAATGTCATTATAAAAAGAGTGTTAACAGAACCAAAATGATAAAACAATAAACACAGCATGAAAACTAGTGATTCTCCCTCTCATTCACCAGGTATAGCTGTAAAAAAAAAAAAGATTTTGCAACTACCACTTAGATGTGATGAGATCTTATTTTTATCTGAATAAGCTGACAGGATGAAAAACAAAAACAAATCTGCTTCCCAGATGATGGTTAATATGAGAGAAACATTTCCTTTACTTTATCAGCTCTCTGCATATTACTGATCAGTACCACAGCAATGACAAAAACTACCTAGGCTGCTGCTCTTCTTGGGCACCATTCTGCCATCCTTATGTTTAGTACCTCATTCATGAATGACCCATTAATGACACATACTACATTCAGTCTTTTCAAATTAATTATTACTACTCTGGTTACACAAAAGGGGGCAAAAAATTCAAAAGGCACATATTTATTTTGTTTATATTTTTCAAAGAAATAGCATTAACGAACATTTCTCTGGATTTGGTTTACTCTGTCAATTTGTCAGCTCTTACTTCCCACAACAACAAATTTAAAATGATGACATTCATTTCTTTAGTTGGATGCATGGATGAAGACTGGATACAGAATATCTGAAACACACTTTTTCAAGTTTACATTTATAGTTCATATTACAAATAAACTGTACCTTAGTTTCCAGTATCTTAAAAAGATGATCTAATCCTTGGTTTTCTCTCAGTATTATCCTGGTTTCTCTGTCATTGCTAATTACACCAAAGGTTTTGAGAGCTAACAATTGAACAACTGGATATTCAGATTTCAGCAGTTCCAGCAAGGCAGGAATTGCGTTTAGTTCACGAACTGCAGCACGGCTTTGAAAATCCTGCAGTGAAATACCAAACTGAGTAAGTATAATTGATAGCACAATTGTTGGCTTTATATAAAGAGCAAAGACACTCTGATTTCACATATATATTAATGAGCTAATATTTTGCAACTTTTAATTCGGAAGGTTTCATTCCATTTGGGCTAAAAATGGAAATTGAAATAAGTGTTCCACAAAACAATATTCAAAAGAGTCAAAAGAATTTTGCATTACTAAAGTATTAATTATAATGTGTAGTTATGGTTGAGGAGGCTGAAAATATTGATGCTTATCTCAGTCCATATATGGATTTTTTTGAAAAGTTTGGTGAAATTTAGTTTGATCATTTCAAGTTATCATAGTGACAAAAAAACTTTTTCACACTTTGAGGCACTTGTCTGGTTTCCTCTCTTAGGCTTCAATAACTGAAAACCTGGTTTTGTTTAATATTTCAGCCTTTGCATATATATCTAATCTATATCTATATTGCTCAATGAAGAGCGTATACTATACCATATTAAAATGGTACAGGAATAAAGTAGTTACAATCTGTTTATAATAGCATATTGCACCTGTGCAATGTGTAGTTTTCCTTATCAATTTAAGCAAGCACCTGGTGCAATTATCCAGATACACCCTGCAACAAAGTCAGGAAGATAGCAAGAGAGGAGAAACAGCAAAACATGATTCAGAATAAAGACTTGTTCTGATGCCCCAAAAGAGAGAGCCATGAATTTAATTCATTACTGAATTCATTTGCCTAGCCTCTGAAAAGAACTACTATACAACTGTGCCATTGTTTTGCTAAGCAACATATGAGTGACATTAGTGCTGATTGTGAAAGTAGTCAATTACAATACCTTCCTCCCATATGGAAAAAAAACTGACAACAGTTTTCATCTATATTTAGGAATAAGTTCAAAATCATTGCCGTGGACTTGTTTGTAAGAATAAGGCAAGATGCAATTTTAATCATCCTATCTGTGCAGTTTTAGATAGACAGACATTTCTGTAACCCTTAGTATGGGGATAAAGACTTGCCAAATGAAAAAGCAAGATTTTTATTTCAACAAACGTTTTTGGGTCTGATTCTGATCTTGCTCACACTGGTGCAAATCAAGAGTAACTGAGCTGAAGTCAAAAGAGCTATAGTAAAGTAAAACTATAGCTGAAACTGAGATGAGACTCAGACCCTTTGAAATTAAGTGATTCTTTAATAAATTGATAAATTCTAGATATTACAGGAATAGAGCCAGATATTTTAAAGTGATTAATCTCTAGAAAAGAAATAAAAATACAATGCTTATCTGCCTCTGTAATTACCTGTACGAGGTGATAGATGCATTCGACAGAGTTCTTCTTAACATCAGGATCAGGGCTACTTAGCAATCTGATAAGTGGTTCTAGTCCACCTTGCTCAAATATTTGCACTTTACTGGTATATTCAACTGCCATATGTGCTAGGCAAAGACTGGCAAACTCATGGACAACTATATCTTCTACAGGGTGAAAATAAAATTAGGTTTTGTTCAATAGAATATATGCGCATTCATCCATTGGGTTAAAATATTATTTGAAAGTCAATAAACATAGCTGTTAACCTTACCTTACATTGCTATAAATATGCTGTTCAATCTACATAACATATCTTAATGCTCAATAAATTACTGAATTGTGGCTATAAAAGCATTAGGTCAATCACTTATCTAATGTGTTATGACAAATCATAACTTACAAGAAAGCTTTTTATTAAATTGCCTAATCAGACAGTGAAAGTAAATTACTTTTGACAGTATTTTTTCACAAAGGAGCACTGCAGGTTACCTTCTGGCGCCAGCCGAGCTATGACTGAATTTGTGACATCTAGCTCTCTTAATAATTTTCTGACGTCATCTACAATGACAGAAAAATAAATATGAAGATTTTTGTGTGGTTAGATGGAAATAATGTAGAAATACAGCTGATGCACAGAATGAAAAGCAAGGTGAAAACTAAATGAGGTTGCTTAATGCTACTCCCTGATCCTGAGAAACTGACTTATGCCTTCTCTATACTTAAAAATTAGATTGACCTAGCTATGTTGCTCCGGACTGTGAAAAATTTTGTGCCCTGAGCACCATAGTCAGGTCATGTTAACCCCTGGTATAGATGGAACTAAGTCAACAGAAGACTTCTTCTGTCAACTTAGCTACCGTCTCTTAAAGAGCTGGATTAACTACATCACTGAAAAAACCCTCATTCAATGTGGGAAGCATCTACACTATGGTGCTACAGCAGCACAGCTGCAGTGTCATAGCTGTGCCACTGTAGAGGCTATAGTATAAATATCGCTATAGCTAGGAGAGATATATAACTTGGATCCTAGTGAGATGGTAATGGGCAGAGTGAACATATGACAGACGGAGCCTTGCAAATATCAAAGTGCATACAATTTTTAAAGAAGACATTCTTTATTGTTTTGATTTACAGATACATCCCCAAGATTCATGAAATACTCCATCAAAAGACGCAGGAAAAGGAGAGGCTACTCACCTTGTGCAGTAACTCAAGTTCTTCAAGATCTGTGTCCCTGTGGGTGTTCTGCTTTAGGTGACTCATTATCAGTAACCCTTTAAGAAGGTAGGCGTTTCGGAACAGAGTCTGAAGAAAGAACTGTTACCTACTGCATATGATCTTGCAGCGTGAACTCAAGCATAGTCATCAGAAAACATGTGAACTGAGGACCATGTTGCAGATCTGCAAATTTCAGCAACCAGAACATCTTTGAGTAGGGCTAGAGATGTAGACTGATCTAGTAGAGTCAGCAGTCATTCTTAGGGGAGGTGTAATCTCAGCGAAACCAAAACAGGCAATAATGCATCCATAGGTCCATTCAGAAAGCCTCTGAGTGGTAGGTCTTAGGGAGCACCTGTCTGCAATAGAAACACAGTTTAGGGGGCTTGCTGAATGGCATAGTTCTGTCCAACTAAAAGGCTAATGCCCTCTTAACATCTAATATATGAAAGGCAGACTAACGTGCAGACTGATGAGGCTTAGAAAAAAACCCTGGAACGTGAATAGTTTGGTTGATATGAAATTCAGAAGACACTTAAGGTAAAAACTGTAGCTGGGATCATAAAGATACCTTATTCTTAGAGAACAACGTGTAAGTAGGATCTGTCATTAGAGCCTCTCATCATCCCAATCCTTTGAGCAGAAGTAACAGTCATGAAAAAGGCCATCTTCATAGGCAGATGTATCAGTGAGCATGTAGCTAGTGGCTCAAAGGACTGTTCCATGAGACGATTAAGAATGAGGTTTAGATTCCAAAGTGGTGTAGGGACTCTAATCTGTGGAAAAAGACTGATAAATCCTTTTAGGAATCTCACTGTGGTCAGAGGAGCAAACACTGAGAAACCTTCTACTGGCACATGGAAAGCTGCTGTCACCGCTAAACCTTGACAGAACTCACAGAATGGCTTGAATTTTTCAATTCCAACAGGTAATCCAAGACTCAGGAAAGAGACGACTGGACAGGAGAAAGATGATGGTTACACGAAGATTATATCTTCTCCATTTCTTGTATGATGTCTTGTAGATTCCTTTCTGCTATTTAAAAGTACATTTTGTCCTTTGATGAGCAAGTGACTTCTAGTCCCAAGAACCATTCAGGAACCAAGCTTGCGATTTCAGAACATTCAGACTGGGGTGAAGCATCTGACCCACATTTTGAGACAACAGTTGCAGTTTGATCGGGAGCTGTCACAGAAAGCAAGTGGTGAGTTTGATCAGGTAAAGAAACCAAACTTATCTTGGCCAAGTTAGTGCAATCAAAATGACTTTGGCTTGGTCTTGCCTGATCTTAATAAGGACCTTTAAGAGCAATGGAGTTGGAGTATATGCATAAAAAGATGTTTTGTCCATGTAATGAGGAAAGCATCTCCTAGAGACTGGTACCCCATTGGAACAGAATTTCCTGCACTTTGTTTTGGCTACTGTGGCAAAATGATTGACTTCTGAAAATCCCCAAGCTAGGAATATTTTGTTGAGGACTCGAAATTCCAACTCCCATTTGTAATTTAAGGAGAAATGTCTGCTGAGGTTGTCCACCATGTTGTTTTGTATACCCAGGAAGTAAGAAGCCGAGATGACTATCTGATTGGCTGTGCACCAGTTCCAAAGTTTTACTGCTTTGGTGCAGAGTGAGGGGGAAACGCACTCTGTCCTGGTGATTCATATAATACATGCATGCTATGTTGTCTGTCATGATCTTGATGGACTTGTCTTTTAATAGGGGAAGAAAGTGGAGGCAAGCATTTCTGATCACTCTTAACTTCAACAGATTGATGTGCAAGCACTGTTCCTATTCTGACCATTTGCCTGGGTCTGCGTGAGGACCCAAATGTGTTCCCCATTCCAAGAGGGAAGTGTCCAATGTTATTATGACTGTTGGGGAATTCTGGTTGAACAGGATTCCTGCACAAACCAGTGAATGACTGTAGGACCTGGCTGGATACAGACACCTTCTTGTTCAAGCTATGTTTGTTGGGTACATAAACTATCCTGAGCCACCCCTGGAGACATGAAAGATGCAACCTGATGTTTTGGGTCACAAAAACTCAAGTTTCCATGTGTCCCAGTAGTTGCAGACATGCCCTTGCTGGAACCTGAGGGCTGAGCTGCATTTTTGGAATAAAGTCCTTCAAAGCAAAGAACCTGTCAAGAGGGAGATAAGCTCTGCCTGTTACTGAATCTGGAAACATTCCAAAAACAATTGTTGTGTAGGTGTCAATATTGATTTCTCAAGATTTATATGCAGACCTAGACTTTGGAATAGTGAAGTTGTTGTTTGAGCTGCTGACCAAACCTCTGATATGATTGACCCTTGAGGAGCCAGTTTTGAGGTAGGGAAAAACAGTTATTCCTGAACAACATGGTATGACCACCATGATTTTTAAGAAAGCTCGTGGGGCAGATGACAAGCCAAAGGGTAGGACATAGTACTGGTAATGATTGTGATTGAATGTGAAATGAAGAAATCTTTTGTGAGAGGGGTGAAACTCTATTTGAAAATAGGCATCTTTGAGATCAAGGATCGCAAACCAGTTCCCTAATTCCAGGGAGGGAATTATAGCTGTTAGGGAAGCCATACTGAATTTAAGATGTCAATATGCTTGTTCAATTGTCTGATATCTAATAACGGTCTCCAACCCCCATTATTCTTGAGTATCAGAAAATATCTTGAATAGAATCCTTTTCTTCTGTATTGAGGTGGGACTGGTTCTATGGCTCCTAGAAGCAATGAGATCTTCTGTCTCAGCAATTGATAGTGAGAGGGGTCCCTGAAGAGGGCCAGGGGTTGGAAGGACAGGATGGAGATAATTTGGATAGTATAAACCAAAGTAATGGCCTCCAATACCCATTTGTCTGACGTTATAGTCCCTCATGCTTCCTGAAAAAGACAGAGGAAGTGTCCGAATTGAGGAAGGGGGTTGTATCATGCAGCTGAAAAAACCTGGTCATTGGGTGGTTTGGACTCTCAGCCAAACCATCTAAACTGGTGTTTGGACAATGTTGAAGGTTGGCATGAAGCAGTAAAGGTAGTTCTAGGCTTTTTCTTTGAAAATCTCAGGCTCTTACCAGTGGTATTGGTGGACTACAGAAGGCGAAAAATTGAGCAGGGCAAGATATTTGTGCTAACTGAGACCTGCTAAATGTTCTCTCATTTGCAAGCTGCTCCAGAATCCTTTAGGATATGAAGCGAGTCATTCGTGAAGTCTTCAAAAAGCTTGTGGCCATCGAAAGATAAATCTTCACTGGTCGATTGAACCTCCTGTGGAAACTCAGACAACTGAAGCCAGGAAGCTCACACCATTGCTATGGAGGTGGAAATAGACCTGGCTGCAGTATCTGCCACATTGAGTGAAGACTTCAGTGAAGTTTTTGCTAAGCTGACCCTCCTTTATTATGGCTCTGAACTGTTCTTGATGTTCCTGTGGTAAATGGTCAATAGAAGCATTAAGCTTCTGTAGTTCAGATAGACATATTTTGACATCAGCGCCTGGTGGTTAGCTATCCTAAACTGAACATTTCTGGTCCTTATCATAAGGGGTAGGTTTTTGGGTATGTTGCCTTCCCCTTTCATTGACTGGATTCAGACTAAATAATTTGGTGCTGGATAAGAAAATAAAAACTCAGAATCTCTGGCTGAGACATAATATTTTTTTATCAGCCCTCTTGCATAGGGAGGGAGGCATTGCTGTAATTTGCCAGATGAACCTTGCTGGCTCAAGGAGAGCTTCATTAATTGGCATACCACCCATGCTGCGATAGAGGTGTGTGATATGTTCAGAAGCTTGTGATGGGAATCCAGGACTTCTTCCAGGGGAATTTGCAGAGTGTCAGTAACCTACTTCATCTGGGATTGTCTCATCAGCTGATGATGGTGGTGGTGGCATTACTGCCTCATTTGGTGATGACAGGGGGTAACCTCGTCTGCCCTTGCCTCTTGCTCCTCAAAGGTATCCCTGGGCTCAGAATGGGGAGGAGGGATGGATGGTACCAGGAAAAAGTCTTCTGTGTTCCCTGTGAAACTGAGTTTAGGTCCCTCAAAATTGCAAGGGGATCCCAGTAAGGCAAATAAGGAAGACCATAAGGCATGGGGGGAGGTATCCAACACTGGTTATCCCAAATGTTGGAAGGCAGGGGTCTGGTGTCCTGCCTTTGTTACATCTGTAACAGAGAATAACATCTCCTGGACTAAATCGGAGAGCCTCGAACAGTAAGTTCAGAATCTGAGTCAGAATGCTCCTCTATATATTGTATCTGTGGTGACATCCTCTTCTCATGGGTAGTGGAAGATGAAGAAGAGGTAGATCTCATGGAAACATGAGCAGGCCATGACCCCGTCAACTTTGCTACTGAGAGATGTCCAGAGGTTGCAAGGAGTGGAGATTTGAGTTCATTCAGTACCAAATGGTTTTTCGGGTACTGGAATTCCTGCAGTACTGGCAGCACAACAGAACTCAATACCAACCCCAATGATGTTGTAGAAGCTGTTGTGCGAGGCACTGACATCTGTACCAAGGGGGCTGAGGATTCCATTGAAGCCAGTCTCTTGGTAATAATCTTCGGTACTGAGCCCTTTACTCCTGAGGAATGGAACTTAGTTGAATTCTTAGAATTCTTCACGGTACCTGAAGTACTCAGAGCCTCACTAGCACTCCTCTGGGGGTCTGAGGTTTCCAGTGACCAGATCTTCTTTGATGAGGAACTCTGTTCTGCTCCTCTTCTCCCTTCCTTATACTTTGAGTAGGAAGCTCTCAGTGTCACAGTTATAGGCACCTCTCTCATAAAGAGTGTTGGAGACTGCAGGTTTGATGCCTTCTTCCCCTTGGAAGCTCTGGTGACCATGATCTTGATGACGGGAACTGACAGAAGCGGAGGATCCCTGTACTGGGGGGTTCTCTGCCCCTTGTTCAGCAGCCAATCTCCAGGCTTGCTCCATCTTTAACAGCCTATACTTTATTTCCCTGTTCTTCTGGGATCTTCCTTTAAAAGAAGAGCAGATCTTACACTTGCTGGGAACGTGAGAGTCTTCCAAACAACGAATGCATTGGGAGTGCCTGTCACTAAAAGGAATTGCTTCTTGACAAGAAAGGCACCTTTCAAAAGTCTGGGGAGCCTGATATCCCTGAAAGGAGAAAATTTGTTCAAGCCTCTCCATAGAGGAAAAAGAAAAAAACAAATTTTTTGAAGAAAAGAACAAGGGAGATCAAATGTTCCTACAACTGTAAGCTACTAAACCTGCTACTATAGGGACTAATTGTAGAAGCTAAAACACTAATACAGGATGGAAGAGGTGCACAATAAACTGACACATGCTAGACTCCATCTCTGGCCGAAGATAGTGGAGAAGAACTGAGGGCAGTTAATCCATGAATCCCTATACTACGCGCACATGCAGAATTCATGTCGTCCACAGGCATCCTTGCTTCCTGCAGAAAATGACTTTCTGATGGGGAAGCAAAGGGAAACCGCAACAGCAGTCACACACTCCTCCCCAGCAGTGTGGGCATGTCATTTTGGGCACCCAGAGCAGCCAGTGGAGAGATAAATCACTGCAGAGGGTGAGAGGGGAGGGAAGTGGGCCTGGAGATGCTCCAGCCACTGGCTCCTACCCTGCGCCAGGCTCAGCTCCTTTTCCCCTGCAAGAAATGTCCAGGACTAGGTCAGACCTACCTCCAGAAACCTCCTCCAGCTGCAGGAAGCTCTGCATATCCCCCTGCTTACTGCCCGCATTGCTCCTCAGCCACCATGGGCAGGGTAACTGTACGAGGAGCTGTTCCTCTGTCCACCCAACCCCTAAGCACCCGGACCTGCCACACCTAAGCCCCAGTGCTGAGCTCACCCCTCCACACCCCTAATCTCCACCCTGCCAAGCCCCACCCCCTTGCATCCAGACCCCCTCTGAGCCCTTCCCCCATTTACCAAGAACCCCGCCCCCCACTGGCTGCCGGCACCCAAAGTGTCCCATACAGAATCCTCTCACCCCACGCCTGGATCTCCCCACACTAAGCCCCTCCACACTTGAATCCTGCTGAGCTGAGCCTGCTTGTCCCACACCTGGATCAGGGGCCAGAGCTGGGTGTGCATGCAAGATTCTGTCCCTCTCACTTGCTATCTTGGTGCACCTGATGTGGAGGGGCAGGACACTAGGGTGTTTCTGGGACAGGCCTGGCCCTTGCACTGTGTCAGGATTGGGTGCAGCCTCACCGCCAATTCCATATTTTGAGGAGGGCTGCAGTGTGATCTCCCACCTCCATGCAGCCAGTGGCCTGTGTTCCCCACTGCCATGCTGGAGCCTGCACATTTATTAGTGACAAATAAAATATGCAGAATTTTAAAATATGGTGTGCAGAATTTTTTTTTGCGCAGAATTCCATCAGGAGTACTATACAGCCTCTGTACAGGGCAAGAGGATGTGTAGGGTGCATGAGCGGGCCAATCAGGCACTGCTATCAAAAATCTCCAATCAAAGGTGCAGGGGTACATGCATACTTAATGTGGAGCATCCACAGGCACACTGATCAAAGAATACTTGCTTCTGACAAGTTATTCAACTTACTAGTTATTGCAAAGATTTAGGCAGCAGACACCCAAACCTAACCTTTGGAATAAACAACAATTTGTTGTTTGGCAAGGATTAAGGATTTTTTTATTGCCCTAAAATAATCTTTGAAGAATTTGTTTTTCAAAGTAATCATTTTCTAATTTCCTGATGACAGAGCACACATAGCAAATTCCATATCTGATTCTCAAAAAATGTAATTTTTATGGGTTCTGTAAAAACTATGACAAAGACATTTTGAGAGAGACTTTTAAAAGACATTATTGTTGACCATTTGCTTAGCATAAACACAGCCAACAGGAGACACAGATTCAAGAGCTGACTTGAGACACTTACTCTTTGAGACAGTCGATACCATAATATTATGATGCTGTGTTGCAGCCTATCAACATGTCACAGTGTTCATGTTTGTACTGGAGGAGAAACAGTTAGAGGTGAACCTCCATAAAGGGAAAGGACCTAGATGTTTACAGGGGCAGATTCTTCAGACCCAGCCTTAAGGCAATTGTTGGTGCACCAGAAATGGGAATGTGTTCCAAAAATAAGGGGCAGTATGGAAGAAGGCATGATGATGAAAAGGGGAACAGCTTACAATGGGAGTCAGTGAGAAAGAAGCTTGCTACGGAGCAAAAGAGCCAAGAGGAAGAGTAGGAAGAAACCAAAGCAGAAATGTAAGCAGGTGGGGAGCTGTGCAGTACCTTGAATGTCAGAACCAGAAGCTAGAACTTGGTATGGAAAGCAGAGGGCAGACAGTGAAAAGATTTAAATAGGGCATGACAGGAAACAAAGTTGGTCAGGTTACTTACAAATAGGGTGACCAGATGTCCCGATTTTATAGGTGCTGATTCTGGGGTCTTTTCTTTTTATACAGGCTCCTAAACCCCCCACCCCATCCCGATTTTTCACATTTGCTGTCTGGTCATTCTACTTACAAAAAAGTGACATTGTCTGTGATACTAGCAGGATGAAAACTTATAAGGGACTGTAAAAATACTATTTACTTATATCTTCTTCATTTTCTTAGATAACTTATTTAACCATAGCTTTTGCTGGGGATGGTAAGCAGTAGCTAATTCTTTTTCTTCTACTTTCTATAAAAGGGAAGTTATCAAGCCTTTCTAGACATGCTAGAATTCCAGTAGCTAGCCATTGGAATTTAGACCTAATTATCACATCAGTATTAAGTTATTTGGGTTGAAATGCATTTCTGGTCTAACTATATCCCAGGCAATTGAGTTACACCAGAGATAAATTTGGTCCTTTGTGGCTTTTTTTTTAGTGTAGGTATTTTTCATATTAGCAAAGAAACAAATGTTAGTAGGATGTTTTAATTTGTATCCCAGTTTCCTTTCACGCCACCTATATCTGCATCAATTGTATTTCTACAAAATGCAATTTAATGACAAAAATTAAAAACTGAAGACTCTTACTATTAGAAGCCATGATCCCAAATACCATGATGGCATTTCTGCGCACAAGTGGGTCTTCATGTGAGACTAGTTTAAATAAAGGCTCCACAGCTCCAAGACTAAGGAGGGTCACTTTGTTTTCATCACCTAAACAGTAATTAGGTTTAAATTCCTATATGAATTATTGAAAATACCTTAGACCAGAATGCAACAAAAAGCAATTAATACTAATGCAATATACATACATATAAATATAAGGTATTATTGATATCAATGTCTTTATTGGATTACAGAATATATTTCAAATAGTACCAAAATGATCTAAAATAAAGCAGTCTAACATAACACTGTCATTAAAATTCTTTGATGGAATTATAGCCCTAAACACTGCAGTATTAAACATAATAGACCACATGTAAATAAAAAAATGTATGGTTCACATAGATGTGATGTCACATCCAGGTCTGGATTAAAGCATAGGCACTAAAGGCCCAGGTCTAAGACCTCAGCTCTTGGAGTCATATGATCACCTCAGACTCCTTATGAAAATATAAAATAAGTTTCTAGCCCATATGATTGTGAAGAAAAGTTTGAAAACATGAACCAAGTGTAACTGCTTGTCTTCAGAGAGCCTGAAACAACAGCTCTGAAAGTTGTGCACTGCCCTATGCATCTCAATGGGGTGTTGATCCAAGGTGCACTAGGCTGAAGGGATACCACCAACACCAACCTAACAAAAGAGCAAGGAACAAGCAAGATCCATGTTATTAACCTAGGGGTTCCCAAAGTTTTGCTGGCATGACCCCACTTTAATGAAGTTTTTCCTGCTGGAACCCCAGACAGCATGGAGGACACCATTTTGAAGAGCAAACTGACGTTCTCTGTACAGTATGACCATACACACTCCATACATATGAACTCACATTGTGCAGAGGACCACATTTTGTAAAGCAAAATGGTGTCCTCCATGCGTCATGACCGTGCAAGCCCCGTACGTGCAAGGTCATACTATGTGGAGCAAAATGACGTCCTCTGCACAGTAGTGATTGCCGTGACCCCATCTGTTGATAGCAATCTGTATGGAGAGTACTGCTCAGTCCCTGCAGCCTCCAAAGGCAATATACTCAGTCACTCTGGGGGGATGGAACATGCACAGTCCAATCACACAGAAGAGCCATGCACAGATGGGCTTGCTCAATACAAAGAATCATTTTACAATTCAGCAGACAAGTTGTATAATATCTCGACTGGGCATGTGCAAACTGAGGTTTTTCAAGGCTCATTCATATCTTGTCGAATTTGGGTGATTTTTCACAGAAATAGCAAAGCCACATTCCTGACATTAGAGCAAACTCACTTCCCTCAATCAAATTTCAAGTCCTTGTTCCAAAACAGGAAGGTGCTACAACTTCACCAAAAAACTATACAACCAGTATGTTAATTAGTCAAAACAATATATTTTCTCTTAATATAGCTCTTGGAAATGCCTTTTGGAAAGTTCCAGCAAAAATAAGATTCAGCCTGAGACAGCCATCTAGCATGGAAAAGTTCAGCCCAAGTGGTTAAAGTCTGGGAAAGTTATAAAAACTGAAAACCAAGTCTTATAATGGGAAGCGCTGGGCAAGCTTAACAAATCCATTTCTGGAAAAGCCACAAACAGAATGAGCCATTGGGTAGTTTTGCATGGCAGAATAACAGTATCAAAGCATCTGAGATGGGAGTGGGCACCATCAGGGAACATGGCCCTGGGAATGTTAGCTGCAGAGAAGGTGAAAGTAACCTGGGGAGTCAAATTCTTGTACAATATGCAGGCCTGTGGTATAATACAAATAAATAACCACATTAATTGCTTCCTAATTGAAACTGAGAATTCAAACCTTCATTTAAAAATGGTTGTCAAATGTGAATCAAATGGAAACAGATGTACTGGCATTTGCCTGTGTCTGCAGATAGACTAAAACAACAGCTCTGAGGTAGACTGTCACAGCCCTTAGTTGGCTGCACAGAAGAAGAGGGGAGTAAAGCCCGCCCTTTCTCCTCTTTGTAGCCTTGCTTAGATTATGCCTCTGGCCACAGGGGACAGTGTAGGGACTGCTTATCTAACCATCCCCACTTAGAGGAGATGGGCAGGGAGGGAGGGGAGAGTGCTCTGTCCCTACTGTGTGCTGTCCAGAGTAGCTGACCAGGCACACAATGAGGAGACAGCTGCTCCATTAAAAGGCATGAAATAACTTACTCTACTGCAAGCAAGTGGGAGCAGAGAAGGAATTGTTCTTGGGGCAGCCCCACCACACACCAGGGGTATGTCTTCACTCAAGGAGTAACTCCTGTTATCAGCACTCAAGTTACTCATCTCAAGTTAGCCTAGTTCAAGTGAGAGCAGCCACACTGTGAAGTAACACTCAAGCTGCTGTGTTTGCACTGCTGCTGTACTCACTCATGTGTGGTGCTAAGACTACTGGGAGCACAGCCTGTGGTTCTTAGCACTGGAGTAAGCTGAGATGCTCCATCAATTATTTCCCAGCAAATTGTGGAAGAACTTGTCTGTCCCTTCAGGGCACATGGGCCAAGGGGACAGGACTATGGGATGGCACTAGAGGACGAGCAGCACTTGTGGAGCTAGCCTGTGTCCACACTGCAGAGTTGTCATGTTAGCAGCTGGTGAACTGCGCTTACTCAGGTTTTAGCCTATACTCCCTCTAGCCAACTCAAATTAACGGCACCAGTGAACCATTTTTTGTGTGTGGATTGGACTGAAGTTATTACCTGAGTTAACTCTGCAGTGAAGACAAGTCCCACTACCTAGAATATGTCTCCACTGCTATCGGGGGTCTGACTGCAGCTCCGGTAAGCATACGTGCACTAGCTTTAATCTAGCTAGTGCGGCTAAAACAGTGCACATGCAATGTCATGGACCATGACGTGGGCTAGAAAAGTGAGCATGTACCTAGGTTTCTAGGTGGGCTTGTACAGCCTATGCTGCATCTTCACTGCTATTTTTAGCTGTGCTGGACAGATTAACGCTCACACAAATATGCCTACCTGAACCGTAATGACATCTCCAACTGCAGTGTAGACACACCCCTATTCAGGGCTGATTGCAAAAGTACACTAGCCCACTGCGGCATCAGCAGAATATTCACATTAACTATTTAATAGGTTATTAATTTAGCAGAAACAACAAACTAATATGTTTGTCATTTTTGGACATGATGGCAGATACAGTATTGTTGCGGTGAGCAAAGGGATAGCTGTCAAGGGCCGTTGAGGTTGGAAACAAGGAATTCAACCCTCTCTCCTCAAATTTACAGTAATCTCTACCCTGCCCAAAATATTGCTGCATCTTCTCCTCAGAACCTAAAGCCTCAACTGCATATTGTTTACCAAGCCCAGACTGCATACCTTCCAGGATTCCAGAAACCCTAAATGCTCCCTAGCCAGCAGTCAAAAGCTTCAGGTTTTCTCTACCAACTTTAACAATGTCATCAATTTCTGTCAATACAAAAATCTGCAGCACACAGAAACCTTACAATTTAGGGCAACATAAAATAGATGGAATATCATATAAAAATAAATTAAACCAAAGATGCCACTACAGTACACTAATTAGACTAGACTAGGTGGAGTGGAGGGAGTGGGAGAGAATTTGGGAAAGGCAGGGCCACATAACAGTGGGTTCCTTTATTAATTATTATTTTTATTGTTACCATAAGACCAGGAGCCCCAGTTAAAAACCAGGACCCCATTTTGTTAGGCCATTTTTAGGTTCTGTAAAAACCCAGAACAAAAACATGGCCCTGCCCATGTTATGTTTGATGTGCCACACACAAAGTGCCTTGATTATATATAATTTAAACAAGAAAATTTAGGGAATTTGGAATACTAGACACTTGTTTGATTCCCAGACATGTAATAACGATTGAGGCTGATTGTTCTCATGAGGATCTTCTACTATGGAAGAACTGTTCTTGAAAAAGAAAAGAAAAGAAAAGAAAAGAAAAGAAAAGAAAAGAAAAGAAAAGAAGGATTAAATGCAAAATACAAAAAGAAGGAAACAAACAAATCCCCAGAGATGCAAAAAGCTTGAAATAACTATTTCTCCAATTTAAATTATGTACCGCATAGCAAATTATAATATGCAAGATGCCACAATCTCATGCCCAAGATAGAACAGATTTAGACTATCCTACATTCAAGGTAAGTTTTATTATTAAAAGATGCAAAAAATTAACTTCATGCAGAACATAGGACTTCCTTATAACTGTAAATAATACATGATAAATATTCTACAAAATTCCAAGAGGAACATCTACTGACAAGCAGGATAGTTAGAGTATGGAAACTATAAAAATGCCAGACAACTAGTCCAGGAAACTTAGGAAATGTGGAGAGAGACTGATCACGAAAAGACAAACCTTTTGATGCAAATTTATATATAGCATCACATGCTTTAGCCAAAACTTCCTCTTCTGGAGAATTAAGCATTAGCACCACTGTTGCTGCTTTTTTGCTTTCAATCGATAAAGGATCAAACTACAAACACAAAAGAGAAGAGAATTTTCTGAGTTGTACTAAGCCTTATTGTTCAATGCAGCAGCCCACTATATATATATATATAATTTTAAAATCAGACTTAATTCAGTCTAAGATTTATAGGCCGGTTAGATATGTTAAAATGGGTTTTCAATAGGATTCAAGGACATTACTTTTTCATCTTTCCTAATAACAGCTTGAGTTTCTGCTGAAAGATAAGAGGGAAAAATTCACCTTTAAAATTGCTGACTTAACACAAAATTATAAATTTGGTGAAACTTATACAGATGACACATGCAAAGTTTTATTAAAGTACTTACCAGCAATAGTTTCAAAAGCAGAGATCCTAGATTGTTGTCAAATCAAAAACCACTAACCTCCTTCAGAGCTGAGCAGAGTGAGTGAGTATCACAGTTTCAGGATAGCTGCACCTATATCCCCACACCTCCTGCATCTATATCCTACCCAGCCAGATCTCAGATCTCTGGGGAGCAAGCCATTCTGCCTAAAGGCCAGCAGCACCTGTGTTTTGCTTTCTCTCCAAGGATTATGAACAGTATATCGCCAGCAGTTACAAGTTGCCAAAAAGCTCTTTCTAAGCAAGCACACTTATTTTTAAGGCAAAAGGATTACATCGAAAACACAGTAAAAACAATAATCAGCTTTAAACCCACTAAACATACCAGGAGTCACCCATCAGATTTATTGGGCTCTACAAGGCCACAGTCTTTCCAACCCTCCCCTAAGGACTGGGGTCCCCATTGGACAAAGGGTTCTATCCATTTGCTGGATCAGAAAGAAGGTCCTGAGTAAGTTCAAATCCATCCTTTTTATATCAAAAGACCTTTTTCTGTTGGTCTCTGAAACGCCGTGTTTGAACTAGTCCATGCAAGTCTCCTTGAGCGGGGGGTACCTCCCTGGAGATGTTTACAACCTGAGTGATTCACCTTAATAACTCCCCACTGTTTTTGACTCCTACAAGAGCTGTGATAACTCTCCCCTCTGGAATTGTATACAATCCCTGGCCCACAATGATACATAACCTTAGTACAATGTGATCCCCAAAGATATTACATGCGGTTGCAATAACAGTCAGTGCGTTTTGCAAATACCCATCTGATAAAATGGGTGAAATCCTGGCTCTACTGAAGTCAACTGACACACCACTGAAGTCATTGACTTAAATGAGACCAGGACTACATCATATGTGATAACTCTGGGAAAATCTTCAAACTTCCTTGTATATCCAGAAAGTCCTGAAGACAGCAGTAACTATATGATTTCATCATGCAGAAGAGGTGAAAATATTCTGAGAGGTTTCTGTAACTCTGATGCTGCAATAGCAGCCACTGAGCAGCATGTGGGGAGAACTCTCTGAAGAGCACACCCTTGTAAGGAGCCCATTTACTCACATGGTGCATGGGGAATAGGATTTTGCCGTGGTGCACATTCTGCTACACTGCTACATTGCGGTAGTTTTTTAAAAATAGCACAGGAAGGATCAGTCTATCTTCTCCCAAGATCCCTTGTTAGACACCTGCTCTGCATGATCTTATGCTAGCTGGAGCAGGACCCTAACACGATCTCTGTTCAGATAGCTGGAAGTGGTACAAGTGTTCATTTCCATTTCTGACCTCTCTCATACAGAAAGAAACCTTCCCTCAAATCCAGCTGCTCTGACCCTCTTAATAGACTCTTTGAAACTGACATAGCTTGAGAAAGGGCAATTTCTTAAAAGGTCTTTTGTTCTTTATTTAGACTGAAGCATTTCTGAAGACTTTAAAATTCAACCATGAACAAAAAATAAGCTTTTTTTGGCTTTAAAATACAATTTTTGTGACTTTGGGAAAACAGGCTTCTGTCCCAGTCATACCACATTCAATGACTGTGCCAGAGCATCTGTGTTAAAGGGACTAATATATGGCAGACTGCTAAAGTCAGGAAGATTTTCTAATGCTCATATATCAGAGGGGTAGCCGTGTTAGTCTGGATCTGTAAAAGCAGCAAAGAGTCCTGTGGCACCTTATAGACTAACAGACCTTTTGGAGCATGAGCTTTCGTGGGTGAATACCCACTTCATCAGATGCATGTAGTGGAAATTTCCAGGGGCAGGTATATATATGCAGGCAAGCTAGAGATAATGAGGTAGTTCAATAAGGGAGGATGAGGCCCTGTTCTAGCAGTTGAGGTGTGAAAACCAAGGGAGGAGAAACTGGTTCTGTAATTCTCCTACATATAATGCTCATATGTATTTTTATTTAAAATTTAGTAAATTAAAGCATTTAAAACACAAATAATTGCATATCTAATATACGTTATATGTTGTGTTAGTATTAGTATACTATTAAATATATTTGTGACGTTGTGTGTGACGTTGCACCCCATACGGCTTCACGGAAATATGCTTATGAATGTATATATGATATAACTGGAATATGTTTTATGCTACATATGCCATGTAACATATAAAGGTTATGGTCTATTGAATATATTCATCTTATTTGTCTGCATGTGTCATTGTTGTATTCGAAGTTATGAATATTGGCTGTGTACTTGCTTGATTTCTAAGTAGCCTTAGTAAAGCATTTGGTCAGCTTCTTGAGAAAGGAATGTGCAAATTAAGTGCCCAATCAAGAAACACTTAAAGGACAATGAATCTTGGAAGGCTCCAATCCACATAAGAAGTCTACCTGACGTTCAAGGTAGCATGTAAACAATGGCTGCTGCCTGCAAAAACTGAGTCACACATGGACATGTGACTTGCCCATGTGACTCCAAAACTCCATCCTGGAGCAGGACTTTGCATAGGAGAGAGGAGGGGGTCTCCACCCACAAGAGAAAGTCCATTTAAACCCCTGGAAGACCCCTCCATTTTGTCTTCAGCTAGCTCCATCCCCCAGGATACCTCAGAGAAACTGGAACAAAGGACAGTAACCGCAAGGGGTGTGAGTGATTGCTGGAGCCAGATTAGAAGGAGGCTAGTCTGTAAAAGGAAGCTTACTGGAACACCTCTGAGGCTGAGGTTTTATCTATATTCAGTTTGCTTACTGTATTAGACATAGAGTTGCACATTCTATTTTATTTTGTCTGTTACTACTTGAAAACACTTAAATCCTACTTTCTGTATTTAATAAAATCACTTTTTACTTATTAATTAACCTAGAGTATGTATTAATACCTGGGGGAGGAGGGAAACAGCTGTGCATATCTCTCTATCAGTGTTATAGAGGGTGAACAGTTTATGAGTTTACCCTGTATAAGCTTTATACAGGGTAAAATGGATTTATTTGGGGTTTGGACCCCATTGGGAGTTGGGTGTTAAAGACAGGAACGCTTCTTAAGTTGCTTTCAGTTAAGTCTGGAGCTTTGGGGCATGTGGTTCAGACCCTGGGTCTGTGCTGGAGCAGTCTGGCATGTCTGGCTCAACAAGACAGGGTGCATGAGTCCCAAGCTAGCAGGGAAAGCAGGGAAGAAGTAGTCTTGGCACATCAGTTGGCAGCCCCAAGAGAGTTTCTGTGATCCAACCTGTCACAATATTTATACCATATAATTACACACCTTAAACCATTTACTATTTGTGTTGCTATACTAGTCTTTCATGCCTTTTTATACTACTAATACATCAGAGGTCCATATTGCTAAATAATCCTGAATACTGAGGTCACCGAATGTATATACATAGCTCATCAGCCAAGGATATCACTTAGGTCCAGGTAGATTACTCAGATCTTGCCCTGAACTGCAGGATGTGCTAAAAGAGGGCAGATGAGGGCACAGGAAGCTTTTTGTCCCCTCTCCTCAGTGTACATGTGCAGAAATAAGGCAAAATATGCTCCTAGGAACCAATCCTGCAAACTCCTCCTCAAAGAACTAGTCCTTACCACGTCATTAATTCCATTGGCTTCGATGGGGCAACTCACATGAGTAAAAGTTTGCAGGACTGGCCCCCTAGAACTCCTTTGAATGCTGTAAGGGGATTGCTTGGCAAAGGCACCTATCTGTGCTCTTGATCATCAAGGAGTGTGGTCAGCTGGCTTGACAAAATGGCCCAGCAACCCCCATATAGTTCATGCTGTGATCAGCAGCAGGCATGGGAAGTAGTGCAATTCATTAATCCTCACAACAGCTCTATGAGGTATGAGCATAGTGAGCCAAATTCTGACCCCAGTGTGCAGCCCAAATGGCAGGTCAGTGTGCTGGGGATCTATACAGGAATCTTTTCCCTAGGCTGTAGAGCAGCAATACAGCCACTCCATGGCCTCTACAACAGCCTCACTGCTGCAACGGCCCATGCAGTTGGTTCACCCTACCTGCCTGACAAATGGTCACTGGACAGTTGAGGATCTCTTGCCACACCTTCACTCCTCCCCATCCCAGCCAAAAAAATCTCTTTGTGCTGGGACATAGGAAACCTCTATAGAGAAAAGCTAAATGGTAAACACAGGATATAACCATTCTGAGAGTCAGACAATCCTGTCCCACCCCACCCCTTTCCAACTGCTGGATCAGGGCCCTTTGATGCAGTGGAGATTTAACAGATTAATGTCATATCCCTCATTTCTACTTCTACTAAGGTGACTAGAAAGCAAGTGAAAAATTGAGACAGGGAGTGGGGCGGGGGGGAGGACAGTAATAGGTGCCTATATAAGAAAAAGCCCTAAATATTGGGACTGTCCCTATAAAATCGGGACATCTGGTCTCCCTAACTTCTACATTTATATTTCAGCTTGTAAAGGTTTGGAACCCTGTAGGGTAAAGGGCTCTATATACTGTAAATGTAAACTACTGATCGAGTCTAAGGCCAGAAGGGACCACTGTGATTATCTGTTCTGATCTCCTGTATAACACAGGCCATGGAACTAATCCGAAATAATTCCTACAGCATATCTTTTAGGAAAACATCCAATCTTGATTTTTCTTGGATTTTGGTTTTGTAATTTTAAATAATTGGGCAGGTGCTAAAAGTTTGTCTGAGCACTTTTTATTTTAACTTGAAAGGAAATTAATAAAAATCTAAAATAATACTCCTTGTCCCTTTCTACCTAGATGTGCCTGGAGGATGCATCTGTGCCACAGCCTCTGCACTCCCTCAGGAGCTGTGGCTGTGATTTGGGCTTCCTTGATGCAGGCTACATAAGGGGGAATTCTTACTCCCTTCCCACATTCCTGTACAGCTGCATTAGACATAGCTTTGAGTGACTTCTCTATAGCTTTAGGTTGTGTGTGTCTATAAACATTTGGTTAGGCTAGAAGGCAAAGATATAAACAATACTGGAATAAACCATAACCTCACTTTTTCCTGAAACTTCAGAATGGCTTCTTGAAATTGTCATGGGCAGCTGCAGACCCTGCAATGGCATTAGGCTTTGAACAGAAGGGTGGTTTACAGTTAACATTCTAATGAGCCACCTAGTGAAGAGGGAGGGCCACTTTCAGCCCTGGTGAAAGCTGGAGAAACTCCACTGACTTCCAGAGTTGTGCCTGCCTATAAAAGGGATGAATTTGGCCCAAATATTTAGCTATGGTGATGAAGTGGTAGATACAGAATTCTAGATTCTGAGGCCAGAAGGGAGAATTGTGCTAATCGAGTCTGACCCATAAATAAATATTTATTTCAAAAAATTCAGTCCTGATTTAAAAATTGCTAGTGATGGAGAATCTACCACAACTCTTGGTAAATTGTTCCAATGGTTAATTACTCTCACTATTTCAAAAATGTACACTTTATTTCCAGTCTGAATTTATCAAGCTTGTACTTCCAGCAATTGGATCATGTTATACCTTTGTCTGCTAGACTGAAGAAACCATTATTAAATATTTGTTTCCCATTTAGGTTCTTACAATCTGTAATCAAGTCACCACATAACCTTCTCTTTGTTATGCTAAATAAACTCAGCTCCTTGAATCTATCACTATGTTTTCTAATCCTTTAATCATTCTCATGGTTCTTCTCGAAACCCTCTCCAACTTATCAATATTTTTCTTGAATTTTGGATGAATCTTGAATGAAGGAGACTGAACTGTTTTGCATAGGGGGAATTGGTCTGGGCATAGGACCGGACATAGGTTTCAACCAAAGCGCATAGGGCCAGCCACCAGAAACTTCTTGATACCAGGGCCTGGGTCTTGAATAGCCTGAAGTGACCTGCCAGAGAAGCATCATGTCAGATTCATCGGACTTGCTGTCTTGGTCACCTGTCAGGAACATAGATGTAGAATACAGAATTCCATCACGGAGAGTGAATGTCAAGGCAGTCTGGGCATTGGCACTGTCTGGGGCTTAGTAGAACTGAACTGCAAGGGGACTGTTGTGCACCAGGAAATGTACAGAGAAGAGCAGGTCATGATACCTGAGATGAAATTTGACAGTTTGAGAACTGTGGATAGAGTTTCTGGGTCTGATTCACAGTACTCCCCCTTTTCAGGATAATGCATTTGCCTTCCCATTCCTGGTCCTGGGTTGGTAGGTCACCACAAAGTCAAATCATGTGAAGACGAGGATCCAGTGGGCCTGTTGCTTTAGGTGCTGAGCCATCTTCAGGAATTTCAGATTTTTGTGCTCGGTGAGGACTTAGATTGGGAACCTGGTACCCTCCATAAGATGCCACTATTTCTCAAAGGCTATTTTGATGCCCACTAGCTCTTTATCGAGGATGTCATCATTTTTTCTCTGCTGGGATGGGCTTGTATGAGTAAAAAGCACAAGGGTGAAGCTGACTATTTGAGGCTGCCATTTGGGAGAGGTCTGCTCCCGGCCCAAAGTTCAAGGCACCTGTTTCTACTGGAAATGGCCAGCCCAGTTTGGGGTGAACCAAAATAGGGGCTGTGATGAATTTCTGCTTACACCTATGGGGGCAAGAAAAACACACTCCCTTATAAAGGGGGCTGTGATTGGGACCACCATCCCTGAGAAACCCTTGATGAACCACATATAGAAATTGGTGAAACGCAAAATGATTGCAGCCCCTGGGTGTCCCTGGGGGTAACATCCAGTTGATTGTGACTGTCACTTTGTGTGGGTCCCTGGCCAACCCTTCAGGGGAGATGATGTAGCTGAGAAACTCTACTGTTGACCAGAGTCTCCTGATAGACCACGGGGCTCATTGGGAGTAGCAGCTAAAATGGCAGTCAGAGATACATCAAGGGTGGATTTGAGACTGCTGCCAATCCAAAAGGGCACGAAGAAGCGATTGGCCCAGCCCAGACCCCCTTATCGGGGTTGGTGTTTCCTGACCTTGAAGCTGGTCTGACCTTAGCAGGGCATCTCAGGGCAAAGTATCCGCTGCACCCATGTGACCCTAAGAGCATCCTAATATCAGAGGGCAAGGGGTTCACCGGTATCAGGTAATGAGTTTCATCTGGATTGACTGGTTCAGTGTATCTCAATTCACATATGTCATAATCTGCATCTAATAGCAGTCATGTAATATGTCATTGGAAAACTAACTCATTGATCATTAATATTCTTGTGCGATGTATGTACATAGTATAGATTTAAAATTATGGATATATGCTGGAATGGTGATTAAAATGTGCTTAAACCAGGCATGTTGGGGGAGTTGGTAAACAGGTCCGCTCTAGACAAAGGAATGTGTATTTGCTTCTCTGACCAGGCCAGTCGTCATGCAGAGACAATAAAGGTCCATTCACATATTAGGTAAACAAAGCTATCAAGAAGGGAAGGAGACAGCTTCCAGCAGGCAAGAGAAATTTTATTTGAACTATAAAAACAGGGCATCTGAACCTCAAGTGATAAGCAATTGAATCAACTGATTGCATACAATATTACTGCATTACAAATGTTTATTGAGAGAAGTGTTTTGTGAAAGCTTATGACAAATTGGTGATTAATATCATTGTAAAATATATGTATTAACACTATATACAGAATTATGGATACTCTTTGACATCAGGCTTTACAAACACAGGGAGAAACAGGTCTCTTCCAGAGAAAAGGGAATGTCATACCTATACTAAGCAGGACATCATCCTGCCTCTTGAAACATGGTCATTGAACTTTGGAAGATACAAGCAAAGCCAAAAGCCATCTTTAGCATCCATGACTACACAGACATAAGGGAACAGAACTCTTGCAAGGTGAGAAAGATGGATTCTTCAATCATGGGAGGTTGAAGTCTCTGGAAATGATATATAAGTGAGAAACCTGCTTAGGCAAAGAACTTTCATCTAGAAAGACAAGGGAAAACAACCCCATGACACCCCACAATATAGACAGAGGCCCAAAGTTTGGTGTTGATTCGATTCTTCTCAGCCTCAGACTGGTGCAGCCAGGTCTAGTCTATCTGCAGGAGTTCCAGTTCCCAGCGTAGGGTAGGTGGCTGAGAAGTGGACGGCTGGGACATTGTCAGGGCTCGAGAGGAAGGGTTATGTTCATGACACTGGTCAGTAACGCAATGTCAATTCTGATACATAGGTCGACCAGATCATCAAGACGGGATGGCAGCTCGACCTGCACCAGTTCGTTGTTTATACCATTATTCAAGCTAATATGAAACTGATGACGCTGTGCAGCCTAATTCCATTCAAGTATCAGAGTTACAGTGTTAGTCTGGATCTGTAAAAGCAGCAAAGAATCCTGTGGCACCTTATAGACTAACAGACGTATTGGAGCATGAGCTTTTGTGGGTGAATACCCACTTCGTCGGATGCATGCATTCCATTCAGCATCTGCAGAGAGGCAACAGAATTCAGTAGTGTATTGGGGAGCTCACTGATATCCCTTGCTGATGCATATCAAGCACTGCTTCAGCAGTTTGGGTGCAAAGAGAGGGGGAGTCACCAAAGATAAGTGACATTTAAGACATAGTCTTAATGAACTGCTGCAGCTGGCCCAGAAGAGGGCTAGACTGTTCCAAGAGTGGGGAGGCCCAGACCTAAGCCTCCCCAGTGAGCAGACTAATAATGAGCCCCACTCAGGCCTGGTCTGTGAGGAAAGACTGGGGGTGTAGCAAGAAGAGAAACCAGCACTGTTTTAGGAAACCTGAGATCTGACAACGATCACCACTAAACTTCTATGGGAGTGGAACTTTTGCCTCTCTGGGGGAGGAATCAGGGTTGCTGGCGAAGCCACCTGGGCTTGTAGGGCAGCATTTGTGCCTGCAGATGGACACCTGTGTCTGCAAGTTCTATATGACCCCCACCAACTCTGCCAGAGAAAAACTGGCCTGAGTAGGGTCCATGCCAGTGAGGTGGGTCCCTAGCCTTTCTATTGGTCTACTCAAACTGTAGCTGACTGAGCCATAGGCGGTCAGGCCCTAGTGGTGGAAGCAAGAGTTCAACCTACTGGTTTGAGCTGGGTACAGAGTGAGCAGAGTCCAGGAAATGAAATGAGAGTCAGTACTGGCGGGACAGATGCAAAATGCCAGAACTGGAGGGTAAACCAAAGTCATAAGCCAGAAATCAAAGATAGAAGTTGGAAGCGGTAGGGGAGCAGAAGCTGGAGCAGAAACTGGAACAAGGGCAAGTTCAGCTCCACGGATGGTATGTGCAGGACCAGCTCCAGGCACCAACGGAGGAAGCAAGTGCCTGGGGCGGCACATGCTAAGGGGCTGCATTCCGTCCATTCTCAGGGCGGCAGTCTGAGCGGCTTTTTTTTTTTTTTTAGCTTGGGGCGGCAAAAATGGTAGAGCTGGCCCTGGGTATGTGTTGAGCAGCCACTGATCTGCTGTGAGGCCAGGCTTATAAACAGGACTGCTAAACCAGCAGGCAACCAAGGTTTGTGGCCACTCTGTCATTTCCAAGGCTGTGTAGCTGGGCTCATTGGTTCCCTAGCAGGAAAGTTAGTCAGGGAGCAGGCCAGCAACTTCCCTGATGTCTCCTAGATGTATACATTTACGTTTAGTCAAGTTGGTTGACACACACCTACACTCAACCATGCACATTGCAACTGGGACAATTTGACCCACACCAGTATTGTGACTCCCTGTGTTAAGCAACGTCACTGCTCCACACACACATCGTGAGGATGCTACAGCCAGAATGGTTGAGAAGATCAGGGCAAACCACGACCTACCAATATACACAGACCTCTTTGACCATCCATGAGCGTGCCTGTCGTCAAGGCACCCTTTGTGAGACAACCTGTTCTACCCTGATTTCTCTGTGATGTCAATATGACACAAAGAATGGTCTTCAGCTGACATCAAAAACCAGTCTCTTATAAATGACCCGACCATTTGTGTGCCCAGCTTTGATTTGCAATGTCACTCGTGAGCCCTTCTGAACCAATTTCCAGTGGGCCAAGGTCAATGGGCAGGCCTGTACACCTGGGGCCATTGCAAGGATCCCACATGCAGCGGTGGCCAAAAACAGACAATGTCTCTCAGCAATGACGATTGCCCTTTTATCACATTTGATGGTGGGTCTGAGGGCTCTGCACTACGCTGAGGCTGCTGCAAATTGGCTTGGCAAGCTCCACATTCAATAAGAGGAATATATTCAAATGCATACTGTTTACTTGAACCCAGCTTACTAAGCAAGCCAGATCATTCTGTATCAGTGACTTGTCCTCTTCATTATTTATCACTTCCCCAATCTTCGTGTCATCTGCAAACTTTATCAGTGATGATTTTATGTTCTCCTCCAGGTCATTGAAAAAATGTTAAATAGTGTAGGGCCAAGAACCTATCCACATGCAACCCCACTAGAAATACATCCATTTGATGATGATTCCCTTTTTATGGTTACATTTGGAAACCTATCAGATATCCAGATTTCAATCAATTTAATATATGCCATATTGTTCTAGTTTTGTAATCAAAATATCATGTGGTGCAAAGTCAAATGCCTTACAGAAGTGTAACTATATTACATCAACATTACTACATGATCTATTTTTCATAAACCCATATCAACTGGTATTTATTACATAATCCTCATTTACTTCTTTATTAATCAAGTCTCTTATCAGATGCGCCACTAACTTGCCCGGGATCGATGTAAGACTAACAAGCCCATAATTACTCAGGTCATCCCATTTACCCTTTTTAAATATTGGCACATTACCTTTCTTCATCTCCTAGAACCTCCCCAGTGTTCCAAGACATTGAAAAGCAACATTAATGGTCCAGCAAGCTCTTTTAAAACTCATGGATGCAAGTTATCTGGACCTTCTGTATTATCAATTTATTACTTTGTTATTATCATCACTAGAATATAGAATTCTAATTCTAGAATGTAGATTGTTAGTTCCCAAAAGACACAACGAATTAAACACAAATATTGAGACCTGAGACTTTTCAAAGTGGAATAAGTTTAAAGAAACTATTTAATATTTTTTACAATAATTTACAGTACCAGATATATCAATATGTTGTTCCTCCCCCTTTGTCTCTGTAATGCAAAGGATAATATAATCTGCATTGCTATTCTTAGTGCCTCCAGGGAACAAATAGATGACTTTCCCACACTATCAATTCCAGTCCAAAAAAGTTCTAAGACGTATTACTCCTGCCCAAAACATTTCTGTAAATGAATCCTATGTGATCTTCAGAGAAATCATTATTTTATAAGAATATATTCCTCTGAGGCAGGCCTGATTTCAGATCAAAATTTACAAATTGTAAATTCAATATTCTAATCTAAATCTATGTGGGTTGCTTGTAAAATTTCCCCCTTGACAACATTTCTAGGACAGCTCAACTACTAGAGTCCTATGCTTGAAGATAGAGGTAAAGCTTGAATAAAATACTGGAAGTCCATTGGGTTCAATAAGCAACCACCTGCCCAATGCAAAGTGTGTATAAAAATTAAATGAAATTTTAAAGCACTGCAGTTCACAGGTTTCTGTAATTGAGATGGATGACATTTCTAGCATCCCATTAGAGACTACAAACCTAACAGAAGTGGAGACATCAAAGCATATTATGGTTTTCTTAGAGATGTTTCCTATGGAGCATGGACTGTTTATTATATTTGCTCAGAGCGTTACATAATAGGGCCCCAACTGGTTGTGGCCTTTGGACACTCCCACAATATAAATGTATCATTTATTATTTTCTAAACATTAATGGAAAAACGTACAAGGAACTCAAGATACTATTCGCCATGAAGTCCCTAACAGTTTGGCCATTCTGTTTTGATGAGTGCTCTAAATGGGTATTTTCCATTTTTCAATAAAATTCCACTGTTTCCTAGAAAACTTGCCAATCATAAGGGAAGCAAGCAATGTTTCTGCAAGTTTCTGGGTTGTAAAACTTGGAAGGAAATTGTGTTACTCACATGCTGCAGGGACAGAGCCAGGCACCTATAACTAAGCAAAATTCATCAGATTACTGGGATGGACTGCTGACACAAGACCTGAGCCAGCACCCATTGACTTCAATGGACATTGGATCTGGCCCACGGTGGGTAGTGGAAAGAGATGACTCTATCAGCTCTAAAAAGAAAGCCATGAAAGGGGATCCCGCTAAGGCACCAATAACCAATGAAAAGGAACTGAGGAGCTAAGTTTGGACCATGTGTTCCCTTCCACAGTGTACAGGAGAGCAAATAAAACAGCAGCAAGACTGAGGGAGTAATGGAATCAACACAGCATTCTTCCATTCTCCCCAGGAGCCTATAAAAGCCCCTCCACACAACTACTCTGAGGTCCAGACTTGCAAGCCTGTAAGCAACTGGCAAAGCCAGGAAGCAGTCACTCTATGTGGCATGCTTTCTATAAAAATTCAGTGGATTTTACATGTGATGCGCCATTAACTCTCATCCATAGCTTCTACCACCTCTCCCATCTTTCCCCTCAAAAGAGGAATACTTCACAGCAACTGGAGACACACCCAATAGCAGCATGACTCCTAAAGGACCCATGTCACTAAGGGAGAGGGGGAAATGGGCAGCAGTGCGCAGAAGCTGACTGCAGATAAACACAGAATCCACAGTGCTAGAGCTTGAAACATCTTTAAATCCTTGAGGTCTGTGCAGTAACAAAGTCATCCACACTGCTACACAGCTATCCCAATTGAGATGAGAATGTGCCAGTCTCCACAGTTTGAATGCCATGGAGTTTTTGGTTCTTTTCCTCTTCCTCTGATGTTTACAGTGGGAGGGGAGCATATAGACCTTAGAGAAAAATGAAGCTTGGATTGTTTCAGACATTACTGTTTACAAACCCCGCCAAAGATAACACTCTTCATAAAAACAACACATGCCTGGTCATTGTTTTGCATACCATCCAAAGAAAGCAGAAATGGGATCATCTTTATGAGACATTTTTAGAATGCATGTGGAAGTTAGTGGGAGTAAGGGACTGTGTAAGAAAGGTATGATTGGGGCCTATAATTGTGTAATATGTTCATTTCACAGCACATAGTATTTTATAAACATACCACATCCTTGGGAGGTGGCTCCACTTCCTTCTTTACTTTTTTACCCATTCTAAAAAACAAACAAAAAAACCAAAAGCAGTTAATAAACAAGTAAGTGACCCTGTGTGTCCTAGGACCTAGTTCACCAAGCATGTTGTACAGAAGCTTTTAAGACAGGCTCTCCCACCTGTTTGTCCCACCTAGCCAGTCTAGACAAACCTTAGAGGACTCTTTTGCACGGAGCAACAGTAATTTCTTTGGCTGAAAGTCATCCCTTGAAGACAGCAATTTTATATTTGTGCCACAGAACAAACTTCTTAACACTTGATCACATTTGGAGAAGCTTAAATGCCAACAAAATATACCTCAGAAAAGTGATGAAGAAAGAGACACTAGATGGGAAGGCAATGTGATACTACAAAGTCAGATTGTAGAGGTAGTTGTTGTTCGCATATAGGAAATATATTAAGGATTAATTTTTCTGTAGGTTTAGGTTCACATGAATGCACAAAACCGTGTAATCATTTATCACATGAAAATGGGCGTTTAGTTGCATAAATACATTTTTCCATGGATGGCTGCAGTAATAACCCGTACAAATATAGACAGGCAATTCTATGAACATACACTGGCAATCACGAGCAGTGGATAACAACACTCTGGGTATGTCTACACTATGAAATTAGGTCGATTTAATAGAAGAAGTTGATTTGATACAGTCGATTGTGTGTGTCCCCACTAAGCGCATTAAGTCGGTGGTGTGCATCCACAGTACCAAGGCTAGCGTCGACTTTTGGAGCGTTGCACTGTGGTAGCTATCCCACAGTTCCCACAGTCTCTGCCCATTGGAATTCTGGGTTGAGCTCCCAATGCCTGATGGGGCAAAAATATTGTCGCGGATGGTTCTGGGTACATGTCATCAGGCCCCTCTCCCCAGGGCTGGCTCCAGGGTTTTTGCTGCCCCAAGCAGCAAACAGAAGGGGGAAAAAAAAACTGCGATCGCGATCTGCAGCTCTACCACCGCCACTTCAGTCTTCGATGGCAATTCGGCGGCTGGTCCTTCACTCCGAGAGGGAGTGAGGGACCCGCTGCCGAATTGACACTGAAGACCTGGACGTGCCGCCCCTCATCACTGGCCGCCCCAAGTAGCTGCTTGCTGGGCTGGTGCCTGGAGCCGGCTCTGCCCCTTCCTCCGTGAAAGCAATGGCAAAAAAAAGTTTCTCACCTTTTTTCTGGGTTACCCATGCAGATGGCATACCGTGGCAAGCATGGAGCCCACTCAGCTCACTGTCACCGTATGTCTCCTGGGTGCTGCTGGCAGATGCAGTACTGCAGTGCTACACAGCAGCATCCCCTTGCCTTGCCTTGTGGATGGCAGACGGTATAATATGACTGCTAGCCATCATTGTCGTCCCATGGGTGCTCCTGGCCGACCTCGGTTAGGTTGGTCGGGGGCGCCTGGGCAGACATGGGTGCTCCTGGCCAGCCTCGGTGAGGTCGGCTGGGGAAGCCTGGACAAAAATGGGAATGACTCCAGGTCACTCTCTTCTTTAAGTTTCTTCTAATGGAGATTCAGCCCTGCCTGGAATATGATGCCATCTCATAGACTCATAGACTCCAGGACTGGAAGGGACCTCGAGAGGTCATCGAGTCCAGTCCCCTGCCCTCATGGCAGGACCAAATATTGTCTAGACCATCCCTAATAGCCATTTATCTAACCTACTCTTAAATATCTCCAGAGATGGAGATTCCACAATTTCCCTAGGCAATCTATTCCAGTGTTTAACTACCCTGACAGTTAGGAACTTTTTCCTAATGTCCAACCTAAATCTCCCTTGCTGCAGTTTAAGCCCATTGCTTCTTGTTCTATCATTGGAGGCTAAGGTGAACAAGTTTTTTCCCTCCTCCTGATGACACCCTTTTAGATACCTGAAAACTGCTATCATGTCCCCTCTCAGTCTTCTCTTTTCCAAACTAAACAAACCCAATTCCTTCAGCCTTCCTTCATAGGTCTTGTTCTCAAGACCTTTAATCATTCTTGTTGCTCTTCTCTGGACCCTCTCCAATTTTTCCACATCTTTCTTGAAATGCAGTGCCCAGAACTGGACACAATACTCCAGCTGAGGCCTGACCAGTGCAGAGTAAAGCGGAAGAATGACTTCTCGTGTCTTGTTTACAACACACCTGTTAATGCATCCCAGAACCATGTTTGCTTTTTTTGCAACAGTATCACACTGTTGACTCATATTAAGCTTGTGGTCTACTATGACCCCTAGATCTCTTTCTGCCATACTCCTTCCTAGACAGTCTCTTCCCATTCTGTATGTGTGAAACTGATTGTTCCTTCCTAAGTGGAGCACTTTGCATTTATCTTTATTGAACTTCATCCTGTTTACCTCAGACCATTTCTCCAATTTGTCCAGATCATTTTGAATTTTGACCCTGTCCTCCAAAGCAGTTGCAATCCCTCCCAGTTTGGTATCGTCCGCAAACTTAATAAGCGTACTTTCTGTGCCAACATCTAAATCGTTGATGAAGATATTGAACAGAGCCGGTCCCAAAACAGACCCCTGTGGAACCCCACTTGTTATACCTTTCCAGCAGGATTGGGAGCCATTAACAACTACTCTCTGAGTACGGTTATCCAGCCAGTTATGCACCCACCTTATAGTAGCCCCATCTAAATTGTACTTTCCTAGTTTATCTATAAGAATATCATGCGAGACCGTATCTGGAGGCTTCTGCCTCAGGCTGCTTTCCCAGTCGGCAGTACTGCACTGTCGCACCTACTCCAGCCTACCCCTTGCTCCCATGCTCATGAAGCCTGGACAGTACTAAGGAGCAGTTCAACTATAGGCTGAGCAAGTGAAGAATGGTGGTAGAATGTGCCTTTGGATGTTTAAAAGCTTGCTGGCACAGTTTACTGACTTGGTTAGACCCTAGCAAAACCAATATTCCCATCATTATTACTGCTTGCTGTGTGCTCCACAACATCTTTGAGAGTAAGGGGAAGATGTTTATGGTGGGGTGGGAAGTTGGCCATTGATTACGTGCAGCCAGACACCAGGGTGGTTAGAAGAGTACAGGAGGGTGCGCTGTGCATCAGAGAAGCTTTGAAAACCAGTTTTACGACTGGCCAGGCTACGGTGTGAAAGTTCTGTCTGTTTCTCCTTGATGGCCCCCCTCCCCCTTGGTTCACTCTATTTCCCTGTAAGACAACCGCCCTCCCCTCTCACCCTTTGATCTCCTCTTGCAGAGGGAATAAAGTCATTGTTGGTTCAAATTCATGTATTCTTTATTAATTTGTCACACAAATGGGGGGATAACCTCCAAGGTAGCCCGGGAGGGGTGAGGGAGGAGGGAAGCACAGGCAGGGTCACTGCAACCAGTAGGCGAACTAGGCAGCTGCCTAGGGTGCCAAGTGGTTGAGGGCGCCAAAAAGCGCGCTCAGGGGAGGCGGTGGAGTGGAGGTGAGCTGGGGCAGGGAGGTGCGGGGAGGGCTGCATGCAGCAAGTAACGGGGAGGGGGTGTGTGTGCACAGGGGAACCGCTCCCCGCCCCAGCTCACCTCCACTCCACCTTCTCCCCTGAGCATGCCACCCCTGCTCTAATTTTCCTCCTCTCTCAGGCCAGAGGAGCACAGCAGGCTGGGGCTCCGGGCCTCCACGGGGGGGCCGGCCGGCCCCAGGGTTCCATGGGGCACAGGGGCCTGGCTACTTGCTGTGGGAAGTGGAGTGACCCGGCCCCAGCCTGCTCTGCTCTGCTCCCCTGGCTCCCAGGCTTGGAGGGAGGGCAGAACCGCCGCCCCACCCTCTGCACTTGCTGGTGGCACAGCTGGGAGCCAGGGGAGCAGAGCAGGCTGGGGCTGGGTCACTCCACTTCCCACAGGAAGTGGCCTGCCCCCTCCCCCCTGTCCCTCATGGAGGTCTTGGATCACCACCTCCCCTACTCCCTGGCGGAGGCTTGGGGTCAGCCCTCCCTCCCCCCCCATGGAGGCCTGGGGCCCCACACAGCCCTGCCGCGGAGGAGCTGTGTAGGGCACCAAAATAGCTAGGGATGGCCCTGGATCCCCAAGCTGGAGACGGAGCACAAGGTGGAAGTTTTGCCTAGGGCGCGAAATATCCTTGCATGAGCCCTGAGCACGGGGGGGAGGGTAGTTGTAGGGGCACCCCCTAGAATGGCATGCAGCTCATCATAGAAGCCTCTCCAGTTCTTTAGTAGGCTTCAAGCGGCTGCTGCGGGTCCCTGTTATAACCTCTGTCCTTCATGCCTGTGGAGATTTTTTCAAATATTCCGGCATTTCGTCTTTTGGAACAGAGTTCGGATAGCACGGATTCGTCTCCCCATACAACGATCAAATGCAGTACCTCCCGTTTGGTCCATGCTGGAGCTCTTTTGCAATTCTGGGACTCCATGGTCACCTGTGCTGATCAGCTCGCTATGCTGGCCAAACAGGAAATGAAATTCAAAAGTTCGTGGGGCTTTTCCTGTCTACCTGGCTAGTGCATCTGAGTTGAAAGTGCTGTCCAGAGCAGTCACAATGGAGCACTCTGGGATAGCTCCTGGAGGACAATACCATCAAATTGCATCCACACTATCCCAAATTCGACCCAGCAGGGTCGATTTCAGTGCTAATCCCCTCGTCGGGGAGGAGTACAGAAATTGATTATAAAAGTCCCTTAAGTCGACAAAAATGGCTTCATTGTGTGGACAGATGCAGGGTTAAATCAATCTAACGCTGCTAAATTCGACCTAAACTCGTAGTGTAGACCAGGGCTCTGTGACTGTGGATGGGGCAGATTAGCCCCTGGAAGAGAAAAAGGAAGAGAAGACAGAACAAATTATTTAATAAAAATCCAGAGCCTGTTTCTCCTCTGCCTTGTGCCTTGTGTAGTCATATGCATCTGTGCAAAGTGAGTGTAACATACTTCAATTCTGACTTGATAGTGTTTTCATTCACTTTATACAGATATAGATAATTACACAAGGCTCAAGGCAGTGAAGAATCAAGGGCTTAGAATTTTATAATGGGATTTTACTCAGAATACAGATGAATATGAAAGTAATGCTACACTTCCCTACAATACTCAAAGAGTTTTGGTGTCCTTGGTAATGTTAAAAAGCAGTATGATCCATATGCACGAATTTTAGTATGAAGGAATTGTGTATTCAGTGGGCTAACAGTCTCTGGCCTCACTTCAGGAGCTTAATTACCTTACACAGACAGTTACTTCACCACCACAATGACTATCCTAGGTTTCAGTCATGCTGTCATCAAATGGTATTGTCAGTTCAGTTGCCATAAACCTCCCTTTGTTTTGTGGCCACTCTGGGCAATGATCCCTTTTGCTTTCTGCTAATTAAAAAAAATGTGATTTTTATACTGAATTATTTCAGTCAATTGGGGTGAATGGAGGTGGAAAAGATACTGACCCACAATTATTAGAGCTGGTCAGGAATTTTCGGACAAGACAGCTTTCATCCAAAAGTGCTGATATGTCAAAACTTCAAACTTTTCCAGTTAAAGGAGGAGTAATGACAAATCCTTTCTTGGGAAGGTTTCTCAGATCCAGGATGGAATTCCGGCTAACAGTGACCCCATCGCCAATAGCCTGGCAGTTACGGCATTCACCTGGGATACAAAAAAAATGGGAGAACTAAGTTTACATCCTTACTCTGCCTGATTTAGAGCAGAGACCTGAACCCCAGCCTTCCAAGTCACAGGTGTATGCCCTAACTACTGGGCTATAGAGTCTATTGCTTTTATTCTGGCCCAATGAATACTTAATGATTTATAAAAAGTGAAGCAGCTCCAGCACTTGAGAGACCCACACTATAATAGCTTGTTGGGAAGAGCATTAAATCGGGCAAAGCAGGGAGCTGAGCCGAAATCCCCCATGTCTCCTGCATGTCCTTTAAACACCATAACCATCGGGCTATTCCAGGGGTGGAAGTGTTACTCTCCACAACAAATTTCAAGAGGTCTCCAGCTCATCGTGCTGCAGAACAGGAAGTTTTTCAAAAGCATGTTTTCCTGTTCCATGATAATTTTCAATTTCCTAGCCTGTTCTAATGGCTATTCCTCAGTAATGCAAATCCCTGTGGCTTGCTGACTGGCTGGTCAATCTGCATAATGTAGGGCTATTTCTCAATAATCACACAGTATGCATATTCTTGGGCGCTGACTTCCTAATGCCCTCAGCCATATATGTCCACAACACAACTGTCTGCTTCTGATCTTCATTCTTCCTGACCCCTTTCAACTTCCCCTCCTGTACCTTCTTGCTCCTAATAAAGGCTAAGAATTCCACACACATAGATTCCTATCATATGAGAGTACAGTCTGTCACTTTACCTTATTTTGAATGTTTTTTAAATTGTTTCTGATGCTATTTGCAACCAGATTTTCTGGTAGGGTAAATAAACCTAAACCAGGAAGATTTGGTTTCAGAAGGACTCCCCAGACTGTGGAGAGTCCTCAGGTGGTGTAGGGTTGTTGAAATGCAGGAAGCATGGATGCAGGAAAGGTCGCAAGGCTCGGATGTCTTATGTCCTGTTGATCCCCTGCCTTTCGGAACAGCCCTGGGGGTTGCAGGCAGCTGGCATAAAGTAGAGCAGTCCTAAGGCACAGGATTTCCCACACAAAATGCTGTAGTGTGGATTTATTTCAGAGGTTGTTTTCCATTCCTGTTGCTATAACTGTCAGCAATTTTCCCCTTTGCTTTCCTTTGTGTTCTGACTAACTCTTGCACCCACTCACCCAACCTTTATTTCATTCTCTCGTCACCATACTTGTGATATCCAAGCTTCATAAAGACAAGTGAGGGATTTTACATTTTAGTCAGCTGTTAGCGAAGAGAAGTAGCAACATCAGAAAACAAGTAATAGTGAGAAGTGCAGTTTCTGCCAATTTCCACAGCTCACTCCCGGACTAAAAAAAACAAAACTGTATTCCAGTTTTCAGTATATGCAAAGTTCAATAAACTTCCCCCAGCTGAAAATACAGTGCCTCGTTCTCGTGTGCTTACTCAGGAGCTTTTTATAGTCTGTAAAGTAGTTTGCCTAACTGGTTTATGTAGTAAGGTCCTTTTAAGGTTAGAATGAAAGGAAAATGCAACACATCTAACTTAAAAAGAATACACTCCTGTTCTTTAATGATCTTACTATTTTTAGTCTCCATTGTTTTTAATAGTATTTTAAAAGCTTGAAAATAAATGTATTTTAATTAAATATTTAGAATACAGACACCCTTCCAGTGAGATTATAACTTTAATTGTGGCCAACTTCTGGGTCTAAACTTGTCAGTATGTCCCTTTTAAAGATGGAACTCTATATTAATAAAAAAGCAGTATCACCAATTTGAATTTGAGAACCTAGTAAAGGATCTTTTAACCCGAGTGATACAGAAAATTGCTCTCTCATTCTAAAAGCTGTTACCATCACAAGACCTACACTTTTCCTAAGTTACTTGAGATCAAAGAATTAAAGCCATAAAAAGAGCTTTTAATAACTTAGCCAAGTATAAAATTAGTATTCTATGACAACTGGCTCTTTTATACTGAGGAGTAACACATAGTACAAGTGAATTTTAAATGCATCATTTCCCAATAAATTTGAGGATTAAATGAATGTGCAGAAATAGTTTTCCTTTCCACTAATTCATAGACGATTAGATGACAAGTAAACTGTAAGGAAAATAGTCTGTAAAACTTACTTTGAAAAATGTGAAAAGGTCCACTGAAATTTACAGTGTCCAAACACACTCTCAAATCCTACTAACTATTCCTATACAGTACCAGATGTCTACTTCTAATACCAATCCCAAACACAATGTCAGTTTGTATCCATTTAAAAACAAAAACTTACACTGTGGTGTGATCAGATATTTGCACTTATAAAGCACTAACTGGCTCCAGTGCTTCCCTTCACTCATTATCTAAAACTCAAATGACAGAAGGAACAGCCAGACCCTGCAAGCACTAGCAGCAGTGAGTTGTGAGACAAAGCAAAGGAATAAGAAAGAAGCACTGACAGATATGTAACTTACCTCTTTGTCAAGAAATCAGAGGTCAGTTCTGGGGGCAATTACTTCCTCTGGAGAGGGGGTAGAGAGAGAAGGATGTAAGAATAACTTCTGAGCAGTTATTTATCATTTGATCCACTTCTGGAGCTGACAGTGCACTGCTCTAGGAGAGCTTGTGGCTGTGTAACAGCAACGTTTGCCACCAGCTTCAAGCTTTTCCTAAGAAGGCCCCAGAAATGTATTCTTTTTTTCAACATGTTAATTAGTTTGACTTAATTAAAATGAAAACTAATTCGACTAAATAAAGTCTAGGTATTTCTTCTACATTATAGAAATCCAACCCTTTCTTTCTGTCCCAACAGCTAAAATGCTTGTCATCTGCTGCCTTGATTACTACAACCTAGCCTACCACATCAAGTTTAAACTTCTCATCTTTACCATCAAGGCCCTGTATAACTGTGCCCTGGCCTACATCTCAGGTCTCATTTTTTATTGCTCCAACTGTAATGCCAGGCCTGTAACTCCCTTTCTTTCATTCTCCAAGTCCCATCATTGAGCTTTCTTACATCCTGTCCCCTATGCATGAGCTAACCTCCCAAAACCAGCACACCAGGCCCTCACCCTCTCCTCATTCAAACTGGCTTCCTTCCTTCAGAAAGCGACTCTCACTCTGCTCCATTTGAAAGCATGTGCTGTCGTTTCTGGGAAGGAGGGGGCCCTCTTGAGACAGTACTGCTTCTTCCCTTCCTTAATCTCTCTGTGGGATCATCTGTAAACCAAACCACACTGTTCTTTTTATTTGCCTTCTGGTTTTTGAACCTTTAGTGTCCACTTGAATAATATTTTCAAGCTTTTCTCCACAACCATAACGGCTAGAAACTTGTTTATTTTTTCATGGAAGCTGAGATTCTCACATGACTCCAGGATCTGGGGTCTTAAAAATACACTAATATCACAAGACTTGGCAATACTAACAGTGATTGAGAGGGTTACCTTTTTCCATGTTGCTCCCCAAACATACCTTAGACCTCTTCTGCAGAGAGCCCCTCACTGAGGGCATATTTCAGTCTTCATGCTCACTGAAACCTCAGATTATGAAACCATCAAATCGGATACCAATTGCAAGGATTTTCTACTGCGACATTTTTTCCACTAAGAATGAATCTGGTCTACCAATTCATTTCAGATAAGCCAACAAACAGCCAATGACACCAATCTGAGCCTTGGCCACAGAAATCACCCATTTGGCTCAAATCTGAGCAGGCACCCTAGATGTACAAGGATTCATATGCCCTTTACCAACCTTCTATGTCACCTTATCCTGTGACAAAAATAGTATATTGAAAAAGTACTGAACTACTACATTTTATTTTCAGAAAAACTCAAAGTAAAATGTTTGTCATGAGGACACAGAGACTAGTAGTCACTCAATCCCTGTACATGCGCAGCTGAAAACATTCAAGTCAAGTCCTATTAAGACTGTAGGCTATTTGAGACAAAAATAGTGTCTTTCTCTGTTTTGTACAGTACAATGCATAGTCTGTGTTTAATAAACGAAGGAATTGAATTAATGGGTAGAAATGAAAGAAAAAGAAAACAACAACAGGGTTTGTTAGGCACAGACAAAATTGCCATATTGGATCAGAAGAGGTCCACGGAGTCTAGTATCCTGTCTCTGACAGTGGCATGTACCAAATACTTCAGATGAAGTTGCATGAAACCTGCCCTCAAATCAGTCTTCCCAACTTGCATCTGTTAGTGGTTTGCTAATTCCTTGAAGCATGAGGGTTTCTCTCTCTAACAGGTTTTTTTTTAATCTAACACAATCGTGGATGTTCTTATTATCTACAGAAATGTTTAATCCCTTTTTTAATTCTATGTTCTTAGCCTCCATGATATGCTGTGGCAACGAGTTCCACAAGTCAAGTATGCGTTATGTAAAATGATTTCATTAGTTTTAAATGTGTTGCTTTTCAATTTCATAGACCATTCCCTTTTTCTTGTATAATAAGGCTGAGTAAATATATGTACGATTTATCTTTTCTATAAACAATTCATTTTATTTATATCCTTCTTTATTGTTCTCTCTGAATTGTCACCTCTCAAAACAGGTCTGCCCCACCCTACCCCAAATCTCTTCATTTAACAGTCTTTCCATGCCTCTAATCATATTTCTCATCTCCTTCAATGTCTGTTACATCTTTTTCAGAATACAGAATACAGAATTCCAGTTTACTTTGTACTAATTACTTCTAATGTTGCATCATAAAATTTTAGGTTCTACTAAGTTCCTCGAGCAGAGGTTTTCATCAAGTTGTCCACAGCATTGTTCAAGTCATTTTCCTGAGTGGTTACAGACAATTTAGAACACATTAATGTGACTGCAAAGTTCTAAGTATTTTTTCCAATATACATTACCTTGCATTTATTAACAATGACTTTCACCTTCACATAGCTTTGCAATGTCACTCAGGAGTTCCTCACAATCTTCTTAAATCTTGATTAAACTAAATAATTTTCAAGTATCAGAGGGGTAGCTGTGTTAGTCTGGATCTGTAAAAGCCGCAAAGAATCCTATGGCACCTTATAGAGTAAAATACGTTTTGGAGCATGAGCTTTCGTGGGTGCATCTGACGAAGTGGGTATTCACCCACGAAAGCTCATGCTCCAAAACATCTGTTAGTCTATAAGGTGCCATAGGATTCTTTCCTAAACAATTTTGTCTCAACTACAAATTTTGCTATCTCACTGTTCTTTCCCTTTTCCAAATCATTAACTAACATATTACATGACACCAGACATAGTATATATCCTTGGAGAATCCAAGCTGTGACAATTTGAATGAGGGAGATTTTTAAAAATTATGTGTGAGATTTTAAATGTCACATTGAGACACACAGCAAAATCCCTCATCCCAAGAGAGAGAGACTTGAAGAAGAACTGCTTTAATATGAATTAAAATAAATGAGACATGGCAGTTATGCAATCACTTTCTGTACATTAGCAGCAGGATACTTTTAACACTCAAGTCAAGGAGTGTCTGCCACTGCCTGACATGCAAACCATTTTAAACGGTCATACAAATCAGAGGTTCCTAACTTTTCAGGCAGCTGTGCCAACTTACTAACTAAGATCCTGATTGTAACGAACAGTGCATCTTGGTTCCCATTTCAATTGTGTGCATTCTCACACAGTTTTTCACAATGTTTCCAAGTCTTATGATTGTATCACAAGTATTGCAACATTTGGTGTTTTTCTTAAAGCCCTGTCTACTGGAGTCATGTGAGTATCTGAGAATCTCAGCTTTTACTTTATTTTTTAAAGTAATTTCTATTCCTTGTGGTTGTGGAGAAAAGCTTGAAAATGAGAACTCTAAAAGCCAGAAGGAAGATAAAAAGAATGTAAAATTAATATTTTTTAAAAACTCATTTTTAGGGGACCTTGACCCTTGATTTTTGAATGCCTGGAGTTGGCACAAGACCACAAGCCACCCAAGAGAACAGAGTAGCCACAAATGAATGGGAAGCAGGCAGAGACTCCAGATTACTAAAGTTCACCATTAAGGGTCTGATCCAGCTCCCCTTGAAGTCAATAGAATAGAATGAATTCACATTGACTTTAGCAGGATTTGAACTGGGGCTAGAAAGAGGCAATTTAGAGTAGCAGTCACAGAAGCCCTGCTGACCTAGACCAGTTGTTGAGAACTATTAATGAAGACTGGAGAATGATTCGATTTAGGGACAGCAATGCCCACCCCACCCAAGCCAAGCCAAGCCAAGCCAAGCCTTTCCTGCAGCTACCTGAGACTGTATCTCTGGACCTCGCTTTGATACAGTGTTTTCCTAAATTGCCTCACATAAATCATCGCTGTCCCAGGCAGACAGGGCCCCTGTCGAGCCCCAGCAGTGATGTTGGCACAAGTAGATTTACCAGAATTATTAAATGGGGAAATCTGAGAACAAACTAGGACGTACAATCAGAGCCCAAAGACCATCAGCGGAGGGGAGCTGTGCGGAGCGAGCAGACGCCCCCAGGCACTGAGCCCCCTCCTCCCTCAGGACAGCTGGGCTGGGAGCAGGCAGAGACCCCGGCACACAGACAGACATTACACCTCCCCTACACATGACACACACGAGCGTTGACGGCCACTCTCCCCGACCCCGACAGACAGACACCCCGGCTCCCCCAGCCCCGCGGGGAACGTGCCACTCACCCGCGCGAGGGCTGCCCACTGCCCAGGAGTGCCGCCGGGGCCTATCGCCAGCTCCCTCCCCCGCCTCGGTGTTGTTTTCACGGTTGCTAGGGAACGCCGAACATGCCTGCGGCGCGCGCTCCCGGGGCTCCCTCTGGCTCCGGAGGGAGGGAGGAGGCAGCGCCGAGGCTTGTGGCGCATGCGTACACGACCTTGTGGAGGGGGTGGGCTCTCGCTTCGCGGTTCGGGTTGCCTGGTGCTGGTAGCTAGCGCTGTGCGCTACGGATCGCGGCGCAGGTTTGAGTCCGGTGCATTGAAGGGGGAGCGCTCGCACCCATGTACAGCCCCTTTGTGACGGGGCCGGCTCCCTGCCCCGGCCGCTGTGAGGTTACAAACCGCAGGCAGTGAGGCCGCCCAGTCACGCTGCTCCCGGCGGGGGGCTCCGCAGGGAAGGCGGGGGGCAAAGAGCAGGAGGCAGGGGAAGGAGCGGGGCTGGGAGTTGGAGCCGAGGTTGAGAAGCATATGGAGAGGAAATCCCCGGCCAGGGAGGTGGGGGCAGAGCGGTGAAAGTTCCCCACATGCGGTGAGCCGCCTGCTTCCCCTCCACAGGACAGTGCAGCTGTGCACCCACTGCCCAGGGCTGTGCTCAGAGGCGCCTGCCCGGCAGCTCTTCCCTCCCTATCTGATATGATGTACTGAGCTGCTCTCCAAAAAGCCTTCCCTCTCCAAAAATTAAAATCGCCAGTGTTTAAAGGAGTCCCGTGTCAATGTATACGTCTCTATAATGCCTCATAGTAGTTCACGTTTGTCTCAGCTGCTGTTCTCCTTTCTTTGAGCTGGGCTGCCCTTTTCTTGTAATCCGCTGTAAATGGAATTTCATTCCTTTTTAAAGATTATTTTATTACTCTTAGCACGTCTTCACTTACCTTCGTTACCACTGTCATTGCACTATTTAATTGATACTTTCATAGCAAATAATCAGTGAAAATATTAATAGTTGCTAGTAGCTTCAGCAGTCATTGCTCACAGTGTTTATAGGACTGCTTCCTGTTTGTATTGGGATATGTTAGTTTTTCATTCTAATATTTTGGGTTTTTTTCATATTTGATACACAAATGTAGTCTATCATGTCATGTGACATTAAGGCTGACTGATTTGGTGTCAAAACTTAGTTTCTTTTGATCCACCAATAGCGATTGCCTTTGTCAGCGGTTATTTTGCCTCTCTAGCCACCTTTTTTCACGTCACCACTTGCGTGTAGAACTTGGTTCCCAAATATTTACCACAGGCCAGATTTGTAAAGGTTGAAAGCATCTTGATGCCTTAGAAAATCCTAACAGTTGTCTCATTACCTTTAAAAATCTGGCCCTTAGGGCACAATGCTATCTTTTGTGAAATCCTTCTCAAAGGCAAATTTCTACTTTATTTTTTTACTAAATACAGGTATACCAACCCCAAGATAGATTGACAACCTCAAGTATTCAAAAACCATGAGTTATATACCCAAAAGTTCTGAAATTAAAATGCATAAATACATCTTGGGTTCTTTTAGTTTTCCTTTTTGTTTGAGTCTTTAGGGCATGCTAGCTTCATACTTTCGCTGTTAGCTCTCCCAAAGAATTCATATATTTAAAGTTGTTGTACATTCCTATAACATTCAATTCGACTTTCGACTTCCAATAACGTGGCTCCACAGCCATTTGTAAGTGAAAACTTGTTTAAAATCTTTATTTGTGCAAGTAATTCCTCATCCTGCAAACACTGAAGAGAACACTGTAACGTTGCACTCTGTATGATTTTATGAAAGTATGCTGATGAGTGTGAACATAATGTAACTAAAATATGCTTCATGCAAAAGATCTCTCGTAAGGTATCATTACAAAGTTTATAATCTACTGAGTGTCGTCATCCTATTCGTATAAATGTATCACTCTTGAATCAGAAACTAGAAATACGAAATATAACTCTGAGGGCCTACTGTAATTATGAAAAGTGTGGGCCATTAATGGTGGTTTGGAATCTTGATGGGTTCCATTAACTAGGACTTTTGACTGTAGATGGCTGTTTTACTTGTAAGTCTTCCTGTAGATCTGTGTGCTGGCAAGTGAGTAATGAACTCTTACAGTGATGTGATCATGTCTCCTGAACTGGAATCCATCTTTAACCTGGTGCTTTTCCGTAGAGAAGGAGGGGGTGGAAACTAAGAGAGGGACAAAGGATTCCTGCTTTATGCAAAAGATATATAAGTGGGTGGAACAGAACAAAAGGGGCAGCCATCATGAGAAATCCCCTAGTTACCACCTGAGCTGGAACAAGGGCTAGACCAGAGGAAAGGATTGTGCCTAGACTAGGAAGGTGTCCAGTCTGTGAAAGAAACTTATTGAAACATCTCTGAGGGTGAGATTTTATCTGTATTCAGTTTTATTACTATACTAGGCTTAGACTTGAGTGCTTTATTTTATTTTGCTTGCTAATTCACTTTGTTCTGTCTGTTACTACTTGGAACCATGTAAATCCTACTTTCTGTATTTAATAAAATAACTTTTTACTTATTAATCAACCCAGAGTATGTATTAATACCGGGGGGAGCAAACAACTGTGCATATCTCTCTATCAGTCTTATAGAGGGTGAACAATTTATGAGTTTACCCTGTATAAGCTTTATACAGGGCAAACGGATTCATTTGGGGTTTGGACCCCATTGCGAGTTGGGCATCTGAGTGTTAAAGACAGGAACACTTCTTAAGTTGCTTTTAGTTAAGTGTGGAGCTTTGGGGCACGTGGTTCAGACCCTAGGTCTGTGTTGAAGCAGATTAGCATGTCTGGCTCAACAAAACAGGGTGCTGGAGTCCTGAGCTGGCAGGGAAAGCAGGGGCAGAAGTACTCTTGGCACAATAGTTGGCAGTTTCCAAGGGGGTTTCTGTGATCCAACCCATCACAAACACTTTACTCTTCTGTCACTTCATTTGTTGCATACATTAATGCTGATTTTTTTTCTACTGAATTGTTTATACTAATTGCATATTTTAATTTCATAGCCTTTTATGTATGTTACATATTTAGTTATGATACATTTCAGTGATGTTCTTCATTCTGACAAGTGTACTGTACTGCCAATATCAAGGGTTTTTTAAAATGAATTATTGTGTTACTCCTTTGCATTTGGTGAAACTAACGTGACCTGTCTCCACTATGTTTTCACAAGGGGATAGCAAATATATGTTTTTTCTGTGGGATAACTATTTTCTTAACACTGAGGACAGACTGTAATGCTGACTCAAATGTCAAATGAACCATTATTATTCATAGCTTGACAATTCTGATACTGATTGTGTGGCTAACGCTGCTCCTTCCCCATATGGTGCATTTATGTGTGAATGTCTGCTGCCCCCTATTTGTGTAGCTGTCATGGAAAACCAGTTAAAGCATTTTAAATTAAAGGAATTAACAGAGGCTTTCCCACCCTCAATTACCTTTATTAAGAACTTGTCTAGATGGTGTGACACTGAAGGTGTGATGTTAATGCACATACGTTACAGTGTTGTAAACCCATGTGGATGCTTTCGTGCAAGAGTAAGGTGGCCGTAGTTTTGTCAATAGCAGCCAGGGCAACCATAGAAGATTGCAGAAATCCTTCCCCAACACACTATTAATCATCAGGTCTTTGACCTGTTTTGAACATTTTTTAAAATTGTGTGTAGTCCATGTGTATCTTGTTTGATATTTTAAGTCCAAAGAGAAGGAGTGATGTTATGGAGCACTCATCTGAACTTTTCCTGTAGAAAAGCCTTTGCAATATTTCATAGATATCAATTTTGGAATGACAAAATTTCAATAAATGGTTTAAGATTAAAATTTAAGGTGATCTTGCTCCTTCTTTCTATACTGAGCTGGTCAGGACACCTTTCATGGGGAGGAGAATGAAGGCCTGATAATATCATGGTAGATCCTGTTGTGCACACAGAGCATTTTGGTCTAGCTATCCAATGATCCCTTCTATAAGCAATGCAAATAAAGTGGTGACACTTGTTCGATTAGAATCAACTGATTGATCCATGTTTTGGTGCTTTATCTGTAAAAATTCCTCTTTGATTTCAGCCTCTACCAGCTCATTAACCACACATGATAGAAACTTTATCATATCCCAGAAAAATTTAACTTACACACACAGCATTTGTTGTGTTTAAACCTTTCATACATCATGATAGTAATATTGAGTCCATTATTGCGATATCCACAAAGGTGAGAACACAATCTGATAGGCAAAACAAAAATATTTTCAGCTCATTTAAAACATTGTGATGTGTCTCAGCACAGGTGCAGACTGCAGGGCAGATCAGTTTGCTCTGAAACATCCAGAAATAGGGTGTGGCAGTTATTAGACATGCTGTATATTTGTTTCTGAAGCAGTATAGGATGTTTTCATTGTAGGCAAGACACTTCCTGTTTACTCACCTTATAGCTAAGCCAATCAGAGCTCAAAGGTGGGAAATGTTATAAATATATCTGCTGAAGACAGCCATGTGACATTTCTATTGCGAGAGATGGCTTTGCAGATAACACTGAAAAATGTTTGAAAGGAAAGAGGATGCTGACATTCTTATAAAGATCTGAAGAATCCAGGCTTGTATGCTGCGTATTATGGACACATTATAGAATCATAGAAATGTAGGCCTAGAAAGGACTTAGAGAAGTCATGTCCAGTCCCCGATGCTGAGGCAGGACCAAGTAAACCTAGACAGGTGTTTGTCCAAACTGTTCTTAAAAACCTCCAATGAAGGGGATTCCACAGCCTTCCTTGGAAAGCCTATTCCAGAGTTTAACTGCCCTTATAGCTAGAAAGTTTTTCCTAATATCTAACCTAAATCTTCCTTGCTGCAGATTAAGCCCATTGCTTCTTGTCCTACTTTCAGTCCTTATAACAGCCTTTAATATATTTGAAGATTGTTGTCAGGTCCCCTGTCAATCTTCTTTTCTCAAGACTAAACATCCAGTTTTTTTAACCTTTCCTCATAGATCAAGTTTTCTAAACCTTTTATTATTTTTGTTGCTCTCCTCTGGATAATCTCCAATTTGTTCACATGTTTCCTAAAGTGTGGCACCCAGAATTTGACACAGTACTCCAGCTGAGGCCTCACCAAGTAGAGCAGGATGATTACCTCCCGTGTCTTACATACAACACTCCCAGGGCTGCCCAGAGGATTCAGGGGGCCTGGGGCAAAGCAATTTCGGAGGCCCCTTCCATAAAAAAAAGTTGCAATACCATAGAATACTATATTCTTGTGGGGGCCCCTGTGGGGCCTGGGGAAAATTGCCCCACTTACCCCCCCCCCCTTCTAGGTGGCCCTGAACACTCCTGTTAATATATAGCAGAATGATACACCCTGTTTTTGCACTTACTTTTTTCACACTGTTGACTCATGTTCAATAGTACCACCTAACCATTTTTCCCATTTTGTAGTTGTGCATTTGACTTTTCCTTCCTAAATGTAATACTTGGCATTTGTCTTTACTGGATTTCATCTTGCTGAATTCAGACCAATTCTCCAGTTTGTCAAAGTCATTTTGATTTCTAATACTGTCCTCCAAAGTGCTTGCAACCTCTCCCAGCTTTGTGTCATCTACAAATGTTATAAGCGTATTCTCCTCTCCATTATCCAAGAAGTCATTAATGAAAATATTTAATAGTACTGGATTCAGGACTGACCTCTGAGGGACCACACTAAATGCTACCTGCCAGTCTGATAGCAAACCTTTCATAACTATTGTTTGCATATGGTCTATCAACCAGTTGTGCACCTACTCCATCGTAGTTCATCTAGAGCAGTGTTTCTCAACCTTTTCAATTCCAGGGACCGGCTTGGTGCCTTCCTGTGTCAGAGAGATATCAGGGACTGGTACCAGTTTATGGACCGGTCATTGAGAAACTTCAGTCCTGGAATCTGATTGGCAGAATGATGTAGGTCCAGATTGATCCACAACTTCTTTTTAAACCAAGTACAGGAACAGGAAATTGTCCATACAACTGGGTTCTCTCTGCTTTAGACTGCTTCCCTGATTATACCTGCTCCTACTGCCTGCTACAGATCTCCTGGTGACCTGACCCTCCCTGCCTCCTGGCATCTGCCTCCTGGTTTGTCTTCTGGCCTGTCTTAGACTCTGACTAATTGGTATCTGATCTGGCCTGCCTCCCAACTCCTGCTCTGACCACTAAGTCAGACCACCTACATCCCATTGTGACAGTTTGCATGGACCACTTAGGGCACAGGAGTGGGCCTACTGCCAGCAGAATGGATCTGGCTAACACTTCAGGAGCACCGAACATGCTAGAGTGGGGTGCCTGCCTTCAGGTGGACAATCAAGCTCTGGAGGCTCAGGTCATCCAGCTGACCTAGAAGAACCAGGTATTGCAGGAGCAAGTAACACAGTTGTGTATTGAGAACGCTGCACTCCAGACATAGCTCATGCAGCCCTGTTCCCCGATACATCTGCTGGAACAGTTTGGTGGTAATCACCAGTGATTCCAGTGTTTTATAAACCAGTGTCGCCTCCTGTTCATGATGCAGCCTCATTCCTATACTAATGATTATGCAAAGGTGAGCCTGGTTAGCAGCCTGCTGTTTTGGGAAGCATTACACTGAGCCTTCCCCTTGTTGGAGTGTGACAGCCCAGTACTGCCAAACTAGGAAGTCTTCTTCCAAGCCATGTCAGTACTATTTGACAATCCACACCAAACTCAAATGGCAGAAGCTGCCCCAAGGTTGGTCTGATGAGGCAGGGCACCATAGCCTCCTGTACTGTGCAATTCTACCCACCTCACGACTGATACAGACTGGAACAAGGTAGCACAGATGGACTAGTTCCAGGGGGGCCTGCAAGAAGTTAAACACAAATTAGCCCAGGTAGAGATGCCTGTGAGTCTGGATGCCCTGCTGGGCCTCCATCCATATAGACAATTGGTTACAGGAAAGAAAGGAAGAAAAAAAATGGGGTCATGCAACTCCCCAAGCCAGGTATTGTGACCGAATCAGTGCCGGTGAAGGTGGTTCATTGGTGGCTCACCCCCAGAGAAAAGGAATGAAGACACCAGCACCATCTCTGCTTTTACGGCAGAGAGTGAGGTCACTCCATCTCTGCCTGTCCTTTATCAACCCCAGACTTCAGTCTAGACTGGAACATGCCTGGAGCCCTGCCTGAGGGCTCCCCGCTTGCAGGTGCCATTCCAGTTGCACATAGCTGGGGCTCCCCTGAAAATTCCCAACCTACCTGCCTCATCGACTCCGGAACAGCTGACTGCTTCACAGATGTAGTAGCAGCCGGAACACTGCAGAATCCCCTGCAACACAAGGCCACTGCTAACCATATAGAGACAATTGATGGTCTTCTGGTCCAGTAATGGAGGCTATGATTCAGATGCACTGAGAAACAATACTATTTGGCATGATCAATTCTCCACACTTCCCCCTGATCCTTGTATCTCCTGGTAGCCCTCCACAACCTGCTCATGTGGCGGCAAGACCATAAAGGCTCTGAGCTACCCTCCTTAGTAGATTGTGGTGTTCCCTGTGATCATCCTGCGTGGATGGTTCCTGCTACTGCCTCGTCAGGGGAAGAGGAAGAGGATGCAAGGACTAGTTCCGGGCCTTGCTCCTGTCCATCAACACCTAACAGATCCCATGGTGCTGGTCGCTGAGGTATGGTACTGGGTTCAACACCTGGGCCCTGTTCCTGTACCACAGGAGGAGATAGTGGGGCTGTACCCTCCGATGTGACAGAGTACAACCTCCTTGACTGAGATCCTTGGGCCTGATGAAAAGCCCAAGGAGTCCAAAATGGCCATTGCACAGTCATTTGCCACTGTGCCGGCCAGGCCATTGGTGGAAACCTATGCCCCCTATCTACTATCGAGTACTGGTGGTCGGACTGGTGCTGGCTCCTGTGGGAGCTATAGGATTCCAGCTCCGAGTCTGGGGGACAAGGATTCACTTCCTAGTGACCATGGGGAAGCGGTGCCAGATGGTACTGGTGAGCGATGCTGGGAGCAGGGTGACCAGTGCTGCGGCACCAGCGCTGGTTTCCCCTTCGACAGCAACTGGGGTCTCAGTGCCGTAGCCGCTCTCGCCTCCAGTGCCAGTTCACACCTGCTGGAGAATGGTGGTACCGGTAGGGACATCAGGGCCCGTGCTGCCTGGAATGCCTCTGGCGTAGATGGAAGCGCCAGTCTTGTGCTTCTATGGCTCTCCCTTGGAGGAGAGTCCAGTGGCACCAGACTCAATGGTTCCCTCTCTGGTGCCAGAGTTGATGGTACAGACTGGCTGCCGTTGAGTTCAAGTGGCTCTGCGCGGGTCTAGCTCTGCCGATTTCCTTGCAACCAGTGGGCTTCGGAGTGGGGGAATGTCCACTGTCCATTTTGCATTGTTTCTTACATGGCACCCCAGCTACTGGGATCAGTGCTGAGTGTCCCCATGAGGACAAAGGAGTAGATCATCTCTGCACCAGAGAACTTTGGTGGTGCTATGAATCCCAGCATGCAGATGAGGAGTTCCTCCTCGGTGCTGGAGAGGCCGGGCTGCGGTGCCTATCCTTCAGAGAAGCCCATGCACTTCTCACCGAGGCAGAGGGGCTCAGTGCCGAGTTGGCATAATTTGCCTCTGAATCTGGACAGAGAGCCGCCTCCTGCAGGAGGAACTGAGTCTATGGTCCCTTTCTTTTTGGATGTGGGGTTTGAACCCTTTACAAATCCTGCAGCAGTCATGCAGGTACTTGAGGCAAGCTGAGAGGGGGTCATTAATGGACATAGGCTTGGGGCAAGTCTCACATGCTTGAACCCTGAAGACCAAGGTATGCCCCAGTGCCAAGGATGGGGGAGAACCCCATTAAGTGGGATCCTGCGGTATTACTACTAACTAATACAGAACTGTGACAACTAACTACTAAGTTTTTTAACTATATACAGGAAACAATGTCAGCTGAGGAGAGTACTTGCAAGTGCAAGGACAAACAGAAGTCTCAGCAACCAACATGGGCGGAAAGAAGGAACTGAAGGGGTGACAGGACAGCAGATCCTTATATACTATGCCATGAGGGCGTGATTCCAGGGGGCACTAGAGCCGACCCGATGGATACCGCTGAGGGGAAAACTTTCCAGCGGCGGTGCATGCAGCATGCACACCTACATTAGAACGGACATGAGCAGCTCTCAGGATTTGGTTATAGGTAATCTAATATCAGAAAGTGAATAACTTCACTGTCCTGTCTATAGGTTTAATAATCTCCAGTAGTATCACTTTAAATTAATGATCTTAATACTAATTATACCAACTGTGTGTTACAACTGATGATGTTTTTTATTCTATGTGTAATTAACTTGTGGAAATTACTGGCACAAGATATTACTGAGGCAAATTGCTTAATAGGATTCAAACAGTCATTTACATTAATAATAATGATAGCCATAATTACATTAACTAGAATAAAAATGACTAACTGTCTGAGGTTAGGAAGAAATTTCCTCCATAGATATGTTATGGAGTTGACACTATCCTCTGAAACAGCTGGAAGTGGCCACTAGTTCAGAGACAGGATACTGGACTGAAAGGTCCAAAATGATCTGATCCAAAAACGCAATGTTTTTGTTCCTTTTAAACTCTTTGTAAACGAGTCTAGGACATTTTAAACATGGAAACCATTGTAACAATTATATGGGATGGTGTGACATTCCCCTCTGGTGTTATCCGGACCGGTGATCTGCTATATCACTCCAATCCTTGACTCTGGGACCCAGAATTACCCTGCTCTGCTGTGAGAACCCCCACTCCTGGGCTGTTCATGCACAGCCTCTAGCATGTAAGCTGCTCCTTGGACTGTGCAACCAAATGACATTAGCCAATATCTCCAATCCCAGACACAACTCTAGGAACCTCCGTCTTGCGATATCCAGTTATGCCTGCTGGATGCTGCAAGCTTATATGAGTTCATCAATTTAAGAAAGAAATTGATATGTACTAGGCCTCTTATTCCAAGGGAGTCTCTGACATGCTTCAAACCAAACACACTGCTTCAGGTAGAATAAACAAACAGATTTATTAATTATAAAGATAAATTTTAAGTGATTATAAGTCAAAGCATAACAAATCAGATCTGGTCAAACGAAGTAAAAGTAAAATGCATGCTAAACTAATCTTAACACTTTCGATGCCCTTACAAACTCAGGTGCTTCTCACCACAGGCTGGCTGGTTGCTCTTCAGCCAGACTCTTCCCTTTGATCAGCACTTCAGTCGCTTGGTGTGGTGTCTGTAGATGTAAATGAAAGAGAGAGAGAGAGCATGGCAAATTTCTCTCCCTTTTATCGTGTCCTTTCTTCCCTCTTGGCTTTGTTTCCCCCACCCCCACTTCAGAGTCAGGTGGTGCATTACCTCATCGGAGTTCCAAACTGACCAAAGGAAGGGAGGTGACTCACTTGAGAGTCTAACAGATCCTTTTGTTGCTGCCTAGGCCAGTGTCCTTTGTTTCTGTGAGGCTGGGCTGGGTTTGTCCCATACATGCCCTGATGAGGTGTCAACTGCCTAGGCTTGCATTAAGCCATGAAGATACGTTTTCAGCCTCATAACCATATACATGAAATTATAACCTATAACCTTACTTTGACATTGCACTCCATATGTTTTATGGAAATATGCTTTTGAGTGTGAATATGATGTAACTGGAATATGCTTTATGCAAAAGGTCTCTTGTAATCTATCATAACAGAGGTTATAACCTACTGAATATATTGCTCCTATTTGTATGTATGTATCATTCTTGTATCTGAAGCTAGAAATATCAAGTATAACTCTGAGGTCCTATTGTAATTATGCAAAGTGTGGGCCATTAATGGTAGCTTAGAATCTTGATTGCTCCCATTGACTAGGACAATTGGTTGTAAATGGCTCTGTTTACTTACAAACCTTCCTGTGTACCAGCGCAGGAAGAATGGAGGCTGGGGTCTCACGGGACATATGATCATGTCACCTGATACTGGAATCCGTCTTAAATCTGGTACTTTTCCATTTAAAAGGAGAGGTGGGGACCCAGAGAGACAAAAGATTCCCATCTTGTGCCAAAGCTATAAAAGGGAGTGGAACAGAACAAAGGAGGCTGTCAGTCACGAGAAAACCCCTGCTTTCCATCTAAGATGTCTGCTGGAACTAACAAGGACTGTACCGGGGAAAGGATTGGGCCCAGACTAGGAAGGAGTCTAGTCTGTGAAATAAGCTTATTGGAATATCTCTGAGGGTGAGATTTTAGTTTAGTTTAGTTTAGTTTAGACTTGCGTGCTTTTGCTTTATTTTGCTTGGTAACTTACTTTGCTCTGCCTATTATTACTTGGAACCACTTAAACCCTACTTTTTATACTCAGTAAAATCACTTTTGTTTATTAGTAAACCCAAAGTGATTAATACTTGGGAGAGCAAACAGCTGTGCATATCTCTCTATCAGTGTTATAATAATTTATGAGTTTACTCTGTATAAGCTTTATACAGAGTAAAACAGATTATTTGGGGTTTGGATCCCATTGGGAACTGGGTGTCTGGGTGCTGGAGATAAAAACTGCTCAGCAGATAACCTGGTTGAAGTCTGCAGCTTTGGTGGAGGTGGAGCAGGCCTGGTTCTGTGCTGCAGCAGGGTAGCATGTCTGGGTCAACAAGGCAGGGTTCTGGAGTCCCAAGCTGGCAGGGAAAACGGGCTCAGAGGTAACTTCAGCATGTCAGGTGACAGTCCCAAACGGGTCTTTGTGACTGAACCCGTCACACTTACTATAACATTACTGTAACAATTACTATAACATCACTATAACAACCATGCTCAGTGCATCATGAGCCTTCCGAAGACCCCCAGCATGACAAACTTTGCATTGGATACTACACAATCATTTTATAAAGATGAACATGAGGATATAGGGTGTTCCCCCAAGATACAGAGCATCACAGATTGATTTTTAATTTGTTCCCACACAAGGGCTCAAATATTAAGAGAAAATTCAGAATTATCACCATTTTGCTTCAAAACAATTTAATAGCTATCAGCAAATCTAACACTAGGAAATAGTAATAGGCCAATATAATAGTGTTCCTTTTCTTGACCTATACACAAAAACAGATATTGACTGAGACAGAAATGTAGGCTATTTACCTTTCTGTGACTACCTTCCATCTTTTAGTGCAGACATCAATTAGTCTTTACCCACATTTCTTATAGCATCCGACTGCATATAAAAACTAAGTTCCACATTCATGGCCCTCATCAAATGTACAGATCCTAGCACAATTGGGCTCTGATCTCGTTTGGTCCCAACCATAATAAACATGATTAATAATAACAACTGGTTTTTGTCACAAAAGGTTGGTCTTCTTTAAATGTAAAAAAGCAAATGATAATATTGTGTCTCATTCAACTTTTAACATTACAGTCAATGAGTGATGAGCTGCCAAAATATTAACAGCAGGTCCCCTCCTCCTCACCTCACGAGGGGGTCGTGCTCCCCGGGGGGTCATGCCCCATCCAACCCCCCATATTCCTTGACACCCCCCCCCAGGAACCCCTGACCCATTCCCCCCCTTCCCTGTCCCCTGACTGCCCTCTGCTTCCCCATCCAACCCCTTCTCTCATTCTTGATGGCCCCCTGGGACCTCTGCCCGATCCAACCACCCCTTCTCTCTGTCCCTGACTGCCCCCCATCACCTCATCCAATCCCTGCTCCTTCCTGACAGCTCCCCGGCACCCTTGCCCCCATTCAATCCCCCTGTTCCCTGCCCTCTGACCACCCCAACCCCTATCCACTCCCCCAACCCACCGAACACCCCCTCCTTGCCCCTTTACCACACTGCCTAGGGCCCGGACCGGGTCTGCTCCACAAGAGCCACTCGGCCGGCGCTGCGGGGCCCAACTCCCCAAGCTGGGCCGAGCCGGGCCAGAGCCGCTCAGCCGGTGCCGCGAGGCCCGACTCCCTGAGCCAGGCCGGGCCGGAGACGATCGGCTGGGACCAGCCCGAGCCAGAGGCGCTCGGCCAGGGCCAGGGGGAGCCGGACTGGGCCGCACGCGCCGTGCCTCCCTGGAGCCCCCACCACCCGGCTTACCTGCCTGCTCCTTGTTTCAGGCTTCCCACGAATATTTGATTCCCGGGAAGCAGGGGAGGGGGAGGAAAAGGAGGGCGGAGTTGTCAGGGGAGAGTGGGAGGTGAGCTGGGGCCAGGGTGGGTGGACAGCTGCCCGAGCCTTTGTTAAATTTAAAAGCTTCTTTAGAGCCGGTTGTCCTGGAACAACTGGTTCTAAAAAGGCTTCTAAATTTAACAACCGGTTCCTGCGAACCGATGCGAACCAGCTGGAGCTCACCACTGCAGTCAGTTACATGGTAAACAAAAAGGAGCTTATCATCTTTTGTTTCATTACCCAAACTGAACTATGATGACAAATCAGAACTAGTCTGCACTTCAGTAGAAAAAGGAGATCATACTGAACTTTTGGGACCAGATCCTGCACTGACTTACACTTCATGAAATTCTCTAAGTAACTGAAGATCTGGATTGTCAGGAAAAAAAGGAGCATCCAAGAACCTGGGAGAGGCAAAGGACATAATCCACTTTGAAAACCTCTATGAACAATCCTGTGTAGATCTGTATTATCCTGTACAGCACTTAAGATACTGCAGTGATGGGCACGGCAGAAATGAAATAAATAGACTAGAATATTCAAGGAGATGGATTTGGGGCGTTTGTTTGTGAACTGAATAGTTATTATGGCAATTACTTTTCTTATCTTCAGGGCTGGGTAGTCTTTATTTTTTATGGGGACAAGCCTGGTGGAGGTAATATCTTTTATTGGACCAACTTCTGTTGGTGAAAGAGACAAGCTTTACAGTTTACACAGAGCTGTTAACTATTATTATTGTCTTATGGACATTTATAACCTTATTCAGTCATCTTCAGCTTGTTTATTTCATTTCCAGTTTGTTTATTTAATCAATACTTTCTTTAATAAGTAAGCACAAGCTGTAAAGAGTTCTGATAGCATGGTGAACATATGAATGGAGATGGAATGTTTCTGTATATTTCTTTGTGTTCACAGAACAATGGGTTTGATCACACCCCCAAAGCTCCATGTGCCCTCTACAGGCATAAGAGGTATGAGAGGGCATAAACCTCCTCCACAGCTGTTTCTCCCCCTTTCCACAGACTTTGTGGAGGACACTTTTCAAGTGTGAAGAATTTGCATAAGTGAGGCCAGGCAAACAATGGGAAACTGGGACAATAGTAAGTGATCTGAAAACAGAAGTACATTGCATACCCCTCACAGGCACAGCAGAGATTCCCCCCGCAACAGTTAATACAATCCTAGGCTGTGTTGTGCAGTGCCCATGCTGCATGCTTGTAAATTTTGCAGAGGTTTTCTTTCTCTTATGTATACCCTTCTGTGTGTTTGCAACAGAAAGGGGTAATTAGACTCAGTGTGCTGTGCATATACACTTTTCACAAGAGTTTTAGTGATGTTTATATACATTTACTGGACCAAACAAAATATTGCAGGAAAATATTTTAAATTGAACCTTGTAAAAAGATTCTTGCAAGGAGTTTTGAAATTAGCAAAGAACTAATAAGTCTGCAAAAGAGAGAAGTAGGGACTAAAGATAGTGTGCAGAAGATTTACAATATTTAATCAAAACTCACAATCGTGATATATTTGCAAATGACAGAATTTTTTTATTTAGGAGTAATTTACTCTAAAATTCATAAAGATACTTAAGCAACAAAAACAATACAAATATATTAGAAAACAGAAGAAGATTGCACATCTACAAGTTAGAGACATTTCTAGAGAGCAAAGACTTAATATAGGTAATAATGTGTTTGTTCACTATACGTTTTAATAGAATTCCTTTTGGTGATCTAGGCTTGGACAAAAAGCTACAATATAATTTGCATACATTCTAAGAATGGTCACAAATGATCTGAGCAAACATCCTGCCCAGTTTGATTAAATTCAGGCATCAGTGAACCAAATCAAGTGTGACTTAAAAAAAAACTTTGAAATTAATATTGTGGAACAACATTGTGGCGTTGCACTCTATATGATTTTATGAAAATATGCTAATAAGTGTGAATATAATGTAACTAAAATATGCTTCAGGCAAAAGGTCTCTTGTAAGGTATCATTACAAAGCTCATAATCTACTGAGTGTGGTCATCCTATTTGTACAAATGTATCACTCTTGTATCTGAAACTAGAAATATGAAATATAACTCTGAGGGCCTATTGTAATTATGCAAAGTGTGGGCCATTAATGGTGGTTTGGAATCTTGATAGCTCCCATCAACCAGAACAATTCACTGTGGATGGCTCTGTTTGCAGGCAGGCCTTCCTGTGAGAAATGAAGGCTTGAAGTCTTACAGTGACGTGATCATGTCACCTGAACTGGAATCCATCTTTAACCTGGTGTTTTTCCATTGAGAGGGAGGGTGGGAACCAAGAGAGAGACAAAAGGATTCCCGCCTTATGCAAAAGATATATAAGTGGGTGGAACAGAACAAAAGGGGCAGCCATCATGAGAAATCCCCTAGCTACCACCTGAGCTGGAACAAGGGCTGGACCAGGGGAAAGGATTGTGCCTAGACTAGGAAGGCATCCAGTCTGTGAAAAAAACATATTGAAAAATCTCGGAGGGTGAGATTTTAATCTGTATTCAGTTTTATTACTATACTAGGCTTAGACTTGAGTGCTTTATTTTATTTTGCTTGCTAATTCACTTTGTTCTGTCTGTTACTACTTGGAACTATTTAAATCCTACTTTCTGTATTTAATAAAATCACTTTTTACTTATTAATTAACCTAGAGTATGTATTAATACCGGGGAGGGAGGAGGCAAACAGCTGTGCATATCTCTCTATTAGTATTATAGAGGGCGAACAATTTATGAGTTTACCCTGTATAAGCTTTATACAGGGTAAACGGATTTATTTGGGGTTTGGACCCCATTGGGAGTTGGGCATCTGAGTGTTAAAGACAGGAACACTTCTTAAGTTGCTTTCAGTTTAAGCCTACAGCTGTTAGGGGACATGGTTCAGACCCTGGGTCTGTGTCAGAGCAGCCTGGCATGTCTGGCTCAACAAGACAGGGTGCTGGAGTCCTGAGCTGGCAGGGAAAACAGGGGTAGAAGTACTCTTGGCACATCAGTTGGCAGTTCCCAAGGGGATTTCTGTGATCCAACCCATCACAAACATATTTGATATTTAATTTTGAAAGGATTTTTTAAGTGCATAGGCAACTACTAAACCAAAACTCAAATCATTTGAAGAATGATAAGTCTTAGAAAATTTGCATGTTTAAGTTTATGAAATTATCTTTCTAAATATACTGAGACCACAGTGCTGAGGGAGCCATTTTTCATTTCCTGAATCATCAGTATTGGAATTATTATTTGCTGGAGATATTTTTCTAAGGTATCAGTCATATTTTATGCTTTCAGAATATACTTGCTGACATGTTGTACAAATAAGCCTCTCATTTACTTGTTTTATATCAGTCTGAAAAGACTGTTAAAAGGAATTTTTCTGGTCTGACAGGAAGAAGCTGATTTATGGAATAATGAATTTACAACTCATTTGGGCACTCCAGCTGGGCATAGTACTTCATGCGTTAAAATAGCCAATATCAATGTAAATGGCCCTCTTTCTCCCCAAAAGAAATACAAATCAGATTAACAAACAGTCCCTTCATTCTTTTGCTGTGCAAAATAAGATTTCCTCATGCTCATTCCTTGCAGGCTCCCTGGCTATACATTCACCAGGAGTCTGTGCTGGGATTATTGAAACATTTCTTTCCACTGTAGTATTATTCTCTTCTATTTATATAATATATTCAAAGCTAAAGTAATGGATGTATTTGGTCATAGTTTGCAGATGACAAATTTTACACCATGAACATTTAGGATTTGGTGACAGCTGCAACCTTTTGGTCTAAGACCACATAAATGAAGCAGAGTCATTCAGTACTCATCAGTAGTTGTATAGGAGATCTGCACGGACAATTAGGAGAACACAGATGGGTCTGGTAGTGAGGGTGAAACCCTGTGATATTAGAGATTTGGGTTCAGGTCTCCCCTGCCCTAATGGATTTTGTTGTGCAACCTAGGGCAAGTCACTTACTCTTTCTAGGTCTTAATTCACTGCCTGTAAAATGCAAATAGTATTACTGCCATACCTTATGGGAGTGGTGTGAGCCTGAAGACATTAAAGATGCTCAGATATTAAAGAATTGGGGGCTGTGTAAGCACTTAAGATAGTCAGAAGTGGTGTTGATGATTTAGTGGGTGGCACTCTTCCCACTGAGCACACGTCTATCCTAGGAAAAGGGGTTGTGTTTTAAAACATGCTGGCTATCATGTTTGTTTTTAAACAACACTGAAGCAGTATTGACCATGGCGAGATAACACATTTTAAAACGTAGGTATCTTTGTCTGCAGTGATGTTTGAAAATATTAATGTATCTTCATAGGTTTGCAAGTCAGGAAGCATCAGGGGGAGCAGTTCATGGCCACAAGAGAGTGGTCGAAGGTAGATACATTATTTCCAGGTTAAGCAGGTCCCTTTTCCCTGGGTAAGAAAACAAGGACTATTCCAGAACACTCAGGAACTTTCTAGTATTGTATTGTTCAATTGTCTGCTATAGTTTCTATTGTTTAAGTAGTAAGCTCATGCAATGACCTTGTATAACTGAAAAGTTTCTAAATCTAGTAGATGTGTTGTGTTGTGCTATAGAAGCACCTTATGTAACACGTTCCCCACCCTTAGTCTTCATGACCTTTCTACAAGCATTTTCAAAATTAGAGCACAAAGCAATATACTGCAACTATTTTCCCCTTGGATCCTAATGACTCTTAAGGACACACTTTTTTGGAATATCTCATGATTCAGATTAAGTAGGAGAAGGCTTGCGAGCCACTTAATAAATCCAGAGGTGATTCAAAGATGCTGGGATTGCTACCTCTGAAGTGTGTTATGGTGCCAAATCCTGTGGTTGGAAAACTGTCTTTCACAACTTGAATATAGGCCCTGAGCTATCAACCAAGCACACTTCACATGTGTACTCCTAAAAAAGCTAGACAAAGGGGAAGATGAGCGCACCAAGCAGATGGAGTTTGTTTTAATGTGGTGACCCTGAAATTGTATCAGCATTGGCTAATCTATGTTTTAACTTTACACAGCTCTTGATTTTAGCAATTTTTTCCAGCTTGTTTGTTCATTTCCTATGTTTGACTTACATTTTTATTGTTGAATATTAGTTGAGTATGTTTTCAGCCTCTTGAAATGTTACCTGTTCACTGGGTATGAAGAAATTGGAGATAGTAGTTTTAGGTGTCTTGCCAGTGTGCAGTCAGGAATGTTCTGTGGTGCAGTTGTCCTGAACTGATTTAGAGCTCTGTTTGTTCTGCTGAATTAGATGTTCTCTTTTCTTCTGCTGCTTTATCTTCTTTCCACTCAGTTGGCCTGCTGAGATATTTTAAGGCTGTTTCTCCTGTTATTGATTGAGTTTGTGTAATTGTTGAACCAGGATTGTTTTTTCCTCCCAGTGGATTATGCTGCTGTGGGCTGCCTTTTCTTCTCTCTCTCTTTAACACGGTCAATGGATTCACTTGCATTACTGCTCTCTACAGACAGCTTGTTAGTGCATAGTTCTGCATACAGGATTTTCTAGAACCTGCCACTTCTTTTTTCTCTTCTTGAGACTGTTGGTCCTGCAGTCAATCTACGGTAAAGATCTACTTTTTGTGCTTTCCCTATCTTATTTCTGAATACTAGGTAGTGGATACTATGGCCTTGGTCACAGTGGAATCAGAACAGTGCTAAATACTACATAGTTTAAAAAAATTAGTGTTGCCCAAAACAGCAGCAATTTGCATTCAGCTGCTATATGTGCCTAGTTGGTGGATAATATAAACATGCTAGTGGCATTCCAAACACACATAGGCCTCTGGACAACAGCATGGTGTCTGGCTTTCATTGCAGAGTACAAAGGTTTTGCAAAACTTGTGTTGTATATAATTATGCCCTGTTCCCCTTTTTTATCTGCAGATAGACACACATGTTGAAGCTCAGTGCTGTCAAGCCTCCTGAGGCTGCTATCCATGGGGTTTGGCTCTGTACAATGTTGTTTTGTAGTTATACAGCCTGTGATTTGTTTAGTTGCCCACAGATTCCATGACATGCTACATACTATGTCTATATTTTGTGCTTAATTTTGAATATGTCTGCTCCTTTTGCCTCCTTTTCCATAAAATGGGAAATATGGTCCTTTGTTTCTAATTTACCTTTACATTACATCTATTCGCTAGTCTAATAAATTATTTCTTTTAAGAACACATTATCAGTGAGACACCATCTTCTGAACTTTTCTTAGTTGTTAAAAGTGAAGTGGAAATGTAAATGCAAAAATCTTTAGCATTTCAATAGTGTGCACTGAATGTCCCCACTAACCAAGCTAAGAGATGCTTTTAGCAAATGAACTAAAAATCTTTCTTATTTTCTTTTTTTAACTTTCCTTTAGGTCAAGGACTGCTGGTTCCTATTCTATTGTGATAACCCTACATGCGTCCTGTTGTGGTGTCACAGCCACTATAGAACTCCATTGGAGCTTCTACCAACTGTAAGTAAGTCCAGTTCTTTAGAATATTGTATTGTTGCTTCTTTTGACCAGAGCAATTAGCCAATATTTGGGGTCTTAGGAGTTGTATCTGTTAAGTAGAGAAACTGATGATGAGTCAGGTATTTCTCTGGTGCAATTCTGTTTATTTACAAAGAATGTAAACAAAGTCCTGTTTCCCTGAACACAGTAGGACTCCAACAGGGGTGTCATGGTATAATTCCCCACTCTGAACCTTAGCGTCCAAAAGATGGGGTACCAGCATGAATTCCTCTAAGCTCAATTACCAGCTTAGTACTTGTAGTGCTGCCACCAACCAGGAATTCCAGTGCCTGGTACACTCTAGTCCCCCCAAAACCTTGCCCGGGGACCCCCAAGACCCAGACCCTCTAGATCTTAACACAAGAAAAGTAAACCCTTTCCCTCACCGTTGCCTCTCCCAGGCTTCCCCTCCCTGGGTTACCCTGGAAGATCACTGTGAGTCAGACTCCCTGAATCTTAAAACAGAGAGGAAAATTCACCTTCCCCCCTCCTTCTCTCTCCCCCTCCCAGACTCTCCCTGAGAAAGGTTAATTTCTCTCTGTGTTGGGATTACTTTCTTTCTCTCCCTCTTCCCTCCTTTCTCCCCACCAATTCCCTGGTGGATCCAGACCCAGTCCCCTGGGGTCTCACCAGAATAAAAAAAAACAATCAGGTTCTTAAACAAGAAAAGCTTTTAATTAAAGAGAGAAAAAAAACAGTAAAAATTATCTTTGTAAGTTTAAGTTGGAATATGTTACAGGGTCTTTCAGCTATAGACACTGGGAATACCCTCCCAGCCTAAGTATACAAGTACAAAGTAAAATCCTTTCAGCAAAATACAAATTTGAACTCTTTCCAGACAAATACACATTTGCAAATAAAGAAAACAAACATAAGCCTAACTCGCCTTATCACCTACTACTTACTATTTTGAATCTATAAGAACCTGTATCAGGGAGATTGGAGAGAAACCTGGTTGCACATCTGGTCACTCTCAGAACCCAGAGAGAACAACAACCAAAAACTAACAGCACACACAAAAACTTCCTTCCCTCAAGATTTGAAAGTATCCTGTCCCCTGATTGGTCCTCTGGTCAGGTGACAGCCAGGCTCACTGATCTTGTTAACCCTTTACAGGCAAAAGAGATATGAAGTACTTTTGTTCTATTAACTCTTACTTATCTGTTTATGACAAGGGGGCATTTTCTTTGCTGACAGTTCCAAGGCTCCTTCCAACAGCACTCTGCCCAAAAAACTCTCTCTCTCTCTCTTGGTCTTGGCAGCTTTCTCTCAGGGTCACATTACCAGTGCTTCTCATTCTCCTATTGGGTTTCCTGCTGCCTTCTCTGTCAGCTTCTGCTCACAGACACACACACCTCCACTAAACAATACCCAGCACCCTACATTTTCATTCAGGTCCTAGCAAAACCCCTCCACCACACAGCTTTGCTTTTGATCAGCCCTGTCTATGGCCTGTTTTGGGGTGTTCCCTACTGTTTCAGCTCTCTGACTCCAAAAAGGAGTTTAACTGCTTCTTACATTATCCCGAGTGAAGGGCATGAATTGCACCCACCTGCTTAAATGAGATTTCACCCAACCTCCATCATAACAGTATAATTTTTTTTCAGTGCTCTGTGTCTATTTTGTATCCCAAAGGATGTATAAAGAAGAGATAGAGGTGTTGTTCAGAAGAGTTACAGTAATTCAAGCAAAAGGATATAAAATAACCCTAAATGGTAAATAATAATAAAAAGATATTTTACAAAGAATATAGTATATCTAAAAAACTGGGCCTTAACTAACCCTCTGCCTGCCAGCTCCATATATCACTAATATTCCATTGTAGCTGGGATACCCCTGAGGTGTCCCAGACACCAATGACCACAAATGTGATAGAAAAAAGTGAGTTTTTGCTGGAGCTGTTTATATAGGAGAGTGTTTCTCTTAGCCTGGCTAGTGGAGCTTGTGGAGACAATCAGCACATGCTGCTGAAGTAAACAGGATTTTTGTATTTACATTTGCTGTTATTCTTTAATCTCTCTCTAAATTACATTGTTCATTTTTTAATGTGCACTCTTAGCTCAGAAGGCTTTACTTACATGTAATTTTACTGTTGATAATCAAGTTGATGTGATGTGTTTAACAGAACCTTGGCTTAAAGCTGTATATAATTTGCTATTATTGGAAGCCAGTTGAGTTGATTGCTTGGTTTTTTTCCATCCACTGTGCCAGAATTTAAAAAGAGGCAGGTAGACACATACTTTATTCTGACTCCTTTTTCTTTTATAAAAGCCTGATTTGAACAAGAGTTGGGTTTGGGGTTGTTTGATTCCTAAATATTTTAACCTACTAGTTAGAAATCTGGGATTTCTTTTGTTTACTGATAGATCTAACCAGTTATGAAACTTGGGATAAAGAAACAGTCTCTTTTCTTGGGAGGAAGAGAAAGAAAAACTGTTGAAAGGCAGCTGGATAGTCATGGCTAGTTTCCTCTTGCAGTTCTTCCAATGCATCTTACTCTTGACCTGCATCAAGCCCTACTGGATCTCAGCCAGCAACTGCCATTGATACCAAAATGGGTATTTTTCTGATAGCCTTTCAGACAGGACTAAACAGACGACTGCATTCAGTTCTCTCATGACCAGTCTAAGTTTAGAGTGCAAACTTCCAATTATGAAAAGCTATTCATGAAAACACACTGTGCTTAGGCCAGATATTCAGCTGTTGTGAATTGGCCTTGCTGACTTCAGTGGAGTTACTTCCATTGACACCAGCTAATGATATAGTCCCTTGAGTTGTGCTGATAAATAAACTTACTCAGTTAGTAGCATAACTTTACACAATGCTTTTGATTGTGAAGGCATAATAAAGAATTCTATGTCTCACTTTTGGTCTTGTTCCACTGAATCTCTTAAGTACCGTGTGGTTTGGTACTGCATGCTACCATCTAAAAATGAACCATTCTGAAAAATTGATCTACACTCTTGTAAGGCCTCTGTTATTGGATGTGCACTGCTCCAGCTATCTGCTGAGCAATGGCCAAGGAGGTGGTAGTGGTAGCAGCCACGGATATGAGAACAACAAAAAGAAAAAAGAGAGAGAACATTGATTGTCCCGCAGTATTTTCCTGAAGCTATGAATTAGTACACATTAAGGGGGCAGGGACATATACATTGGGAATAGAATTTATGTGCATCTTGAGTTGGAAATCAGTCTCATGGACTTATTTTGATTTTTCTTCTGAACTCTTGGATTTACAATATGACCATTGGCCAGCAGGCAAGTGTCATCATGCAACATTCTCCTGTTGGGTCTACCTCTGGCTATGCCCTAAACAGGGAATGCAATATCCCCAAATGGCAAATTTACACCACTTCCCTTTGGTATCCACTCTGCTTCTGCTGTCTAACGCTAAAAGAGAAATCCTTGATCCCCTTAATAGAAGTAAAGACATTGTAAATGTATTTAAACAAATGCTCTCAAACAAATGATTTTATGAAATTCCTTCCCTTGCCTATGACAAATCTGATATTTCTTTGAAACCACTAAAAATCCTATCCCCTGCCTACATTTACAATATAGGGAGAGAAATGTGGTACCCACGCTTATGAGGGGCAACAGTGTTTGCTGAACTGGATGCAATCCTGAAGGAACATTTCACCCCCATGTAAATGAAAGCATAGAATGCTTCAGATTTAGCTCCTATGTAACCCTTCTGCCCCTCTGAGTTGGCAGCAACAAGGGCCGGGTTCAGTATCCAGAGGTTCCGTTTCAATAACCCAATGCCAAACCAGCTCGAGCCCCCACCCAGTGACCTGGGAAAATCTTACACACACCCCTAGGCGCCTCAAAGAGGCAATGCTTCCCCTCTCGCAAGCACAGAGTCTCGGTGTAGCAGAAAAGATTTAATACATGAGATAAACAACAAACACTAAATTGGGAAAAACACCTCTACTAGAGTTCATAGACCAAACCGTGAGCAAAGACCCACCCCAGGAAATTGGGCTGTGTCCTCTTTCCTGGGCTCTTGAGTCCAGCAACCCCCAAATCACCCACAGTCCCAAAAGTCTCTGTCCTGGGTCAGTGCAGCCCAAAGTTCGAGAGTCTATCTGCAGAGGTCCCTCCCCCTCAGCCTGATAGAAAGGGGCACCTTACGTGGTCCGGGGCGAACTGCCCTGCTTCTCTGTGGGTTCTGCTCCCGCCTTCTCCACGAACTGCTGCGCTTTACCAGCCGCTCCACTCTGCTCCTCCAGCCGTTCTCAGAAACTGCTCTGCTCCGCCAGCTGCTCTGCTCCACCAGCTGTCCTGTGAGCTGCTCCAGTTGTCCCTGCAAACTGCTCGGCTCTGCGGGCCGCTCACAGCTACTCCGCTCTGCCAGTCGCTCCGCTGCCACCAGCTGTCCCGTGATCCGCTCCAGCCGTCCCCACAAACTGCTTCACTCCGCCAACGGCTCTGTTCCACAGCATAGCTTTGGGCTCCCCACGAGTTAGCACAGTACTCAGTGCTCTCAGCTCAGTGATTTTAGCTCTTTAGTGATTTTCAGCTCTTAGTGATTCCAGCTCATAGTAGGGGAGCCCCAGTGCTAGTGCACCATTAGCCCAAAGTGATTTCAGCTCAGTAACCTGTAATTAAATTCTTAAGGGAATAAAAAAAACAGCTCTGACATTCCACAGTGGAGAGAGGAGGGGGTGCAACTGGTGCTTCTGGCTCCACAAGGAGCCTGCACCACCAAGCACAAATACCTGTCCCCAGCCTCTCTCAATTCTCTGGGTTTTGGAACCCATGTCCCATGTCTAGCCAGTACCACCCAACTGAGGGTGAGCAATTTGTCACCAAGCAGTCCCACAGCTTGGCAGTCTGGGATAGGGTGGGCGTGCCTATGCAAATACACTCTCTCACATTCTTTCCACCAGATGTCAGGGTAGAGCTTATCCTGACTCTGCTTACACCTATAACCAGCAGATGGGAAATCGGTGATTACAGTTCTTCATATGTTGTCCAGGCACTGTGGCTTTGGAAATAACTTGCCTGAAATGGTGAGAGATACAGTGGTGTGGAGATAAGCACTCCAGGATCAAATACAAAGTTAGGAAAAGACTTAATTTAGAAATCTGTCTTCATATTGTGTGGCCACAAAGGTAGTTAACAAAAATGGCAGCAATTCCTGGTCACTGCAAGGCGATCTGTCATCCACAAGAACATAGTCTGTAAGAGAAGACTGGCTCATTTAGGTAGTGAGCTAATCCCATGAGTAGCAACAACAAAAAGGTGGACCAGGGTAATGGTAGATATGGTGGAGGCCATAGAAATTCCTTAAATATTGTGGGGGTTTTACAGGTGCACCAGTGCAAACTCTTAGGTTTGGTCTACACTTACAACTTTTACCAGCATAGTTATGTCAGTCAGGAGTGTGAAAACCCCCCAGTGCAGATGTAGCTCTGCTGTCAGAAAAGTGCTTCTGTTGGCATAACCAGAGCTGTCCCCTGGGTAGGGCAAATTGAGGCGACCACTCCGGGCCCCATGCTTGGCAGAGCCCCACAGGCCACTGCAATTGGCCATTGTGGTCAGTTCCGTAAGAGACGAATCCATCACTTCTGCCCTGAGCGCCACACACACACACACTCTGGGCCCCACACTTTGGGGAGCCCCAAGGGCCGATGCAATTGGCTGGCACGATCAGTCCCGAAAGAGACTAATCCATCATCCTCCGCCTCAGGCCCCGCACTCCCCCAGGGACAGCCCTGGGCATAGCTAATGTTGTTCAGAGAGCTAGTGTTACTGTACGAGCAGAAAAACTCCTATAGGTATATGCTGCATCCACACTAGGGGGCTATGCTGGTATAGGTTCTGTAGTGCAGTGGTTCTCAACCAGGGGTACATGTACGCCTGGGGGTACTCAAAGGTCTTCCCGGAGGTACATCAACTCATCTAGGTATTTGCCTAGTGCTACCACAGGCTACATAAAAAGCACTAGCAAAGTCAGTACAAACTAAAATTCCATACAAACAATGCCTTGTTGGTTTCGCTCTTTATACTATACACTGAAATGTAAGTACAATATTTATATTTCAATGGATTTATTTTATAATTCTTTGGTAAAAATGAGGAAGTAAGCACGTTGTCAGTAACAGTGTGCTGTGACACTTTTGTATTTTTATGTCTGATGTTGTAAGTGAGATGTGACTTGGGGATACGCAAGGCAACTCAGACTCCTGAAAGTGGTACAGACGTCCGGAAAGGTGGAGAACAACTGCTGTAGTGTAGACATAGCCATAGGTTATGTCCACTGCACATTGCTTTCAGCAGTGTGTAGCGTACATACACTATATGCCCCCCTCGCATGGGTATGATTAGCAAGTAGATGGTGAGGCACTGGTTAGGTGAGTAAAGATACGCCTGAACTGTATGGGTATGAACTCACCCAGGCAGCACATCCTGTCTACCCTGCTAAAAATAGCAGTATAGTGCCCCTCTTTCTCCCTGTTGCTGGAGTCTTTCTTTGATACAGGAAAAACTCTGGCAGCAGGGTAAGACTCTGGCAGTGGAGAAGCTGGAGTCTTTCCCAGCCACAGGGAAAGATGCCTACAATGGAGAGCTGCTGGAGCATTTCCCTGGAGCAGGGAAAGGCTCTGTCTGGCAACTACCAGTTGCTGGTGGCAGCTCATTGCTGTAGGAGACTTTCCCTTTGGCAAGGAAAGGCTCCAGCAGCTTCCTCTGGCAGAGAAAGACTCTGACAGTGTGAAGCTGCTGGATCCTTTCCCCACCACAGGGAAAGACTCTGACAGTGTGAAGCTGCTGGATCCTTTCCCCACTGCAGGGAAAGACTCTGACAGTGTGAAGCTGCTGGATCCTTTTCCCACCGCAGGGAAAGACTCTGGCAGTGTGAAGCTGCTGTATCCTTTCCCCACCACAGGGAAAGGCTCTGGCAGAGGGAGGAGTAGTGACAAGCTCTATCAGCTCCCCACTGCCAAGCTTTTCCCCGCTGCCTCCCTGCTGCTTCCCCACTGCCAGAACCTGTCACTGTCACAGGTAGCTGCACACTGGAGCATGAACTCAGCCTGCTCTTCACTGCAGCGTGTAACTACACTTACCTTATACACCACTGAAAGAGGTGTGCAGTGCAGACATAGCCTTTGTGCAGACACACTGCGGTGGCATAAAGAGTGTCTTACACGGTACCGGTGTAAGTCACTTTTTGCCTATGTGCCATGCATCTGTGCTAGGGGGCTGCACTGTGCTGCTACATTCGTATAGTTACATCAGTGCAAAAAACAACCAAAAACAGTGTAGACAAGATTTCAGAATGCTCAAGACAGCAATCTGACATTGTTCCAGGGGAAAGGAACATCTTAAGAAAATGTGCCTATCAAGTAAGAAGGCACCATCTGTCATGAGTATGCCCTACTGGTGAAAGGCCCAAAGGTTGTATTGCACATAGGCCAAGATCAGTACAGAGATGGAATCCTCTTGGCTGAGGAAGAGTGACAAATTTATTCTCCCCCACCCCCACTTTTTTTTAAGACAGTGGCATACATTCCAAAGAACGTCGAACAACTGTTACACTATCATGAAATGGCTGAGACACTGGAAAGGGACTCAAAAATCCTGGAGGAAAACAGCATGTTTTCAAAGAGGACCTGGGGGTTGCTAAAAGGGATCCAGAAAAAATAAAAAACCAAAAACAGAGGTTATTTCTTACAAATCTGAGTCAGTGCCACATGCCATGAGAGCCAAGATGCGAAGTTGAGAGTCGGTGGCATTCTTGCTCCATAATGGCCTGCCCCATTTGTACCTCTTTTAAGCCAGTTAATAGTATTCATATTTGCAGGGTTTATAATTTAAACAATTGGCCTTCTACAACACTACCAAATTCCCAGGATTGAGAACTTGGTTACTCCATTGTCAAGAGTAACTTTTGCTACAGTAATTTAGACCTACACCTAAAATTTAGATCTTCCCTAACACAAAGGGGGTAAAAATGTACATCCCTGGGAGATGCAGTTAAGCTGACCTAAACCCTGATGTAGACACTTCTAGGTTCTTCTGTCAACATACCTGTGGGGTGGATTTATTACGGTAATGGAAAAACTCTTTCCATCTCTACAGGAAGAGTCTACACTACAGTGCTACAGAATTCCTCTGTTGACTATCTGTGTCTACACTGAGGGTTATGTCAACCTAACTATGTTGCACAGGGCACAGAATTTTTCACAGCCCTGAGTGATGTAGCCAGGTCAATCTAATGTTCAGGTATAGATCAGGGCTTTGATTCAAGCATGGTCTAAACTACAAAGTTAGGTGAATGCAAGCCACCTTGCATTGACCTAGTTATGCATTTGTCTACACTTAAATTTGTCTCCCGCTGAAGCAAATGCCCCATTTCCCTGACATAGTAACACCACATGTCTGAGCAGTGTTGAGCCATGGTAGATTTACTGAGATTGATGCAGCGCAAGTGTAAACACTGTTATTTATGTCAACCCTAACAGTCCTCAAGCAGCTGATCCACAATACCCAACACTGACCACTCTGGTCACAATTGTGAACTCCACTGCCAAAAGCCTGCCTCTCATTTAAAGCCCCCCAATTTTTTGTTATGCCTTTTCCAGATTGCCCAGTGTGGTGAGCACACCTAGCAGCTCTCCACTGTTGTGTGCAACTGCCCAGCTAGCCATGCTGCCCTGCCTACATGCTCCAGACATGCTCTGGCTTGAAGTACACAGGAGATATTGGATCTCCTCTGCCTCTAGGAAGAAGAGGCTGTGCAAGCACATCTACAGAGCAGCCACAGAAATGCAGACATCTACAAGCAGATTGCCTGGGGAATGCGGGAGGAGGGGTATGTAGATTGCCTGGGGGATGCGGGAGGAGGGGTATAATATGGACCAGCAGCAGTGCTGTGTGAAAGGAAAGGAATTGTGTCAAGCGTATCAGAAGGCCACGGAGGCCAACAATTGATCTGGTGCTGAGCCATAGACCTGCCACTTTTACAAAGAGCTGCATGCCATATTTAGCAGAGACCTCACTACAACCACCCCACAACGACTGCGGATACCTCCAAGAAGCCCAAGTCCCGGGCCCCTGGTGTGAACTATGAGAATGAGTAGGAGGTGGAGGAGGAAAAGAAGGAGGATGGAGGACATACAAACAGGGCAGGGAAGGGTCCAGCCATGCTGCAAGTGAGAACCTATTTGAGACACCATCACAGTCCAATCAGTCCCAGGTGTCAAGCACAGGCAAGCTCGATGCACTTACCTGAGGAAGGAAGCTCAGGCAAGTGTATAATTATATTTCCCATTAAAATGATGTACTGATGGTGCCCCCAACTTAACAGGACACAGCTATCAGCTTTTCCTTATTTAATCATACCAGAAGAGAGAGCAGTACAACAAAAAGAAGTAGCATTGTTATCTGCTTTTCATTTCCCTGTAGAGTTAGGCAAGGGCGGCATGTCGAGAAGTTTGTTTACATCCACAAGGATGTTCTTTGAATCCTCCTGAGAGATCTCTATGAGACACTCACGGAGGTACTCTGAAGTCCTCTTCCAGGGCCGGTGCAACCATTTAGGTGACCTAGGCAGTCGCCTAGGGCACTAGGATTTGGGGGGCGCCATTTTCTTCGGCAGCAACCGTGGTGGCCAGATCTTCGGCCGCCCCGGTCGCCGCCAGCATTTAGGCGGAGGGAGCTGGGGCAGGGGAGCGTGGGGAGGGCGCCTGCAGCAAGTAAGGGGGGGTGGCACGCATGGGAACTCCCTGCCTCAGCTCACCCCTGCCCTGCCTTCTCCCTGAGCACACCGTGGCTGCTTCACTTCTCCTGCCTCCCAGGCTTGCGATGCCAATCAGCTTAGGCGCCGCAAGCCTGGGAGGCGGGAGAAATGAAGCAGCGACGGTGTGCTCGGGGTGCTCGTGAGTGGAGCAGGGGTGAGCTGGGGAACTGCTGCAAGGAGGGCACCTCAGGGCGGAGGGGGGCAGCTGCCACGGGGGGGCCTCAGGGCGGGGGCACGGGGGGAGGGGCGCAAGGTGGAAGTTTTGCCTAGGGCGTGAAACATCCTTGCACCGGCCCTGTCCTCTTCCAAAGGTTTCTAGGGATGGTAGCATTATTTCTTCCTCCACTGACTGGTAGCATTCCGGTGCGCAAGTTTCCACAGTGTGATCACTACTCTTTTCTCTAATATCAGTGCAGTTCTCATAGTGATGCCTCTGTGCTGGAGGGCTGGAGTGAGCTTGCACACAGATCCAGGAATGTGGCCTTTTGCATCTGGATGCTCTGCGGCCACTGATTGTCATCCCCAAACAGTATTATGATGCAATCCACCAGTCAATGCTTGTTTCTTGGACCCAGAAGTGGTGCTCCACCATCTGCAACTGCTCTGTGAACATCACCAACAGCCTTGAATTGGTTCTTGCTATGTCCCACAACAATCTCTCCTCCCAGAAATTGTTATATTCCACCCTTATTTGTTTCTTCTTACAGGTCTGCAAATGCTGGAGGTTCTTGCAACGCTTATGACAATAGTGCAGAGCTGTGTAAGCTCCATGCTTCTGTCAGAGACGGTGGACAGCAAGAAGGCTGCATGGGTTCATGTTTTTTTTTATTAAGTGCAAAAATTATGGGATACAAGTGACATTATTGGATGTAGACAGTTACATACTGGGAAATTGACCTTTTGCTCCCAGTCAGCCCATTGTGACTCATTTCTACCCTACCATGCATTGCCAAAAGCTTCCCAATCACAGTGCGCCAGAAGGTGATGGGTTGCATGCTGGGATGCCTACCATAGTGCACCACACTGTGCACTGACACAAGCACTCCTGGTGAGTATGCACAGTGCCGACGTAAGGAGCCAAGTGTGTACATGCACAAATGATATACTAAGGCCATGGCTACACTTACAGTTTTGCAGCGCTGGTAGTTACAGCTGTGTTCGTACAGCTGTGTAGGGCCAGCGCTGCAGTGTGGCCACACTGACAGCTACCAGCGCTGCAGTGTGGCCACATTTGCAGCACTTGCAGCGCTGTTGGGAGTGGTGCATTGTGGGCAGCTATCCCACAGAGCACCTCGTCCCATTTTGGTGCTGTGGCTTGTGGGAAGGGGAAGGAAGTGTGCGGGTCTTTCTGCTTCCTGTTCCAACGCCCCGTGGTGCTTTGCTACACATTCCGAGCAGTTTGGCGGCATTGTGTCTGCAGCGCGATTTCTGAGATTTCTGTTACAAATGGAGCCTGAGCTGCTGAGGACCTTGCTGATGAATGTTGCCAGCACATCACGCATGGCAGTGGAGCTATTCCTTCAGCTGCAAAGTGACAGTGAGGAGTCAGACGATGATATTGAAACGCCTGACGCTCAAGACACTCAATTGCTTGTGGCAGTAACAGACGTGCTCAGCACCGTGGAACGGCGCCTTTGGGCTCGGGAAACCAGCACTGAGTGGTGGGATCACATCGTCCTGCAAGCCTGGGATGACGAGCAGTGGCTGCAGAACTTTCGGATGAGAAAAGCCACTTTCATGGCACTGTGTGTTGAGCTCGCCCCTACCCTGCAGCGCAGGGACACGAGATTGAGAGCTGCCCTGCCAGTGGAGAAGCAGGTGGCTATTGCAATCTGGAAGCTGGCAACTCCAGACAGCTACCGATCGGTGGCGAACCAGTTTGTAGTGGGAAAGTCCACCGTTGGAATGGTGCTGATGCAAGTTTGCACTGCCATTAATAGCACCCTGCTAAGAAGAACTGTGACTCTGGGGAACGTGCAGGATATTGTGGATGGCTTTGCAGAAATGGGTTTCCCTAACTGTGGAGGGGCAATAGATGGGACGCATATTCCTATTCTGTCACCACCCCACCTGGCATCAGAGTATGTTAATCGCAAGGGGTATTTCTCCGTGGTTCTGCAAGTGCTTGTGGATCACCGTGGATGTTTCACTGACATTTACTCAGGATGGCCTGGAAAGGTGCACGATGCACGCATCTTTCGGAACAGTGCCCTGTTCAGGAGGCTGAGGGCCGGGACTTTTTTCCCAGACCGCAAGATCACAGTAGGGGACGTTGAAATGCCCACTGTGATCCTTGGAGACCCCGCTTACCCCTTAATGCCATGGCTCATGAAACCGTATACAGGGAAGCTTGACGGGAGCAAGGACCAGTTCAACTACAGGCTGAGCCAGTGCAGAATGACTGTGGAGTGTGCTTTTGGCCGTTTGAAAGGGCGCTGGAGGTGTCTTTATGGGAAGCTAGATTTGGGGGAAAGCAGCATCTCCGCTATTATATCCGCGTGCTGTACCCTCCATAATATTTGTGAAGGGAAGGGTGAAAGATTCAGCGAGGAATGGACCTCCGAGGTTCGACGTCTAGAGGATGAATTTGCACAGCCAGAGAGCAGGGCTACTAGAGAGGCCCAGGAAAGGGCTTCAAGGATTAGGGATGCCTTAAGGGAGCAATTTGATGCTGAGAGCCAACAGTAATGTTTGGTGCCTTTGCGGTGCTCCTTTCTACCTTGGGGTACAATATTTACCACTTCCTGCAATAATAAAACGTATTGTAAAAGCCATAAAATCCTTTATTCAAAGTACAGTATGTAAAAGGCCAGGGGGGTTAGGGTGGTGGACTGTACATTCAGAGGTTTGAATATGTCCTGTTTGGATTACTGTTCAATGTCTGCTGCACTTCAGGATTACTATGCTGCAGGGTAATGGGGGTGGAGTGCACAGGGTAAGAATTGTAGTTATCAGGGCTGGTAGGTGATCGTACAGGTGTTGGGGGCAGCTGGGGGTAATAAGAAACTGGCTGCTGGAGAAAGGTATTTTGTGCAAATACTGGGGAACAAGAAAGAGAGCTTTGGGAGGGGTGTGGGTTACCACGGTACAGATCTGCCTGCATAGCTACGAGAGACTCGAAAGACTCAGTTTGGCGAGCCAGGAGGCTTATCATCTGCTTTGAGTTTTTTTTGGTAGCCAATTCCTTTCTTCTGCTTTCTGTTTGCCTCCACTCATACATTTTCTCTCTCCATTCCTGCGTCTTCCTACTTTCTCTGTTGTAGTGAATCATAACTGCTTTGATCAATTCTTCTTTTGATTTTCGCGGATTTTTTCTCAAGTTCTGCAATCGACATGAGGCCGGTGATCCAGCTGCATTAGTCAAGGTCACTAAAAAAAACATAGATAGAAACATGTAATACACAGAGGCTACATTGTTTATTATCACACAGTGAAGGAGTTTTTAGACTTTTTGTAGCATCCTTCCCACATACCTAACATAACACAGAGAGGCCAGGGAAGCGAAGGCATGGCGAGCAATGGGGTGAGTGTTTCTGCCCCAAGTGCACCTGGGAGGGGGAATTGACCATGGGTCACTGGGGTTTATCTGCACTGGGTACAGGAGGTAGCTGGTGTCCTGCACAGGGGACAGTAGTGAACAGGAAGGTGGCGAGCTGCTGGCGGGGGGGGGCGGTCCGCGTAACTGCCGGCCTGCTGGTAAGGGGGTGGGAAACGCACAGCTGTGCTGGCTGCCTGCTGGGAAGGGGGAGGGGAAGACCGGAGGGCACCGTGGGGCTGGCTGCCTGCTGGGAAGGGTGGGGAGAGACCGGAGAGCACCGCGGGGCTGGCTGCCTGCTGGGAAGGGTGGGGAAAAACCGGAGCACACCGCGGGGCTGGCTACGTGCTGGGAACGAGGGGGGGGGGCGGAAGACCGGAGCGCACCGCGGGGCTGGCTACGTGCTGGGAACGAGGGGGGGGCGGAGGATCGGAGCGCACCGCGGGGCTGGCTACGTGCTGGAAGGGGGTGGGGAGACCGGAACACACCGCGGGGCTGGGGGGGGAGACCGCGAACCTGGCGCCCTGCACTCAAGTATCCCTAAATTCTCAACAGGGTTTCCTACTGCCAGATATATCACTGCTGCGTGTTACCTGGGAAGAGAGGGAGGGTCTTCTACAGCAATGTGGATTCTGCCCTGGCCCCTATGCAGCTTGCCTGTGTGCAGCCATGGTCCCCCCACCCCTCGCTGCACAGTGGATCGGACGAGTTAGCCTGACCGGGACAAGGACCACGGTGGCTCTCCCGATAAACTTGAGAAAGCAAATTGTGCACGCTCTGGCTGCAACTTTTCAAGAGATTACCGAGGCAGATTACAGAGACGTGATAGAGCAAATCAATGGGCTATTCCACGTTTAGGCATGCATGCAGGCAGCTATAACCCAAACCCTCCTCTCCCAAAACATAAAAATCTGCTTACCCCGAGCACGCTCCTCAGTTTCTTCCTCACCAGCAACTTCCAGCTGCTGCGACTGGCTAGCCTCCTCCTGGCTTGAGAAGAGCTCCTGGCTGCATGCCTCCTGGGACTCCGGGGTGTCTCCCTCCATGCCAGTAGCCTCACTGTCGGCTTCCTCTACACCCTCCCCCACTTCTCCCTGCTCTGAACTCTCCATCGTGGTCCTCGGATTGGCAGTGGGGTCACACCCAAGTATGGCATCCAGCTCCTTGTAAAAATGGCAGGTTGTGGGGGCAGCTCCTAAGCGGCGATTTCCCTCACGGGCTTTGCAGTAAGCACTCCTCAGCTCTTTAATTTTGACCCTGCACTGCAACGCGTCCCGTTCATGGCCCCTTCTCAGCAAGGACTGCGATATCTGCCCATAGGTATCATAATTTCTCCTTCTGGAGCGCAGCTGTGCTTGCACAGCTTCCTCACCCCAAACACTGATGAGGTCCTGCAGCTCGGAATTGTTCCATGCTGGGGCTCGTTTGGGGCGTGGAGGCGTGGTCGCTGATTGATTGAATGATTGATTGCACTCCACACCTGGCTGAGCAAACAGGAAGGGGATTTTTAAAATTCCTGGGGCATTTAAAGGTGGGGTCAGCTGAGCCCAGGGCAGTGGAGTGTGCATGATTACCAGAGAGGCTTCTAAGGTATGCTGGGATACCTCCTTATACCCCGGAGGTCAGTAAAAGCGCTGGTGGGCGTCCACACTTGCTGACCAGCGCTGGATCACCAGCGCTGGAATCGCTACACCCGAGGCTCGACCGGGTGTACAGCCAGCGCTGCAACCAGGAAGTTGCAGCGCTGGCCGTGCTTTGCAAGTGTGGCCACATCCTAAGTTGCAGCTCTGTAACCCCCTCACCAGCGCTGCAACTCTCTAGTGTAGCCATGGCCTAAGTATGGTGGCTTTCTGCTGATGTAATGTCTATCAATCAAAGTTTGTAGTGTAGACATGGCCTGAGTCATGTATACCAACAATTAGTCCTTGATGAGGTTTCAAGATCGTTAGTAACCATAAACACCGGTATATATTTCTTGATATAAGTTACCATTTATAGTGTTACTCACTTCTGTCATTCTTAGCGCATTGTGGAAACCATCTGACAGTATTTGGTTAATTGGCTCTGTATATTGACATTATTATTGTGACAGATTAAACAGAACAAAAGCATCTCAGATTGCTACAAGAAGTGATAACAAGCTATGACAGGGATCCAAATAAGAAAAGATAAATGTCTCTTTCACAAGAAAAAGGTAGACTAATTGGGCACCGTGCTAGGTGACACAGGAATTCATCCCATTGACAAGAAAGTTAAGGAAAGAAATTTAAAAGACTTGAGATCCTTAGACCACTGTAATTAAGGACTGTTTGTTTTTCCATATCACAACCATTATATAAGTTGGTGTATAAAGGGATCGAATGGATATAGGATCCAGAACAAGAGGAAGCTTTCACAAAAACCAAAGACCTGCAGTACTTCTGTGGTAGGCCATTATGGGGCATTGCAAGCCACACATTCTACCATTTTTTTTATAACTCATGTGCTTCTGTTAGTGAGACTCTTCAGCCTATGGAGTATTTGACTTGACTGAGCTTTTTATCAATTTAGGAAATTGGATAGTACTATAGCTTTATTGTATGTTTTAGCACCTGTTGTTATTGTCAATACTCAGGGATAGTGACAATTGTCCTTTGGTTTCAAAGCCATGAGGCTTTACAACTGTATCAACTCTCTTTTCTGAATCACACAAATGATACTATTATTAAATGTAATATAAAGATAAAGATAAAATTCTTGTATTATCTACTTTATTATAAATTGCAAATTTTGTGCACTGTAGGGTTTCTTACCAATATGAATCAGGGGCTCAGTGGATCTGATTCTCCACTGCCTTGCATCTTGTGCAGTCATTTACATCTTTCAAGTGAGAAGGGTAGAATTTTACACCCACTTTGTAATGACTAGGCGAGGAGCATTTTCTTAAAGGCTTTACTAATAAGAGAGAGGGTACAAATGCTGGGTTCCAAAAAGAAGGATGCCATGACAATATGTGGCTTGAAGAGGGAAGAAAATGATACACTTCATTTTGATTAAGGGTTAAATTCTGCACTTGTGTGCTTTTATGAGAATGGTCATAGCTGACATCTTCAATTGATGATGATTATGTTGTGCCACAGGTTATGCAGATGTGTTGCCACTCCTGATGAGGCTGGTATCCTGTATGTTTTGACTGATATAGACAGCATGGACAGCAAATAATCAGTGGCTATTTTCAAACAGGTTCATTTAATCATTTATCATTCAGCATCTGTTAAGTCAACTGGCAGCATAAGTTTTTTGTTTGTCTTTTAAATATGGGGCAAAATACATTCATTTTCCCATAAATATTCCACTCAAATTTTAAATAAATTCACTTCAGACAGTGTTCATGTTCCGTTTGTGCTATCTTTCTTTGAATATCCACAGAGATGAGCTACTATCCAGGAGTGACCAAAGATATGGACTTTTTCTGTCATTTTCATTGGCTATTAGAACCAAATCCATGACTCTATACTATATAGCAGTGTGGTGAGCTCTACCACACTGTACAGTTTAAGGTCCAGACAGAGCAGTGCCATGTTTCTTTCACATCCAGTCATGCAGACAATCAAATCGAGAGCTAGTGTTTTTGGACACACAGCTTAAAATCCCCCTGTGTTAGAGATTGTCAGGGCACTTCAAAGGTGGGTTCATTTCATCACATATTTGTCTATGGATCCTGAATTTTGGTTCAGCACTGTTTATTTGGCATTAGGTAGTTGTGACACAAATGCTGCTGGGCTCTCAGCCAACCACTGGTAGGTCCCTGATTGGGTGGACAAGACAAAGTTTTTTATTCAGCGACTGCTCTCTTCAGATGGGGCACCACCTGCAGCAGTCTTTCTCAGCCACAGGCAGCAGTCTCTCAAGCAGTTCCTGGCCCCAGCTAGGCCTATCCTTTCCAATCAGCACCAAACTGAATTGGGATCTCCCTTTTCAGCTCCTCTCTGCAAGCCGGATACCTAGTATAGGTATAGCAGGACAGAGCTGACTGAGCCAACCCTTTCTTGACCAGTGTGGGGTTTGTATACCCCATCACAGTGGTACATAACTTTGTTCTTTGAATTGCTAATTATCAATACACATATGACAGACGGTATAAACACCTCACTGGTAGTGAAAAGGTTAAGGCACAACTCCCTAGAGACAACTCCACCCAGCCGCACCTGCAGGACATGCTCCAGGTGGTGGTGGGGCTTAAGAGGCACCCAAACAGCTCCGAAGGGAGTTGAACAGGCAGGGAGAAGGACCTGGCCTCAGGAGCTCCTGAGGAAGGACTCGGAATCTGCTCCTTTGAGATGAGTGGAGATGACCCACTACAAGCCAGACAGACAAAAGGCACCATGTTTTTGTTCTGTATTACCTTGACAGCAGATGGGAAAAGCTTGAACTATAGAGTGGAGGGGTGGGAAGTGGTCCAGAGAGGACTCACTTAAAGTGCTCTTGGGTGCCTGACCTTGGCTACCCTCACAGGGCCCTGGCCCAGAGCCCAGTGGAGTGGGTTCCCCTACCGTCCTCTAAGCACCAAGCACCACCTCCATCAAGCGCCAACCATTACAACAAAATTTACACAGGCAGCTGCAAAATGTGATGTCTTATTTACAAGGCTTGTTCCTAATAGTCTACAAATGTAGTTCACAGAAAGTAGTTGTCTAATAACACTGCTCTACAGCCAAAATGCTTCTGAAATAAATGTAGTCCAACTTTACTAATTCTGGGTCACTGAGAATGAAAATAATGCTTAAAATTGTTGATTGGCTCTAGTTTTCAAGATATGCTATTGGGTCAGTATATACAACCCTTGACTTGGGAATGGTGGAGAATAAGTGAGTTATAAAGGGAAGGGATCTCAATTTAAACCAGAAATGACTAAAATACATCTTTGACTGGATCTATGAATAAATCTATGACTGGGTTTGGACAATACTTGCTTTTTAGGCAAAACAATGAATGATGCAATCTGAAGCTGGTATTGCATCATACATGATATGAATTGCATCATGTTATTCCTAGAAGTCATGGATGATGCAATCATAACGAAGCTTACATCACTCTGCTGAACAAATTGCCCTATATCAGCTCTAGAAATCATACAGTGTCGTGCTCTCTTATTTGTCAGTGTTTGATTTTGCAAAGGGACACATTTCTGTTTAGCCAAAGTGAGCAGAGATGCCTTGTATTTGTGTGAACAGTGCAGATAACTTCTGCTATGTTTGTAGTGAAGTGACTTTTGCATCACAAAAGCGCAGTATAACCACTATGGTGAAGAAAGCCTATCACCTTTATTTTGGCTGCAAAATTGGAGATCAGGACAAGAGATGGGCCCCACACATATGCTGCAACACTTGTGCAACAAATCTTCACCAGTGGTTGAACAGGAAAAGGAAATCTATGCCTTTTGCAGTGCCAATGATTTGGAGATAGCCAACAGATCATACCAGCAATTGTTACTTCTGCATGGTGCCTCCAGTTGGGAAAGGTGTGTCAAAGAAGAAAAAGTGGACTGTGCATTATCCAAACATTCCATCAGCTATACGCCCAGTACCCCAAGGAGAAGGACTGCCGGTTCCTGATGCACCAGAATCATTCTCACTTGAGTCAGACAAGGAAGAGGAAGAGGATGAAACTTCTGGTCCTGAACCATCAATGTCACAGGACCCACATTTTCTCCCATCCTCCTACTCTGAAACACACCTCATAACACAAGGTGAACTGAATGACCTTGTCAGGGATTTTGAACTACCCAAGAGTAAGGCAGAGCTGTTGGGCTCCAGATTACAGCAGTGGAATCTCCTGGCAGGCTATCAGGGCAAATGGAGCCCATCTGCTTGCAGACTATTGCTGGACAGTGACAAGAGATGCTCCATTTAATGAGTACAAGAGACAAGCCAAGAAGCGCCGAGTAGACACTGAATAGGACTAAACTAGGTACATAATAGTTTTTTGCCTTTTGTTCCATAACCAATTTTATTTATATAACCCTTTTGCTGATTTTTAAAGTGTTACATAAACAGGACAGGTGAAATATTATCATGTAAAGCAACCATAAACACATGAAAAGACCTAGGTTTACAATTTATGATTAAAACTCTACTATCTACATGATATATACATAGACATAAAATGTAAAAACTTAAATATCTTAGAAACAGTAGCCAACCAGTTGTTTTAATTGTCATATTTGAATTCAGCACATCAAAATACATAATAAATATCACATTTTATCTCTGAAGCAGACGACTTCTCAAAAATTGTAGACCAGTGTAACTGTTTCCGTTTAGTCTTTTAAAAGATCTACTGATACGACTCATAACCTGTAGTTTGCAACCTGTAGCTGACCAGGAACAACACGGCTACAACTGGGCACCAGTAATGGAGGATGAACTGCTAGTTCCTAGACACATAATCTAAAACTCAAAGACTATACTAAAGACTTGACTAGACTAAATGTGAAAGTGTTTGTTTTAAACATCTAATCTAGACAAGGCAGTGTGCTTTTAACACATGTTAAACTGGTTGAGTTAAAGCGTAAGCTCCCCTCGTCTTTACTTCAAGCCACTTAACATGTGGTGCGCTGCCTTGGCTAGATTAGATATTTAAAACATGTTCATTAACATAACATCTTAAAAGAGTAGTCTAGACAAGTTCTAAGAAAATGGTACTGTTATGAGAAATCCCCAAAACTGAGGACGTTCCTTTGCAGATTATACCCCCAATAGCTAAGCACAATGGAGAACTGATTTGTCTCAACAGCTGAAGTTTAATCCTTAACTGTAAATGTCTTGTTCTGTGGGTTTGTGATAACTATATTTTCTTTGTTATATTATAAATTTTGAGGGGCTAATTTCTTTACTGTTGTTATATTGGTCTGTGGGTTACATACAAAGTAAACACTAAAATGCAGCTGCTCACAGTGATATGCAGTCCCTCAGCTGAAGGCATACTTTATCTTAGTGGGCCACATTCATCCTTACGTAACTCCCTTGAAGTCAGTGGGGTGATACCAGGGACTAAACTGGCTCACATTCCTCCATTGTATACAGGTAATTCCATTGTAGTCACTGTAGTTACCCCAAGAAAAATAAGCCCAGGTTAATGTGGTCGGTGCACCATCTTGGTTACATCTACCTGTTGTGTACATGTGCTGTTTACTTGTTTTCTCTGGGTGTAGGACTTCACATTTATTAGTAGTGAATTTACTCCTATTGCTCACAACTCCTACTGCTCTTCTGTCTCTTGGTCACTTTTCAGTTCGGTTCTCTCTTCTTATATTGAGTTTGCTATCGCTCTGATTTTGATGTTATATGCAAATTTCATCACAGCCGAACTTACATCAGAGAAGCAACCAGCAAAGAGAGACACACAGAGGCCATGTAAGGTGCAGAGAGACTTATTTTTATATGTCCAATAAATGGACCCAGAAAGCATGTAGAAACCCTACAGGATCCTAGATTGGGATACAACTAGTGGGATGCATCACTATTTGAAGACCAAATAAGGCCTTATGTATTACCACTATTGCTGCTGTTGTTCCCATTAAGTTGCTAAGGGGTAGATTTCCAAAGGTTTTTAGGCACCTAAAGATGCCAAGAGTTGCCTAGTGAGATTTTCAAAAGTGCCTAAGCTGGACAGGCACCTAACTCCCATTGATTTAAATCACTGAGCTATGCAATGCTAAGATCCCTTTCATCAGGAAACCTGACAAGAAGATAAGAGACAAAATGAGAACCACATTGCTCGAACCTTAAAGGCACCCAAAGCACACGAATAAGTCCATAGATATATTTTTATTCATTTTAATCTGTTTGCAGAAGACTGTAGGCAGCACTGAAGCAGCTGAAGTGCATAATTAAAACAAAAAGCTATATTTATCTGTGTTAAGTCCAGTCTAACTGAACTATGATACGTAAAAAATAAATACAGTGCTGTCTATCTATAAAGGTATATATTTAGACAGATACTCATATCCAAATCCTGGTTACAAAATCCACCTATGGGCACATTTTTACCTGGGAAATATTTCACTGTATATTACGATAACACCCTATTCCATATAATTTATCATACATGTATTTTTAAAAAGAAATTTTATTGATTCAGTGTAAATAATGGTGATGTAAAACTCATGGTGGTATGTATCTTTTTACAGGATGCAGGTGGGATTCTGTACATTAGGAACACTGGGTTCTTTTAGGGCTCAATCATGCAAGTTGCTGAGTGTCAATTTCCACTGTAAGACTGTCTCTTTAGCCTCCCCCTTTCAATATGTTTTTGGAAAGCTCATGTGAGCTCTTTTTTAAAAAACGATTCTTAATGTATTATAATAAACACATGCATTAAAATATTATTTCCCTTCAACACAAAACAGATGGCACAGTAATCATAATGTATAGAGAGAACTTAATCTAAAACCGCCTTGATACATATCTGTAGTACAGGCACAATTTACTTTCTTTTGTAGTTTAATTCCATTACAAGCTAAAATCATGAGGCAGACCTTAGAGTTATGTGAGAACCTACATTTCCACTGTGTTTCCAGTTTCCTTGTGACCAGTAACATTTTAGACTAATCCTTTGTATTGCCTTTTGACAAGGACCATGTAGGATACATGACGGCTCAGTGTCAGATGAATTTTGCAATCTGTTGTTATCTCATTTTTTTGTTGAAGTGGTCTTTAGGCTGCTACAGCAGAAGCTGCAGAATGACATTTTGGAATTGGGATGCAGTCCTGGAGGCTCAGAGGGCTAGACTCTGATCTGAATTGCCCTGATATGCAGCAATTGAAATAAATGGGGCTAATTCCTCATTTACAATAACTTTACACAAGTGTAATTCCACTGGCTTTAAAAGCAGCAAAGAGTCCTGTGGCACCTTATAGACTAACAGACGTATTGGAGCATGAGCTTTCGTGGGTGAATAACCACTTCGTCGGATGCATGTACACCCACGAAAGCTCATGCTCCAATACGTCTGTTAGTCTATAAGGTGCCACAGGACTCTTTGCTGCTTTTACAGATCCAGACTAACACGGCTACCCCTCTGATACTCTACTGACTTTGATGGTTATTTCTGATTAACACCACCGTGAGAGCAGAATCAGGCCCACTGAAGTTATTCTGGATTTTTATTTATTTACTTATATTTCAAGTGCATCTATTGTAAAGCTAGGTGCAATACCTTGATAAAAAAAACACAAACCTCAATCAAATACAAAATGTATTAATAAAACTGCATCAACACAACTGAAATAAACAATCTATAAATCTTAAGCAGAGCTCCTAAAAAACAACAACTCTTCTCAACCACCTTTAAGGTATCCAACCTGGCATCTATTACAACCTCCCACCTATCCTTTGTTCTTCAGGAAAGCTTGGGAGAACAGGTGAGTCTAGGGGTGGGTTCTGAAAGTCACCAACTACAGGCTTTGGCAAACTGAGGCAGGAAGCAAATTCCAGATGTCCTTTCCAAACCAGTGCAACTGAGAAAAGAATGTGGTCCAGAGACTTTGCAATCTCACCATCAGTATTGTGCAAAGTCACAGTAACTTTAAAAGATGGGTAATGCACTTAAGTGTTAGCTTGTTAAGACATTTGATAAAACTTTTTGTAAAAGAGATATAATTATTTTTGTCATCTTACCCAACCATGCCTAATCACCCTATCCATCTATATTATATAATGGCAAAATGAGTTAGTTTCTTGTTCTTCTTAGCCACTCAAATGTGACTCAAAATCATCACTGTGTCAAAACTAGATTTCAGAAAGGGGATAGCTTATGAGAGGAATTGATCAGTTGTAGCATTGTAAATTAGGCTGTCATAAACAGATAGCTAAAGGTTAATGTCTCTTTCACCTGTAAAGGGGTAACACCAGTAACCTGAAACACCTGACCAAAGGACCAATCAGGAAACAAGATTTTTCAAATCTGGGTGGAGGGAAGTTTTGGGGGTGAGTTCTTTGTTCTTTGTCTTGTGTCTGTGCCCTCTCGGCTATGAGAGTGATTTTTCTATCGGCTATGAGAGTGATTTTTCTATCTCCAGCTTTCTAATCTTCTGTTTCCAAGTTGTAAGTACAAAGATAGGAAGACCATAGGTTTATATTGTTTTCTTTTGTATTTACATGTGTGTAGTTGCTGAAATGTGTTAAATTGTATTCTTTTTGGATAAGGCTGTTTTTTCATTTTTTTCTTTTAAGCAAATGACCCTGTATTTGTCACCTTAATATAGAGAGACCATTTTTATGTCCTTTTCTTTTTTTTTTTAATAAAGCCTTCTTTTTAAGACTTCTTGGAGTTTTTCCTTTAGTGGGGACTCCAGGGAATTGAATCTGCAGCTCACCAGGGAATTGGTGGGAGGAAGAAGTCAGGGGGAAAATCTCTTTGTGTTAGATTTACTAAGTCTAACTTTGCATACCCTCTGGGTGAAGAGGGAAGTACTTGTGTTTCCAGGACTGGAAACGGGGAGGGTGGCGTCCCTCTGTTTAGATTCACGGAGCTTGCTTCTATGTATCTCTCCAGGAACCCAGGGAGGGAACACCTGGAAAGGAGAAGGGGGGGGGAATGGTTTATTCCCCTTTGTTGTGAGACTCAAGGAATTTGGGTCTTGGGGTCCCCAGGGAAGGTTGTTGGGGGGACCAGAGTGCCCCAAAACACTCTAATTTTTTGGGTGGTGGCAGCTTTACCAGGTCCAAGCCGGTAACTAAGCTTGGAGGTTTTCATGCTAACACCCATATTTTGGACGCTAAGGTCCAAATCTGGGAAAAATGTTATGACATAGGCCATGTGCAAACCTGGGGTCTGAATGTCTGACACAGTTCAGCCCCTTTACCTTACTCAAGGTGCATAAAAGGGTCCTAAATAGGGCCCTACCAAATTCACAACCACGAAAAATGTGTCATGGACCACGAAATCTGGTCTCCACCATGAAATCTGGTCTTTTGTGTGCTTTTACCCTGTACTATACAGATTTCACAGGGGAGACCAGCGTTTTTCCAACTGCAGGTTCCAACCTAAAAGGTGATCGCAGGGGGTTATCAGATTATTGTAAAAGAGTTGTGGTATTGCCATCCTTACATCTGTGCTGCCTTCAGAGCTAGGTAGCAAGAAAGTGGCGGCTGCTGGCCAGGTGCCCAGCTCTGAAGGCAGCACTGCCAGCAGCAGCACAGAAGTAAGAATGTCAAAGGGCAGCCAGAGAGTGGCAGCTTCCGGCCAAGGGCCCAGCTCTGAAGGTAACAGCGCAAAAGTAAGGGTGGCAATACCATACCATGCCATCCTTACTTCTGTGCTGCTGCTGGCAGTGGCGCTGCCTTCAGAGCTGGGCTCCTGGTCAGCAGATGCCACTCTTCGGCTGCCCAGCTCTGAAGGCAGTACCACTGCCAGCAGCAGCACCAATGCAGAAGTAAAGGTGGCAATACCATTTACCCCCCCCTACAATAACCTTGCAATGCCCTCACTGCCCTCTTTTGGGTCAGGACCCCTACAGTTACAACATAGTGAAATTTCAGATATAAATATCTGAAATCATGAAAATTATTTTTAAGAACATAAGAACAGCCATACTGGATCAGACCAAAGGTCCCAGCATCCTGTCTTCTGACAATGGCCAATGCCAGGTGCCCCAGAGGGAATGAACAGAGCAGGTAATCATCAAGCGATCCATCCCCTGTCACCTATTCCCAGCTTCTGGCAAACAGAGGCTAATAGCCATTGATGGACCAATCCTCCATGAATTTATCTAGTTCTTTTTGGAACCTTGTTATAGTCTTGGCCTTCACAACATCCTTGGGCAAGGAGTTCCACAGGTTGACTGTGCATTGTGTGAAAAAATACTTTGTTTTGTTTGTTTTGAACCTGCTGTCTATTAATTTCATTTGGTGACCCCTAGTTCTTGCGTCATGAGAAGGAGTAAACAATACTTCCTTATTTAGTTTCTCCACACCAGCCATGATTTTATAGACCTCTATCATATCCCCCCTTAGTCATCTTTTTTCCAAGCTGAAAAGTCCCAGGCTTATTAATCTCTCCTCATGTGGCAGCCATTCCATACTCCTAATCATTTTTTTTGCCCTTTTCTGAACCTTTTCCAATTCCAGTATATCTTTTTTGAGATGGGGCAACCACATCTGCACACAGTATTCAAGATGTGGGCATACCACAGATTTATATAGAGGCAATATGATATTTTCTGTCTTATTATCTGTCCCTTTCTTAATGATCCCCAACATTCTGTTCGCTTTTTTGACTGCTGCTGCACATTGAGTGGATGTTTTCAGAGAACTATACACAATGACTCTAAGATCTCTTTCTTGAGCGGTAACAGCTACATTTAGACCCCATCATTTTATATGTATAGTTGGGATTATGTTTTCTCATGTGCATTACTTTGTATTTATCAACATTGAATTTCATCTGCTATTTTGTTGCCCAGTCATCCAGTTTTGAGACATCCTTTTGTAGCTCTTCGCAGTCTTCTGGGACTTAAGTATCTTGAGTAGTTTTGTATTAAAACCCTATGACTGTGAAATTGACCAAAATGGACCATAAATTTGGCCATAAACTCAGCAATTCTGGCCACTGTATAATACCCCTTCCATTACAGCTTTCCTGGGTGGCATGGAACCACGACTCCTCCTTAAGCCCCAGGTTGTGGAGTACTATAAGGGAAATAACCAGGGGGAGTGGCCACAACCAGAGCACTGCTGAGCTCCAGTTATTTTTGACTGCCACAGTGACTCTCAGGGCCACAGGAAGCTGAGTGTAAGTTAAAGCAGCACTAAGAGATGAACACCCTTCCACAGGAGTTGAGGACAGATGACACCTTTGGGAAGTTTTCAGCAACTCATAGGATCAAGCCACAGGTGCCACAATAATGATACTACTTCAGTATGAATGCAGCCCCGTGTTTCAGAAAAGAAACCAAACTATCATTGAGAAAGTAGAATGCATCCATCATGAACCCCTATTTTTCAGACATCTATGAAAAAATTGTGATTTAAATTGAAATTTTTTAGCTCAAATGTGGCTTTATTTGTTTTGTTTTGGTTTTGAATGGCAAGGAGTTTGGGAATAATCTGGCCATTTTTCAGATATCCATCTGAGTTATAATTTTTCACACGTTAAATTTTTGTTTCAATAAAAATATAGTAGCCATAAAAACCAACCAAACAAGATCAGCATCCATGAACAAACAGAATTATTTGTCTCTTACGTAAACCAAATACAATACAGTAATTTTGTATTCAAATGGTTAGGTTTGATATGACTTTTAGTCATGGGGAGCCAGGTGCAAATTACAAGACATCGATGTTGTGAATTGTGTAGAAGAAATCAGTAAGAGCAGGAGTAAAGTTATAGCTTTATAAAAGTTATAATAATGGGACGGCAATGACACTAATGCAGTAAATAATGATTATAGTGTGTGTTTCAATGTTCATTGCATTCCACTGCATTTCAAGTTTTCCCCAAGCTCCAGGGTCTGGTTGTCAATTTCAATTTTTTTTCAAATTTTGTGCCCAACCCAAACTGAAGACTTCACTCATCTTTTATGCAATTGTAACTCAGACAATTCTCCATTAACATGAATGAGACTAATCCAAACATCATAAAAACTGTATTTTAAAACTATTCTATTGATATTGAATTAATTAATATTCTGTAAAAGCATATTTTAAAACAAAACTGATGTTTTGAGCCATCCTGCCAGACAATAATACCTGTCTAAAAGCCTCTTGAATGGGTTGGTAAAATCAGCGGTTTCTAATGACACAAATATTTGCAGTTATAGAAAGATGTTTTTGCAGTGATTGTGCTGCCTCTTCCAAATGTTTTGTTTTTGGATGAATCTGCACATTTGCCACAATGCTTGCTGTGTGCTATTTTGATATTTTCTTTTGGAGTCACATAGACTTGTCCCACAGACTGAAAAGTTTTAGGGTCCTTGATTACTCTATTAGAAATGGGGCAAATTACCCCAGTGGGACCAGAGATAGGTGCAAAAATACTGAAGCAAAGAACTGAAGTTGTTTAAATCAGATATTATAGGTAACTGTGTTTGCTACTGTATAGTGCTTATACCACATTTTTCATAAAGACCCCGACTCTTCTGCTGATCTCAACGGCAAAACTTCCCCTTACCTCAGTGGGAGTAGGACCAGACTCAAGGCATGAGATAATTATAGACAAGACTTGGAAGCTATGGAAAGAAAATTTGACATCTTTTGGATAATTTATTATGGTCATTATCTGTTTAACCATCTCACACTTTTATAGCAGATAGCTAACAAAATACTTTAATTAGTTTAGCCAAACCCATTATGCAGAGCCGTGATGGCTGAAATTGTTAACTTACTCTTGTGGGCTATTAGAGGGAAGCTTTTTTCTAAATATATTTCTAAACAGCAAGAAGGTAAATATAGATTATTTTGAAGTATAATTGAAAATACAGTAGCACCTCAGAGTTACGAACACCAGAATTACCAGTTGACCGGTCAACCACACACCACACACCTCATTTGGAACAAGCAGTATGCAATCAGGCAGCAGCAGAGACCAAAAAACCCCAAACAAACAAATACAGTAGGGTACTATGTTAAATGTAAACTGCTAAAAATATAAAGAGAAAGTTTTAAAAAAGATTTGACAAGGTAAGGAAACTTTCTGTGCTCGTAGCATTTAAATTAAATGGTTAAAAGCAGGATTTTCTTCCACATAGTAAAGTTTCAAAGCTGTAGTAAGTCAATGTTCAGTTGAAAACTTTTGAAAGAACAACCATAACATTTTGTTCAGAGTTAGGAACATTTCAGAATTACGAACAATCTCCATTCCTGAGGTGTTCAGAACTCTGAGGTTCTGCTGTAAGTAATGCAGGCCAAAAGTCTTTATCAGGCAACAACCATAAATGAATATAGAAACAAGAAGGTGTTTGTTTTATTGTAAATCTGTCATGTGCTCTCAAAGGGCCAAATCCCATTCACCTTATTCATGTACGTTTTCCCAATGATTACTCAAAATAAAATATAAGAATCCATTGTGCAGCTGTGTAATGTAAAGACTGTTCATATTGAAGAGTCAGTCTTTTCCTCATGTACAAGTGCTATAGAATTGTCAGTTTTTAGATTTATTGAAATGAGAACAGGAGTTTCAGCACACGCAAAACAGAATATAGCACCAAATGTTCTGGGGGCAAAAGAGAGCAATGGTTTGGGTGACCAGTACAGGATGATTTTCAGAGCTTCTTGTCCTAAGTAAATTTCATTTTGTCTTGTTTTAAAATGTCTTGTTTCTGATGGGCCATTACGTGAATGAAAAATTATCTTATGGTTAAGACATTGGTCTGAGAGCTGTAGGCTGTTCCTAGATCTTAATGCCTGTGAGACTGGGGCTAATCACTTCAACTCTCCTGATTCAGATTCCCTATCTGTAAAATGGAGTTAATAATGCTTCTCTACCATTTAGAGATGTATTGGGGCTGAATAAATTAATATTTGTAAAACTAATTGGAGCTTTTTGGATGGAAGGTGATATAGAAGTGTAAGGCAGTATTCATCAACTTGGTCACTCATCACTGGATCTCTGGTTCTTATTTTTCCTAATCTCTCCCTCTCAGGAAGATTGCTCATCTCTGACAATCTCAGGCTGAGCTACTGTCCTTCAGCACATCATTCTCTCTCTCTCTCTCTTTCTGGTGTGTGTAAACAATGTATTCATATATAGATTGCTATTCTGGCTAAATGCTGGCATCAATCGAAATTAGAGCAGTAGGCCAAATTCTTCACTGGTGTAACTCCATTGATTGTATGGTTTGAATCTGGGACCAAATGAGATATTGAATGAATTTGGTCCACTCTTTTGGAGATTTTCCTTTCCAACTAAACAAAATATTTGCAGAATGCAGAATACAAACAGGGTTTCCTACTGTTAGCAATTCCACTTCATTTATTTTGAATTTACTTTAAGATACATGTACACTCAAAATATTGGCAGAATGAATGATGCATGTAAACAAATCAGACACATAGATTAAAGCTTTTAGTTGATTACTAGCTGTCAATGCTAAAATCCATTTTGTCCCTAGGTTATTGGCTCCTCCACAGGTGATACAATCATGAATGTGTGGGAGGAGGGGTAACAGCAAGTACTAGCTGTTTGTTTTCAACTTATATATTACAATAAATAGTGGCAATCCATTTCCAGGAGCACTGGGGAGGGCGGGGGAGACTGCAGGCAGAAGGGGTAGGGAAGAGCACCCACTTGCACTGGCCCAGGGACCTACAAACCCCTAATCTGCCTGTGAACAGGGAAGGAGAGCGACCATAAAGGAATTGGCTGCAGCTCCCTGATTCTGGGGCTGTTTCCATATTTGATTTAGCGTTCCATGATTTACAGGAGTACATGGCTAGCTCTGGCCTCCAAGCCCTCCATACTCAGCCCAGAATAGCAGATTATGGTAGTGTTCTGGCCACATGCTGTCCTATCCTTTATGACCCCAACATGCTCCTCCTACATCAAGGAATGCACAGTGGGGGCTGGCATAAGAGCCATCAGTCTCCAGCTGGAGAGATTCACTGGTATTCCAGCCCTTCTGCATCAGTGGAACAGCAGAAAGAGCCTGGATCACAGAAAAGATGTAGCCAGTATGTGCATCCAGAATTGACAAAATCAAAAAGGGGAGGGTATGATAAATTTGTTAACAGTTTATAGGATAATTATTCCTGTGTTGCGCCTATACAATGATCTGTTATTGTTATTGTTGCCTCAGTGAATGAGTCTATCAGATCTCAAGATTCTAGCTCACAGGGAACATAGAAGTTTATGTTAGTCAGTCACTGTGCTACAAGTGTCTACAGAGTATGGGATAAGATAATTATAGGTGAGATTGGCATTGGTGGGGCAATGAGACTAGGACTGGGAGCTGGAGGAGAGGGGAGGCTTGGACTGGGAGACCTGAGGGTGGGAAGGTTGGGATTGATTGGGCAAGGAGAAGGGGACTGGAACTGGGGGAGACTGGGAATGGAGGTCAGGGTGGGGAAGGGAAGACTGGAATTGGTTGGGCAAGGAGACTGGGAGCTGTGGGGAGACTGGACTGTGAGTCAGTGAGGAAAACAGGAGGTCTAGGATCCAGCTGGATTGGGGGAGGATACAGAGATTTGAGTAGGAAGTGAGGGGACTGGAATAGTCTTGACTGGCTGGATGAGTGGACTTGTATTAGCAACCAAATGTCAGGAGAATGGATGTGAGGAGAAGGGAGACAAATCTGACAAGGAGCAGGTATGTGAGGGCAAACTGGAACTGGTTGGGCAAAGAGACTGGGACAAGAAGCCAGGGAGGGGTTGGGGGAGTAACTAAAATTGGATGAGGAGCCTGGGGAGGAAGACTGGATTAAGAACCAGCAGGAAGAGAGAAGAGACAGATCAGGTGAGAAGTTGTCAGCGGGGAACTCGGACTATCTAGACAAGGAGATTGGAACTGAGACAAGAAGCCTGAGGAGTGGAGTCTGGGACTGGATAGGCAAGGAGCCAGGGTGCAGAAGAGACAGGACTGTCACAGGGACAGGCTGGAGGAGACAGGGCAGAAGGGCTCACACTTGGGGAAAACAGATGGAAAAGTCTGTGTCCTGGAGAGCACACTCCCTTTCAGGGTCTGGAATGGAACCCAAGATTCCTCAGTCTCACCATTCCTCTGCTGTCAGCAAATACCAGTGAAAGCCATGGACAGTGTTATATGGTACCACTAATATGGAAGTTTGAACATCAGGTGTAGCAGCCAGATTGCAACAGGAATAATCATGAGCTACATATGCTCATTGTTGTGGTCATGCTTTGAATTTGACATGCCAGGATGCTATTAAAAATAATACTCGCCTAAGAGATACTCTTGAAACTGTTTACAAAATGACAAAATTAATTTAAAAATTACCCAAATGAGTTGCTACATTTCAGGACATTAAATGTGTAGTTTTAAGTATATCACCCAGGCATTTGTGTCCCCTGTCAAACAAAATGGACTCTATGAAAAAGAATTAGCTTCAGTTTCTGAGACCTACCTTGCACTGTGTGCAATTTGGGAAGTTGTGCAGGATGCAGTGAAAGATGCTGAAATTAGAGCTTGAACTGGTGGCACAGCTACTCAAATGGAGAATTTTAACTTACACTTTGGTATTGAACTAGGTCTAAAAGTCCTAAACATAGGAGAGAATCTTACTAAAACTCTGCAAGAGATGGACTGTTCAGTAACAGAAGGCCAATCTCTTATGAAAATGACATTTAATTCACAGCAGTCCGTCAGATCAGATGAAAGCTACAACTTATTCTGAGAGCAAATCCACCAGAAGAGTTTAAAGTTGGAGATAGTCAAAATGTTTGAGCTTCCAAGGAAGAGAAGTTTCCAAGAAAATACAGCTGGGAGAGGTGAACCCAGCTGCCAAATTGAGTAAAGAAATGTTATAAATGCATCTGCTTTGAAGTAATTGATTTTACAATGTCCAGTATTTGATCAAAATATGAACACAAAGGCTACAAAATTATTTAAAAAATTGAAATACTCATAACAACTCTAAATGTAACAGAAATACAGGTTCAAGACTGGTCAGAGTTGTACAGTTATAATTTCAACCATGATTGACTGACTATTCAGCTTCTGCTGCAAACCAGCTGTCAGCATACAAAAAGATTGTTGAAGTCAGTTCAGAAATATCTTAGCTTACTCCGTCAAACGGAACTTCATCTTTTTCTGAACTGGTGAAGTTATTTTGGTGGTACCAGTAACCAATGCTGTAAGTGAAAGACATTTTGAGTGCTCTATGTTATACTAAAAAGTGGCTTCGATCCACAATTACAGCTCAACAGTGCATCATTTTACATGTGCACGTGGATAAAACTGATGATTTACAGTTTTCAGATGTTGCGGAATTCATTTCAAGAAACCCAGCATGAAAATGGTTGTTTGGAACTTTTTTCACATTTGTAAATCAATCTTTTTACTCTAGTCATGCTTTGAGTAGTTTTGTACCATGACTAAATTTGTCCACTTGTAACACCTCCTATTCCAAATTCAGTGTTTCCTTTATTTATTAATGCAATTCCTAAAGACCCCAGTTGTCTATGCCCATGCTGATACAAGTCAAGCAGAGCCAGTTGGCATAAAACTGTATTGCATTTGTCTGTGGGGGTGATGATATTTTTACTTTACTGGCACACTTGTAGGCATTTGTTCCAGTGTGTTGAATTAGATTATAATGAAATCCAGGAATTGCACACAACAATTTAGCCTCTTAATTCAGTTGGGTATATTGTATGAGACATAGATCTTCTGCAAAGCTAATTAAAGCAGAGGGAATATTATGACTAGGAATCCCTTAATATATTTTACCACTTTAAAAATAGGGTCAGAACTGAAGAAGAGCCAAATATTTGGTGAGATATACAGTCCTGAGGTGAGTGTGCTAAATACTGGCATACAAGATAACGAGAACTGTAAACTACTAATAGTATATGCATATCCTTGATGTCAGTCCTCAGCTGCAATGCTGTCACTATCTACTTGTCTAAACATCTCTAGTTTAAGTTGACACTACAATACGTGCCAGCACGCAGTTACTACACGATCTTTTGATCTCTTTGCAAAAGCTATAGAGGGAAGAGGCTGCAACATACAACAAAGTGTTTTCATTTTCCATGGTCCTGTCTAGCATTTCTTTTAGAATCTTTCTTTTACAGGAAGACTTGAAAGACCTGATTTTGTTTTGATGTGGCTATGTGGGACTGCGATTAATTATATATAAAAAATAAAAATAGTAAATTATATATATATATAATTTACTATTTTGCAGCCTAAAATAGTTGTAGGATCCTATCCTGCAAAAGTTTGGGTCTAGTCTCTAATCTCTTTGCTCATGTTGTGTAGCGCCTTGTTCAACAAATAATCCCTTTGATTTCAATAGCAACGTTTGAGAAGTAAGATTCTACTCAAGGTAAGGGTGTTAGAATCTGGCCCTGTGTGACTTGGGACTCATCTTATTCAAGTCTCTGTAATGGCAAAAAGGCAATGAGGACTAGAAGAATAAGAGTCAGAAGCTCCTGAGCAATATTCCTGACTGTCAGTGACATGTGTGGCCTTATCTAAGTTATTCAAACCTTTCCATGTCTCAGTTTTTTCCATTCATTGAAAATCAATTCATTAACAATCTGTTACTATTTGTACGGTGCATTGAAAATATAACATGATATATACGTGCTAAGTAATTATTATTTCTTTTTTGTAATATTTCAGGAAAAGTATATGTTGGCTGGTGATATGCTATACTTAATGGCTCTGAGGTGGTTTAATTGCTGTTTGATTACATGACCAGCAATTGTATTCAGAGTTTATTATCTGTACCAGTGGTTCTCAACCAGGGGTATGTGTACCCCTGGAGGTACGCAGAAGTCTTCCAAGGGGTACGTCAACTCTTCTAGATATTTGCCTAGTTTTACATCAGGCTACATAAAAAGCACTAGTGAAGGCAGTAAAAACTAAAATTTCATACAATGATTTGTTTATACTGCTCTATATACTATATACTGAAATATAAGTACAATATTTATATTTCAGTTGATTTATTTTATAATTATATAGTAAGAATGAGAAAGTAAGCAATTTTTCAGTAATAGTGTGCTGTGTCACTTTTCTATTTTTATGTCTGATTTTGTAAGCAAGTAGTTTAAGTGAGGTGAAACTTGGCGTATGCAAGACAAATCAGACTCCTGAAAGGGGTACAGTAGTCTGGAAACAGGGGCGGCTCCAGGCACCAGCACACCAAGCCACAGGGGGCACCCTGCCGGTCGCCGGGAGGGCGGCAGGCAGGTTGCCTTCGGCGGCATGCCTGTGGAGGCTCCGCTAGTCCCGCGGCTTTGGTGGACCTCCCGCAGGCGTGCCACCAAATTTGCGGGACCGGGGACCTCCCACAAGCCAGCTGCCGAAGGCAGCCTGCCTGCCGTGCTTGGGGTGGCAAAATACCTAGAGCCGCCCCTGTCTGGAAAGGTTGAGAGCCCACTGGTCTATACAGTAGCATTAATGTATATGGTGCTATAAAATAGAAAAGTTGTGCCAGATAAGTAATGGGTCCTTGCCACCCATCTAACAAGAGAGAAAGATGGCGTTATGGCTAAAGCACAGGACTTGTATCAGCCCAGGAGCAAAGCCCTCAATGTGAAAAGTCCATTGTGGGAGGAAGCAGACTTTAGAAAACAGCCACAACTTCCCCCTAACATGATACCTACATATTACTTTTCAAATAGTTTGTAACATTGCATTATATGAGGGGATAAGATATGTATGTCTGTCAAAACACTTCTTGACCATTTGCTTTTACTGCATAGAAGAGCTCTCTTTGAGATTTGACTGAATAACAAATTGACAGGCTGGAGAAGAATATTTCACCACCATCTGTTGTTGGCATTAGGACTGTGGTAAACCTCTCAAATACTTTTCAGTTAGTTGGGTAAAACACCTGAGGGGTAGGAATCAAGCTGCATATTCCAATAATTAATTTCATCCACATTCTATAACGTTATCTGTTCCAACAGAACTAGATCATTGTTATTGTTCTAAATTAAGTCATAGTCTTAAAATAGTTGTATATAAGCAGTACCTAAGGTTGTCTTATAGAAGAATTATAAGACTTCGGAGCTAACTGGTGATAAATGCTTTAGTAATTTTTTTGTTTTTGTTAAATAAGCTACTTTAAAATATTACTAAAGTAACTGTTAGCAAAGCACAGAATGGAATTAATTGCTGCTAAATCCACAATGAGGACTTAGACTCAACATTGCAAGGCCTAATGTTTAGGTACCCTGCCACCTAATGCAATACACTACCCTGAGTTACATGCCCAGGCTCCTTGTACAATGAATGGGAAGAGTTAGGTGCCTAACAATGGGATTTACCAAAGGCTGAATGGGGAGCTGCCTCAGTTAGCCGATAAGAAATGCTGAGGCAAGGCCTAAACCCCTCCCCCGCCCCAAAGGGATTAGAGGCCTAATGTGGGCCAGAGGGGAGTGCCTCGCTGTGTTTGGGAATCCTCCCTGGAGTTAGGGCCTAAGACCTTTCTCACAAGGAACAGGAATGTTGGTAGTGCTGCTTCCCCCTTATAACCTTTAACCCAGTGGTTAGAGCCACTCACCCAGGATGCGGGAGACACAACGTCAACTCCCTTCTCTGCTTATTGTGGAGCAGGGGTTTAAAGTCAGGTCTCCAAATTCCCAAGTAAGTACCCTAATTGCTGGACTATGGTGTATTCTAGCACAGATGCCAGCTTCCATTTTTTATAACTCTGGCGGGAGGGAAAAGCTCGCTGCCAGTGGGTGCTAAACACCCACTAATTTTTTTCTGTGGGTGCTCCAGGGCTGGAGCACCCATGGAGTCAGCACCTACGTATTCTAGGGTGGGATCTTCCTCAATCTCTAGTACTGAAACTCTTCCACTTTGTATAAATAATCAAATATTCTTTGGAACAGGTATGTCCCACCTGAATGCCCTAACCATAGTCAATGGAGTCAGTCTCACTTTTTCTCTGGCCCAATGAATATTTAGTTATTTACACAAAGTGGAACAACTTCAGCAAAAGGGATTGAGCTATGACAATTTACACTAGCTGAGGATCTGTCCTATAGACCAATCCTCCTGACTTCTAGGCCGGGCCTCAGCACACTATTCCAATAGCATACTTTTAATTAGGTTACTGCCCTTTTGTGCCACACCAGGGACACGAAGGAGTTCTAAAGTCAGCAGATCCAGCTATCAAGGAATACTCCATGGTACTGGGGTAGTGCCTGGATGATTCAGAGCCAGAGTGGCAGCATTATGCACCCCTCTCCTTATAGCCCTTTGCATGGTGAGGAGGTCAGTGGCATGGCTGGAGAGCCTTAGCACTCTAGAGCAGTCCATTGGAACTGGAGGCACTATAAATTATAGCGAAGGATGCTGTAATTTATGCCAGGGACTGTGCAGGTTCAGGCTGGGCCCAATATAAAGGCGACACAAGGATTATTATTCTTATTTGTATTTATTTATTTCTATATATTTCTATTGCAGCAGCACCTAACAACCCCTACCAGGATCAGGCCCCCAATATGCAAGATGTTGCACAACATACAGCAAAAGAACATATCTGTCCTAACTAAACAGATAAATGGAACAAGGGGACAAAGAGCCCTGATCTCAGTTGAGGTATCTGGGTACTACTGTAATACAAATAATAGTAACAACAACCTTTTTCTTCCTTGGTCTCCAAAGATGCTTCACTGTGTATTGAAATGCTTTTGTAACTCACGCTTACACAATGTGGTACTCTGTCCCCCTCTAGTGCTAGGATACACAGAGTGGAATTATGAGTGCCACAGTCTTGAGTTTAACCAGTGTGAGCCTTCAACCCAGGGGTATTGTATTACACACTGCATATTTTTTACAGTTTTATTATACTGTATAATATATTGTTTTTGCATTATCTCAGAAAAATGAAGAGCGAGAGGTCCTCTTTGTCTGGGTCTGATTCTGGACCAGGTAACGCCGGTGTAAATCCAGCTTATTCAGATACTCTGGTTTTATATCACTATAACTGAGACCAGAATATGATGTTTGTGAGTCTGATTCCAGGGTTTGGATACCTGGCAGCAGTTCAGGTGACTATGCATCTAACAGGGTTAAATATGGCTCATTTTGGCTGCTAAGAGACACTGCTTGAAGCCACTAGTTTCATAACTTTTATAACTCTCTTTAATGGGCCTGAATTGCCAATAAAGAATTCACATAAAATAGTCACTTGCAGACACCCAAGTTCCAAATGTGCACCTGTCCCAGCTCCACTGTTGAGTCCAGGCTGACATGGCAATCTGTGCTTGCAGCACTGCTCAGCACACAGTCCAGCTTCTTGTAAATGGGCAGCTCACCGGGGTAATGGTAGAAGTGGAATTGTTATTCTTGACCTGCTGATAGATCACCTTGAGCCCTTTTATCTTTTCCACACACTATGTTCCAGTCTGGTTGATCCATTATCATCCAGCAGCTTCTGAGGTATGCCATTGTATTGCTGGACATTCCTCTTTTGAGTCCCAAAGTCATGAGTTTTGTTTGCTTCTTTCCAAAGATCAACCAAAGTTTTGGTACTGGCCCCTGGCCTGGTGGCTGCATGCTGACTGGGCATTCTTCTCACTCCTGCATCAGACATTGGAGAAGGTATTGCAAGCAACGTGGATCTGAGAATACTGAGCAGAACCATAAGAAAGCTGGCAATTTCCAGCAGGGACAGATCATGGGTAAGACAGGACACAGGAATAGGTGCCCTGGAGGCTTGCGAGAAGGGATTGGTGGACCACCATCTATTAATAATAGTGACTGGCTGTGGCCATGTGTTCTCACTGCAGGCATCTCAGCTTAGCAAAACTCAAGACAAGCTAACTTGTGGTTTGTCCTGTGCCTCAGAGCAAGGGTGCATGAGTAAGAATGTTGGTGTCTGAACATGGAACATGTTAAAAAAACTTGTGACTCACAACAGGTTAAATCTCCAGTGAAGACAAAGCCAGTGTCCACCAAGCATAGTGTGACTGATTCACTTTTGCATTATTCCAGATCTCAATGGAGTTATGCTGGTGCAACATTGGAGTAACACAGCAATGAATCAGGCCTTATGCTGCTTTAATGAAACCCTTCAGCAGCCAGAGGTGGATTTAGAAAAGTCCCCTGAGTGTAAGCTAATTCATGTGGGAGCAGCACATATCATGTGTCACTTTTAAAAGTGCTAATTCCCATATCAGGGAATCTGAAAAGGAGCAGGAATCTCATGTTAAATAACAATTGATATAGCAGAGGGTGGCGAGAGAGGTTAAAAAGGGGATATTTAGAATCTCTTGTGCCTAGTGGCACATGAGGCAACCCATTTTTCCAACTACTGTCTATCTAGAGCAAGATCTTTGACTTCATCACAAGTTGTTGCCATGATGGCACCATCCTGTTTAATCATCCTGTGATAGGTCATTCCTTGTTCTCCAGCCTTCCCTTTCCTCCAGGTGAAATCCAATCTAAGCTGTACCTGTAATCCTTCTGCCAGGTGGAATGGGCAGCAACAAGGGCCAGGTTCAATATCCAGAGGTTCCTCTTAAAAATACAACACAGAACCAGCTTGAGCCCCCACCCAATAATCTGGGAAAACTAAACACCACCACTGGCATGGCTGGCCCAGTTAAGCTGACTCAGGCTTGTGGGGCTTGGGTTCTGGAGCTGTAAAACTGCAGTCGGGATGTTTGGCTTGTGCTGGAGCTTGAGTTCTGGAACCCCACAACGAGGGAAGGTCCCAGAGCCTGAGCTCCAGCCCGAGCATCTAAACTGCAATTTTACAGTCCCACAGCCCCATGAGCCTGAGTGAGCTGACACATGCCAGTCACAGGTGTTTAATTGAAGTGTGGACATACCCTAAGAGGCAACATTTCCGCACTTGCAAGCGCTGAATCTGGGTACATTAAAAGAACAAATTTATTAAAGAAAAAACACAGCGTTAATTTGGGAACAATGACATGAAAATATGCAACCAATAAGTAAAACACTTGTCCCACAGTATCTTGGCAGTATCTTTTGCCTTGGTTTCCCACCTCAAGGTGTGAAAATCCAATGGATGAATTTCTCTCCACTGCACCCTACTCATGATTTGTTGTCTCATTAGTGATTTCACTGGGTAGTGGGGAACCTCTCTGCTGCTGCTTCTGTGTTGTCTTTTCCCTGCAAATCTATCGCCATACCAGGTCTAAGATTCAGCCCCCACAGTGATAAGCTCCCACAACTTATTAGTGAGTTCAGCTCTAATGTTCCCTGAGAAACAGCCAGGACTCTTAATTGAGTGTAGGCATTTCTGACCTTAAACACTGGAAGTGGGAGAGTCAATGGCTTTTGGAACTCTTTAAACAGGCCCACCCCACTAGGTAAAAACACCTGTTCTGATCCCCTCTGACTTTTATTTGGATTTGGCATCACTACGCCCTGCTTAGGGAGTGAGGGTCAGTTTAGGGTGCCTCAATCAGGGCATGCTAAGTACATTTCTGCTGCCCTTTACTCATACAATAAGGATAATAATATTTAATTATCCTGGCATTCAATATTAAAGTGAATCTTTACCCAAAACAGCCATAATTGATCACTTTGACAAGCAGATCTGCCTGCTGATTACCTAGGCAGAGTAGGTGTGTCTATGGGAACATGGTCTGATCCTCAGCTCTTTTCCTGCAGTTCATCACTTGATGGCAGGAGAGAGCTCATTCAGACCCTGCTTACATACCTTGTGCTTCTTCCATGGGGTAGCCTGATGCAGACACCAAGTTTCTAATGTGCCGGTAGATGCTTAGCCCCTGGCTTTGCCCCATGCCCCGCCCCACATCTTCCTGCCCCTGCTCCACCTCTGCCTGACCTCTTCCAGTCTATTCTGCTCCCTCCCCTGCTCCTCTTCCTGCACACTGTGGAACAGCTGATGATGGTGGACGGGATGCGCTTGGAGGGAGGAGGAGAAGCTGATCAGTGGGGCTGCCAGTGGGCAGGAGGCGCTAGGGAGAGGGGGAGGAGCTGATTGGTGGGTTCTCAGCACCATTTTTTTTCTGTGGGTACTCCACCCCCAGACCACCTACAGAGTCAGCACCTACAGCTTTGTGACATGGCATAACCATCTCTGTCTAATTATTAAGTCTACAGTCTGGTGACCCATGTGGAGCAGCATTTCCACATTGGTTACATGATTTCTCCAATGAATTCCCAAGATTCTTTTAAAACAATTCTGGAGGAATGCATTCAGCTTCTGTTGTGTACAGCCACCGTCTGCCATGTTTAAGCATACAATAGTATTGGAAGGACAATAGCGTTGTACAATCACATTTTAGTGTGTAGAGGTATCCTCTTAATCTTCCAGATATTTGATAAACAGGAAAATAATCCAGTGGCTTTACCAGTTCTTGCCTTCTTTTCTTTAGTGAGCTGGCCATTAGCAGATGTTGCACTTCCAAGGCAGATAAAGTCATCAACTTTTTCATATTGCTCTCCATCAATCACACATCTGCCAGTGTTGACAGCATTCTCTCCTATCTCCACAGTCTTGCTCATCTGAGTACTGATACAAAGTCTCGCATTAGCAGCTTCTGCTTTTATGCTCATAAACAGTCTTTTCATTCCATCCAAGTCATCCAATATGACTATATCATCCACTTAGGAAGGAGCAATCAGTTTCACACATACAGAATGGGAAGAGACTGTCTAGGAAGGAGTATGGCAGAAAGAGATCTAGGGGTCATAGTGGACCACAAGCTTAATATGAGTCAACAGTGTGATACTGTTGCAAAAAAAAGCAAACGTGATTCTGGGATGCATTAACAGGTGTGTTGTAAACAAGACACGAGAAGTCATTCTTCCGCTTTACTCTGCGCTGGTTAGGCCTCAACTGGAGTATTGTGTCCAGTTCTGGGCACCGCATTTCAAGAAAGATGTGGAGAAATTGGAGAGGGTCCAGAGAAGAGCAACGAAAATGATTAAAGGTCTTGAGAACATGACCTATGAAGGAAGGCTGAAGGAATTGGGTTTGTTTAGTTTGGAAAAGAGAAGACTGAGAGGGGACATGATAGCAGTTTTCAGGTATCTAAAAGGGTGTCATCAGGAGGAGGGAGAAAACTTGTTCACCTTAGCCTCCAATGATAGAACAAGAAGCAATGGGCTTAAACTGCAGCAAGGGAGATTTAGGTTGGACATTAGGAAAAAGTTCCTAACTGTCAGGGTAGTTAAACACTGGAATAGATTGCCTAGGGAAGTTGTGGAATCTCCATCTCTGGAGATATTTAAGAGTAGGTTAGATAAATGTCTATTAGGGATGGTCTAGACAGTATTTGGTCCTGCCATGAGGGCAGGGGACTGGACTCAATGACCTCTCGAGGTCCCTTCCAGTCCTAGAGTCTATGAGTCTATATCTGCAAAATATAATTCTCCTGCCCAAACAATATCAGTATCCTTGGGAGCAGCCATTGCTGTTCTCATTACAAAATCTATGACAGTGCAAAAGACAAATGGGATAATTTTCACTCCTGGCCTTACACAGTAACAATCTTAAACCATCCTGTGTCTCCACTCTCTATCCAGATGCAGCACACAGATTTGTCATACAAAGCATTGTAAAAACAGAATAGGGAGGGAAGTATAATTGAAGGAGGACAAAAGCGAGTGATATATTTTAATTTTGAGTGGCGGTATTCAAAAATGGTGGGAAAAGAAGAGAAACAGAAGAGAGGGAACTGATGGGAAGACTTAAATAGTCCTCATCATTCCAATATTTATAAAAATATGGAACTGATTAGAGGAAGAATAGAAGCTAAAAGAAACGTGTAGTAAGAAGATGAAAGAAGAGAAAGAGAACAGGTCAAACTGGGAGAGAAACAGACAGAAATGGAGGATCTGTAGCAAAACGGATTCTTACAGCTTTTTATCTTCGTTTGTTGCCTCTGTAATGCTCTGAGAAATGTATGTTTGTTTCCTTCAAATATTTGTTTTCATGCTGCCTTCCACCAATGCACAAGATTGTGTACAGAGACAGAAGAGAGCTGGTAACTGACAAAGATCCCTGTGATGGATGAAGAAGCAAGTGGGGAAAATAATTAAACATGAATTCATAGGAGCTATTCCTTTGTTCTCATTTTTGAGAAAGAAGGGGAACAAAACCTGACTTATTTTCTAGCATAGGTTACTTGGATGGAACGGTATATGGAACTCTGCTGTTGTAGCAGAAGTTTTTGGATTTGCTTTAGGAGAGAACGATATTTTAAAATTAGCTTAATCTTGTGTTTTAACTGATCTTCCTCTTTCCTGCCTATAACATTTGTAACCTGCAATGTAATTTCCTTGTCACAAAGTAGGTGTAAAAAAGGGAAGAGAACACCCTCTTCTTCCTCTTCTATCATGTCTTTCTTTCTTTCAGTGCCTCTCCTTCATACCCTTCTTAGCCCATCCTTCCCCTCACCATCCATCTTTTTTTTGTGTGTATGTTTGTGTTTGTGTGCATGTGCATAAATAGTAAATAACTGGGACCAGATTTTTTAAAATAGTCAGTGTCTCCCTGTCAGCTTAATTAAACTGAAGAGAGAATGCAGATCCAAGTAGGAAAATAAAGTGAACTCTTTGCCCTATATTAACATAATTAAAACCTTTTACTTAGAATATTTAGCAGCTAAAAATATCAGGAGATAAAAATGTCATGTTGTACAGTTTCATTTGCTGGAAACTCTCCTGAACTGAAATTTGGAAGAGGTGACACCACAATATGCCCTAGGCCTACCTTACAGCAAGCAGCTGCAAGAAACTGACCAGAACAGTATGAAGACAATAGCTCTGGTCTGCAATGTAAGCAGCATAAACATTTTTTCCTCTCCCTATCACAAATATTTAAATTTGTTTTTGAGTTCGTTTGACATTTGGGGGTGGTGTTTGTGCAGGCTTTTATAGGTAAATATTAGTTTTATTGGAACAGCTGAATCCTTAGTAGTAGTTCATGGCTGATTCAAAGCCTCCAGTACGCTAAGGCTGAGTTTAAACAGTTACCACTTATCTGGCAGGGTTTCAGATGCCTGGCGGCTGAGTTGAACACAGTGTCAAATGAAGAAGCACTTGTCTGAGGAACTGAAAAGCACATTGGATTGCATGTCTCATAGATTCATAGATTCATAGACTGAAGGTCAGAAGGGACCATTATGATCATCTAGTCTGACCTCCTGCACAATGCAGGCCACAGAATCTCACCCACCCACTCCTGTAACAAACCTCTAATATGGCAATCAGCCAAACCCTGAGCATGGGGGCAAGACTCACCAGCCAGCACCCAGGAAAGAATTCTCTGTAGTAATTCAGATCCCACCCCATATAACATCCCATCACAGACCATTGGGCATATTTACCTGCTAATAATCAAAGATCAATTAATTGCCAAAATTAGGTTATCCCATCCCCTCCATAAACTTATCAAGCTTAGTCTTGAAGCCAGATATGTCTTTTGCCCCCACTGCTCCCCTTGGAAGGCTGTTCCAGAATTTCACTCCTCTAACGGTTGGAAACCTTTGTCTCAAACAGCCCTGGACTGTCTTCTTAATCTTGGTTGCAAAGCAGAATGAAACCTCTTGGCTTTCTCACTCTCCCATTTAGTATTTGAGCTCTGCTTCAGGTATTGCAGGACTCTGCAGCAAATAACATTGCAGGATTGCTATTTACTTTGGTGCTTCAATTTCTATGGCAATTAAAATGTACTTCCTCTGCAGTTTGCAAACTTTGACAGCTGACCCACTAGTCTGACTTATAGAGGAAGTGTTAGCAGCAACTTCATCTGCAAATGTAGAAACAGCAGAAGTACAAGAAGTATGCACAGACAAATATGACAGTTCTTTTACATCAAATTTCTGTTACTCTGTTTCTGTAGTCTTTGCACATGCAAGACTGCCATTGATTTCAAAGAGAGTTATGTGCATATAAAGGCTCCAGGTTCAGACCTATATTGATTGTGTATCATTTCATGCATTTATGAATTAATTTCTGTGTCTATTCTGTTAGAAATCATATACCAGATCCTCTGCCGGTGTAAATAACTATAGCTCCACTGACTTTAATAGAAGTAAGCCATTTTACATCTAAGGAAGATGTGGCTCCACATCTGTAGGCGTTTTATGCTAAAAAGGGAACTCCCCTATGCCTATATTTATTTGCACAGATAATTGTATACTCTGCCTTAATCCCTTTTGAACACACTCTGTGAGTCACTTGCTTAGCCCCTGCTAGATTTCTGCCAAGCAAAATAAAAAAACCATTCTTTTATTGATGTACTATGTAAGCATATAAATTGGGTGTCAAATATTCATCAGCTACTTTTCAAGTAAGCTATTTGCTAGACAAATTATATATAAATTATACTAATAATGATAAGATATTGTAAAGCAAATAACTGTATTGTGTTGCTTTATAAATACTTTATCTAAGTTCAAAATTAAACAGGTTATTCCATTTGGCAATAATTTTATTATCCAAAAGAGAAAATTGTGTGTTTGAGTGTTTTCCATTTACAAATACTTTTTGTGCTTTGGCAATTCAAAAATGACTGTCCTCAATGAAGATAAATACCTTTGTGTTTGAAGAACTTTTTCTTAGAAATGAAGAAGTATAGGCATTAGAAATGTATATACTTTGCATGCGCATACATTACTAATTGTACAGCAATGCATGGATGTGTGGTGCACCAGATACATACATGCACAACTGGAGCATTGCATGGTGATATTTAGTGTGAGCTGATAAAGACAGTCCTTTTGCTTTAACCCCATAATTCTTATTGTCTGTGCTCCCTGAGCAGTCATCCTTTCTCTCCTAAATTCTCCCTACATTAAATAAACAAAGTGCTCTCATTTTGTTAGTATTAATAATAATGATTAAAATTACTTATCTAGTGCTATAAATGTACATAGAACTTTGCAAATGAAAGTAAGACCCTAGGACATTTACAATATACCTTTTCCAGACACACTAAAAATATTTAAAATGTAAGACATGAGAGCTGGAGCAGAAAGAAAAGTAGGAAATCACCAATGGAAGGACAGGTGAAACAAGTAGGTTTTAAGGAGAGATTTAGCTGGAGCTAAAAACTTCAAACCTGACTTCTTTTGTTTAAAAAAAATTCCAAGTTTGAAGAAAATGGATTCACTAATTTTAAGTGACAAATGTTTAATTTTGGCAATCTGGATTATGTGCATTAGATTCTTTTTACTCATTTTTAATGTTTTTTAAAAATTGCTTTAAAAGGACATACTTCCTGGGCTACTCAAGTTAGAGCCAATGAGGATGGGTGGCTGTGATGCATATTGGCTCAGTAAGAGAGCTTCCAGAACAGGAAATTTTTAGTATAGACTCATCTTTAAAGTGCTTTTGCATAAGCTTAGTTCTAAAGTACTTCACACTGGAATGAAGTGAATCACTCCCTTTCAAGCAATTTACAAGCTCAGCTCAGGGAGCGTGTAAGTTCTGCAGCTGGATACCTGGATTCCAATGAACTTGCAAGCTTCTCTGGTGATGCCAGCAGAATCTGTCAACCTAATAGCTCTGATCAAAAAACTTACAAACCTGTGCAGCTGCAGCTTGTTGTACAGTTTTCAGTGACCTTGTATTGCCTTAGGCCCTGTCCAAGGCCTAAGACACAATACACATACAAATAGTATAGCTTTAACTATACTGGTGCTCCTCACTGATTCATCTTTCACCAGAACTCAGATATTCTGACACCAAACCACATATGCAGACTCCTAGCATAATTACATCATCACCAGGATCATCAAGAAATACCACCACCCAGTGCCAACACTTATCAGGGGAAGAGGGGTAAGTGGGAAGAAGTCTGATCAGCTTTGAAATTATGTTAAATATGTGCAACAACTATTTTTGTCTACCCTAAATTTCTATTTTTATACTGGTCTAGTTAAATAATACAGTACCCCTAGTCTAGATTCAGTTATACCAGTATAAAAGTGCTTATACAGGATAATTTATCCCCATGATGGAATAATAAGCTATAAGCATATATGGCACCTTTAAATTAGTATAACTCTGCCCACCTGAGGGGTTGTACCAGTATAACTATTTTATTTATCACACCCTAACCAAAATATCAGAGGGGTAGCTGTGTTAGTCTGGATCTGTAAAAGCAGCAAAGAATCCTGTGGCACCTTATAGACTAACAGGTGTTTTGGAGCATGAGCTTTCATGAGTGAATACCCACTTCGTCGGATGCATGTACAATCAAAATAGTTATACTGGTATAAAAACTGTGTGTAGAACCAGATCTTATACACGTGTAGATACATCGCATAAGCCCATACCCTCAGCTTATTTGTTCTATTAGCATCCACAGTGGCTTATGCCACCTTTCTTACAGCACCTTTGGGGAAGGGGTTAGGAACCCTTTTTACCCTTAGCTGTACCCAGGCTATTAGATCATTCCTGCTTCTACCTTTCTTAAGGAGGAATGTCAGTTTCCTTTTCTCTAAAGTCTCTGAAGACTGTACATATTACTAGGTCTCTCCCAAACTACTAGTCTGTCAGATTATCAACTAGAGTACCAACATGTGTTCATGGAAGGCTGTTTAAGAAATCCCTGAATATTGTCCTTTTCCTCCTTTGATGTGATAATAACCCAATTCAGGGCCAAAATACATTATTTTTCTTTCTGTCTAGGGTAACTTTGAATAAAAGCTGTGTATTCTTTATATTAAGTTTCTCCTTTCCTAGTCCAATTTTTATCTCAATAACTATTTGCATTTAATAAATGTTTTTTTTCTCCCTCCAACAGATTACATGGGATCTCAGGAGTGGGTCTTAAGCAGTTTCCCTAAGGAGTCCTTTTCTCACTGATTGTTTTTGACACTTCTCTGAAGAAAATGGTTCATTACTAGGGCCCTACCAAATTCACGGCCATGAAAAATGCCTCACAGACAGTGAAATCTGGTCTTTTGTGTACTTTTACCCTAAACTATACAGATTTCATGAGGGAGGCCAATGTTTCCCAAACCCAAAAAGAGGAGGCGGGGGAGTTGCAAGGTTATTGTAAGGGCGTCACAGTATTGCCACTCTTACTTCTGCGCTGCCTTCAGAGCTGGGTGGCCAAACAGCAGTAGCTGCTGGCCGGGTGCCCAGCTCTGAAGGCAGTGCCGTCACCAGCAGCCATGCAGAAGCAAGGATGGTATGGTATGGTATTGCTACCCTTACTTTTGCACTTCTGTCTTCAGAGCTGGGCCCTCGGCCAGCAACTGCCACTCTCTGGCTGCCCAGCTTTGAAGGCAATAGTGCAGAAGTAAGAGTGACAATACCATACCATGTCATCCTTACTTCTGCATGGCTGCTGGCGGCAGTGCTGTCTTCAGAACTGGGCGCCTGGCCAGCAGCCACGACTTTCTGGTAGCCCAGCTCTGAAGGCAGCACTGCTGTCAACGGCAGCGCAGAAGTAAGAGTGGCAATACTGCAACCCTCCTACGATAACCTTGTGACTCCCCCACAATCCTCTTTCAAGTCAGGACTAGTGTTCCCTCTAATTTTTCCCACCCTTGTGTGAATGAATTTAATGAGCACCAATATGGAGGTGATGTGTGACACATCACCTCCTTATTGGTGCACATAACAAAATTCATGAAGTGAGGATGAGGAGTTCGGAGTATGGAGGGGCTCAGGGCTGGGGCAGAGGGTTGGGGTGAGGGCTCCAGCTGGGGGCGCAGGCTCTAGGGTGGGGCCAGGGTTGAGGGGCTCATGGTTGGGGCAGAGGGTTGGGGTGCAGGAGGTGAGGGCTCCGGTTGGGAGTGTGGGCTTTGGGTTGGGACCAGGGGATGGGCATATCTCCCCAGGCTAAGTTAATAATGCATTTTATTTCTCAATCTGTTTATCAAAATGCTTATCTCTGTATGTTTCAAAGGTTGCTAAAACCAGATTTAAGAGACTATCCTCCTAAATATTTTTGACATATGAAAAAGAACATCTTTCTAACAGAAACAAACTTCTGGACAAGCACAAAAGTAATTAAAAACCAGATAATTCAATGATGTGACATGAATTACATGATGAAGAAAAGTGGTGTGGATGAAAACATCCTCAAAGCTGAAAGATAAAAGCAAAGATGAATTATAGACAACCTCTTTCTTGAGACGCAAGATTCTTATTCTTATAGCTCCCCATAACTGCTTATTGAATGCTCCAGTCATGGATCTAAATTTTAAACATAATAAATTAATTTTTTTATGGTTAGCAGCTAGACGTTGTATTGGATGTTATTCGAAGTATGTAACTCCCTCCTCCTATGGAACTGTGCTGTAGTAAAATATGGACTGTCCTTGTACTAGAAAAGCTTTCTAACCAAGTACATACACAACAAAACCCACCAGAAATGGAGGATAGATATTTGGTCACCCTTTCTAGCGAACTTAGAGGAGGACTCCCCTGCTAGCAAGGCAGAATCTTTAGCCAGATTCTTTGAATATTAACCAGATCCTAAATAAATAATGTGTGATATTGTAAGTTAATGTTTTATTGTAACTTTGTCTTAATTAAAATTTTAAAAATAAAGTTCTCCATGTTTCTAGTGTAATATTCCAATTTAGATCAATTTCCCAGAAGACATTCCTAAAAACAAATATCTAGCAACGTATATAGGTTATTACACATTAGTTTGAGGCTAATTACTCATCCTGTGCACAAGGCATGAGTAAACAGGCTTTTCACGGGAAATACAAGCATGAACTAGGTGAGGTGACTTTCCCACTCTTCAACCTGGAGCAAAGATATGTAGTCACTGCATAGCCATTCCATGGCCCATTAAACACCGCAAAGCTGATATTTTGGTTAGTGGATAATACTTTGCAGACCTACTGGCTACTCTGAGTTCTACACATGGAAGGCTTGTGAGTTTGGGCTCTACTCCTTGTGAACCCAGAAGGGGTTAACCATTTCACTGGGCAGAAAGGAGGAGGTTAGCCCTTTTAGACTGCATAAGCTGCAAGATGGGCAGTTGTGGCTTATTAAACTTCTAGGAGCTGAAACTGACAGCTGTGCTGCCTAAGTGGGGGAAGTCATAAAAAGGAAGCAGAAGACCCTACAGGGAATTAGCTAGCTGCTTTCTAGCTTTATCTTGACTAGGGGAAAGAGTAACTAGGGAAATTAACTTCCTGCTTGAACTAAGGAGGCCTATACTACTGCCAGAGGGTGACCACAGTAAGACTGTTTTTATTTGCTTGTTAATTGAAGTAAATGGAAAGAAGCTGCCCTGTGTTCTATTACATTTATGATTATAGCCAAGAGAACTGCCCCATCACTGTTATTTTTCCAAGGCTGGGATTGGAATGGATTTTCTATTTTTTGTTTTTAATATAATTTAAAGGGACTGTGACCCTAACCCATAGTGGTAGCTGGCATTCTTGTTCCTGGCTTCATAGTAGCAGATTGGATTTCCTGCTGGAGAAGAAAAGAAAACTGGCAGTGCTCAGGTTGAAGCATCAGAGTCATATATGCTTATAGAGTTATTAATACAATTTTTTATAAATCATTTTTTAATATGTCTATATCTTCAGAAAATATTAATTTTGCTGTCTAAGTCATTGATCTTTGAAATTATGCTTATCCATGTTCCAGGCCTATTTGAAATTTCTTCCAGTGCTGTAGGATACTGGGAATTCTGGAACTTAAAAACATATCTGAGAAAGATGCTAGATAGTCAGGATAAGTAAAATGCTTATGCTTGTAAACTTATATGGAAATTATTACCGACTATATACATTTTGTATCTGCCATTCCTAAAAGTAAAGTGATTACCTCTCTCTTTGTATTCATTAGGTGAAGAACAGAGATGCCCTGTTTTCAAAACATCTCGTCTTATTCTGTTAAAGCAGTTTTCTTTAAAATATTGAATTGTTTCACACACTTGTAGGTTTCAATTTTCATTGTTTAGAAGATAATATACAGTTTGTTTTCACCTTATGATAACGTGTTTTTAAAGAATCATGAAGAGATTCTAGAACTATAGTCAAGCTTTAAAGTATGCCAGCTTGGCTAAAAGTGGCATGTGCTCAGACCAATTTATAAAGAAATGATACAATTTATAAGCATGCTCCAGCTGAAATCAGTCTCTGTGGCAGTTGTCCCAGGGAAACTCTGGGGGCCTTCTGTGCTTTGCAGCTGCAGAAGACAATTGCAAGTCTTAAAGGGAATTATCACCTTCCAGTAGCCAAGCAAAGAATTGCTTAAGTCACTTAAGAGCTCTATGATTTCCCCCGTCTTCAAGATAAGAGTTCTTAACTCACTCATCACAATTGTCCTTATTGACAAATAAACCTTGTCTTAGACCATATGCATATTGGGAAAATACCATATTAGAAAATATTCTAACATGCTCCACTGTGATGCTAAACATAACTTAGCAACTAATGTCACTAGGAACAAGTCATGTTTAAAAGCTGGTTAGCAGGCCATGGTTAATATTAGTTTCTCTTTGGCTGGTGAGATGACAGTCCTCCTCCTGTTTCAATCTGCTCTAACTACTATTGAAGCTAGTCAGGGACAGCCAATCATTAGCACAGTATTGGTGGGGAGAAGAGACAAGTGCCCAGAAGCACCGATTGAGAATATCCTGTGCCAGATGAAGAGTGAAACAAAGACTGATACAGACAGGATGAAACACAATAAATTCTTCCAAGCCTATGCTGAGGCTGTATTACAGGCCAATAGAATCTTCCTTTCAGCCTCCATTGAAGCTCCCAAAACCCATCCCAAGTAGCTATCCAGAGTGGTAAATCATTACACTAATCCTGAGTGTCTACAGTCTGCATCAGAACCAACTACTAACAGCTGCAAAGAACTATCATCCTACTTCACTGAAAAGAAAATGCACATTTGGGAAGGCTTCTCAAACAACCTGGATCCACTCCACCTGCACCCAGCAATCAATAACTTGCATTCCAAGAGTTCAGTATATTCACTCAACATGAAATTCTGGACTGTTAAGAGAACCCTAAAGAAGTCTCAACCCAGGACTTTTGAATCTGATCCATGCCCTTCCTGGTCTGTGAAAGAATCACGGACAATTGGTGCCACTCATGATGAAATCAGCCAATGCCTCCTTCAAGGGAGGAATCTTATCTTCCTCCTTCAAACACATAATTGTATGACCAACATGAAAAAAAAAATCATGGATACATTGGTTCTAGCCAACTACTGCCCATGTCAAACCTTCAGCTCCTTACCAAGCTCAAAGAGAAGCTGGCCAAAGGCCAACTACAATCCCATCTTGTACAAGTCCAAGTACAATCTGGATTCAGGACAAGACAAGGAACTGAAACTTCTTTAGTGGCACTGATGGTCTGCTATCAATGGATAGAGGGCAGACATCTATTCATATTCTCCTGGACCTTTCTGCAGCATTTTACTCTGTTGACCATAAGATGCTGCTATCTCACCTGAGCGCTTTGAGTCCTTACTGAAGGGATGCATCCAACAAGTAGCAATGGGAAACTACCTCTGCCACTAGACTGATCACTCATGGAGTCCAAAAAGGATCATTTCTCTCCTTGATCCTACTGAATATCTCCATGCAGCTACTAGATCCTTCACCACTACCAAGATGACCCAGTGCTTGGAGGAGATCAGTTCATGTCTGAAGAACTGGTTGAAACTGAGTGGGACAGAGCATATGCTGGTGGGCATAGGAAAGCATTCTGAAGAGTTTGCAGCCATGGCACAGTTGAAGGTACACACCTGCAACATGTCAATTCAGTCCATAGCTTAGGAGCGCTCCTGGATTCCTTGCTAACACTAAGCTGTCACCCAGCAGCATCCATAAGTAAGGCTTTCTGCCATCTCCCGTTAGCTAGCCCATCCTGACAAAATATGGCCTCAGTTATACCTTTATCACCTCTTGTCTGGACTACAGCAATGGCTTCAGTGCTTAGGAAACTCCAACTGGTACAGAATACTGCAGTGTGTCTCGTCAGCAACAAAGGCTACTGCAAACACAGAAGACCTGTCCTGCACTCTCTACACTGGCTTGCTATAGAATTTTGATTCAAGTTCAATGTCTTGGTCATTATCTTCAAGGTGTTCCATGGCCTGGGCCCAGGATAGCTAAAAGAAACAATGGAAATGAAGATTGTGATTAACAACTCTCTTCCTTTGGACAAGAAAACTTTCTACAATAAGGATAAAACTCATCTGTCTAGGAAACATGGTTTTCTTGGGAACTAGTCCCAGACTGTGGAACAAACTCCCACAGAAAGCAAGGACCATCACAAATCTCACCACCTTCTGCTCCAAGTGCAAGGCACACTTCTTTGACCTTGTGTTCTCCATCATCAGTGTATAGGGGTGTGTGTGTAGTATTATGTGACTTTAACATTCCACTACACACACTTCCGCTGGGGAGAGGATGACTCATGTGACAGATATTAGTCACATTGCTTAATGCAGTATTGGAAGGCACATTTGTCAATGAAAGTAATGTCAGTGTAAAATCGTCAAAGTTGTTATATCTGCCATTTGTGCATAGCTTGCTGCTTGCATCGGTGCTGCATGTATTAACTAACAGTACTTGTGTCAATGGAAAGTTTTGTACACCATGGGTAGGCATCCCAGTGTGCTGCGTGCTGCCGTATGGCACAGTGCCTTCTGGGAAGGTTTCATAATATGTTGTGGGATAGAAATGACTTGCCTAGGAATCTCTGGAAGCTAGGGCTCACGTTCCCAGAGTGCAACTTTCTGCAGCCCATAATGCCATCCATATCCCATAAATTTTCTTGCCTTTATTTTAAATCCCACAAACCTGTGCAGCCCTCCTTGGTGTCCACAATCTTTGACCATAGCATGGAGCCTGCACAGCTCTGCACTATTTTAATGAACATTGCAAATACAGTCCAAACAATCCTTCAGTATTTTCAGACCCACAGGAAGAACCACAATAGTGGGAAACATGATTTTTTTTTTGATGACAGACTATTAAAAAGACATAACAAAAAACAATTCAATGTTATTGGTGGTGTTCATGGAGCAGCTGCAGATAGTAGAGAATTCCTTCTGGGCCAAGGAAATGGGCACTGACTGGTGGGATCACATCATCATGCAGGTTTGGGACAATGAACAGTGGTTGCAGAACTTTCAGATGCAAAAAGCCAAATTTTTGGATCTGTGGGCTGAGCTCACCTCAGCCCTCATGTGCAGGGACACTAGAATGAGAGCTGTATTGACAACTGAGCAGTGAGTGGGGATCGCACTCTGGTAGCTTGCAATGCCGGATACCTACCTGTCAGTGGGAAATCATTTTGGAATTGGAAAGCCCATGGGTGGGGAGGGGCATTGTCATGCAAGTGTTTAGGGCCATTAATTATGTCCTGGTATACAGGACTGTGACTCCTGGCAATGAGCAGGACATAGTGGATGGATTTGCAGCAATGGGGTTCCTAAGCTGCAGTGGGGCGTTAGCACTCATATCACTATTTTAGAACCAGCCCTCCTTGCCACAGAGTACACCAAAAGAAAGGGCTACTTTTCTATGGTTATGCAAGCATTGGCACATCACTGGGGATGCTTCACCAATATCAGTGTGGGCTGGTCAGGGAAAGTGCATGATGCTTGCATCTTTAAGAACACAGGACTGTTCAAAAAAAACTGCATGCAGGGACATTCTTTCCCAACCAGCAGATTATCATTGGTGATGTTAAAATACCAATAATGATCCTGGAGCTCCTGCCTACCTCTTGTTCCCCTGGCTCAAGAAGCCATATGCTGACCACACTGACAGCACTAAGGACTGATTCAGCTACCAGCTCAGCAGGTGCAGAAAGACAGATAAATGTGTTTTTGGCAGAATGAAGGGAGGTTGGTGGTGTTTACTCACCAGATTAGATCTCGGTGAGAAAAATATACAAAGAGTTATAACTGCCTGCTGTGTCCTGCATAATATCTGTGAGGCAAAAGGGAAAAAAGTTACTCCTGGGGGGGAGGGTAGAGATAGAGCAGCTGTCTGCTGAATTTGTACAGCCAGACACAAAGGCCATTACAAGATCTCAGTGTGGAACTATGCGGTTGAGAGAAGCTTTAAAAAGCACTTAATGGTCAGCCACATTAATGTGCTGTTCTGGACTGTGCTCTGGCCCTGAATATTTGGGTGTTGTTAAGAACTGTTTAGTGCTTGGTGTACATTTATACATATAACACTGTTTTAAATAAACCTATGAATTATGCAGTGCTTGCTGTACATTTACACATGAGGTGTTTTCTTGAATCTCTGAGTTCTGTGGTGCTGTACACTAACAACAACTGAGTGCTTTAAGTATTGCTGTACATTGTGCAGTATGTGTGGTGAACTAATAAAGATTAATATACTTTTAAAAAATACAATTTTATAGAGTGACAAAAGCAGTGCAAAAAAATCAAGCTTACCAAAACCAATGTGCAAATAAAAATGTACTATACATAAATTAATGCAATGGAACTTTAAAATTAGAAAGGCAGCAGATCTTTCTGTCCATTTCAATGAATGTGGTCCATTTTTGCTACACATACACTTCAACTTGGAGTGGTAGAGGTAAGGATGCCCAGGAGTCCATGTAGAATGTTGGGGGATGTAGGGAGCTGCCACCATGGAGTTCTCCAGAGACTGCAAAGGTGGTAAGATCATGATTGTTGGATCTGCAGGTCAACTAGAGTCTGCAGCATCTGTGTTTGCTGCCTGACATGTCCCATTATGTCCTGATGCATCTTCCTCTCCTGGTGGGAGTCCTGAGTCTATCTCCATTTCCTTTTGTTCCACTTCATGCCATCTGCCATGTTGGACCACCAGGATCTTTGTACACAATCTGATGCAACACTGGCCTGCAGGATCTCGCTGAACATGTCCTCCCTAGTGGGCTTCTTTCTCCTCCTCCTCAGGATCAGGGATTCTGTGGGTGTGAAGGGGCAGTTGCTACAGATAAAACAGACAGATGTATGATTGGATTTACAGCCACAATGGAAAATGAAAGATAAGTTTAAAAAGGGCCTTCCCTTATTCCTATAAAAAAAAGTAAGACATGCTTATTGATGCTTCAGCTTTGGAGTGAATCTGCACAGCTCTCCAGGCCCAGATATGGTGAGTAAGACCTGCAAGAGGCAGCAGGGGTAGGAGACAAAGAGGGCATTAGATTTTCAGTTGCATAAAACAATAAAATTTTAGTCCCTATTTCCATAGGTATGAATATAAGGTATGAACATTGGCACTGTTTTCCACAGGCAATGGTGATTTTAGCCGATAACTCACTTCTGAGGATAACAAAGGTACAGAGACCACAGCTGCTGCTGGTGTCCCCAAGATGCCTGGGCTCGTATGCTGCTAACCTGTTTACTGCAATGGTGCCAGCCAAGTTGGCCAACCTCATTGCGAAGTGTTGCTGGAAAGTGTCCTATCACAGAGGAAGAAATAAGGCAGCCTGCTTAAGGAACCTTTGGGAGAGGACTACAGAGTATCTCCAGGAAAATTTCATCAAAATCTCTCAGTAGGATACAAGGGACATCCCAATACGATAAACAAACTGCTCTGCATTCTCTCCACTCATTGCCTAACCCTACAGGGAAATGAAAAGCAGATAACTCTATCTCTGTTTATGGTACAACTACCTCTTCTCATACAAGTAAAACAATGAAAAGTTGATACCCGAGTCCTGTTAATTTGGGTATAGGCCAGGTGCCATCTTCATATGTAAACATTGTAAAGGAAAATGCATGGCACAGGCTTATCCGAGGTTCCTTCCCTTTCATTGGGTTTGGCAGGAAGGACAGGCTAGACTGCAGTGGAGTCTTGATCAGTTCCTCCATGCCACATCTCTCCTCCTTCTTGTTGTTCACGGCATGCCTCTCTGTCTCGGGCTCCTCTAAGGTATGCATGGTGATCTGCGGGGTGCTGGTGGGATCTCCACCAAATATGGCATACAGCTTGTTGTAAAAGTGGCAGGTCTATGGCTCAGCACCAGAATGAGAGTTGGCCTCCCTGGCCTTGTGATATGCCTGCCACAGTTCCTTTGCTTTCATGCAGTACTGCTGCTGATCCCTGTCATACCCCTTTGCCTGCATCCCCCGTAGAATCTTTTCGTAGATGTTCACATTTCTACGACTGGTCCGTAGCTGTGCCTGGACAGCCCCTTCCCTCTGTAGGTCCAGGAGATCCAATATCTCGTCTACTCCAGGCAGGAGTGCATCTAGTACATGGAGCCAGCATGGTCAGCTGGGCAACTGTGCATAAGGAGGGAGAGTTGCGAGGTGAGCTTGTGAGGTGTTTTAAGGGTGGTGGCTTCCGGTCTCCGTGACCCTTAGGCAGTGGAGTTCACAACTGTGATCAAAACAGTAACAGTCAGGCATTGTGGGAGGTGTGTTAGCATTGACATAAAGAGAGAACTTGAGTGACACAAGTCAGGGAGGCAGTTAGGTTGCATTAACTGGGTGCTTTTGTTGGCCAGTGATAAATATGAGCATAGACTCATGAATAAATAGGTTGACATGAGATGACGTACACTGACCAAACTTTGTAGTGCAGACCATGTCTCATATACTATGGTGATGAGTGTAGTATCAGAACCTACAGAGTATAGAATAGCTGCTCGGTGCTGAGCTCTTTTAAAAACTGGCTCTAACTTATTTTTAGGCACCTAAGTAAGTGATCTGCTTTTTTTCTCTAAAAGTGCTGAACACACAGCAGCTTCCATGTCTGCAATAGCAACTTCAGGAACTTGGGTTTTTTTGTGACTCTTGTTTTAGGAACAAAAAGAAAACAGAACACCTCTCCATGCACTCCTACATAACTTTATAATTTAAGAAAGAACTGTGGAGAATGAGCTGTGAAGCCTATACTCTTCCTCCTTCCATCCTACCCTCTCTTCAACCAGAAACTGCAAAGATTAGAACACAGAATAAATTCTAACACCTGTTTGGATGCAAGTGGGATGGAGAATAAGCACCACTGAGTTATCCGGCTTTCATCTTGGTTAAACTTTCATATAAAAAGTGAAAGTTAAAGGGAATTGGAGAGGGTGAGAGACTCAACTATTGGTAGTTGTATATGCAAATTCCTCTAGATTTGAGCTTCCATGTAAATCTGGTCTTTTTGCTAAGTGATCAGCCCATAAACAAAGCGAGATCTGCAACATTCCAGATCAATATGTGCAGTTCAGAAGGTGGTGGATACCTCCACCATAAATACATTAACAGTGCATGCTTAACCTGTACAAGTATGTGGAACATGAACGCTCACTGGAGTTGTAATTAGTGAGGGAGCTGTATGGGATGTAGATAGTATTTCCTTATCAGTCAGAATCTGAGACTGAAGGAAGTGCCTTGTGAAGATGTCAGTTTGTCAATGGCAGTGTGTATGTGTGGATGCATGGACATGGTTATGAAGCATTTTGTAACCTGGTATTTTCTTGCTGCTTAGGCCATGGGTGATTTCAGAACAGAACAGAATAGTTCAAAATATTTAAAAACAGAATATTATAGAATATGATGATGGGTGATCACTCGTTACTGAGCATGATCATCTTCCATGGGAGTTATGCATCCTCAGGTGGCTAATAAGGCCACTCCTTGAACCACAAGTTGTATTGCAATGAGGGCAGCTGTTTTCAGGCTCAGCAGGAGGTTGTTGACCATGACTGAAAGCTAGTCTCTCCTTCCTTCTGCACCTCCTGTCCTCTTCAGCTTGTTGGCAAGCAAGTTCAAAATGCAGGGGACCATCACACAGGACTTCACTCCATGTTAAGCGATCCTGGGCAAGTGTCTCCCAAGTGTCAATGTCAATATTACTTTTTTAGGTTGTCCTTCAGTAAGTCCTTCCATTGTCCACCCATGTTACAGTACCCTTCTTTCAGTTGAGAGAAAAGGACCTGTTTTGGGAGGCAATGGTCTGGCGTCTGGACAACATGACCAGTCCAGTGGAATTGCTGACAGACAACCTATAGACACCACTTGAAAGTCCTTGAGAGGCACCATCAACGCTGCCTTCCTAAAATTCTGAAGATCAAATGGGAAGACAGGCGCACCAATGTTAGTGTCCTGGAAGAGGCACAGACCACCAGTATCGAGGCAATGCTCACCTGTCAGCAATATAGACTATATATTACAGGGAAATACCTTTTTTAACAGGGACAAGGCAAACTGATGTTCGCACAGGAAGGATCTTTAGACTAGGCACCAGAGAGATGATGGATCTTCAGAGTAAAGAAGCCCCATGGGGCTGACTGCCAGTAAGGGCAGCGCACTGTGACTGAAAGCCTGGGGCTGGCGGGACTGGGTGCTAGCAGCCGTGTGTGTCACGCCCAGGTGTCTCAGGGCAGTGGGTGACCGCTGTAGCGCTCGCCCGGGGTTGATGCCCGCTCCAGAGGCCATCAGGAGGGTGGAGGCGCTGGGGAGCGCGGTGCGGTGATAAGCTCGCGCTCCGCGGGCTCGCCCAGCTCAGGCAGGTGCCGGGGTGAGTCTTCACCAGGCTGGCTGGCTCCACACACGCCCCCCGTGCCATGCAGACAGCGGGCCCCGCTCCGCCCAGGACGGCAGCTGGCTTCCCGCCGCCTGTCCCTCCCCCTTTTATGAAACGGGATTTTCTCTCCGCCGCCCACTTACCTGATGTTACCGCCCCCGCCCTCTCTGCTCAGGAGCGGATCCTGAGGGCACAGTGAAGGTGGAGAGGCTTCGTTGCTGCCAGTGCGCATGCTCGGCTCTTTCGGGCATGCGTATTGGTAACAAGGGAGCCGACTCTCATGCTCTCCCCTGAGCCCAGGGGCGGGGCGGCCTGACGCAGAGCGCGGCAGGCGGAGGAAGCCCCGGGGAAGAGGCGGGGCCCTTTCAGCGAGCGGCGCAGGCGGCCAGGCCGGGATGCGCCTGGCATCCCGCGGCAGGCAGCCCGCCACCCCCGTGCAGCGCCAGCCGCCTCGCCTCCGCTCGGGCCCGGGGCGCTGAGCCGCCCCCTCCCGTCGGCTGCGCCATGGCGGCCCCCGGCAACATCGTGTCCGTTATGGCGAGTAAGACCAAGACCAAGAAGAAGCACTTCGTGGCGCAAAAAGTGAAGCTGTTCCGGGCCAGCGACCCGCTGCTCAGCGTCCTCATGTGGGGGGTCAACCACTCGGTAAGTGCGGGGCTCCCCGGCCGGCCTCCCTCCCTGCGCCAGGCTCCCCCAGCGCTCGCCCCCTGCCCGCCCAGGCAGCCGGGGACCGGGGCATCCATCCCCCGCCTGCGTGGGGGCGCCTCTCGGGGGTCCCCGCGGGACGCGACGCCGCGGGTGACAGCGGGTGTGCGGCGCCCCGTGTCGGGCTGGCGGGGAGCTCCGGGCGTCATGGAGCTGCCGGGGCCGTTCTCGTGGTCGGGCTGCGCCGCTCGCCCTGGGGCTGCTGGCTCGCAGCAGTTGCCGTGACCGGCCGTGGCGCAGGGCAGCGCGGTGGCGGGATCGGCTCGGGCTCTGCTGCCAGTCCGCTGGCTTCGCCGCCGCCGCCGCTGCTGGGGACGGATGCGGTTCGCGGAGCCGCGGTGAGTGTCAGGCGGCAGGAGCAGCAGAGAAGCGGCTGCTGTAAAGGGGAGGGGGCGAAGGAGGCTCGCTAGCCGCAGCCAGTGCAGCCTCCCTCCCCCGCCTCAAAAGCACGGGTGTTAGTGTCTGAGCCAGAGAGCGAGCTGGGGAAGTCGGGGAAGCGCCGCCGGCTTGCAGTGCTGCAGTGCCCTGTCTCTGGATCAGCGATAGCGGCTCGTGGAGCGGAACCCGTGCGGTGTTAATCTGATTATACAGAGGAGGAAGAGGAAAGCTGAGACATGATCACCGGGTCTGGGCAGAGCCATAAACGTTTGCATGTCTACATGCATATTGTCCCTGATCTGCCCGGCTGCTGCAGCAGCCAGGTGGGAGAAAACTATTTCGCTTCTCATGGCTTTGAGGTCTTCAGTGGCTGGGTGTGTGTATGTGTGTTATGTACACCAGGGCCGGCTTTAGGCCTGTTCCACCAATTCCCGCAAATCAGGCACCTCACCCAAGAATCCCTTCCCTGGCTAGAGGTGCCTTTTAATTTTTACTCACCTGGCAGCTCTTCAAGTCTTCAGTGGCACTTCAGCGGCGGGTCCTTCAGTGCCACTGAAGACCTGGAGTGAGTGAAGGACCCGCCACCGAAGTGCCCCATGTGTCTTTTTACATTTTTTTTTAAGTCATCCCTGCCGGGGCCCAGTCAAAACTGTTCGAATTGGGCCCCGCACTTCCAAAAGCCGGCCCTGATGTACACGTCTCACCTTCCCACCCCTCCCATATTAACTGTGACGATTATTAAAACGGAGTCTACTGGGGTCTAATGTCTGCATTAAACCTTTCTCCAGATAAGGAAAGGTGACTATATAGCTGATCTTGAGTGCCTAGGGTAGTCTGTGTCCTATTGATCAGTGATGCAATGTATTAAGCAGTAGGCAAAATACATTACAGAGGTGTCCATTAAGTCACAATATTTCTCATTATGATTTGGACTGTTCTATCTTCCCAACAAGATCAGCTCTTAAGAAGTGGGTATATTGGATGTACTGTGGTAATAAAAACACCTATGCTTTTAAGTTCTTGTGAGTTCTGGTACCTCAAAAACAGTTTAAGCAAACATTTGTGTTTTGTTGGGATTGAGAAGGTTTTTTGTGTGCTCTTGAAGTGGTAAAACTGCCAAATGGCAACATTTTGCCAAGTGTCATACTCTGCAGGTGATATGCTGTTATAACTACATGCTGTCAAGGAATTTAATGTAGCCAGATACATAAAAACTAACTGGCTTGTGAGTGTTTAAAATTGGGAGCCTAATAATGAAGATGTCACATGCATGGGGCATTATGTGACTCAGGACACAGCTTTGCATCTTTAAATAGTTAATGCAGAAGGCTAATGATGTAGAGTCTAAAGATCACCTAAATCCAGACATTGGGGAGTAAAGTCAAAAGCTTTTTGATCTTTAACGTTAGTTTTTTATTGGTAGTGTTAGCTCTATACTGTCAGACGTGATATTTTCTATTAATGGAGTCACACACAATTGATGCTTTGGTATTCTTGCAAATAGTTAATAGGAGATGTCTGCTTTTATCCAGTGATCTCAAGCTACATTTCCATACAACAATAAAGGCAGTCTTACTACACCTCTACCCCGATATAACGTGACCTGATATAACACAAATTCAGATATAACACGGTAAAGCAGTGCTCCGAGGGCGGGGCTGGGCACTCCGGCGGATCAAAGCGGGTTCGATATAATGCAGTTTCACCTATAACATGGTAAGATTTTTTTGGCTCCCGAGGACAGCATTATATCGGGTTAGAGGTGTACAAAAAATCAGCCTCTCCTTGCCATGACACCAAACCCCTCCTGCTTTTTTTTGTAAAGTTAAACAAAAGGATTTTTAAAGAAAATTATGAAAAGGTCAATAGCCTCATCCCAAACCTGTAGTCCTCAGTCAACAATCTAATCACTGGATCATACACCATTTAACAGACTTGACAAACTTGATGAATTTTTTTAAAGAAAATCTGTAGGTTCAGATTTCTTTACAATGGTGGGCAAGCTTCATTATCTCCATGGAGACAGTTAAAGTAAGTAACTCACAGAGGCTATGTGACTTGCTTAAGATAACAGAAGAAATTGGTGGCAGATCTCAAAATAGATTGCTGATCTCCCAAGGGACAGTTGTATTTGGTGGCATCCTGTATATTGGACAGGTAAGGGAGGAGCAAGTATCTGTTACCTTTTGTTACTATTACTAGTCCTAGCAGAAAAGACCAAAATGTGTCTCCCACCTCCACTCTAATAGTAAAGTAAGTAGCAAACAAGACAACTTCACGTATGACACATATCAGATGCTGTTATAGAGCAGTTTGTATTACATTTCCTTCAAGCTTAAAGCTTTTGCCTATCTGTTATGGAAATATAGTAAAATCTAAGTGCAAATAACTTATGGGTAAGTAAATCTTGCCAATTTCCTTTCCCTTTCTCCATTTCTTTCATATCTCTAAAATTAATTCTGTCCCACATATCTTTCTCATTCTGTTCATTGCCCTCTTTTCTTTCTGGGAGGGGGAAAGGCCTCTCCTCCTTATGGTTTCTCATTCACCACCTGTGTCGTTTTTCTTCCTAAGGTGCAACATTGGGGAAATAAGGTTGAATCCTTTCTCCCCTGCTGCAGTCTTGTCAGGTTCTCCACATTCTGTGTCTCTTATCTACTGCTCCCCAGTACTGTTGTATGAAATGCAGAAAAGATGAGAAGCTTCCTTCCATTGTGAAAACTATTTTTCTGTGTATGACGCATTCTGGACAAGATGATACAGTGTTACATATTGTTCCCTACACTTTGAGATGAAAACAACAAATAACTTGAACATTAAAGTGCTCAGTAGAATGAATTCTGTGACTGTGTGGGCATGAACAGTTCACTTGCTAGCTGTATCCTTTGTTTCATGTGCACTGAAGAGACCGGAGAGCACAAGTGCTGTCAGTTGGCTAGATACAAGAGTGAGGTGGCATGTAGGGAACTGTGCCTCTAGTGTTGAGAAACAAATTTCTGTGAAGTTATAGAACATGTAAGACAAATCTGGTATGTATGATGCAAGACTTTAGAGCATAATATGGAACTACTGTATGAAATGCAGAAAAGATGAGAAGCTTCCTTCCATTGTGAAAACTATTGTTCTGTGTATGACGCATTCTGGACAAGATGATACAGTGTTACATATTGTTCCCTACACTTTGAGATGAAAATAACAAACTAAAAACTTCGCTAGGGCTCAAGTGAAATATTGGTGTTTTAGCAGTAAACTTACTTAAAATGGTCAGTGAGTTTCATGTGAGAAGTGTGTGATTCTTTGTTGACAGGAAGTGGTTCTGAGCATGAATGCATGATATACAAGTATTCCCATTATTTAGTCACAAAAGGATAAACTTATAAAGATTAGAGTGAATAAAATGAATTTATATCCACACTAGCCATTTGCATTTTATGTCAATGGAGAAGGAAGAATTTGTAAATGACTTCTCATCTTGGACAATATGGAAGCAAAAGAACATCTGATGAGGGGAACTTTGAGGTTTATCCTGCAACTGAAAAGTAACAAAGTAGCTTTCAGCAATTGTACTGCAGTGCAAAGATTATGACAAGTTGACAGCTCATAAGAGATCTGAAAGAAACGGGGGGAATATCTGGATTCATAAAGGACAGAGGTTGGAGATACTTCAGAGTCAGTTAATAACAGAATAAACTGGAAACCATGAAAGACTTGGATTATTAAATGAGTGCTGATATAAAAATATTTAAAAGAATATGAAGTCCATAGTGATAGTAATGAGACTAATTAACCAGACACAGAATAGATTACATTAATTAGAGGAAATAAGACTGACAGTAAGTGTTTGGCAGTCTGTTTTTAGATCTGCTTTCTAATACTAAGTATGTACATCAACCAACAAGGAAAGGAATAATGCCAGATTTTGAGATTCTGCAATACAGAAAGTATAATAGAAGACAAAAAGAAAGGAGAGAATATGTGAAGCATATCACTGTATCCTGTATTTGAAATATAAACGAGACAAGAAAAAACTGAAAGGGGAAGGAAGTTGACAATGTGGAGTATATTGAGTGAAATCAGATTCAGTGATGGTAGTGTGAACTGAGCGGAGCGTGTTATAAGAAATGCTCTGAAATACTACTTGTGCATAGTGATGAGTTCTAATTATTAACAAGGTTCAAAGTGCCTTACTAAGGTATAGTTGTGAATTCCCGTTCCCTTGGGTGGGGGGAGGGTTGAAATTAAGCAGAATTTTCTTTTTCCCTGGATCTGTGCTTGCCTTTTTTTTTTGGTCTTTTGTCATTTTGAACTGGTAAAACCACAATATGTTCTGAAAATCTCCTAATGCTGGAAACATCAAGGTTTAATCTGAATCTGAAAATGAAAATTGATCTAAAGTAAAAAGGGAAATTATGAGAGTACTCAGGTTCTGGTGCCTATTAGAGTTCTAGAACTGTCTAGAAGCCTAGAGGGAAAGAATAGGTAGTTGTTGGTGACTGGAGATATAAGCAGGGCTACTTGATGTAGATATGAATTGTTAAGGAGGGGGAGTTTCTGGAAGGTAGGCAAATATCACCTGATCTTTTTATTATTATTTTTTAAAAGCTGGCTAAAAAATCTGTTTTGGTCTTTATAGGTGAATTCAGTAGGTGGTTCTTCCATTCTAATCACAGTAAATATTAAAGTTGCTACTCAATAGTGCAGATGCCTGACTAGAGAGTGAATTTGACTCAACATGCCTATATTTGAAGGATGTGATGGGAAACTAGCAGTTGAATATGTTGAAGTAATGTAAACAATTTTTCTAAAGTTAATGTAAACATTGTCCAGAATACTTAAGTAGCAAGAAAGAGCGAGCACTTGTGCTCATTTCAAAATGCCAAAACTGATTTATTTGGAATATTACAGATTAAATATGTTATTGAATGAAACTTGACCCATTGAAGAAGAAGAGTAAAACATGGAGTTTGATACTCCAGGTGAGAGATTTTTGATGTCACAATCATGGTAGCCTCAATGATAACTTAAGTCCCATGTTTCATGTATCCACATGTGCATAATTTAGGAGTAACCTTATCTGTTGGAGTTGGACACTTGAAAATGGCAAAGATTACTTTGGTTATGCTATTAAAACAAATAGGGCTCTATCCTTGGCATGGGAGAGAAGGGTGGAGGGCCAAGGTGATTGTATGCCACCTTTGTATCTTCCCCCAGAGCTGCTGGGGGTTGGTTTGGTGCCAGGATGAAGTTAGAATGACCCTGTGTCCACTGTAATTTATGCTGGTGGCTGGTAGCTTCTAGGACAGAGGTTCTCAAACTTGATTGCACCGTGACCCCCTTCTGACGACAAAAATTATTACATGATCTCAAGTGGGAGGGACTGAAGCCCGAGCCCACTCCAGGTGGAGGGGAACCAAAACCTGAGCCCACTCCGGGTGGCGGGGGGGAACAAAGCCGAGGCTCATGGGCTACAGCCCCAGGCCAGGGGCCTGTAACCCGAGCCCCAGTAAGTCTAAGCCAGCCGTGTTGGCCACATTAAAACAGTTGTGACCCACTTTGAGGTCCCGACCCACAATCTGAGAACTGCTGTACTAGGTGGTTGTTTTTGCCAGCTGGGATTTGGTGACGCCTGATAGGACTCCCAGGTACTTTTCAGCTGGCTACCCTACTTTTGGTTGTTGTCTTGATTGCAGTGTTTAAGAACTTGGATGGAGCAATCTGCAGTTTTCTTTTCAGACAGAAAATCCTGAGGTGCATTATAACTCCTTTGCACCACTTGGCATATAGGCAATGTGCAGTGGCGGTGTTACTTAATCGTAAGCTCCTTGTTTTGGTTGAATGTATAGCTTATTTTGAGTAAATAAGCTTATAAAGTGAATTGCAGTTTGTTTCATAAAATCTTTCCTCCTCCCCTTTAGGTTTCTAGGCATTAGGAAAACAACATAGAAACGAGATGATTAGATATCTACAATATCAGGAAAGATGATGGGAAGATTGAGAAAATACTAAAACTCAATTGTAGTCTTTGAATAAAGACTTTGTTAGATGGGGTTTTAAAAGACTCATCTACACATAGTAGCAGCACTTGACACTCAATTCCAAACAACCTATAGGAACAGATGTGAGATGAGCAGTACAGCTGCTATCATGGTTTGCTATGCTTCTGGTCCCTTCACTTCTTGAGCTGATTTTTTTTTTTTTAATCCAGTTTTGAGTGGAGAGATCCCTCTTTCCCTTTCCGTATACTTTTAAAGTAATAATGAAGACTATTTAACACCTGATGATTTAAATCTGCAGCATTTTGTCTTGTGGCATCAGCTGTCTGCACCACAGATCACTCAAGAAATATCTGTTCAGAGGAGGGAGGGGCCAGGCATACCAACTGTACTAGCAACTGCGTAGCTATTATTCATAGCAGCAATGAATGCTGTTGCAGTTGTCAAAATAGTAGCTTTCTCAAGAGAAGGAAATGGCAAGACTTGAAGCTGAAGGACTGGATGCGAATTCACAATATATTGATAGTCTTGAATTAAGTCTGTACTATTGTTGAAAGAAGCAGACATTAGAAGACACTAGAAGAATTTCCAAGGGGAGAAAGGAGGAAATAAAATGTGGTTGATTACACCAGCGGGTGTAGATAATAAAGCAGCTAATAAAGCAATTAGAACTATAAAAGAAGTCAACTGGGCATCATGCCCAGATACACTAAATCCTAGAATACTGAAGAAAATAGCAAAGGAAACAGGAAAGCCTTTACTGGAAACCTAGTTCATCGTGCTCTAGGCACCGCAAGAGACTTGGAGAGTGTTCGGCTCTTACGTCCTGGGGGGAAACCAGGAAAATACAGACTTGGAAACTTGACTACTGCTGTGTGAAAGATATTAGAAACTCCTGAAGGAATAGGACAGGATTGATAATTCAGTAAAGGATACCCAACATAAGTTAATGAAAGGAGAACCATGCATACATGATTTTCTTGTTGTAAAAATGTTGTATTTGGATTTTAGAGGAGATTATTAACTGCACATCTTTGATAACCCACACAGATTAAGATGCACAGTAAGTGTGAAACAGGAAGAGCTAGCAAAATCAGTCTTAAAGTAGATCAGTGGGAAAGCTGTTTGTCTCTAGTAATTTATGAGTTTATGAACTAGGATGTTGCAAGAGCTGATCTTTTTCCACTTGACATAGGAAATAGAGAACAATTTTCTAAATTTAACAGACTTATTAACCTTCACAGGGAGAGGCAGGATTTAGCAGAGCAAACAAGTTAATAAGGAACATAGGAATTGTCTTATAGGTTCATGCTAGTGGTTCATCTAGTTTTGTAATCCACTCTCTGATAGAGGGCAATACTAGATGCTGTAGAGAAGGTAGAAGACCCAAAGTGCATGGTACACAATTAACAGCCCAGAGGAAGAAACTTTTTAAGGTCCATCAGTAAGAGGCTGTCTTGTACTCTGAGGCAGAAGGGATTATATCCCTCCTATTCATTTGAGTGACTCTGAAATCCTATATAATGTAACTGGCTTTTCTCACTGTCCATGTAAGTGTCTAATGCTGTTATCCTTTTGGCCTCTAATATCTTGTGGGACTGAGTCCCACAGGCTACTGATGCGTAGAGCTACTATATGCTTGCTCTTTTAATGTTAGATGAATCTATATTTTGTTTACCGGCAAGAGTTGCTTGCAAGCTAGGGGTAAAATTGTCAAGAGAGATGTTTCCAGAGTGGTTAATGGGGAAGTTGTGGAAAGATTGTTATAAATAAAGCTATATACATTACTGGTCCTGAAGGACTTAGCCACACAATTATAGAAATTTAGACTTTCTCCTGGCTTTTAAGGGTTGCCTACGGTCTCTAAGGGGAAAAACTAATGTGTGTGAATTTAGTGCCTTATATTAACTTTTTAATTCTTATTACAACATGCTTTTGCTTTGTACTCTGGCTTCTTTCTAAACCAATCATGTACTTTTAGATGCCCTGCTTTAACAAAGCAACCATTAAATTTTCTCCTCCCTCTCTTCATTGTATTCTAGCAGAAGTTGCCATGTAACTTATCATAAATCTAATTGATTTGGTACCTAGAACTTTGCATGGACTTTCTTGTTTAAATCTAGTTTTTTAAATGTATGCCATGCAGTCTGTCTCAGTAAATAATCTGAGAGCTGCCTCAAACTTGAGAGATGTTTGTCTCCGTACTATACTTGATACTAGACTTCAAGGGGCAAAGTTAGGGTTGGATAGTTGTGTGAGCTGTGTGTGTTTCATAGAGTAGTAATGGATGAAGGGTTATATGGCAGAGGGGAGCTGAACAAATCCCTTATTTGTCCCTTATGGATCTTCAACATTGGTTCTTAAAAGTATAGAATTCTTGTAAAGAATGCCTCTGAAGTGTTAGTTAGAGTCTCCTGAAACATTTTTTTTCAACTTTAATTCTCTTTAACAGTCTGAGAATCTTTCCCTGCCCCTCCTTAAAAAAAATCAGTTTATCAAAGTGCTGCAGGAGGTGAGACTTGCTCTAACTGTCCTTACCAAGTCTGCCAAAGTGGGGCTTCCCATTGCAGACATTCGTTAGTCTTCATGACGAAGTTACCTGCACTAGCCTATGTCCAACCCAGGTATAACTCTCTCATTCCAGCCCTCTCTTGCGGGCTGATTAATTTTGGATAATACTCCCATGTGCCCCTCCATCCCTTGCTGGTCCCTGCCTCAGTGTCATGACTCCTTCCTGACTTACATCCTGCATTTCTTCCCCAGTCTCTTCTGCTGCCTATCATCCATGTCTTGTTCAGTCCAGCAGTAGCCCAGCCTGGAACCAGCTGCAGGTTGGTTTATATTTTAAAATGGGGTTGTTTGTAAACATCTGTTATATATGACAAAGCTGCATGCACAAGTGTGACTAGGCCTATAGCCACATGAAAAATGGAGTGGGAACAAGACAAAAATAAAACATGTCATGCTGCTTTAAGACCCACGTACCTCTGTCTGGAACACTTCTCTGACATGGCCCTAACATACTGGAAACAAGAATTGGACTGTCTTTTGTTTGGTTCAGAAATGCGAAGTGGCTTGCTTCAACTGAGGTAGTTAAGTTACAAAGACTTGTAAGCAGCGTAGGCACGCTTGCAAAGGATTACCTTTACTCGCATATGTGCAGGTCTAGGTTTTGCTTATTGTCTGAGCCTGGGAGCTTCTGCCTCCTGTTGCCTTTCTGAGAGGGAGAAAGGACTCTGACTTCTCTAATGTGCTCTTCCTAGCTGCTTTGTTCATGTTCCTGCCCCAGTGACCTCTGGGTAACATCTTTCGTGCCCACTACAGGCTGGAGGAAGGGTCATTCAATATTTGTATCTTCTCATTGTTCAGTGTGTGGCCCTAAGCCTTATTTATTGAACACTATTCAAATCATGCTCTGAAGATGGAATTATTAATTTCTGCATTGGCTTTTCTGTGGTGCTCATTACAATAGCACCTGAGTCCATGTGGAGTGAAGATGTGGTAGTATCCTCATTTTACAGATGGGAAGCAGGGTCACTGAGATTATGGTCAAAAGAATCCACTAAATCTGTGTGCCTCATTCAGATGCCTAGGATCTGATTTTTTCAGAGTACTGTATATACTGGTTCATAAGCCGAATTTTTTTAGTAAAAAGGGAAGCACCGGAGAAGGGGGTCAGCTTATGTACAGGTATAGAGAGGGAGAGGTGGAACACCGCCTCTCCCCTCAACAACAGGAGCAAGGAGAGGCAGCACGGCCAGCAGAGCCAGAAGGGAAGATGCGGGCCAGAGCCTCTCTGCTTCTGGCCATGCTACTCTCCCCTCAGCCTCCAAAGCAGCTGCAGCTCTGGGGTTGGCAGGCTGCGGCCATGCTGCTCTCCCCCCGCCCCCAGAGCAGGCTGCGGCTGTGCTGCCCGCTCTGTCCCCCCACCCCCTGCCCAGAGCAGGCTGCGGCCATGCTGCCCAGCCTGATGGAGCAACTCCAGCCAGGCCAGAGACATCCTCTCTGGCCTTCCCCAGATATGGCGGGAAGGGATGGGATGGGATGAGGAGAGTGTGGGGGTCCCGGGCTAGGGGTGAGGTCTTGTAGGGAGTGGTCACAGAGGTTACCCCCAGCTTCTTCCACCCCAAAATTTCCCCACCAGTTGCTGTTCCTGCCCGACACTTGACTTACAGCCAGCAAGGGGCATTGTTACTGGGAGGCTTTGCATACATGTCAACTAAATCAAAGATATAAATGAGTAAACCCTAGGTCTCGTTATGATTTTTAAAATCCTATGACTATGAAATTGACCAAAATGGAATCTGAATTTGATGGGGCCTTACCAATGAGTTTACAGCATCTTAATGACGAGCAAGGCATATAAAACTGGCTTTTTGGCTGGATCAAGCTAAATCTTAATAGGATGCAGATACACAAATCATAGGGCAGAATCTTTATATTTAAAAAATGCGCACACTGTCTCTTTGTTATGTTTCATAGAGAGCCACTGAATCTTTCACAGGTGAATTGCAAGAAGTGTTAGTATTAAGTGTTGTCCCTCGAAATTTTGTTCCTGCTGTCCACTTAGCATAGTAAAAAATAGGTATATGTCTGCAGCTGGTAGATATTCAATACCAATACAAAATATTTCAATTTCAAAGGCATTCAAAACTGATTCTAAGTTGCTGTGAAATGACTAATGTATAACTAAATTTCACTATTCCATAGTTATAGGGTAGAATTACATCCACAGTACTCTTGTGTGTGTATGGTGACAAAAAATAAAACCAAAAATCTTTTTCCAGGGAGTTTATTTCAGTCTTTGAAGCTAAAATTTTCATCTGCATATCTCTAACAAAGCAGAGTTTGAAAGATGATAGATAAAGCCTCTTTTTGTCTTGCGTTGGGACCCTCCATGTTCAGTGTGTTTTGATTACTGTTCACTTTAGTTGTGCTCACAATGCAGATGGCTTCTGTTTGAAGCTACATGAAGCTTAGCATATGGACTTAACTCACTTTTTCAGAAACAATGTTGCCTTATTGTATTAATGAGTGTTGCAGTACAGCCATAGTGTAACTGTTTATGTATAGTGCATCATTGGTATATAATTCACTTAATACAGTAATTGTGTAATGGATATTTATACTGCAGGCCAAAATAATTATTAGCTGTTGGACAATATTTCTATTCTGAGGCTGAAATGTGTACTTTTTTCAGTAAAGTATGCCTTGAATTATAACAGTAGAGGACTCTAAATGACGTATTATTCTACCTCCTAGGGATACTAGCCTTGCATTACTCTTCATGACAGACTTTTTGCACACACGCCTTTCCCAAACCACCCTTTCACAACACGGCCAAATATTACATCAAACATCTACAACTACTAATGGCGTGAGTGAGCAGTGAATAGTTTGATAGTGGCATGTGGGAAAGAGGAACAGATTTAAACTTGTACTTAGTCTGGTGTACAGTAGCTGCGATAGTGGTAAGATGTGTGTTTGAGGTTGGAGGAGTAAAGGGCAAGTACTCCTTGGCATCTTAACTTTTCATTTCCTTACTTCTGTGGGTTTGTCAGGTGTGTTGTGTAGCAACCCTAATTGCTTTACAACACTTATGTATTAATAGGTATTTAATGTTTATGTACATGCCTAGAGCCTCTATACAGGCAAATATGTTGCACAAAACATCCTTCTTCTGTTATGATAGGTGGACTCTGGGCTGAAAGTTCAGCTGAGGCTGGGAAGGCTATATAGGTAGAATTTCTACTAAGGCATAATATTCAAATTACTGCTTTTATGAGAAAGGGCTAAAATACAAAACCCACTTCTTTGACCTAGCATCCCACAAAAATATCAACAAAGATCTCTGTATATAATACCATGGAGATGTCTCTTATTGTGTCTAGATATCCTTTGTATATAATACCTCGAATGATAAGACTGTAAAGTCTAGTATTCAAAAGTTAAGAAATGCCAGAAGCAACATTGTCCATGAAACCTTAACTTGTCCCCCTTTTTGCAAATGCATTGACAGCCTCAGCCACCTAAAAAGTCTGTGACAGAGCCAGGAATAGAACACAGCTCCCTTGGGTCCTAGTCTCTTGTGACTAGAGCCCTGCAAATCTGCGGATATCTGCTTTATAGCTGCAGGCCATGTTTGCTGCTCATGGATTGGATGCGGATACAAATTTTGTATCCGCTCGGGGCTCTACTTCTGGCATGTAATGTCCTTTCTGTTCTTGTTACTCTCTGCCTGATGCACTGAGTGAAGTTGGGGTCCTGTAGAACAAATTGTGTGTGGTAATGTAATTAAAGACTGCATCACAAGTCACTTACATGAGGGGGCTGAATTAATGGCGCACAAGCGACATTCATTCTGGCATTTCCAAACTTTTGAGTGCTTGTTTTTCAACCTTTACATACAAAAAAATGGAAGAAAGTATTTCCTAGTTCCCCTTTAAAAGGACAAACTGAGAAAATAAATGACATCGTGTGACACAATATTGATCCATTGCATGGGTCGTCAATAAGATTAGAAACCAGAACTTCTGGACCTGTACCACAGACCTCTACTTTTTAAATGGAGTAAATGGTCACAGTAGTAGGCTGTTATCCTCTACATTGACCAACCAGTAGAGGGGACTGCAGTGTTTTTCAGGTGGCTTACAAAACTAGACAGCAGAGGAATGTTAAGAGTTGGGAATTAGTTTCTGTCTATTCCTCTGGATGAGAATGTGATAATTTTTAGACAGAACACCCACCTACACCTCATTGTCAGAAGAATCTTCTGAATTGTTTTTTCTGCAAACACTTCCTACCTTCAGCTGAATTTTTTTTTTCTTTTAGAGAGCAAGCATGGGAAAACTTCAGTACAAATAGTTAAAATTTGGCAAAGTTTTATAAAACTTAGAAAAATTGCTTACTGTAGAAATTGTTGGGCAATATTAACTACAGCTGTTGCTACCAACAATTTTTATACCTTGGATATGTGTCTACTTATGCACCATCATGTTGACCGTAGGACTGAAGAAAGATAATATCTAATTCTAAGTTTCTGGTATGTTTAAATGTTTTTAAATCTAGAACATGGCTATGTATGGGAGTAGTGCACTTTTTATGGGCAACAGTCACAAACAATACGAGGTGCTCTATTTCTGTTTTTTTTCTACAGCTCCATTGGGGCAGCACACCTAAGGTGAGGGAGCAAGGAGTTCATCTGTCTGCAAGTTTCCAAGGTCATTTAAGGTATCTAGTGACAGGTTCAATGGGGGAGTAATCTCTGTTCAGATATTGTTTTAAATGAATTAGACTTCATATTCTTTTGGGAATGTCTCAGCACTAGATGACATGCTGACATACTGTACCAGCTTTATGGAGGGCTTTCAGGGTATGTTTTTGAAGTGTCTTGATCTGTGAAATCCTAAAAGTTACCACATGGCTTGCTGAGTGAGGCCGGTAGCACAGAGGTGAAGAAGAGTCAGTTATCTAAGACACATTTGGTACTGAATGTGGGTACCTATATGCAGAGTGGCAGAGACAGGGTTGAAGAGACCAAGCCCATCGCTGAATAACACTCTGTACTGATAACAAGAAAATCAGTGGTACCAAAGACTGTTCACCTACCTACAGTACTGAGGGAATCCCATACCAAGTGCTCGGTACCAGCTGCATTGATACTGAAGCTATCCTCCGCATGTTCCCACTCAGTCCAATCTTTGATACTATCGGTACTTCAAGAGTTTAGATACCCTAAGGATCTGTTAATATCTTCTGAGCTGGAGTATCCTCTGTTAACTAGGGCTGAGGGTTTCTTAGTGTCAAGATGCACTCGGACACTGAGCCCTCTGTCACATAGAGCACCACACTTGCCCTCATCTAATCTGTAAGCCAAACAGCTGTCTTCCCCCTTAGAGAATGTGGACAAGGACTCATTAGACTTTCAAATTTCAGTGTGGGGTTCCCCTACCTATTCTAGTTTTGATGGCTTGGTCTAGAGCAGAGGTTACCAAACTTTTCTTATTGCATACCCTCTTCTAGATTTACCACAGTGGCTCTCAAACTTTTGTACTGGTTACCCCTTTCACATAGCAAACTTCTGAGTGTAACCTCCTCTGTAAATTAAAAGCACTTTTTAATATATTTAACATCATTATAAATGCTGGAGCAAAGCAGGGTTTGGGGTGGAGGTTGACAGCTCGTGACCCCTCCTCCCCCGTAATAATCTTGCGACCCCCTGAGGGGTCCCGACCCCCAGTTTGAGAATCCCTGATCTATCAGCTTCCTGTGTATCCCTACCCTTTTCATCACTGATACTTTGTTTTCTTCTTAACATTACCCGTCTTTAGCCATCTGTCCATATTTCACTGTTAAGTACAGATATAGTTATAGTGGGATGTATACAATCAAACCGCCCCCTCCTCCCCCAAAGTTCTGAGATCAGTTAGACTGGACATTTCCTAAGCAACTGAACCCATGATGTACAGTGATTGGAGGTGAGGGCCCTGTATGTCCGTGTCTCTGTATATCTATGTTCTCATTGCAAATTAAGTACTGTATTTTATGTAACAAATTTTCACCTAGTTTTAAAGCTTCATCTGAGCAGCGTATTATGAAAATATAATAAATAAAATCCACCATTACACAATTTCTCCCTCATCTCCCTCCCCCCCGATGTCTTTTGTACCCCCAAGGGTACGTGTACCACAGTTTGGAAACTCCTAGTTGAGAGTCTCAATTATCCAACCAACAAAGTCTTACATGTGCAACATCTTGCCCTTCTCTCTACTTTTGCCACCTCTCCCATTTTCAGGATGCATGGGAGCATATAACATCAGACAAATGAGTTTTGGAAGCCATAACACCTGGTAACGCTATCCATTTCAAATCTCTTCCTCCTATACATTCTCCCTCCTTATCCCTCTTCAGCAATCGATTGTTGGAGCAAGAGGTGACCCCTCTTCCAAATTTAGGAGCAATAGAACCATTTCCTGTGCAGCATGGGAAGGGGAGTATTTACTGATTCCCCAAAAGGCCAATTTTAGACCTCAGCTCTCTAAACAAATATGTAAAGCAACAGAAATTTAGAATGTTAAACCTTGCAGCAATAATTCCTTCGTTAGAAGCTGGTTTGCAACTCTTGACCTACAAGACACACTTTAATGTCACTATTCACCCTTCCCACAAAAGATTTCTTCGTTTTTTAATAAGCAAAACGAAGAAACCTTTTATGTGAAAGGTGAATAGTGACATTAAGTGTGTCTTGGTTTGCAACTCTTGATGTACAACTTCTAACGAAGGAATTATTGCTGCAAGGTTTAACATTCTAAATGTCTGTTGCTTTACATATTTATTTAGAGAGCTGAGGTCTAAAATTGGCCAATAGGCTGAAAGGGAGCACACCGTATCTTCAGCACTGAGGGTATTTTCAAAGATTCTGGCAGTAGCCGCCACTCTCACACATTGAGTATAATTGTTTTTCCATTCATAGACGATTGGTTGATCAGGGACAGATTGTATCAGGAAGTGTTAATATCAGTAAAGATCACGTGTTCTCTGTTTCACAGCCTGGGCCTTCAAATCAACCTCAAAGTTGGTTTTGACTCTATTACAGCATTTAGATTTCATAGGATCTTCCCTGGATGCTGTAACAGGCAAAGCGTACCATCCAGCAGATTTTTCTCACCAGAGATTCTCATCTCAAAGATTCAGGGCAGTCCGCAAGTAACAGTAAGAGATTATCTTCAACTGCTAGGACACATCAGGTTGCATCTTTATAGTGCAGCATGCCAATTTGCACGACCAAACTTTCACAAGTGTTCCATTTTTGCAGTTTCCCGCTACTGTACTGAGAACATCAGATGTTCTACTTTTACATCTGGGACCTCCCAAGGTACAGGGAAAATGCTCACTGTAAGAGCAGCTTCTCCACATCAATCCTTTGAAATTGAGAACTGTCCAAAATCCTTATCTACACTTTCTACTGCTAATCAAATAGAAGACTGTCACTGTATTTACTACGTAGCATGCAAGTATTATATCAACTGTCAGGGAGACACACATTCATCATTTTTCCGTGCTAAAGCAATAAAACTCTGGAATTGGTGTATAGCTAACCACAGGGTCATCTCAGCTTCTTACCGCACACACATTCAGAACATCGTGACGGGCAACTTCAGAAGACAATTTTTTCCATTAAATTACAGATGGGAACTGAACTCCAGAGTCCTTCACAAGATATTCTTACCTTGGGGTTGGTCCTGAAGGTTGATCTGTTTACCTCACCAGCCAATGTAAAAATGCATTGCGTATTGCTACAGAGGGAAGTCTCGATCCCTAATTCATAGGAGATGCATTCCTTGTCTCCTGGATGAAAAGACTTCTCGGTGTATCTCACCAACATTGTTGCTGTTAAAAAGTTCTCAAGAAGATTGAGCCAGAGTCATGCTTATTGAGTGAGATGTAGATATAATGGATTACATCAACTTTCTAGGTAGAAACATGGACAGTTTTGTTTGTGCCACTTGTATTCATAACCAGTTAATTTATCTGAACATTAGGTATCTTTGATGTGAGCATTTTGCACTATGTATCATACAACAGTACATATTGCTATTTTGTACTGGAGACCTTATTTCTCAGAAATAAGTCAGTGAAATTACAATCAAATCATCCTGTATGACATTTAAAATCTGCTGACAACTGCATGGACTTCAGGAGTAATCTAAGAAGTGAGGTAACATTGCCTTTTGAAGTGTTTCCATGTTTAAAAATAAAAATTGGTGACTAATGTAGCAACATGATTGCAACAAATTAGAAAAAGTGAAGGAATATTTATTGTAAACATCTGTTAAAATAAATATCACAACTAATAACAAGCAAGACTTTTTCAGGCAAGGATGTAGAACTTGGATTTTGTGTCCTAAATGAAAATAACTTGAAAAATCTTTATTTAAAAGTCTCATAAATCAAACAATGTTTCATGTGCGAACTATATATAACCATAGTGTTGGCAACAATGACATCAATTAGTTATGTACTATATTATGTTAAGGTTTAAGATAGGGTTTAGTTTTCGGTGACCTGGTCTTGTCATTGCGTCAACGTTGCATTAAATTCCCTAATAAGTCACATCACTGACAGTGCACTGTTGCTGAAAGAATGTGTATTGATGCTGTCATTTTGTTATATAAGCCTCTGTATTACATTGATTATTGTATTCTGTTCATGAAGAAATTCTCTTCTCTGGTTGTGATTCATTATTGCATTAACCTCTTATTTTTATGACTGGTTTTGACATCACTAAATAAGTTCATGTGCCTAAGTAAGATGGACTGACTCCTCATTAAGGAAAATTCATTGCAGTGTTGAAACTCCCTCTTTTTGAAAGTTCAAACAGAAACCTGACAGGATCTTTGTGGTTTTATTTGGGATGTGGGAGTGATAATACTTATGCACTATGCCTTTGAAGCTATTGACACATCTGCAGTAGGCTAACTCTTGTGATAAACAGGAAGTTTTTGGGAAAAAAGCTTAACTTTTTTGCAGGAGGATCAGATGTTACCTGAACTCTGTGTGGTGTCCATTTATATTTTATGCAGTCTCCGTGTGATTAGGGGCTTGTCTCTGTTGACTAAGATTCTGCCATAAGTTGTTTTGTATTGTGTGTACTTGAAACACACACAATTAAAAATGCTAATATAGGGTTTTGACTTACTCCTCGGGGAATCCTGTGCCAGTGCATAATGCAGAATTAATGTTCTGTGCAAAATTTCCTTTTCCCCCTGCAGAAATGGGCTGCAGAGCTGCTGGCTGCCATTAGGGGCCACTAGACCCACCAGAGCCCAGGTCACAAATAGAAGACACTGTTGGGGAGAGGGGGAGGGAGCTGGAGGGTTCCCAGCATGCCCTGAAGGAAGGAAGCGACATGAAGGAAACTCCGTACAAGCCTGGGACCCAGCATCAGGCAGTTTCTTCCTCTGGATCCCGGGGCTCTGGGAGGGATGAGGGTGTGGGTATCTGGGCTGGGGGGTGCTCACAGCTGGGATTTGGGATAGGGGGTGTGAGTGTCTGGGCTGGGGGGGCACTGTATCTGGGTTCTGGCAGAGAGCAGGTGTGAGTGTCTGGGCTGGGGGGGGCGGTGCAGCTGGGCTCTGGGGGGATTGGGGTGTGCCCTGCAGCTGGGCTCTGGGGGGGTAGGGGCTGCAAGTGTCTTCCCCTGGCAGGGCTCTGGAGGGGAGGGGGCAGAGAAACAGGAACTGGGTTGTTGTAGGGGTTTATTTAATTCTCTACTCCTAAGGGGAATTTTTGTTGTTGTTTGTATTGTTACAGACATAGTTACTGACAGGTATTTTGAAAGAAATTACCAAAATAATTGAAGCTGGCGTGATTATATAGCATTATTTTTACAAATAAAATGTGCAGAATTTTAAATTTTTTGGTGCAGAATGCCCCAGGAGTAAAACTTTGTTGAAACTAACAAAACTGGAAATGCAGACTGACTTCTAAAGCCTTTCTGAACAAACCATAGTAATCTCCTAAAATTAATAACTAAAAATCTGATTTTTTTCTCCATTACAAGATTAAAAATTGAGGTTAAATGGACATGTCATAACCTTTAGTTTACTGTAAGTGAAACTGGTAATGCTGCTTGAGTTAAGGCTGTTTAATGCTTTTCTCTGTAAGATCCTGTTTTCAGTTGCTTATAGCACTTCAAACACCAGCCTTTCCAGCAACAGCTGCTGTTCTGTTCTTCCAGTACAGGCTGCATGGGCCCCTGCTGCAGGCAGAGGCCCTTGGTGGCCTTTCTTCTCAAGGACCTATCTCTGTCACACCACCCTGCTTTGGTGCCAGCCAGGCAGCAGGCCTGATTCAGTGCCCCTGAAGAGCATACTATTAATTCCACAATCATCTTGCCCAGTTCCAGCAGGCCTGGTCCAGCATTACCTCAGACCACTGAGTATTGGAGGTGAGCCAGAGAGGTTATGTATGTTACTTGGTTTCTCTCCTTCCCGCCCCCTGCCTTCCAAGTTTTTATTCGGAGACCACTACCATGAGAGCCTGAGACAACAAGAAATATAGTACTTCTTTGCTTTGGGCACTCTACAGTAGGTTCCTTGTCAGTAGAGGGAAGGGGTGTTCTAGTCAAAGTACTCCTTGCTCCCAAGAAGACAGGGGCTTTGGCCAATACTAAACCTCAGAGGTCTGAAAACCTATGTCAAGAATCTTAGGCTCATGATGTTCTCTTGTCCATTATCATCCTTTTCCCTTCCCTTTCCTGGTCAAAAAGACAGATTTCTGCCCTTATCCTGAAGGATGCATATTTTCCACATTGTGGTACACCTGGCACACAAGTGCTTCCTGAGGTTTGTTTTGGACAACAATCACTACCAATATCAGGTTTTTCCCTTTGGAGTCTCCACAGTGCCCCATATATTTATGAAACTACTTTGCTGTGATGGCTGCTTGGTTCAGATAGTCATCCAGTTCTTGGATTACTGGCTGACTAAGGGCCACAGAATCTCAGGTCTGGGACTAGCATCATGTCCATTATCCAGCTGTTCATTCGTCTGGGCCTGCTGGTGAAGAAGAAGAAGAAATGCACATTAACACCAGAGTTCTTATCAGTGCAGAAATGGTGACTGTCTACCTACTAACAGGGTTCAGACTCTGCAGTTTCTGCTTCTGCCCGCAGTCTAGGGTTTCCAACTCTGGTTGGACATATTCCTGGAGGTTTAATTAGATGATAGTTTAATTAAAGATTAATCTTTAATTACTGAAGACTCCAAACCATCCTGGAGGGTTGACAGCCATTTAGTCCTATACCCTGACATGAGTAAGATTCTATTTCAGGCTGTTGGGTCTTATGGTAGAATGTATGTTTGTTATCCTGTGCATGAGGCCCTCCTTCCATCTACTTCAGGCATGATTGTTTTCTAAATAAAGTGGTGTGGCCCCCTCTGGCACTCCTTCAGTTGCAGCATTCACAAGGGGCTCCCATACCTCCTCAGTTTTCCCTCCAGAACCCGATCCCAGACACTTCAGTGTTCAGATGGGGGTTTACATGGGTGATCTTGCGGTGCAGGGCTTGTTGTCCATGACAAAACCTTATACATCAGTGTTCTAGAATTAAGGCCCATATGCAGGGCATGTGTGTCCTTTCTCTTGGTCATTTGTAGCTGGACAATCCTGGTAACGTTGGACAATATGGCAGCAATTTTCTACCTAAACAAGCCGGTTGCAGGTTGCAAGCCTTGTGCCAGGAGGCAGTCTGGCTTTGGCACTTTGCCATAGGACACCACATTGCCCCCTCCCCACGAGAGAGTAACACTAAGACAGTCTTCCTGAGCTGGAGTGTCTGACAATCACAAGTGGTCTGTGCGCTGTCAGTCATTCAGGACGTGCAGTTATGGGGGCGAGGGGTGGGGGAAGGTCCCACACATGGAACTTTTTGTGACAGTGGAGAACAGGAAGTATCACCCCTTATGTTCGGGGGTAAGGAATGAGAGGAGTGAGCCATGGTTTGGGCTTTCTGACACATTTCTTCTTTTGTGGCCAGATGTACGTTCCTCCTGTTTCCCTGCTTCTCAGGGTGCTCCAGAAGATCAGATGGGAGAAAGCCAGAGAAATCCTCAGAGCCTTAGCCTGGCTGAGGCAAATGTGGTTCAGTGATATCCACCTCCTCTTTATAGCACTGCTAATCACTCTGCTTTAGATTCCTGACCTTCTAGTTCAGAATGGGGGCTTTGTTCTTGCATCCAAGCCTGAGCTCCCTCTACTTGTGAGCATGGATGCTCACTGCTTGACATCTGTGGAGAGGGTCTGTTTGTAAGATGTCCAGCAGGTTTTTGTTAGAAGCAGGAAAGACTCCAGTAGGTTCACCTATTGCTCTAAAAGGAAGAAGTACCTGCCAGTCAGGGATCCAACTTCAGTGTGGAACCTTAACTTGGTCCTCTCAAAACTGATAGCTGTTGGTTCCAAGGAAGCATTCATGTTCCCATACCTCTCCCTCTCCATGAAGAGTCCTTTCTCTTGGCAGTCATGTCTACCAGGAGAATTTGGGAGCTGGAGGCTCTGATGGCAGAGCCATCTTATATGATCATCCAGAGGGACAAAGTATCCATAAAACTGCATCCCAGTTTTTTTCTAAGGTGGTGTCATAAATCTACAACAATATCATCCATTTAACTGTGTTGTTCCCCAGGCCTCATGCAAGAAGAGTGGAGCAGAGGCTGCACGCACTAAATGTGCGCAGAGCCATATTTGTTCTACTTGGACAGAACAAAATACTTCCAGAAGTCTCCCATGCTATTTCTGTCTTAAATTGAAGACATCATAGAAGACATCAAACTAGATTGCCCAGTGCATCAGGACATTTTTACTGGCTAATGGGCAGGCAGTCACCTGGCAGAGTACAAGCGAACTCCATGGCTTCCCTAGCGGAACTGCCAGGTTAGGATATTTGCAAAGCAGCAAAGTGGTTGTCTGTACATACATTCACAAAGCACTATGCAACCAGGGACAATGCAAGATTTGGAAGATCCTTGTTATAGTCCATACTCAGACTCCTTGTACCTTTCCCAATGAGGGCTAATGCTTGAGAGAGACCAACTGTAGAATATTTATACAGACTAGCATTTGAACAAAGAGGGTGCTTACCTCTACAATAATTGTTTTCGAGATATTGTCCATATACAATCAGTTAGTGTACAGGCAAGTAACCTCTCTTTTCTGGTCGCTGTTCTGACATTAAACCCCATATTCTTTATGGAAATATGCTTATGATATGGATATGGCATAACAGATACATGTGGTGCTAGATGGATCTTGCAAGGTATCATTGAAAGGGTTATAATTTAGTGAATATGATTATCCAATTCATATGCATGTATCATTTCTGTATCTAAAGTTAGGAATATTGACTATGTAACAATTATAACTGGGTGTGTACTTGGGGAAACACCCACCAGGCAACAGGTCATCAGCCTTGATGGGTCATTAGGAAGAAACAATAAGACTTTGAAGATACTAACCTCTCTCCTTCCTGAGAGGCATCCTGGGACGTTGCTGTGGCACTACTAGGTCAGGTGGTCATGTCCCATGGTACTAAACACCATCTTGGACTTCTAGTAATTTTCCATTAAAAGGAGGGGGAGCTCAAGACTGGGAAACAAGAGTCCTGCCTTATGTAAATCTTATTTAAGGCTGGGGAGTAAGTTGATCTGGGTTCACTCTTCACTGAATCCCCACCCAGGAGGATTGCTGGAAACACCTAAGGAACAAGGACAAAGAGAAAGGGGGAAGAGTTGAGCCCAGGCTGGAAAAGGGATCTGGCCTGTGGATATGATGTCTGAAGATTTAAGCTACAAGCTGGGTAACTAATCTTCAAGAATTTCTGCAACCGGCCCAAAAGCAACATTTAGAGTGAGAAATTACTTGAAATCAGTCTCTTTAAGATCTTAAGTTTAGTATGTGTGTGTTGTTTTATTTGCTTAGTAATCTGCTTTGTTCTGTTTGCTATCCCTTATAATCACTTAAAATCTGCCTCTTCTAGTCTAGAAACTTGTTTTTGTTTTGTTATAAAACCCAGTTTGTGCAATTGATAACTGGGGGGTAGAGGTGGGCAAGAAGTTGTGCATATCTTCCCCCACATTGCGGGAGGGGGCAAATTCATGAGCTTACGTTGTATCGATTTCTCTACAGTGCAAGACAATATTATTTTCGGTGTATCTCCCAGAAGGGAGCTGCACTTGAGTGCTTAGCAATTTTCTAGCTGAGTCTTCCCATAGAAAGCTGTTGGGAGACTCTGTGATTCTACAGCTGGTTCATCCCTACGTGCACGTGTGTGCTGCCAGAGGCTGGAGAGCCTGATTCAGCAAAACAGAGGAGGAGTACAGGCTAGTGGACCAGGCAGGGTCAGTGAAATCCCAGTATATCAGGTTGCATCCTGGATGGGGGAGTCCAAACTGTCACAGTGGTGTCTTTCAAGGTTTTTGAACAGTAGTCTCTTCCTTGTGTATATAAATTCATTGATTGGAAGAGCAAAACAAGCTTTCCAGCTTTTTCAGCTCCCAGGTGGTTTCTTAACTTTGAATGAACCAGTCATTTCAACTAAATGAAATTTAGTTCATTCAGAATGACATGACTGTCATTTCAACTAATTCAGTTCATATACTATCTCTGCTGGTTCAAAGTGCTTAGTCAGTGACTTCACCAGTTGAGTGGTTTAACTTTCTTTAGAACTTTGGCAGCATGTACTAATCAACTTTTAAAATTGATTTTAATAGTTTAAATGCATTTTGTATCTCTGACTATACTTTGTGTATAGTCGCTTGCCCATGTGTGTGGTCAGAGAAAGATATGAAACGATTCTCTTCCTTGAAGTGTTTTTTAAAAGTAATTTACTAATGAATGCAAAATGAAGCCATCTGATAAGATGCTTGAATGCCATGAAAAACAACAAAATTAAGTGCCAAGAATGGCTCAGACTTAACACTTTTTAGGGAAAAACTTTTAGGGAAATGTTTACAACAAACACTAAGAAATATGGTAAAAACCTACATGGTGCTACACTTAAATTCATCTGGTATTCACCAAGAGCACTGTTCATAAGAACCATTGTTAATTCAAGGGGATGTCCACTGTGCTTTAGAAAGGCCATTGCAATTTGGACTTTAAGGAATAATACACAGGGTAGACCAGTAATTTATATAACTGGAATGAAAGCTACTTGTGTATGTTTATGACCTAATATTAAATTCATTCACTTTACCTGAGTGATAGACGAGGAAGGCTCTGAACTATTGGGGATTCAGAACAGTCGCCCATCTATATGTGGACAGCAAAAAAGTAGCTCCTTTATACAACGTAGAGGATTGAGAAATAGTAATTAAAAGCAAATTACTGGTAATTATCTTAAATACTGGAAGATCAAAGCTTACGCTATTCTTGAAAATTATGCTAAAAGTATAGTTTAAAAATATATGTAAGACTAGCTTAATCCGTGTAAATTTCAGGGCACTAAGTTCTTGTTTTGCTTCTACATTTGCACATGTACTCCATCTTCAAAGTGAAATGAGAAACCCACATGTACTTGCAGTTTCTAGACTTGATCGTCGTCTCCACTGTATTGCTCATCAGTAGACATGTCCTTGTTTTGGATGTTTCTTGAACAAGTACAGCAGAAGAGTGATATTGTATATGGTGATGAAACTAAGATTAGAATGTTATTTTCCACCAGCTTCAGGAAATGGAAGCATATAGACTAGCAAGACTCTCAAAGATTGGACCATATTATGATCCAGTGGGTTAAGGCAGGACTGCGAGTATAGGATAAAATTTATCTAGGATAAAATTAAAGGTTATTAGTTCTTATGCTTCAGGAAGTATGATCAGCTGTGTTGACAAACTTACCTTTGATGTAGAACTCTGCAGTTAGGGGCACTATGGGAGTGTCACACCTTTTGTCTAAAGTACTGTATCTAACAATGACTGGATACCTGGTTTAATGGCCTATTGGTGTGTTTATGTTCCTGCTGCTGTTTTAGCTCCATCTCCCTTTCCATTTCTATGTGGATACTAAAATCCATTCTCTCTGGGAGTGATATTACTGCTTCAATTTACTACGTACAATAACTCCTCACTTAACATTGTAGTTACGTTCCAGAAAAATGCGACTTTATGCAAATCCAATTTCCCCATAAGAATTAATGTAAATAAAGTGGGTTAGGTTCCAGGGAATTTTTTTTCACCAGACAAGACTATATTTTATTTTTATATATAGATGTGACACACACACACACACACACACTCTATACGTTTTAAACAAACAATTTAATACCGGTACATGGCAATGATGACTGTGAAGCTTGATTGAGGTGGGGAAGTCAGAAGGTGGGATATTTCCCAGGGAATGCCTACTGCTATATGATGAACTAGCAATTGGATGAGCCCTCAAGGGTTAACACACTGTTAATGTAGCCTCACACTCTACAAGGCAGCACGAATGGAGGGAGGGGAGACAGCATGGCAGACAGAGACACACTGTGTGTGAGTGAGAGAGAGAGAGAGAGATATGTGCATTGCCCCTTTAAGTATGCTGATCCCACTCTAAGTACACTGCCTTTTTAAATAGATCAGCAAGTTGAGACAGTAGCTCCTGCCATCAAGGCAGAGGGCAGGAGCAGCACATGACCATGGGGAGTGGGATAGCTGAACTGCTGGCAACTGATAGCCTGCTGGGTGGCTGTTGCACAGCAAACTTAGGGGAATGGGGAGCTGATCGGGGGCTGCCAGTTCACCCTGGTTCCAAGCCCCCACCAGCTAGCTCCAATGGGCTGCTCTTCTTGCTCTTAGATTACCTATTATGTTACTTGTTGTTGTGAAGGGGACTAGGTGAGTTGGCATACTGACAAAGTTTTCATATAGGTCAATTGCAGCATCTTGTAACTAGTATAGAAATAGGCTGGAACAAGCTGTGTATTAATAGGCCGATGCTCAGAGTAGAGCTCACCACTGAAGACCGTGCAAAATTTGACATAGTTTGAGTGCTTTTGTAGGCCAGTTTGTCCTTTGCTCGCAGGACTATATTGTACTGTCATTGTTTAGCAAAATTTCATATAGTGGGGGAAATAAACCCCTAATATACTGAGCTGTTGGCTGGATATTTTTCAAAGGTGCTGACCACTTGCAGTCTGACTTCAGCCAAACTCTGTTAAATTTCTTTCCTCCAGTCTTAAGGAAAAAAAATCACTTTTAAAACTTGAAGAAAAATTTGTCCAAGAAATTAAGAGACAATGGAATCTACAACATGGAGTGTTACCTGAGCCAGCAAGATATCGGCCTTAGCTCAGAACCTAAAAAAGTGGAAACCTGTGAAAATTCATCAAATTGAGAAAACTGCATTCAGCTCTGCTGAAAGCTAGCTGACTACACATGCAACAACTTCTGGGTAATACTATATTTATAAAAGGGAAGCCAGGAAGACTCATGTAGTATAAAAATATTGCTCGGACGTGCAGGAGTGAAATCAGGAAGGCTAAATCACACTTGGAGTTGCCGCTAGCAAGGGATGTTAAGAGTAACAAGAAGGGTTTCTTCGGGTATGTTAGCAACAAGATGATGATCAAGGAAAGTGTGGGTCCCTTGTTGAATGCGGGGAGGCAACCTAGTGACAGAGGATGTGGAAAAAGCTAATGTACTCAGTGCTTTTTTTGCCTTTGTCTTCACAAACAAGGTCAGCTCCAAGACTAAAAGGGAAGGAAGAGGATCCGGGGAACTGCAGGCCAGTCAGCCTCACCTCAGTCCCTGGAAAAATCATGAAGCAGGTCCTCAAGGAATCCACTTTGAAGCACTTCGAGGAGAGGAAAGTGATCAGGAACAGTCAGCATGGATTCACCAAGGGCAAGTTATGCCTGACTAACCTAATTGCCTCCTATGAGGAGGTAACTCCCTCTGTGGATGAGGGGAAAGCAGTGGACATGTTATACCTTGACTTTAGTAAAGCTTTTGATATGGTCTCCCACGGTATTCATGCTGGCAAGTTAAAGTAATATGGGCTGGATGAATGGACTATAAGGTGGATAGAAAGCTGGCTAGATCGTCGGGCTCAACAGGTAGTGATCAGTGGCTCCATGTTTAGTTGGCAGCTGATATAAGCGGAGTGCCCTGGTCCTGGGGCCGGTTTTGTTCAATATCTTCATTAATGATCTGGAGGATGGTGTGGACTGCACTCTCAGCAAGTTTGCAGATCACACTAAACTGGGAGGAGCGGTAGATTTGCTGGAGGATGGGGATAGGATACAGAGGGACCTAGACAAATTAGAAGATTGGGCCAAAAGAAATCTGATGAAGTTCAACAAGGACAAGTGCAGAGTCTTGCACTTAGGACGGAAGAATCCCATGCCCTGCTACAGACTAAGAACTGAGTGCAGAACTGCTGCCTAGCCAGAAAAGGACCTAGAGGTTACAGTGGACAAGAAGCTGGATATGAGTCAACAGTGTGCCCTTGTTGCCAAGAAGGCTAACAGCATTTTAAGCTGTTATAAGTAGGAGTATTGCCAGCAGATCGAGGGACCTGATCATTCCCCTCTATTAGGCATTGCTGAGGCCTCATCTGGAGTAGTGGGTCCAGTTTTGGGCCCCACACTACAAGGAGGATGTGGAAAAATTGGAAAGAGTCCAGTGAAGGGGAACAAAAATGTTTAGGAGGTTGGAGCACGTGACTTATGGGAGAGGCTGAGGGAACTGGGATTATTTAGTTTGCAGAAGAGAAGAATGAGGGGGGATTTGATAGCTGCTTTCAACTACCCAAAAGAGGGTTCCCAAGAGGATGGATCTAGACTATTCTCAGTGGTATCAGATGACAGAACAAGGAGTAATGGTCTCAAGTTGCAATGGGGGAGGTTTAGGTTGGATATTAGGAAAAACTTTTTCACTAGGAGGGTGGTGAAGCACTGGAAAGGGTTACCAAGGGAGGTGTTGGAATCTCCTTCCTTAGAGGTTTTTAAGGTCAGGCTTGACAAAGCCCTGGCTGGGATGATTTAGTTGGGGATTGGTCCTGCTTTGAGCAGGGGATTGGACTAGATGACCGCCTGAGGTCCCTTCCAATCCTGATATTCTGTGATTCTGTGTTGGAGAATAGCCTCAAGAATAATCATATTGGTAATTAAATCATCAGTCTCTACTACTTGCCATATTTATTTCATTTGGACTTAGAGATGAACTCAGCCAGTTCAGAAAATGTAAAGAACTCTGACTCTAGAGATGTTTTGCTTAGAGGATAAACTACTGCTGTTTCTCAGCCACTATATCTGTAATCTGTACAGTAAGTGTATAGTATTTACATGATGTTAAACATTGCTAATTAGTCAGAGTGCTCTTAAGAATGATATGAAAATAAGATGTCCCATTTCTCCAATCTTTCATCTGTATACAGAATTAAGAAGGGGAAATTGCATTTCAGACGGTATCTCTCCCCCCACCCTTTATTTTGTTCTTTCATGGGGGAAAAAAGATTTTTTTACAGTAAGCAGTAACAGTTAAGTATCAGAGGGGTAGCTGTTTGTGGCCTGTCAGTTCAATAACAGTTAAAATTTCTGGCTGTGCTAGCAAAGCAAAATCTAACAGCTTGTCAAATGAGCGAAAAATCAAATTATCCAGTTTTGCTTTGAATGCTTTGTGAAAATAAAAAGGAGACTCATTAATTTAAGAAAAATAAACCCTACCTCTGCCCAGGTGAGAAACTGCAGGTAGCCTGGCAATCCTCACAAGCCAGCAGCAAAGCAACTCTCTTTTTATTGAACCTCATTGCCCTCCGCTCTATTATACACCTTGTTTTGGAGCTTCCAGAATTCCATGGGAAGCTAGGAAAGCGTGCTCTGAAATTCCTTTGTCTTTGCTGTGCTGCATATCGCTCTTTTCCTGGATAAGACTACAAGTCAGTATAACATTTTATATTTAACTCTCTGGCCACCGTTGTCCTAAATCACAGTCTCCGGGCTGGAGATCTGACTGGTCTGCAGCACCAAACCACTTATAGGCTCCTAAACTTAACATCCTACCCCAGCAAATCAATTTTTAGCTGAACCAAATGTTTGTGTCCTGTCAGTTCAATATTTTTCACATTGCATAATGGGTCTGAGCCAAAGCCCACTGAAGTAATTCGCAGTCTTAACAACTGCTGATCACCAGTGAGAACCACTCAAAAGCAACCAAAAAAAAAAGTGAACTCCTATTTTTCTGGGCTTATAAAAACACTTGGGAGAAAGAAACAGGAATTTACTTTATATAAAAGTGGCATTATTGCCTCAGTTAGACAAATCTGAGCTTACTTTAGTGGCAGCTCAGCTTATTTTATTTATATTGGTTCTTTGCAGACCACAGCATTGGAACACCACCATAGAAGTGACTTGTTATCCAGCTTCAGTGTTAGTGGGGTTATTTTGTACCCTGTGCCTGAGAAGATGTGAAAATGTGCCTTAGCAGTGTTTACAGTTTGGTTGGTTGGGCTTCTCCTCCTGTCAAGTGTATGGCACATCTGAGGCCTAATAATTGTTGAGAAATTTTTCATCTTTACTGCTTCTGTTTGATTATGCTAAAGTTAAAGTGAGGATTTGATTTTTTTTCATATTATACATATTTTATTAAAGGAAATAATGGACTAAACACTCAATTTAGCATTACATTAGTTTGATAGGTCCTAAGAAGTATGAAACAGCCTTTATTAATATAAGGATTAAATTTGCACTTGATTTTCAAGAAATTAAAGATGAAGAAAAGTTTTGGCAGCTAAACAGTAAATTATAATTAAAGCTATTTTGTCATGGATAATTTTAGTAAATGTCACAGGTCACAGGCAGTAAAGAAAAATTCACGTAAACGTGTGACCTATCCCTGACTCTTACTTAAAAAAAAAAAATCCTTGGTAAAATGGGAAGGGATTGGGCAGCTGCAGGGTGTCTGGGAGCTCTGGGGCTCCCCATCACCCATGTGGGCTCAGAGCTCTAGGGTCCCCTTGTGATCTCCCACGACAGAGGGGAACTGCAGGATCCCCCGGCCCCCTCCCCAGCACTGGGAAGCTGCCGGGGTCCTGCTGCACCCTCAACCCCTGCAGTGGTGGCTGGGAAGCTGCTGGGATTCCCCTGCCCTCCCTCGACAGTGTCCAGGGAGCTGCTGGGGTCCCCTACCCCCCAACTCCCGCAGTGGTAGCTGGGGAACTGCTGGGGTCCCTCTGTCCTCCAAACCCTGCAGTGGCTGGCGGGGAGCTGCGGGGGGTCTTCTTCCCCGCCACAGTAGCTGGTGGGGAGCTGCGGGGTACCCCACTGCCCATGGCGGCTGGGAGCTTGGGGACCAGCTGCCTCAGGCGGTTGGGGTCCCTCACAGCTCCCTACCACTGCGGAAGGCAGTGGGACCCTGCAGCTCCCAGCCACTGGCGCTAAAGTCACAGAGGTCTTTGGAAGTCAAGGATTCCGTGAATTCTTCGACCTCAGTGACAAAATCGTAGCCTTAATCATAATGTACTGATTGCATCAATGTGCATCAATTTCAAACCAAGTTGATATTAAGTGCTTCAGTGTTTTCTTTTAAACTAAGATACGTTTTGGGTTTGAGTGATGGGTAAAGAATGCTAGGGGCTGAGTGAAAGTGTTATCTCTTTGTAAATATGATACCCAAAACCAATGACCCAGTCCTGTGGGGTGCTGAATGCCCTCAACTCCCATGTAAGTCTTAGAAATGGTGCTAAGCTTTTTTTCTCAATATGTCCTCAGCACATTAGATAAGTTAATGAAACTGTAGTCAAACTAGGATTTTCCTATTGTCAAGGGAATCTAGAGACTTGGAAAATGAGAGCTCTGACATGTTTTGTTGCTCACTGTGTAGTGCATCAGGAAATACAAATAAAGCCAAGGAAGATCTGCAACCAGTGAACATCTGGAGAGACCAGAATCTTTGTGCTATCATGCAGCATGATTAAATGGGACAAGAAAGAGAGGATTTCGTTGGACACCTGTAAAGGAACCAACCAAATAATAATGGAAGTATCTGAGAGGAAACAAGTGAGGGACACTGTCAGGTACCTTAGTTCTAAAAAAGTATAAAAATATTTTACAAAACCCATTGCAATACTAATGGAAATATTTTCAAGAAATTGATTATGAAAACAGTTTCATTGGCAGTTGAAACACTTTCCCAGCAGCATTTGCTGTCGAAACCCTGCAGTACTGAGTAGTGCATGCACCTGAAAATGAAACTGACGGGAAACTAGTTAAGAAATTAGTAGCTTATGCACACTAGTGAAAAGCAAAAGTGTGAATTTTAAAAAACTGAGAAAGTGTATTCACATTTCTTTAGGCTTTATTTTTTGCAATCATTTCTAGTTTTGGAATAGTAGTAAGGAAATTTTATAGAAGCATTTACTTTGTCTCTGTAAAACACACTTTTCCAAGCTTGAGCAAAGACTAGAACACCATCCTCATTAGGTGTGCTATGGTGCCTGATATGGAAGTTTACAAGCCCTTTCGTATGATATTGATTACAAGTCCATGTCTTGACACTATGTCATAAAGTAGAATACACTACTGTACTTACCCAGTTTGATTATTGCTATTATTTCCACAGAATTATGGTGGTGATTGCAGTTATTTCCACAGAATTATGTAGACTAACATATCCAGGACTAATTTTTTTATACATGATCCTGCTCTGTTTAAACTGTTAACAAGGTCACTCCCAGCATAGATAAACTTTGACATCCATGTTTTGTTCTGTGCTGTTTTTCTCAATATTTAAAGCTAACTAGTTCACTGACCTGATTGGAACCAAAAGCAATGTAATTACTATGTATTCCAGTGAAAACTTAACTTTTTTGGGGAAATAAATATTTGTTAGAAATATAAGATAGCAAGTAAACAGAAGAGTGCAAAGATATAGATAACCCTTCCAGCCATGTTGCTCAATAAGACTTCTCTAATCAGTACTCTGAATCAATTACAGTGCCTGTTCTTCACATACATAAGTACAATTCTTCGAGTGCTTGCTCATATCGATTCCAATTAGGTGTGTGCGTGCCGCGTGCACGCTCATTGGAAGATTTTTACCCTAGCAACCTTGGTGGGTCGGCTGGGTTGCCCTCTGGAGTGGCACCACTATAACGCTGGATATATACCTCTGCCGACCCATCGGCCCTTCATTTCCTTCTTACCGCCCGTGACGGTCCTTGGAACTGTGGAGCGTGGCCTTGCTGATCTCCACATCCCTAGCTTCTCGTAGTTCTTTGCTCTTTACTGTGTTTATATTTGAGTTCTTGTAGTTATAGTTAGTGTTAGTACTTCTATTCATAGTTAGTGTATATAGTTGAAGGGGGGATCAGGGATTAGCCCCTTCCCTCCACCCCGGTGCGGGCCCATGCCCAAGGCACCGGGATTCAAACTGTGCTTGGCGTGCCAGAAGCCGATCCCAATAGGGGATCCCCACGACTCCTGCCTTAAGTGCCACGGGGAATCCCACTTTGTTGACAAGTGCCGCATTTGCAAGTCATTTAAACCAAGGACGAAGAAGGAGCGGGACTTTCGATTGAAGCAGCTCCTCATGGAGTCGGCACTTAGTCCTGCAACATCGGTACCGAGCGCCCAACAGACTGCCTTGGTAAGGAGCGCCCCTTCGGCACCGGATCACTCCGGTACAGAGAAGGAGTCCCGGTCCCGGCACCGACTCCTCGACACCGCTTCCTTTCCCCAACTGGGAAACAACATAGTGCTCCGACTCCGGCCTCACAGAAGGAGCACTCATGTAAGATGGTTCATCGAGCACCGTCATCCGCTGCGGCACCATCGAAGCCGGCACCGCAGATTGCAGCTCCACCTGGCACGGCGCCATCGATTCCAGTCCCACAAGGGCCATTGAGTCTGGTGCCAGACAGCTCCCCGGCTCCGGCTGTGGTTGAGCTTGTTCTCCCTTCTACGCCGGAGACCTTCTCTGCGGCAAGGGAGCTCATTGCTATGATGGAGCCGATATGTCCTCAACCCCCGGAACTGCCAGTGCGGATTGTTCAATCCATCGGCAAGCCGGCCCTCGTAAGGCCTCCTTCCGTCGGTCCACCAGAGAGATGTCATTCCAGATCACTGTCTCACAGACGTTCTCGATCACGTCGTTCCTGCTCCCGGCGCCGCTCGCAGTCCCGGCACCGTTCTCCATCGCGGTACTGGTCGCACTCGCAGAGACGTTCAACATCTCATTCACTGGACAGATGCTCCCGGTACTGATCTGGCTCTCAACGCCGATCTTGAAACCGTGTATCCTGCAGTCGCTCCAGGCGAAGTGACTCAAGATCCCGGTCGACTTCCCGGCACCGGTACGGTAGAAGGTCCCAGTCTCGCTCGCGGTACCGCACCCCGGTTCCGCCCCGTGATCGAGCGTCAAGAATAGTGGTGCCCTCCCAAGGTCTCTCGGCACCGCCGTGGCCTTCGAGACACACATCAATATCGTCTCAGGCTGGCAGTGCATCCTGCCATCAGGAGGGGGAATCTGACATCCCCAGCCAATATCCGCAGGGACAAAGCCACGAACCAGGGCCTCATCACTGGTCCTTGTGGACACTGTGGGCATACCACCAGGCCCAGGGTGCCCCATCAGTGGCTCAACGCTCGGACCCGTCAGAGCACTGGGTACCAGAGGTGACAGTGAGCCGCCCTCCCCCTACGGGCACGGACAAGGCTCCAATTCCCTCTGCAGTCACTGAGGTTCCACCTGATGCAGATGATGCCCCTCAAGGGCACGACCCACCTCAGGACCCATTGGTCTCGGGTCTCTCCTCCTCCTCCTCCTCCTCCTCATCTGATGAGGTGGTAGCAGGAACATCCTCCTCAGGCCCTCCACCAATCAATCTCAGAGCCCATCAAGACCTCTTGAGGCGGGTGGCCCAGAATGTGAACTTGCAGATGGAGAAGGTCACTGAAATAGAGGACCCAGTCATGGACATCTTATCGGCTGATGCACCACTAGAGTGGCTCTCCCGTTCATCCGCACTGTACAAGCCAATGTGGACACCATTTGGCAATCCCCAGCTTCAATTCCACCTACAGCTAGGGGAGTAGAGAGGAAATATATGGTCCCCTCAAAGGGGTACGAATATCTCTGCACCCACCCACCTCCCTGCTCTCTGGTTGTCCAATCAATGAACGAACGGGAGTGTCCTGGCCAGCAAGCATCGGCTCCTAAGGTGAAGGAGGCTAGACGCATGGACCTCCTAGGCCGCAAAATATACTCGGATGGGGGCCTCCAACTTAGAGTGGCAAACCAACAAGCCCTCCTAAGTCGGTATAACTTTAATACGTGGGTGTCCGTGGGGAAGTTTACGGAGCTTCTTCCCCAGGAGTCCTGTCCAGAGTTTACGGCCCTGCTTGAAGAGGATAAAAAGTAGCAAGAACCTCCCTCCAGGCCTCTCTGGACGCAGTAGTCTCGGCTGCCAGAACTCTGGCATCCAGAGTGACGAGGCGTATCTCCTGGCTCCAGGCTTCAGGCCTTCCCCCTGAATTGCAATGGACCATTCAGGATTTACCCTTCGAGGGCCAGGGCTTTTTCTCAGACAAAACCGACCCCAGGTTGCAAAGTCTGAAAGACAACCAGGTCATAATGCGCTCGCTGGGTATGCACATGCCAGTGGCCCAATGAAGATCCTTCCAGCCCGAGCCACACGCCTTTACAACCAGTCTAGGCTGCATCAGGACGCTACCAGAAGGCGTGGCAGGGGGAATCGGCGGAGGCAGTCTGGTCATCAAGGAACCCAAAGTCAAGTGCCTCCTAAACCACCAACGGGGCCCAAGCAAAACTTTTGATGGGACGCCCGAGGACGGCCCACCAGTTATCCTACCAGATCCTTCTCCCTCCTTTTTTCAACCGCCTCTCCCATTTCCTCCCTGCCTGGTCCCAGCTAACCTCAGATCATTGGGTCCTCCGCATGGTGGAAGCGGGATACCACCTCCAGTTTGTTTCAACCCCCCCATCCCACCCTCCCTACCCGTCCCTCTTCAGGGACCCCTCTCACGAGCAAGTCCTCTTACAAGAGGTTCAGGCGCACCTAAAACTGGGAGCCATAGAGGAGGTGCCAGAGGGCATGAGGGGCAAGGGGTTGTATTCCCGTTACTTCTTAATCCCCAAGGCAAAGGGAGGTCTACGACTGATCCTAGACCTGTGAGAACTCAACAAATTCCTGATAAAGCTGAAGTTCTGCATGGTATCCCTGGGGACCATGATCCCATCCCTGGATCTGGGAGACTGGTATGCCGCCCTCGATATGAAGGACGCTTATTTCCACATCGCCATTTATCCACCACACAGATGGTACCTCCGTTTTGTGGTCAACCACCAACACTTTCAGTTCATGGTACTTCCCTTTGGCCTTTCTACAGCTCCAAGGGTCTTCACCAAATGCATGGCTGTAGTAGCTGCCTCCCTCTGGCATTGTCGAGTACACGTCTACCCATATCTCGACGATTGGCTTATTTGAGAGACTTCCCAGTCACAAGTATCGCAGCACCTGTGCATCGTCAGAGACCACTTCGGGAGCCTAGGCCTCATGATCAACACAGAAAAGTCCACTCTGATACCCACGCAGAGAATAGACTTCATCGGAGCTGGACTCCAATCTGGCCAGAGCCTGTCTCCCCCAGTCGCTTTTTCAAATGATGGCTTCAGTAATTCAAAGTCTTCAGTCCTTTCCGACAACGTCGGTGCGCACTTGCCTCGACCTAGTAGGTCACATGGCCTCCTGCACCTTCATGACCAAATACGCGAGACTACGTCTCCATCCCTTCCAAGCCTGGCTTGCTTCAGTATACCGTCCACACAGAGACAGTCTGGATTCGGTGCTCACTATCCCCAGGAAGGTTCTCGACTCCCTCACTTGGTGGTTAGACGCCTCTCTGGTTTGTGCAGGGATGCCATTCCACTCACTGCAACCCTCGGTGGCCCTAACCACAGACGCATCATCTGTGGGTTGGGGTGCCCACCTCGGGAGCCTTCACACTCAAGGCATCTGGTTGCCCCAAGAGCTGATCCTGCACATCAACGTGAGGGAGCTGAGAGCAGTCCATCTAGCATGCCAGGTGTTTCGGGACCATCTACAAGGCCATTGCGTATCAGTGTTCACGGACAACACAACAGCCATGTTTTACATAAACAAGGAGGGCGGAGCATGCTCCTCCCTCGTCAAGAAGCCATTCACCTCTGGGACTTTTGCATAGCCCACTCTATCGATTTGGTAGCATCTTTTCTCCCAGGAGTCCAGAACACTCTGGCAGATCACCTCAGCAGGTCCTTCCTGTCTCACGAGTGGTCGATTATGCCTGGACGTTATCCATTCTGTTTTCCGGAGGTAGGGCTTTCCCCACATAGACCTCTTTTCCTCTTGAGAGAACAGGAAATGCCAGGTGTTCTGCTCCTTCCACGGACACTCTCCGGGCTCCCTCTCAGACGCTTTCCTGATTCCGTGGAAGAGGCACCTACTTTATGCCTTCCCACCGTTTCCGCTCGTCTACAGAGTCCTACTCAAGCTCCGCAGGGACAGAGCCCATCTGATCCTCATTGCTCCAGCATGGCCGAGGCAGCATTGGTACACCCTGTTGTTCGACCTCTCAGTGGCAGACCCGATCCCCCTGCCACTCTGGCTGGACCTCATAACACAGAATTTCGGCAGGCTTCACCATCCGGACCTGCAATCCCTTCACCTCACGGCATGGCTGCTGTGTGGTTGAGCCAATCTGAGTTGCGTTGCTCTGCCTCAGTACAACAGGTGCTCTTGGGCAGTAGGAAGCCTTACATGAGTACGACGTATCCCGCCAAGTGGAAGCGTTTCTCCTACTGGTGCACTCAGAGTAACTTAGTCCCCGGACAGGCATCTGTCCCTACTGTCCTGGATTACCTATGGTCTTTGAAAGAACAGGGCCTGGTGGTCTCTTCTGTAAAAGTGCATTTGGCGGCTATTTCCGCTTTCCACCCGGGGGAAAGTGGCAGTTCAATCTTTTCTCACCCCATAGTTTCCAGGTTCCTTAAGGGATTGGAGCAGTTGTATCCTCAAGTCAGACGCCCGACCCCTACGTGGGATCTAAACCTGGTGCTATCCAAGCTTATGGGTGCCTCTTTTGAGCCTCTGGCCACATGCTCGCTGCTGTACCTCTCTTGGAAGACAGCCTTCCTTGTCGCTATCACCTCGGCAAGATGAGTATCGGAGCTTTGGGCTTTGACAGCGGATCCCCCGTATACGGTATTCCACAAGGACAAGGTACAGCTGCGACCACACCCCTCTTTCCTCCCTAAGGTAGTGTCTGCCTTTCATGTCAATCAAGACATCTTTCTCCCAGTCTTTTTCCCGAAGCCGCACTCATCGCGTTGGGAACAACAACTGCATACCTTGGATGTCCGCAGGGCTCTCGCCTTTTATATCGAGAGGACTAGACCCTTCCGACGTCTGCCTCAGCTCTTTGTAGCGGTGACAGACTGGATGAAAGGCATGCCGGTCTCTTCCCAAAGAATTTCATCTTGGGTGACATCCTGCATCCGAACATGCTATGAATTGGCTCACGTTCTGGCTAGCCATCTCACTGCCCATTCTACTCGGGCGCAAGCCTCATCTGCCGCTTTCCTGGCCCATATCCCCATCCAGGAAATATGTCGCGCTGCTACCTGGTCATCGATTCACACCTTTGCCTCACATTACGCATTGGGTCAGCAGTCCAGAGATGATGCAGCCTTTGGCTCAGCAGTTTTGCATTCTGCAACGTCTCACTCCAACCCCACCGCCTCGGTAAGGCTTGGGAATCACCTAATTGGAATCAATATGAGCAAGCACTCGAAGAAGAAAAGATGGTTACTCACCTTTGTAACTGTTGTTCTTCGAGATGTGTTGCTCATATCCATTTCAAACCTGCCCTTCTTCCCCACTGTCGGAGTAGCCGGCAAGAAGGAACTGAAGGGCTGTTGGGTCGGCAGGGGTATATATCCGGCGCTATAGCGGCGCCACTCCAGGGGGTGACCCAGCCAACCCACTGAGTGTTGCTAGGGTAAAAATCTTCCGACGAGCGTGCACGCAGCACGCGCACACCTAATTGGAATGGATATGAGCAACACATCTCGAAGAACAACTGTTACAAAGTTGAGTAACTGTCTTTTATGCTGTCAGTGTAAAGAGAATATTTTCAAAAGTGAAATATTTAAAACACTGCCAATGAAGGGTAATCCCCATCTTATTCTTTTACTGTACCTGTTACTTAGATATTGCCTTACCTTTCATCATCGGTGATCCCTCGATTCGAGGATGAGCTCTACCACATATTTACATATGGGTCTTGAGATGACTTACCTTTATAGTGCACGGAAACGTCAAGGTGAAAGGACCTAGATGCTCATCAGTTGTATTTGTTTTGTCTGTGGTGGGTGTGGCAGAGGATCCTAACCGAATGAAACTTAATTATCACTTATGGTGGGCATACTAATGCTACTAAATCCACCTGTCATGGCATCAGTAGTTACAATTTCTGTTCTTTATTCCTTTGAATTTTTCTATGGTGGTATGGTCTAACCCCATCTCCTGATCTCAAAGTCAAAGGAGAGACCTCAGATTAGTATAATGGATTCTAGTTCACAATCTCCAGAGGAAAAGGGGTAACTAAGATAAACCTCTACTCTTAAATGAAAAGCTGAATAAAGAAATTTAGTACATAGTCTATACAGATCTTTTATGCCTCTCTATTCTATGCAGAACATAGTCTTCACCACTGCCTTCTGTCTTTGCCAGTCTCTTGATGCAATCTTAGCTTCTTCCTGTGTCTTTTTGATAGCTTTCAGTTCTATTTTTATTGTGCATTTCAACATTACTTTTGGTCTATTCTTCATCTCTTGACCTGGGGGTTCTGGTTCAATGTCTGTCTTGTTATGTTTGTGTTTTTCCTGCATCTGTGCCCTAGCCATATCAATTTTTGTTCTGTAATTTTATGTCCTACTAGTTTCTGTTGTCTTCCTCCAGAATTTTTTTTTCTGACCGTCTGATACTGAGGATTTGTCTAAGGCCACTGTTCATGAAATCTTGACATTCGGATAGTAAGGTCTTAAGTCTCCAAGTTTCAGAACCATATGCTAAGACTGACTTTATAGTGGTATTAAACACTCAGTTTAGTTTGGAAGGCAAGATTTCTGTTTCTCCGGATAAGCTTTAGAATTTACAAAGGCATTTCTGACTTCTGTTGTTATGGCTTTAATGTCTTTTTCTGTTACTTGTATTGTAATTTACTGTGCTGCCAAGATATGTGAAATATCGGACCTCTTCCATGTCAGCCACAGAAAACGTTTTTGGTGTTTCTTATTATGTGTTGATTCTCATGGTTTTGGTTTTCTCAGGCCTGGTCTACACTGAGGGCGGGGAGGAATTGATCTAAGATACGCAACTTCAGCTATGCTATTCTCATAGCTGAAGTTGCGTATCTTAGATCGACTTAGAATCATTTACTTTGCGTTCTCGCGGCGTGGGATCGACAGCCGCCGCTCCCCCATCAACTTTGCTTCCGCCTCTTGCTGAGCTGGAGTTCAGCAGTCGATGGGAGAGCGATTGGGGATCGATTTATTGCATCTACACTACACACGATAAATCGATCCCCAATAGATCAATTGCTACCCGCTGACCTGGCGGGTAGTGTAGACGTACCCTCAGTGTTGATTTTCAGCCCTACTGATTTGTTAACTATTTAAGAACATAAGAATGGCCATACTGGGTAATACCAATGATCCATCTAGCCCTGTATCCTGTCTTCCAATAGTGACTGGTGCCAGGTGCTTCAGAGGCAACAGAACATGGCAATTTATTGAGTGATCTGTTCCCTGTCATCTAGTCATAGCTCCTAGCAGTCAGAGGTTTAGGGACATCCAGAGCATGGGGTTGTATCCCTCACCAGCGTGGCTAATAGCCATGGATGGACCTATCCTCTGTGAACGTATCTAATTCTTTTTTGAACTCAGTTATCCTTTTGTCCTTCACAACATCCCCTGGCAACAAGTTCCACAAGTTGATTGTGCATTGTGTGGACAAGTACTTATGTTAGTTTTAAGTCTGCTGCCTGTTAATTTCATGGGTAACCCCTGGTTTGTATGTTACGTTAAGACACATTCTTATTATAAGACTTTCTTATTCATTCTCCACACCAGTCATGACAGAGGTCTATAAAATCGTATCCCTCCTCAGTCGTGTCTTGTCCAAGCTGAACAGTCCCAGTCTTTTTAATTTAGCCCGATATGGAAACTGTTCATCCCCCATAATCACTTTTGTTGTCCTTCTCTGTACTTTTTTCCTATTTTAATATCTTTTTTGAGATGCGACGACCACAATTGCATGCAGTATTCAAGGTATTGGTGTACTATTGCTTTATATAATGACATTGTTATTTTCTGTCTTACCTATTCGTTTCCTAATGGTTCATAACATTCTGTTAGCTTTTTTGATGGACACTGCACATTGAGGAAATGTTTTTAGAGAACTATCCACAGTGACTCCAAGATCTTTCGTGAATGGTAATAGGTAACTTAGACCCCACCATTTTGTATGTATAGCTAGTATCGTGTTTTCCAGTGCATTACTTTGCATTTATTAACACTGAATTTCATCTGCTATTTTGTTGCTCAGTCACTCAGGTTTGTGAGATCCCTCTGTAACTCTTCAGTCTTCTTTGGACTTAACTATCCTGAGTAATTTAGACTTGTCTGCAGACTTTGGTACCTCACTGTTTACACCTTTTTCCAGATCATTTATGAAAATATGTTGAACAGCACTGGTCTCAGTACAGATCCATGGGTGACCCTGCTATTTAGCTCTCTTCACCTGTTAAAGCTGACTGTTTATTCCTACCCTTTGTTTTCTATCTTTTAACCAGTTACTGATCCATGAGAGGACCTTCCCTCATATCCCATGACTAAGGCTACGTTTAGTCATGGATATTTTGACTAAAAGTCATGCACAGGTCATGGGTAATAACCAAAAAATCATGGCCCGTGACCTGTCCATGACTTTTACTATATAACCCTGACTAAATCTTGGGGTAGGGGTAGCCCGGGGTGAGGGGTGGGGGCGCTGCAGGTGCTTAGTGCTTAGTGTGTGTGTGTCCAGGATGTGTCTCAGGTGCTCTGGGAGAGCAGCCCAGGACCCCCTCTGGTGATGAGGGAGGTGGTTGGCAGGGCTTGCAGGCTTCCTACATGACTCCTTGCGGCTCTCTGAAAGTGACGACATGTCCCTCCCTCAACTGCTAGCTCTGCGTGCTGCCCTTGCCCCAAGCACTGGATCCGCAGCTCCTATTGGCTTAGAACCATGGCCAATGGGAGCTGTGGGGGCAGTACCTGTGGGCGGAGGCAGTGCATGGAGCTAGAAGCTGAGGGAGGGACATGTTGCTGCTTCCGGGGAGTCCCCCACGGTAAGCACCACACAGAGCCCTCACCCCCACCCAAGCCCAAACCCTGAGCCCCCCTCCCACACCCAAACTCCTGCTGCTCCTGGGGCGGAGGAGAAGAGAGGGGGTAGATGGTGGCTCGAGTCTTCCCCAGTAGCGGCCAGTGTGGCTGGACCAGGCATCCCCCGGGCCATCTGCACCGGCTGCTGCAGAAGTCAGAGTCTTGGCAAGTCATGAAATCCATGACTTCCATGACAAACTCGCAGCCTTACCTATGACTCCTTAAGCATTCAGTATTGTTTTTTAAACAACAATAACAAATAAAATGGAACAGGTGCTTTAAACAAATGCAGTCTATGCAGTATCTGCGAGCTAACCATTCCAGTGCCCTATTAGGTTCACTTTCAGATTCTCTTGCATTCACTTAAAATTAAAAAAAGATGTAATTGAGTAGCATGATCTAAATGTACTGTCAGAAGACTGCAGACAGTAAACAGTATAAACGAATGCCAATCCCACATGTTCAAAAAATCAGGCGCCCCCAAAGTCATGAGACTTTTAAAAAACTTAAAAATTTGGGTTCTCTTGTAACCTGACAAGTTAAAGATACAGTGAAAACAAATGGAACACATTTTCACAGGAGGGGAGAAGAGGGTGGGTGGAGCAGAAGTTGCTTGGCAGCTCTACATTTCCCTCCTCCTGTGAGCAACTGGGGGCTCCTCCCATCCTGCAATACCCAACCTGAGAAGGAGCAAAAAGGGGAAGAGTAGGGGACACCACTGCAGGCCCCCACCCTCCCAGCCTGGGGGAAGGGAGTGAAGAACTGCAGGAGGAGCACAGATGAGGCTGGAGCCTGAACTGATGGCAGCAACTGGAGGGATAGGACTGCTGAAGAGATGTGGGGGCAGGTGCGAGAACACCTGCAACAGAGGCCAAAAATTACCCTATCCAATAAATTTGAGTGAGTTGGCGATGAAGGGCGATGATTGAGGGAGCTAAATCAAGAGATCAAAAACACTGTATAACTTTAACAAAATCTTGTCTTTTGGGTGGTCTGATTCATGATTTTTGATCTCTTGAGGTTGGCAATACTGCATGTAGGACCCTAACTTTGGATGCAGTTACAGACTAGTGACCATTGGCAGGGGGGTCTCAGCCAGGTCTGCAGTATAAAAGAGGAGTTAACTCCAGATTTACACTGAAGTAGGAGGCGAATGAGATTGCCGAATACCTACACCCCTCTACAAGTGTGATTGATTTTAATGGAATTTGGATAGGCCCTTAATGTATCTCGTTGATTTTAATGGGAGTTGGATTAGCCCCTTTAAATACTTTGTCAGCCCCTGCATTCTACCACTGATGTCCCAAGCGCTGCTAAATTTCGCTTTAAGCATAATTTTAAATAAAAGCAGCAATACATCTACTCCTTACATGTTCTTTGCATTATTGGCTGTATTAATTTAACATAAGAGGTAGGAAGAAAAGTGTAAATGCAATAGAGGAAGTAAAGACTATCTCTGCTCTCTGCCCCACACCCTTCTCGGAGGGAAAAAAAAGCAAAGTGCTAATAGTCTGCACTGATGTAAATATTACATGTAACTTTATATTTGCATGTGAACTACTAAATTACACTGAAATTGTAACTTTACATGCGCACACAAGAAAATGTTGCTTCATTTTCCTGTTGTTAGGCAGTTAATATCCTAGAACAGATTCATTTTTAAGATAGACATACAGAAACTGTTCTGGAATACAACAGTCGAGATACTGTACTTTAATATTAGCTGAGAAGAATATTAGATGATAAGTTGTAGTAAAACATTTTATATAAGAATCTCAGAAAATATACAGGCAACTATATGCACAAAGCTGTGCTCATTCTGCCAAATAATTTTAGCTAAATGAAAGTCAAAAGAACACACTATTCAGCACTGCAAAAACAAACTGAAAATTGTGGTTTCTTTAAGTCACTTGCTGCATTTCAATTTCCTGGCATCTTATTTTGCTGTGACCACTTCCACCATCATAGTTTCCATTTTTTTGCATCTTTTCTTGATAAGTGAACACCTACAGGCATAGTTGCAAAAAAAAAAAAAAAATGTAAACTGTTTTCCTGTCATGTACTTTCCAAATCTGTAACACTTAAGAACAAAGCAACTGCTTTTCTCTTCAGACAAAAAAGCAAGGAAATTCTTCTCCAGTATTGCAGGAATTTAAAGACAGAACATATCTTTTAAGTGCTGTAACATGCACTAAATGCAGTATCTAGGGCTTTTCTACACTTGAAATGCTACAGTGGCACAGCTGTAGCTCTACAATGGTGGTGCTATAGTACTTCAGTGTAGGCCAGTGGTTTTCAAACTTCTTTTCTGGTGAGCCAGTTGAAAAAAATTGTTGATGCCCGCAACCCAACGGAGCTGGGGATGAGGGGTTTGGGGTGTGGGAGGCGCCCAGGGCTGGGGCAGAGGTTTGGGTTGCAGGGGTGATGGCTGCGGGGTAGGTCTGTGAATGAGGGGTTCTAGGTGTGTGTGTGGGGTCTCTGGGCTGGGGCAGGGGGTTAGGTGTGGGAGGGGGTCAGTGCTCTGGGGTGGGGGTGCAGGCAGGCTCTGGGGTGAGGCTGGAGATGAGGGGTTTGGGGTGCAGGAAGGGGCTCTGGGTTTGGGTAGGCTCAGGGCTGGGGCAGGGGGTTGGGGCACGGACTTACCTCCGGCGCCTCCTGGTCAGCGGCGCAGCCGGGGTGCAGAGGCAGGCTTCCTGCCTGTCCTGGAATTGTGGACCGCGCTGCACTCTGGAAGCAGCCAGCAGCAGGTCCGGCTCCTAGACAGCGGCACACAGGCACCACCCTGCCTCCCCCTCCACCCATGGGCTGGTTCCCAGCCAATGCGGAGCCAGTGCTCGGGGCAGGGACAGCACACAGAGCCCTCTGGGCCCACCCAGGACCTGGACCTGCTGCTGGCCGCTTCCAGGGTGCAGCATGGTGTCAGAACAGGTAGGGACTAGCCTGCCTTAGCTGGGTGACACCACCGATGGGACTTTTAACAGCCTGGTTGGCAGTGCTGAGCAGAGCCGTCGCAACCCACGGTTTGAAAATGAATGATGTAGACACACCTATCCAATAGAAGGGGTTCTCCCATCAGCATAAGTAATCCACATTCTCAAGAAGCGATAGCTAGGTTGACGGAAGAATTTTTTTGTTGAACTAGTTCTGTTTATGTCAAGCGTTTAGGATGGCTAAACTATGTTGCCCAGGGGTGTAGATTTTTCACACCCCCAACTGACATAGCTGGGTTGACTTAATATTTTATGTAGGCCAGGCCCTAGTTGTAACAGTGCAAACTAAAGATACAGTGCAGGTTCGGCAAACAGCCAGTCAAAGGGCTCAAATTTGCAAGAGGGCTGAATCTTTTCATGTCCTCACCAGACTGGCTCCAGTCCCAGCTAAAGTCCGGTCACAAACAAAACAAAAGAGTTGGCAACACTGTATATGCTTCCAAGCCAGCTGGAGTTGGCATCCAGTCACTCTTTCTAGCTCTGAGCCTCGAAAGCACATCCCTGGATGCAGACCTCCTGTCTGGCACCTTTCCTTGGTATGTTTATGAAGTTGGGAATGAGCTATGGGGGGGTTGATGAGTACATATTCTGTTCATTTCCTCTGGGGCACCTGGCATTGACCCTTGTCGGAAGACAGGATACTGGGCTAGATGGACCTTTGGCCTCACCCAGTATGTCAGTTCTTATGCTCTTATGTGGACCTCAGCAATCCAACCTCTGTAGGCAATTCACTTACTTTAGGCTTGACTGTCAGGCCTACTAGCAATAGCAGTGGAAGTGTCTTCTTCCACTTGGAAGTTTGTATGCATGCCTTGTACCTTTACTAACATTAATTGACAGATTTAAGTTCAAAGCTTCATTTGCCAGGAAATATTTTTCAGACTCAGAGTAGCTCCAGGTCTGCAAGGAGAATGTAATTTCCTTTATGCAAATATATCCATTTTAATATTTAGAAAAGAAGACCGTTCTCTAGAATCAAAGTTATTCATAACCAGAAGAACGTCGGCAACTCCAGCAAATCACACATAACAAAGGGTTTTAAAGTGCTTCATGTTTGGTATACTCTGCAATAGATATCTAGTAATACATGAGAGAGGAGTACAAGCTGAGATTCCCTATCAGAGTTTTTAATAATTCATAACCCTTATCCTTCACATTGCATTTTTCCTTCCTTCCTAGTTCAGAGACAGGCTACTCTAGTGTTTCTAGTGACGCTATCTTGCTGAACTTTCAAAATTGCGACTGAGCAGCACTCAAAATGACTAGTTAAGGGCAGGGTTTAGGTTAAAAGCAGCTGAATTATTGGCTGATTGTTAGATCTCAAAGACCATCAGGGAGTAATTTTGCAGTAAAACATTTGAGGGCTCCTTGCATCTTCCCTAAGTGCAGTGTTTCTGGCTTTGTGGTTGTAACATTACTCACTCAAGCCTGCTAAAAGGAAAGTTAAACATCAAAAGGCATAATAAAGAGATGCCAGATGTACTGCAGTGTGTGAAACTGCCAACTTTAACTGTAAAATACTTAATTAAAGCAAACAAAAGAAACTCATAAAGCATATTAGAACATAAATTTAAACATTTGGATTGTACTACCTTTTTATTTATTTTCTTTAGTAAACCTAAAGTTTGAGTTAATGCGGAAGAGCAAACACTGTCATTAGGCTTTTGGTATGATAGAGGAACCACCTGTCACACAGCTAGTGGGCTGCTGACAGAATGTTGTACCTTGGCTCCTCCACCATCATCACATGCAATATATTTAAAGGCAATTAATTGTTCCAGGGGTTAGATGCAAAAGCTGAATTACCATGGGAAACAAATCTGTTTTCTTCAACAAAGTCTCTTCAAACTTACAAAAGCAGCAACTAGATTTTAGTACTGACCAACTTGTATTGTAGTTAGTGTGAGGGTGTCAATTATGCAGTTATCAGAACAGTGCAGTGACTCTATTATTAGGCAGTTTAAAATTAACTGTGACATCACCTCTTGTGCCAGCAACTATTCTGAATGCAATATTTAACTGTACCAGTTATTACAGTGCTACAGAAAACCTCACATAATTGATAAGGTAATTTGAATAACAGCAAATTAGCATCTTGAATCACTATTCTTTCTTCAAATAGAAGACTCATTTAATAGCAGTCATATTTTAACAAAAATTTTGAGAATAATTACTGGGGGGTGGGAGCTAATGAAGTACGATGCGGATGTTTGCCAGTGTTCAGATAGATGGATATAAACAGTTGACTGCTGTTTGCAATCAGAATAGCTTGACTTTTGTTTACACCATCACCCAGAAAACAGAAACTGCATTTAAAGATAACCACATGTTGTTCACTGAACATTTTCACTTAAAGCTCCATTTGATTCATTTCTCAATTATTTTATTGAACCTGGGTCATGCTAGTGGCTAATAATGGCATATGGAAACTTTTACTTCCTACTTCAAAACTAGGCCAGACTCAGAGATATGGCACATATATGGCATATGTGAAATGAGTTGAACAGTTCTAATCCTACTAAACAGAAATGATCATAATAAATAGCTTTAGAGTTGATGCTAATTACATAGTCCACCTCCAGCAAAGAGTTAAAAAATCAATTATTTCTTAGGGTGTAAGTTATTAACAAAGAAATTGCTAACATAATAAAAAAAAATTCAGCTCAAACTTTTAGCCCAGGGTAGGTAACTGTTAATAGATTTTCCTACTTTAGGACTGCTCAATCCTCGTGTAGGATTTTCTCTAGCCAGGCAGTTCCACCTCCGTTATAGGTGTGGCGGAGTGGGGCTGGTGGTGGTAACAGTAGACCTGCCTAAGACTATGTCTACACTTAAAATCCAACTGTAGTGCTTCAGTGTAAACACTTCAGCAATGGGAGGGGTTCTCCTGTTGCAATAGTTAATCCATTTCCCTGAGAGGTGGTAGCTAGGTATTGACTTAGTGCTGTCTACACCAGAGGTTAGGATGACTTAATTTCATTGTTCGGAGTGTGTTTTTTTCACACCCCTGAGTGACATAGCTGGGTTGTTCTAACTTTTCAGTGTAGACCAGCCCTTAGTGAGTCATCAGAATTCACTTAACTCTTTTCCATGAGAATCAACGCATGTTTGCATCAGATGAATGCTCTCAGGCTGCTGAAAACACTTTATTAGCCATCTCAGCAAAGAAGCCACAGAATGAACAGGCACTTGTGTGTAGCTTCTCCAGATCAAAGTATCTGGTCTGGGGATGCTGATTGTCCAAAGTCACATTCTGATTGGCCAGTTGGACCTTTTTAGCAGTGTCATAATGCAGTTGTGCATGACTGGGATCTCTTGCTTAAATTTAAAAATGTGCACACAAAATCCCAGTGTTTGTTAATCAGTTGTGGGAATTGTTAAAGGAGGAAGGTAAGGCAAATTGAGGATGAGGGGGATGAAAAGAGGCAGTTAGGGAAGCTGGAAAGTGGGGAGTGAGTTGAAGGAGGAAAAGTGCTAAATGTTAAACTGCCTGGTCTCCTTCAAAGTACCAAGCTGCCATTTCAGAAAGTTTGTGGCCCTTTGAGCCACTTTCAACTAATTTTGGGGGTACAACCTAACTGGGAACTATTTGATATTTGTTTCTTAAAAAGGTAAAGGAAAAAAATGAGTTCAGAGTGTCTTTTGGCACCAAACTGCTGCTGAAGATGTAACTGGGTTTCCAGTTGAGTCAAATAGGGAAGGGGACAAAAAAGTAGCAATTCTCTCAATCTCCATCCACAAAATATTTCCTATCCACCTGGGTTGCCAAAATGAATCACTATTCACAGGAGACTGTGTAGATGTTCAAAATATGATGAAGCATGTTCAGTTGTGCTCCTAAGCTTTTGTTCCTTCTTGGCTGGAAGTAATAAGTAGTGGTGGTATCTCTCGTACACTTTTCTCTCATGGCACCAAAATAAGCCATCATTCACAGCAGATTGGCAGATCTTCATATTATGGTGGTCCTTTGTCCTTTTTATTTATTTGTTTGTTTGTTTTACATGTTCTGATCAGTGGTGAAATAGTTAACAATTTTTATCATTGGGCATCTGAATTAACATCCCCTTAAGAATGGGGCAGTTCATATTTACAACTCTTGTTTAAGACTCTATTCAGCCTCAGGTGGATGTAACAGTATTGGTTACACTCAGGTCACTTTTCAAAGGTGGTGCTTGCAACTGTAACAGCTAAAGAATAGCACTTTTTAAAAAATGAAATCTGAGAATGTGGAGAACACTATGTCAGAGAGAAATATTACCAGTATGCTATACTACTGTGACACTCCCAATTCAAGTCAAGTTTCTGGGAGATAGAGTGAAATTTGAAAAGAAATATATTAACAAATATATTTAACATAGAAGAGAGTGCATATAATCTCTTCTCTACCTAATATTGAGTTTGGTTAAATAAATATTGTGGTGCATGTTACCTTTTGAATCACAGATGCTAGTCTATCAAAGAGGCTTTCAAGACCCTATGACAATTGTGACTGAAGGAAAAATCAGTGTACTGTGAATTAAAATGTGTATTCAATTTATTTGGGGATTTGTTTGGGGATTGGTCCTGCTTTGAGCAGAGGGTTGGACTAGATGACCTCCTGAGGTCCCTTCCAACCCTAGTAATCTATGATTCTATGAATTGATTACTTGACATTTAAAAACTATTTCTCCATCCTGTTATCCTAGAAGATGGTCATTACAGTTAATAAAACTTTACCTGACTTTCTCTTAAAAATATGAGGCTAGTTGAGATCTTAAAAGCTATACAAAATGTTGATTGACAAGACCATTACTATGTCAACAGTGTATTGCAAGAAAACCACAAGATTATCTGCTAACAGCCCACGTGAATCACAAGCTGCAACTTCAGAAGTAGATCAGTTAAAAAGATTGTTCTTATACTGTAGTGGGCCAGATGACTGCCTTACACACTTCCAAAAGAGGAAAGCCTACGTGGCTTAGTTGAGAATGCAGTAATCCCACACAATGTGCCACTTCAACAAAGATTTCTAAGACGAGAAATTCTGGTAATTCTTAAGAATGGTTTGTGCTCCATAAAATGAAACTTGTACAAAAAATTTCCTTGGTGTAGCTTGTCCTTTCCGTCTTGTTAATCATAAACATAAATTCATCAACCCATAGAATGGATTCATTGTGATTGCTACAAAAAGAACATATAAGCCCTGGTCCTGCAACTGGCTTTAGTTGTGTGGCCCACATGCTCCACAGAGTCTTCTCTTCTAGAGCCAGTTTAAGACCAGGGCCTAAAATAGTAAAATTATTATGAAAAATGAAAATCACTATTTAGGAGTCTAATGGCCTAAGAAACAGAAGATTTCATTCATATTTTGACAGTCCTCAATGGTCAGATGATCCTGAACAGAGTTATACTGTAATGCCAGCATCATAATCTGTTTTGTTCTCTGAGCTGGTCTTTCAAGGAGTTTGTGTCCATATGAGACGGTTTTCCTGACAGCATGTGACTCTGTGTTGCTTGTTTTCTTAGGCGATAAAAGGTCAGAATGTACCCTATTCTATGGCAGCTTGTAGCTACTTTATACTGAGAATTTACCCTTCTAAACTGATGAATGTGGGTGCATTATATTTGCTCTTAAAGCATTTTAACATTTTTATATTTGTTAGTGATTCTTCTGAATTGTTTACAGTACATGTTTTATGAGCCAAATAAAATGTTGATCTAGGCATATTTTCTATAGACAGACAAATTGGATTAAAATAACATCATGGCCCAGATTGTAATAAACCCCAAAATACTGAGCAGGAGGAAGGAATTCACTTGTTGAAAAAGGAAAAAAATTAAAAAATCTAGGCCAGTCAGTGTTCAGGTCTAGTGCTTTTGTGAAACCAATCAGTATTTTGAGCAGTATCTTCTTTTGGTGGGGTAATCAGATGATTTTTGGTTTAAGGGATTTGATTTGAAGAAAACTATTTTGAGATTTCTTCTTCAGAGACTCAAATAAACTTAAATGACTGAGTTTGCTCTGCAGTGATTGGGGTGGGGTAGGATGGAGCAGGAACTGGATAAGCATGGCTTTTTTTTGTTTGTTTTTTGTTTTTTAAAGCCTTCAAGTGCTGTGTGAGAGTTACTAATACCATGTTCTTCCAGAGCCAGGAATGACTGGCACAGATCAGGTTACAATGATAAAATCTTGTGGAGGGAGGTAATTAAAGCTGTTTGTATGGGAAGTCAAACAGCCTATAGTCTTGACTGAAATTTGATTTAAAATGGTCAAATCAGGGCCAGAGAATAAATGACAGAGAAGCAGCTACAGCAGAATCTTTAGTGGCTAATTTAATTATCACAGATTGGAATAGATTCATTCTTCACAAGTTTCATGGAAGCTGATTTAAAAACAAATAAGAGATCATAAAATTCTTAGATCTAGGGCTAAAGCCATCTATAGGTAATCCCTTAAAGTAATAGACAAGGGACTTGTGGTCTGCTGAAAGGACTAGAATGGAGCATTTCATATTGGTTGTTTTGAAGAACAGATGTCATTCCCACTAGAATTGAATGGTAAATAAGATCCAGTTTTTCTAGTGCAAAAGTGCAGAATCTTGCAGCAGAAAATGAAATTGCTGTGACAAGCACATATGGGAAGACTGTAAGGTTTCTGACTTGTACAATAGGTACTGGATGATAATAACTGTGGGGAAGCAGACTCTGAAAACTACAGCTGTTAAAGCAGCAAAGAATCCTGTGGCACCTTATAGACTAACAGACGTTTTGGAGCATGAGCTTTCGTGGGTGAATACCCGCTTCATCGGATGCATGTAGTGGAAATTTCCAGGGGCAAGGTATATATATGCAAGCAAGAAGCAAGTTAGAGATAACGAGGTTAGCTCAATCTGGGAGGATGAGGCCCTGTACTAGCAATTGAGGTGTGAAAACCAAGGGAGGAGAAACTTGTTTTGTAGTTGACAAGCCATTCACAGTCTTTGTTTAATCCTGAGCTGAAGGTGTCAAATTGCAGATGAACTGAAGCTCAGCAGTTTCTCCTTGAAGTCTGGTCCTGAAGTTTTTTTTCTTGCAGTGTGGCCACCTTAAAATCTGCTATTGTGTGGCCAGGGAGGTTGAAGTGTTCTCCTACAGGTTTTTGTATATTGCCATTCCTAATATCTGATTTGTGTACGTTTATCCTTTTCCATAGAGACTGTCCAGTTTGGCCAATGTACATAGCAGAGGGCATATGATGGCGTATATTACATTGGTGGAATTGCAAGTGAATGAACCGGTGATGGTGTGGCTGATCTGGTTAGATCCTGTGATGGTGTCGCTGATGTAGATATGTGGGCAGAGTTGGCATCGAGGTTTGTGGCATGGATTGGTTCCTGAGCTAGAGTTCCTATGGTGCAGTGTGCAGTTACTGGTGAGAATATGTTTCAGGTTGGCAGGTTGTCTGTGAGCGAGGACTGGCCTGCCACCCAAGGCCTGTGAAAGTGTGGGATCATTGTCCAGGATGGGTTGTAGATCCCTGATGATGCGTTGGAGCGGTTTTAGCTGGGAACTGTATGTGATGGCCAGTGGAGTCCTGTTGGTTTCTCTCTTGAGTTTGTCTTGCAGTAGGAGGCTTCTGGGTACACGTCTGGATCTGTTGATTTGTTTCCTTATTTCCTCTTGCGGGTATTGTAGTTTTGAGAATGCTTGGTGGAGATCTTGTAGGTGTTGGTCTCTGTCTGAGGAGTTAGAGCAGATGCGGTTGTACCTCAGTGCTTGGCTGTAGACAATGGATTGTGTGGTGTGCCCGGGATGGAAGCTGGAGGCATGAAGGTAGGCATAGCGTCGGTAGGTTTTCGGTATAGGGTGGTGTTAATGTGACCATCACTTTTTGGCACTGTGGTGTCTAGCAAGTGGACCTCCCGTGTAGATTGGTCCAGGTTGAGGTTGATGGTTGGGTGGCAACTGTTGAAATTGTGGTGGAATTTTTCCAGAGTCTCCTTCCCATGGGTCCAGACGATGAAGATGTCATCAATGTAGCGTAGGTAGAGAAGGGGCGTGAATGGATGAGAGCTGAGGATGCTTTGTTCCAGGTCAGCCATAAAAATGTTGGCATATTGTGGGGCCATGCGGGTGCTCATAGTGGTGCCACTGATCTGGAGATATATATTATCATCAAATTTGAAATAGTTGTGTTTGACGATAAAGGCACAGAGCTCAACAACCAGTTGTGCTGTGGCATCATCAGGGATAATGTTCCTGACAGCTTGTATTCCATCTGTGTGTGGGATGTTTGTGTAGAGAGCCTCTACATCCATGGTGGGTAGGATGGTGTTTTCTGGAAGGTCACCAATGCTTTGTAGTTTCCTCAGGAAATCAGTGGTGTCACGGAGATAGCTGGGATTGCTGGTGGTATAGGGTCAAAGTAGAGAGTCCACATATCCAGACAGTCCTTCAGTGAGAGTGCCAATGCCCGAGATGATGAGGCTTCCAGGATTTCCGGGTTTGTGAATCTTGGGTAGTAAATAGAATAACCCTTGTCGAGGCTGTAAGAGTATGTTGATTTGTACCGGTGTTAGTGTAGGGAGTGTCCTGAGTAGGTTGTGCAGTTTCTTAGTGTATTCCTCAATGAGATCTGAGGAAAGTGGCCTGTAGAATTTGGTATTAGAGAGTTGTCTGGTGGCCTCCTTTTGGTAGTCAGACCTGTTCATGATGACAACAGCACCTCCTTTATCAGCCTCTTTGATGATGATGTCAGGGTGATTTCTGAGGCTATGGATGGCATTGCGTTCTGCACGACTTAGGTTATGAGGCAAGCGATGTTGTTTTTCCACAATTTCTGCCTGTGCACATCAGCGGAAGCATTCAATGTATAGGTCCATACTATCATTTCTACCCTCAGGAGGAGTCCATGTGGAGTTCTTCTTCTTGTACTGTTGGTGGGAGAGTAACTGTGTATCAGTGCGCTGCTTAGTGTTGTCCTGAAAGTATTCTTTGAGTCAGAGACGGCGAAAGTAGGCTTCCAGATCGCCGCAGAACTGTATCGTGTTGGTAGGGGTGGCAGGGCAGAAAGAGTCCCTGAGATAGGACAGACTTTTCTTCTGGGCTGAGTGTGTGGTTGGATAGATTGACGATATTACTGGGTGGGTCGGGGTACCACGGTTGTGGCCCCATGTGGCAGGTAGGAGTTTGGACAGCTTACAGTCCTTTTTCCTTTGTAGAGAGGTGAAGTGAGTAATGTAGAGCTCCTGTCTTATTTTAGTGAAGTCCGTGTGTATGGAAGTTTGGTTATTAATGAGTCTCCAGGTTGGAGAGCTCTTTTTTGATGTTTTCCTGTTTGCTATATAGAATGCTGATCCGGTGGTTCCTCAGTTTCTTTGATAGAGTATGGCATAATCTCTCACTGTGGTCTGTATAGTATGTAGATAGCAGTGGATTTTTTACCTTTAGTCCATTTGATATGATGTCCATCCATTTGCATTTGGAAAGGAAGATATCTCTCTGTATTTGTGCAAGTTTCTTCATGAGGTTGATGTTAGTGATCTTCCCAAGTAAAAAGAACAAGCTGTTGCAATTAAGGGCCTGATTTTGCGAACTGTTTCATGAGAAGAGTAGTCTTTACTCACGTGAGGAGTCCCATTTAAAGTTAGTGGAACTACTTGTGTGTGAGAGGACTCCTCCTAGAGTCAAGGCTTGTGCAATTGAACCCTAAATGTGCATTGGAAGTAAAAAGTGAAGGCTGTGTTGTTGCTATCCCTGGTTAAGTGATGGTAAGCTTTCAAAGTAAAACTTATTTTTTCATTTATGAATCATTAATACGTGGGTTTTTCACAAAGGGTTCTAAAGTCACCATCGAAGTCTGAAGACACTGTGAGCTAAGAGCCTTTAGAACAGTTGGAAAAAAATTCTAACTGCATAGTTTTTGTTTCGTATTTAAAATGTCTAAATACCATTTGTACTGTATTGCTTTAAAGATTGATTAATTGTATTGGCTATTTCCGCTAAGCAGTAATATATCCCAAGAGTGGCATGACCTGTACAGCTTCGTTCTCTTCTCTTCTCTCCTGATTCCAACCCTCTGCTGTTGATCCAAGAAGAGTTTGATTATTTCTGCACTTGTGATGTCAGACATAATTCAACCCATGGTCTTCCACAGTTGTCCTCAGTTCATTTGCATACTAATTTATTTAATATCTTGTACCGGAATGGGTAAGATCAATGCTGCTTTACAGTTTCTTCACCATCCTCTCCTCTGCGTTCCCTTTTCCTCTGCCATCCCTCTGCCGGTGGTCTATGAAGAGTCAGTATTGGGTGCTGGGCCTGAGATTAAAGGTAAATCAGCTAATTGTTACTCTCCACCTCTTCTCCCTCACCCCACCGCCCCATAATTTATCATGTATTATTCATTGACACAATCCCCCTTTCATTTCTGTGATACAAAATGCTCTTCATTTATTTACTTGGTTCCCTTTCGTACTGCAATTTTGTTTTTAAAAAATCACCTTTTTAAAATTTATGTATCCAGTATTTGATCCACATTGTTTTAATGGTATGAGACAGCTACAGAAGTAAGTGGTTTTGAATTACCCTTCTCCCATCCAAATGAATCAGAGAGCCATAATATATGGTTATTCTCTTACAAACTTTGTTAAACATGCTTGCATGGCTGGAGGTGGCATGGGGGCCAGCAGAACTGAGGTGAAATCTTCCCCCCTCCTTCCCACCTTGCTTTGTTAAACATTCCAAAGGCCCTGATAAAACAAAAGAAAAACACAGTTGAGATGGGGTTGCCTTCCTACAGCAATATTCAGACAAGAGTAAGGCTTAGAGCATGTTCTTCTCGATGGAAGGTGAAATAGTCTGAGCATTTTCTTATCAAAAAACAAAAACGACCAACAGTATTTTCACATTTAGTTGCTTCATGTTTGGAAACTGTAGAAAAGGCAAAAATCAGAGCTCTTGTTTTGTATATGAATCAATTTATGCAGTTCTAATCTAATAGATGAAGAGATTTTAGACTCTCACCTCCCTGACAGTCTGTTCATTGCTTAAAGTAGTTCCTTTTCCCCAAGCAGTGTTTTATGCTATGTAGACTGTACATTTCTATAAGACTTGGAATACTGGAAGTTTCAGAAGACTGCAAGAAAGCTAAAGTTCCAATATTTAAAAAGGATAAATGAGATGACTGGGTAATTATAGGCCTATCAGTCTGACATTGATCCCGGGCAAGATAATGGCACAGCTGATACAGGACTTGTTTAATTATATTACTCTCCTTTCATTTTTTATTAATGAAAATAAACATGGGCTTACGGAAAATAGAACCTGTCAAATTGACTTGATTTTTTTTGAGATTACAAGTTTGGTTGATAAAAGATATTAGTGTTGATGTAATAGACTTCTGTAAGGTATTTGACTTGCTGCTGAATGGTATTTTGATTATAAAGATATAAGATTAATATGGCACACATTAAATGGCTTAAAAGCTGACTGGTTTCAAAATGTAAGCATAAATGGGGATTCATAATTGAATGGCTGTGTTTCTAAAGTGTGTGCGGGTCCTACCACAATTCCGTGTTGGGCCTATGCTATTTAACATTTTTTATTAATGGCCTGGAAGAAAACATAAAATCATCACTGATGGAGTTTTCAGATAACCCAAAGATTGGAAGAGGGGTTAATAATGAAGAGAGGAAGGGTCTCTGATACCGAGCAGTTTGGATCACTTGGTAAGCTGGGCTTAAGGAGACAGTGTGTGTTTTAATATGGTTAAAAGCAAAGTCTTACATCTAGGAACAAAGAATGTAAGCCATACTTAGAGGCTTACACTACCCTAGAAAGCAGTGACTCTGAAACAGATCTAGGGGTCATGGTGGATAATCAGCTGTACATTAGCTCCCAGTGTGGTGCTGTGGCCAAAAGAGGTGATGCACTCCTTAGATTCCCCTGCTTATGTATCCCAAGTAGGATCAGAGAGGTTATTTTACCTCTCTATTTGGTACTGGTGTGACCATTGCTGGGATCCTGTGTCCGGTTCTGGTATTCACAATTCAAGAAGGATATTGACAAATTGGAGGTGGTTCAGAGAAGAGCCACGAGAATGATTAAATGGTTAGAAAACATGCCTGATAGTGATAGATTCAAGGAGCTCAGTCTGTTTAATTTAACAAAGCAAAGGTTAAGGGATGACTTGATTACAATCTATAAGAATCTACATGGGAAACAAATATTTAATAATGGGCTCATCTCTCCAGCAGAGAAAGGTATAACAAGGTCCAGTGGCTGAAAGTTGAAGCTAGGCAAATTCAGAATAAAAATAAGGTGTAGATTTTTAACATTGAGAGTAATTAACCATTGGAATAATTTATCAGTGGTCATGGTAGATTCTCCATCACTGACCATTTTAAAATCTGGATTGGATGATTTTCTAAAAAAAATATACTCTAGGAATAGATTTCGGGGAAGTTTTGTGGGCTGATGGCCTGTGTATATAGGAGCTCAGACTAGATGATCACAGTGGTCCCTTCTGGTCTCGAAATCTGTGAAACGTTAGTTGAGTGTTTATTTCAATAGCTCCACCAGCCCATCGAGTTGCATTGCATCAACTGTACTGTTCCTGCATTTTTGGGAGGAAAGACAACTCAAAGCCTCAGAGGGAAATTTCGTTCCTGTAAGGAGGTTCATTGCTTAGTTATAGCAGTTAGGGTGGAGTTTCATTAAACAGTCGGTAATAGAAAGACAAAGCAGGGAAAATGAACGTGAAGATTTACTATATTTGTTGCAGCTCATGAAATAAGGGAAATTTAATTCTTACAAGTGTTTTTAAAAAGTCTGTTTAAACAGGCCAGCCACCTCCTGTGTGGCTGGCTGGCTCCCTAGTGGCCTACGGTCATGCTACAGGCAGCCTGACTCAGTTTTCACTCTCGTAGTATTGAAATAAAACTTCATGTCAGGTTTTTCTTAATGAAAAATTCCTCTCCTTAAGGGCTGGGTTTATTAATATAAAATAAACTTCAAATAAAACACAATCTCAAACAAAGTCCATTCACAGATCTGTCCAAAACAAAGATGTCTCTTCTTCCTTCCAGACCTCTGTGCCCAGGGAGATTTGCAGTCTCTCCCAGGCCTCTCTGCCTGATCTCAGGGTCATTCCCTGCAGGAGCCTTTCTTCACTCTTTGTTGACTCTGCTATACTTCCACAGCTTCCCCCTTCACTGCAGCCACCTGCTGTCCTTTATAGGGAATTTCCTGATCTTCCCTTATGTGTGCCTTATTCTGTCATCAGGGCTGCTAGCCCAGCCTTTAAAGGGTGAGCCACTCTGTTACAATGTGAAATAGGCTGTTCAGAGTTATCATTTCTTATTTTTATTGGAATTTAGCTTATCAGAATTTATTGGGTGAAATAGGGTCAAGTGACATACGGAACTCTTATTTTTTTTTTCCATTATTTCTCCCAGTAGTGCTTCAAGTTTGTTTGTTTTTGTTTTTTTTTCCTGGTTGGTGGACACGGACACAAGAAAATTATGTTTTTGGTATGATGCATCTCTGTTTATTTTGGTAGGTGCATTATCTTTTGTAAGGTTAAATTAGAAACCATTGTGAAAACAAATGATAAAACTTGGTATTTGTCCTAGAATGTTTATAAAATTTTCAACCGTGAATATGTAGTGGTAGTACTCTGTAGTTCTCTAAATCCCTCTAGAGGCCCTGTGAAAGTTAGGGACAGGGAGAATTGTTGCCTTTAAAAGTTGTGTGCAGTGTACTCTCTCACAGTCCTTTAGAATGACAAATGAGGATTGGTATCTTCTCCAGTAATCCTGAGCAGGAAGTAAGAATGGTCTTGAATTCTTGCTATTCACGCTAAACCTTTGTTGGCCTCCAAACAGTTGAGTGGTATTTGTAACAAATCCATGTTACTATGAAAAAAAAAGCCTGTTGGATGTATACAAGAATATTAAGTGAAATGTAAAACGAGCTTGTTAGGGTCGTTATAAGGTCTTGTATGCTGATATGGGAACAGATGCTGTATTAAAAAGGACATCTGTTTTGGGTTTTTATTTGTTTTGCTAAAAGCATATAAACATCACTAGTGAAATGAGATCTCCTGTCCCCTCAGTTTATTCTGGTTTTACCTTCCATTAACTGCAGCAGTAGTAGAAATGTGTAATCTTTAGGTCAGAGTGCTGGGTGCCTTTCTTCCCTGTTTAAGGATGGCTTGGAATAAGCATGGGGTGTGATGAGATTTGATCACCTATGCTGGTAAAGAATACGGTCATCTCCACCTATTTTCTGCCCACACTTAGCTGGTTCCCGGACACTGAAGCCTATGTGAGAATTAAGTATTCTCAGTATTCAGTGTGACGCTCTGTATCTTGGAGGAACACCCAGCACCCCTATGTTCATCCTTGTAAAATGATTGTGTGGTATCCAGTGCAAAGTTTGTCATGTTGAGTGTCTTTGGAAGGCTCATGATGCACTGAGCATTGTTGTCACAATAATAGTATATTAATATTGTAGATTATAACTTCATGTGTGTAGTTATGAGGCTGAAAATGTGTCCTCCTGTCTTAAAATAAGCCCAGGCAAAAACTCTCCTAGAGAAGAGAGGCAGTTCACACCTCATCAGAGCAGGTGTGGGACAAACCCAGCCCAGCCTCACAGGAACAAAGGACAGTGGCCTAGGCAGCAACAAAATAATCTATTCTAGTGAGTCACCCCCCTTCGTTTGGTCAATAAGGGACTACAATGAAGTAATTTTCACCTGACTCTGAAAGGAGTGGGGGGGAAGCCAAGAGGGAAGAAAGAACATGATAAAAGGGAGAGGCATTTGTCATGCTCTCTCTCTCTATCTCCCACCTACATCTATAGACACCACACCAAGCGACTGAAGTGCTGATCAAAGGGGAGAGCCTGACTGAAGAGCAACCAGCCAGCCTGTGGTGAGAAGCACCTGAGTTTGTAAAGGTATTGAAAGTGTTAAGATCAGATATATGTTGGGAAAATAACACCGTGGGGCACAGACTATCCAATAAGTTCCTGGACTGCATTGCAGACAACTTTTTATTTCAGAAAGTTGAAAAAGCTACTAAGGGGGAAGCTGTTCTAGACTTGATTTTAACAAATAGGGAGGAACTCGTTGAGAATTTGAAAGTAGAAGGAAGCTTGGGTGAAAGTGATCATGAAATCATAGAGTTTGCAATTCTAAGGAAGGGTAGAAGGGAGTACAGCAAAAATAGAGACAATGGATTTCAGGAAGGCGGATTTTGGTAAGCTCAGAGAGCTGATAGGTAAGGTCCCATGGGAATCAAGACTGAGGGAAAAACAACTGAGGAGAGTTGGCAGTTTTTCAAAGGGGCACTATTAAGGGCCCAAAAGCAAGCTATTCCGATGGTTAGGAAAGATAGAAAATGTGGCAAAAGACCACCTTGGCTTAACCACGAGATCTTGCGTGACCTACAAAATAAAAAGGCGTCATATAAAAAATGGAAACTAGGTCAGATTACAAAGGACGAATATAGGCAAATAACACAGGAATGCAGAGGCAAGATTAGAAAGACAAAGGCACAAAATGAGCTCAAACTAGCTATGGGAATAAAGGGAAACAAGAAGACTTTTTATCAATACATTAGAAGCAAGAGGAAGACCAAGGACAGGGTAGGCCCACTGCTCAGTGAGGAGGGGGAAACAGTAACGGGAGACTTGGAAATGGCAGAGATGCTTAATGACTTCTTTGTTTCGGTCTTCACTGAGAAGTCTGAAGGAATGTCTAATATAGTGAATGCTTACGGGAAGAGGGTAGGTTTAGAAGATAAAATAAAAAAAGAGCAAGTAAAAAATCACTTAGAAAAGTTAGATGCCTGCAAGTCACCAGGGCCCTGATGAAATGCATCCTAGAATAGTCAAGGAGTTAATAGAGGAGGTATCTGTGCCTCTAGCTATTATCTTTGGGAAATCATGGGAGACGGGGGAGATTCCAGAAGACTGGAAAAGGGCAAATATAGTGCCCATCTATAAAAAGGGAAATAAAAACAACCCAGGAAACTACAGACCAGTTAGTTTAACTTCTGTGCCAGGGAAGATAATGGAGCAAGTAATTAAAGAAATCATCTGCAAACACTTGGAAGGTGGTAAGGTGATAGGGAATAGCCAGCATGGATTTGTAAAGAACAAATTGTGTCAAACCAATCTGATAGCATTCTTTGATAGGATAACGAGCCTTGTGGATAAGGGAGAAACGGTGGATGTGATATACCTAGACTTTAGTAAGGCATTTGATACGATCTCGCATGATATTCTTATAGATAAACTAGGAAAGTACAATTTAGATGGGGCTACTATAAGGTGGGTGCATAACTGGCTGGATAACCGTACTCAGAGAGTAGTTATTAATGGCTCCCAATCCTGCTGGAAAGGTATAACAAGTGGGGTTCCGCAGGGGTCTGTTTTGGGACCGGCTCTGTTCAGTATCTTCATCAACGATTTAGATATTGGCATAGAAAGTAACGCTTATTAAGTTTGCGGATGATACCAAACTAGGAGGGATTGCAACTGCTTTGGAGGACAGAGTCAAAATTCAAAATGATCTGGACAAATTGGAGAAATGGTCTGAGGTAAACAGGATGAAGTTCAATAAAGATAAATGCAAAGTGCTCCACTTAGGAAGGAACAATCAGTTTCACACATACAGAATGGGAAGAGACTGTCTAGGAAGGAGTATGGCAGAAAGAGATCTAGGGGTCATAGTGGACCACAAGCTTAATATGAGTCAACAGTGTGATACTGTGCAAAAAAAGCAAACGTGATTCTGGGATGCATTAACAGGTGTGTTGTAAACAAGACACGAGAAGTCATTCTTCCGCTTTACTCTGCACTGGTTAGGCCTCAACTGGAGTATTGTGTCCAGTTCTGGGCACCGCATTTCAAGAAAGATGTGGAGAAATTGGAGAGGGTCCAGAGAAGAGCAACGAGAATGATTAAAGATCTTGAGAACATGACCTATGAAGGAAGGCTGAAAGAATTGGGTTTGTTTAGTTTGGAAAAGAGAAGACTGAGAGCGGACATGATAGCAGTTTTCAGGTATCTAAAAGGGTGTCATCAGGAGGAGGGAGAAAACTTGTTCACCTTAGCCTCCAATGATAGAACAAGAAGCAATGGTCTTAAACTGCAGCAAGGGAGATTTAGGTTGGACATTAGGAAAAAGTTCCTAACTGTCAGGGTAGTTAAACACGGGAATAGATTGCCTAGGGAAGTTGTGGAATCTCCATCTCTGGAGATATTTAAGAGTAGGTTAGATAAATGTCTATCAGGGATGGTCTAGACAGTATTTGGTCCTGCCATGAGGGCAGGGGACTGGACTCGATGACCTCTCGAGGTCCCTTCCAGTCCTAGAGTCTGAGTCTATGAGCTTAGAACGCATTTTGCTTTTATTTCATTTGATCAAATATGACTTGTTATGCTTTGACTTATAATCACTTAAAATGTATCTTTGTAGTTAATAAATCTGTTTGTTTGTTCTGCCTGAAGCAGTGCATTTTGGTTTGAAGTGTGTCAGAGACTCCCCTTGGAATAACAAGCCTGATACATATCAATTTCTTTATTAAATTGACAAACTCATATAAGCTTGCAGCATCCAGCAGGCATAACTGAACCTTGCAAGATGGAGGTTCCTAGGGTTGTGTCTGGGACTGGAGATATTGGCAAGTGTCATTTGTTTGCAAGTAGCTGGGAGCAGCTTACTAGCCACAGGCTGTGCGTGAACAGCCCAGGAGTAGGGGTTCTCACAGCAGAGTAGGGTAAGGCTGGCTCCCAGAGTCAAGGATTGGAGTGATATAGCAGATCACTGGTCCAGATAACACCAGAGAGGAACGTCACAACCTGAAGTTTCTTGTTTTATATAGCTGGCTCAGGACTCTATATGAACTGTCCTATTTGCTTTGAATTGATGTACATAATATCTCAGAGCCTGCTGAGACATTTTCTGGTCTAAAAATATCCTCGTACAGCAGCTTTTTAGTTTTTCCTTGTTTTTTAAAGTTTTCAGGAAGGTTAATGCTATAATTAAATTACTAGGTTTTGAACTGACATGGGGTGGTTTTTCAAGAATTTTCCAGGGAAGTGGTGGATAGATGAGTTTGCAGTTCATATAGTGCTCAGATGTATATTGTCTTAAAATATATAACTTCTTATGATGCACTTTAACACAATAAACTGTTTGTATGTTAACATTTATAATTTCCACCTAATACTATGAGTGCTTCAGTTATATTGCAGACTGCACACAGGGAATATGTGGTGCCTTTTGAATTTTTTTTGCATTTAATTTCAAAATGAATTTGGGAAAATAACAAAATATATTACTTCATGGTGAGAGGCAAAGCAAAAATCAAAAATTGAATAAAGTCCAGGTATAAGTATTAAATGCCCCTGCTGAGCAGGTTGTGGGAGGCATTTCATGCAAAAATTCATTAACTATTGTTTTTATTTATTTTTTATGGGAAAATCCTCTTGGTACTTCCTGGTTCACAGAAAGCATCCGAGAATGTCGTCATTTCATTAAGTCAAAAGTATCTGCTACTGATCGTGTTCAGTTTTCATATAAAATTGTCAGGTCTTGTAAGAGGAATGGAGTTGAGACAGATTCAGTGATTGGAACCTAAAACTGCAAATCCAAGCAATGTTCTGGAGCTTCAGAAAGTGCATGAAATACCACTTAAAATCACTTGTGCATTTGGGCCCTAATATTAGAATAATATCTGCGCATGCAGCCCCTTGCACCTCTTGGGGAGCCCCATGACTTCAAGGTAAGACGCTGTCTACCTGGATCCAGTTGCAGGCTCAGGGCCTTAGGCAGCTTGGATCTAGTTTTAGGCTTGGCAGCTTATGTAGCTGTGGTGTAGACTGACTGCTTATTTGAATATTAGAAGTAAGCTACTGTGAATGCCCTTTTGTCTTTTCCTCCCACTTAGTCTTCCAGAATTTGCTTGTTCAACTTGTAGGAACACTGTCCATTTGAATAAATGCTTCTTTATGAACTTTTTTTTAATCTACTGTTATTGCAAGGAACACCTAAGATTACAACTATAAAAAGAGGGAAGGAAAAAATGTTCCTTTCAGTTTAATTTGACAGTTCTTGATGTATTATTGGGTTCACTATTTTACCTGTTAGTCAGTCAGTTTCCCTTTTGTGAGTGTGGATCTTTCATACAGCAACACAGAAGAGAAACCATTTTAAAAATTAGGAAAAAGTGTGCAGCCACAAAGATTGGTGCAGGTATTTGGGTAGGCATAATATCAAAAATAGCTTTTTTTATTTTCTTCTACAATTGATATTTCAAGTTGTTAGTATCCCTCTGACTGCCTGTTTTTCTAGATTTCACCTGGCTACCGTCCCTCTTACCTTTGAATATTAAAGTAGTTCTCTCACTCTCCTTTCATCTTTATCTTTGTGATACTTGACTTCTTTTTCTGTTACCTATCTCAGCTGGAATTACCAGTTAGAGAGATGATACCATAATTCAGCCTGGGCCTCATTCTCTTGGATGAAGGGAAGTTAAACTCATTCTCTTCTCAGTTATGCTGGTTTTACACTGATGCAATGCCATAGACATCAGTGCAATTATTCATGATTCTCAACATCATGAGTGAGAGAACAATCAGGAACGGCGTGTTAGCATTGTTATGCAGCCTCTGTTCTTCTGGTCCACTCCAATATTCTGTAATTCCTTTCATAATATGATGTTACATTCCACCTATATTGAAATAATTGCTATTTTTAAAGAGCTTTAAAAACCTCTTTTGAGTTAATCTTATTTTTCATATTTCCATGGTGAAATGCTAAACAAAAGATATACTCTATTTATAGACAATTTCTGTCCATTGCTTATTTAGATATACTGTTACAAAGATTGCACTATTATATAACTGATACTTAGAATGCTTTCCTCCGTCACCTCTCCAAGGTGGATGCTTGTCTATTTTGATTCTGGTACTCATGAGCCTTAATTACTTCAAAAATTAAACATTTTCTTATAGTGTCCTTGAGCCAATAAAAACAACTTTAAAGAACATCATATAAAGGATTGTTTGTTTGTTTATTTTTTAATAGTCATAATGAAATCATATGCTTGAGCTCATAACTTCTGTCCTTTGCTGGGAATTCCTGTCTTTAAAGTTTCAGATAGATATGTTCAATTTATACCTCTTACGTGCTACTGAAAGTTTTTCTTAAAAGGCAACATAGAAATCAACTTTTATTCTATACTTCACAAAAGTATAGAAAAGTCAGTTCCTACAGACAAAGGCATTTACTTTATTTTTCTACTATATTATATATAAAACAATTCTAACTTACTTTGTCTTCATGAGAATATTTGTTGGAGTGTGTGTATATGTGGAGGAAAGATTGCCCACAAAAATTGTTCTGACATTTTGGTTGATTAATTTCTCTCTTTTTCTCTCTCTTGATTAGACATGGCATGTGGTGTTTTATTAGAACATCAAAAATATCTGAGAAGGAAACCCTGACATACCATAAAAGATGCGCTAGAAAGGCTGGTTCCCTGATTTCTCAGGTATCATTGTGGAATTTAAGAATTTTTCCTCTGACTGCAGATTCCCTCACATTTTTCCTCCTACTATTCACACACTGTGATCCAAGACAATTTTTACAACACAGCTAGGTCCAAAGCTTGGGGCAGGGGTAAATTTTGAAGTGGTTTCTCAACATGTAATATTTACTTCAGTTGTTGCTCTGTGCTAAAGTTGACACCTGTGGGGCCCAAAGTGGAAACTAAGTTTCATTCACAGCTTATGAATGACATCATCTTCTCTCTTTTAGGGCTGCTCTTCTCTTTCCCAAGAGTAAATTCAATTCAGAATCAGACTCACTTGCTCATGTTACACTATAAATATTCTTTGGATTCCCCTCACCAACACTCACTTACAAATATATGTTAGCTAAGAAACTGGTTCCCACAGAGGTTTTCTTCTAGAGTGTGTGTGTGTGTGTGTGTGTGTGTGTGTGTGTGTGTGTGTTTTTGGTGTAGCGGAATGCTAGCTATTTTTTCCACAACTTTCTCTCCCTGCCAGTGCCTCCCCACCTGTCTCTTTTCAGCATTTTTTTGCATATGTAGCAGCAAACTATATGCTGTTAGTCTAGTAAGCTTTGCTTTCTCGCATAGGAGTTGATATGAAGCACATCAAGTTTCTCTGATGAGGAGGTGCTGAAGGTGCCTTCAGTTCAAAGTAGTAGTCTTGTCACACTGCTACATTCTCATTGCAAGTAAACTTGTTTTCATCTAGACACACACAGTGGTAGAAATAAACAAAGTTTAGCTCCTTATAAAATGGCATCATTCTTTTATTTTTCAGTAGCTCTGCTTTCCTCTAGTAAATTCTTACATCAGCTCTCACTTGTGTTAATCCAGGTATTGACTAGGCTCTGGGATTAACTGCACTCCTAAAGCTCGTTATACTCAAAATACCCAGGGGAACCCCCTCCTATGAGTCCTATGAGGGCGGGGAAACAAGTTTGTAGTGTATGAATCAAAAAAGTTCCCCCTTAAGCATTCATAGGTTCATAGTTGTTTAATGCCAGAAGGGAATAGTTTGATCTTCTAGTCTCATCTCCTGCACAACACTGGTGATAAGACTTCCCTGAATTACTTACTGCTTGAAGTGCAATTTCTGTGCTTGAACTAGAGCACATATCTTTAAAAACAAAACAAAAAAACCCAAACTTGTTTTAAAAATGGTTGGTGATGGAAAATCCACCACAACCTTGGTAAATTGTTCCAATGATTGATTAGCCTCATGGTTAAAAAGGTACTTATTTCTAATCTGAATTTGTCTACTTTCAGCTTCCAGGTATTAGTTTTTTATACCATTTTCTGCACTCAAAAACAAAACAATCTAAAACTTTAGAACCTACAAGTCCACTCAGTCCTACTTCTTGTTCAGCCAATTGTTTACTTTTATGGGAGATACTGCTGACTGCTTATATACAACATCACCTGGAAGTCAGAACAGGCATTCGCATGACACTTTTGTAGCCGGCGTTGCAAGGTATTTACGTGCCAGATACGCTAAAGATTCATATGTCCCTCCATGCTTCAACCACCATTCCAGAAGACGTATCCATGCTAGTGACAGGTTCTGCTGGATAATGATCCAAAGCAGAGCAGACTGACGTGTGTTCATTTTCATCATCTGAGTCAGATGCCACTAGCAGAAGCTTGACTTTCTTTTTTGGTGGTTCAGGTTCTGTAGTTTCTGTGTTGGAGTGTTGCTCTTTTCAGATATCTGAAAAGAGCATTCTCCATACCTCATCCCTCTCAGATTTGGAAGGCATTTCAGATTTACATTCTTCGCGTTTTGTCAAATCTGCTGTGAAAGTGTTCTTAAAATGAACATGTGTTGGGTCATCATCCGAGACTGCTATAACATGAAATTATGGCAGAATGTGGGTAAAACAGAACAGGAGACATACAGTTCTCCCCTAAGGCTTTCAGTCATAAATTTAATTAATGCATTATTTTTTTAACGAGCATCATCAGCACGGAAGTATGTCCTCTGGAATGGTGGCCGAAGCATGAAGGGAAATACAAGTGTTTAGCATATCTGGCACATAGATACTTCGCAGTGCTGGCTACAAAAGTGCCATGTGAACGCCTGTTCTGACTTTCAGGTGACATTGTAAATAAGAAGCAGTCAGCATTATCTCCCGTAAAGCTAAACAAACTTGTTTGTCTTAGCAATTGGCTGAACAAGAAGTAGGACTGAGTGGACTTGTAGGCTCTAAAGTTTTACATTGTTTTGTTCTAGTGCAGTTATGTAACCAAAAAAAATCGCCATTTCTAAGTTACACTTTCATGATGAAGAGATTGCACTGCAGTACTTGTATGAGGTGAATTGAAAAATACAATTTCTTTTATCATTTTTACAGTGCAAATATTTGTAGTAAAAAATAATATAAAGTGAGCACTGTACATTTGTATTCTGTGTTGTAATAGAAACACTTGAATTACTTGAAAATGTAGAAAAACATCCAAAAATATTTAATTTCAGATGATATTCTATTGTTTAACAGTGCGATTAATCATGATTAATTTTTTTAATTGCAGTTAATTTTTTTGAGTTAATCGCATGAGTTAACTGTGATTAATTGACAGTCCTAGTAATTATATGATTAAAAATTAGCGTACGTATTTAATACCCTTGTACTTTTTCAATACCTTTTGCTATCAAATTCATGGGTTAGGACCATTTTAATATACTTTTTGCTATCATGATACAAATTTTAACATTTTAAAATAGAAAATTATTTTTACTGAAATCACAGGGGTGTGTGTGCGCATGCACACACCTTTGTATAAAAAGACACATTTAAATAATAAATTGCACAGAATGCAATTAAGAGTGGCAGCTGGTGGGAGATAGACAGACCCCAGAAGCCAGTAGAAATATTATATTTTTCTTTTCTCTGCTAAGGGCTTTTTAGCAGAGAGAAGCAGTTGGTTTTAAAAGGGAACCAGAGAGAATTTTTTTTTTTTCTGCTCTCTCTCGCAGTTTGTGGCTTGCATGTTAAGGGTCTTTTGTCATGCAATAGCCCTCCCATTAGGAGGCAAGTACCAGCACTTATAGGCATGCAAATAAAGTGGTTTTTCTGGTTTCCCTTCATTGAACATTAGCTAGAGAGAGAAAAGGAAAATTAGCTAAAGGCACTGTTGCTAGGCAGACTTCAGGAGGCAACAGAGAACCTGCAGTTCAGAAGATAAACACCGGAGGGCACCCCAACACAAGAAAACAGGAACCATGACTTCTAAGGCAAAAATTGACGCCGAAGAACAAATCAAAGAAGCTGAACACAGGCGACAACTGGAAATAAAACAAAAAGAGATGGAGATGAAAGAAAGAGAAGAACAGATCAAAGAGGCAGCCTACCAAAGAGAACAGGCAGCCTTCCAAAGAGAACAGGCAGCCCAAGAGGCAGCACACAAAAGAAAACTAGAAGAAGAAGAGGTGGCCTACCGAAGGAAACAAGCAGAAGAAGAGTTGGCCCACCGCCGAGAAATGGAAAAGCAACAAAAAGAGAATGAAGAGAAGGAAAAACAGAGAAAACATGAACTGGAGTTGGCAAAAGCTGGGCTGCATGTGCCAGCCTACCCTAACAACCCGGCGCCCATTATTGCTCCACAGCACAGGAAATTTCCCACCTACAAGGCAGGGGATGACACCGAGGCCTTCTTGGAAAATTTTGAAAGAGCCTGTCTTGGGTACAGCATTCCCGAAGACCAGTACATGGTAGAATTGAGGTCACAGCTCAGTGGACCTTTAGCAGAGGTGGCAGCTGAAATGCCTAAGCACCAAATGAATGACTATAAACTTTTTCTAACCAAGGCCAGATACAGGATGGGGATAACCCCAGATCATGCCCGTCGGCGCTTCAGAACCCAAAAGTGGAAACCAGAGGTGTCATTTCCCAAACACGCCTACTACATTGCAAAAAACTATGAGGCCTGGATAACAGGAAACAACATTCAAACCTTGGAAGAACTGAACCTCCTCATACAAATGGAGCAGTTTCTTGGATGGTGTTCCTGAAGACATCACACGGTACATACAAGATGGAAATCCCAAGATATCGCTGAGGCGGGGGAGATTGGAGCCAAATGGATGGAACTGGCAGAAAGCAAGAAAGCTACTGTCAAGGGGAACGATTACCCCAGGGGGCACACAGACCATAAACCCTACAACCGAGGACAGCCAAAGACCCCACATACCACCCAAGTAAAGCCACAGATACCCTACCCTTCAACCTCACCAGTCTCCAGTAACTCACCTCGGCCCAGTGACCCATCAGATGGAAGATGCTTTAAGTGTAATGAACTGGGACATATCAAGGCCAAGTGTCCCAAGAACACCATGCGAGTGCAATTCATTACACCACCATCACACCAAAGATCCCCTGGCCCGGATGCCTCTCAAATACCCTTGGAGCGAAGGGAAAATTGAGAGTGGGCGGAAAGAAGGTTACTGCGTGGAGAGACACGGGGGCACAAGTGTCAGCTATCCACCAATCCTTCGTTGACCCCAAATTCATCAACCCAAAGGCCAAAGTTACAATTTACCCCTTCATGTCACAAGCTGTAGACTTGCCTACAGCTCAACTGCCTGTCCAGTACAAAGGCTGGTCAGGAATGTGGACTTTTTGCAGTCTATGACAATTATCCTATCCCCATGCTACTGGGGGAGACTTGGCCAACCAGGTGAGGCGGGCCAAGAGAGTGGGAATGGTTACACGTAGCCAAACCAGGCAAGCTTCCAGACCCATTCCTGTTCCTGAGCCGTCCACAGAGGCCCCGTCTGTGTTACCAGAGACCCAGACAGAGGTAGTGGACCCGGATTCCATGCCAACCACTGAAACAGCCACAGCACCTCCAGTCCCAGGCCCGGAACTGGAACAGCAACCAGCACCAGCAAGTGCAACCCCATCTTCAAACTCAACGCCAGAGGGCGCCAGCGAGCCAAAACTGGCAGAAGCAACAGACAGCCATACCCAAAAGGCTCAGCCGGAGCCTGAAATACACTCAGGTGCACCAGCGGAGAGCGGTTCATCAGCGACGGAAACAACCCCATCACCTACATCGCTTCCAGAGGGACCAAGCCCAAGTCCACAGTCTGAGGAAGAACTGGTGACCCCAGCCTCAAGGGAACAGTTCCAGACTGAGCAGGAAGCAGATGACAGCCTTCAGAAAGCTTGGGCGGCGGCACGGAGCACCCCACCGCCTCTCAGCTCTTCTAATCGATCCCGGTTTGTTATAGACCAAGGACTTTTATACAAGGAAATTCTTTCTGGTGGACACCGGGAAGAATGGCAGCCGCAAAACAGTTGGTGGTTCCAACTAAGTACCGGGAGAAAGCTCTTAAGCTTAGCCCATGATCATCCCAGTGGCCATGCTGGGGTGAACAGAACCAAGGACCGGTTGGGGAAGTCCTTCCACTGGGAGGGGATGGGCAAGGATGTTGCCAAGTATGTCCGGTCTTGTGAGGTATGCCAAAGAGTGGGAAAGCCTCAAGACCAGGTCAAGGCCCCTCTCCAGCCACTCCCCATAATTGAGGTCCCATTTCAGCGAGTAGCTGTGGATATTCTGGGCCCTTTCCCAAAAAAGACGCCCAGAGGAAAGCAGTACGTACTGACTTTAGTGGACTTTGCTACCCGATGGCCAGAAGCAGTCGCTCTAGGCAACACCAGGGCTAACACTGTGTGCCTGGCCCTAACAGACATCTTTGCCAGGGTAGGTTGGCCCTCTGACATCCTTACAGATTCAGGGTCTAATTTCCTGGCAGGGACCATGGAAAAACTGTGGGAAACTCATGGGGTGAATCACTTGGTTGCCACCCCCGTACCACCATCAAACCAATGGCCTGGTGGAAAGGTTCAATGGAACTTTGGGGGCCATGATACGAAAATTCATCAACGAATTCTCCAATAATTGGGACCTAGTGTTGCAGCAGTTGCTGTTTGCCTACAGGGCTGTACCACATCCCAGTTTAGGGTTTTCACCGTTTGAACTTGTGTATGGTCACGAGGTTAAGGGGCCATTACAGTTGGTGAAGCAGCAATGGGAGGGGTTTACGCCTTCTCCAGGAACTAACATTCTGGACTTTGTAAGCAACCTACAAAGCACCCTCCGACACTCTTTAGCCCTTGCTAGAGAGAACCTAAAGGATGCTCAAGAAGAGCAAAAGGCCTGGTATGACAGACATGCCAGAGATCGGTCCTTCAAGGTAGGAGACCAGGTTATGGTCTTGAAGGCGCAACAGGCCCATAAGATGGAAGCATCATGGGAAGGGCCATTCACGGTCCAAGAGCGCCTGGGAGCTGTAAACTACCTCATAGCATTTCCCAATTCCTCACTAAAGCCTAAAGTGTACCATGTTAATTCTCTCAAGCCTTTCTATTCCAGAGACTTACAGGTTTGTCAGTTTACAGTCCAGGGAGATGATGCTGAGTGGCCTGACGGTGTCTACTACGACGGGAAAAAAAGACGGTGGCGTGGAAGAGGTGAACCTCTCAACCACCCTGGAACGTCTGCAGCGGCAACAAATCAAGGAGCTGTGCACTAGCTTCGCCCCATTGTTCTCAGCCACCCCAGGACGGACTGAATGGGCATACCACTCCATTGATACAGGTAATGCTCACCCAATCAGAACCCCACCCTACCGAGTGTCTCCTCATGCCCAAGCTGCTATAGAACGGGAGATCCAGAACATGCTACAGATGGGTATAATCCGCCCATCTACCAGTGCATGGGCATCTCCAGTGGTTCTGGTACCCAAACCAGATGGGGAAATACGCTTTTGCGTGGACTACCGTAAGCTAAATGCTGTAACTCGTCCGGACAACTATCCAATGCCACGTACCGATGAGCTATTGGAAAAGTTGGGACGTGCCCAGTTCATCTCTACAATAGACTTAACCAAGGGGTACTGGCAAGTACCGCTAGATGAACCTGCCAAGGAGAGGTCAGCATTCGTCACCCATGCGGGGGTGTATGAATTCAATGTCCTTCCTTTCGGCCTTCGAAATGCACCCGCCACCTTCCAGAGGCTGGTAGATGGTCTACTAGCTGGACTGGGAGAATTTGCAGTTGCCTACCTCGATGATGTGGCCATTTTTTCAGACTCCTGGCCCGAACACCTACTACACCTGGAAAAGGTCTTTGAGCGCATCAGGCAGGCAGGACTAACTGTTAAGGCCAAAAAGTGTCAAATAGGCCAAAACAGAGTGACTTACCTGGGGCACCAGGTGGGTCGAGGAACCATAAACCCCTTACAGGCCAAGGTGGATGCTATCCAAAAGTGGCCTGTCCCACGGTCCAAGAAGCAGGTCCAATCCTTCTTAGGCTTGGCCGGATACTACAGGCGATTTGTACCACACTACAGCCAAATCGCTGCCCCACTGACCGACCTGACCAAAAAGACCCAGCCAAATGCAGTTAAGTGGACTGATGAGTGTCAAAAGGCCTTTACCCAACTTAAGGCAACGCTCATGTCTGACCCTGTGCTCAGGGCCCCAGACTTTGACAAGCCATTCCTAGTAACCACGGATGCATCTGAGCGTGGTATAGGAGCAGTGCTCATGCAGGAAGCAACAGATCACAACTTCCATCCTGTCGTGTTTCTCAGCAAGAAACTGTCTGAGAGGGAAAGTCACTGGTCAGTCAGTGAAAAGGAATGCTATGCCATTGTGTACGCCCTGGAAAAGCTACGCCCATATGTTTGGGGACGGCGGTTCCAACTACAAACTGACCATGCTGCACTAAAGTGGCTTCATACTGCCAAGGGGAACAACAAGAAACTTCTTCGTTGGAGTTTGGCTCTCCAAGATTTTGATTTTGAAATTCAACACATCACAGGAGCTTCTAACAAAGTAGCTGATGCACTCTCCCGTGAGAGTTTCCAGAATTCAGTAGTTAAAAAGTGTTCTTAAAATGTAGAAGTCTGTTAGTTATATACTTAGGAGTATATGTAAAGGCCTATGTGTTGTATTAATCTGTTTATTTTCAAGTTCTAGAAGGAAATCGCCGCCAGTGAGCTTCCCCACTGTCTGCAATTTGGGGGGCGTGTCATAAACAGATAGCTAAGGGTTAATGTCTCTTTCACCTGAAGCACCTGACCAGAGGACCAATCAGGAAACCGGATTTTTTCAACTCTGGGTGGAGGGAAGTGTGTCTCTGAGTCTTTGTTTTCTGGCTGCCTGCTTTCTCTGAGCTTTGGAGAAAGCAGGCAGCCAGAAAACAAAGACTCAGAGACACACTTCCCTCCACCCAGAGTTGAAAAAATCCGGTTTCCTGATTGGTCCTCTGGTCAGGTGCTTCAGGTGAAAGAGACATTAACCCTTAGCTATCTGTTTATGACAATCATGATTAATTTTTTTAATTGCAGTTAATTTTTTTGAGTTAATCGCATGAGTTAACTGTGATTAATTGACAGTCCTAGTAATTATATGATTAAAAATTAGCGTACGTATTTAATACCCTTGTACTTTTTCAATACCTTTTGCTATCAAATTCATGGGTTAGGACCATTTTAATATACTTTTTGCTATCATGATACAAATTTTAACATTTTAAAATAGAAAATTATTTTTACTGAAATCACAGGGGTGTGTGTGCGCATGCACACACCTTTGTATAAAAAGACACATTTAAATAATAAATTGCACAGAATGCAATTAAGACTAAGCTCCTCTCTCCCTCTCCAGCACCACCACCAGTTCATACTATCATGTGTGAGTTTATTTATGCTAGGAGAGGGCACTTATCCACAAGCAGAGCACTTTCCAATGTATGTCAAGCCCTGATATCTAACCCCACCCCTCACTTTCCCCTACACTTCTGTATTTATGGATGTTTGTTCATATATATTTAATTGAATTCAGGTTTCCACTTTGTTTAAGCAGTATTGACCATCTCTGTGGACTTGTTTACACTTAAATTACCTAAGCCGACAGGAGAGCTTCTTGAGAGCTCTCCCACTAACCAAGCGCTGTCTACACTAGGAAACTATCTAAGTTTAACTGCATCACTGCATCACACTCCATAGCTATATAGTTATACCAACCTAATTTCTTAGTGTAGATCAGGCCTAAAATTTTCAGCTAGATCAGGGTCCAATCTTCTGTGCATAATTTGGCAATTCTTTGCAAAAGTGATATGATGTGTACAATCCATTAATTTGGCTACAACTTGGTGTCCTCTCACTGTAAACATTAGGGTAAGACGTGTTATTTTCCTCTGAGACAGTAAGTTCTGAGTGATTGCTTATATCAATTCCAGTTAGGTATGCGTGTGCCGCATGCACAGTCGTTGGAAAGCTTTTCCCTTAACAGCTCCCGTTGAGTCAGCTGTGGAGCCCCCTGGAGTCGCACCTTCATGGTGCTGAATATAGGACCTTGCCGACCCGGCCCTTCGCCAATTCCTTCTTACCACTGGGTTCCAGGCAAGGTTCTCTGACACCATTGGGGCGATGATCACCAGAGTGGCACCAGTTCCCCACACCAGCTCCCTGGCACCAGTTCCCTGCAATACCCGTTGATGCCACCATGGTCCTCACGGTCAAGATCAGCCTCATTGGACACGGACTCTTTCTACTCCAGAAGCCGCTGTCATAGGTTGGGTAGGCACTGATGTGATGCACCAGTGATCCCCTGGCACCTCTAGTGACAGCCATCTGCACAGTGGCCCTTTTGGACCCTCTGGGCTTATCACCAGGGTCAAGGCACCCCTTCCAGAGGATCCCAGTCGGTGGCCTCCAAAAATCAAGCTCTGTCACTGCCCACAGACTGATCTGTGCCTCAGGGCTCTGAGGCGATGCCGGTAGAAAGACCGACTCCCACCCAAGCCACCGCTACCGTGACATTGGCAGATGCCAATGTCCCTGGTACTGGTCAGGAGGGTGCAAGAGAACTGGAGGGTCAGGAAGACCCTGCACCACCTCTGGCCTCATCGTTTTCATCCCCGGACGAGGCAGTGGCAAGGACTTTGGCCTCAGGACCACCCCGATTGACCACAGAGCCCACCAAGATCTGCTGTGCAGGATTGTCTGCAATATGGGGTTGGAAGAGGTGGTCAAACCTGAGGACCTCATGCTGGACATTTTGACACCAGAGGGGCCAACTAGAGTTGCTCTGCTAGTGATGAAAACTATCCAGAGCAATATCAAGACTCTGTGGCAGACCCCAGCATCTATTTTGCCTACTGCAAAAGGGGTGGAATGGAAATACCTCGTACCTTCTAAAGAAGGGGTCTCAAACACAAGCTCCCCGTGCCACCCCGCCCCTCTGTCTACCCACGGGATTACCCCCTGTGGTGCTGTGAGCCCTGCGCCGCTCTCTGAAGCAGCTGGCAGCACGCCCCTTCAGTCCAGGGGGGAGGGAGAAGGAGGCCAAGGGCTCCTGCATTGTCTTTTTTCAGGCACCACCCCCCCCGCAGCTCCCATTGGCCGGGAACAGGGAACCGCAGCCAGTGGGAGCTTTGTGGAAGGTACTTGGAGGAGCAGCAAGAGCAGCAGAACCCTGATCCCCCTCCCCCTTCCCCAGGGGCTGCAGGGACATGGTTCCAGCTGCTTCCTGGAACCGAGCAGCGTGGGGCCGGAAGCCAGGGCAGGCCGGCAGGGAGCCTTCCCTGCCCCTGGTGCACGCTGCTGCCACCCCGGAGCCGCTCTAGGTAAGCAGCGCCAGGCTGGAGCTCGCACCCTGAGCCCCCCCTGCCACATCCCGCACCCCTTCTGCACCCCAACCCCCTGCCCTGAGCCACCTGCTGCACCCTGACCCTGTGCCACACCCCTCACCCTCTTGCACCTCACACACCAACTCCCTGCCCTGAGCACCCTGCACACCTCCTGCACTGCCTGGGGCAGCGTTGGGGTGGGGACTTTGGGGAAGGGGTTGGAATGGGGCGGGGAAGGGGTTGGAAAGGGGCGGAGCCTAATGGAAAGGGTGGAGTGGGGGTGGGGCCAGAGGCAGCGAGGGGTGTGTGTGTCAGTGATGCGGCCCTCAGGCCAATGCACTAGTCCTCCTGTGGCCCTCGAGGTCATTTGAGTTTGAGACCCCTGTTCTAAAGGGTATGAGTACCTCTTCTCACACTCGCAGCCCTGCTCTTTGGTGGTGTCCGACTCCTAAATCTAAGGATCAAAAAGGATGGACCTTTTTGGAAGAAAAGGTATACTCAATTGGGAGCCTGGAGCTGAGGATAGCTAACCAGCAACTCTTATAACTTCAACTCTTGGGCCTCTATGTTGACATTTAAGGAGTTGGTGCCAACGGACTCCAGAGCTGAGTTTGCAGCAGATCTTACAAGACCTGCCCTTTGATGGGGCAGTCCTGTTCTCAGAGTAGACGGACTCCAGGCTGCACAGCTTAAAAGCCTACCAGGCGACCAGGAGATAGTTGGGCATGCACACCCCGACAACCCAACGCAGACATTTTAAGCCACAGCAATGCTCCTCTCCTCCTCGGCTGAGGCAGGACTTCTATAGATGGAGGGGTAAAAATGGCAGGCAAAAGTCTTCCCATCTGCCCCCTCTCCCTCTGGGCAGGGACAGAGCTTGACTAAGCTATCGTCAGACTCAAAACAGGTCTTTTGCAGGGGCACCTGAAACAGCACACCAGCCACATCACCAGATCCTTCCCCTTGTTTCTTGAATCATCTTTCCCACTTCTGCCATGCTTTGTCTCAATCAGACTACTGGGTTCTTCGTACGGTTGAAGTGGGATATTCTCTCCAATTTTTCTCCTCCCCTCTCCGTCCCTCTTCAGGGACCCTTCTCACGAGCAACTCCTTATCCAGGAGCTGCAGGCATTCCTTGCCATGGGAGTGATGGAGGAGATTCCTCACGGGCAAGGGATTATATTCCTGTTATTTCTTAATCCCCAAGCCTTTGAGGGTCTCAGACCCACTGTAGTTGACTTCAAACATTATCAGTTCAGTCCTCTCCTTCGGCCTGTCGACTGCTCCCTGAGTGTTCACCAAGTGCATGATGGTCGTAACAGCCTTCCTCCAAAAGAGGCAGGTGCAGGTATACAACTACCTCGACGACTGGCTGCTCAGGGGACACACCAGGGAACAGGTGGAGTCTTGCATCCAATTGGTCACATACACTTTCGAGAGTCTGGATCTCCTCTTCATCATGAGCAAGTCGACTTCGGGGTGGTATTGGACTGGATACAAGCGAGAGCGTTTCTGCCAGATGCCCACTTCCAAGTGATGGCAGACATTATTCAGGGCCTCAAGTGGTACCTGTCCACTACAGCAAGAGGATGCCTGAGCCTCTTCTGCCACATGGCAGCCTACATCTACATGGTCTGGCATGCCAGAATGAGGCTCAGACCTCATTCTGGTCTGAATGAGGCTCGCTTTGGTCTACTGCCCAGGGCGCAACAGTCTGGACTCTAGTCACTGTCCCAGAGCAAGTACTTGACTCTCTCCGATGGTGGCTCGACTCTCGGACAGTGTGCGAGGGAGTCCCCTTCAACAGCCCCCAGCCCTCCTTGTCCCTGGTAATGGACAGGTCAGCTCTGGGATGGGGTGCGTATTTGGGACACTTCCAAACGCAGGGTCTATGGTTGCAGGTCGAGCTTTCACTCCATATCAATGACAAGGAGTTGAGGGCTGTGCATCTAGCATCCCAAACCTTTCAGGTCCGGCTACAGGGGCAGTGCATAGCAGTGATGACAGACAACACTGCTGCCATGCTTTACATCAACAAGCAAGGGGGAGCCCATTCCTCTCCACTATGTCAGAAAGCCCTCTAGCTCTGGGAGTTCTGCATAGCCCATTCTATACACCTGAAGGCATCCTGTCTCCAAGGAGCTCAGAATGAACTAGCGGACCAGCTCAGCAGGTCCTTTCGCAACCACAAGTGGTCCATCCGCCCAAATGTCATATTCTCCATCTTCCAGAGATGGGAATTTCCCCAGGTTGATCTGTTTGCCACCCAGAGCAACAGAAAGTGCCCTCAATTCTGTTCCTTCCAGAAACACAGCCTGGACTCTCTTGCAGACGCATTCCTGATCCCCTGGACAGAGATTCTGTTGTATGCTTTTCTGCCGATCCTTCTCATAAACGAAGTCCTACTCAAGACCCACAGAAACAGGGCAAGGCACTGGTGTTAGGAGACTCACAAACTTTATAATTTATAGAGTTGAGTGCAATTTTCAAACTATGGGATATGAAAGAGAGAAACTGGGCAGCAGTATTTTTATTTTAACAAACACAATTGTCAGGGTCGTCTTTTAGTGAGAGTTCTCTTCCAGAGACATAGTTTGTCTTAATATACACCACGCTCCTGGAGCTGTTGGTGGATGCCTCGATCACACTGCCACTACTCCCGGACCTGATCACACAGCACCACAGTCACCTCCATCACCCTGACTAGTCCTTCCACCTCACGCCCTGGAAGCTTTATGGCTAGTCCCCGTGGAGCTCCTGTGCCCGGAACCGGTAAGAGAGGTCCTGCTTGGCAGCAGAAAACCCTCCACTAGGGCCACATATCTAGCACAGTGGAAAAGGTTCACGTTCTGGTGTGCTCAGCATCGCACACCTCTGCTCCAGGCATCCATACCACTCATCCTGGAGTACCTGATGCACCTGGAACAACATAGTCTTGCAGGGTTGTCCATGAAGGTGTGCCTTGCAGCTATTTTGGCCTTCCAGCTGGGAGCGGCCAGATGTTCAATCTTCACCAATCCTATGTTTGCCCATTTCCTCAAGGGCTTGGAGCAATTATACCCACAGGTTAGACAACCGCTCACTGTGTGGAACCTTAACCTGGTCCTCTCCAGGCTAATGGCTCCCCCCTTTGAACCATTGGTGACTTGCTCCCTTCTCTGCCTCTCATGGAAGGTTGCCTTCCTCGTTGCCATTACCTCATCAGGGAGGGTGTTGGAGTTGACGGCCCTCACTTCCATCCCTCTCCCCCACTCCGGTTTTCCATAAGGACAAGCTACAACTCAGACCTCACCCGGCCTTCCTTCAAAGGTGGTGTCATATTTTCACACCAACTGGGACATTTTTCTTCCTGTCTTCTTCCCTAAGCCTCACACTAATGTCCGAGAACAGAGGCTCCACTCGCTGGGTGTTCGGTGGCTGCTAGCTTTTTACATTGAGTGCACAAAGCCATTCCGGAAGTCGAACTAGCTGTTCATGGCGGTTGCAGACTGTATGAAAGGCCTCCCAGTCTCATCTCAGAGGATCTCATCATGAATCACGTTCTTTATCCAGACATGCTACAAGCTGGCCAACGTTCCAGCCCTAGCCCTCATAGCACACTCCACAAGGGCGCAGGCTTCTTTGGTGGCGTTCCTGACCTGGGTTCCAATACAAGAGATCTGCAGGGCGGCAATATGGTCCTCGGTACACACGTTCACCTCTCATTACGCCATCATCCAACACATCAGAAATGACGCAGCATTCGGCAGAGCGGTGCTCCAGTCAATGATTCCATAACTCTAACTCCACCGCCTAGATAGGGCTTGGGAGTCACCTAAATGGAATTGATCTGAGCAATCACTCAAAGAATTAAAAATGGTTACTCACCTTCTTGTAACTGCTGTTCTTCAAGATATGGTGCTCATATCCATTCCAATACTACTTGTCTGTCGGAGTAGCCAGCAATAAGGAACTGAGGCCGGGTTGGCAGTGTCCTATATTAATGAAGGCACCACTCCAGGGGGCTCCACAGCTGACCCAACAGCAGCTGTTAAAGGAAAACTTTCTGACTGGGCACACGGCACATGCACACCTAATTTGAATCGATATGAACAACACATCTTGAAGAACAACAGTTAAAGGAGGTTAAGTAACTGTTTTTTATGCAGGAGAGATCTGTTCCCTTAGATGAATTCAAGGCATGTAATAATCTACACCATTGAAGCAATGAATTTAGTATGTTCTGGATATTATTATTACTCTTGTCATTGCACCAAATCTGCAATATACTTTCTAAATGTTAACATAAAACTAATCTTTTAAAGGTAAATTGTATTTGTGTTTCTAAGTCTCTAGTTTTATGGAATTATTGTATTTAGATAGTAATTCATGTGTTTAAAATATTCCCCTTTTGAAGGTGACCTGAGAGAAAAATTCAATACCAGCAATTTTAGAAATATGTGCTGCAAGCTCTCAAGTAACCAGGATCTGAGGAGAATTTTAATATCTTTCAGTTAAAACCTAGCAATTTGTAATTCTTTTTAAAACCTCAGTTTGGACTTTTCATTTCTTCCAGGGCACAGGTTAGATGAGAGTTCAAAGTCTTAAACTTGCTGAGATAAAGTCTAATGAATGGAAGACAGTGATTATTGTGGTAGTGTTAGTTTTAACAGTGTGGTGTTTTTTTGAGTAGACTCACAAACTTAATTTATAGAGTTGAGTGCAATTTTCAAACTACGGAATATGAAAGAGAGAAACTGGGCAGCAGTATTTTTATTTTAACAAACACAATTGTCAGGGTCATCTTTTAGTGAGAGTTCTCTTCCAAAGAAGTAGTTTGTCTTATTAAAGTATGAATTTTGTTATATTGTTAAGTTCATCCTGTTGTCTGTCTCCAGCGTTTAATAGTTTTCTTCAGGCTGTCAGTCCTGTGACCCATATCTTTATGGGAAAACAGGATTATGGGTTTACATGGTAAAACTAGTCAGCTATAAATTCATCATTTAATGTTGACTTATTTACAGACATCTCTGCCTTCTAAAGCTGCTGTGGATTTCTATCCTGACTGCAATTGACAGTTTTACTTAGAAAATAATCTTAACAGCAGTTAAAATAAATCTCCCATTAAAGTATTATCAAAATTTTCAAAAATGGCCAATGATTTTGGGTACCTCCATATTTGGGTGCCCAATCTGAGAAACCATGGGCCAACTACAGCAAAAGCTAGGAGGAGCTGCAGATTCAGCAACTCTGAAAACCAGGTCCAATGTGTCATCAGTTGGGTACCTAAAATCACTGACAACTGTTGTAGAACTGTCTGAATCCAATGTTTCACTACACATTTTTGCTGGCATAGTTATGTTGGTCAGAAATGTGATGAGCTGTGATCCCTGACTGACGTAATTGTACCAGCAAAAGCCACTAGTGTAGACACAGTTATATGAGCAAAAATGTGTTTTTGCCAGAATAGCTTGGTCTGGAATAAGGGGCTGGGGGCTGGAAAAAGCTATGCCAGTTAAAGCGTAGTTTTTCCATCATAACAGTGGTCCCACTGAGAAGCTTTGCTCATGTGGTATACCAGTATAGCTATACCGGCAAAGCCTTCCAAATGCATAACTGGCCTTAATATCTAGATAAAAGTAAAATAGTCACATCAGTGAGCCTTGCAATAAAATTTAATTTCCACATAGCGAAACTAGCCAAAACACTATTTAATAACTGAATACTATGGTTTGTTTTCATATGTGCGAAACATAGCACAAGGGAATTCTCTTCAAGTGTCTGATCTTGCAAGGTGCTGAGTGGCCTCAATTTGCATTGATATCAGGGGGAGTTGAGGTTGCTCAGCATCTTGGAGGAAGAGGAGGTTAGCATCTCACAGGATCAGGTCTCAAGGGACTGATGTAGAATAGTCCTCAGTATGAGGCTGTATAGAAATGATTTGGGGGGAGTCATGGGTGTGAATTATAAGCTTCTTGCAGCAGAGACTCTTACTCTTGTCTGTACAGTGCCTGTCAGAGTGGGAACTCTTATCTGTCTGGGACCTGTAGGTGCTGTTGTAGTGCATAAGATTAATAATAAAAATTACTACTGAGTGCAAATGAAAACATGGTCTTGATGGACCTGGTTAATTGCCCATTGAAATGAATGGGGAAACTTCAGTGGGGGATGGGGCAGGCTAATTCCCATATTTCCCTGTGCAGTCTACCTTCTCTACAAAATGGGGAAAGAAATGAAAATGAATACATGTAAAAATAATTACTTTCAAAGAAAAGAATAATCTTATCTTTGAAACAAATTCACTTTCTCCCACTCCAAACCCAAAGTTGTTCATTTATGTAGCACTATAAGGTACAGAGCACTTTATAGAACAGAAGGATTCAACCTTTGCCTTGAAAAGCTTATAGTCTAAGTTTAGACATAGCATGAAAAACAATAATTGACAAAATGTGGGGAGTTAGGAAAAGTAAGGATAAAAAAATTTGTAGTTATTATGTTCACATGAAGGCTTTGTGATTCTTTGTATGTATGTACACCTCTACCCCGATACAACACGACCCGATATAACATGAATTCGGATATAACGTGGTAAAGCAGCGGGGAGCCTTAGGCCCTTTAAATCCCCACCCGAGCCCTGCTGCCGGATCTCAGGCAGTGATTTAAAGGGACCAGGGGTTCCCTGCAGTGGCTGGAACATTGGGCCTTTTAAATCACTGTCAGGGAAGCCGGTACAGTCCGGCACGTCGTACCAGACCAAACCTGATGTAAGGCGGTCTCACCTACAAGGCGGTGAGATTTTTTTGGCTCTCGAGGACCGTGTTCTGTCGGGCTAGAGGTGTAATTATAATTGCATTTTTGTCTGTCTCCACAGCAAAGAGTTTAGGTAAAGGAAGATAATGTCAAGTATTTTTATTGGTTTATTTCATTAGTTGAACTGTTAAGTTGCAGTCCATAATCATACTAAGGACACACGATATACAGAATGCTCTGTAATTTTGAAAGGGAGAAAAAAAGATAATTTGAATTGAATTGAATTTCCCCTGCAATATAAGTTGTTTCATAATCAAGATGAACAACTTTTATGCATAAAATGCAAATTAAAATATCAGTATTATTGATGAGATTCATAAAATAACATCCAGAAAACAAACCAGCTATAAACAAACTATTACAAGATCTATTCTAGGATATTAGTATTTTGGATTCATCTGAGTGGAGATTGTCATGCAAACAAGGGTGACATGGTTCAAAATAGGGACAGTCAGCTAAATTAAAAGAAACATTGTTGAGAAATTACTTTTGTCTTTATTCTTCCCATACTCTCAAAATGCAATCCATCCTGTGATATAATGAAGATAGTTGTTGTCTCTGCATCTGTGATAAATGAAGTGGGCACGGATAGCTCCCTTTTATGGACACCCAGCCAGCCAGTTAGCTATAAAATCCCTGTTAGTAGCTATTCTCTACTTGCTTTACCTGTAAAGGGTTAAGAAGTCCATAGTAAAAGGAAGGGGGTGGGCACCTGACCAAAAGAGCCCATGGGAAGGCTAGAATCTTTTAAAATGGGGGAAAAAACTTCCCCTTTGTCTGTTATTCTCCCAGAGAATGGAGAGAGGGCTGGAACTATGCTGTAAAAAGCTTTGGGCCAGGTATGAAAAATCATCAGATCGTACCTAGACACTACTCATTTGAAACTCCAGATATGTAAGTAGATCAGGAAATGTCTAGGAAGACGTGATTAGATTTCTCTCTTATTTCTTTATGGCTTGTGCACTCCTCTTTGCTAACCCCAGGTGCTTTTGTTTTGCTTGTAACCTTTAAGCTGGATCTCAAGAGAGTGTTAGGTTGGGGTGGCTGGAGGAGGAGGCGAAGAGGTGCGGGGGAGGAGTAAAGGAGGGGGCACAGAGGCGCACGCAATGGGGGAGGCGACTGAGTGGGGCTGGGGTGAAGCAGAGTGGGGGCAGACCTGGGGGGTGGGACTCCATTGGGGGGGTAGCATGTGGGCTACGGTCTTACTCTGGTGGCTGTATGTCACCTTCAACTTAGGTAGATGTTTTTGTAGTGTAGATGTATCCTGAGTCACAGTTGGGCTGGTGGGGACTGGTCACATAGCCACAATCTAGTCTAAAGATAGGCGGCTGCTTATTATTATTTATTATTTATTTTAATAAAGTGATTTGAGACTCTTGAATGAAAGGCAATATATAAATACAGAATACTATTTAATACTATGAAGTATTGCAAGTAAAATTAAACTACAGTTAAGATATACTTCTGTTAATTATTTTTATGTTGTTGCATTTTCACTTGCTAACTGGTAATGTTTAGTAATCTTCAGTGAATCTCCCTCTGCTTGGGCCAGATTTTTGTCATGTCATTGTAAATCCAGAGTAACTGTTAAAACCAGTGGCATTAATTCTGACTTGTATTTGCATAACTGACAGCAGAATTTGGAGCCTGCACCCGTGAGCCTCTCCCCACACCCCAGCCCCTGATCCCCCTCCTACTCTCCAAACCCCTTGATCCCAGCCCAGAGCACCCTCCTTCACCCCAGAGCCTGCACCCCCGGCTGGAAACTGAACCCCTTCCTGTACCCCTGCCTGAGCCCCGATCCCTCTCCTGCCCTCCAAACCCATCGGTCCCAGCCCAGAGCACCCTCCTACATCCCAAACTCCTCATCCACAGCCCCACTGCAGAGCCTGCACCCCTCAACCAGAGCCCTCACCCCCTCCCACACCGCAATCCCAATTTTGTGAGCATTAATGGTCTGCCATATAATTTCTATTCCCTGTTGTGGCCCTCAGTCCAAAAGTTTGTGGCCCGCCCCCCGGGGTTAGATGATACGTACGTTTAATAGGCAAATGACTAGGAATGTCAACCTAATAATTACACAAAGGCTATGGAATCCTCTGACATTAAAGTCTGACGTGTGAAATCTGACACATGAGAAAGGGGTCTTGAGCATCTCCTGCCAGCATAGCACTGTCCACATCGGTGCTGCTTTTGGTGTAACTTACGTTGGTCAGGGGCATGTCTTTTCACATCCCTGAACGACATAAGTTTTACCGACAAAAGTGCTATTGTAGCTTTGCCTTAGAATCAGTGGTTTACTCATTCCTTCTGACAAGCATTAGGTTTTTTAATCTCTTCCCTTTTACACGAGATCATCTCACTGCTTCATGATTACTCTGTAAAGAATCTGCTGTTCCACATGATCATGAAAACTTGCTGGAGCTATAAAACATCATAAAGTGAATCAAATATTTAGCCCAGGGGTCAGCAACCTTTCAGAAGTGGTGTGCCAAGTCTTCATTTATTCACTCTAATTTAAGGTTTCGCGTGTCAGTAATACATTTTAATGTTTTTAGAAGGTCTCTTTCTATAATATATAACTAAACTATTGTTGTATGTAAAGTAAGTTAGGTTTTTAAAATGTTTAAGAAGCTTCATTTAAAATTAAATTAAAATGCAGAGCCCTCCCGGCCCGATGGCCAGGACCCAGGCAGTGAGTGCCACTGAAAATCAGCTCATGTGCCGCCTTCAGCACACGTGCCATAGGTTGCATACCCCTGATTTAGCCTCTAGCAGAATGGCAAATGAATTTAGTGGGTATTATTTCTGGATAGTTAATATCTGAAAAATGTTTATAATGATAAGGCATGAATCGACACTGGTGCCAAAATATGTACTTGCCCTGATTTTCTCAAATTAATAGAAATTGGCATTCTAAATTCTCTCTCTCTGTCTCTCTCTTGTGAGAGAAATAAGAATTTCCACAAATTTAGAGATTCCTTTTAATTAGGAAGCAAGAGTAGTTTTGTATTATCTGCTCCCATTGGGTGCAACAGCTAACACAGATTGTATTTAACTAATTATCTCTTTTCAAGATGGCTGAGTTGATGCAAATGTTTTCCTGTGGTACAGCTTGAAATTTGTAGGAAACAGTAAAACCATGTTTGGCAGAATTTTCTGACCCTTGTTGCTGAAATTTCATGGTTCTTGCTTCCTGATTGCTTAGAAAAGTTGTTGTTCAGAAAGGATCTTCTTTGAAATATTGTATTGAATCCATACAATGTTCTGGCTGTACATCTAGTGTACATATTTCCACTACAGATAAAACCATCAGACTTCTTTAGTCTGTGACTTAATATCTGAATCCAAGTCTCCAGAAGCAAGGGCTAGTGCTTTCACTTATTACATCACCTCAGGCCCATACGCCCACTTTTTAAATTTGGCCTGGTCTATACTACATGGTTGGGTCAACGTAAGCTGCTTTGTGTTAACCTAGCTGTGGAAGTGTTTTTGCTTAAATTTGGCTCCTGATGTTGTAAGTGTCTTTCCATGCCGATTTAGTAACATCACCTCCCCGAGTGGCGTAGAGTCATGGTTGATGATGCAGCGTAGACACTGAGTTGCTTACATCAACTGTTACTGGCTTTCAGAAGCCATCCCACAGTGCCCCACACTGACAATACAATAGAAACAAGTGCTCTTGGTGAGGATGCTCACCACTGGTACAAGAAGCCAAGTGTGCGTGCGCACACAAGCAATTTAAAAACTGTAGTGGCTGTTTGTGACGTGTGTTAGGTTGACATAATTTTGTAGTGTAGATATGGCCTAAGTCTTTTGAAGATCTGGGGTGAAATCCTGGACTCAATAAATTCATTGAGAGTTTTGCCTTCAGGGGAGCCAGGATTTTACGCCTTATTCTTCAACTGTCCTCAGCTGATCGTGGTATTTTTCTAACTACCTCCCACCCAAAATTATTTTTAAATTGTAATTTTATATCTAATTGTATTTTCGGTATTTGGGTGGGGACTTATATTGTGTTTTATGACCCCTTTATTAATATATGTTCATAGTGTGAGCAGATGCCCAGTGCACCTTGGAAGAGAGAAGAGGGTACTTGATGCAACAGAATTATCATAATTACACTGGGAGCCACAGTATCCTTCTCCATCCCTTAATACTCCCTTTATACTTCTTCACATGCTGATGAAAGTGAACCCTTCACTATTGAGATCCTTGTACTCCCAACCAATAGAAAATTTGTATAAGGGAGATATTGCTTGCTAGCAGACTTAAACTGTGTATAGTTGCTTAGTTTATTTTTTAAAATGTATAATCAGTGTAACTTGCATGCACAGTAACACTGAACACTCAGTATATGCCATTGTTAACTATACATAGTTCCTATTGAGACAAGGTGGGTGAGGTAATATCTTTTACAGCTGGTCCAATAAAAGCTATTACCATACCTCACCCACCTTCTCTCTAATGTACTGGAAACAGCACAGCTACAACAACGCTGCATACATTATTCCTATAGTACGTTTTATTATTTGTGTTTTTTGCGCATAGAGACCTTAATGAAGGGTCACATTGTGAAAAATGTTACACGCAGACATTCGCTGCCCCAAAGAGTTTACAACCTCTTGCAACAAGATATGACGTGGACAAAATAAACACATGGTAAGTGACGGAGAAGTTGAAGGTAGTAACAGTGAAATGAATGAGTTTTATGCTGTGAGCAGTAGTCACAGCTAGCCACTTGCTTAGCTGTGGTCACACAAGTTTTGCAAATCAGACTCTATAATATACATTGACTTTTCCCATGAGCTGAAAGATAAATCCTCTAACAAGTATGTTTAGTGGATCCCTGGCCTTGAGACATTTTTAATAAAAATGGAAAGTGAAGAAAAAATGTAGAGTGGAATGTGCTACAAAAAGTATCCTTTTGTTCTTGGTAAATTAGCTTTTAAATATTGTTTTCAAAACACTTATTTTATTATTTCTCTAGGCAGAGCTTGCTTTGCTGACTTGTTAATGTTTGTTTTTTATTAAATATGCTTACACATGCCTTTGAGCTTACCATTACATTTCAAGTATTTAGAGACCCAGGATATATTGTATAAATACATTGTATGGCAGAACTGGGGTTACGAATCTGCCAATTATGTCTGTGTGCAGTAAACATTATTAGATGAGCACTAGTGTTTATCAGAATAGCCAGATAACAGTGATTTGGGGGACACTTTTTTTTTTTTTTAAAAAAAGCTTTATGGATGTGAACTGGTGATGTAGTGAATCTAATATATTGTCAACTCAGATCTTGAATTCTTTGACTGAGTGGGTTGTTTATTCTTTAGTTTCCAGTTGGCAGTTGTCACTATTTAAAAAAAAAAAAAAAAGAGAGGGAATAGAGAAGCACTGTATGACAGTCTGCTTAGGATGAGTGAAGAATGAGCTAACAAGATACAGATCAAGGCTGAAATGCACTCGGAACAGGTTCAGTGTGTAAGCTTGAGCAGCCTCTGAGTGCTCTATGGAATGTAGTTTCATATCACACGCTCTTTTTGTGTGATTGTACCTTGGTATTGTGTTCATGTGTCTATTGGACTGACTTTTTTGTAGAATCTACTGTAGAACATCTAGGAAAGTAGCAAGGTATTTATGTATTTTGAGAGAGAAGAATTGAGACCTTTTAGAGGTTCTCACTGCTGTCTGACCTGGTGCAATGTGGTACATCTTAAAACCACCTTTTCCTTTATACAAAGGTGAATATTTGCATTATTATCTTGGTGCCTTTTACAGCCTCTCTCTTTTTTAGATGTTCCCTTGTGAAGTTTTCAAGGCAAAGCTGGTAAACTAAAGCACATCCTTTTAACCTATAGGAACTTGTTTGTTTCTTTAAAGTAATTAGAAAAAATGACGTCCGATTTACTATCAATAATCACTTCTGACAAGTGTAAATAATAATGCAAAGTGTTTCAAATGGAGGATATCAGCTTCTGTGAAAGATATAATAGTGATACAACTTCTCGTTAGTATGCAAACCACAATAAGGAAAATTTGTGTGTTCAGCTATTTCTGCTCCAAAAGTAAAATATTGTTTTGTCAATTTTGTGGGGTGTTCACTGGTGTATAACTTGCAAATGATGCTAAGTTGTTTGAACTATATTACACATCCGTTTTCTTTCTAAATTCTAAATTAGAAAAAGCAGATGAGCTCATGTTTGTTGTGTGTGTGCCACTCATCCAAATCATTGTGGTTTTGGCTATTTGCAATTTCTCTTTCAGACTGAGATTGTTTGTGAATGACATTACTTGGCTTTCAAAAGCCACTTGGCACTTTAAAAGCACCTTTGCATCTCAAGTTTCTCACATACCTGAATATAAAACTCTCATTAACAGATTTCCTCATTGACTTTAGTATCATTTATGCATGTCCTTTCAGTTCTAGCTTTTCTAGAGTATCAGAGCATCGTGACATTTAATCTGGGTTTCTCAGTTTCTATTTGGTAGACTTGTGTAAAAGTGAAGAGTATTTGGCAAATACACGGTGTAAATTTTTGCACTCAAATAAAAAGTGCATGCTGATGCACAGAAGGTTTTTTTAAAACTAACTACATTAGCAAAAATGTGGCATTACACTTGTCTACGTATAGCAGATGCACTGGGTTTTCTAGAATATGGACATCTATGTTTTGATTCCTTAAGGGTTGTTTGGATTCATTTCTTAACATTAGGGTTTGGTGTGACTTTGTTTTGATATAGTTTGCTCCATAGACTTTCTTGAAAGAGAATGTCAACTTAAAATTACATGGAAAAGTAATGACCAAATTATAAAATGTTCAATTAGATGTTTTTGGGTCTGGATAGTCTCAATTTAAAGATGGCTATATTAGCAGGTTTTGTTAAATACCCAAATAGTCTCTCAAGCTCCACATCTTAATATGTATACCTCTGACCACATGGTGTAAAAAGCAGTCTCTTCAATAAATAGATTGGGACAAATCTGTAAGCGATAAGTTAGATAGATAGATATATGACAACAAGGAAACAGTATTTGTTACAAATAATTCTTTCTTTCTTTCTCTCTTTCTCTCTTTCTTTCCCATTTATGTCACAGTATTCTGTTTTCCATAATGAATGCATAAACAATGAACTTCTCTCACCTATGAGATACTTCATTATGTTCATACTGCTGAAAATGACAACTAAAAATTCTTTAATGAGAACATCTGTTTTTTAGCATGAATTAATAGATATTTTATTAGGTGTTTTATTGATTATTTTGTACAGTAGTTCAGAGTCAGGGTATGTCTACACTACGGGATTATTCCAATTTTACAGAAACCATTTTTTAAAACAGATTGTATAAAGTTGAGTGCATGCGACCACACTAAGCACATTAATTCGGCAGTGTGCATCCATGTACTGAGGCTAGTGTTGATTTCTGGAGTATTGCACTATGGGTAGCTATCCCATAGTTCCCACAGTCTCCCGTGCCCATTGGAATTCTGGGTTGAGATTCCAATGCATGATGGGGCAAAAACAGTGTCGTGGGTGATTCTGGGTAAATGTCGTCACTCAGTCCTTGTCTGCCGTTGCTTTCACAGAGAATCATTTCGCGCCCTTTTTCCCTGGATTGTCCTGGCGGACACCATAGCATGGCAACCATGGAGCCCGTTTAGCCTTTTTTCACTGTCACCGTGTGTGTACTGGATGCTATTGACAGACGCAGTGCTGCACAGCAGCATTCATTTGCCTTTGCAAGGTAGCAGAGACGGTTGTCAGCCCTATTGCACCGTCTGCTGCTTTAGAAATTGGCAATGAAGGTTACCGGTCCTATTGTACTGTCTGCTGCAGTCATGGGTGCTCCTGGCCGGCCTCGCTAAGGTCGGCTGAGGACGCGTGGACAAAAATGGGAATGGCTCCCCAGGTCATTCCATTCTTATGTTTTGTCTAAAAATAGTCAGTCCTCCCCTAGAATATGGGGCAAGCCTACTAGAGAACCAGAGAGCACAGCCGCTCTGTGTCAGAGCCCCAGATATCCCGCAGAAATGATGATCTGCATGCCGTTCTAGGGGGTGCCTCTGTCCCCCCATTTGTGTGATGAAGTAATAAAGAATGCATGAATAAGAAACACTGACTTTTTAGTGAGATAAAATGAGGAGGAGGCAGCCTCCAGCTGCTATGATAGTCCAGGCAGGACAGAATCTCTATTACTCATTAAAGGGTGGGGGGAAGAGGAGCACAGCCTCCAGCTGTTATGGTATTCCAGCCAGGACTGAATCTCCAGGAGACAAAGCTTAAAGAAGGGAATGACCAGGAGTCATTGCCATTTTTGCCCAGGCGCCCCCGGCCGACCTCAACGAGGCCAGCTGGGAGCACTCGTGGGATGATGACGACGGTTATCAGTCCTATTGTACCGTCTGCCATCAGGGAGAGGAGGGGAGGGGATGCTGCTGTTCAGTGCTGCAGCACCCCGTCTACCAGCAGCATCCAGTAGACATATGGTGACATTGAAAAAAAGATGAGAAACTATTTGTTTTCTCTTTTCTTTCACGGGCGGGGGGAGGTGTATAAATAGATGACATATACCCTGAACCACTGGTGACAATGTTTTTGACCCTTCAGGCACTGGGAGCTCAGCCAAGAATGCAAATGCTTTTCGGAGACTGCGGGAGCTGTGGGATAGCTCGAGTCCTCAGTCCCCCCTCCCTCCCTCCATGAGCGTCCATTTGATTCTTTGGCTTTCCGTTACACTTGTCACGCAGCACTGTGTTGAGTCCCTGCTGTGGCCTCTGTCTCATAGCCTGGAGATTTTTTTCAAATGCTTTGGCATTTTGTCTTCTGTAACGGAGCTCTGATAGAACAGATTTGCCTCCCCATACAGCCATCAGATCCAGTATCTCCCCTATGGTCCATGCTGGAGCTGTTTTTGGATTTGGGACTGCATGGTTGCCTGTGCTGATTGGCGCTCCACGCTGGGCAAACAGGAAATGAAATTCAAAAGTTCGTGGGGCTTTTCCTGTATACCTGGTCAGTGCATCCGAGTTCAGATTGCTTTCCAGAGCGGTCGCAATGGTGCACTGTGGGATAGCGCCTGGAGGCCAATACTGTCGGATTGCAGCCATACTAACCCTAATCCGACATGGCAATACCAATCTCAGCGCTACTCCCCTCGTCGGGGAGGATTACAGATATCAGTATTAAGAGCCCTTTATATCAATATTAAGGTCTTCATTGTGTGGACGGGTGCAGGGTTAATTCAGTTTAACGCTGCTAAAATCGGTATAAACGCGTAGTGTAGACCAGGCCTCAGATTCCAAGAATTCAAAAGTAGCACATTTTTTTTCCTTCAAAAATAAGTCCCCTTCAACTGATGCTTCAGTTGGAATACCTAAATATGTAAAAATATTTGATGCAATATAAAACAAGTTTTGAAATGTTAAGGATCTAGTGTGAAATTTATGCCTTTCTATATTAATATATTTTAATTAATTAACTAATTAATATAGTTTCAGAAATACTTGGCTTCACCAGATCAACTTTTCTAGCATTGGTGGCTTTTGAAGAAGCCGAGTAAGCCAATCCAGTGACAGGTAGACCCTGAAAGTAAGGCTAACACTATGGTTACTGGTGGGCATTAGCAGACAGGTAAAACTTCAAAGCATACTAAATTGGCAGGTAGGTAAGGTTTTTTTCTGCATACATTTAAGAGAAAATAGATCCCAAAATATCAGTTAAAATTAAATACATTATATTTTCCTGAGAGTGAAATAATAGATGTTAATTTAGAGACTGACTTAGGGAATTATTTATACAGCAGAACTGTCTCCTATGGCATTTAAATTCCTACTATTCTGTAGTTAGTGACAAAAGTCTGAATAGTTATTTTTATTTTGTGCTTGGGAGGTGGAGAGGAACTGTCAAAGATCTGCATATTTGACTCCTAGCAATTCTAAGTCTCATATTTCAGCATAATACACTTTGCTTGATATTTTTGTAGCTCATGGTTTTCCTACTGAATAACAGTATCTTTTCTTGCAAAAATGCCTTTGAGTGCATCTTAAACTGTCAAATGATATTTACAAAATGACTGTTGGTCTCCGACAAACAAATGTTTGCCACAAAAATTATCTGCTGACCCCTTCCACCCTTTTCAAGCGCTTGAAGTGAGACTGCAAAGATTTCAAAATAATCACCTCCTTTCACTCTGTATTTTAATAGGAGACACACACTATCCCAATAGCAATATTTAGACCAGGAAACACTACTTTTCTGGAGTCTCTTCTCTGTGTCTCCCCCACCTTCTAGCCCAAATTCAATGAGCCCCAGTGTTTAAAATATGTTTAAATATAAAAATGGAACATTTGATCACCCTAAAGGGACAGTCCCATATTTAAGCCCTCTTTCAGGTGTACCAACTTTTTCTTAAAAACTGGCAAAATTGTCCCATATTTTCTGTCTCTCCCCCCTCCTCCCATCAGTACTGGTGGGTCCTGCTTGGCCTCCCACCAGCGGGGAGTGTGTGTGTGTGTGTGGGTGGGGGGTCCAGTGGCTGATGATGGGGCTGTATGTGCAAAGCTTGTGGTGGTGAGAAGATGCAGCTCGTGGGGCCAGCCGCTCCCCCTGCTGGTCCGTCAGCTCAGCCCCCGCTGTGTGCTGGCTCTTGGCTAGTAGGGCCCTGCCTCCTGTCCCTTTTCCGGCCGGCACTGGCTGCACGCTGCAGTGGCTGGTTAGTATGGGCAGGCACCAAGCAGCAACCCTTTACAAACTTTCTGTTGTCCGCCCATTAGCCCTTTGTATGTTCCCCCTCTCACTGTCCTCTCCCTACTTTGCTCCCCTCATCCCCTCTGCTTCTCCATAGCCCCACTGATGAGGCACGTCCTGCTTCCAGCATTGTGCGGAGAACCATCTCCTGGTCAGAGCACTCAACTCACCAGCAACCTGGCCAGCAGGCTCCTTCTTCCCCCACTCCCTCCCACCTCTGTCTGGGCAGGTGCCCCAGGAAAGCCCTGAGGTACTGAAACCTGTATGTGCCAAAGCCCTGTACAGCACTGGCACGAGGAAGCCTCTCCATCCCTCAGCTAAGCTCTGGAGTGGGGAGGAGGGGAAGCAATTTCCAGCCTGTTCATGCCCTGAACCTGCAGGCTCCACAGCAGCCCCCACCTCCCTGCTCTAGGTCCTACCCCTAGGGAGTGTGTGGGGCTGCTCCATCCTCTAAGCACCCTCCCCTCCTGAGCCACCTCTCTGGCCAGTTATCTGAAGCCCTGGCAGTCAGGTTCCCTAGGCCCTGGTGCACAATAACCCCTTCCTGACCACACTGTAGCCGGGGTGGGGCTGAAGGGGAGACAGGAGGCAGGTAGTTTATGTCAGTGGCCAGCAGCAGCGTGGAAGTGTTAGCTGCCTCTCAGCACTGTGCGAGCAGAAAGGGACAAGTTGCTTCCAGCCCCAGGGGCAGGGGGGAGAAAAAGAGATGAGCTCTGCAAAGACATGGGCCAGGACATCCATCCTCCTTCCCTCCCATCCCCCCAAACTGGAAGCAGCTCCTGTCCCTTCTCTCTAGCACAGTGCCGAAAGGTTGCTACTGACCACATTCTGGTGTGAACCCTGGCAGAAATTGGAGTGGGGAAGGGAAGGGTATGTGACCCTGTGTGCCTCCCCCCCATGTGTTGCTTCCGGAAGACGGGTCTGTCCCAGGGGCCCAGCCAGGCCTGGAGGGCATAGAGTGCTGGATAGGGAGGATCAGTTGGTCGGTCAAACCCCTGTGTGAAAGAGGTGTACAGGAGTGAGTGTGTGTGTGTCTCACCTCTGTGTGTGTGTGTGTGTGGGGGGGGGGGGTAGGGATGTCTGTTTCACCCCTCTCTGTGTGAACCTTAAAGCCTTAAAGATAAGAAGGCATATAAAAAGAATCCAGCTACGCAGTATTTCTTTTTAACGAGAGCTCAGTCGACTTGATCTTAATTTGAACGTTTGTACTGCATAGTTCTGATTGATTGCCAGTGAACTCGTTTGAATATGAGTAATTTTACCAGCTGTCCCATATTCAGCATAGGGAAATATGGTCACTCTATTTAAATACATAAATTTTGTTTAAAATACAAACAACAAAGAAGACCACGCATGTCTTTCTCTCAGACTAACAATAAACAAACCAGTTCACTTGTACCCTGCCAGGCCCAGTTAGTCAGATAGTAGAGAAATGTCTACCCATTCACAAAGATCTGGAAAAAAAAAGTGCAACTTGACAACTGTGGCCATCTGCATCTGCCAAGAGAACAGCAACCTAGGTTTAGTTTGTTGAAACCACTAAGGGCTGTAATTGTGACTTTCTGCAATGTTTAGCACAAAACATTCAATACCATTCTAGCTTCAGCCCTGAGAGGTTAGTATGAAAAAGGACGTCATTTGAAAGGAAGGCAGAAATGTTTTGTGATTGTTAATTCTTACGTTCTTATCAAAGATGAGATATCCGATATTTAATGTATTGCATATAAAAATAAAATGGATGGCATTTAAATGGAAAGATAACTTGGATTAGAAGCACCTGTTAGGGATCACTTGGACATGCCCATTTTGATGTTGTGATTTGACTGGGGTGGAAACAGACATTAGTGGACTTGGGTCCTTTCCTCTTCTAAGTTTCTAGCCAGCCACAACATCTATAAGATGCTATGCAAGCTCGTAGCTGCAGTGTAAAAAGAAGATACGCACTGGACTGTTAGAGAACAGAATCATTGTTCTCTGTCCTCTCCAGCTAAATATGTAGTATCTTCAGTCAACTGCTTTTATTGTACACAGCTTAAATGTCTGTCTGGTTTGCATACAAGTAATTTATTGCTGCTTGTATTCTGACAGAATGAAACCTAATGCTTAATTAGGCATTGCACTGGTAATCTAGTATTTAGGGGGGAATGTATCTGAATTAAATAAGGGCTATTAATAATGCCTAACAACTTGAGCATATTCATTGCTTGATTTGAAATCATGTAAAATTAGTTAAGCTTATTTTAAAATGTCACAGTGTAAGATGACTTTTTGGGAACACCTCTGTGTGTGCTAATTTCAGAACCATTACCAGCTGAGTCTTACTATTTATTCAATGTCCAGTAGGCTTTTATTATTCCCTTATTTGCAATTTAACTGCAACATCTATTTTCCTGCCAGAGTGAATTCAATCCTAAACCTGCAGGAGCAAAATGAGTTGCAAACACAAATTTTCCGTGCAAGCACCCCTCTCTCTGCAACTGAACTGCAGGTTTCAAGAGATTGGCAGTCTGATATTTTTTCAAACTGAACCATCTATTTAGAGTGGCACTGTCAATCTGAAGTGCCAAAATTTGCCTTTCTTAAAAAGATAAATGCTTCAGTGTGCCTTTTACATACAATGTATATACAGTACAACCTTGCTTAGGTAAATATCATGGGGGATGAACTAAGGGAACATTTCCTGGGCCATTTGTCACTGTTGTGCAGATATTTATTTACCTACTGTAATTAATAGGGCTGTCAAACAATTAAAAAAAATTGTGATTAATTGCAAGATTAAAAAATGAATCACAATTAATCACAGTTTTAATCGTACTGTTAATAATAGAATACCAGTTTAAACTTATAAATATTTTGGGATGTTTTTCTACATTTTCAAATATATTGATTTCAATTACAACACAGAATCCAAAGTGTAGAGAGCTCACTTTATATTATTATTTTTTATTACAAATATTTGCTCTGTAAAAAAGATAAAAGTGCAATCTACAAGTCAAAGCATGAAGAGGGATACAAACGTTTAGCATATCTGGCACGTAAATATCTTGCAATGCTGGCTACAACAGTGCTGTGCTAACACTTGTTCTCACTTTCAAGTGTCATTGTAAATAAGAAGTGGGCAGCATTATCACCTGTATATGTAAACAAACTTGTTTGTATCCGCAATTAGCTGAACAAGAGGTAGGACTGGGTGAACTTGTAGGCTCTGAAGTTTTACATTGTTTTGGTTTTGAGTGCAGTTTTTTAAAAAAAAAATCTACATTTGTAAGTTTCACTTTCACAATAGAGATTGCACTACAGTACTTATATGAAGTGAATTGAAAAATACTATTTTGTTTATCTATTCCAGGAGTTCTCAGACTGTGGGTCGGGACCCCAAAAGGGGTCATGACCGTGTTTTAATGGTGTCGCCAAGGCTGGCTTAGATTTGCTGGGGCCCAGGACTGAAGCCAAAACCTGAGCCCCATTGCCTGGGGCCAAAGCCAAAACCCTTGGATTTCAGCCTTGGGTGGCAGGGCTCAGGTTACAGCCCACCTGGCTGGGGCTAAAGCAGAGGTGGGGAAACTACGGCCCGTGGGCCACATCCGGCCTGAGGGACTCTTCTGCCCAGGCCCTGAGCTCCTGGCCTGGGAGGCTAGCCCCCGGCCCCTTCCCCGCTGTTCCTCCTCCCCTGCAGCCTCAGCTCAGTGCACTGCCAGCACAATGCTCTGGGCGGCAGGGCTGTGAGGTTTTGGCAGGCTGCATAGCTGCAGCCTGACCTGGTGCTCTGTGTTGCGCGGTGGTGTGGCTGCCTGTCCTAGTGCTCTGAGCTGTGCCACCAGCCACCGCTGCTTCAGGCAGTGCCGTAAGTGGGCAGGGAGTGTGTGTGTGGGGGGAGGAGGGGTTGGATAGAGGGCAAGGGAGTTTGGGGTGCTGGTCAGGGGACAGGGGTGTGGATGGGGTCGGGGCGGTCAGAGGGTGGGGAACAGGCGGGTTGAATGAGGGCAGGGGTTGCGGGGGGCAGTCAGGAAGGGGAGGGTGGATGGGGCAAAGATGGGCAGTCAGGGGCAGGGGTTCTGGAGGTGGTCAGGGAGAAGGGGTGGTTGGATGGGGTAGAGGTTCCAGGGGGGCAGTCATGAATGAGAGGAGGAGTTGGATGGGGCGGCGGGGGGCAGTCAGGGGAGGGGGATCCTGGGTGGTTAGGGGACAGGGTGGGTTGGATGGGGCAGAAGTCCCGGGGGGCGGTGGTGGTCAGGGGATGAGAAGTGGGGGGGGGATGTCAGATACTGGATGGGGGCCGGGCCACACCTGGCTGCTTGGAGAGGCACAGCCTCCCCTAACCAGCCCTCCATACAATTTAGCACATCCAATGTGGCCTTCAGGCCAAAAAGTTTGCCTGCCCCTGGGCTAAAGCCTTTGGGCTTGGGGTCCCTCTCTGCACCAGAGGAAGTAGGGCTCGGGCTTTGTTACCCCCACTTGGGGCGGTGGGGCTTGGGTGAGTGCAGGCTTCATTCCCCTCCTGGGGTCGTGTAGTAATTTTTGTTGTCAGAATGGGCTCACGGTGCAATGAAGTTTGAGAATCTCTGATCTATTCTATTGTTTAAGTGAAATTAAAACTGCTATTTATCATGATTAACTTGATTTAAAAAATTAATTTGTTTTAAGTTAATTGCTTTAGTTAACTGTGATTAATGATAGCCTTAGTAATTAGTAGACAACTGTTGATGCAGCACTGCTCCAGATCATAGGGTGTTCTGGATAGCTAAAGTTCAGATAGTTAAAGTTGTAGTGCATATGTTTATACTTGGGTTTGGTGGAATTAGGTGTGGGTTTTTTTAATGGTCATTTTGGCAGATACATATTATATTAATCATTTTTTAAAATCTATTTTAATTTTCTTGGTTGCATGAAATTATGGGATTTAAGCATTTTTTCCTGTGTTATCTATTGAATTTTCACAGTTGCAAGAAGTTGAGAGATCTGTCCAATTTTGAACTTACATACTTATTGTAGTACAAAACATTTAGCTGCCCAAGTTGGTCTTAGGAGAGGCATGTGTAGCATTTTGCTGTCTGAACAGACTGAATAATCTTTTCGCAGACTCTGAAGTTACTGATACTCCAAATGCATGTAATTCTGCACTGCACATGACAGGCAGTGATTTTTGTGTTTTGTTTTTACTTCTCCAGTATTCAAGTGCTAGTATGCTGTCATCACAGGGCACTTCACATGCCATGTATAAGTCAAAATCATTCCTAAACTCTTCTGTCTTGCCTGGGAAAATACACAGCATATTTTCATAGTTGCTAAAATTGCATGACATCTGAGCTTGACAAATGAATCAAACACTTTACAGTTGGCAAAAAGAGATCCTGATCCATAGAGTCCATCAAATATATTGCGGGGTATAGTTGGCTTTAGTTTGCTTTGAAATTCTGATGTGAAAGCATGCATTGCAGATGAAAGGAGTTGCCTTTTGGATCCCACTGACTTGAGGTTTCACTTCTTTTAAGGCACCATGTACATAAGCATCAACTTGTAAATTACAGTAAGTAATTAAGCATTAGGTTTAATTCTGTCAGAATACAAGCAGCAATAAATTACTTGTATGCAAAGCAGACAGACATTTAAGGTACATTTTGTTTCTAATTGCAAATGAACCCCATAGATTTTTCCAAAAAATACACACAGACAAGATAACTTGCATTAGAGTTCTCACTGTTTTCCGTTGTCTTTGATCATCCATGTTAGTTTCATTGTCTTATTTGAGGTGACTGCATCATCTTCTTTAAAGAGAAGGTCTGTTACGCTGTCCCAATGGCCAGGTATGAATCCTGCTGCCTGGATCCAGGAAAACCAGTATGATGGCACAACACAAGGGAGCACATGCAAACTTCTTAACGCTCACCTTGTTGCCTTCACAGACTTTTTTTTTTAAAAGCGTTCCTTTGCTTGTTTTCATATTTATATATTACTGGAAAATGTAGCACAAATGTGTTGACCACCCAGGACGCAACAGTTTTGACTGTGTAGTCAATGGCTACATGCAAAAGATGAGCAATATATGGAGTATGCGGCTGATGTGCATACATATGAAGCAGAGCTAATAAAAAGTTCGAACCACAGACATCATCATTTGGAATCTCTACAAAGCACAGTAAATGGAAAATCCACAGCTGCTGCTTTTGTCTCATTCTTCCCAAACTGTTTTACGAAGCCTGTGTTACCTTTCCTTGACTTGCTTAATTTAAGGTGAGACTTAGTGTTGAGATGTTCAGCATTACGATTTGTCTTTCTCTGTATTTCTAGTTTACGATCTTTGCAGCACAAAATGTCCTTAGCTCCCTTTCCAAACTTTTTCACTGTTTCAAATTCCAGGTCAGGGCATTCCTGTAAAGTTTTTCTTTTCAACCTGTTACTAATATATAAAAAATTTTGGCTTATTTTCCCTAAAGAAAGTACCTCTTTGTTACTGAGTAGGTTGATAGTGTTCTGTTTTAAATCATGAATTGAAAGATGACAAAAATATGGCAAAAATTCATACATATGCGACTAAAAAAAAGTCCGGACACATGCTTAATTTTGAGAGAGAGAGGCTGGTACCAGAGATTGCACTGAAAGTAGCGTTCCCATTTTCACTACAAATAGGTAAAATGTTATTTCGTTTATGCTGTAAGTGATGATTCTTTTGCCTAATAGTAATTAAATTAATATACTTGGTTTTGAGTCCTTTGCAAACAGAAATCTCTTATTTATTTTTCTCCATACATGAAGCCCTAATACTTTATTGGTGCATATTAATCAGCTTTTGTGGGAAATCATTATAGACGTGTGACTTCATTGCACTCAAGAGAAACAGCTAAGAAGAAAATGAATGTTTCAGCAGTTTTATTTTGTGACCTTTGCCAATAGAACAGTTTCAACTGTTTTTTAAACTTTTGAGTTATAGCTGTTGTAATGTAGTTTTCAGTTATAGCTGTTAGTGTTACACTCTTAACCTTGAAAATGACATTTCATTTATTAACGGTTTTATGTTTTGTTTTCCCTCCTCTCTTTTCTCTAATGGCATTTAAATCAATAACTTTTCTTTTCTCTCATGTGAATAAGCAGCATTGGTATAAGCACTATTCTGAGAGGCATGTGTGCTTAACTTTTGTGTGGAGGCATGTACAAAATACTTTGTGTCAGATTTCATATAAATATTACTTTAAATTCTGTGTCAGAGGTGGCCTTAAAACAAAGAGCATAAGATTGAATGTTATCCTGAAGCGCCGGTTTGTCATTGGTTTAAAACACTTAAAAGGTATAAAATATCTGATATGTGGCTTACTCTGTTAGTATCAGAGGGGTAGCCGTGTTAGTCTGGATTTGTAAAAGCAGCAAAGAATCCTGTGGCACCTTATAGACTAACAGACGTTTCGGAGCATGAGCTTTCGCGGGTGAATACCTACTTCGTCAGATGCATGTAGTGGAAATTTCCAGGGGCAGGTACATATATGCAAGTAAGCTAGAGATAACGAGGTTAGTTCAATCAGGGAGGATGAGGCCCTGTTCTAGCAGTTGAGGTGTGAAAACCAAGGGAGGAGAAACTTGTTTTGTAGTTGGCAAGCCATTCACAGTCTTTGTTTAATCCTGAGCTGATGGTGTCAAATTTGCAGATGAACTGAAGCTCAGCAGTTTCTCTTTGAAGTCTGGTCCTGAAGTTTTTTTTGCTGCAGGATAGTCACCTTAAGATCTGCTATAGTGTGGCCAGGGAGTTTGAAGTGTTCTCCTACAGGTTTTTGTATATTGCCATTCCTAATATCTGATTTGTGTCCATTTATCCTTTTCCGTAGAGACTGTCCAGTTTGGCCGATGTACATAGCAGAGGGGCATTGCTGGCATATGATGGCGTATATTACATTGGTGGAATTGCAGGTGAATGAACCAGTGATGGTGTGGCTGATCTGGTTAGATCCTGTGATGGTGTCGCTGGTGTAGATATGTGGGCAGAGTTGGCATCGAAGTTTGTTGCATGGATTGGTTCCTGAGCTAGAGTTACTATGGTGCAGTGTGCAATTACTGGTGAGAATATGTTTCAGGTTGGCAGGTTGTCTGTGGGCGAGGACTAGCCTGTCACCCAAGGCCTGTGAAAGTGTGGGATCATTGTCCAGGATGGGTTGTAAATCCCTGATGATGCGTTGGAGGGGTTTTAGCTGGGAACTGTAAGTGATGGCCAGTGGAGTCCTGTTGGTTTCTTTCTTGAGTTTGTCTTGCAGTAGGAGGCTTCTGGGTACACGTCTCAACTCTGCCCACATATCTACACCAGCAACACCATCACAGGACCTAACCAGATCAGCCACACCGTCACCGGTTCGTTCACCTGCAATTCCACGTATTTTGGCTTCTGAAGTGAGTTACATGAGCATAAAATAGGGGTAATGAAGTGGAGAATGAGGCCCTTTAACCCCTGTTCCTCCCCTCTTGTATCAAAAGCTGCTTTATCTGTATGGTTACAGTTTCCACAGTGAGCTGATGACATGGTGTCCCTTTCTTTGTTGCACAGAGCTACAAAACTAGTCAGTTTAAAACTAGCCTACAGAAAATATTAGCACATGAAGAAGTCTACTTTCTTGGAGTGACGGTGCCTATATATATTCCAGTCATGGGTGTGCATGCACGCCGTGCGCCAGAGCTAGAAGGTTTTTGTAGCAGTGTTTGAAGAATTAGACGTTGTGCTTGAATGGTTTAAGTTAATTGGTGGTCTGTACTGCTAGGAGGTATCATTCCTCAACTGAGATAATTAAAGGTCACATCTGGTTTTATGCAGTATTATTTTGTCCTAGAAGAGACAGATTGAGAACTGACTGTCATATACTCTAAGACTGAGTGAATACCTTAAATCAATCTGTTTTTTCTCAAACAAAAAGTTAAATCCTGTTAGGTTGTATTAATGCTCCTTTCTGATGTTTTTTTCTTCATAATCTAGCAAAAGAGCTTGCTGGAAGGAATGTTTGTGGAAAACTGAATTTTAGGTGAATTCTGGAGAAAGCAAATGTTTGATATGTAAATACAAATATTTCCACCGTAATCTGATTCTTAGAGTTACATTTATTCAGTCAGGGAACAGAAATGACTGCATATGACTGTGGGTCCAATTAAAACTAAGCAACACAGCTTGAACTTCAGTTATCAAATTATCACACCATACTGCTCATGTACAATCTATAGACCAAGTCCTAGTCATAGACATTTTCCAGCAAATTAGAACAGTGAACAGATTTAAGAAAATCTGATGGTGTTCAGATGCGTATAAAATCCTAAATTTGCTGAATAAATTTAATTTACATTAAATGGGTTACCTTTTTAAGATGCGTGAGTTAAACATAATTAGTAGTTTTTATTTTAATACTTAAAACACGTAAGAGTGCTTGTGACCAGAATACAGACACACACTGGTGCTGCTTTGGCAACATGTGGTTGTGCCTACTTGAAGATCTGTTCTCCTTCATTCCAGGAAGCAACCAGAATTTGATGTGTAGAGTGCCTGTCTGCTACTTGGAAGAACAGGACACTTTTAATATAACTAAAGCTACCTAAAAGAGTAGGTAATTATATGCAAGCAAATCTAAACATCCATGTTTGTTATCTGTTATAACAAACTGTTATACTGTAAGATATCTGTATGTTTATCTCTTATCCAGCTTTTTGTATGATGGTTAAATATGGTCCTGTATCATTACTGAATCATCAGTGCAGGTTGTTTCAGTGTGAATTTATGAAGAACAGTGAAATCAACCAAAGACTGCATATTTTAGATGGTAGTGAGTGCTCAGTCAACAGTTCTTGCTGCTTTTACTGTTTGTTGTATTTAATGAGAATGTGTCACAGTGATTTATTAGGTTCTGTGGAAGCTTTTACAAGTAGGTCTTGAAAAAATTGCCAAACACTTACTAATCCAGGGATTCTGAGGCTGCTCAGACTTCTGGGAGAAGGAGCATTCTTCCTAGAACCTCTTGGATACTGTGATATGTGCAGAAGGGTGCACCACTTTGCCCATCCCCAAAGACTTGCCTTTCGGGCCCTGTTCTCTGTTAAATAACTCCAGTGCCTATCTCTGTAGTTGCTCAGAGCTTTTCAAAACAGCACTGAAGTAAAATTGATTGATTCTTATCAATTTCACTGCTGCCCTCAAGGGTCCGAGTTACTGCAATGAACTTCGAGGATCACTGCTGTCACTGGGGAAAGTTGTAAGCAGCAGAGATAGCAGTGGAGCTGTCTGGCTGCAGATTTAGGAAGGCAGCACTGCATTGGTTTACACCCACTTCAGATTTGTAAGGACTAAAGTCTTAATTTTTATTTTGTGAGAAAGCTCAGTTTCTCCAAAAGCTCATGGTAAGTGGATTTTTCAAGCCACTCGCAAACCACTACTCTGATACTCTGATTCAATGAAACCTTCCTTTCTTCTTCGAGTGCTTGCTCATATCCATTCCAATTAGGTGCGCGCGCCACGTGCACGTTCGTCGGAGACTTTTTACCCTAGTAACACTCGGTGGGCCAGCAGGTCGCCCCCTGGAGTGGCGCCGGTATGGCGCCTGATATATACCCCTGCTGGCCCGCCCGCTCCTCAGTTCCTTCTTACCGCCCGTGTCGGTTGTTGGAACTGTGGAGCACGGCTAGCCGTTCTCCACCTCCCTAGCGTTTCACTCTTCTGCAGTCTAGTGTATATAGTTCAGTTATTATAGTAATAGTTGTAGTTATAAAGTTAAGTAAGTATAGTTGTTTATAGTTATCTGAGGATCGGGGGTTCGCCCCTTTTTCCTCCCCGCGGTGCCCGGTTCACCCGGATTTAAGCCTTGTGGTGCCTGTCATCGGCCGATGCCAACAGGAGATCCGAACGACTCCTGCCTGAGGTGCCTAGGCGAGTCCCACCTTGTGGACAAGTGTCGGATCTGCAAGGCGTTCAAGCCCCGAATGAAGAAGGAGCGGGACAGTCGCCTGAAGCAGATCCTGATGGAGGCAGCGCTGACTCCCCCACCGTCGGCACTGACTCCGGCACCGGGACCAAGTGTTGCCTCCGCTCCGGACCACCCGGCGCCGGTGAAGACTCCAACTTCCCGCTCGGCACTGGCCCGGCACCCTAGCCGGCACCGCTCCCTCTCCCCGAGGAGCAAAAAGCACAGGGCTCCTGCGGTGCCTGCAACTGCACCACAGTCAGAGCGTGCCTCAAAACCTGACCACCCGGCACCGTCATCCGCCGCGGCACCGAGCGTCGTCGCACCGTCGACTCCGGCCCCTCAGAGACCGTTGAGTCCGGTGCCCTTCAGCTCCCCAGTGAGGACAGGGGTCGAGCTTGTCGCACCCTCCATGCCGGAGACCTTCTCAGCGGGGCGTGACATCATCGCATTGACAGAGCCCGAGCTGCCCCAACCCCTGGCACCACCGGTGCGGGTTATCCAATCGCTGGGCAAGCCCGCCATGGTACGGCCACATTCGCCAGGTACTACCGGGCATCGGTCCCGTTCCAAATCGAGGGACCGCTCCCAGCGTCGCCGCTCAAGATCTAGACGCCGCTCGCAGTCCCGGGACCGCTACCTGCGGCACCGGTCATACTCGCGGCACCGTTCAAGATCCCGGTCGCCGTCGTACTATTCTCGGCATCGGTCTAGATCGTGGCACCGACGTTCATACCACAGCAGATCCCGGCACGGCAGTGGACGGCACCGGTCGACCTCCTGGCACCGAGCCGGTAGCAGGTCCCGGTCTAGATCACGGTACCGCCATGACTCCCGGTACCGTTCACCGGCACCGCGCAGCGACGTCGGGATGCGCAGAGGCCTGCCACAGTCTTCGGCGGCTCCTCCATGGCCTTCGAGGCACTCGTCCACTTCTTCCCATATGGACAGCGCCTCTTACGGGGGTTCGGATGTGCACGCCCGCATGGACCAGGGTCCACCCCAATGGTCCTTTTGGATGCCCTGGGCATACCACCAAGCCCAGGGCGAACCTTCGGGACAAGCTCGCTCCAACCCATCGGAGCGTCGTGCACCAGAGGCCACAATCAGTCGGCCCCCCCCCTCAGGTATGGAGGAAGACCCCACGGATACCTTGGGGCAGCAGGATGCCCGGGAAACGGAGACCCCTCTGGACGAGGCTTCCGTGCAAGAACCACTCCTCCCTGGGGTGTCTTCGTCCTCGTCCCCGGATGAGGCGGTAGCGGGCACAACTTCATCAGGGCCCCCGCCGATTGATCTTCGGGCACATCAGGACCTGCTGAGGCGGGTGGCCCAGAACATAAACCTTCCTGTAGAGGAAGTCCCGGAAGTAGAGGACCTGGTAGTAAGCATCCTCTCGGCGGAGGCACCGACCAGGGTAGCCCTCCCCTTCATTAAGTTGATCCAGGCAAAGGCGGACACCATCTGGCAGTCTCCGGCCTCCATTCCACCCACTGCCCGCGGCATGGAAAGGAAGTATATGGTACCATCCAAGGGGTATGAATACCTCTACGTACACCCCGCTCCCTGCTCCTTGGTGGTACAGTCAGTCAACGAGCGGGAACGCCACGGCCAGCAGGCTCCTGCACCGAAATCCAGGGAAGCCAGGCGCATGGACTTGGTGGGCCGTAAAATTTATTCTGCTGGAGGCCTTCAGCTCCATGTGGCGAACCAGCAGGCCCTCCTGAGCCGTTACAGCCACAACACCTGGGAGGCTGTCGGCAAGTTTACAGAGCTGCTCCCCCAGGACTCACGCCAGGAATTTTCATCTCTCCTGGAAGAGGGAAGGAGGGTCGCCAGAACCTCGCTACAGGCGTCCTTAGATGCCGCAGATTCAGCAGCGAGGACTCTGGCGTTGGGCGTAGCCATGCGCCGTATATCGTGGCTGCAGTCTTCCGGACTACCGCCGGAGCTACAATACATGATCCAGGACCTGCCATTTGACGGGCAGGGCCTCTTCTCTGAAAAGACGGATCCCAGGCTACAGAGCCTGAAGGATAACCGGGTCATCATGCGCTCACTGGGAATGCACATGCCCCAGACTCAGAGAAGGCCATTCCGCCCCCACCATCACCGCACTTACCCCCCGCCTCGCCCCAGACAAGATTTCAGCTGGAGGCGAGGCCGGCCAAATCGTAGACGACAGTCGGGTCCTCAAAGGGGTAACACTTCCGGGTCCGAAAAGCCACCGCAGGTACCCAAGGCGAATTTTTGAAGGTGCGCCCGAGAGCAGCTTACCAATCCCCTCTCTGGATCTACTTCATTTCCTCAACCGCCTCCGCCACTTCCTACCGTCATGGTCGCAGCTGACTTCGGATCGTTGGGTCCTGAGCACGGTGCAGTTTGGTTACCATCTTCAGTTTGTTTCTCCACCCCCCTCCCATCCTCCCTCCTCGTCCCTCTTCAGGGACCCCTCTCACGAGCAACTTATCGTCCAGGAGGTCCGCAAGCTCCTGTCCATTGGGGCTATAGAGGAGGTGCCAAGGGAACTAAGGGGCAAGGGGTTTTATTCCCGGTACTTCTTAATCCCCAAGTCAAAAGGGGGACTACGACCCATCCTGGACCTGCGAGGCCTGAACAAATTCATCAAAAAGTTCAAGTTCCGCATGGTAACCTTAGGAACCATCCTCCCTTCCCTGGATCCCGGAGATTGGTACGCCGCTCTCGACATGAAGGATGCGTACTTCCACATTGCGATCTTCCCCCCGCACAGACGGTATCTCCGCTTTGTGGTGAATCAGGACCACTACCAGTTCACGGTCCTCCCCTTTGGGCTCTCCTCGGCCCCCCGGGTATTCACCAAGTGTATGCGGTCGTCGCTGCTGCCCTGCGACGTCGTCGTATCCATGTCTTCCCTTACCTCGACAACTGGCTCATTCCAGGCACGTCGGAAGCGCAGGTGACCAGGCACATCACTATCATCACGGAGCTGTTTGCGAGCCTAGGCCTGACCATCAATCCGGACAAGTCCACTCTGGTGCCTACGCGGAGCATAGAATTCATAGGGGCAGTGCTGGACTCCAACCTCGCAACGGCCAGTCTCCCCTGGCACCGATTCCAAGCCATAGTGTCCATGGTCACAAGCCTGCGGGCCTTCCCGACCATATCTGCCCGAACGTGCCTCGCTCTCCTGGGGCACATGGCCGCATGCACCTTCGTCACCAGACATGCAAGACTCCGCATGCGCCCGTTGCAGACCTGGCTCGCGTCGGTCTATCGACTAGACAGGGATGCCATAGACACAATCGTAACGATTCCACCGAATGTTCTAGGCTCCCTAGGCTGGTGGACAACGCACTCCCAAGTGTGTGCGGGCCTACCGTTTCACGCCCCACAGCCCTCAGTGTCCCTGACAACGGACGCATCATAGCTGGGCTGGGGTGCGCACCTGGGGACCCTGCATACACAGGGTCTGTGGTCACAGAGAGAGTTGACTCTTCACATCAATGTGCGGGAGCTATGGGCCGTTCGCCTAGCATGCCAGACATTCCAACGCCATTTGCACGGTCGTTATGTTGCGGTATTCACGGACAACACAACGGCCACGTATTACATCAACAAGCAGGGCGGGACCTGGTCCTCCCCGCTGCGTCAGGAAGCAATACGTCTGTGGGACTTTTGCATAGCCCACTCTATTCATCTAGTGGCCTCCTTTCTCCCGGGAGTGCGGAACACCCTGGCGGATCACCTGAGCAGATCCTTTCTGTCCCACGAATGGTCCATCTGTCCGGACGTCCTCTATGTCATTTTCCAGAGGTGGGGGTTTCCCCAGATAGACCTGTTCGCTTCCAGATCGAACAGGAAATGCCAGGTGTTCTGCTCCCTACAGGGTCGCTCCCCGGGCTCCCTGTCGGACGCGTTCCTCATACCGTGGACGGGTCGTCTTTGCTACGTCTTTCCACCCTTCGCTCTCGTTCATCGAGTCCTGATCAAGGTCCGGAGAGACAAGGCCCGCCTCATCCTGATCGCTCCGGTGTGGCTCCGGCAGCCTTGGTACACCATGCTGCTCGATCTGTCCCTGGCGAATCCGATTGCCCTACCTCTTTGGCCGGACCTGATCACGCAGGACTTTGGCAGGATGCGCCATCCGGATCTACAGTCCCTCATCTGTCTGCATGGCTCCTGGCTGGTTAAGCCAGTCCGAGTTGCGCTGTTCCGATGCAGTACAACAAGTGTTGTTGGGCAGCAGGAAGCCCTCCACACGTTCAACCTACCTAGCGAAATGGAAACGCTTCTGCTGCTGGTACAGTCAGCATGGCCACGACCCACTCGCCGTCCTAGTCCCCATCATCTTGGACTACGTGTGGTCTCTCAAGCAGCAGGGCCTGGCGATCTCCTCTCTACGTGTCCACCTCACGGCTATATCCACCTTCCACCCAGGCGAGGCTGGCAAGTCCGTATTTTCTCACCCAATGGTGTCAAGATTTATCAAGGGCCTGGAGCGACTCTACCCTCAGGTCAAACGGCCTACCCCTACTTGGGACCTGAACCTGGTTCTAACCAGGCTCATGGCGCCCCCCTTCGAACCCTTAGCCACATGCTCGCTGCTGTACCTATCCTGGAAGGTGGCCTTCCTAGTCGCGATTACGTCGGCCCGGCGAGTCTTGGAGCTTCGGGCTCTGACCGTGGACCCTCCGTATATGGTGTTCCATAAGGACAAGGTACAGCTGCGACCGCACCCGGCGTTCCTCCCGAAGGTCGTCTCCGCCTTCCATATTAATCAAGACGTCTTCCTGCCAGTCTTTTACCCAAAGCCGCACTCATCCTGAAGAGAGCAACAGCTCCACTCCTTGGATGTCCGAAGAGCTCTCGCGTTCTACATTGAGAGAACTAAACCCTTTCGGCGTTCACCACAATTGTTTGTGGCAGTACCAGAACGCATGAGAGGCATGATGATCTCCTCCCAGCGTATCGCATCCTGGGTCACGTCCTGCATCAGGGCATGTTACGACTTGGCCAGTGTGCCAAAGGGACCCCTTACCGCCCATTCTACCAGGGCTCAGGCTTCCTCGGCCGTGTTTTTGGCTCATGTCCTCATACAGGAAATCTGCCGTGCGGCCACATGGTCTTCCGTGCACACCTTTGAATCACACTATGCACTGGTCCAGCAAGCTAGAGACGATGCCGCTTTCGGCGCAGCGGTTTTACAGTCCGGAACGTCTCGCTCCGACCCCACCGCTTGGTAAGGCTTGGGAATCACCTAATTGGAATGGATATGAGCAAGCACTCGAAGAAGAAAAGACGGTTACTCACCTTTGTAACTGTTGTTCTTCGAGATGTGTTGCTCATATCCATTCCACACCCGCTCTCCTTCCCCACTGTCGGAGTAGCCGGCAAGAAGGAACTGAGGAGCGGGCGGGCCAGCAGAGGTATATATCAGGCGCCATACCGGCGCCACTCCAGGGGGCGACCTGCTGGCCCACCGAGTGTTGCTAGGGTAAAAAGTCTCCGACGAACGTGCACGCGGCGCGCGCACCTAATTGGAATGGATATGAGCAACACATCTCGAAGAACAACAGTTACAAAGGTGAGTAACCATCTTATACCACTCCATCTGTATAATATTTACAATTAAACTTCTGGAAATTAGAATCCTATATATTAGGTCATCTCTACCCCATATCCTTGCCAGTGCAGGACTCTTCCCTGGTGGGCAAACTAAGGCTCTCTTCCTCCATTTGGCTCCACATGGAGGGAGGCTTTCCCATGTTTAAAACCTCACTGAAGCTCACAGGGCTCTGCCTGAGCACAAAGATCTGCCAATGCAAATTCAATTTCAGGACCAGGATTCAGAACCCTGCAAGAGCCATGACTAAAAATACTTTCTGGGTATAGTATTTGGTGATCTTTCTCCATGGATTTTTCACTAATGGTTTGAAAGGACTATTGAGCACTTGATTCATAAACAAAAATAGATAATTTTCAGGTAGTAGTTTATGCTGAGCAGTCATAAGAGATTGAAATTGTTTTTCCACTATGTTACCAAGTTAAAACTTGTTGTAGTCCACTGAGAGCAACCAGTGCTAATTATTGTGTTTGTTAAGCTGTGGTTCAAATACTGTGCTGGAAAATTTAATAAATACAACAACAAAAACATGTTTGTTTTCAAAAGAGGTGAAGTACCTGTGAAGTTTCTTTTTGATGTATGAAAACAATTACATTTATTTTTTAACATAAATATTGGTAATGAACTTAAAGGTGTGACATAAATGGTCATTTTTGAAATTTTAAATATAATCCTAAAACATTCCCTAGTTTAAAGGGATACTGTCAAGTCAGATTTACCCCAGAATTTAGGCTTTGTTAAAACAAGTTTACAGTATTCCAAAATTAAAGTGACTAAATGTGTTTATTAATTTAAGAAATAAAATTCCAGTGGAAACAGGATAACCCAAACATTCTTCCTCTATATTTGCATCCCAGACATAGCAGCATTGTACATGAACCAGAACTTGAAATTAACTAGAAACTAATTGATTTTTGTTATCCAGATAGGCAGTGCAAAAAGTAAGGCCCTAATTCTCCAATTTACCCCAAATTAGTGAGTCTCCATGCAGATTCAAGTATCTGCCCTCATGTTAATCAAGGCCTAAGTTACATATATTACATAAGTTACATATGTCCTGTGCAGGATTGAAGCCTAAACTAAATATATATAAAAATTTAATAATAAATGGAACCTGGGCAAAGAAATTTGTTGTTTTTTTGTTTCTAATACTTTTAACCTGACAATGTTCTTTTAAGCAGTTGCTCTTTTTAATCTGTTTGGCTAGCATCAAAAAGTATCTTATCTTTCCCTAGTTTCTCTGCACTTTTCCCTTCTACCACAACTTTCGACTAAAATAGACGTATCAATAAGACACATTATACCACATAAAAACAAAAGAATGTCTTCTCAGTTAAAAAGTGTGAGAAGCATAAATGAGATCATTAGTGATATTATTCATTGGTAATGTGTCTGGTTCCGTTATTACTATGATTTTATGTGAAAAATATTACACATTTTATTTTTGCTTGGAATTATTACTATCATCATCAGTAGGGTGCTCCTCTGAGATCTGACAATAAAATCTGGTAGAATTGTAAATTGTTGTTAATCTGCATTGGCAGATTCAATACAGAAATTGAACTGAGACCTATAATTGTAATCATTATTATATTACACTGATTTAATGTGATACATTGCCATGAAATTCTTCATTGTAATAAGGGTTTTCTTTCAATTAGACTTTATAGCTGCCCTATAAGGAACCATTACCATTGAAACAAAAGCAAATTCTAAATACAAGTGGGGTTTTTTGTTTTGTTTTTAAAGACTTTCTGGATCCCTGGATGCCCTCTAAGCTTAGGGGGTCACTTTAGTATGATACCTATTCAGTCTCTGTCACTCCTGATATGACTGAAGATGACTTCAGGAAGCTACTCAAAGCACTTCTCTGTCATACTTTTCTTCACTTTTCTGAGCATATTACCTCCATGGCATTTCCAGGTTCTGTTAACCCAGAAGCAGAGGGCCAAGTTACCTCCATGGCAGCTTGTTGTGCTATCGCTAGGCCATGGCCTCAGCTCAAATCAATATTATTGCCATCTCATTATCTTTGTTCTTAGCTGTTTCAAATCCTCATCCACTATGGTGATGATAGTACTGCACCCATCAGACAATAATAGAAATTGCATTCAAATAGATCTGTAACAGTCCATAAAATATTCATTGGAAATATACTTACTTTGAGGTGTTTAAACGGTGGAGTGTGAGAAGATGTGTAAGAAGAAATGTTTAAATCAAGGCATCTATTTTCAATACAGTTGTAGTAGTAGGACTCATGCACATACTGAGAGCAGAGGGGAGAGAGACTAGTTTAGGCTGTAAGGGAAAGTGGTAATTAGTGTATGAAATCTGGCAATATTGTGACAAATGATCTGGGGTAGAAAAGTAGTTTTGCCCAATAAACAGGAGCAGCATTTTCAACACAATTTCTACTCTGATTTCACATCTGATTGACATTTCTGAGAAGTAGTACTTTCTAACAGTACTTTGGAGGTTCTTGACACTTACTACAATATAGATCAGGAATGCTTTTCCTACTCGCTCCATCATACCTGGCCCCTGACCAAAGCAACACTTTAAAAAAAATTACTGAACAGGCAACTGATGACATCGGTCATTCTAACAGTAATTCAAAGTAACTATGCCACATTTACTGATAAAACTGGACGGACACATGTATTGAAAAACTGAAATTTCTTTAGGATTTATTCTCCTGAATTTAACAAGTTTTAAAACAAACTAAACATACCATCTTTGCCTGAAGTCATGTGTAGAGGGTATTTGTAAAGTGTCAGCAAAGCTAAAATGTTATTAAATGTTTGTTTTTCTTCTCCTCTAGATCAATGAACTGAGCCATGTTCAAATCCCTATTATGTTGATGCCAGATGATTTCAAAGCATATTCAAAGATAAAGGTGGACAATCACCTTTTCAACAAGTAAGTGCAAGTAACAACCCTTTGTAAAAGGGGATAAAGCCCCGGCAGCGATATTTTACAAAATTCTATAAACTGTCATTTTTCAATGAATGAGAGTAAAGTTTTGCTGATTAAGTTAATCCTGTGATAAACACAACCATCTGTTATATTCTAAAAAGCAACAGCAGGGCCTACTGGATAGTACTCTTTGGCCATATGGTATATTATTACCCATGAATATCTTATATCTAGAAAATGATTATTCTGTTTATGATGGAAATTTTTGTTTAGATATTTTAAATGCATAAATCTTTATACAGTGATTTTTGATATCTGAAACAAAAAAGGTATAAATCAGAATAAACAGTGGGATAGAGAGTATTTCAAAGCCAAATAAGTAATGTACACCTTTTCATAATCCCTGATATGAAATCATATAAAGGTTGACCATATTACCCCATTCTGTTATATGATAAACTATGGAATCAGTTAGAAATTTATTAGAATGATTTAGCAAAATAATAACTTCAGGCATTTATTTTCAGCAGTGTACATTAGTTGTGTGTTTCAGATATAAAATAATAGCATGTGCACTTTTATAAAGATAAAATGAAGGTTAAAAATATTCTAGAAAGTGGAATTATTCCATTATTTTCTATCTTCTAATCTGTGGCAAAGTTCAAAGAGAAGTAGCAGCAATTACTCTTTCTGAATATAACAGGGAGGTTAATTATAGGATTTTAAAACTAATCCATCATTAAAGGAGTCCATGTTTTATAAAAGCTTTGTTTCTCTGAGCTTTTTGGTGTCATGGTTGAATCCTTGTATAATCCAATTTAAGGTTTCTCCTTTAGAGCATTAGTAGGGCAAAGGGGAAATTATTTCACTGTTTTTTAGTCCAGATGTGAAGACTTGTCAAAAGTTAGATATATGGACTTCATCAGGTTCTTATATAGTTGATTACCAAGCCCTATGTGTATGTCTATAAAAGAGAGAAAATAGACCTGATAGAGGTTGGAGTAGATGAACTCTTAAGTCTGCTTTGTCTCCGTTTTGTACAAAAGTTTAAGATGTTATTGTCTTGAGTTCTTTAATTGAACATGCAATGAATTTTGCTGTTTTTCATTCTGTTTCAGAGAAAACATGCCAAGTCATTTCAAATTTAAGGAATATTGTCCAATGGTATTCCGCAATCTGAGAGAAAGATTTGGAATAGATGATCAGGACTTTCAGGTAGGTTCACTGTCAACATACTTGTGAAGAACTATTCATAGCTCCACTGGCTATGAACAGGAAAATCTCAGTTTGTGTAGGAGTCTGCCCACAGATCATCATCAATCAGGCTTATCCTTTGAAAGTCTGTCTGCTCATTCAATGAGAAAATGGGCTTCTCCTACCCTTCTTAGTGATAATTAAGAAGGAACAGGACAGGAGTATACTAATTCTGAGATGGTCAGTGGTGTAGTTGAGATTGTGCAGGAGCTGTAGACCCACATGAAGGTGGGGGTTTTGTTTTGTTTTTGGAGGGGGTTTCTTTTTAATTATAAACTGGGGGAGAGGGTTTGGAGTCTGCTTAGGCATTTAATAAGGGATCCAGGAGCGAAGCCCTAGTAGGGTAATGCCTGCTGGCTCTTCATTTGATATAGACAATATTGAGGCAGCAAGAGAGTTTTCTGCCTCTTTCCTATTTTTTCTTTCTTGCAATTTTCAGTATCTTGGTCCTTAGCTTTTTCTTGTCTCTGTGTCCTCAAGACTTGTCTGTCTGTTCTCCTCCTCCTAGGGCCCTATCAAACTCATAGTCCATTTTGATTAATTTCACAGCCCGAGGGTTTTTTAATTGGTCAATTTCAGGTTTTCAGATGTTTACATCCGAAATTTCACAGTGTTGTGACCATGGGAGTCCCAACCCAAAAGGTACCCAGAGGTGGGTCTGGTCTCTTCCCCCCTCCCCAGCCCAACTGGGACTCGCAGCTAGGAGCCCCCGCCTGGGGCCCTCCCAGCAGCACGGAGAAGGGCTTATTTCACGGTTCATGCCTTTCTGCTTGTTCTGTTTCCTACTGCTGCATGTGCCTGCCACAGTGAAGTTGTTGAGGCTGGGTATAGTGCCTCTTGCAGTAAAAGGAAAGAGGTATGTCTGGACAGCACCAATGGGAGATGCTGTATTCACTGAGCAACTTTAGCAAGGCACATCAGTAACACGAAAATAGTCTCGCTGCATGTGTTAGTACCTCTGTCTTTTTGTCCTTCTCACCCCATATTTTACTAACAAGAAAGAGTACCACGGTGGTACTTTTGCTGTCTTCCAATTGTAATGACCTGAAGACAGAAACATATGCAGAGCATTGGAGCAGAGTAAAGAGCAGATTTGGCAAGCTAACAGAACACTGCAGGACCTGGCAGTGTTAAAAGCAGCTCTCCCAGCCTGATGATAACTCTGGCTGCTTAGCTTTCTGTCCTCACAAATAGGAATGGCCAGAGTACTGCACCACTATAGGAAAAGTACACCTCTACCCCGATGTAACGCAACCCGATATAACACGAATTTGGATCGAAAGTGGTAAAGCAGTGCTCTGGGGAGTGGGGTCTGCGCACTCTGCGGATCAAAGCAAATTTGATATAACGCGGTTTAACCTATAATGTGGTAGGATTTTTTGGCTCCCAGGGACAGCATTATATCAGGGTACAGATGTAATAGCGTTCTGTTCCAGCATAACCTTACACCTACCTACTGCCATTCCCCTAATCACTTGTGGCTGTATTTCCTTCACACACTATTCCAGCTATCCACCTTCTTCCGCCATGACACTACAGATGGTTCTATCCTTTTTCTATCCAATGCTTATTGTGAACCCAATATTTTTCCCTTCCCTGACAGTGTCCCAGTCCTGGCATTTTATTATGCACTCTTCCAATAGAAGTTATGTGTTTTTCTCCCCTTCACCATTACCACCACACCATCATTCAGCTGCATTTTTATCTCATTTTGACATACTCTGACATCTGCTGAATTTCCACTTGCCAAACCTGGATCTTAGATTTCTAGCCTGGTGAAATGATGGTACAAGCCATTCCCATCTGTTTGGAGCCTTCTAAACTTCTGCTCCATGTTTTAGAGTTGCTGATTTAAACTAAGAAAGCAGAGCTGATTGAAATGTTCTGAATTTTTATGTTTTTAAGCAAAATTTTTCATTGAAACTTGTAATTTAAATGAGAAGATTGGGATAACTTTTTTTTTTTGCAAGCATTTTCTAAAAAAATTCAGCCTGTTTCTCAATCTGCTATAGAGCTTGTCAATTTTTTCTGAATTCTGATGTTAAAAGAATCAAAACTAACTTCCCATTTTTCAAACAGCTCCCTAAGAAAGAAGATATTCTGTAATATACTTGAGTTTAACATTTACATTCAGAATGTTTCGTCAAAATTTTTACAGATCCTTCCACCTGTAGGTTTCTGGTTCAAATTCGACTAATCATAGAAGATTAGGGTTGGAAGAGACCTGAGGAGTTCATCTAGTCTAACCCCCTGCTCGCAGCAGGACCAATTAAATCATCCTAGCAGGGGCTTTGTCAAGCCAGGCCTTAAAAACCTCTAAGGATGGAGATTCCACCACCTCCCTAGGTAACCCATTCCAGTGCTTCACTACCCTCCTAGTGAAATAGTTTTTTCCTGATATCCAACCTAGACCTCCCCCACTGCAACTTGAGATCATTGCTCCTTATTCTGTCATCTGGTACCACTGAGAACAGCCTAGCTCCATCCTCTTTGGAATACCCCGTCAGGTAGTTGAAGACTGTTATCAAATTCCCCCCCCCCTTCTCTTCTGCAAACTAAATAACCCAGTTCCCTCAGCCTCTCCTCATAAATCATGTGCCCCAGCCCACTAATAATTTCCCTTGCCCTCCCCCTCTGCAGAACTCTCTCCAATTTGTCCACATCCTTTCTGTATTGGGGGGACCAAAACTGGATGCAATACTTCATGTGTGGCCTCACCAGTGCTGAATAGAAGAGAATAATCATTTCCCTTGATCTACTGGCAATGCTCCTACTAATGCAGCCCAATATACCATAGTTGCCTTGGCAACAAGAGCACTCTGACTCATATCCAGCATTTTGTCCACTGTAATCCCCAGGTCTTTTTCTGCAGAACTACCACTTAGCCAGTCGGTCCCCAGCACGTAGCAATGCATGGGATTCTTCCATCCTAAGTGCAGGACTCTATACTTGTCCTTGTTGAACCTCCATCAGATTTCTTTTGGCCCAATCCTGCAATTTGTCTAGGTCACTCTGGACCCTATCTCTACTTTCCAGCCTATCTACCTCTCCCCCCAGCTTAGTATCATCTGCAAAATTGCTGAGGGTGCAATCCATCCCATCATCCCTGGGGCACTCTGCTTGATACTGGCTGCCAACTAGACTTCGAACAGTTGATCACTACCCCTTGAACCCGACGATCTAGCCAGCTTTCTATCCACCTTATAGTCTGTTCATTCAATCCATACTTTTTTAACTTGCTGGCAAGAATATTGTGGGAGACCATATCAAAAGCTTTGCTCAAGTCAAGATATATCATGTCCACTGCTTTCCCCATATCCACAGAGCCAGTTATCTCGTCATAGAAGGCAGTCAGGTTCGTTAGGCATGACTTGCCCTTGGTGAATCCATGTTGAATCCAACCTTCCTCTCCTCTAAGTGCTTCAAAATGGATTCCTTGAGGACCTGCTTCATGATTTTTTCTGATGACTGAGGTGAGCCTGTCTGGTCTGTAGTTCCCCAGATTCTCCTTCTTCCCTTTTTAAAAAATGGGCACTATATTTGCCTTTTTCCAGTCATCGAGGACCTCCCCTGATCGCCACGAGTTTTCAAAGATAATGGCCAATGGCTCTGCAGTCACATCAGCCAACTCCCTCAGCACCCTCAGATACATTAGATCCAGACCCATTTATTTGTGCATGTCCAGATTTTCTAAATAGTCCTTAACCTGTTCTTTCACCACTGAGGGCTGCTCACCTTCTCCACATACTGTGCTGCCCAGTGCAGCAGTCTGGGAGCTGACCTTGTCTGTGAAGACTGAGGCAGAAAAAGCATTGAGTACCAGCTTTTTCCACATCCTCAGTCACTAGGTTGCCTCCCCCATTCAGTGAGGGTCCCACACTTTCTCTGACCACCACATTGTTGCTAACATGCGGGTAAAAACCCTTCTTGTTACCCTTCACATCCCTTGCTAGCTTCAACTGTAATTGCGCTTTGGCCTTCTTGATTACACCCCTACGTGCTCAAGCAGTATTTTTATACTCTTCCCTAGTCATCTGTCCAAGTTTTCACTTCTTGTAAGCTTCCTTTTTGTGTTTAAGCTCACTGAAGATTTCTCTGTTAAGCCAAGCCAATCGCCTGCCATAATTGTTGTTGTTTCTGTACGTTGGGATGGTTTGTTCCTACACCCTCAATAAGCTTCTTTAAAATACAGCCAGCTCTCCTGGACTCCTTTCCCCATCATATTAGCCTGACTCACAGGAAGGCTTGCCTTCAAATAGAGCCATCTATAGTCAATTGTCCTGGTTAATGGGAGCCATTAAGATTCCAAACCACCATTAATGGCCTACACTTTGCACAATTACAATAGGACCTCAGAGTTGTATTTCATATTTCTAGTTTCAGATACAAGAGAGAGACCTTTACTCAAATAGGATGACCACACTCAATAGACAATAAGCTTTGTAATGATACCTTACAAGAGACCTTTTGCATGAAGAATATTCCAGTTACATTATATTCACCCATTATCATATTTTTATAAAATCATATAGACTGCAACATCACGCAGGGTCCATATTCTGCTGCTCTCCTTTCTTCCTTTTGTCAGGATCCTGAACTTGACCATTTCAGGATCACTGCAATCCAGGTTGCCACCCACTTCTACTTCCCCTACCAATTCTTCTCTGTTTGTGAGCAGCAGGTCAAGAGGAACATGGGCCCTAGTTGGTTCCTCTAGCACATGCACCAGGAAATTGTCTCCAAAAACTTTCTGGATTTTCTGTGCACTGCTGTATTGCTTTCCCAGCAGATGTCAGGGTGATTGAAGTCCCCCATTAGAACCAGGGCCTGTATTCTGGAAACTTCTGTTAGTTATCCAAAGAAAGCTTGGTCTACCTCATCTTCCTGGTCTGGTGGTCTATAGCAGACGCCCACCATGACATCATCCTTCTTGCTCTTGCCTCTAAACTTAACCCAAAGACTCTCAACAGGCTTTTCTCCAGTTCCATATTGTAGCTCTGAGCAATCATACTGCTCTCTTACATACAGTGCAACTCATCCACCTTTTGTCCCCCACCTGTCCTTCCTGAATGGTTTATACCCATCCATGACAGTGCTCCAGTCATGTGAGTTACCCCACCAACTCTCTGTTATTCCAATTACATCATAGTTCCTTGACTGTGCCAGGGCTTCCAATTCTTCCTGCTCGATTCCCAGTTGTCTTGCGTTTGTGTACAGGTACCTAAGATAACTAGCCGATTGCCCTGCTTTCTCAGAATGAATCAGGAGGTCCCCTGTTGCGCCCTTCTCCTTGTGTTTCCTCCCAGTATCCCATTTCCCCATTTACCTCTGGGCGTAGGTCACCATACCCTGGCAAAACTAGTTTAAAGCCCTCCTCGCTAGGTTATCAACCTCCCTGCAAAGACGCTCTTCCCTCTCTTTGTTAGGTGGATTCCATCTCTTCCTAGCAATCCTTCTTCCTGGAACAACATCCTATGGTTGAAGAATCCAAAGCCCTCTCTCTGACACTACCTGCATAACCACTCATTTACCTCCACAATTTGGTAGTCCCTACCTGGGCCTTTTCCTTCAACAGGGAAGATAGACTAATGAAGCTCCTCTTGATCAGGAGGAAAGTGGATTCTATAGCTGAGGTACTTTCATGGAAAACGCTCTGCCAGGTACCCTCTCGCATTTAAATTGGAAGGAATCTAGCTCATACACCTCCAGTGACCACTGCTATGTACATTCTATAGGACAGAGGTGATCTGTTAATTAGGCAGGTCCCAGGCCATTTAAGACTTAATAAGTTAAAAGCTTCATCTTAAGATCACTTGAAGGCAGTAGGCAGTCAATGTAGATCATGGAGCACCTGTATCATGTGGTTGAAGTGAGATATTCTACTTAATGAGTCACCTCATTCACTAGTTTGAGTGTTGGCCTGCTAAACCCAGGGTTTTGAGTTCAATCCTTGAGGGGACCATTTAGGGAAATTGGGTAAAAAAATCTGTCTAGGGATTGGTCCTGCTTTGAGCAGGGGATTGGACTAGACCACCTCCTGAGGTCCCTTCCAATCCTGATATTCTGTGATCTGTCTGCATCTGTCTAGTTTTGGAGCAAAGCTGACCTTGTCTTAATGATGACTAAAGATAATCAGCCAACACAAAACATACAGCCTCTGTTCCATGACCCAGTTGAAACATTACTATGTGTAACCTAGGGTCCAAATTAACCAGAACATGCCGCATTAAGTATATTGAAAGCATGCAGTTAACTGATTGGCAGCAATTTATAGAACAGGAAATATTAGAAAGTATTTGGTGTATAATTTCAAACACTTAATAAATCGATAAAATTTTATAAGATGCTTTTGGAGGATTCTTGAACAGAAAGGCTGAGTCAAATATTTACTGTGAATTATTTATATAGTGCTACTTGTTTGTATTAAATTACCAAATTACTGCGTTCTTAGAAATTTAAAAATAGAAAGTTCTCTCTGCTGATTGTGCCCTTCTCACATTTCATTTGCAAATATGGTTATCTTGTCTCCCATCCTCAAAGAAGCTCACACTGAGACAGCTTCTTTTCATTTATTACTTGTTTGTGCAGCTGAAGCAGCAATATTGCAGTCACTGGAAATGTTCATAGCTTTGGGAATAGGTTTTAATAGGTTCCTCCTCCTACAGAATCAGTCCCACATGGCTTTTCCACTGTGCCCCATAAACTCTGACTTCTGTGTGGAAGTTTAAAAAGAATAATAGTTGGAAAACCTTAGTGGAAGTAGATTATAAGAGAGGATATATTTGCCATGTTTTTGCCAATTGATATTGAAGGGAAAAGTGTTTTTCACAAATCCCAAGCAAGCTTTATATTACCTAGAAACACCATCCTTTCTCCCTCCCACCTGAGAAAATGCACACACCTTAACATTACCATAACTCTCATGTACCATATACACCTCTACCACGATATAATGCGACCCAATATAACACGAATGCAGATATAACGCGGTAAAGCAGCGCTCCGGGAGTGGCGGTGCTGCGTACTCCACTGTATCAAAGCAAGTTTGATATAACGCAGTTTCATCTATGACGCGGTAAGTTTTTTTTGGCTCTCGAGGACAGCGTTATATTGGGGTAGAGGTGTACTATGCACTGCAGCCTTAACTCTGCCCTCTTGGGATGCCAGCTTTCTATCACCCCCCTTTGCCAAACTACCCGCTCCTAATACAGCACACTACTACACCAAACATCCACAACTCATAGTGTCGGAAGGGATAGTTTGTTAAAGGCGTGTGTGCAGGAGGTCAGACTGAGGTTGTGGTATGCAGTCTGTGGTGGTATACAGTAGTTTAGTGGTATTGTTAAGGGTTTGTGCCAGTGGGTGGTGGAGAAGGTATATACTGTTAGCTGTGTGAATTTTTTTTATTTCTTTGATCTTACGGCTTTTTGTCATGTATACTGTGTATGTGGCAACCCTAAATGTTTCACAAGTAAGTTTTTTGCATATTATTTATTATATAATTATGCAGAGTTATGAGCTATCATTCTTAATAGAAAACTAATGAGAGAGGAAGTAAATTGACCATCATGATCATTAAGACCCAAGTCACTAACTAATAAACTTCTGACACCAAAACAGCAAATTCCATTCCTAAGTGTGACATTTCTATCATAGGAGAGTAGATAGGGGGTGTCTTAATGCAAACTCCATTTGGAAAGATATTTGACCCCTTTAAATTAAGGTTTTGGAGAATTTGGGTTTTTCTTTTCCCTTGCTCTTCAGCAGAGATGGAGAGAGATTGGTGCTCCAGGGAAAAAGAGAGGTGGAATGGTTGTTACCGTTTAATAAGTGGCATAGACTAATGTTTGAAATGCTTTGGAAAATTAAGGTGAAATCTGTGGATGTTCAAGGTGACAAAGTTATCATAGCACTATGTATGTAATGATAACAAAAGATTTAACAAGGTGCAAAATGACCATATTTTCAAAATAAAAAACCAGAATGCTTTTGTGGGACGGTTTTTAGAGTTGCAAAATAATTGTACAAAAGACTTTTAAAAAAATGCAGCTGGTGTCAGTATGCCAGCTTCTGACAAGCATATTACTTGAAATGGAAGACTTTTTTCCTTTTTATTTAGTGTTCTGAATGTATGCAGTGTTGTTGTAGCCGTGTCAGTGCCAGGATATTTGAGAGACAAGGTGGGTGAGGTAATATCTTTTGTTGGCCCAACTTCTTTCTAAAGGTATGTCTACACTACAGGATTATTCAGATTTTACATAAACCGGTTTTGTAAAACAGATTGTATAAAGTCGAGTGCACGCGACCACAGTAAGCACATTAATTCGGTGGTGTGCGTCCATGGTCCGAGGCTAGCATCAATTTCAGCAGCGTTGCACTGTGGGTAGCTATTCCATAGCTATCCCATAGTTCCCGCAGTCTCCCCTGCCCCTTGGAATTCTGGGTTGAGATCCCAGTGCCTGATGGGGCAAAAATCATTGTCGCGGGTGGTTCTGGGTAAATGTCGTCAGTCATTCCTTCCTTCGGGAAAGCAACAGCAGACAATCATTTTGCACCCTTTTTCCCTGGATTGCCCTGGCAGACGCCATAGCATGGCAACCATGGAGCCTGTTTTGCCTTTTGTCATTGTCACCGTGTGTGTACTGGATGCCGCTGACAGAGGCGATACTGCAGCACTACAGAGCAGCATTCATTTGCTTTTGCATGATAGCAGAGATGGTTATCAGTCGTTCTGTACCGTCTGCCGCTATCATGGGTGCCCCTGGCTGAGGTCGGCCGGGGGCACAAAGGCAAAAATGGGAATGACTCCCCTAGTCAATCCCTCCTTTATGGTATCTAAAAATAGTCAGTCCTGCCTAGAATATGGGGCAAGTGTACTAGAGAACCAGTGTATCAGAGAACCAGAGAGCACAGCCGCTCCGTGTCAGATCCCGCAGAAATGATGAACTGCATGCCATTCACGGGGGGTGCCCCTACAACAAACCCACCCGTTGCTTCCCTCCTCCCCCAACTCTCCTAGGCTACCGTGGCAGTGTCCACCCCATTTGTGTCATGAAGTTATAAAGAATGCAGGAATAAGAAACACTGACTTGTGAATGAGATAAAATGAGGGGGAGGCAGCCTTCAGCTGCTATGATAGTCCAGGCAGGACATTAAGCGCTGTGGGGGAGAGGAGCACAGCATCCCACTGTTATGACAGTCCAGGCAGTACAGAATCTTTTCTTTACACAGGAAAGGGAGGGGGCTGATGGAGCTCAGCCCCCAGTTGCTATGATGAAGACAGTTACCAGCCGTTCTGTACCATCTACTGGGAATAACCGGGAATCATTCCTATTTTTACCCAGGCGCCCCTGGCCAGCCTCACCTGAGGCCAGCCAGGAGTACTCAGCAGCTATCAAGTATATTGTACCGTCTGCCACCAGGGAGGGAAGAGGAGTGGATACTGCTCTTTACTGCCGCAGCATCGCGTCTACCAGCAGCATTCAGTACACATAGGGTGACATTAAAAAAAGTCAAACGATTTTGTTCCCTTTTCTTTCACGTGGGGCAGGAGGGAGTAAATTGACGAGCTATACCCTGAACCACGCCGGACAATGTGTTTGAACCTACAGGCATTGGGAACTCTACCAAGAATGCAAATACTTTTCGGAGACTGCTGTTGACTGTGGGATAGCTGGAGTCCGCAGTACCCCCTCCCTCCCTCCATGAGCATCCATTTGATTCTTTGGCTTTCCGTTATGCTTGTCACACAGCACTATGTAGCTTGGAGATTTTTTTCAAACGCTTTGGCATTTCATCTTCTGTAATGGAGCTCTGATAGAACAGATTTGTCTCCTCATACAGCGATCAGATCCAGTATCTCCTGTACGGTCCGTGCTGGAGCTCTTTTTGGATTTGGGACTGCATCGCCACCCATGCTGATCAGAGCTCCAAGCTTGGCAAACAGGAAATGAAATTCAAAAGTTCGCGGGGCTTTTCCTGTCTACCTGGCCACTGCATCAGAGTTCAGATCGCTCTCGTTGGGGAGGAGTACAGAAACCGATTTAAAGAGCCCTTTATATCGAAATAAAGGGCCTCGTAGTGTGGACGGGTGTGGTGTTAAAATCGGTTTAATGCTGCTAAAATTGGTTTAAACGCGTAGTGTAGACCAGGCCTAAGTGTTCTGAATGCATTTATAGTGAAATGCTGAACAAGTGTCGTTAACATTTACTTTGATCAAAAGAAGAGCTTTAATGGTATATACACTTACTCAACTTTTTTTTTCACTCCACTCCAAACATAGTTTATCACATGAACATTCATTCCACTGGATTGTTTGTTCCTGTTAAACACAGAAGGACTTAGTCAATATAACTGCTCATCTTGAACAAACACTTGGCAGTTATAGTATTTTTGATAAAATAAACCCCCAGGACATTTCAGATGTGCTGCAGGAAGTTTCCAGGACACCAGGACATCATAAATAACACGGCCTGTCACAGTAAAACCAGGATATGCTCATTTTAATGCTTCAACCCTGCTGAGTTTAAAAAAAAAAATACTAAACAAGAGAAGGTTATTGTCCTCTGGGAAACGCATCTATTTGACCATGAGACTTCCTCCTTCAAACAATCTTGGATGGAGCCTGTATGTCTCTCTCTTCGGGAGAAATTACAGTATTGCTCGCAGTGTGTGAAAACAAACCAGAATTGATAGTAGATTTTTGAGGGTTATAACTATGACATTTTTATTGAGAAAAGACTTTGCTGGCATTTATGTGCTGAATTGTGATTTTTATATAGAAAGTCGTTTTCACATTAGCCGCTCTTCAGAATCCTCATTTGTACACTAGAGATTTTAATTGTATAAGACATAATAACTAAAACTTCAAAGAAAGGTAACGCCCTCAAATTGAATGCAGGGGAGATTGGCTTATTTACTTATTGTTATTTTTGTATTTTTTGTACCTAAGAGCACCAGTCATGGACTACCCATTGTGCTACTCACTCTGCAGACAGATGATAGAGACTGTACCTGCCCCGCAGAGCTTACTGTCGTGGGTATCAGGCGTCTGTCGTGTCCTAATATAAAATCCCACTGTAAGAGAATATAGATTATTTTTTCTCTCCATCACATAAATTGCTTAAGATAATCCAGAAGGAAATGTACAGGGTGAATAGTTCCAATAAACTGTCAAGTATACTCTAGAATTCTTTCAGATCATTTTAGATTGAGAATTTTAGACCCTAGGTTTTTCAGGGCAGAATTTTTATTGTACTATCCAGAGCTGAACACGTAATCAGTGTTAAACAAATGATAAATGATGGTAATCTATATGTACCCCAAACTTTTCTGCAGTGGGATGCAACCTTTTTAAAGAAGGTGGAGTTCCTTACATCAGTAAAGAAGCATAGTGAAATCTTAATGCAAGCAAACTACATAGGAGATTTTTACCAGGGGCATATGCTAGGAGATATTTAATTTTTTTCTGTAGGAGAATCACTATTGAGTTTTCAACACTTAAAAATATTTGTGAAAGCTACTTTGTGCTTTAAATCTAAATTGGGTCAATGCAGAGTATGAGAGAATTCTGTAAAATCAGGACAGAATTAAATCTCATATTAACCTGAAGGGTTTGGAAGGATCTTGAGGTAGGTGTATGAATATAGAAATAAAGTTTAGTCCTGGCCAAAGTGTTTCATAAATAGAGATAATGTAGCTAAGCTAATACTTCAAATTTAAAATGCTGACTGCAGATCCCACCAAGATATATGCAATATTATTGTTTGTTATAGTTATCTGTGACCTTGAACAATTACAGTGCTAGGAATTCAGATATATTTTAACCTTTTAAATTGTCCCACCTAATTAGCTAGGCAATAAGAGGCATTAGCCAGCCTCAGAAAGTGAGTTCAGGGATACCATATTCCCAATGGAAGGAGAAAAAGCCTCAGGCCTGAGCTGACATGATTGAATTGTTTTTAAAACACAAACACAAACTGACACTTTTTTACTTTCAGAAACATATTGTGAAGCCTTTGAGAAAGGTTCACTTCCTAAGGGGTTCCATATAATTTATATTTAAACCTAAGAGAGATCTCCACCGTATCATTTTATCACCCATTTTCCCTTCTAAATAATGGCTTCCAATAGTAGCTAAAATCCTGGTGGGTTAAGAGACTTCTTTCAGGAATAATCCACTGTGACCTATCAGGATTTGTCCAGTGCTGAACATTTGAAAAGCTTGTTTCATCTTACTGGTGTGGTCCTGTTCACTAGCTGAAGAAATTGTACAATGGAGCAAAAGCAAGCATCTACTAGTTCATTAGTATTAGAGGCATTTTCTCTCTTAAGGCTACACTCCAGGGTCGTTCTGTTTCACCCCTTCTGTTCCTTGGCTCACTAATGTGAAATGTCGCATTGAGAGGGGAATTCCAACTTGGTAAAGAAAGGGATGTAATATCTTTTTTGCTGATTTTCTGCTTTATGCTTCATATTCAGAAAAGTGCTCCAATGAGCATTGTTACTTATAATGAGCGTCCTGTATTCTGGTCTGAGAATAAACTGGGAGAAGTCTAGTATTTTCGTTGAGAGAAAGGATTATGGAACAGATAATTAGGATTAAACAAAGACTGTGAATAGCTTGCCAGCTACAAAACCAGTTTCTCCTCCCTTGGTTTTCACACCTCAGCTGCTCGAAGAGGGCCTCATCCTACCTGATTGAGCCAACCTCGTTATCTCTAGCATGTGTCTTGCTTGCATATATATACCTGCCCCTGGAAATTTCCACTACATGCGTCTGACGAAGTGGGTATTCACCCATGAAAGCTCATGCTCCAAAACGTCTGTTAGTCTATAAGGTGCCGCAGGACTCTTTGCTGCTTTTACAGATCCAGACTAATACAGCTACCCCTCTGATATAGAACAGATAATGAGTAACTTACTGTAGAGAAGTTTAAATACTTGGAATATGGTTCACAAGAAAGGAATCCCAATTAACTTTGAACAATGTCATCCCCATTACAGAGCAAGATAGGACTAATATAGACAAATTGGCCCACTTACCTCTTTCATTAATCAGATATATCAGTGTAATTAAAATGAATGTTCTTTCCAAATATCTTTGTTTCTGCTGTTATCCTTGATAAGTTGTTCCGGAGGATAGATAGAATTTATTCATAGGGAAAGCATTCTCCACTTCATAAAATAGTTTGTGAACTGATTAACCCATAAGCACTGAGACATATCTTTTAATCTGATCCCTAAGGAAGAATTGAGGCCTCATAAAATACAGTGCTGTTCACACAACCCAGGCTATCTGAATTTAAAGTCTTAAAGTCTCAGGGAGTCTCTCCCCTGTGGATCCTGGTTCACAATCCGCATATGTGTGTAAGTCCTGAAGGCAGTTATTTCTAGCAGTGGGATTATCTTGGAATTATGACAGTTCAGAATCTATATAACAGTCCTCTTTTCTTGAGGCAACCAAAGCCAGCTATCATGTCCCTAGATCTTTTTCACAGGCTTCTCCAACTTAGATACTTTAATACGGAAGAGATGAATTCCAGGTTTTCTGATAAGCCAAAATTTTAACCCATAGTTCCATAGCTACTGATGATTCTAGTTTTTAAAAAGTTATTAATTTATTATAAACAAAGGTCTAGAGAGGAGAACTAAATTGGAAGAAAACCTACATGTACAGTACTCAGTGCAATACAGGAGTGATAATTAGATATGAACAAAATCGTATATCAGTGCAAGACTGAGACTAGTTCTCTTCAATTTAAGTCATCCCAGCAAGGCTACCCAAAATACATGTTAGTTTTGATGATTAAGTATATGAAGTGTAACGTAGAATCTGGGATTTGTTATGGGAATGCAGAAAAGTCCAAGTGTTCTGGAGCACAATCTCACATCAGTTAGGGGAGATACTGAAAGTGAGGACTTTAATGCTGCTTCAGATGTGTCTTTTGAATAACTTATCCAAATTAAGGTATCAGAGAAAGTTTATAGGAATTGCATTCTGCATAGTCACACTTTGTACGGTAACTCCTCACTTAAAGTTGTCGTGGTTAACATTGTTATTTTGCTGATCAGTTAAAGAACATGCTTGTTTAAAGTTGCGCAATGCTCCCTTATAACGTTTGGCAGCCACCTGCTTTGTCCACTGCTTGCAGAAAGAGCAGCTGGTGGGGGCTTGAAACCAGGGTGGACTGGCAGCCCCCCATCAGCTCCTTGCTCCCCTAAGTTCCCTGTGTGGCAGCTGTCCCTCCCCCCACTGCCATGTGCTGCGCCTGCCCTCTGCCTTGGACCTGATCCCGGGAGCTTTCTGCTTGTGGTGCAAGGAGGAGGGGAAGAGGAGTGCTAATGTCAGGGTTTCCCCCTCCCCCTCGTTCCTGCCCCTGCTTACCCCATTTCCATAGAGCGGGGGGAGAGGGGGAAACAACAGGGCTCAGGAGGGAGGGAGCTTGCTGGCATGAGCTGCTGTCTCAACTTGCTGATCTACTTAAAAAAGCAATGTACTTAGAGTAGGGTCAGCATACTTACAGGGGCAGTGCCTCTCTCTCTCTCTCTCCCCCTCACACGTGGTGTGTCTCTGGCCTGGTCTATGCTACACGTTTATAGCGAATTTAGCAGCGTTAAACCGATTTAACCCTGCACCCGTCCACACAACGAGGCCCTTTATATCAATATAAAGGGCTCTTTAAACTGGTTTCTGTACTCCTCCCCGACGAGAGGAGTAGCGCTGAAATGAGTATTGCCATGTCGGATGAGGGTTAATGTGGCTGCAAATCGATGGTATTGGCCTCTGGGCGGTATCCCACAGTGCACCATTGTGACCGCTCTGGAAAGCCATCTGAACTCGGATGCACTGTCCAGGTAGACATGAAAAGTCCCGCGAACTTTTGAATTTCATTTCCTGTTTTGCCAGCGTGGAGAGCTCACCAGCACAGGTGACCACGCAGAGCTCATCAGCACAGGTAACAATGCAGTCTCCTGAGAATCGAAAAAGAGCTCCAGCATGGACCGCACAGGAGGTACTGGATCTGATCGCTATATGGGGAGAGGATTCCGTGCTAACAGAACTCCATTCCAAAAGACGAAATGAAAAAACATTTGAAAAAATTTCCAAGGCTATGATGCAGAGGCCAGACCAGGGATTTAGTACAGTGCCGTGTGAAAGTTAAGGAGCTCAGACAAGCCTACCAGAAAACCAAAGAAGCAAATGGAAGGTCTGGGGCAGGGCCGAAAACATGCCACTTCTACACTGAGCTGCATGCAATTCTAGGGGGATCCACCACCAGTTCCTCACTCCTGTCTGTGGATTTTGAGAGTGGGGTTGGTAATCTCAGCCATGCCTGAGGATTCTACGGATGGGGAAGATGAAGAGGAGGATGAGCTTGCAGAGAGCACACAGCACTCTGTTCTCCCTAACAGCCAGGAGCTTTTTCTCACCCAGACGGAATTACCCCCCCAGCCCTCCGAAGCCACTAGCCCAGACAATGAAGCCATGGAAGCAACCTCTGGTGAGTGTACCTTTGTAAATATAAAACATGGTTTAAAAGCAAGCATTTTTTAATGATTAATTTTCCCTGAGGACTTTGGATGCATTCGTGGCCAGTACAGTTATTGGAAAAGTCTGTTAACATGTCTTGGAATGGAGCGGAAATCCTCCAGGGACATCTCCATGAAGCTGTCCTGGAGGTACTCCAAAAACCTTTGCAGAAGGTTTCTGGGCAGGGCAGCCTTATTCCGTCCTCCATGGTAGGACATTTGACCATGCCATGCGTGTAGCAAGTAATCTGGTATCGCTGCATGACAAAGCCTAGCTGCGTATGGTCCCGGTGATTGCTGGCATTCAAGCAACATCCGTTCTTTATCTCACTGTGTTATCCTCAGGAGAGTGATATTGTTCATGGTAACCTAGTTGAAATTCAGGAATTTAATTAAAGGAACAGACATGGCCATTCCTACTGGGCTGTTTGCCTGTTGCTTAAAAGAAATCCTTCCTTGCAGGTAGCCAGGCGGGGGGGGATTGACGCTGAGCTTTTTCCCATTTGGCTAGCAGTGATCTTCCATGATACCAGCCATGCGGTGGGGGGAGGGGTAAAGCGATCATCCCAGAGAATTGGATGGGAGGGTGGTTTCTGCTGCTGCATGGTAACAGGTAAGAAGCAGCACTGAACGGGATTTGCTTGGTATTTGGGAAAGGAGGGCGCTGTGTATATGAAGGCTGCAGAAGCCGAAAGACAATGGCTTACCATGGACGCATGCAAGCTGAATTCTGCTGCCCGGACCTGCGTCTGTGAGATCTCTAACACCAGAGCCACAGGTACTCAATATTAAGATGCAAAATGCGACCTTGTAGTGAAATCACATGTGCTGTGTAAGGTGAATAGTGTTATTCACCGTGAAAGAGTATAAGCATTGTTCTGTAAAATGTATCTTTTTAAATACTTCTCTCCCTTTTTTCCCTCCCTCATGCAGCTGCAAATTTTTCAAGCCTCCCTGCTCCATCCCGAAGGGTATCTCCAGATAAGGCGACGGAAAAAAGACACGAGACGAAATGTTCTTGGAAATCATGGAAGTGACCCGCAATGAAAGAGCTCATCTGAATGCGTGGAAGGACGTGGTATCAAATTACAGGAGAGATGCCAGTGAACATGAGGACAGGAGGGACCAATGTGAGGACAGGAGGGAAGCTTGAGATGAGAGGTGTAGGCAGGAAGATCAGCAGTGGCAGGATGCAATGCTGGTGCTGCTGTGTGATCAAACTGACATCCTTCGACGTCTGGAGGACTTTCAGGAACAGCGGCAGGATCACAGAGTGCCGCTGCAGCCCCTGTGTAATCACCCTCACCATGTTCCATATCCTCCTCACCCAGACGTGTAAGAACGTGTGGGGGGAAGGCTTCGTGCACCCACCCACTCCACCCCCATGGACAGCCCAACCAAAAGGCTGTCATTACTTTGAAATTTTTTTAGTGTCCTTTTCCTTCCCTCCTATCCTCCTCCCAAACCACACCTGGGCTACCTTGTCAGTTCTCTCCCTCTTTTTATAATGAATTAATAAAGAATACATGATTTTTAAACAATAGTGACTTTATTTTCTTAGAAAGCAAGCTGTAATCGAAGCGGGAAGGTGAGTTGTTTACAGGGAATGAGTCAGTCAAGTGGGAGGGGTTCATCAAAGGGAAACAAACACAGCAGTCAGACCGTACCCTAGCCCGTGATGAAACTCTTTTTCAAAGTTTCTCTGATGCGCACCGCTTCCTGGTGTGCCTTTCTAATCGCCCTTGTGTCTGGCTGCGCATAATCAGTGGCCAGGTGATTTGCCTCAGCCTCCCACCCCGACATAAAGGTCTTCACCTTACTCTCACAGAGATTGTGGAGCACACAGCAAGCAGCAATAACAATGAGGACATTGGTTTGGCTGAGGTCAAAATGAGTCAGTAATGTGCGCCAGCGCGCCTTTAACCAGCCAAATGCACATTCTACCACCATTCTGCACTTGCTCAGCCTGTAGTTGAACAACTCCTGACTACTGTCCAGGCTGCTTGTGTATGGCTTCATGAGCCATGGCATCAAGGGGTAGGCTGGGTCCACCATGATAACTACGGGCATTTCAACATCCCCAACTGTTATTTTCTGGTCTGGGAAGTAATTCCCTTGCTGGAGCCGGTTATCCTCAGGAGAGTGATAGAGTAGTGTTTCTGAAGACGCGAGTGTCATGAACCCTTCCTGGCCATCCCACATGGATGTTGGTGAAACGTCCCTTGTGATCCACCAGTGCTTGCAGCACCATTGAAAAGTACCCCTTGTATTTTACGTACTGGGTGCCCTGGTGGTCCAGTGCCAAGATAGGGATATGGGTTCCATTTGTCACCCCATCACAGTTAGGGAATCCCATTGCAGCAAAGCCATCCACTATGACCTGCACATTTCCCAGAGTCAGTAACTTTTGTAGCAGCAGCTTAATGATTGCTTTGACTACTTGCATCACAGCAGCCCCCACAGTAGATTTTCCCACTCCAAATTGATTTCCGACTGACCAGTAGCTGTCTGGCGTTGCAAGCTTCCAGAGGGCTATTGCCACTCACTTCTCAGCTGTGAGGGTTGCTTTCATCTTGGTATTCTGGCATTTCAGGGCAGGGGAAAGCAGGTCACAAAGTTCCATGAAAGTGTCCTTACGCATGTGAAAGTTTCGCAGCTACTGGGAATGGTCCCAAACCTGCAAAACTATGCAGTCCCACAGTCTGTGCTTGTTTCCAGGGCCCCAAATCAGCGTTCAATGGCTAGAACCTGCCCCATTACCGTCAGGATCTCCAAAGCGCAGGGGCCCGCGGTTTGAGAGAATTCTGTGTCCATGTCCTCATCACTCTCATCGCCGCGCTGCCGTAGCCGCTGCCTCCTCGCCTGGTTTTGCATGTCCTGGTTCAGTATAGACTGCACGAGAATGCGCGAGGTGTTTACAACATCCACAATTGCAGTCTTGATCTGAGCAGGGTCCATGCTTGCTGTGCTATAATGTTTGCACAGTTCACCCAGGAAAAAAGGCACGAAACGGTTGTCTGCTGCTTTCACTGAGGGAGGGGTGAGGCTGTACCCAGAACCACCCGCGACAATGTTTTTTGCCCCATCAGGCACTGGGATCTCAACCCAGCATTCCAATGGGCAGGGGAGACTGCGGGAACTATGGGGGAGCTATGGGATAGCTACCCACAGTGCAACGCTCCGGAAATCGACACTAGCGTTGGTACATGGACGCATACCGCCGAATTAATATGCTTACTGTGGCCGTGTGCACTCGACTTTATACAATCTGTTTTAAAAAAATGGTTTCTGTAAAATCGGAATAATCCCGTAGTGTAGACGTACCCTCTGTCTCTCTCTGCCATGCGGTCTCCCCTCCCTACTGTCTTGCTGCCTTGTGGAGTGTGAGGCTATATTAACAACAATGTGCTAACTCTTGAGGGCTCAGCTGAGTGCTAGTTCATCATTTAACAGTATGGCATTCCCTGGGAAATATCCCACCCTCTTCCACCTTCTGACTCCACCACCTCAACCAGTCTTCACAATCATCATTGCTGTTTACAGTATTAAATTGTTTGCTTAAAACTGATACTGTGTGTGTGTGTGTGTGTGTGTGTGTGTGTGTGTGTGTGTGTGTGTGAGAGAGAGAGAATATATATAATCTTTTGTCTGGAAAAGGAAAATTCCCTGGAATCTACTCCCCCTATTTACATTAATTCTTATGGGGAAATTGGATTCACTTAACATCGTTTTGCTTAAAGTAGCATTTTTCAGGAACATAACTACAATGTTAAGCGAGGAGCTACTGTAGCATGGATCATTGGTACACAGTTTTGATACCCTTCTCACTGTGTGAGTGAACTTGTCAGATTGATACTTCCTTGACCTTTGGGGGAAAAAACAATATGAAATATTAGATGAAATTGTCAAGACCTTAAGAAAAAGGCATAATGCATATGTGGAGCTGTGATGATGAATGAATTCATCTACTCTAGGATAAGAAACTTGAATCTTTTGTCAGAAAATACATCAATAGGTTTCTGATCTTTTTATCTGTTGATATTGTGCTGCTGTATATGTTATGTTGGTGTGTAATTACTGTGTAGCCTTTTGGCTCACTTGTTAAGATAACTATTGAGATATATTTTGTTAGAACTTTTCAAGATAACTTTAAATGTATAAATATAATTATGCCCTGCTCCTCCCCTTTTTGACTAACACTGCCTCCTACTACTTCAAATTACAATTGACGCTTCTGTGGCTGATTTTTTTCCCCCAATTTGGAAGCTTAAATAGTGGTTTAATTTCAGCTGGTGCTGCCATATCTCTGAAAGGGAGCATCTAAAATACTTATTCCTGACTGCTTGGGATAATGGAGAAATATGAGAAATAAAGGAATGTAACTTTTTCTGAATCTTGATAATTGGCTTTCACTTCTCCTTTCCCTCCATCAGCCCCACAAATGGATTCTCCTGTTTTTCTTCTCTTGTTGCCTTTGCAACTGTCAGTACAAGTACTGTCCTCATTGTCAGTTCTCTCTGAGGCATTGTGGCTGGACTGCAAGAGCCTCCTGCAGTAGAATAGGAAGTACTCCACTCTGGACGTCAGCACAGTATTTAATCTGAGTGGTGGTGCTGTGTTCCCTACATCATCAGTGGGTCTGGCAGTCCAGCGATATTAGTGTTGTTTTGGAGGAAGATAGGGATTAAGCATGTCACTATCTTCTCATTTGCCCTCAGACTTCATCCTTATTTCGCTAATACCAGGATGAGAACAATAACTACAGAGTGTAAACTGAAGTGAGATGGCACTTGACAAATCTAGTTGTCAGGGCCTTTGTGTACCAGTTGATTACCAAGTTGCGGTCAGGAGACCCATAGTGAGATCAGGGTCGAGCCAGGTCAGGATACCAGGAAGTCAGGGTCAGGCACCAGGATGCAGACAGGAGACAAATAGCAGAGTCACGGATGAACTGGGGTAAGAAACCAGAGTCTAGGTTTCACAGCAAAACAAGATCTGGAGCAGAAGCAAGCAGGCAGTCTGCATCTTTGCTCAGAGAGCTTTCTATGATGGCTTTCAGTGCTCAGTCTCCAGTACAAGCTGCAACAGACGATAGAATATTTAGTCACTGTTCCTAGCTCATGCATAATAGACCTGCTCTTTCACCAGCTTAGTCCCCTCTGAGCCTCGCTGAAGTGAAATGGAATTCCACCTCTGAATTATCTAACCTAATAGTTTAATTTGTCAGTGCCATCCTCTAAATCACAGAACTTTCTCCCACTTTCCTCCTTCATTTCTATCCTCCTTTCGCCATTACAGTGAGCTTCATTTTGTTGCCTTCATAGGCAATCAGTGCTGAAGACATCTGTCAAAAGAGATAGGAAGTTTACTTATAAGACAAACGCATTGGGTAAAATTCTGGCAAAACTCCTATTCACTTAAATGGGGCCAGTATTGCACACACTGATCCTGCAGCATTCCTGGTGCTGACTGATAGGGAACAAAAGACTGATCTCAGAACCCATGCCTGATTCTCCTCATGGCCATGAACTATACAGATTTTAAATCACTAGGCTGACACAATGAGCTTCAGTTTTAGTTGTCTTGTTTTAAGTACATCAGTGGATAATTGCTCCTGCTACATACTGCTGCAGTTATATTGCTTGAGAGAAAGCTGACCCATATGGACTCCAAAAACAATATATAAACTCGTGTGCCTTGATTTTTATTTCAGATACATAGCTGCATATCACAGAATATCTTGTAAAGTTAGTTCTCCTGTTTGTTCATTTTAGCATTGTGTGTGCTTGAATGAGATTAAACTATAGACTAGCATTTCTTAGTACATTTACTTCTAGCCAGACCTTGTGTGAAATTCCACTGAAAGTGAAAGATTTAGATCCTAGTGAGTACAGGGCCATTCAGTCAATTCCATTTGAAAGATCAATGTCTTACTGTTTTTCTAAATCTGTTTCATCACAACAACTATAATTGTGACCTTTTCTCTTTGTAGAAAAAGCTGCTTTTCTGTGATAATTTTTTACCTTTTTTTTTTTTGAGGAACTTAATAAAGTATTTGTACTGTATCCAGAATGTAGCTTAAATGTATATAAAGTGTTGAGATACATAATCTTGAGTCTGTTACAGAAGTAGCAATTATTAAACAATGACATTTACATGAGATGTATAAAAGATTAAAGATTAGAATGAGCTAATTAAATTGACCTTTAAATCGCCTCACTTTCTTTGAGTCTCTGGCTAATCCTAGACCTCCCACTGTGGAGTTAAACATCCTCACTGTGAACTTTAGGGGTAGAGGGAAGAGAAGGAAGAGCTGCACTGGCAGTTTCATTAAAAAAAAAAAAAATTAAGGTAGCATTTTGCCGGTTATAAATGTAACTTTCTATGGTAGAGAACCTCATCTCTCCTATCCTTTTGTGGGGGGAGGGAATAGGGGTCAGTTTTCTCCCCCACAAGAAGAATAACTTTATTCTGAACAAGTTAATCCAAAGAAATATCTAACTTGTGGCATAAAATTGTTCAGTGTAGGCAACAGAACCAGAACTACTTTTTTTGAGGTGTTGAAGAGTTACTTTCTTCTTTATTATCTGGAATTAGGATAATTAACATTAGTATATTAACCTTATTGGTTAAATTAAGATGCTGCTTCTGTTTGACTAACTCTTGTGGCTCCTGCTGTATTTGAAAGTCTTACTAATGTAAAATATAGGAATAGAGAATTAAAGCTGCAAAAGGTAAAATGAGTGCTTCAGAGACCTGCTTGTTGCTGTATTTAATAGGGTTTTCAAGAACTATGTGTTATAGTGTATCTGTGCTTTTAGGACCCAATTCAAAACCATTTTAAGAAGGCAAAATAATGCCAAAATATTGTTGCCATCCTGGGCAAAATAATGTAAAAGTTGATACTGGCTTCAATTGATAAAGAATTGAAGGATAAGAATATAATTAATGCCAGTCAACATGGTTTGATGGAAAGTTGATCGTTTCAAACAAACCTAATTTCATTCTTGAGGAGATAATAAATTTATTTGATAAAAGTAACTCCATAGATGTAATATACTTACTTTTGTAGGACAATTGACAGTACCACATGACATTTTCTGATTAAAAATTTAGCACTATACAGTAGAGTGTATTAAATGGCTTGAGAACTGACAAATCTCAAAGTATTTGTCAATGAGGAATCATCATTGAATGGGAGTGTTTGTAGTCAGGTTCTGCAGGGATCAGTATTCGGCCTGATGCTATTCAATATTTTCATTAAAGATCTGGAAGAAAATATCAAATCACTGCTGATAAAATTTGTGAATGAGACAAAGATTGGCAGAATGATAACTATTGAGGACAAGGCTGTCTTACAAAGTGATTTGGATCACTTAGTAATATTGGCCCATTCAAGCAAAATGTGTTTTAATACAACCAAATGCAAAAGTAGATATCTAGAAACAAAGAATGCAGGCTGTATATACAGAATGGGAGACGATATCCTGGAAAGCAGTATCTCTGAAAAGGATTTAGGTGTCATGATGGACAAACAACTCAACATTAGCCGCTAGTGTGAAGCTGTGACAAAAAGAGATATTGAATTCCTTGGATATGTAATTAGGGGAGTAGTAAGTAAGAGTATGGAGGTATTTTCAACTCCTATATATGGCTTTGGTGATACCGAAAGCAGAATACTGCTTATAATTCTGGTATCCAAATTTTAGAGAGGATGTTTGAAAAACTTAATGATGCAGAAAAATGATTTGAAGCCTGGAGAAAATGTCTTAAATTGAGAGTCTTAAAGAGCTCAATCTGTTTAGTTTAAGAAAGAAGACTGAGAGGTGACTTGATAGCAAAGAGTCCTGTGGCACCTTATAGACTAACAGATGTATTAGGTCATGAGCTTTCGTGGGTGAATACCCACTTCGTTGACATATACTGGCAAGGGGGGCAAAGGTGGTAATTGCCCAGGGGCCCAGGCGATTTAAAAGGGCCCAGCTGCCGCCGCCACCACCAGCGCAGCAGAGCTAAGGCAGGTTTCCTGCCTGCCCTCACTCCACGCTGCAGCCGGAATGGCCCTACAGCCCCTGGGGGGAGCAGGGGATCTCCGCACACTGCACCAGCCCTGCGCGCTGACTCCTCAGCTCCTATTGGCTAGGAACTGCACTGCAGCCAATGGAAGCTGCATGGTCGGTGCCTGCGGACAGCAGCGTGCGGAGACCCCTTTGGGCCTCCCGCCTAGGAGCCTCTGCCAGAGGGGTGTGCCAGTCGCTTTCGGGAGACACCTGAGATAAGCACTGACCCCTTCCTGCACCCCAACTCCCTCCCTGAGCCTGCACCCTCTCCCACACCCAAACTCCCTCCCAGAGCCCACACCCCCTCCTGCACCACAGCCCCTTGCCCCAGCCTGGTGAAAGTGCGTGAAGGTAGGAGAGAGCGAGCGACAGAGGGAGAGGGGATGGAGTGAGCAGGGGGCAGGGCCTCAGAGAAGGGGTGGAGCAGGGCAAGGCAAGGGTCTTTGGGTTTGCGCAGTTAGATAGTTGACAACCCTACCAGGCAGGCATGTAGAAACCCTGGCCGTGTTGGAAGAGGGCGCCCAGCAGTTCGCTGGGCACTAGTCAGTGCAGGTGCAACACCACCCAAATGTCCCATGGACCGCATCCATGCGGGCATGGTAGCCCATTGACTGTTTTGCCCCAGGGCCTGGAATTGCTGTTGGTGGGCCTGTCTAATGGTCCCTTCCGGCCTTAAACTCTATGAAAAACTCATTGAAGTCCAAAGAAAGACTCCAATGGACTTTGAATCAGGCCCCAAATGCAGGACCTGTTGGTAACAGTTTAAAATGGGCTTCAGTCCCAGTGCACCTCCCTGGACCTAGATCTATTCAGGGGAGGTCACCCACTCTGGGGGCACTAGGACCAGCGTGTGTGCGCGCACACCTCCAAAAATTTTGGAACTTACATGGCATTTGCTGCAATCACATTGTTCACTCTCCTTATATGCTGTTCCCCTTTCCCATCGTGTATATTTAGAAAATATTGTCTCATTGTTTCCTTGTACTCCCCTGTCTCTGTAGCCATCTCTTGTCTTATACTTAGATTGTAAGCGCTTTTGGGCAGGGCCTGTCTTTTTGTTCTGTGTTGGGAGGGAGATGTCTGGGCCAAACCCGGGCAATAACTGGAGCAGAGAGCTGGCCCCAGGCCCACAGGACAGGAGCCGTGGGAGCTGTTTCTGTGGGATGAGTGCAGGGTGTGTTCCATCTCCAGCTCCCTCTTGTGGGTCTTCCTGCCCCTTAGGGGCAGAACCCAATCCGCTTTCCCTCACATCCCAAGATGGTCAGAGTTAATAAAATGAAATAAGAAATTCCCAAAAAATAAGATGAAAAAGTATAAATTATTTCACTGGACTCTAAGCTACAGTAGAGCGGAACGACCTTTCATTTACTAAAGCACTTCCACTGCCTATTGCAGTGCAGGTGAAACAAATATATGTAATGTAGTTGTGCAGATAAAGTTAATCTGCATCAAGAACGCTTTAGGGAATGAATTACGAACAAAAATCAGTGCGGCTTTCAGCAGCATATTTAATACTGTAGAATTAATGAACTCATTTATTTTACTATCAAGTAGTTCTGTGGTATGAGACACATTGGCTGTAATTGTAGCCTTTAGATGTTGAAGGTCAGATTAATTTCATGACCTTAAATGAAATCTGTTGCCTGTTACTCAGTGCACATGTAGGTGATCTTTTTATTGACCTGTGTAGAGGCAATGTGACGTTTCAACCAGGGTTCCTCGCAAGGAAACTATTCTGTGGACTGTGCGTAAATGAAAAGATTTTATTAGAAGCCTCTTCAAGCATGTCATACTAAATATGTCTTTATTTGTTTAAGTAATTACTGTACAGAAGTTCAGCTTATTCTTAAGGTGACCTCCATAAATATTCACATTTACAAAGTAGAAAAGCTGTTCACTCTCCTGAGATCAAACCCAGTATGCACAGGCTTTAAAATTTAACAAATTAAAAGTGAACAGGGAATTCAAGCAGAACTATTTCACTCAGAATAATATACATGGAATAAGTTGCTAAGCAAAGCTGTTAAGTGGAATAGTATACATGAGGTTGACAGAAATTTTAATCATGAGAGAGGGGATTGAGGCACATGGTGATAAAATAGAGAAGGCTGGGATAAACGTAAAGGGGACACGGTTGTGTGACCTTGTGTGATCTTTTCTTGTTCTGTAATGCTCTTTGGAGACTAATAGCAGTATTGCTCTTACTGACAACAGAATTAATAAAATGACTTGTTTGTGGTTAGTATGGCTAATGCTTCACTGTTATGTAAACATGCCACGGTGTACCGTAGCTGCATAATAGAAGTGTGCTGTTGGTTCATAGTGAAAGACATGGAAGGGCTATTAAAACATTTAATCTATCCCCTTGCTAGGGCAGAATACAGCTGCTTTATAGGGCCACGCTTAAATACATGTAAAGGATAAATCCTTCACCACCCCTCCCCTTCCCAGTTTATACATTTCTAAAGATTAACTGATTTGGTTTCTTTCCCTTCTCTTTCTCCAAACAAGAAAAAAAAATAGTCTGGGCAGTTCTGAGAAGTGTCTGTCTGACACTTCCATTGATGGCTAGTGGCGTTCTGTTATTTTCTTTGTTGAGCCTGTCCTGTAGTAGGTGGCTTCTGGGTGTACTGGGTGGTCCTGTAGTAGGTGTACTCTTCTGGCTCTTTCAGTCAGTTTTTTTACTTCAGCAGGTGGGTATTGTAGTTTTAAGAATGCTTGATAGAACGCCACTAGCCATCACCTACAGCCCCCAACTAAAACCTTTCCAGCGCATCATCAAAGATCTACAACCTATCCTTAAAGATGATCCCTCACTCTCTCAGATCCTGGGAGACAGGCCAGTCCTCGCTTATAAACAGCCTCCCAACCTGAAACAAATACTCACCAGCAGCCGCACACCATACAACATAAACACTAACCCAGGAACCTATCGTTGCAACAAAGCCCGAAGCCAGCTCTGTCCACATATCGATTCAAGTGACACCATCATAGAACCTAATCACATAGCCACGCCATCAGGGGTTTGTTCACCTGCACATCTGCCAACGTGATATGCCATCATGTGCCAGCAATGCCCCTCTGCCATGTACATTGGCCAAACCGGACAGTCTCTTCGCAAAAGAATAAATGGACACAAATCTGACATCAGGAATCATAACATTCAAAAACCAATGGGAGAACACGTCAACCTCTCTACCCACTCAGTGACAGACTTGAAGGTGGCAGGTTTGCAACAAAAAAACTTCAAGAACAGACTCCAAAGAGAGACTGCTGAACTTGAATTAATATGCAAATTAGACACAATTAACTCTGGCCTTAACAGAGACTGGGAATGGCTGGGTTATTACACTAATTGAATCTATTTCCCTATGTTAAGTTCTCCTCACACCTTCTGTGGGTCATCTTAATTATCACTTCAAAAGTTTTTTTTCCCCTGCTGACGATAGCTCATCTCAATTGATTAGACTCTTCCTGTTGGTATGCATACTTCCATCTTTTCATGTTCTCTGTATGTATAAATATCTCCTGTCTGTGTGTTCCATTCTGTGCATCTGAAGAAGTGAGCTGTAGCTCACGAAAGCTCATGCTGAAATAAATGTGTTAGTCTCTAAGGTGCCACAAGTACTCTTGTTCTTTTTGCGGATACAGACTAACACGGCTGGTACTCTAAAATCCATTTATAAAAATCCCATGTGTAGGAGGAGTTATGCCAGTTAGGGGTGGGCTAGTGCCTATATGTGCATGACTCTGGCAATGATAGCAGCTAGCTCTAGAACAGCTGAAGAGCCCTATGCTGCTTTCTTTAAGGAGGTCAAATCCAGTTATTTTTATGTATATTGATGCATATTCAGTTTATCTTATTGTCCTGTTTGCTCACTTTGACTCAGTGTTGCCACGAAAGTCTAGCTACAACACTGTTGTTTTACCACTTTCCATCACAGAAAGCAGTGTGATACATTTTATCTCACAAAAAGAGATCTATGAATTAGAACTGTTTTTAAGCTGACTGCTAAAGAGCAACACCATTCAGGGAATGCGACAGTGTTTTTCAGTCTGCCTGTTAATCGCTGTAACTTATACACCTTTTTGGGTCTATCTACATTAAAATAAGATGATGCTTTTAAAAATATTTTTAATATTTTTTTTAAAAATGTTTATCCTAGTCTAGGCTTATCTCCTGAGGTTCATATTTCACCTTAAAGAGGAAAAGTCCAAAAAATTGTGCACACACTGTGACATATGCTGTGCACTGACTGCCACATTATTTTACTGTTATTTTCATGTCTGGATCTTCTCTTACCAGCTGTCAGTTCATCAGTTACTATACCAGACCCAGCTACTGTCAGGATTCCCTTGTCCATTCTGTACAATTCCTTAACGAAAATTGGCAAGGACCTGTGTGAAACTGACACGAAACACAAAAATGCCAATTGCTCCATTCAGACTATTCTTTACTTCCCAACAGTCTCTTCTTTCTGCATCCACAATACACATGCTGCATATCTTTAGTATAAATTGGAAATGCAGAGGCACAAAAGTTTTTGGTTGATGGTGTCTGTTATTAAACCAAGAATCAGGCATATGCTAACTGCCTCTAGGTGGGAAGATTTCTTATTTTTAAAACTTGTTTAATTTTTAGCAAAATAGCTGTTGTGTTTCCACTCTGAGGCTCCCTAAAAGTTTTCTAGTCCAGTATATTTCATTGATGTTTGTGTGCCCTATCTATCATTTACAAATGTTGGCACTTATGGACCAGTTTTCCTCCCTTTATTTAAAGATGATTGCTCTGATGTTCAGGCAATAGGGCTACATGTTCTAATGAAGGTTAGTTTTGAAAATTTGTAACTGGATGATAAATGTAACTAGTATAGTTGGGAAATGAGAAACTTCATATGCTGTGTGGAAGTTTTCCCTCAGCAAATCCTTTGTTTCTGCTTGACAGGAGCAGTGACATTAAGTTGTCTGCAAACATCCGCCAGTAGAAAACGCAGTACTACCTTGGAACTACCAGAAAGTGGTAGCCTTTTCCAAGCAAATATTGTAATCTGCACAATACAAAGATAGAACTTTCCATAAACTGAAAAACAAATTAATGTGCTTGAATGATCTCCTAATGCAAATACAAAGAAAAATCACAATAAACAACTTGCTAGTAGTAGTAGAACTAAATAATACCCTTTACTAAATTACTTGCAGCCCTTCTCAGGCTTAAGGGGAATTGTATTCTTCAGTGCCTGCCATTATTTCAAACTACATTTGTGATCAAAACGTGTCTTACCTAGAGCATGACTACACTACAAACTTAGGCAACCTGTGTTAGGCTGACTTACAGCCACTTCAGTAATTACTGCAATGATTCACGTCCACATTGCCCTCCTTCTGTTGGTGGTGCACATCCTCATTAGGAACGCTTTCACCAACTTAAGAGGGCTGATGGGGAGATGAGACCTTAGACTCTCAGTTCCATGTGACTCCCAGCTAGGAGCCTGGCTCCGCCCGTTTTCCTCGCTCCCTGTACCTCGCTGGGAGCACAGCTGCCCCCTGGGCTCCTGGCTCCCTGCTGGGATCAGGGCTGCCCACCAGCTCTGAGCTCCCTGCTCCCCAATAAGAGCAGGGCAGCCACCCAGGCTCTTGCCTCCCCACTGGGAGCATGCCAGCCACCCGGACTTTTGCCTCTCCAGTCCCTGCTGGGAGTGAGCCAGCTGCTCCCATTCTCAGCAGGGGGCGTGAGCCTCAGTGCCACTGGGCTCCCAGCGGGGAGCCAGGCAGGCATAGTCTGGCTGAAAGTTGGCAGCCTGGGCGGCATCCCTGCTGAGAGTGGGGAGCCAGGATCCCGGGCAGCAGCCCAGTTGGGACTAGGGAGCCAGGACCCTGGGGTCGTCGAGCGGGGAGCCTGGGCAGCAGCCCAGCTGGGAGTGGGGAGCTGGGACCCAGGGGCATTAAGCGGGGAGCCTGAACAGCAGCCCAGCTGGGAGTGGGCAGTTGGGACCCTGGGGGTGTCAAGTGGGGAGCCTGAACAGCAGCCCAGCTGGGAGTGGGCAGTCAGGACACTGAGGGTAGTTGAGCGGGGAGCCTGGGCAGCAGCCTGGCTGGGAGCAGGGAGCCAGGGACAGTGGGCAGTAACCCAGCTGGGAGCAGGGAGGACTTTCTTGTCAGTTTCATGGCTCTGCATGGACATGGACATGGACACTGCGTCATCCTAACCACACCAACATAAGCCCTACGCCTCTCATAGAAGTGGAGTAATGTCAGTGTAGTAGGGCACTTACATCAGCGGGAGCAAGGCTGTAAAGTGTACACTGACGTACTTGGGTCTACGTAAGCTGCCTTACGTCGACCTAACATGTGTAGACCAGGGCTTAGTAACTACAGGATGTGGCTCCCAAAGGGTGGCTATTGCTCCTCACAACTAGCTGTAGCATAGTGTATCCCATATCTTGAGAGATAATTAATTCCTGGATCTCATCCCCTTCCCTTCACAATTGTGTGGACCATATCCTCTCCTATTTACAATCACATGGCATACCAGTGGCAACTACAGCAGTTTCTTACATAGCAGTTAATACCAAGAAAGTGTTTAATGTATTTTTAGCTGTCTTAATGCATTTCAGCAGCTGGAAATAGGGAGACCCAGCACCATTTGTCCCAGGCAACTTTCTATAGGCCTACAGACCACCAGTGGTCCTTGAGGCCCAGTTTGAAAACCAGTAAGCAGTAGTTAAATCTCAACTGAGTTTTTAAAAAACTCCCAGACAAAACATCCTTTCACTTTGTCTGTTTTGGGTTGGAGGGTTTTTTTCATTCATGTCAGACTTTCCAATTCATTAGAATGTGAGTTTTGACTGGGGATCAGAGGATGGTTTTCACGCTTATTGGCTATGAGCCCTTGCAGAATCCTGTTGAATTGTGTAAAGGAATTAGAATAGTAGCTGGAGTAAAATGGGGGGGGAACTATTCATATTCTGTACATTGAGAAATTTGGCATATATAATTTTTTCCACAGTCCAGTGAAGACCTTTTACTTTAAAGGCCCTTCCATCTTCCTCTGGCTTCTCGCTTTATTTAGTGTTCATTTAACCCTGATTAATTGTGATGTCGTCTTGTGAAGACATGGGTTTTAAAAAACAAGAAAGGGGAAGAAAATATGTGAAGATATAATTGTGTAATGCCTTTGTGGCTGGAAAAAAAATAAGGGAAATGAGCAAAATCTGCAGTTCACATTTACAGAGCCAACTGTTTCCTGAAAAGCAAGGCCTCAGTCTCACAAAGGGACCTACATGGTGCACACAGTCTTTCAGCATCAATCCAGTGGCAGGATCAGAGTCTAAGTGAGAAAATGTTTATGGAAATTGTAAGTGTCCTTATTTATTTTCAGCAAACGAAGGCCAGCTAAATCTGTGAGTTTCACACAGGATTTCCCTCTCAAGCACTTTGACTGGGGAAAAGAGGCCATCTTAGAAGCTATCTTCGTGGGCTGAAATTAATCAGCAACAAAAAACCTACTGGTACTTTAATTAGGCTTGAAAATCCCTGTTCAAAATGATATTTTGTGAAAGGTTTTGGCATAAACATGGACCACAAACCTCTTTTATTACTGATTTCCCCCCCACCCCCCATTTTTTTCACCTTGGTACACATAATTTTTTTTTTTTTTTAATACAAAAGCACCTACAAAAACAATACAGTTTCAGGAACACTGGCAAAAAATTTCAGTGATGAGCCTTCTGCGTTTTGTATGTGGGGACAAATTCTGATACCCTTACTCAAATGTTGTAGTAGTATCTTTCTTTGCAAGTAGACCCTTCTTCCTTTAATGTGACACTGCTGTAATAAGTGCCCCTCAGTATAGGAAAGTAATCTGAATCTGGCCCTTAATCTCCAAATATTGTGATGGAAAATGATGCTATAGATTACTTAGTAGGAATTGCAGAAGTAAGTCTTCATACATCCACCCTTCCTCTTCCCCGTTTCAGTAGTGGTGGTGTGGACCACACCTCTTTGCAGTTCTTCATAGAAAATATGAATGTGCAACAACTCATGTCCTGCTCCTCAGTTAATTGTTTTCAAGATTTATGCCACATGGCTCACAAGTCCAAGGTTAAGGTTCTTCAGGAGTAATATATTCAGAGAACTGCAGATACTGACAAATAACCTAGTTTTATTTGTATAGTTACCAGAGAAAAAGACACCTTTTTCTTCTGGGAACAGTTGTAATTAATTGCCCAGTAACTCCTGTTGTTGCTAACTGAATTATATCCTAATAATTGAGGATGAGTTCATGTGACTACTGTACATGCAACAATAACCGGTCATTTACTTTTCTAAGAAATAATTTATTATATTAAATATTTAATGTTTGACATTTTTAAGTCCTAACATTTTTCTGGAGGTGGTAATGAAGCTGACTGCTGTTGAACTTCTATTATATAATATTTTAAAAGCTACATTTTAACCCATTACAGAAGAGCTATGGAAACAAAACTGATACACTGCAGCGTTTGGGGGAGGAGTGGAGGTGTATTAAGAATTTCTAAGCTCATCAACTTAGTCGAAAATTAATCTTTTAATTATAAAATGAATGGAATGCTGAGCATCAAATGTAGCATTAAGGTGGTTGGTCCAGTGTCTCACAAATGTAGACCACAATTGTAAACAAAAAATAACACCCCAATAGCAGAATGGAGGACATTCCTTTGGTCATCTTTCCAGTGTGGAGCAAGGAACAAGGAGGGAAGTGCAGAGAGTGGAACATCTGAAAGTGGATGAGCTGCAGCAATACATAAACTTGCAGGCTTCCATTCTACTTAAAACAGTGACTCAGAACATGATGTGCAAAGCCTATCCTGCCTGTTCTGAGGAATCTCCACTTGGGAAAGTGGTCTTCGAGATCCTTCCCCCTGCAGAGAGGGAATTGAGCCGTCAGTGGCTGCCCCAAAGGTCTCTTTGGATCACAGAAGAGGAAAGGGACATTCAGTGCCCTAGCATATCAGCATCCTATATCTGTATGAAGAAGACAGTGGAAGGGATCACCATGCAGTTGTTTCATCACAATTGTCAGGATAACCCAGCTAACCATGTCTGCTGGGTTCTGGGGGCGGTTTTTTTGGTTTGTTTGTTTTTAAATAGGCAAAATTTTTCATTTTTCTCCCACACTCCATGTTATAAGTACTTTCATTCCAGTTGATTTATATTTGGTATCTCACTGTCCTTTCTGGACCAAATAAAGAAACCTTGTGGAAAACCTCTTTTCATTTAGTATTTAGGCCCTGATTCAGGAAAGCCTCCTCAGTTCAGGGTCGAATGTAAGTGTGTTAAAGGCCCATTGAAGTCAATGGGATTTATGCACCTTCTTAAAGTTAAGCATGTGCTCAAGTGCTGTCCTGAATCAGCACCATCATCATTCCCATGCCTCATTACAAATTACATAACCTGGGGCTAACAAATGGCATCTTCACTGAGCACTTCTAACTTGGGAGCCAAATACTGCCTCTGGAGTCATGCAGAATGTGCATGGCTCCAAAGTCCAAGGGACTTGTATGCGTTTCTCCTATGAGCAGATTTGGATCCATGCACGCTGATGTATAAATCACAGTTTCACTAAAATGTACAGTACATATTCCTCAGTGTTTCAGTATGATTGGAAAATTTGTTCCTTTTTGGTGGTTTCTGCAGTAAATTAGAACAAGAAACACCTTTCATTTACATTGCCATTACTGTGTACAGCCTCAACAATAGGTCTGACATAAACAGCCATTATATTTCTACCAGAGGTTGTATTTTGCTGTGTTGAGCCATTGATGTGTTTTCTGGCACACAGTGTATTGTATATTTAATGTAGAAAGAAGCAGAGATAATTGCCCCACTAAAGGGACCTCCATGCCAAATAGAAGATGATTCTTTTAAAATAAACCTTTGTGGTTTTGGCCCCTTGTTCGTGTGGAATGAACGTGATTATAATAACTTTCTGAAAATATTCTCATTCTTGCAGTGTGATCCTACATCTATCTCTGACTCTTTCAACAATGTGCTATATTGAAAGATTAAAGTACATTGTACTGTGTTGCTACTGTAATTATTCTGCCTGTTTTAAGAGTACTACGACAAGATATTTGCTGGGACTATCACCACTTAAGGATTTGCAGTTGAAAGTTGCATAAGTATACTGTATACAAAGGTTTAATATAATTTTCTGTGCAAATAGCTTTTTTCCAGAGAACCAATCTATTGTAAGAATTCATCATATATTTAAAGGGAATGGGGGTGGTTTCTGCTTGTAGCAGCATTTGCTTGAGCAGAATGGCATTCTGTTCAAAGAGGTAGGGGTTGGATTTCTTTCCATTGTAGCTAATAGTAAGCTAAGTGGGGACTGGACTGCAGGCTTTATGAACCCAAAAGTGGTACAGTCTCTGAATACATTCCAAGAACTCATACCTAACTTGATTTAGTCTTTTTGGAGTAAAGTCTAATTTTGTGGAGATTTAAATAGGGTTTAGGAGTGGTATTCTATGTCCTTGTTACATGTTGTAATTTCATTATCACTTGTTATTATTTATTTTATTTATGTAAGTTTTAAAAATTGTTAGGTACTGTGCCTGGTATAGTCTAACCACTATAAACATTTATATCTAAAGTTATTTTCAGCCAATGGTACACTGTATTTGTTGAATTTTTACTGTATCATTTTCATTTTGCCAGTCGTAAAGATAAAAGCAATGCTGACCTGACTACTCATTGGTTTTCCCTAAAATGCAAGAGAATTCTTTACCCTATTGTAGCTTGAGGTCACGCAAGCATCAGTCTAATAACACCTGCTAATCCTGTCGCACTTTGTATCTTTGAAGCATTATACAAAATTAACTAATCCTCTGAACTCCCCTTTGAGGAAGGAAGGGGAGGTACCCTCATTTCACAGAAGAGGAAACAAGAGACTGCATGTAACTTGCCCAAGGCCACACACTGAATCAGTGGTAGAGTTGGGATTAGAACCAAGGAATTCTAACTCTTATCTCATGCTTTGTGTGCTAGATTACACTGTCTCAGGCATTAATTAATATTAATATGACAGTGTTCCAACTGATTCATTTTGTACGTGCACTTATTGTGGTGTACTATTGTATTTCAACTGTTTTATTCCCTATTTAATTTTCTTCCAAAAGCTAATTGTTTTTAAAATAAAGAGTACGAGATCAATGTAAATTTACTTCAGAAATATCATTTAAACATTGGTGGACACTGATGTTTTTCTCTTTGCAAAATATTTTGTGAAGTAAATGACCATTCAGCCAAGCTAGCAGCCAATTGGCATTTTGGTAGAATTGAGCAAGGTGCAAATGGTAGGTAAGAGAATAGAAAACAAATTTGAATGTACTGCATGCATTTCAACTATACTGTGTATTTTTGTCTGACATGTTTTCCCTTTTTTAATTAATGTGGCAGAATTCCTTGACAAGAAGTGCTCCGCTTGCTAATGATTCTCAAGCACGAAGTGGTGCCCGTTTTCACACATCATATGACAAAAGATATATCATCAAAACTATAACAAGTGAAGATGTAGCAGAAATGCACAACATTCTGAAGAAATACCATCAGGTAGTGTTTTAGTTACTATCAGGAAATGGGAAGTATTACATTTAATTTGGAAAAATGTAACTGAAATTCTCTGATTAAGGAAAAGTTTTAAATGTGTGCTGTTTTGGCTGTAGTGATGCTGCATTATTAATGTATTGTCAGTTAATTTAGATTATTTTTCTTTGGTATGTCAAAAGATCTTGGTAAGTAATTGTGAAAATAGAATCAGTCCAGATCATTTAGTTCATCTCCCTTTTGTGTGTCATGCTTACGGTCTCATTGAGTAAATGCTGCTTATATATTTTAGTAATACTGATTACAAGTGATGAATGTTGCATTTATATATAAAATGAAAATAAAGTGTATGTGTGTTTTGTGCATATGGAGAATACATGGTGCTGGGTAAAAAGGCTTTATCTGTATGTATTTGAGGTAACCATGCTACTCGTGTGGCAAAGCCATGAGGGAATAATATAAGTCATCTCAGATGAGTGCTGATAAAAACCGTTATACCATGCCAAGATGTATTCTGTATATGCAACATACTTAGCAGGGAAAATACTTAACAAATCTTTCAGAGAGTTTAAAGAAAATTGATACTATTTTTCATGTCCCCACACCTGTTAAATCAAACTCTCTACTGCAGGGGTCGGCAACCTTTCGGAAGCGGTGTGCCGAATCTTCATTTATTCACTCTAATTTAAGGTTTCGTTTGCCAGTCATACATTTTAACGTTTTTAGGTCTCTTTCTATAAGTCTATAATATATAACTAAAGTATTGTTGTATGTAAAGTAAATAAGGTTTTTAAAATGTTTAAGAAGCTTCCTTTAAAACTAAATTAAAATGCAGAGCCCCCCGGACCGGTGTCCAGAACCCAGGCACTGTGAGTGCCACTGAAAATCAGCTCGCATGCTGTAGGTTGCCTACCCCTGCTCTACTGCATAAGTCTTTGTGGGTGTGGGCAGGAGGGATGGGGATTATAACTACATCTTAAAAATCTCTAAAAGTTTCCTAAAAAGCATATTCTTTCTCCTTCCTTCCAGCATTTCTTCACCCTCACTAAGTCTTGGTGGTTTGGAGTGGTGTGAAGGGATTGGAGTGGTAGGCATGGGATCTGGCTTTCTGTGCGGACAGTGTAGGGGATTAGGCTTAAACTTGAGTCTGAGCCTTGGTTTACTGTGCAGTGTAGACATACCCTAAGTGGCTTCAGCCTGTTTGCTGAATGCTATGTTGCCAGCTCTTGTGATGTTATCATGCATCTTGTGATATTGGTGTTTTTTCTTAAAGCCCCAGCTCCATGAGTAATTCTCAGTACATGAGTATCTCAACTTCCTTTTAAAAAGATAAAAAGCAAGCAACCATCTAGCAGCCCATATAGTTCAGGAAAACTGCTTATAAATTTTAACTCTAAAGGCTCAAAACCCAGAAGGCAAATAAAAATCTCATGATTTTTAAGACAGCTTCATTATTATTGAGGAGTCCTGATTTTTGAATACTTGGGATTGACTGTCCCATCAAACCTTCTTGTGAGGAGCTTTTTGGAGTCAGCTTCCAGCTTACACTGCCTGGTGCTCCAGTGCATGAACTCCCATTAGAGTTCAGAGTGTCTTCAGGGCCTAAAAAGCTGCATATGCTTAAGAGCCAGAGATTTAATATCCTCGCAGTTATACATTTTCCTTGGGCTCTGCAGCAGCATACTAAGACCATCTTTGGATCACACGCCTGCAGTAACTGGGCTTTCTTTGCCCAAGACAGACAGCTAACGCTAGTCAGAAAAATTCTGACAAAACATTTTTTCATCAGAATTTGTCAATTTGTCAAAATTCAAACACTTCAAGGAGTTTGTTTCAGTTTTGCCAAAGGTTCAACGGAAACCTGCCTGATTTTCTGCCACTAAGAGGGCTGCTGGGGAACCCTGGCTTCCTGGATACACAGCAGCCAAGGGCATAGAAGTCCTGAGAGCCCTGACTCGTAGCTCCCAGACATCCTGTTGCCCCAGGGTTTCTAGGGTCTACCGTTACAAGGCAGACTGCCAGGCAGACTGCCCCAAAGCTGGGGCTCCTTTTCCTTTCAGAGAGAATTCAGAAATTTTTGGTTTCTGTTCTGAATCAGAACGAATCCACATTTCAAAATCTTCTGCAAAACAGAATTACCTTTCTCTGTCCAGCTCTACAGAAAATCCAAAAAGAGTCCGAAAAAGGACATTGCGTAATAATTATATTACTTTTACTTCAGATTTCTGTGTTTGAAAGATAAATCCCCAATGAGCAGAGCTACTGCTTAGGCAGCTGTGAGGCAGTTGGAGGAGGGCAGGGGAAAGCAGCTTTGTTGAAGCAGCTCAGAGGCTGGGGTGCTGAAAGAAAGGATGGGGATTTTTGCTCTGTTCACACCACTGTTCAATGCTTCAAACTTCAATCAGGAGATTGCCCTTGTGGTTTTTTGGACTCTTCCTATGACCAGGGCTGCCCAGAGAATTCAGGGGGCCTGGGTTCTTCCCGCCGCCAAATTGCTGCTGAAGACCCAGCACTTTGGCGGTGGGTTCCGGGGCGGAAGGATCCCCCGCCGCTAAAGACCCGGAGCAAAAGAAGCTCCGGGGGCCCGGGCCCCATGAGTGTTTTCCGGGGCCCTTGAAGCAAGTGAAGGACCTCACTCCAGGGCCCCCCAAAAACTCTTGTGGGGGCCCTTGTGGGGCCTAGGCCCTGGGGCATATTGCCCCACTTGTCCCCCCCTTCTGGGCAGCTCTGCCTATGACTGCCTTAGCATTTCAACTTTTGACCTGTGAGTAATGTTACCTCCCCAGGTCAGGCATCTCCAGCCTTAATTTCCCCTGTTTTCCTCTTGCTCATGGTGTTTTGCTTTCAGTGATGTGGTTCATTCTCCTGTCACTCCCAAAAAACAATGGCTTGGAAATGTAAATATGCTTTTGTAACCCTTGTCTGCTTGGTGTGGTGCTGTGTCACCCTCTAGTGGCACCTAGACCATCTAGAGATTAATGAGTCAACTACAACCTTAGCTAAGAGCCCTATGGCTTTTAGCTCTTGCAGTAGAGGCTCATACACTAAGCTTCAGAAGTCCCAGGTTCGATCCTGACGACTGGGGTCTGTCAGTTATACACTATGAGAATAGGCATGTGTTACGAACTGGAAATTCCTGAAACTGGAGTAGAAGAGCCTTTTATAGTATCAGTGAAGTGGGACAGAGTGAGCAGAGTATTACATAGGAAAGGAAAGAGAGACCAGGGAGCAGGAATAGAAAGAGGAAGGATGAGGCAGCAGAGGAGATACAGAATAAGAGGCACGGACAGAAGAAGGCAAACAATGATGCTGAGCAACAGGATAAAGGTGTTGTGATCTCCCTTTCTTCATTCATAACCTTCTTAAAACTTCTGCAAAGTATATCAGTGACAATCAAATATAGGTCACTTACAAAAAAAAGGAAAACCTTTTGTGACTTCACAGTTGACCCTGCAAACACTGGTTTATGGGCCTTCTTTTCAAACATTTATAGATGTGCATAATTGTATGCACAAATGCAGGAGTACTGTGTGTGTGCACTTCTGGATCTGACACACAATGCAGACCTAGAAAGTTACTGGATGTTAGGCCTGATATGTATTTCAACTCACTTGCTATATTGATTGATGCTGCAAGAAGACAGCTTTTTCCTTTGTTTCTTTAATACCAAGCATGTTGATGGTGCTTATTAAGTAATAGCAGTGATAGTGTGTGAAATTACGATAACCTCATTAATCCTGAAGCTCAAAATAAAAGCTGTGAGCAACTGCGGTGGTATGCAGGTAACTTTGTGTCAGGGAGGGAGCAAATGAAGAAAATGCAAAGCTTTGTCTTTTTTTTTTTTTCCAACTTCTAGGAATGGGGGTGGAGAGGAATGCTTAAACTCCTTTCTCAGTAGGAAGAAAAGAGAACAGTTTCTGCTTTGCAGCATCTGAGGAAAACCGGAAAAGAGTGATGCTGCTTCCTTCCAGCAGCCAAATGGGTGTGGAGGAGAGGCTGAAGGAAAGAATGAAGCTCCCCCTCACTCTTAACAGCTGGGGCAGGGAAAGTGGAGGAAAGAGAACAAGGCTTTTGCTCAGTCCCACCAACCTTTGGTATGTGGGAGAGGAGGCTTCAGATTGATCACATCTGTAAGCCAAGGCCATATGAGAATTTGAGTCCTTTAATAGATTCCAAGGTCAGCATTCTGAGAAATACTAAGTACCCCATTTCCAAGCATTTGGAAGTGCTGCTCACTTGGGTACCCTGATCAAACACCACTCAAGGACCCTCATTGCTGCTTTTAGCTAGTAGATTTATTCCTCTGACTAGCAAATATCTGATTTTCAGCCTCTGCCTCTTACTTATTACTCATCATCATCATCCTACTGGTCTTCACTTGAAATCAAACTGTAAGTTTATGTAACATCTAAAAAATCTGTTCTTCCTGATATTCTGTTTCTTAGAGAAACATAAACTTACAAAAAAATAGAATGCAGGAGAAGTCAGACCAAATGAACAGTTTTACATGTTGTTTCAGTCAAAATGTTCATACTTGTGAAAATCTTCCTTCAACCACAGCACAAGCAAACTAGGAAGGCTGTCACATGTTTCAAGATCTGATATCACAAACCACTCAAACATTACTTTCATGATGTCATCACAGTCTGTTGGTTTGTGTATTACTTCATAGTTACCTGGCTATAATATCCTTGTTTGTTTCTCTCCTTCAGTATAAATACAATAGAAGGTTAATGTATTTTTATTTTGCTGGAGATATACACTGTCATTTTAGTAAAAGATGATACTGTAAAAGCTAGAGTTTGACAAATTAGCAGTTAAAATTATTCTCTAATTGTAACTTGTGATTTTTTTTAGTTGATAAAGCATCCAATCTTAGTATCATAGCTTTGATCTCAAAGGCATTTGATCTATAAATCAGTGCAGCAAATTGAAAGTGTTACCCAATTTATTTGTCCAGGCAATTAATGATAATACTTATTATCTGTGAAGGTAATGATACAAATTTTGAGATGGTTGAACTAGTTAAAATTCAGATTACCTTTCAGAATAAAAAATCACTCCTTTCAAGAGTTTGACTGAAGGATGTGTGTCTAACATGAATGAAAAATCCTTGATGGTGTTTAGTTAATGCTTGTATGGCATTTTTAAAATGTCAGGCTCTAAGTTAATATCTACAGTAATAGTAATTAATAAGATGTCTGCACCAGGGATACATAAGTGGACTTTATACCAATTAAAGAGAACCAAATATCATAAGAATGGGAAGCATGTACTATACATACTTGAGAATGATTGTAGCCTGGTTGTTCAGGTACTCACTTATAGGTGGGAGGTGCAAAGTTCAAGTCTCTACTCCAATGAATTAGTTATTATTAATGTGTTATATCATTAATATTGTTGATTCTTCAGTAACTTGATTCACATGTTTGGAAAAGTGGGACTGGCATGATCTTTGGATATAGCATTAAGAATTAGATGTAAAAATACTTTCTGCTTCTAAAATGCTTTTTACTGGAGAATTTCAATGCACTTAACAAATGTTATCTAAACACTGAGAGCCAGAGGAACAGAGCAGTTTCAGTGTGTGATATTTTTCCTTAGGTGTTTTTGACAACCTGCTGTTAAAAGAACGAAGTTATTATGATAATACTGAAAAAAAAGTTAAATCCAAATAATTAAAATAAATCTTGTTGCAATGGCATTTGTATTGGAGTTGTTATATCAGTGCACATATACTATATAAAACTGCCGCTGAAAAAAACAGAATCAGAAAGTCGTTAGAAGTACTGTGTCTGGTGTTGATCTGCTTTTTAGTAATTTGTCAATGGGAAAATCAACATTCATATAGTGTGTCATGACCACTAATCCCTAACCAGTCAGTCTTCTACACAATGCAAGTTGGTGGATATTTCCAATATGTAGAAGGTAAAAGTAGGTTTTCACTTCTACCAGATTAATATCCTTTTATATTTAAATTTTCCAGGGCTCACAGCTGTCTCTCTGGATAGTGTATTTCTATTACAGTATTGAGTAGCATTTTTCAAATCCAGTCATGTTACTTTTCCCCATTTACAAACTTATTACTGCTATTTTACATAATACTCTCCATAAAGTAGCAGGAAATAGATGAAAAGATCAAATTTAATTAGGTTATAATATTAGAAACTAGTTATATACAAGTATCCACAATTAAAAGGTTACATTGAACTAATCTTGAAAGAATTACATGAAAAATTACTATAAAAACCAGAGGGGTCACTATAAAAAAACAGAGGGGTGATTGAAGCTTTAATCTGACTTACTGAAGCCTCTAGTCAACTCATCAGATGAGCCTGGGACTTTGCTTTCATTCCTATTTAAAAAACAAACAAAAAAAAACACAGTAGCCCAGTGGTGAGAGCACTGACCTGGGACATTGGAGAGTTAATGTCCTTGCTCCAAGAAATATTTGTTTATACAAAGTGTTTATACAACAGGAGAGACTGAGAGAGACTCACCTCAGAATACCCAGTAGCCTGGCCCCAAAAATTCCCAGCCTGCTCCTCACTGGTTATCTTTTGTGGAAGGCCTGATCCAGTAGAAACCCATCCAATTTTAAGAATCCTGCCAGGATGTAGGTGCATGCTAGAGCTCCAAAAAGCTCAGCAGCATAAGGACTTTAAGGCAGTTTTGCATATACCCACTAGTAGAAATTTAGGAGCCGTGGGGGATTTAGGCACCTGCAGGGTTAGGTGGCAGCTGAATAGGGAGTTTTGAAACTCTCAATGGTGTCTAAGGCCACGTCCAGACTAGGTATTAAAATCGATTTTAGATACGCAACTTCAGCTACGGGAATAACGTAGCTGAAGTCGAATTTCTAAAATCGAGGTACTCACCCGTCTGGACGGCGCGGCATCGATGTCCGCGGCTCTCCGTGTCGATTCCAGAACTCCGTTCGGGTTGATGGAGTTCTGGAATCGATGTAAGCGCGCTCGGGGATCGATACATCGCGTCCAGACTAGACGCGATATATCGATCCCCGAGCAATCGATTTTAACCCGCCGATGCCGCGGGTTAGTCTGGACGTGCGCTATGTGTTGGCCTTTGCCACCTAAAGTGGCAGTTAGTAAGTGCATGCTGCCAACATTTAAAATTCTGTCTTGTATCAGGAGAATGGAGAATAAGAGCATTATGCAAATATACTAGGAAGCTTTTAATGCATCAGGGTCGGGGTGGAAAGTTAGTGTGCAGCATGCTGGAGTTCTGTAGATGTACAGTCCATCTTGCTGCACAGTAACTGTTTGTCTAGACAAGCCCTTAGTCTGAATTTAAAAAAAATGTAAAGGAAAACATTTATATTGACATTAGGTTTTAACTTTAAATTTAAGAGTCATTTTAACAATAAGGTTTTTATTTTTCAGTGAGGATAAACTATTTTAGAGGGTACATTTAGCAAGACGTGTATGTCAAATTTTCTAGCTTGTCATAATTTTAAATGTTTGAGAAGCTTCTGAAAATTCCACCTCCTAATTATAGTAGCATATTTGCAATATTGTGCTACAAAAGAAAAAGGTTCCTTAATATAGTACATTGTGTAAATGCAATCTCCTCTTTTAAACCTCCTTGGCATAGGATTTTTGAAAACTAAGACGTACTTGTGGAAAATGTAGCGAGCTGATGATTTTCAGTAGAAGTCACTCTTTCATGACTAAGCACATTAAAGCTGAAGTCTTGTGATGGCTACAGTTCATCCATTTTCAAAAGAGGCAGTGTGGTTCCAGCATGGTCATTTATCACTACAGTATAATTCTACAAAAATACAATTTGATCTGTTAATATTAAAAATGGAAAAAATACCAAGTGAATAGGGAAAAGACAAAATGTGTGTTTACTTATGGTGCAGCAAAATCTCCAGCATTTAAAAAAACATGAGATGCTACAGAAGCCATGAGGTGTTAAGCCTCATCTATTCTAGAAAAGTTGAACCATATTTATTTTTAAATTGATTTAGTTTGTCTAGTTAGAGTGTTGCACCAGTTTAACTAGATAATTTTTTTAATCATTTTAGTTAAAACTGTGTAATTTTTCTAGTATGGAAAAGACCTTAGAGCTTGCAGGAAAATGCAAACCCCCAATCAAAATGTGCATAACAATTCTGTGGAAAAATGAGATTGGAATATGTAAGTGTTCAGAGTGGGAGGGGGCAATGTAAAGTCCCAGCTGAGATTCAGAGGGAAACAATACCCTGATGAAAAGTGAAGAATTTGAGCAGCAGTGACAACTGTAAAACTCTTGTGATTCTTTAGCTATTGTCATACGGTTCTCAAGATCAAACTCGCCCACTTTTTTTAACCTTTTCTCATAGGGCAGGTTTTCTAAACCTTGTATCATTTTTGTTGCTCTCCTTTGTGGAGTCTGGAGTTTCTCCAGTTTGTCCACATCTTAAAGTGTGGTGCCCAAAACTGGACCCAGTACTGCAGCTGAGGTGTCACCTGTGCGCCAAGGGCCCAGGACAACTAGTTCCTGTGTCTTGCAGACAATGCGTTTGTTAATACACCCTAGAATGATATTAGTCTTTTTTGCAACATTAACTCATACTTGATTTGTGATCCACTAATTCCCATATCCTTTCCAGCAGTACTACCGTCTAGCCAGTTATTCCCCATTTTGTACTTGTGCATTTAATATTTTTTCTTCTTCTAGTGCTTGCTAATGTCAATTCCATTCTAGGTGTATGTGCGCCCACGTGCACAGTTGTCAGAGATTTTTGCCTTAGCAGTATCTATAAGGTCACCTGTGGCACCCCCTTGAGTGTCGTGCTTATGCACTGGTGTATTAGGCATTCTGAGCCTATGCTTGCTCAGTTTCTTTTTACTGCCCATGGTGGTTTGTCAGAGCACCTCATCTAGCATTGCAAGAACGTTAGTGGTTCTTTATAGCCCATCGTGTATATTTTTTGTATATACTTTGTAGGTACTTAGTTAGCTATTAAGTTAAGTCAGTGGTCCCCAATGTGCCCGTGGGCGCCATGGCACCCACCAGGGCATCTGTGTGTGCCTGCATATTGGCTGGCAGACAAGCATCCGTCGAAATGCCGCCGAAAAGTGACGCCATCAAGAGGTGTCGCCACCGAAGTGCAGCTGAAAAGCAGTGTCACCAAGAGGCGTCACCACCGAAATGCCGCTGATTTTCGGCAGCATTTCGGCGGCAACTCCTCTTGATGTTGCCGCTTCTCGGCGGCATTTTGGCAAATGCTTGTCCGCCAGCCACGGTCCTTAGTGGCTCGTCGTCCGGCGCCCGCCACCCGGAAAAGGTTGGGGACCACTGAGTTAAGTGTTAGGTTAGTTTAGTAGTTCAGAGTCCCATCTGGCACTTCGCCCTGGAGCAGAGCATGCCTCGCTCTCTCAGCTTCACTCCAGGCTCGTCATGCAACAGGCCAATGCCTATACGTGACCCCAGTGAGAGCTGTTTGAAGTTCATGGAGGAGTCCCATAGAAAGGACAAGTGCAGAAACTGCAAAAATGTTCGTACTAGAACCCAGAAGGAGCAGGAATATCTGCTTGATGGTCCTCGTGGAGGCTATGCTTCATCCTGCATTGAAGCCCTCCAGCTTGGACCCCACGCTCCGCCCAGCACCATTCCCCCTCATCGGTACCTAAGAAGCATCAAAAGAAGAGGAGCCCTCCAGCACCAGAGGGGAAAGGGGCTTTAGGCAAAGGACGTATGTCAGGCTATGTGTCTCAATGGTTATTCACGGAGGTATCGCTGTGTCTGGACCCTCCGCCCAACCAGGGATCCACCTCCGACTCCTGGGAGTGGCAGGGGACCCTGGCTTCTCCTAGAGCCCTCATTGCCCAAAGCAACCCTGGCAGCTAAGGAACAAGCAGACTGAATGGCACCTCAGTCACCATGGCAGGCACCAGACTCAGGTAAGGGCAAGCTGGTCATGGGTCTGCCTGTGGCGCCCCCTTGAGTGTTGTTCCCCCAACGACTTCAAGGAGCACCAGGCCTTCCTTAAAGCCATGGTGGCCCTCATCTCCTGCATGCAAATCCACTCTCTCACCACTGCTCACACGTGCCTGTGATTTTCGGGCTGTATGGCAGCGTGCACTTACATGGTCCAACATGCACAGCTCAGTCTCAGGCCCCTGCAGGCATGGCTGGCCTCGGTCTATGTCCCCAATAGACACAGCATGGACCAGGCGGTCAGGGTCCCAAACCAAGTACTGTTGTCACTCACCTGGTGGCAGAATCCTGCATTGGTGTTAGAGAGAGTTCCCTTCACAGCTCTGTCCCTATTAGTGACCCTGGTCTCCGATACCTCGGACCTGGGGTGGGGAGACCTCAGCACACAAAGCCATTGCTAGAGTCATGATCACTCTCTACATATCAACGTCAGGGAGCTCAGAGCAGTTCATCGGGCCTGCCGAGCCTTCCTCCCTCACATAGAAAGCAGGGTGGTCCAGGTCCTGACGGACAATACAGCAGCTGTGTTCTATGTCAACAAGCAAGGCGGAGCCAGATTGTCTTCCTTTTGCCAAGAAGCCCTCAGGCTCTGGGACTTCCGTATACAACACTATATCCCTTTCCTAGCTGCACACCTCCCTGGGGCCAGGAACACTCTTCGGCAGATCCCCTCAGCAGGACCTTCTTGTCTCGCCGCGACTGATCCCTCCATCCGCAAGTGGTCAGCATCATCTTCCAGATACGGGGGACGCCCCAGGTGGACCTGTTTGTGTCCAGGCAGAACAGGAAATGCCCCATTTTCTGCTCAATTTGGAGGATCAACAGAGGCTCCCTGTCAGACACTCTTCTACTGTCATGATTGGGGGCTCTGTTGTACACCTTCCCCCCAGTTTCGTTAATTCACAGAGTCCTCATGAAGATCAAGCAGGACAGAGACTGCTTGGCCACATCAGCACTGGTTTGGCATGCTTCTGGACCTCTCAGTGACTGCTCCGTTACAGCTACCTCTCCAGCCAGACCTGCTGTCCCAAAACCACAGCAGTCTTCTGCATCTGAACCTGGCAGCACTGTGCCTGACAGCTTGGCTGCTGCATGATTCAATGCAGAGGAGCAGGAGTGTGCAGCCGGTGTCCAACAGGTACTGTTGGACAGTAGAAAGTCCTCCACTAGAGTGACCTACCCGGCCAAATGGAAGCGGTTTGCTTGTTGGACCTCTGATAAAAGCATTTGGCCTGAATGAGCCTTGCTGCAGTTTAATCCTGGACTACTTTCTGCATCTCAAGCTCCAAGGACTGTCCCTTTTATCTATCAAGGTCCACTTGGCTGCTGTCTCAGCCTTCCATCTGCCACTCGAGGGTAGGTCAGTTTTCACCCAAGACGTGCCTGCCAGGTTCCTCAAGGGCCTCAACGCCTCTGCCCGCACGTCAGGGACCCCATCCCTCCGTGGGACCTGAATCTTGTTTTGTCATGGCTCATGGGGGTTCCCACCTTCAAGACTCTGGCTTCCTGCTCTCTCCTTCTCCTTTCCTGGAAGGTCATGTTCTTGATTGCAATAACATCTGCTCTTTGGGTCTCAGAGATTAGGGCATTTACCTTGGAATTACCCTATATGGTCTTTTACAAAGACGAGGTCCAGCTGCAGCCTCACCCGGCTTTCTTGCCCAGGGTGGTCTCACCATTTCATATAGGGCCAGGACATTTACTTACCTGTCTTTTTTCCAAAGCCATAAGTCCGAGGAGGAGGAGCATAGGTGGTTCTTCGAGTGATTGCTCATATCCATTCCAGTTAGGTGTGTGCGCAGCGCGTGCACGTTCGTTGGAGAAACTTTTACCCTAGCAACACTCGGCGGGTTGGCTGGGCGCCCCCTGGAGTGGCGCCGCTATGGCGCTGGATATATACCCCAGCCGATCCGATCACCCTTCAGTTCCTTCTTACCGCCCGTGTCGGTCGTTGGAACAGTGGAGTGCGGCTTAGCTGACCTCCACCTTCCCTACCTACTCATAGTCTCTTCTAGTTGTTATATTCATAGTGTAGTTATTGTATATATGTAGTTCGTTAGATTTAGTTATAGTTCATAGTTATAGTTGTTAGTAAGTGTTTGCGGGGTTCGGGGGGTAGCCCTTTCCCCGCGCCCGGTGCCGGAGCTCATACCTGGCTCACCGGGTTTCAAGCAGTGCTCGGCCTGTCATAGGCCGATGCCAACAAGAGATCCCCACGACTCCTGTTTGAAGTGCCTAGGGGAATCGCACTTATCGGCTAAGTGCCCAGTTTGCAAGGCTTTTAAGCCGAGGACTAAAAAGGAGCGGGACATCAGGTTAAAGCATCTCCTCATGGAAGCGGCCCTGACGCCGTTGCCCTCGGCTCGAGCATGAGCCAGTCGTTGAGCAGAGGCACCCCTACGGCACCAGGTGTCGCCGGTACGCCTAAGGACTCCTGGCACCGGCCACCGCCGGCACCGAAATCGACTCCACGCCGCTCCCTCTCCCTGAGGTCGAGGACGGCGAAAGATCAGATGGCAACACCCGTGTCGCAGCCAGAGACTGCACCTAGGTCTGACCGCCCAGCACCAATACCTGCCACGGCGCAGCCAAAACCGGCACCGTCCGGCACCTGACAGCTCCCCGGCACCTGCCACAGTAGAGCTCACTTTGCCGTCTACCCCGGAGATATTTTCTGCGGCAAGAGACTTGATCACCATCATTGAGGCGGCACCACCCCTACCCCCGGCACCCGATGCGGGTATTACAGTCCATGGGCAAGCCGACCCTGACCAGACCGCCATCTGTCAACGTAGTGGACCGACACAGCTCAAGATCACAATCCCGCAGGTGCTCTGGGTCGAGACGTCGCTCCCACTCTCGACGTCGCTCTCAGTCCCGGCACCATCCCTCGCCACGGCACCAGTCGGACTCTCGGCACAGGTCGGACTCTTGCTCCCCAACCTGCTACTCACGGTACCGCTCCAGTTCCCGGCACCGACCCAGGCACCGTACCTCCTGGAGCAGGTCAAGGCATAGAGACTCGAGATTGCGGTCGACCTCCCGGCACCGGTCCGCTCGCAGGTCCCGGTCTCGTTCTCGGTACCGCTCTGTGTACCGGCACCGGTCCCCACGGTTGAGGGGTGCGAGATCCGTCGGGACTTCGGCTCCAGGCTTTTCTGCTCCGCCATGGCCGTCCAGACACACGTCCGTATCCTCCCAGGCGGACAGCTATTATGACCGGGACCGGGATACGGAGTTACCTATTGGAGTTTTCCAGGACTCTCGGTCGCAGGACATAGGACCTCAACAGTGGTCCTTCTGGACACCCTGGGCGTACCACCAAACCCAGGGTGCTCCCCTAGTCCAGACCCACTCTGCTGCCTCAGAACGTCAGGCACCAGAGGCCACTATTTCCTGCCCCCCCGTGGCTGAGTCAGAGGAGCACGCGACACATCCTCCAGACTCCCTGGGGCAGCTGGAGCAGGAACCGTCCCAGGAGCAAGAGGCCATCCAGGACCCTCTCATTCCCAGGGTATCCTCCTCCTCCTCACCGGATGAGGCTGTGGCAGGGACCTCATCATCAGGGCCCCCGCCGGTAGACCTCAGGGCCCATCAGGACCTCCTTCGCAGGGTGGCTCTCAATATCAACCTCCCAGTGGAGGAAGTCCCGGAAGTCGAAGACCCCGTAGTGAGCATCCTCACCACCGATGCTCCCACCTGGGTCGCACTGCCATTTATTAAAACTATCCAGGCTACTGCCAACACCCTCTGGCAGTCTCCAGCCTCCATTCCACTGACGGCAAAGGGAGTTGAGAGAAAGTACATGGTACCCCCTCGGGGGTATGAGTACTTGTACGTTCATCCTCCTCCCTCCTCCTTAGTTGTCCAGTCGGTCAACGAAAGGGAACGACATGGCCAGCAGGCGCCTGCCCCAAAGTCCAAGGAGGCCAGGCGGATGGATCAGCGGGGGCCCTACAGCTCCGAGTGGCCAACCAACAGGCTCTACTGAGCCGTTACAATTATAACATACGGGCAGAAGTGGGTAGGTTTACCGAGCTGCTACCCCCGGACTCACGCCAGGAATTTAACGCGTTCCAGGAGGAAGGAAAGAAAGTGGCCAGGACCTCTCTCCAGGCCTCCCTAGACGCGGCTGACTCAGCGGCCAGAACTTTGGCCTCGGGCATCACCATGAGGCGTGTCTCCTGGCTCCAGGTCTCTACCCTGCCTCCTGAGCTGCAGTACACCATCCAGGACCTACCTTTTGATCGCAAGGGTTTGTTCTCGGAGAAGACTGATCCCAGGTTGCAGAGCCTGAAGGATAATAGGGTCATCATGCGCTCGTTGGGAATGCATACCCCCGTAACCCAGCGTAGACCCTTCAGACCCCAAACACACCGCCCGTACTTTACGCCTCGGCAGAGGCAGGACCTCAGTAGAAGGCGAGGGTGGGGTGGCCGCAGACACCAGTCCGGTCTCCAGGGGGGCAAAAACCACGGGCCCTCCAAGGCACCTAAGTCCAACTTTTGAAGGTGTGCCCGGGGACGGCGTACCAGTCTCAAGACAGGATCCTTTCCCTCCCTTCTCCAATCGTCTCTCCTACTTCCTCCTGGTGTGGTCCCAATTGACTTCGGATCTTTGGGTTCTACACATGGTGAAGCAGGGATACCACCTCCAATTTGCTTCATCCCCGCCCCCCATCCCAGTCCCTCTTCAGGGACCCCTCTCATGAGCAAGTCCTCTTAAAAGAGGTACAGTCTCTCCTCACCGCGGGAGCCATAGAGGAGGTACCTTTAGACGAGAGGGGGAAGGGGTTTTACTCCAGCTATTTTCTGATTGCCAAGTCCAAGGGAGGCCTCAGACCTATCCTAGACCTGCGAGGACTCAACAAATGGATGCTCAAGTTGAAGTTCCGCATGGTCTCCCTGGGAACGATTATCCCATCCCTGGATCCTGGTATGCCGCCCTCGACATGAAGGATGCGTACTTCCACATTGCCATCTTTCCACCACACAGGAAGTACCTTCGCTTTATGGCCAACCACCAGCACTTCTAATTCACAGTCTTCCCCTTCGGCCTCTCCATGGCCCCGAAGGTGTTCACGAAGTGCATGGCCGTTGTCGCCGCCCACCTCCGCCGGCAACAGATACATGTGTTCCCGTATCTGGACGACTGGCTCATCAAGGGAACCTCTCAAACTCAGATCCGGCAGTATGTCGGCATAATCATGGACCTATTCTCCCGGTTAGGCCTACTCCTCAACACCAAGAAATCCACCCTGGCCCCCACACAAAGGCTGGACTTCATACGGGCAATGCTGGATGCCACTCAAGCCAGGGTCTACTTGCCCCAGCCCCGCTTCCAAGCGATCGTATCGATCATATGAGGTTTACAGGCCTCCCCAATCACCTCAGCTCGCACCTGCCTCGGCCTCCTGGGGCATATGGCCGCATGTGCTTATGTGACCAAGTATGCCAGACTCCGCATGCGACCCTTTCAAACGTGGCTCCATTCGGTCTTCCGCCCGGGCAGGGACCCTATAGACATCCTGGTAACAGTTCTCCCCAGTCCCCTTCGCTCCCTCGATTGGTGGCTAACTCCATCCCTGGTATGCGCAGGGATGCCGTTCCATCCACAGCCGCCGTCGATGACCTTAACGACGGATGCGTCATCCCTCGGTTGGGGGGCCCATCTAGGGCACCTGCGTACCCAGGGCCTTTGGTCATCCCAGGAGCTGACACTCCACATAAACGTCCGGGAGTTGAGAGCAGTCCGCCTTGCGTGCCAGGCATTCCAGCAACATCTTCATGGCCGTTGTGTTTCGGTATTCACGGACAACACAGCGGCCATGTACTACATCAACAAACAGGGGGGGACCTGCTCGTCTCCCCTATGTCAAGAGGCCATTCGACTCTGGGACTTCTGTATAGCCCACTCGATAGACCTAGTGGCGTCCTTTCTCCCGGGGGTTTGGAACGCTCTGGCGGATCGGCTCAGCCGGTCCTTCCTATGTCACGAATGGTCAATAAGACCAGACCTCATCCATTCGATCTTCCGGAGGTGGAGATTTCCCCTCATAGGCCTGTTCGCCTCCCGCTCGAACAGGAAGTGCCAGGAGTTCTGCTCCTTTCAGAGTCTCTCTCCGGGGTCGATCACAGACGCATTCCTCCTGTCGTGGAGGCACCACCTGCTGTATGCCTTCCCTCCGTTTCCTCTGGTGCACAAGGTCCTATTAAAGCTCCACAGGGACAAAGCGCATCTGATCCTGACTGCACCTGTGTGGCCCAAACAGCACTGATACACCACCCTGCTGGATCTGCCCATGGCCATCCCAGTTCCCCTCCCTCTCCTCCCAGACCTGATCACGCAAGACCACGGCAGGCTTCGTCACCCAGACCTGCGAGCCCTCCACCTCACGGTGTGGCTCCTGCATGGCTAAACACAGCGGAGTTGTGCTGTTCCGCTCCAGTTCAGCATATTCTCCTCAGCAGCAGGAAGCCTTCCACCCGCTCCACGTATTTGGCGAAGTGGAAACGTTTCTCTTGCTGGTGCGCAACTCGGCATTACTCCTTCGGAGGCCTCGATTCCCACGGTCCTAGACTACCTCTGGTACCTTAAGCAGCAGGGCCTGGCGACATCCTCTCTGAAGGTGCACTTAGCGGCTATATCCACTTTCCGGCCAGGCGAGGGTGGTCACTCCGTGTTCTCCCACCCCTTGGTGTCTCGGCTCATTAAGGGCCTAGAGTGCCTCTATCCCCCTGTACATCTCCCTGCCCCTACCTGGGATCTCAGTTTGGTCCTAAACGGACTAATGCACCCACCCTTTGAGCCACTAGCGACTTGCTCGCTCCTGTACCTGTCGTGGAAAACAGTCTTCCTGGTGGCCATTACATCGGCCAGGCGGGTCTCTGAGCTGAGAGCTCTCACGGTGGACCCGCCCTACACTGTTTTTCATAAAGACAAGGTACAACTGCGACCTCATCCGGCGTTCCTCCCTAAGGTTGTGTCTGCCTTCCATACCAACCAGGACATCTTCCTCCCGGTCTTCTTTCCGAAGCCCCACTTTTCTTGGCAGGAGCAGCAGCTACACTCCTTAGATGTACGCAGAGCTCTCGCTTTCCATATTGAGCAGACGAAGCCCTTCCGGAAGTCTCCCCAGCTGTTTGTGGCAGTCGCGGAACGGATGAAAGGTCTGCCAGTCTCCTCCTAGAGAATCTCCTCCTGAGTGACTGCATGCATCCGCACATGCTATGACCTAGCTCATGTCCCTTCGGGCCACCTCACAGCGCACTCTACCAGAGCTCAAGCGTCATCACCCTTCTTCCTGGCGCACGTGCCTATCCAGGAGATATGCCGTGCAGCGACCTGGTCATCGGTCCACACCTTAACTACGCACTGGTCCAGCAATCTAGAGATGACGCAGCCTTTGTCGCAGCGGTTCTACATACTGCCACATCTCACTCCGACCCCTCCGCCTAGGTAAGGCTTGGGAATCACCTAACTGGAATGGATATGAGCAATCACTCGAAGAAGAAAAGACGGTTACTCACCTTTGTAACTGTTGTTCTTCGAGATGTGTTGCTCATATCCATTCCAAACCCACCCTCCTTCCCCACTGTCGGAGTAGCCAGCAAGAACTAACTGAAGGATGGCCAGGTCGGCTGGGGTATATATCCGGCGCCATAGCGACACCACTCCAGGGGGCGCCCAGCCGACCCGCCGAGTGTTGCTAGGGTAAAAGTTTCTCCGAACGTGCACGCGGCGCGCACACACCTAACTGGAATGGATATGAGCAACACATCTCGAAGAACAACAGTTACAAAGGTGAGTAACCGTCTTTTGTGTTCCCTAGACATCAGGAGAGTGTTAGTCTTCTACATTGAAGGGACCAAGCTATTCCGCAAGTTGATCCAGTTGGTCGTCACGGTGGCCAACAGGACGAAAGGTTATCCAGTATCTGCTCAAAGAATTTATTCATGGATCACTAGCTGCATTCACTGTTGCTATGATCAGGCAATGGTGCCATCTTCAGTGATTGTCACTGCCCACTCAACCAGGGCACAAACCTCTTCAGGAGCTTTCCTAGCTCGAGTGCCTATCCCAGGACATCTGTAGAGTGGCCACCTGGTTGTCCATCCACACGTTCATGTCCTATTATGCACTTACCCAGCAGGCCTGGGACAATGCTGGCTTCGGTAGAGCGGTATTGCAAGCCGCTAGACTGTGAACTCTGAGCCCATCTCTAAGGATACTGCTTCCAAGTCACTTAGAATGAAATCGACACGAGTGAGCACTCGAAGAAGAAAAAAGGTTACCTACCTTTTTGTAACTTGTTCTTTGAGATGTGTTGCTCATGTCCACTCCATTACCCATCCTCCTACTCCTCTGTCAGAGTTTTCAGCAAGAAGGAGCTGAGAAGGTGTAGGGTTGGCGGTGCCTCATATACCAGCACATGAGTGCAGAACTGCAGGGAGTGCTACAGCCAGCCCTACAGATACCACTAATGCAAAAATCTCCGACAGCTGTGCACGTGGGTGCATACTCCCCTTGAATGCAATGGACATGAGCAACACATCTCAAAGAACAACAGTTACGAAAGCTAGGTAACTGTTTATTCTTAACGATAGTACATAGCATTTGTTGTTGTTTAATTTCATGTTGTTGAATTCAGCCCAATTCGCCAATTTGTCGAGGTCATTTGGAATTCTGATCCTGTCCTCCAAAGTGCTTGTGACCCCTCCCAGCTCTAAATGTCACCCACATGTTGTAAGCATACTTTCCACTCCTTTATCCACATTATATTGTCACACACTGGTACATGGGTACTGAAAAACAATAGTTTATTTGTATTACTGTAGCACCTAGGAGCCCTAGTTATGGAGTATGATCCTATTGTGCTAGGTTCTGTAGGCACACAGAACAAAAGACGGTCAAGTTCTAACTGAATGTATTAGCATAGAATCTCTTTTTTTTTTTTTAAGTTTGTTAAACTTGTGCATAGTGTGAGTCATTAACTAGCTCAGTGCATAGATTCAGAATGATCCCTGAGGCTCATTCAAAAGTCAACACAGGAATAAAAAGTACAAGGAGGAAAAAATGTTACATGAGAATGTGACTGTAGGTTGCCTGACTAGGAAGGAAGGCTAGAAGAACACTTGAGAAGCTTCTGGAAGCATTGTGATGACATAAAAAGGGATGGCTCAGTAACTAGAAGAGAGACTTGGAGTTGATTGCAGCATTTTAAATTCTGTGAGATTGAGAGAGGGAGCAGTTAGCTGGATTTATCAAGTGATATAGCAATGACCATAGTTTCCAAGGGCAGACAGACAGTGTCAAGTGGAATAAATTGCTAGCAGTTGACCTACCAGAGCCAGTTTTTTAAATCTGACTGAGCCCAGACAACATCATCCTCCAGATGTACCAGGATTACTTCAAAGATTAAATTGCTGCCAGCCAGTGGTGTAGAAGTGATAAACACTCAGGTTCGATGAGGGTGAATGAAGGTCTGGAATGATGACATAATTGCAGAAGTAGGTCAGGAGTAACACTGGAGTGCATCAGGTGAACTAGCACTGCTTGTACCTAGAGATTTTCTATAAAATGAGGTCCATGAAGGCACCTAAGGACAGCTAGTGCTAAGAGTGGAGGAGGCGTCAGTGAAGTCACTATGACAAAAACTTGGAAGCCAGCGCAGAGCACAAGAAGCAGATAAAATATCTTATGGATAAGGATTCCAAGCCTCTGTGATTAAGGGGCACAAGATTACTCTATGGTATACCCACCCTTCTGGCCTCATCATGAGTAGCTGCCCCTGCTGACTGCATATTTTCTCCCTTTCCCCAGGTAACCAGTGGTACCGGCTACACTGCCTGATGTCTCTATGGCAACAGACAGCCTGTAGTGACCAGCACTGTGCAGTGCAGTGGACAGGGAGGGAGAATGCCCAGTTAGCAGAGGTATTGAAGAATGGAGAAGACTGGAGGTGGGTGGAAGGAGATGGAGAACAAAGAAACCAGATAAAAAGTAACAGCAAAAAACAATAGAAAATAAAGGCAGAAAAATGCACAAAGTCAGACAGAGGTCAGAAAAGAAAAAAGATGATAGAAAGGTAGGTGAAAGAAAATGCACAGAAAATAGGGGAGAGAAGACACACCACATGAGAGCGTGGTGCAAGACTGTGTGGAATTCAGGAGCTAGCATGGATTCATTGTGTGGGAGGTGGAATCGAGGTTTTGAGTCCAAGGTTGAGAGCCATTGCTGGTTGTGATGGAGGAGGAATTTTTTAGCACAGATGAGGGAAACTGGAGATGAAGAAAAATTTTCAACCAGAGGATGATGATAATTAGCAGCCAAGGAATCTGGATAAGCCACTTGTAAAATAAGAGGCTAGAAAAGAAAAGAGAATTCTTCAATCAAAATTGTGCTTGATTTTTGTTTGTCCTACTGTAAGTGCTCGAAAGGATATTCTGATATCACTCTAAGGGCTTGTCAACACAGTGAGGATTTAATGTGCACTACAGTGTGTGATTTCTAAAGTGCACTGTGTGTTGCACATGAATTAGTCAGTGTAGACCCTGCTGGTGCTCACTAAAAATTCATTAATTCGCTTAATGTAGTGCTATTTCAAACGGCACTACATTAAAGCATACTAGGGAACATTGAGTGTACTTATAGCATCTGTTTTGACCAGTTAACGTACAACATGTTAGTGCACTTTAGAAGTCACTCCCTGTAGAGTACATTACCCCACTATTCAACAGACCCAAGATGGGTAGTTCTTGAGGGAGTAACCAACTTACTGGAGAAGCGCAGAGAAGATGGGGTAAATTTTGGAGCAAAATAGCAAAATGAGGAATACAATGTGCTGAGTTACTTATATTCAAAATTTAAGTCAAGAATCTTGAATTCTTTAGAATATTGGTGTGATTCTCTGTGTGTTTATAATCTTGCAAGGGGAAAAGTTTCATAGGTGTTCTTCCATGAAAGACCATTGTGGGGGATTTTGCATGGAGTGGAGAAAAGACTTTGGGCCCAATTCTGTGCTGACTGAACTCCATGCAAATCATGAGGTTGCACAGGGTGTTTTCCACACATAATGTGGGCCTTTGTGCTTACACTAAAATTATGAACAGTTAACATCTATTATGTTATTTCATTTAGTTTAAATACTTAAGATTCTTTCCTGGCCCATTGAAGTCAATGGCTAAACTCCCATTAACTTCCACGGGACCAGGATTTTACCTGTAGTTGTTAAATATTTACCCCGAATGTTGTACATCTGAGAGGTATTAAACCTGCAGATTATTTTCAGAAATCGGTGTTTTATGTTAGGGTGCAGGCTCCTGCTGTCAGATCTGAGTCCTGGACAGACGCAAAAGTTGGTGGTCCTCTAGCCAGACTTTCAAATTGATGCGTAAAACTAAATATTGTGTTCTCCTGAGGCTCTAGAACTGAGAGTCATGGACTTGTGCCTCAGAACTGTTCATGAAAAATTGAGCTAAATGAGTGCAATTTCATTTAAATCTCAAATGATTGAGCAGTGAGATGTCTTTCACAGCTTTTACAAGACCCATGATGAATAGCAGATATCTCTTGCATTTATAACTTTTCATTGCTTTCTGTGTTTGTCTTGTAATTCAGCTAATGAATCCCTTCACTGGGTCAGCTACATGCCCATCAGATAATTTTCCTGTTAAATAGTTCATCACTGGAATAAATTCCATCACACTAGGGCTTGATAAAAGAATAGCACTCGACTCTATCCTGAGCAAATGTGTAAACCAGGGGTCGGCAACCTTTCAGAAGTGGTGTGCGAGCCTTCATTCATTCACTCTAATTTAAGGTTTCACGTGCCAGTAATACATTTTAACGTTCTTAGAAGGTCTCTTTCTATAAGTCTGTAATATATAATTAAACTATTGTTGTATTTAAAGTAAGTTAGGTTTTTAAAATGTTTAAGAAGTTTCATTTAAAATTAAATAAAATGCAGAGTTCTCCGGACCGGTGTCCAGGACCCAGGCAGCGTGAGTGCCACTGAAAATCAGCTCACGTGCCGCCTTCGGCACCCATGCCATAGGTTGTCTATTCCTGGTGTAAACCTATGTAAGGTTCTTTTTTTCTTTAATTTAGAAACAGTAATTTGTTGTAACATAATTCTCTGATCTAAATTTTCCAAGATTAGGATTTTTTAACCTGTTTTCCCCCCAATACAGTGAGCTGTTTTTTGCTATCTAGGAACAGGAAATGAAAGTGAAAAATGAGCGCAAAGGAGCAGTGTCTAATGTTGCTTCTTTAACGTCTTCAAAATATTTTTGAAGTTATATCACTAGTCAATTTACATCTCCCTCTCTCCTCCTGTGGCTGCTTTAATCTGTGCTATTGCCATTTAAGAAATGTATAATATAAGACTACTATAGCTCTTGCTACTTTGCTGACAGCCTTTTTGTAAATTTAATTATTTTAAAGGGATAATAAGGTAGAGATAGAAAATATAGAGTACATTCAGAATTAGCATTTGCAGAGTACATAATTAAGTGAGAAAGAGATGTCGAATCTTAGACTGTCAACAGCTCTTCTCCATTCAGGCACTGAGAGATTAAAATTCAACCACCTGTGATATCATCAGGCTGGTTTTGCCAAAGTCTTCCAGCAGAAAAAAATTTTTTTTGAGGCATTCTTTATATATCAGAAAAGATCTGGAAAGGGCCCAATTTATTCTTCCTGTGTCACCACTGCAATTATATATCCTGTGTCACCACTCTAGTCCGCCTAAGAGCTCATCTTGCAAGAAGGGTGAGAGCCAGGATCTCTTTTTTTTTTTTTTTTTTTCCTAATGCAAAAAGAGCCTGTCATGGTATAAACCCCCACTCTGAACCTTAGCGTCCAAAAGATGGGATACCAGCATGAATTCCTCTAAGCTCAATTACCAGCTTAGTACTTGTAGCGCTGCCACCAACCAGGAATTCCAGTGCCTGGTACACTCTGGTTGCCCCAAGACCTTGCCTGGGGAACCTCATGACCCAGACCCTCTGGATCTTACCACAAGGAAAGTAAACCCTTTCCCCCGCCGTTGCCTCTCCCAGGCTTCCCCTCCCTGGGTTACCCTGGAAGATCACTGTAATTCAGACTCCTTGAATCTTAAACAGAGAGGAAAATGCACCTTCCCCCCTCCTCTCTCCCCCTCCCAGACTCTCCCTGAGAGAGAAAGTAATCCGAACACAGAGAGAAAATTAACCTTTCTCTCCCCCTTCCCTCCTTTCTCCCCACCAATTCCCTGGTGAATCCAGATCCAGTCCCCTGGGGTCTCACCAGAATAAAAAAACAATCAAGTTCTTAAACAAGAAAAGCTTTTAATTAAAGAGAGAAAAAAAACAGTAAAAATTATCTTTGTAAATTTAAGATGGAATATGTTACAGGGTCTTTCAGCTATAGACACTGGGAATACCCTCCCAGCCTAAGTATACAAGTACAAATTAAAATCCTTTCAGCAAAATACAAATTTGAACTCCTTCCAGCCAAATACACATTTGCAAATAAAGAAAACAAACATAAGCCTAACTCGCTTTATCTACCTAGTACTCACTATTCTGAACTTATAAGAGCCTGTATCGGAGAGATTGGAGAGAAACCTGGTTAAACGTCTTGTCCCTCTGAGCCCCCAGAGTGAACAACCACCAAAATCTAACAGCACACACACAAACTTCCCTCCCTCAAGATTTGAAAGTATCCTGTCCCCTGATTGGTCCTCTGGTCAGGTGACAGCCAGGCTCACTGATTTTGTTAACCCTTTCCAGGCAAAAGAGATATAAAGTACTTCTGTTCTATTAACTCCTACTATCTGTTTATGACAGAGGCAGAGAAAGATTTTGGATTGAGAAGAACTTTGAGACTTATTTTATATAGCACAGAAAGGAGAATTTAAGATCACAAACGTTTGCGATTCATTTCACCTTTAAGATTTGTGTTCAAGAAAAAGGTAATATAATTGCTTATTTAAAACTATATTTGGATGCACAGCAGGCCAAATGTGCCCATATGTTGATGGTACTTTATTTTGTTAAATGTAATACAACCCTTGTGCTGTGAAGAAAATCTAGGAGAAAAATCATATATCCAAAGTAATAAGAAAAATGGATAGTAGATTGTTTGTTTGTTTCATGCAACATCCATGTAAGAAAATGGATTTAATACACATAAGGACTTGTAATTGTATTATTAGCCAAGTATTATAAATATTTTAGCAAGACTACTTGATGGAATTTTGTTAATGTTCTTTAAAAAAGAATTAGCGTTTATCATTAAAGGAGTGAAGGTCTTCTGTTACACTGAAATTAAGCAGTCCTGCTAAGCATATACTGGCTTATTTTTTAGGCTCACTTTTATCCCAGCTCTGAGTGGGTAACTTCAGGAAAACTTTCCTAAAAAGCACTTGAGTTGACTAATTTGTTACTTCATTTATATCAAGAAGGACAAATAGAAAATCTGCCAACCACAGCCACCAATGCAAGTCCTGCTGGGCTCCCACCCAAACAGATGACTCTCTTTGTCTCCTCTGTGATTCAGAAATGAGGGATTGATAGTTTCAAAGGTAGGAAGTTCTAAACCAACCTCCTAGATTATGGCTGCAAGTGGCATTTCTCCCTTTGTCTCTCTCCATCTAGATAAGAAATGCTATAATTGAAAGTTTGGGGTAATTTAGTAGTATTTTATCAAGTGGCAGTTGCACAAGTCTCCACAGTCAGTCAGCAACAAGTAGGAAAGAAAGAGTTATGGAGCAGGTTCTGCTTTTAAGAGAGCCTCTTAAAACTCAGCAGTGGCATGGCTAAGTACCTCTTTAATCTTCCTAGAGTCCTTTGAGCTATGCTAGGGGAAGGTGCTAATATAAAGAATTCTGTTGGTAGAGTCAAAACTAGTTACTTTGTCTGAAATGTACTAACAAATAGCTAGCTTTAACTTTATAATCCGGTAGGATGTAAATCAAGTCTCACTCTGTTCTCCTCTTACATAATCCCATAAGAAAAGATTCATTTATATCCTGCTACATGAGATATGAGTTTCAGGAAGTGGACCAGAGTTGGTTTTATACCTACTGTGACTACTTTGCATGTATGCAGTGTTAACAGATTATTTTACAGATGGGGTTGCTAAGGCACAGAGAAGTGACTTGTTCAGGTCACTCAGCAAGTAACAGAGCTGGGCATGAACACAGGTCTCTTGACTCTCAAACCATGCCCTAACAACTAGAAGAAAAAGGATTTTCCAGTGGTTAGAGGAGTAGCCTGGGACTCCAGATACCCAGGTTCAATTCCCTGTTCTACCATGGACTTCTTGTATGACCTTGGGCAAATCACTTAGGGCTAGGTACACAAAGGGATTAGGTGCTGCAACACCTGATTCCTGGGTACCCTGCCTTCCAGTAGAATTGACAGCCCTGAGCTAGGCACCTGTGCTCTCCATACATTGTATGGAGAAAGTTAGATTTCAAAAAGGATTCACAGAAGTTGGGAAGCTGAATGGAGAGCTGCCTAAGCTAGCCAGTAGGAAATGCTGAGGGAAGGGGTGAGATCTAGGCTCAGCCTCTCCCAGGAAGTTAAGCCCCTAACTCCAGGCTGGAGGAAGGTACTGATCACCACTTGGGATACACAACTGTTAACCCTTTCCTGGATTTAGGTACCTAAGTCAGGTCAGCCCTTTCAATAGATTCCAAGACCAGAGAGCATTGTGATGATCTAATCTGACCTCTTGCATAACACAGGCTATAGATCTTCCACAAAATAATTCCTACAGTGCATCTTTTATAGAAATCATCTATGCTTAATTTAAAGATTGCCAGTGATGGAAAATCCACGACAGCTCTTGAAAATAACCATTAGAACAATTTAAGAGTCATGGTGGATTCTCCATTGCTGGCAGTGACACTTAAAAATCAAGATTGGATGTTTTTCTAAAATTTATCCAGAGGAATTATTAGTGGGAAGTTCAGTGGCCTGTGTTATACAGAAGCTCAGACTACATGGGAGAAAGACCCCATTGCACCAATGGGGTTATGGCACTCACCTGGGCAGTGGGGAGACCTGTTTTCAAATCTCCACCTGATTTGGAGCAGAGGCTTGAATCCAGATTTCCCACAGTCCAGCTGAATAGCATAACTACCAGACTACTGGATATTTGTGGGCAGTCTTTCTCAGTCTCTTCTACTGAAGCAGTTACACTTTCTATAAATAATTAAATATGTATTTATTTGGTCAGAGAGAGAACAAAAGTGAGAGGTTGACTCAGTAGCCCAGTTAGGGAACTCACCATGATATGGTTGACCTGGGTTCAAGTCCCTGCTCCAAATTAGGCAGAGTAGGGATTTAAACCTGGGTGCTCCACATCTTAGGTGAATGCTTTAACAACAGAGCTATTTTGGGACATTTGCTAGGCAGTGTGCCCTAAATAGTCCCTTGTTGTCTTGCATATGGATTAGGCCTGCTCAGCATATGCCTATAGGATCACGTCACACATGTGAGATAAACTGGGCATTTCACCGATCTGAGAATCCCACCAGTACTGGGGCATGCTCTGCACAGTCAGCACTTAAGCAGTTTTGTGCATGCCCATCAGTGGAAACTTGGGTGCCTCGGGGAGTTTATCAGCAGAAACTTAGGTGTCTTCAGAGATAGGCGGCAGCTGAACAGGTATTTTGATAACATCATTGGTGCCTAAATAGCTTTGTGAATATAGTCTGTTATTCTCAGTTCTCTGTCTGTAAACTGTGGATAATAGCACTTCCCTACCACGCAAGCTCTCAGATACCATAGTAATATGGGCCGTAAGTACTTTAGATGGATTGACCAGTCTGACTTTAAACAGTTGAACAGTCAATGAACAGTTTCTCCAGCACAGAAAGTCTTCTGCAAGTGGATGTTTCGTTTTCAGGGTCATCATGGAAAACAATCATCCCAGTGGAGGCAGCATCTAGAACAGGGGTAGGCAACCTATGGTACACATACCAAAGGCGGCATGTGAGCTGATTTTCAGTGGCATTCACGCTGCCCGGGTCCTGGCCACCAGTACGGAGGGGCTCCGCATTTTAATGTTTAAGAAGCTTTGTTTAAAATTACATTTTAAAACCCTTATTTACTTTACATACAACAATAATTTAGTTATATATTATAGACTTATAGAAAGAGACCTTCAAAAAATGTTAATGTATGACTGGCATGCGAGACCTTACATTAGAGTGAATAAATGAAGACTTAGCGCACCACTTCTGAAAGGATGTCGACCCCTAATCTGGAAAATTGTTTTTATGAGCACACCTCCCAACCTGCTAAAGCACAAATATATGACATTAGCCTTTGCAATATATATTGGGCACATAATGATGAACATAACACAGTAATAGAAGATGCTGCTTGATAATGGGGACTTGACTTTTAAATATGCTAAAGTTTTCTATTACCTCAATTTTGGTATTTCTGATGTTGACTTGTGGTGCTAAAATCTGGAAGATAATACCAGGTTTGTGTGTATATATTTGTGGCTAAAATGAGTGATATGCCCAGTAATAGGTGTAGCATGCTTACAAGACTAATGACAATCCTGTAATCAACAATTTTTCCTCTATAACTCAGGACCTTTGATCAAATGGATGCAGAATGAGATATTAGACACTGTGCACTGATTAAATCATCTTTTGAGCTTTTATCTTCAGTCTCTTTTTACTGTTTGGCACGTAAAGTGATTCAGTTTCTTAGTCATAATTTGTTCAGCTCATAGTAAGTTTCCAGCTTTGCTGTTTACCTATTTTCCTTCAGTTTTTGCCGGACATGATTGTTTTCAGGATCATTTTGAGAGTTAACTAAAATTTTAATGTAAACAGAATTTCTTTCTTTAGTGTCTCCAAAACCTAATATCAAGTTAGGGAGAATGAGTGAGAGAATTCCCTAGATTTTAGCAGAGCACTCAGGAATTGGGAAATCTTCAGAGCTCCACTAGAGAGACACCAATCTGTGTGGCCTTGTTGATTTGAAATCTGATAAGAACTTTCCTAGAAAACTGCACTTAAATGTGCTTCTTATTAGAAATATGCTAACATAATTTCAAATCTAATTGTAGTCTGAATTTGAGAATTGTCAAATGGCTTAAACTGCTATGTTTTAGTCTGTCTACGCTATCACTTATGTTGGCAAAACTTATATTGCTCAGGGATGTGAAAAAACACACCCTTGAGCGACGTAAGTTTCACTGGCGTAGTGTGCACAGCGCTATGTTGGTGGGAGAGCTTCTGCCACTGACATAGCTGCCGCCGCCGCCGCTCTTTGAAGTGGTTGACAGTAGAACTCTCTCCCATTGGTGTAAAGCAGCTATATGAGCGTTCTTACTGCAGCACAACTGCATCGGTACAGCTGTAAACTTGATAGTGTAGACATAGTCACAGAAACTTGGTGTAAAATCAACTACATTTCAAAAGATCGTACTCTGACCGCGATGATTATTTTGTTGCAAAAAGCAGAGGCTTTAGCTTTCACTGACCACTACTCATCTGTACCTGTTTCTGCTTTTAGTAGAAGCTTCTGGTAGCATTTTGGTTCCCCATTTATAAGGATTTTTTTTTTGTTTAGGCCCCTCTGAGACTTATATGGGAATAAGATAGAGAAACACTATCATTTCCTTTTCCTTTTCTTTTGTCTCATACAGACTGGCCTAACTTTCTTCATATCTTTTTTCTAGGCAATAGGAGAAAGGTATTTGAATTCATGTTCAGATTACTCTAGTTTGGATACTTGATAATATATTTTCACAATAAATTATCATTCCTTCTTAAATAACTTCTTTTTCTTGATGAGTTCTGTATTTTTATGCTTCCTTGAATACTGTTTCTACAATATTCTTAATTACTAGTTGGAAGGCAGGTGATATCAGAACTGTGGTGAAGCACCCTGTGTCTGTAGGGTGACAGATTCTCTTCAGGGGTAATATCCCATCTGTGAAGGAACATGGGGAGATGAAATGTTCTCTAAATAAAAAACACATGTATTCTACATTTTTTTTTCTGCCTGCTAGAAGTGGATTGTGTAATCCTGAGGTGCCGATTTAACATGGGAACTAGCACAAAGAATTGACAGATACTATTTGTTTTTTACGTACACTATAAGCATACACTATGCTAAACAAGTATTGGAAAAATTGTACCAAAGTATCTACAGACTAAAGGCAAAATGCAGTACAACAGAGAATAAAACAAAGTGGGGTAGTGTTTGAAAGGACAATTTCTCCTTTGTGTGAGATCAAATTGTGCTGATTTTGGACTAATAAAACATACAGTGCTGTCAACTAACACAAAGAGAGTCTACCCTATTCTGAAAAGCCAAGGAAACTGAATGTTATAAGGAATGCTGTTAATATAAAAAGGATTTTGTTTTTGACACTGGTCTACAAGTATAATAACTTTTTAAAGGTTTGCCTATGACAGTGGTTTTTGTGTAGATGCAGTGTGTATGGAGACTTGTTTTTTCAATGGTTTGTGTATCCACCCACAACATACCTGCTGTAAATGTATTTGTCTCTCTGGATCTGAGTTTTTAAAAAGTTTTCTTTCTTTTTTTTTTCTTCTGTTCTTTGCAGTATATTGTGGAGTGTCATGGGATTACACTTCTTCCCCAGTTTTTTGGCATGTATCGGCTTACTGTTGATGGAGTTGAGATATATATGATTGTAACAAGAAATGTGTTCAGCCATCGTTTGTCTGTTTATAGAAAATATGATTTAAAGGTAAGAAATAACTTTGGATATAAATAATTGTTAAAGTAGTTAAAATCGCTAAAGTAAATATTAACTGTTCTGTTGAGTGTTTTAGATGTTGGTTGTTGCAAAGCACAATCAAATCTATTAAATGAATATTGTTCAGAAGTTATATTGGTTACTTCTAAAATAAAGAAAAGTGTGGTTAGCTAAACCAGAAAACATTTTTATACAAGTAACGCCATTTAAGCTGTATCATGCATGCTTTAAAGGAAGTGGTTTAGCAGAGTATGTTTGCTAAATGTAACTAATTGTTAATGGTTGAAACTAAAAACCACTGTGAAAATGTAATAATAATAATGTAGTCCTTCTGTTTTCTATACTCCCTTGATCAACTTTGTGGGGGGCCACTGCTTATTTTGCATAGGGCTTTTTGTAACATTTTAAGAGATGTAATTCAAATAGAAATAGCTATCACTTGTATAGTTTTCACAGTGATAGTTCTTTTGATATTTAAAAGAAATTAAGGTAGAAGAGTTGGACCGAATGCTACAGTACATAACTTTTGGTGCCTGGTACTTCTACCCAATATGTTACACCTGTTTTCTAAAATGTTTGGCTACTATTCCTAATTCAGCCAATATTTAATATATAATACTTAAAATGAATTGCTCAAATGTATTTTTAAATTTTCTTCCCAAAGTGTCTCTTTATATTTCTAAACATTATTTATAGTAAACGTCATTCTTCTTTGAGGGCTTGCTTATGTTGATTCCATTCTAGGTGTGCATATGCCCACGTGTGCGGTCATCGGATATTTTTGCCGTGGTGGTATCCATAGGGCCAGCTGTGGCACCCCCTTGAGTGCCATGCTCGTGCACTGGTATATCAGGCGCCACTGGCCCTGGGCCCTCTCAGTTCCATCTTATCATCCATGGTGGTTAGTTGGCGCACCTTCCTTTGCTTAGCAAGGGCCAGCGGTTTTTTCCTCCTTTGGACTTTGTGCCTTAAGACCTTGTGTATAGTTGATTCTTCAGTAGTTAGTGCTAAGTATCTGTTCAGTGTTTAGTTGTTAGTAGTTAGTCCCAACAGGGACTTTGCCCCTGACAGGGCATGCCCAGATCTCTGGGGTTCAAGCCCTGCACAGACTGTAACAGGCTAGTCCCTATTAGTGACCCCCATGGCAGCTGTCTCAAGTGCTTAGGGGAGCACACATAAAAGATAAGGGCCATATCTGCAAAAGCTTTTGGCCCTGCATGCAGAGGGAGTGGGACATTTGACTTAGGGCCCTCCTGATTGAGTCTGCCCTCCACCCGGCCTCTGAGCCATTTCGGCATGATTTGCCGAGCACTTCAGCATTGGAGCAAAGTGCACCCCCGGCACTGAGTTCTATTCTGAACCATTCCTTGTCACCGGTACCAAAGAAGAAGGCCAAGAAGGAACTGAGAGGGTATAGGGCCAGCAACGCCTGAAATACCAGTGCATGGACGCAGCACTCAAGGGGGTACCATAGCTGACCCTACAGATACCGCTAAGGCAAAAATCTCCAACGACTGCACCCGTGAGTGCGCATACACCGAGAATGGAATGGACATGAACAACACATCTTGAAGAACAACAGTTATAAAAGGTGGGTAACTATTTTTTCCACACATTTGACTCATAAGTATGTCTGCAAGCTTATTCAAAGATTGTTACTTAGTACTGTATATTACTGAGACAAGTGTCATACTGCATAATGAGTCATCCCTTACACCCCCACCTATTGCGGACAAATAGCTACCTGGAAAAGGTGTCATATGAATGTTTCGTCCAAGCTGATTTCTCAGAATTGACTAACAGTTGTTCAAGAACTGACTCATCAGTTTCTAGCATTATGGCCTCTGTGGGAGAGAGTAAAACATGAGAGGAGATTACAAAGGGGAGAATGGAAATACTTCTTAATTGTGCTATGGATGCACGTGCTCTCTCCTCTCTCTCTCAAATGGAGATGCACGTTCATGCTGCCCTTTAGCCCATCTTAAGTTAATCAACTGACACGCCATATTATGATCAGCAGAGATACAGGAGTTTGTTCTTAACCAAAAGCGCACACATTTTGGGAGCCCTCCAAAGATATTTTAAAGAATGAGTCAGTAATTTGTTGACGGAATTAGAGATGGGTGATTTATAAAAGATTTAGAGGCGGGTTCAATTTAGATAAGCATCCAAAAGTCGAGATGCTTAACGAGTGATCTTTGATCAGTTCAAAATAGATTTTATCAAAAGATTTCCAATACTTCTTGGCTTGACCATGTTTGAAATACGAAGAGAAATGCTCTCCTCATTTTATATTCTTGTCTTGGTCAAAACTTGGAAATACAGAGGCATTTCAAGTTTGAAGCCATTACTCATTTTATTTGAACTGGTTTGCTCATCTGTAACTATCACCTTCCTTGTCAAATCAGTAGTTGGAATGCCTCCCTCACTCATGCCTCACCAAGTTGGTCTAATTTTAGACAAAACTATCTCAGTTATGGGTAAGGGTTAGAGTGGACATGCAGTCAACATGTGCCATAATCAGCCTTGTTTCAAAAATGGGGTATTTGATTTCTTTGTGTGCTGCTTGGTTATTTAATATTATGTATATGATTATGGGACTGGTGTTTCTTCTTTGATTTATTGCATTTTTAAGTGTTTGTAGGGTTACCTAGAGTGCTCTGATAGGAACCTCCTGTTATTATATAAATGTGTCATTTATTTGTATTGCAGTAGCATGTGGACATCCTAGGCTATGGCTACACTTGAACTTTTGAAGTGCGAGTGTGGTCACAGCGCCAGTGCTGGGAGAGAGCTCTCCCAGCGCTGCACATAAACCACCTCCTCATCGGGTGTAGCTTGTAGCGCTGGGAGCCATACAAGCACATAACAAAAAGAAATTTTAAAGAAAAAATCAGTCACATTTAGCATTTCTGTAAATAGCATTTGTTGCTAGTTATTTTTCCAGAACTTCTGTATTTCTGTTAATTTGTCCAGCTGAAGGAGGAGAGGCCAAAAGTACCTTGGTGGTGATGGGAAAATTCTTGTTTCAGAGGCTAGGTTTATTCATAGGATGAACTTTCACCAGACAAATTTATAATGACATTGGACATAGTAGTAGTAGAGAGAAAATAATCATTGTTTAATGTTACAGTGCTTGCAAAGTCTATGGGAGCAGAGTCCACTGTATTAGCTGCACGTTTTCAAGACATACCAATTTAGAATTTACACATCTATTTTCCTGCTTTGGATTACAAGGAACATATAAGGTTACTATAGCTAAAAGAGCTGAGAGACAAGGGGTGGGATTTTCAAAATTACTCAGCATTGGCCTAACTCTGTTCCTGTTGAAACTAGTAGTAAAACTCCCATTGACATCTGTTGGAGCAATTAGGCCAACACTGAGCGCTTTTGAAAACTGACACCAAAAGTTTGGTGTAAAAAATTTTTCAGTTTGATTACTTCATGCATTTGACCACATTCTGTATGTAGTCAATGTCCCCAGTTGTTTGTGAATGCCTTTTGCACAGCAAGAGGGAAAAGACAAATATTTTTTATAACTAAGAAAGTGATTGTAAAATCACAAAAGTTGGCAAGATTAAGGGGCAAAGACAGTACCTAAAACTAAATTTAATTGATATTGTTGCAATGAGCTTAATTTCAAGTGTCCCTCTAACTTTAGCTTTTACAATTTTCATTTTTTATTTGTTTGGTTCTTAACTGACCTTTCTTTCTGACAAGTAGCCCCTGGAAATGGATGGGAGTGATATGACACAGAACACAAAATAAAATGTGTAACTAACTAATTCAAAGGGCCTTTTTTCAATATTTTGGCTGCTTATGATGTAGTGTAATGAAATCCCTGCTGAGTTGCCATATAATATAGCTAAAGGCAGCTGTCCATACATCTGTTTTATGCATCCAGCTCCCCAGATATCTCTCCAGGTAAAACATTGAAGTATTTGGATTTAAGTTGCGTGTAGAGAAAGGTAAGGCTATGAATTTTGAGGATCACTAGAGATAGTGTCCTCCTTTTCAGCATTTCTCCACACTGCATACACAATGAAACAAAAATAGAGCCAGTAAATGCTTTAGGTCTTGTGGGGCTGTTGTCTGCATGCTGTAGAAACACATTAATTATTTGTCATCCTTACCATTATTTATTTCCTCCATTGACTACTGTGTGGGAGGTACATTCAAAGCACTTCAGAAGGACAATCCTTGATCCAAGGAGCTCACAATCCAGGGAACATCCCTTTTTTGTCTCTTGCTGCCTACTCAGAATGCACAAGCATGTTTGCTCACTAGTTTGAGCAAAGACACTTTTAAAACAGCATTCAAAACCCCTTCATCAAACATAGTTAAATCCTACTGGTAAAGTCTTGATAAAACCACTGCTGATCTCATATTTTTTGCTTTTCTTTTTAGCTTTAGAGCCCCTCTAATTTTATATTTCATAGTACTGCTGTAGGGTGCTTTTAATGCTTTTGTTTGTACTTTCTGATATTTTAAATACTACACAGTAATTCGTTTTGTAAAGCATCCTGCATGTCTTAGCAAAGTGTTGAAATAGTTTAGTTATTATCATGTATTCTCCACCCATAGCGACACAGCAAAATATAGGCATACAAAATTTAGAAATCTGTCAAAGAAAATGAGCCTCCCAGATGTTGTCTTACTAAAATGCAGTAGGATGAGATCTGAGGAGAGAAAACACAACAGGGGGAAGAGAATGGCTGTCAAACACTCAGTGATTTAAACGTACTTCGTCCCCTTCATGTGTGTCATCCTCTATCCTCTTCAAAATATTGCAGCAAGCCAAACTACCTGAGTTGTTTGTGGCAAAATAACCACTTTACTACATCTCTGCCAAACAGTCCTCAGGTTCAGGGCATAGTTTTGCCAACCCATTCTGTGCCCAGTTCTGGTCCATTATCTTAAAAGTTTTTTAAATTTGATTTCCTGTTACGTGCACATTTTTAGATCCAGTCTTTCTGTTTCAGGGCTCTACTGTGGCTAGAGAAGCCAGTGACAAAGAAAAGGTATGGTGAATTTGCATGTCTCGTCCAGTTACTTAGCTGCTAACCCATTTTAGGACGAGTACGATTGGTGCTCTTGTGCACCTAACCTTTCTTTCCCCTTCTGTTCTACTGCTCTTTCCTCCTCTTTTCTCAACTCTTCTTCACCTACTGAAGCCATACGAACAGTCCGTTGCTCTATAGTGAGATTATGACATCAGAGGTAAGTGAACTAATCCACCTCTTCTTCTCCACCTATCCTCCCTTTTTCCTCCCCTCTTCCCAGCTCCTTCTGTTCCTGCCATGTGAAAAGCTTATTGTTGTGATTGTGGTATCGGAAAGTTTTTTCTTGCTTCCTCCCCTCTTTTTTTTGTGCCACTTTTCATGCTGTAGCCTTGTGGATAATCCATTTTATTTGATAGAAATGACATCCTTTCTAGTGTGACTGTAACATTAAGAGACAAATTTTGAAATGTGGGCACCTCCACTTTACAAGTAAAGCCTGTATTTGTGTGTGCAAGCTGGATAACTGCGATCCTGTGACAGACTTGTATGCATATGCAGTTATGGCTGTTGCCCACAAGACAAGTTCCCACTCATTTTTTGTGGGTACAAGTTAGGGATCAGCTACTGAAAATGTTTCTCTAAAAGTAAGATCTCCATTCTCTGTTCCATCTCTCCATCAATGTCTTCTCAATTCTTTTGGGCACTTCAGGCTTGTTGATTTTAAAATAAACTTAATTCTTAAATCTTTTTTAATTACAAAACAAAATTTTGATCCACATTTTATTAATGGTTTCACATCTGTAATCAAATGCCCTGACTGAATAATAGATATAGGAGCAATTGTTGCAGGTATATACAGGAAACTGAATATTCCACTTATGTTATATATGACCTAGTAATTTGATTCCTAGCCATTTGAATTTCAAAATACTGGAAAAGATTAAGAATGCAGTCTGCTTATTTTCTTGTTTTCGTAAGTAAGCTCTAAACTTCCCCTTCCCCCGGTTGTAAGGAATTCCTGAATTATATCGCTGTGTGGGATCACATAGCAGCGTGGGGTCAAAGACCTTACTTTGCTTTGTCTCAGGACCCACTTTGGTATTTTGTTTAAATGGAGCATTAGTTACGGTGTCCTCTCTGGGCTTTGGAGCCCTTCTGTGTAAATCACACTGACGGCACTGATGAGTTGGAGATGGACGTGATCAACTGCTGTAGCAGTGAAAGCTACTAACGGCACGTCATGACTCAAATAGAGTCTTTTGTTTTAGACCCATGAGAAACACTCTGCTAAGTATTATTTTTCTCTCCCTTCCAAGAGGAAATGACTGGACAGTTCAGATCCTCATGCATTTTCTTTCAGCATCATCCATTTCGCAGCTCCCAGATGTGATTTGGAATCATCATGACAGCCAATATCTGCATTTATCTCCCTTCTGCAGGAGATCCTCAAGACCACAGCTTGAACTGTCTTTATTTTTCTGGTCTATTTTTATTTTTATAGCACAACCATTCTTGTTTTCAAATCTTAGTAATTTAACCTTCCACTGTTTTGGAATGGCAGCTAGTGCACAGTGAAGACATCTGCTGTCAGCGCTGTGATAATTTAATATAAATGCAAAAAAAACCCAACATCCCAGTATGTTAAAATAACACTTGAGATAATATAAAATCAGACTATCAAGGATATTCAGATTTCAGTGGAGTCTTAACTCTGCGTGTCCTCATGTTGTAGAGAGTCTGTAGAATATTGGTTTACATCACATGGGGGAATATATCCTGTTGGTACAAATACAATTAGTATCTGTTAGGACTCTCAGAAACACTAAGCATTGACCTAACTTTTCTCCCACTGAAGTCAATGATAATTGATATTAGTGGGAATAGAATTAGACCAATTCTGAGCACTTTCAAAAATCCCGCCCATAATCCTTATTTTAACATAGGGTGAAATCCTGGCCCCACTGACGTCTGTCGTAAAACTCATTGATTTCAGTAACACCAGGATTTCACTGTTGATTTCTAATAGTTTTTCCTTATTAATTGTAACCTTAAAAATACAAATGCTGCCCAAAAAACCTGCAGTTCACATTAAAATGGCTGAAATGGTACTTTTTTTGAAAAAGGAATCTGATTTGTCGATTGTAGATCAAAGCAGGCCTAGTATTGCAGCCAATTCAGTGAGTGTTGTGAGCAGAGAGCGCCTGCAGCATCAGGGCCTGAGACCAAATATTCTGCAGCTACAGCATCCTCAAAGGCAATGTGATGCACCAATAAAATGACAGATTAGCACGCTATGTACATTTAAAAAAATAATTGGCAGGGCTCAGGCAGAATCTAAGCTTTGCAGAAAGAACAGCATTTCTTGGATCCATTTAAAAACAAAGTTTAAGTTTTGCAAACGGTTCTGATCAATGGAAAAATTTCATTTTTATTTTGTTTTACATTACTCTTTTTTCTATGAACACCAGAGTCTGCCTGAGCTGGGTCAGTTTAAAAGGGCCAGGAGAGTATACTGCAATCTTCTTTCGATCTTTACCATAGATTCTTATAGGATCCAAATCACTGTGGTATCTAGATGACAGTATCTTCTGCTTCATGCATTAACGTCCTGCAGTGTTTTAACCCAAAGTAATTTTATTCATATTTAAAGGTTACTATTTAAAGTGCAATCTTTTACATCTCTGAATGTGTTTTACACAAAATATTTGTTTTATCTTTAAGTAGAGTAGTAGAATCTGGATTATATGTGGGTGAACCCCTATGTGGATCCTACTGCAGAGTCAAAGCCTGGGTATAGCATAAAGATTATATTGGCATGAGTTTGTGATGGCTACATACTTATGAGTGAAACAGGTAAACAATGCACAACATTACTTATTTTCTGTTTTGCCACAAAATAGAAAGCATATTAGAAAAAAATTTCTAATGATGCTGAGTAGAGAAGGAAACAAATGTTTGGTGATGTCAGATGCTTCTTTAAGAGAGCTAGCTAAAAATGATACCTTTTAAAAACTAAATTTACATGCACATTTTCAAAGGTTGCATCTTCAGTAGGAGTAGAGTCTCAAAATACTCTTGAAAAATGTAAGTGTGCCTGAAAAATTGTAGTTTAAAAAGAAAAGTGAGCCATTTTTAGTTAGTTTTCATGGAAGCCTCTGATATCACCAAAATCTGTCTCCCTCTCCTGTTAAGCAATTTCTTTAAAGATACTTAACTGATTCAACCAAAAAATAAAAGTATCTCAGACCTTATCTGGTGTGGTAACTTATTTGCCAAGTTTTATCCTGATGCTAATTAAGATCACCTTCTGCAGTAATAAAGCCCTGAAATTACATTCAAAATGAAAGACTCACAATTAATAATGTATTCTTCATCCATCCATAGATATTGTATCTGAGCAACAAGGAAGTATTAGAGAGAGGGAAGAGGCTTTTGTGGTGAAGACTTAGGGCTAAGAAGTCAGGTCTTGCTACAGATTTATTATGTGAACTTTAGGAAGTCACCTAAGCCAGAATTTTCAAATGATGATTAAAGATAGGCTCCTAAATTCACATTGAGGCACTCAAATGAGGAGCTTGATTTTGAGAGTTGCTGAGCACTAACAGCTCCCATTGAAATAATTCTGTGCAATTTCAGTGGGAACTCTAGGTCAACATCATTCAGAACTGGGCGTGTTCAGCACCTCTGAAAATCAAGAGAGCTAGGTGCTTAATAGGGAGTCAAAATTTTAGACACCCTAGCTCAAAAATGTTGACCAAAATGGTGGTGATGCTCAATATCTTTTTCTGTACATCTTTCTTCAGCAATTACAATGCCTGTAAGTAAGAGGAAATCTGTTATGCCAAGAACTTTAATGCACCAGGAAAGTAATAAATCAGTAAGAAAAGCATATTCAATCTGTCTCTGATTTTCTACTATAAAATAGTCGTCATGAGTCAAAAATTATTTTTTTCTGGAAGAGGGGCCAACTGGAATGACTAATTATTGAGAACTTTATTGCTTTCTGCACCATTCTCAATTTTTCTTTCATTTGACTTGTCACACCTGTTTAATCTCCTGATGTGTTAATGATAAGCTCTGATGTTGTCATTTTAAATATTTTGTGATCCAATCCCATCCCTTAGATTTCACCTTGACACACAATTCTTGTGATTTATATTTGGGGAGATATTTTAACAATAACATCATCACTTACATGGCAACAGGTATCATAACATACATTTACAGATGTCTTGAATTTTAAAAGAACAGTACATTTCAACAGTTGTCAGATTCTGACAGCTGCTGATTACTTTTTTATTCCTTAATTCTTTCTTTTTTTAATAAAGGGCATTTCCTATTCATGCCTCGAACAGTTTTGCCCTCTCTAAGTGAGACAGGGATAATGTAGAACTCCCTGGTGGTCTCTTTTTCACAGCTGTGCTGCACTTCCAGTATGACATTAAATTAGTAATTATAGCTGAGTGTAGTACTTTTTACTTCTGACAGTCTGAGTACACTGCCAGCAACTGAGCTGCTCAGCAGGGAATTTGGAGAAGAAAAAGAAAACATAACTGGACTGTTTATGTTCCTTTCTTGCTACACAACTTTCAAACAATATTAGAACTAGACATTAATATGCATTTTTATGCTTAATCTTCTAAAATCACTGTATCACTGCTTGAACTGATATGTACTTTTACTCATAAAACAGTAACTAGATCATGAAAGCATAAATGTACTAATTAAAATGACTATGGGTTTGCTTTAACCTAAGAACTTTTCCATTGATGCTGGTTTTGGGGGGGAAAACATGTTGCTGTTGGCAATTGTAGATGTTTCTCAGCTATTATTACTGTTGGCAGTTCTAACTCAGTACAGAAAAGATCTGGTGATTCTTGGGAATTGTACGTGGCGCCCATGCACAAGCAATTCTCTGAGGTTGGACACTTTACCTATTACAATTTGAGGGTTACATGAGAATTAATGTCTGGGTATTACAGTTACCCATATATACTCGTTCATTAGCCCGTTTGTTTATAAGGCGACCACCCAAAATGGATAGGTAAAAATAGCAAAAACTGTTTGAGCCTTTCATAACCTGACCCTATATTTCAGGGGCTGGAAAACTTTGGATCCCAGCCTACTGGCGGGTCAGGACGTTTTGTTTACTTGGAGTATCTGCAGGCCTGGAGCCCCTCAGCTCCCCGTGTCCGTGGTTCGCTGTTCTGAGGGGCTCCATGCCTGTAGGCACTTCAGATAAACAAAATGACAATGTATTAGATGTTCAGTTCAATGATTCCATAGAGTTTAAAATCATCAAATTTTGGCGTAGACCGGTTTGGTCTCTTTGGTGCATCACTTTTTTACCAAAAATATTCGGCTTATGAATGAGTATATATGGTAAGTTATTACATCCAGAAATATCCTCCATACCTGCTTTCCAGCATTTCTTTTGGACCCTTTAAATTACAACATATTATAATTAATTACTACTTTTGTCTGGTTCCTGAGGCCACAGTTATAAATGAGAGAGGAGGGATTGTAACATTAGATCATAATAGCACAACAGAGTCTTATTCTGACTCTTCAATTAAAGGGTATTTTTATCTTTTGCAGTCAGTAGATGAATAGTTAAAGGGACTTCATCAAGTTCCAAAATATGACCAACTTTTTTCATTATTTCAATTCAAAGTTTTGATAATTCCATAATAATATTACTTATTTCATCTGAGGATTTAAAAGTGCTTTACAGACATTAATTAAGCCTCTCAACATACCTCTGAAGTATGTCTTAGACTCATTTTATAGATGGATACCAAATTGAGGCACAGTAAGGTTGTAATTTGCCCAGGGTGTCACAGTAAAGCAGTGACAAAGTTACAGTTAGAAGTGAGTCCAGACTCCCATCCCCCACTCCAAAAACTAGATTACACTGTCCTGTGAAATTTCTTTACAAAGCAAATTATTTAAAGTTTTTTGCTTAGACAGGTTTTTTTAAAAGACTTATGCTGGGAGCCCAGCACTGATTTTGTGTGTGTGTGTACCTGTGCACAAAATGAAGAGACAAAATAGCAAGAAAAATCTAGTTCAGTATCAAGAGTTTGTTTTCTTAAGTAAAAAAAGACTTAAAAAAATTGAATTATATCTTGATTATAAAATGTACAAAAGGAAAAGAAAAGTTAGAAATCGCTATTATGACAATTACATACCCATGCCACTGGAATTCAGTCATTTGTTTCGAAAAATAAAAAATAGTAAAAGAAGAATGTATAGAGCAAAGATTTGAAGTAAGTCTGGATATGCAGAATCTCCAAAACTATGCCTTCATTTTCATACAACAGAAGAGGTAGTGCTTATTTTTAAAACACCAGAATATTGTGAAGATGAAAATTCAAGGGAATTAAATGGTTTCTCATGGCTTCAGAAATTCTAAAGTAATTAGAATGTAGTATATGATTTACTAAATCTAGTACCTGTAAAATGTTCTAATGACTCATTCTTTGAATTAGAAATTAGTAATCTTTAAGCCCGATCCAGCTAAGACTTATGGACCTACTTGACTTTATGCATTGTGAGACTTCAGTGGGACTAATCACAGCAAAGTTAAACAAATGCATAAGTCTTTACAGGACCACAGCCTTAGTTCTTGTTACTACTGCAACTCAAAGCACAAATTAGAATATAGCAGGGTTTTTTTTCTAATATAGGGTGTAATTTTGTACTGGACCTCTGAGTCACAGCACAGAAGTCGCACTCAGGGGAAGACAGAACTAAAGTGACTTTAGGATACCTTTTGTGGCCTTATTCTGGGATCTTCTGGTGGCCAGTGTAGCCCCCAGCATAATTTAGGCAGCTCTTGGAGCTTGCCTACATTATGGTAATCCAAAGTAAACTGCATATGGCTGGCAATGCTGCCCAAAAACTTGGTAGTGCTATGTCTTGGTAGTGCCCATCTTTCCCACCATTGGCTCCACCTGTGAGAGCCCTGCTTTTGCAGTGTTTGTGCCAGGGGAATTCTCCCTTGACCAGATCCGGGGATTCTCTAGTCCTTTTACACTGCCACAGCTGCTTCCAGGGACCAGGCTGTGCAGAATTAATCTTTCCCATTAATTTTAGCAGCATTTTTTCAGGAAAAAAGAGTCCCTATGCAGCAATTTGATATTTTTCTCCCCAGGGCTGTAAAATTACTGAAGTCCATATTGATTTAAAAATTAAATTTAATATAAAATAGAATGAAACAGGTGTTCTTCTTCGAGTGATTGCTCATATCCATTCCAGGTAGGTGTGCGCGCTGCGCGTGCACGTTTGCCGGAAACTTTTTACCCTAGCAACTCCAGTGAGCCGGCAGGTCGCCCCCTAAAGTGGCGCCACTATGGCACCGGATATATACCCCTGCCGGCCCGCCCGCTCCTCAGTTCCTTCTTACCGCCGTGTCAGTTCCTGGAACTGTGGAGTGCGGCTTGCTGTCCTCCACGTACCTAGCTCTCCTGTACTCTGTTCATATCGTCGTCGTAGATAGTTTTATTGATAGTTTTAAGTAGTATATTAGTTAGTTGTTTATTATATATAGTTGTTTAACTTGTTCGCGGGTGGGCCGTTGCCCTTCCCGGCGCCCAGCACCGGGCTCATGCCTGGTTCGCCGGGCTTCAAGCAGTGCGCGGCATGCAAGAAGCCGATGCCGACTAGCGATCCCCACGACGCGTGCCTCAAGTGCCTGGGGCAATCGCACATCAGTGAGAAGTGTCGTATATGCAAGGCCTTTAAGCCTCGCACAAAGAAGGAGAGGGATCAAAGACTCCGCGCTCTCCTTATGGAAGCGGCACTGACTCCGGCACCGGCGCCGCAACCGGCCGCTTCTACCTCGGCACCGGACTGCGCCGGCACCGGCAAGACTCCCCGGCACCGTCCATCCCCGGCACCGGGAGCAGATCCATCGACGTCTGCAACACCATTGAGGCAGGCTCGAATGGAACGCCCGGCATCTACCTTGGCCGTGGCACCGCCTGCAGGGCTGCTGTCGACTCCGGGCCCGGACGGTCGGTCGAGTCCAGCCCCTCCTAGCTCCCCCGTGAGATCAGGGGTCGAGCTGTTAGTCCCATCGACGCCAGAGACCTTCGCCTCGGCACGGGACTTGATAGCGCTCACGGAGCCATCGCAGTCTCAGACCACGGCACCCCTGGGACGGGTAGCCTCCAGAGGCAAGCCGATGCTGAGAGCGCTGTCTCCGGAGTCTCTGCACCGATCGCCTCGGAGACGTGAGCACTCGCGCTCGGGACGCCGCTCGCAGTCCCGGCACCATTCTCCACGGCGGTACCGGTCGCACTCGCAGCGCCGATCAGCTTCTGCACAGTCCCGCTCTGGCTCCATTTACCACCAGCACCGAGACTGTAGGAGCCATTCACCTCGGCGTTCGGCTCCTCGGTCGACCTCCCGGCACCGAGCCGGTGGTAGGTCCCGATCCCGGTCGACCTCCCAGCACCGTGTCAGTGGCAGGTCCCAGTCCCCACTGCCATCTCGGCACCGCGCTGAACAAAGGTCGCGATTCCGCTCTCGGCACCGACCTCGAGGCAGATCCCGATCCGGATCCCGGCACCGACTGCCACACCACTCCCGGCACCGATACGGGTCGCGGCACCGATCCTCGGCACCAAGGAGAGCGTCGGCATCGGCATATGGAGAGGCCTATCAAACTGGCTCAGCGCCTCTGTGGCCTTCAAGGGAACCATCTGTGTCCTCTCAGGCAGAGAGCGCCTATGCATTGGGCCAGGACAGACACTCGGCCCTGTTTCAGGACCCTCCGCCTCAGGAACGAGGGCCTCAACAGTGGGGGTTTTGGACCCCATGGGCATACCGCCAAGCCCAGGGTCCACAACATATTACTCCCCGCCCTGCGGCGGAGTGCAGGCCACCAGAGGCAATGGTGTCTAGACCCCCTCCCTCCCCGGAAGCTGAAGACAGGTCCAGCCACCAGGACCCAGAGCTCCCTCCAGTGACGGAGGTGCAGCCCCAGACAGAACCCCCCATGGACGCTCTGTTGCCGGGGGTTTCCTCGTCATCTTCCCCGGATGAGGCAGTGGCGGGTACCTCGTCCTCCAGCCCTCCCCCTCTAGACCTTAGGGCACACCAGGACCTCCTCCAACGAGTGGCACAAAACCTGGACATTCAAGCAGAGGAGGTCTCTGAAATCGAGGACCCGGTGGTGAGCATCCTCTCCGCCGATGCACCCACCAGAGTGGCCCTGCCTTTTATCAAGACTATTCAGGCCAACGCCGCTACTATTTGGCAGTCACCGGCCTCCATCCCTCCGACCGCTCGAGGGGTGGAAAGGAAGTACATGACCCCTTCCAAGGGCTATGAATACCTGCACGTTCACCCGACACCCTGTTCCCTTGTGGTCCAGTCGGTGAACGACAGGGAGTGCCACGGTCAAGAGGCCCCGGCACCCAAGTCAAAGGAGGCGAGATGGATGGACCTCCTGGGCCGCAAGGTCTATTCAGCGGGGGCGCTGCAGCGCAGGGTCTCGAACCAGCAGGCCCTCCTTAGCCGCTACTCCTTTAACTCTTGGATAGTGGCGGGGAAATTTGCAGAGCTGTTACCACAGGATGCCCGCCAGGAGTTTACCACCATCCTGGATGAGGGCAAGAAAGTAGCGAGGACATCGCTACAAGCCTCTTTAGATGCTGCGGACTCGGCCGCTCGGACCCTTTCCTCGGGGCTCACGATGCGCCGAATTTCCTGGCTGCAGGTCTCTGGCCTTCCACCGGAGCTCCAACATACTATCCAGGACCTCCCCTTCGAAGGCCAGGGCCTGTTTTCCGCTAAAACAGACCCCAGACTAAAGGACCTTAAGGACAATAGAGTCATAATATGGTCGCTGGGGATGCATACGCGTGCGACACAGCGCAGGCCATTCCGGCAGCAGAACCAGCAGCAGCAGCGTCGGCCGTATCCTCAGTTCCGTCCGCGGCAGGACCTCACTAGACGCCGCGGCAGGAACAACCGACGCAGGCAGTCAGGTGGCCAAACGGGGCAGAACCAAGGCTCTGCCAAGGCTCCTCCTGGACCTAAGCCTTCATTTTGAAGGTGCGCCCTGTTGATTACTGATTACTCTCGCCCCTCGCTCCACTGATATGGTCACAAGGTCCCCGTTATCTACCGGGTAATGAGCGTTGGGATAGGGCGGAGGTTCGATCACTGGATGCCCTTGGGGGGGGTGACAAGTGCCCCGAGGGTAGCAATGGGGATAACGCAAACAATCAGTCGTGGGGTTAAAAATTGAGGGTTTATTGAATGGGTCACAGGTGAGGATAAGGAACAACTCAATACTAGTTACAACTTGGGCTTACAATATAATACCAGAACAAATAATAAAAATACTGCAATTACAAACAGAAGCTGACCCTGGTACTTCTCTAGGTCCCAGTAGTTATTCAGGTCCTTCCAGGGGTTAGTAAGGGTGGTATTGGTGCTATTATTAACCATAAATGCAATAACTCGTCTAAATAAAAGCAAAATGCAATAAGACAACTACAGCTTGCCGTGAGACTCCGGCTTACAACACAATACAGACTCAGTTAGCTAACAACAATAGCAAAATCAGCACCCAGGCATGCGCGCACACACACACACACACACACACACACACACACACACACACACACACACACACACACACACACACACACACCACGAAAGTTTCATCATCACCGGTAATCAGGTAGGCTCCTTAAAACTCGCGGCTGAGGGAGACCTCGAGCTGATCAGGCTCGGTTACAAGGTCCAGCTTTTTTCGTTTCTCCCTGTCCACTCTATACGCACTGGACAATTTATAAAGGTAATGACGTGTTCAATTTTTCGCCTAGGTTTCTCCTAATTAGGAGACTTGCAGGTGCCTCGTTACCACCCTCGAGGGGGGGGGGTTTCCTGGAAATGGCTGACCACAAAATTTGCCTAGCATCAAACGGTAACTTACAGGAAATGTTTTTCGCTTGAAACTGTGTGCTCGTTTCCTGAACATGGAGGCCAGGGCAGAAAGCTGCTTAAAGCTGCAGCACAAACACAAGCACTAACATGCCCCCGTGCCCTGGGCTCCATGTGAACGTTATGCCTATACCTCAGATTCCTCGTCCGACTCGCCGTCCCCTTCTACAAGAGGGCGTGTGTCGGGGGAAGAGGCAATGTAGGCCGACCCGATAACACGATGGACGCAGGCTTTTAAGCAGGCACAGCCAAGGCAGAGCAGGATACACCCGACCAGGAGGGAGATAAGGAGAGATTGGAAATAAGCCTTGTAGGCTCCGAGACCCAACCAATCGAGCCAGGACTAAAATCGGAAGGTCTCCCTGGACTCACGCACGGCGGTTCCTAAAGCCTTGAGGTTATTAATTACTTCCATTAAATTTCCAGATACAGAAGAAACAGAGACACAACACTTATCCTTAAACTGTGGGTACATAGATATGAGGGTCTCACAAAAATCCCGTGATTGCAACAGAAATTGTATCATTAATCGGTTCTGAAAAGAATAATCTGATAATTCAGTTAGCTGCTGATTAACTAAATTAAAACCTTTTGCAGTGGTATTTGCCAGCATTTCAATAGCCAGTGGTTGGAATAATACTTGCTCACGTAATAACATATATCCAACGGGGTTAAACGAGACCACTGAAGACACTACAGAGGACAGCGCACCCTTTGCCTTTTCCCACCAACACCAGGAACGTCGAACCCGTCCGGCTGAGTTGGGATGCCAGGTCTTAACATAAATACCACCCCCTTTTGTCAGGATAGAGCCAATGGTACATATACCTCTAGGGTTAGGGGGGAGCGCCGTATAGGCTGCCTCGCCACACAGCCAAAAGTGACCGGGTCTGGGGGACCAAGGGGAAAAGGCAGAGTTCTGACATGCCGAGCCTCCCTTAAAAACTAACTTCTTAATGTGGCTGTGGGATAGATATGTGTGTTTAAGGGGCTGATAGAATTTTTTGCCGCTATAAGTGATGCCGCCGGACCCAATTTTCCGGCCGCGGCTACTGCATAAAACGGGAGGTGGGGACGTACGATTGAAAATAGGGCTGCCGGCCGTCTCATTTCCGTCTACAAGCTGCCACTGGGAACAATTGGGGTAGGCCCCAACCCAAATAGTTTCTGTTCGATTATTTCCCAAAAAGGCCCAACAGTGGGATGCCATGGGCCTTTCCCCAAGTGACAAGGGGAGTGGGCCCATACGACGTACCCTAGTTTCATTAAAAATAGGAAAAACAAGGGGGGAAATGGGGTCGAAAAGATCGTTTGTGCAACCTGTCCATTGTACGGTGGGGAGCCACTGAGCAAAGGGGGAAGAGCAATTAAGGGGACCATTAATGCTACTAAAATTAAACACTAAAGGCAATAAATCAAACAAAGGCCTATTTACAGACAGCCTATTGGAACATGCAAGGCAGTTATCAGAGGTCAGTGAGAATAAGTCGATGTTTCCTCCCAGGGCTTCCTGGATCCAATAGGCTGCGAACATAAGCTGATGGGTATTTTCGCCCACAGGATACGGATGTCTTAGGTTCAGCAAATCTGGGCCCTCCTGGTTGTCGTCCCGGCTTCCCGCCGCTATGGCGAGCTGCAAGACAAAGCAGAAGGCGGCCTTATTGGCCCCCGTTAGTTCGCTCCTGACTCAGAACGTTTGCTTATCCAGTTATGGTGGACCAAGGTGTGGTTGCCCTGGACATCCACAACCGTATAGGTATTGGGATATTTACCTGCAGTTACAATTTGTGCAGCGTAGGGTTCTCGGTGACCTGAGGCCTGTGGCTCAGCCACCCAGACAAGTTGGTCAGGGTGATATACGGGAGTCCAGGGGCCTCTAGGCCTGGGGCTGATGTCAGGCCAACGAGAATAGTTTGCACTGAGGGAGATAAGAACCTGTGGTAATAGCGCACTCCAACCCTTATAGTCAACGTTGGGATTAACTGAACGTATCATGGTTTTCAGAACCCCGATTTTCCGCTCTACAACGCCATTACTTTCGGGGTGATATTTTAAGTGAATATGGAGGGAGGCCCCCCATCCCAACACCAATGCTTCGAAACGCTTGCTGGTAAAAGGGGGTCCCCCATCTGCTTGAACTTCGGAGGGCACACCCCATGCTGCGGCCACCTGTTGCAGCGCCCCAGCCACAGCCGCAGCCGTGGTGGTATTCAGGGGGATGCAGTGAGTTTGACGGGAGCCGAAATCCACCACTACGAGAGCCTTTGGGTGGCGACGGGCTCCAGGTAGGGGTCCCATTAAATCTATTTGCCACACCGTGCCAGGAGGAAAGTACTCTGCAGCGTACGCCCACCGCTCATAACGCGAGCGGTTTTGGGACTTGATTTGTGCACACTTAAGGCAGGACTGCACTATTCTTTCGCAGTCCTGCCGCCGTACCTCGGGTTTTCCCTGAGCACCTAGGGCTAACTGATTGTATAGGCGGCCGCTAGGCAAATGCCCCCAATCCTCATGAAGCCATCGGAGGAATGGATCGGTTTTGAGCTGGAGCTGTTGCCCCAGGCACACTTGGGGCGCTTGAATTTCCCTTATTTTTTGGTCCAATTTGGAGTGGAGGGGGTTAGAATCAGGACGATGCGACGGGCAATGGGTTATAAACCAGGGCCGGGAGAACTTACGTACAAGGTTGAAAATAGTGTTCCGCAGGGGCGTAAATGCTGTGGGGTTAGCCTCTCCCGTGAGAATGCTGAGACAAAATTGTGAGTCTATGCCCAACACGACTTGAATAGAAACGGAATGGGCCTGGGTAACATGCTGGGCAGCGAGAAGGACCCCATGGACTTCGCTATGCTGGGCCGATGAACCCGGGGGAAGGAGATCAACCTGGAAGTGGTCGCATTTAGCACAGAGGACTCCTGCCCGGGGGTTCGGGGAAGTGCCCCCGTCGGACACAATCCAGGGGTCATATTTTGTTTCTATACACAAGGGCTCCGAGGCTGCTGGGAATCGGACATCGTTTGGCAGTGATTTAAGCGTCCATTCCCGCCACGTGATTTCCCCCAAATAACACAGCTGTTGCCAAGTTAGGCTGGTCCCGTGAAAACTGGGGGGGGCAGCCGCGTGAGCCAAGGAATGAGGTGTACCTCTGGGCCGATCAGGGTTCCTTTACTAGATAGCGGAGCCCAAATGCGTGCCTCGCCTGCGGCTAGCAACCTAAGTCCTATGGGTCCATATCGATACTGAGGGCCCTTTTGCCGTCGGGCCCAGTTATAGACCGGTTGCCCGTCTTGTGTTACTGAGTACCCATAGTGAGTGATGTTGTGTAAAGAAAAGGGTAATGGTAAAAGGTGAGTCCCTTTTATATCGCGCTGGCCGTGGGTTAGAGGCAAACCAGGCGGCTATTCGTTCCAGGCTTTTTTGGGCCTCAGGACTCCATATTTCCCGTTTCCGTTTGGACGAGAGGGGTTCCTGGATCGTTTCCAGGTCTACAAGGTGTTTATCTGGGATGAAGTGTCGGTGATAATTAATTAGGCCTAAAAGTCTCTGTAGTTGCTTTTTATTCTCGGGCGGGTCTTTTACCCAAGGGTCTAGAATTCCCGAGGTGGGTTGGCCACAGTTGTAGGGGTCATAATGTTGGCCTAAGAAGGAAAAGCTTTGAGAGGGCACGAGGTGGCTTTTTATCTCATTAATTCGCCACCCATTGGCCTTTAGTTCGGCTACCACGGTGTTAGTTACGTGTTGGACTATGTGTTCGTTGGGCCCAATTATGATTATGTCGTCCACATAGGCTAAAATGGTGGTGCCCCCAGTGGCTTCTACCCCTTTTAAGGTTTTTGCAAGAGCGGACGTGGCCAAGGCGGGGGAATTACAGAACCCTTGAGGGCACACCTTCCACTGGTACTGTGCGCCCTGGAACACGAAGTTTAGGATTTGGGGTTTGTCCTCTAACGGGATTTGATAGAACATATCCTTTAAATCCAGGGTGCAGGCCCACCTCCCACTGGCATCGCTTAGCTGCTGCCTTATTTCTGGAATGGTGGCTGGGCCCGCAAATGGGAGGTGTCGGACTCGACTGTTTGCTTGTCTATAGTCTCATAGACTCATAGACTCATAGGTCAGAAGGGACCAATCTGATCATCTAGTCTGACCTCCTGCACAAGGCAGGCCACAGAACCCCACCCATCCAATTTTATAACAACCCCTATCCCAGGACCGAGTTATTGAAATCCTCAAAAATGGTTTGAAGACCTCAAGCTGCAGAGACACCACCAGCAAGCGACCCGTGCCCCACGCTGCAGGGGAAGGCGAAAAACCTCCAGGGCACCTGCCAATCCGCCCTGGAGGAAAATTCCTTCCCGACCCCAAATATGGCGATCAGCTAAACCCTGAGCATGTGGGCAAGAGTCACCAGCCAGCACCCAAGAAGGAATTCTCCGCAGCAACTCAGTACCCATCGCATGCAACATCTCCCCGCAGACCATTGAGCAGACCTGTCTGGTGGTAATTCAAGATCAATTGCCCAAATTAACGATCCTATCATAACATCCCCTCCATATACTTATCAAGCTTTGTCTTAAAGCCAGGAAAGTCTTTTGCCCCTACTACTTCCCTCGGAAGGCTATTCCAGAACTTCACTCCCCTAATGGTCAGAAACCTTCGTCTAATTTCAAGTCTAAACTTCCTAATATCCAGTTTATACCCATTCGTCCTCGTGGCTACATTAGTACTAAACTTAAATAATTCCTCTCCCTCCCTAACGTTAACCCCCTTGATATATTTATATAGGGCGAGCATATCCCCCCTCAGCCTTCTTTTGGCCAGGCTAAACAAGCCAAGCTCTTTGAGTCTCCTTTCATAAGGCAGTTTTTCCATTCCTCGGATCATCCTTGTAGCCCGTCTCTGAACCTGTTCCAGTTTGAATTCATCCTTCTTGAACATGGGACACCAGAACTGCACACAGTATTCCAGATGGGGTCTCACCAACGCCGTATACAACGGTACTAACACATCCTTATCCTTGCAGGAAATACCCCGCCTGATGCATCCCAAAATCGCATTTGCTTTTTTAACAGCCGTATCACATTGGCGACTCATAGTCATCCTGCTATCAACCAGTACCCCAAGGTCCTTCTCTTCCTCCGTCGCTTCCAACTGATGCGCCCCCAACGTATATCCAAAATTCTTATTATTAATTCCTAAATGCATGACCTTGCACTTTTCACTATTGTATTTCATCCTATTTCTATTACTCCAGTTTACAAGGTGGTTCAGATCTTCCTGAATAGTATCCCTGTCCTTCTCCGTGTTAGCAATACCCCCCAGCTTCGTGTCATCTGCAAACTTTATTAGCACATTCCCGCTCTTTGTGCCAAGGTCAGTAATAAAAAGGTTAAATAAGATCGGTCCCAAAACCGATCCTTGAGGGACTCCACTGGTGACCTCCTTCCAGTCCGACAGTTCACCTTTCAATACGACCCTCTGGAGTCTCCCCTTTAACCAGTTCCTTATCCACCTTACAACTTTCATATTCACTCCCAGCTTTTCCAATTTAACTAACAGCTCCGTGTGTGGAACCGTGTCGAACGCCTTAGTCGATGACCAATCGAAATTCAGAGGGGTTGCCGGGCTTGGGGATACCCCAGCCGGGAGATAGATAGTTTGACGCGGTTGCCTGTGCTATCCGTCCCTCCTTTAATAATTGGTTGAGCAGTTGCTTAATGAGGGGGATGCCTTCAGGCTTCGTGGGAATAGGGGAAAATTTCCATGAACTGTTGTTAACAAGCTCGGGGCTATAAAGGGGGGGGGCATCGGGCGACAGGGTGACAGGCAGGGCCTGACAGACCTGTTTTTGTAATCGTAGTCGTTTTATATCCCCAATCCCCAGCAAATTTGTTCCTCCCAACAAAGCCTTAACTTTCCGTTTATACCCTCTGTGAATCAGAGTAAAGCAGACTACAGGTTTTTCTTCAGTGCTGTTAAGACCCTGAATAAACATAGTAGAACTTGTGGGTACATGCGGTACATTGGGTTTAATAACGGAGATTTGAGCTCCGGTGTCCAACAGGAAAGAAACAGGGGTGTGAAGGGGTTTGGGACCGGCTACCAATAGGGTGTAATATGGTCGGTCATCCCAAGTCTCTGTGGAGGCCGGGGCGCACCCGGCCTCTACTCGTTTTTTGTTCTCAAATAATCGTCCCAGTCCTTCCATCCTAACTGTTTCCCCAGGTCTTGCTGTTGAGAATTAGACATCTTCCGCAGTGCTTCTTTGGGGATCCCCTTATGTAATAGGAACCCAAAAAGCGCCCTTTCAGCCTTGGTACGTTCAGGGTGCTTAGGTTGACCCTTATTAACAGGGTTCTCAGCTGGAAGGGCTGAGATGGGGCTCTTGGGGGCTTGTGGCATTCGAAGACGGGACATAGCCTCATATAAAGTAATAAGAGGTCGCCCAATCCAACCATGCAGCAGCAGGGTTCCCCCTGTGTCAATCGGTGGGGCGCCATCTATGGCTAAGTCCACTGCATCCCTGTTGACCGGGATCTGAGTGGGGTCCCCGACATAAATGAGCGGTGTGTTCGATTGGATTTGCTGCGGATTCAAGTTCAAGGGCACCGTCTGTGGGTCCACATTACGATGGATGCCCCGGCAATAGCCCATATGATTTCATGGGGTGTATTTATGCTGCCGGGAGGTATATACATGCCCTTAAAACTGCCCTTCATGGCTAAAGAGGCTGCGGCTGGTGTAGTAAGTGGCCAGACCCCATTTCTTAAGAGGTTATGGCCTGAAAATCCTCCCGACCAGGTGGACGTTTTGGCCAAGAGACTAGCCTCCTCCCTGTTCACTATCTCTGCCCCGTAATCCAGGGCCAGACGGCCCAGCCAAACGAGGGCGGGCTCGCTCTCCCCACGCCTGGTGTCTACCATAAACTCCTTCAATTCTGCCTTGGTGCGGGTACAATATTCGGTGGTAGTAGTAATTTGGCCTGTATTAGAGTCCACCTTGCTTTTTGTAATAGCAACAGGCATTGCCTCCATCTGCATCTCCTTCTCAGGCGCAGGTGGGGCTGAGGGGAGAGCAGGATAGATCGAAGGGGGAGGGGGGCCTTCATAGGGGGGTGGGTTTCTGCCAGCCTGACTCCCATCCTCCTGCTCCTTGTCACTCATCTCGGTTTCTGCGCTATCGGTGCCGTTCGCGGCGGCCTGTTTAGCGGCAAACATAGTGCTTCCATGAAGGACCGCACAGAGGTCCAGCGCTTTGTTTAGTGCGCTGAACAAGACCGTGGACACGTCTTCCGACTTATACTCGTCCGGTCTAAGTTTCTTTGACCGCTTGGTCTGTTCTAATTCCTCCATTAATTGGGTTAGCAACCCGTGGGCTGGATCACCCGGCTGTACCCGGGGCGGGGGTATGAGTTTAGAAACGGTGGCCCCGGATTTTTTAATGATACGGCTACACTCCTTCCAAATGCCGGACGGTGTCTCGGTCCGACTAGTATCCGCAACCCCCGTGCACTGGGGTTGCAGGGAACTATCGGCCGGCTGACATTTAAAGGTGGGATGGCAATGGAGGAGACACCCTACGGCGGTCAGGGTTAACGAGGTTGTATAGCTTTTTGACCCTGACCCTGACTCTATAACACAAATCCAATCTAGGGTGGGCCTCTCAGATTGTCTGCTGGCCACTTGGTGAAATTGTAGGTGTTGAAATTGCTCGAGCTCAGACTGTTCACGGACCCCACTACGCCACGGACACTGACCCTCCCAAAGGCATCCTGTTCATGACGCCATGTTGATTACTGATTACTCTCGCCCCTCGCTCCACCGATATGGTCACAAGGTGCCCGTTATCTACTGGGTAATGAGCGTTGGGATAGGGCGGAGGTTCGATCACTGGATGCCCTTGGGGGGATGACAAGTGCCCCGAGGGTAGCAATGAGGATAACGCAAACAATCAGTCGTGGGGTTAAAAATTGAGGGTTTATTGAATGGGTCACAGGTGAGGATAAGGAACAACTCAATACTAGTTACAACTTGGGCTTACAATATAATACCAGAACAAATAATAAAAATACTGCAATTACAAACAGAAGCTGACCCTGGTACTTCTCTAGGTCCCAGTAGTTATTCAGGTCCTTCCAGGGGTTAGTAAGGGTGGTATTGGTGCTATTATTAACCATAAATGCAATAACTCGTCTAAATAAAAGCAAAATGCAATAAGACAACTACAGCTTGCCGTGAGACTCCGGCTTACAACACAATACAGACTCAGTTAGCTAACAACAATAGCAAAATCAGCACCCAGGCATACTCTCACACACAAACCACGAAAGTTTCATCATCACCGGTAATCGGGTAGGCTCCTTAAAACTCGTGGCCGAGGGAGACCTCGAGCTGATCAGGCTCGGTTACAAGGTCCAGCTTTTTTCGTTTCTCCCTGTCCACTCTATACGCACTGGACAATTTATAAAGGTAATGACGTGTTCAATTTTTCGCCTAGGTTTCTCCTAATTAGGAGACTTGCAGGTGCCTCGTTACCACCCTCGGGGGGGGGGGGGGGTTCCTGGAAATGGCTGACCACAAAATTTGCCTAGCATCAAACGGTAACTTACAGGAAATGTTTTTCGCTTGAAACTGTGTGCTCGTTTCCTGAACATGGAGGCCAGGGCAGAAAGCTGCTTAAAGCTGCAGCACAAACACAAGCACTAACACGCCCGAGGGCGCAGTACCAGTTTCCCTTCCGGATCCTTCCCCGCAGTTTTCCAACCGTTTTTCTTTTTTCCTCCCGGCGTGGACCCAAATAACATCAGACCGTTGGGTCTTGCGTACGGTGCAGCCTGGTTATCGCCTGCAGTTTTCATCCCCCCCCCTGCCATCCTTGTCCCTCTTCAGGGACCCCTCTCACGAGCAATTCCTCCGTCAGGAGGTGCACACGCTCCTCGTCAAGGGAGCCATAGAGGAGGTTCGAGAGAGCGAGAAGGGCGAGGGGTTTTATTCCCGCTACTTTCTAATCCCCAAGTCCAAGGGGGGCCTCAGATCCATCCTCTACCTGCGGGAACTCAACAAGTATATGGTGAAGTTGAAGTTCCGTATGGTATCCCTTGGAACCATCATCCCATCCCTGGATTCTGGAGACTGGTACGCCGCCCTCGACATGCAGGACGCTTACTTCCATATCTCCATATCCCCCCAGCACAGGCGTTTCCTCCGCTTTGTGGTCGACCGCCTACATTATCAATTTGCGGTCCTCCCGTTTGGCCTCTCCACGGCCCCAAGGGTGTTCACGAAATGCATGGCAGTCGTCGTCGCACACCTTCGGCGTTGCCACATTCACGTGTTTCCCTATCTCGATGATTGGCTGATCCGGGGCACATCGGAGCTGCAAGTCCGCGACCACGTCCGCAGGATCAGCAGCCTCTTTGCTGCCCTGGGCCTCGTGATCAACGTGGACAAGTCTACTCTGCTCCCCACGCAGCGGATAGAGTTAATCGGGGCCGTTCTGGACTCTACCCTGGCCAGGGCCTTGCTACCCTTGCCCAGGTTCCAGTCGCTGTCGGCCATCATTCTGCGCTTGCAGGCGGCCCCGCTGACCTCTCTACGAACATGTCTGGCCCTCCTGGGCCATATGGCAGCCTGTACGTTCGTGACGGCGTATGCCCGACTCCGCATGAGGCCTCTTCAATCTTGGCTCATCGCGCAGTACCGGCCGGCCAGACATTCGTTGGACACAGTCGTCACCGTTCCTCAAAGAGTACTGGACTCCCTTCGGTGGTGGCTGGACCAGTCCGTAGTCTGTGCGGGGCTCCCGTTTCATCCGCCCCAGCCCTCAGCATCCCTGACTATGGACGCCTCAGATCTGGGCTGGGGGCGCACTGCGGCGCCCAAAGAACTCGGGGCTTGTGGACCCCTCAGGAGATGGACCTCCACATCAACATACGAGAGTTGAGAGCGGTCCGTCTTGCTTGTCAAGCGTTTGTCCATCTCCTTCAAGGTCGTTGTGTCGCGGTGTTCACCGACAACACGACGACCATGTTTTATATCAACAAGCAGGGCGGTACCAGGTCCTCTCCCCTATGTCTCGAGGCGATGCGTCTCTGGGAGTTTTGCATAGCCCATGCCGTTCACCTTTCCGCCTCCTATCTCCCGGGAGTGCGGAACACTTTAGCGGACCGACTGAGCAGATCCTTCCGCTCCCACGAGTGGTCCCTCCGTCCAGACGTCACCCTCTCACTCTTCCAGAGGTGGGGTCGTCCCAGGATGGACCTCTTCGCGTCCAGGGAGAACAGGAAATGTCGAGCATTCTGCTCCTTCCAGGGTCGGGAGCCCGGGTCTATAGCGGATGCCTTCCTGATCCCATGGGCAACCCACCTGTTTTACGCGTTCCCTCCCGTTCTGCTGATATACAGGGTTCTCCTCAAGGTGCGCAGAGACAGACCTTGTGTGATTCTCATAGCTCCAGCATGGGCCAGACAACATAGGTACCCCATGTTGCTGGACCTCTCAGTAGCCAACCCAGTTGCCCTGCCCCTACATCTGGACCTGATCACCCAGGACCACGGCAGGCTCTGTCACCCGGACCTTCCATCTCTGCACCTTACGGCATGGCTCCTGCGTGGTTGACGGGCTCCGAGTTATGCTGCTCTACCCCAGTTCGGGAGGTTCTCCTGGGCAGTAGAAAGCCCTCCACCAGGGCTAGTTACTCGTCTAAGTGGAAGCGTTTCTCCTGTTGGTGTGCGGAGAAAGGTTTTCTCCCTAGGGGGACTCCCGTCACCACTATTCTAGACTACATCTGGTCCCTTAAGGCCCAGGGTCTGGCGTTGTCGTCCCTCCGGGTCCACCTAGCGGCTATCTCCGCGTTTCATCCTGGAGCGGACGGATGTTCCGTGTTCTCCCACCCTATGGTGGCGAGATTCCTGAAGGGACTGGAGCGTCTCTATCCACAGATCCGTCCCCCGTCCCTTCATGGGATCTCAACCTGGTCCTAGCTCGGCTCATGGGTCCTCCGTTCGAGCCGTTAGCTACTTGCTCCCTGCTTTATCTCTCATGGAAGACCGCCTTCCTAGTAGCCATCACCTCAGCTAGACGGGTGTCGGAACTACGGGCCCTCACAGTAGATCCCCCGTATACGGTCTTCCATAAAGACAAGGTGCAGCTGAGACCACACCCGGCCTTCCTCCCCAAGGTGGTCTCAGCTTTCCATATTAACCAGGAGATCTTCCTCCCAGTCTTTTTCCCAAAGCCCCATTCGTCCCGCCGGGAGCAACAGCTCCACTCACTAGACGTCCGTCGAGCGCTAGCATTTTATGTGGACAGGACCAAACCATTCCGCAAGTCCCCCCAGTTATTCATGGCAGTAGCAGACTGGGTCAAGGGACTGCCGATTTCCTCGCAGAGGATATCTTCCTGGGTTACCTCCTGTATCAGGACCTGTTATGAGCTGGCCCATGTTCCGACGGGCCGTGTGACTGCTCACTCCACCAGAGCACAGGCATCATCGCTGGCTTTCCTTGCCCGCATGCCAATCCAAGAGATTTGTAGGGCGGCGACCTGGTCATCGGTCCACACATTCGCTTCCCATTATGCCCTGGTTCAGCAGTCCAGAGATGATGTGGCCTTTGGCTCTGCAGTGCTCCAGGCCCCGACTTCTCACTCCAACCCCACCGCCTAGGTAAGGCTTGGGATTCACCTCCCTGGAATGGATATGAGCAATCACTCGAAGAAGAAAAGACGGTTACTCACCGTTGTAACTGTTGTTCTTCGAGATGTGTTGCTCATATCCATTCCACACCCGCCATCCTTCCCCACTGTCGGAGTGGCCGGCAAGAAGGAACTGACGAGCGGGCGGGCCGGCAGGGGTATATATCCGGTGCCATAGTGGCGCCACTCTAGGAGGCGACTGCCGGCCCACTGGAGTTGCTAGGGTAAAAAGTTTCCGGCAAACGTGCACGCGCGGCGCGCACACCTACCTGGAATGGATATGAGCAACGCATCTCGAAGAACAACAGTTACAACGGTGAGTAACCGTCTTTTCTTTGAGTTCTGCTCCTTATCTGTATTCCACTGTTGGTTATGTATGTTCTCCATGCACAGAGAGTCAGAGCAGTGTCCATTGGTCTGTGCATATGCCCTTGCCCTCCTTCTGTTTCCAACTGAGGGCATAAAGGGTGGAGGAAACCGACCAGCTTTCCAATTACTTCTTATTGCTGCAGAGCTTTTATCGGAACCTCCAGTGTCTGTAGCTCTCCTTGGATTTCCTTGAATCTGAACTATTTCAAAGATTGCCATTAATGCATTTTGTATATAGTTCTTCATAGTTAATAGTTCTTCTTTGAGGAGTGTCTCTGTAGGTGCTCTGCTTCAGGTGAATTTGCCCCTGCACCTTCAATCGGATAGTTTCAGCAGCAGTGCTTGTCTGGGTTGTGCATGCACTATCCCTGTCTCGCGCTGTTGTCAGTGCCTGTCTAGCGCATGTGACCTGACTCCTCTCAATTCCTTCTCAGCTGTCCTTGGCCTGAGACAGAGCTCCAGGCAGTGCAAAAACAGTTTCTAAGTGCTTAGAATAGCTTCTTCTTAGAATAGTTTTAGTAGATGAGTTATGGTTACTTACCCTTTCTTTCCCCGTTTATTTTCTATTAGAAAAAAATTCTTTTTATACTTCTGTTTTTGCTTGTTAAAATAGTTACCATTCATCCATACGTCTGAACTGCCATAGTTCCGGTATGCCTGCTTCACCGGGCTTCCAGTGTTGCCATTCCTGCTGGAGGTGATGCTGATGTTGGACAGACACTCTGTGTGTCTGCTCCTTAGGTGAGACACACATACTTCCAGGCTTCTATCATAGGTAACATCCCGTGGGGAGTCAAAATCTCCACAGTGAGAGAAAGTCCTGATGATTGGGGAAACTGAAACTCAGGAAGAGGGAGGACGTCTTCCGGTGTAGCATAAGTATCTGAACTCCCGTTCGTGCTGAAGGGACTGGAGGAGAGAAGATGTGTGGCTGGTGCATGAGACAGTGAGAGTACCTGGAGGATATTAATGTTCAACAGATCAAGACTTTTAAAATGATACCTCACAAGGCATACTTTGTACAAAACATATCATAATTATATGACAGTGAATATGGGGGTTTCAGTCACAACAAAAATTACCTGATAGATCAAGTTATGTGCAACCCTCAAGCTCCAATGAGAACTTGTCTTTCCTTCCTGGGGCACATGGCTTCATGCACTTACATTACCCTTTCACCAGATGCCTCCTTTGTTACCTTCAGACATAGCTCTAAACAGCATAGTGACCAAACAAAAAAGCATGAATACCATAGGGACAGTTCCTTCTTGAGTAACATCATCTTTAATATGGTGAAAGGATCCTCATCGGTTATATGTGGACATTCCCTTCCTATTCCCATCACTGGACAAGATAATTACAGATGCCTGCCTCTTAGGCTGGGGAGCCCACATTGACAGTCATACAGCACAGAGCACTTGGACACCCCAAGAGGCCAGGATGCACATCCGTGTTCTGGAACTTTGGGCATGCTGAGAAACTTATAATGCCTTTCTGCAATTTGTCTGATTCCTCCATGTCCTATAATGTCAGACTATAGGAAAACTGTCTGTTACATCAACAATCAAGGGAGGGTGAGATCCATCCCTCTGTGTGTAGAAGCAGTCACCCTGAGGAATTGGTGTACTAGGAATCGAATCACCTTGTCAGCAGCTTACTTTCCAGGAATTCAGAATGCATTGGCAGACACGCTTAGCAGGCATTTCACCATCGATCACAAGTGGGAGTTGCACAATTCAGTAGTGAATAACATCTTCACTCAATGTGGGACCCTCAGCTGAGATCTGTTCACCTCGCAAAAGAACAAGAAATGTAACACATACTGTTCAAGAGGAGCTCTAGGACTATACTCTCAAGACAATACTCTCCTTCTCCCCTGGTCAGACTGTCTGATGCCTTTCCTCCCTTACTGCTGCTACCTCTGGTCTTATGGAAGATTCATCATGACAAGGCATGAGTCATCCTCATCGCCCCCAATATGCCCAGACAATTTTGGTTCACAAATGTCATCTTGTCCCCCAATCAGCACCCAGTCCTTTCCCAATTATCTTGATCCAGAAGAAGAGCAGGATCGAGCCTCCCAGCTCCAAAACACTTCTGGCTTGGTTTTTGGATGGACATCAACCCTAGAAGGTTCCTGATCTGAGGACATACAAAGCATTCTTAATAATAGCATAAAAGAGTCTTCTAGGAAATGCTATTCAGCCAAGTGGAGACATTTGTCCATTTGGGTACAGCAGAAATGCACATCCCCTGAGTCAGCAGATATTCATCTTATTTTGGACTGTTGTCTTTTCTCTCAAAGTGACTCCCTTAGTTTTATACGAGTGCACATGGCAGTAATCAGTACGTACCATCCACCATCAGATGGTTGTTAAATTTTCACTCGGCCATTGACTAACAGGCCCTTCAAAAATCTAATCAGAACCTTCCCACCAAGAATGAAGTCTCCTCTCGCTGGACTTGAACCTTGTACTTTCAGCACTCACTAAGCGTTCCTTCAAACCAGTAGCTGCACCCTATCTCATCTGTCAATGAAAGTTGAATTCCTTGTGGCCAACACCTCAGTCAGCAGGGTAGGTCAGTAGAGAGCACTAATGAAGGATCTGCCATACACTGTATTCCATAAGGACAGTCTCTTCACAACTATATTCAAAATTCACCCCCAAGGTAGTTTCAGAATTTCCCATAAACCAATTAGTCCATTTACCTGTGTTTTTCTGAAACTGAGACTTAATTCCCCAGACATACAATGTGCTCTTGCCTTCTACCTGTGAAGGACAATAACAGTCAGAAAATAACAGACTGTTTCTCGGTATAGCAGAATAAATCCGAGATCAAACTCTATCCTCCCAGATTATCTCTAAATGAAGCTCAGGCTGTATCCTTCTCTCTTGTCAGTTGTCACATCTTTCTTCCCTTCATGGGGTAAGGGCTTATTCTACAAGATATTCCTGAGATAATTTTGTGCCAAAAAATTAAAAATTATGCACACAATATTTTAAAATTCTGCCAATTTTATTTGTCAATAAATGTGGCTCCTGCATGGCTGTCGGGAGTGCAGGCCACTGGCTGCATTGAGATGGGAGATCACCCTGAAGCCCCCACCTCCCCAGGTACAGGGACTCGGCCATGAGGCTGCATCTGACCCTGACACAGTGCAAGGGCCAGGCCTGCACCAGAAACACCCTGGGGCTCTGCGCCAGGTGCATCAGGTGTGGGTGTGCAGGCTCAGCCCAGCAGGGCTTAGTGTGGAGGGATCCAGGTGTGGGCTGAAAGGTTTCTGTGTAGGGCAAGCTAGGTGTGGATAGCTCAGTGGGAAATCTGACTGCCCAGGGGCTCGGGGGGGGGTTCTGGGTGCAGGGGCAATGGGACCCTGCAGGGGATCCAGGTGAAGGTGGTTGGAGCTCGGAGGGGGGACGACTCGGGGGATCCGGTGCTGGAGGAATGGGGCTTGATGGAGTGGGGGTCCACATGCAGCTGGTTGGGAATCAGTGGAGTGGGGGTTTGGAGGTGTCGGGCTCATCAGAGGGGTCCAGGTGTGGGAAGGGTAGGGCTTGTCAGAGTGAGGGTTTAATGGGCCTGCTTAACAGGGGAACCCCAGCTGCTGCTGAGGGGACACCTCATGCTGGGCTCCCGCTTCCCCCCCCCCCCGATTCTCCTATCCCCTTTTCTTCACTATCTCTCTCCGCACATTCCCCTCTCTCTGCCCAATTCCACCCCCTATTGCACAGAAACCAGGAAGGCTCACAGCACACAGAAGGGGAGCACAACTGGTACTAGAACCCAGGAGGCGGCATTCAGCTGCAGAGTCAGCAGAGTCAAGAGTTAGCTTCCTTCAGCTGGGCAGCTCTGCATTTGCAGAAATTTGGGGGGACAGTTGCACGTAACCCCGTGTGCCCCCCATGCCTCACCTCTGTTTGGAGGAGGCAGTGCCCCCCAAAACTGTGCACCATGGTCACCCATCCCCCCACACGCAGCTTCCCTTTACTTCCTTGCTGTTTCCTGCAGGGAAGCACAGGAATTCTGCAGGGTTCTGTGAGCACGCAGTCATGCAGAATCCCCCCAGGAGTATACAAGAGCACAAGCAACTGCGGTGGCATCACTTCAGAAAGTGCCTGTACTTGACATTTGCAGAGCAGCTATGGAGTTCCAGCCACATGTTCAGCAGACAGTATGCTCAGGTGCAGAACTCCTTTTCTGACACATTCTTTGGGACAATGGTCCTCCAAATGGCTCTTCTGTCAGCATCCCTGCACCCTCCTCCTCCTTGAGTACTGCTTGTCAGTCACCTGTATTGGAATACATACAGGGATCAGCACTGGAAGAAGAGAAAGTGACTTACCTTGTAGTAACTGGAGGTTCTTTGGGACGTACGGTCCCTACCTGTATTCCACTACCTGCCCTCTTTCCCCTCTGCTTCAGATCTTTACTGGATTTGTGGTAGAGAAGGAACTGGAGAGGAGTTTGGTCCTCTCCAACCTTTATCCCCAGAAGGAGGGCAAGGGCACATGAGAGGACCAACAGATGCTGCTTGTGAGAATTCTCCAACTCTGGATGCATGGAGCACATGCATATGCACAGTAGACTATAGATAGGGACTACACATATGGAAAGTGACTGCATGGGTGGAAAAGTAAAGTAAGTTTTCTTTTCCACCCATGCAGTCACTTTCCATTAAAATTGGTGCTTTTGTAGTCTTTTCTGCCTCTCCCCAAAATATTTCTTTGATGTGTCACACAGCAAAATAATGTTAACCATTGGAACTCATCCTGAATTAATGTCACTGAGTATTGAAAAGGAGTGCACTCATCTCTGCAGTGCCCGTTGCTGCCTCCCAACTTCCTAACCTGCGTGCAACTTCCTATTACAAATCTCCTGTCCCAGCTGCTAAAGCCCTCCCCTTAGAGCAATCCACACAGCAAGATCTTAAATTCAGCCTTCCATGTTCACAGCTGGTGGAAACAACCAACAGCCTGCAAAACCCCCAGACAAATGCCCAAATGATTCCCCTTTCTTCTATAATAATTGTTTGGTGCAGACCCTCTTGTCTAGCTGCAGAACCCATCCAAGACACTCCAAACTATTCAAAATATATTTACAGAAGCTCCCCAACTTAAACAAGCATTACATTCCGGAGCGCCTTGCGGAAGTTGAGTTTTGCGTAAGTCAGGAACATATCTCTGACAATTACACAAAAAAAAAAAAGTGCTTACAGAACTTTTTCCATCAATATGGATTTCCGTAAGTCAGGTTTGTGCAACCCAGGTAGCATCTGTAATTAATACTCAGCATTTCTTTTTCAGGATACAATCTTCTGTCCTTAGTAAACACAGTTTAGAAAAGCAGCGGAAAGTAACAAAAAGGCTGAAGTTACTTAACATTTATAATTAATTTATAGAACAAGAAAATTTATGTGCAAATGAAGCAGGTGCATGGAGCCTACCTTCTGATAACAGATATTTTTATAACAGCTTGGAAACCAAAGCAGTTGACGAACTATGGGCCCAATCCTGCAAACATTTAGACATGTGAGTAACTTTACTCATTTGAATAGTCCATGATGTCAGTAAAATTACTCACATGCCTAAGTGTGGCAGCATGAGGCCCTGTATGCATACAGCACATTGAAATCAGCCCCCACTGAAGTGGAAGACAACCACTAATTTGTCAGACAGCGCACTTAACAGCAATAAAGAGAGGGTACATTTTGGCCTGTTGCACCTAGGTACAAACTCTTGTTCATTCAGAAAGTACCATGGAAATGTTGTAATATTATTCTCTGATTAAATGCAATAAGGCTATATAGAAACAATTAAATGATCTCAGTCATTGGGGTTGGTAAGAGGCACAAGTCATTGTTTATATCCTTAAGTATACAGATTTTTTTTAAATTCAGAAAACATACTTTTTAGGAAATTAGACAGGAATTGGAATAAAAATGACTCACTAGTTATCCAGGTTCTAACATTGACTATCTAATTCTGTTTCATACAAAAAATACTGCAGTTATTAGCACAAAATTATACACATAAGCAACTGACCTTTTTTTTTAATTGCTCAAGTCTAAAAGTGATTATGTAAAATGACACCTTCTTATTTGGTAGATCTTCTCCTTTGTGTATTTAGAGTCATAACTTTAATGACAAAATGTAGATTTCAGTACATTTTCCACCTCTTAGCATTACAGTTGATACAACTGAAAAGAGTGTGAATTGGATTATTTTCCCTCATGTTATTGCTTACTGTATTTCAATGTTAGACTTGTGCCACTGAGCCCATAATTTGAAGAAAATCGGGTAGCAATTCAAGTCCTATTTTGGCCTACAGAGCTCTCATTATTGGCGGTGATGCAAGAGAATGAAAAATTCAGCTTAGCTCTGTTTCCACAATTCCATTTTTAAATAATCATGCTTCCCAGTAGAAATGCACTTTGGCCCTACCCTGCAAAGTACAGAGCACCTGCAGTTCCTGGTTCCTTTGATTGGAATTGTGGATGTACATCACTTGGCAGGATCAAGCCCTCTAAGACCTAAACATGTTTGCATCTTGGGATATCACCTAATATCTGAATTAATAGGTTTTAATTAAAATCTATTGTCTTAAGTACTATAGATTAAACTTCCTGCATATTTGCTAGTTTCATACTTAATAGGAATCTGATACATTATGTGGTCAGCAAAGTCATTTCTCTTGAGCTTGACCTGGATATTATGAAAGATCCTGATGTATTTTAAAATTGATACTATGAAAGCATATTATAAAATCACATGACTTTTATGTTACATAAAAAGTACAAGTGACATTGAATTAACCTGTCATTATTTTAATAATTGTACAGTTTTATTACCCAGTACGCAATGATTTTTATTAAAGATCTGGGTAAGTTTCGTTAGTGGGCAAAATCCACTTTTTACATTTTGTTCTGTACTTTCAGCAAATTTAATGAACTTTCAATGAGAAGTGGACCAGGAACATTAATTATGTTTAATATATAACCAGAATAAATTAACATTTCACATGTTGTCTATGCATTTTAATTTTTCAGAATGTCACACTATAGATTAGGCATTGCAGCCCCAAACCACAAAGGTACTTAGGCGCCTAAATCCTGAGTTTAGGCTCCACTGTGATCCATACCATTCCTGCTGAACTCTGTAAAGTGCCTAAGCTCATTCGGTGCCTATATTCTCAGAGAATAAGTTCCCTCAGCACCTCAGTTGTGCTACCTCGCTCTAGGCATGCAGACATCTGTCTCCTGCCTAAGTCTGAGAGTGATTTGCAAACTGAGAGAAAGTAGACAGATAAATGCCTATCTCATATGCAGGGACTGAACTGGTAGGTGTGTCAAGAGACCACCTGCCAGATTGGATCCCATTCAGAATTTGTCCACTAGAGGATGTGAGGTGGTGGCAGTGGCAATGGTAACAGCAGCTATCTTATAACATTTATCTCACTCATTAGAGTGCTCACCTGGGATATGGGAGACCGGGGAGTGGGATATGAACAGGGGTCTACCACACCTCTCAGGTGAATGCTCTAAGCACTGAGCTATGGAAAGTTCTGATGTAGGGCTTACTCAGTCTCTCTTTGAAGCTGTGGATAAATAATGAAAGAGTGATTGGCGCAGGATGACTGGATGCTGGGGTAAAATAATAGTGTGCGTTAATTAAATTTGTGACTGAACTCCTTGGGGGAGAATTGTATGTCTCCTGCTCTGTGGTTTTACCCACCATCTGCCGTATATTTCATGTTATAGTAGTCTTGGATGATGACCCAGCACATGTTCAATTTAAGAACACTTTCACTGCAGATTTGACAAAACACAAGGTACCAATATGAGATTTCTAAAAATAGCTACAGCACTCAACACCCAAGGTTAAAGACTCTGAAGTGCCTTCTAGAATCTGAGAGGGACAAGGTGTGGAACATTCTACCAGAAGTCTTAAAAGAGCAACACTACGATTCTGAAATTACAGAACACGAACCACCAAAAAAGAAAATCATCCTTCTGTTTGTGGCATCTGACTCAGATGATGAAAATGAACGTCTGTCGGCCCTCACTGCTTTGGATCATTATCAACATGGAAATGTTCTCTGGAATGGTGGTCAAAGCATAAAGGGGCATACTAATGTTTGAATAAGGAAAAGTTATTTACTTGTTTGCATAATATAAGAACTAGGGGCCACCAAATGAAATTAATGGGCATCAGGTTTAAAACAAATAAAAGGAAGTTCTTCACATAGCGCACAGTCAACCCATGGAACTCCTTGCCTGAGGAGGTTGTGAAGGCTTGGACTATAACAGGGTTTAAAAGAGAACTAGATAAATTCATGGAAGGTAAGTCCATAAATGGCTATTAGCCAGGATGGGTAAGGAATGGTGTCCCTAGCCTCTGTTTGTCAGAGGGTAGAGATCGATGGCAGAAGAGAGGTCAATTGACCATTACCTGTTAGGTTCACTCCCTCTGGGGCACTCGGTATTGGCTACTGTCAGTAGACAAGATACTGGGCTGGGTGGACCTTTGGTCTGACCCAGTATGGCCGTTCTTATGTTATGTTCTTAGCATATCTGGCATGTAAATACCTTGAAACACTGGCTGGAACAGTGCCATGCGAATGCCTGTTCTTGCTTTCGAGTGACATTGTAAATAAGAAGTGGGCAACAAGTAAACAAACTTGTGTGTCTTACCAATTGGCTGAACAAGAAGTAGGACTGCGTGGACCTGTAGACTCCAAAGTTTTACATTGTTTTATTTTTAAGTGTAGTTATGAAAAAAAAATCTACATTTGTAAGTTGCACTCTCACGATAAAGGGCTTGCACTACAATACTTGAATGAAGTGAATTGAAAAATACTATTTCTTTTATTTATCTTTTTTATGGTACAAATATTTGTAATAAAAAATAATATAAAGTGAGCACTGTACATTTTGTACTCTGTGTTTGTAATTGAAATCAATACATATAAAAATGTAGAAAACATCCAAAATATTTAAATAAATGGTATTCTATTATTGTTTAACAGTGCGATTAAAACTGCGATTAAGCATGACTTTTTTTAATCTTGTGATTAATTGCAATTAATATTTTTAAATCATTTGGTAGCCCTAATTTCTAAACAATTTACCTACTTAATTAATATACCTGAAAAGGTGAAGATTAGCCAGGAGAAGCTTTTTAGTGTTTTATCCTTTGCACTGAGAACCTCTGTATCACAATGACCCACTCATGATAAAACCTTAGGTTTCTGCTGAAAATGTAATGAAGGCTTAAGAAATTCAACTTTTACTGTGGAAAGGATGAGTATGTGCTTTTTAGAAATGCATACTTTTATTTGTCAAATCCACTGTGCTCTTCTTGCATTTTTAAACAGAGGATTAAAATGAGAGCAAAGGCTGAGTGAAAATCTATTATTAATTAAGTAGGAGTAGTTACGTATTTGTCTCCTGTGCAGCTTTTCAAATATTTAGTTCTTTAATGATATTAAATGTTCATTACAATGAATTACAGTATCCGTGATCCTTTTTCTACCAAGGGTTTTTCTTCACTGGAAATATTTGAAATTTCATCAAAAATTGTCAATTATTTCACAAAAGCAAAGTCTCTGCAATTTTTCACGTGAATGGAGTTTTAAATGCTCACATGAAAGGAGCTGCATTTTCCCATGCTTAACAGTACCCATTTCAATTTCTCTTGTGCATTGGTAGAACATACATATCCCCAAATCTTTGCCTATCTCTTCATACAGTATAGGTTTTTAAATAACGGTTAAAACCCCGTTCCAGTAATTAATCTGTTTTGTTTAAGTTCCTAAATCTCTAATGCTCCTCACTTTTATGGACATTAATTCAGTAACTAATGGTTGTTAATAGTAATTTTGTATTACAAAAGTACCCCATCTTGCCAAGTTCTGTACAAACATATAGGAAGACATGGCCCAGCTAAAAAAGCTTATGGTTTAAAAATACCAAGAACAGGAAATTTAGTGTGCAGGCAAGAGAAACAGCAGACATGGTCAGTGTGACAACTGGCATGTAGTATGTTTGTTCCAGGTTTATTTTAAATGCCTATAAATTGTGCTCAGCTATTCCTCTTCCTAGCCATTGTTAGGGCTTGGAATTTTGGGGGGTTTTTTGCTTATATTTTAAATACCTCATTTATAGTGTTACTTGGTGTTTAATCTATGAATTTAGGTATTTCTATGGCTTTCATCATCATAGCATCTCAGTGCTTCACAAGCATTAATGATTTTCACAGCAACCCTTTAAGGTAGGGAAGTGTTATCATCCCAGGTTTAAAGATGGGAACTAAGGCACAAAATGGTTAAGGAGAGACGTTGGAAGGCACAAAGGGAAGTTAGACACCCAACTCCCACTGAAAGGCTCAGTGCAGGAAAGAGTCCAACTCCTGATGTGCCTTCGAAAATCTCCCCCTAAGGCCTTGTACTGAAGGCTAAAAGGCTATGTTTTTCATTTGCGTTAGCCAATATGTCTTTAAACATGATTGAATTGTCAGTGTTGTAGTAGGGGGAGGGATGCCTAGGCTACTACATGGATCGCTAATATGCCTTCAGATGTTTTAGCCTGTATTTTAATAAGCATTATGAGGGCTTGTCTGTCATGGTAAACTAACTTGAGTGAAAGACGTGCCCTTTTTAACCCATCAAGACAAGGCCTAAATGACTCCCCCAGTGTCATTCAGGAAGTCTGTGACGCAGCACAGTACTGAGCTTGGTATCTGAACCATAAGGCCATTCTTCCTCTGCTTTCCTATCTTTTGTTTAATGTGTTAATAGTCCCTGTTTGTTAAAAGTGTCATTCTAAATTAACTATGACTTTTTTTAAATATAACAATATTCTAAAATCAGGATTATAGTGACTTCTGTGCTGGAAGGGGAGGGAGTTTGGTTGCTTTTATTTTTTCATTGCTTTGTCTCAAGTTTTCATCTAATTCCATATCAGTCTCCTTCCTCCAGTCTTAAACATCCCACTCACTGGATCCTTCTGGCTTTGGCAGCGTCTCTCCATCCTCATCTGCCAAGTCAGCCTACAGAGTTATGTGAGAATTTCCTAGATGGAGAGTAATAAGCTTTACAGCTGCTAGTCCTGAATATTTTATCTGCTTTTTCCTCTTCTTTTCCATCCCAAACTACTTATCCAAGCTGGCCAGGGAGATAATTGATGTGTGCTGTCACATTATAGTAAACAGCAACCCACTATTTGCTTCTAAGAAACCTTCCAGATACTACCCTAGCGCCTTTGGGTTAAACACCAGAGTGCTTCAGACTGAATTTTTCTTCTCTGAAATCTGGTATGGATGGATGTGAACCTATAATTCCTTCTCAAATGTCTTTTTTTTTTTTAACGAAATAGAACTCTAAGAACAAAGTTATAGGACATTTTAACAAGGCAGAAAGTAGTGTATCCAAAAGCTGCCAAGTTCAAAGCTCAGCTTTCCCAAAGTTCAGGGTTGTTGGGATCTATGGGTTCAGTTTGGACCTATCTCTATTTAAAAATCTTCAGGGTTTTTTTTAATATTCTCTTGGTATGCAGAGAGGGGGAGTCATTTTCTGAACAAGGGCAGCTATGTTATTCACACCAGGGTGAATAACGCACAATCCGCAAGAACAAACCCAGGGAAAGGAGTTTGTTGCTGTTGTGGAATTAAAGCATCCCAATATTTTTTTCAATATTAGAGGGAGATATAAAAATATTTGTGAGTTAAATTTTGGGGCCTGTCTGCTATGACAGTGTCACTATGAATCCTTTGCTTTTTGTGTATCGGTGGGAGGGGGAAATAGAGGAAAAGAACCTCTAAGTTACTTTTTCCTTCTTGGGTTTATGAAGAACAAAATGAAGTGGTACATTGGAAAGTACTGTATTCAATAAGGTTTATAAAGAATGTGTTGGCATGTTTTTCTTGAAGCTACAGGAAACATTCCAGTAGGCCGTTGTTAACTATGGGGGGAGTTCTGTTTGCTTTTTAGGTATTGGGGGGTGTCCCTCCCCCTTATTTACTCTCAGTAGAAAGACTTGCAGACTGGGGTTGAAATCTTGGCTCTATTGAAGTTAGTCACAAAGGCTCAGATCCACAAAGGTGCGTAGGAACCTAAATCCCAGACTTAAGTGCCTAAGTCATTGTTTTAGGCACCAGTGCAATCCACAAAACTCATGCTAGGCTGACGCCTAACCCTATAGATACCTAAAATCACTCAGTGCCTACATTTTCTCAGTAAAAGTTTTCTTGGTGTATAAGCTTCTGCCTCTGGGCATGCACATTGCTGTCTCACTCTACTGTCAAAACAGCTACCTCCTGCCTAAGCAGAACTGGAGAAAGATAAGCAGAAGAGTGTCCATGGTGCCCAATCAACTAGGCATGCTCAGGGGCTACTTGCTAGATTGGGTCCCATTCAAAATGTGACCAGAGAAGGAGGTGGTGCTGCTGTTGCCACTTCCCACCTTCTGATATTAACTAGTTATTGCACTCACCTGGGATGTGGGACACTTGGGTTCAGTTCCTCCCTCTGCCTGAAGGGGGAGAGAGGTTTTGAACAGGGGTCTCCCACACCTCTCAGGAGAGTGCTCTAACCACTTGGATATGGGAATTTTGATGTGGGGCTCCCTCTTTCATTGAAGCTGTCCACTGGGTGAATAATAATAATTCCTTCATAGTTAAATTTACTGAGTGAGTTCTGTAATTAGCAGACTTTTTTACAACATTGGTGAACTGTGAAAGCAAATTAGAATTCTGTTAAATTTGTGAACAAGTGAATATGGTGCAGGTGTTTTTGATTACACTGAATGAAGCTTTACGTATCTGCATTTGATGGGTTAGTGCTTTCAGTTGTCATAGCTCACTAGTGCCCTCTTTTGGTCATTAGTGACATCTTGTAGTTGGGGTGTGGTATATATTCAGTCCTGCTCTGACCTGAGCACAACCTTTTTCTATGGATCCAGATTGAAGAAGCAGTTTCTATGTACTCATATTTGTGTTCTAGTTCCTATTAATTGTTTTTGGGTTTTGCATTTGTTTTAGGCCAAAGAGCTGCCAACATTCAAAGACAATGATTTTATTAACGATGGCCAAAAGATTTATATTGATGAAAACAACAAAAAGGTGTTTCTTGAAAAGCTCAAAAAGGATGTGGAGGTAAGAATGTAACCTGCTTGATTTTTATATAATCATACCACACTGTGCAACAAGTCATATGTACAGCTGTGCAAAAAACATTTGTAGTTCATAAATGTATTGGGTAAAAATAAACTTTAGCACAGACCTCTTTAAATTAAACACAGTCTAAGCTTTCAGGAGCAATCACTTAATAAAGATTCCTTCTACCATAGATGGTTGTCATACATTGCCCATGTCCTGATGTGCTTGTACTTAAAATGCTTTACAGGCATAATGCCACATGGAATGAGCTCAGTATTGTTAGTTATATTTTACAGATGAGGAAACTTGAGGCACAGAGAAGTTGTGGCTTTCTCAAGGCTATACACTGAATCAGCGGCGGAGAATGCAGGGCTCCCAGCTCCCATTCCTGTGCTTATTCCATCCGCTATTCAATTTACCTGTCAATCTAGTTTTATACCATCCAAATTACAGTAGTAGGAGTGCCTTAGGTATTTGTATACACTTCCTCTCATTATTCTAACATTGTATGCTTCTGCTATATTGAACACACAGTCAACATTCAATACAAAAATATTGGTTTGCACTATTTTTGATACTAATTCTTAAAATGCTGATTTGGCTCTCAGAATAAAATAATTTTATCATAGCTATCTATTCAGCAAATAAAGTTAAGCAGTATTTTCCCATCTTTAGAATAGAACTGATAACTCAGGCTTACAGGGTCTTCAGCTTTTTATATTGAAATTTTTTTGAACATTGATATTGTTTGATATTAGCACAGCTCTGGGATTTGTGTTTATCAGTTAAAAGCTGTTGCAAAGCACCACAGAACATCGTGTGTGTTAGATTTACAGAATAGTTTTGGGGTTAATTTCTCATCAGTGGGGTGATAGATTTTGGTATAATTCATACACATTCATATATTCACGTGTATATAAAATATATTAATCCAAATGATTTGTCCTCCAATCTTTAGCATCTTTAGGATAGGTCAAATTTTAGACTTAAATTCTTGAGCCTTTCTTTAAGCATGTAACATTTTTGCTGACTAAATTTTTTTTACAGTAAATAGGCTGCATGCAAGATGTAAAGAAATGCAATGAATACATTAGCTGTTTTATCTCCAAAATATGGATCGAGTGTGGTCTGCTACATAGCTTTCGTTTACTATGTTTAAATATGAAGGTAGACTTTAGAAGGTCAGTCTTAGTCGTATTCTGAGTAACCAAGTAAAGACACTTCTGAATCAGATGAGGTGTCATCCCCTATACCCTCGGGGCAGAGGTGAGTATATATTGGTGGTTAGGTCAGTACATAGCCCTGGGAAGAGACCTACAGTTGTGTGGTACTGAGGTTAGAAAGGGAGACTGGTGAAGCCATGCTGGAGAAAGTCATTACAGTAACAACTGAAACTATCTGTTGGAGTCCTCAAAAAGTCTGCAGGGGGACTGTCGGTACAGAAGGATGAGTCACTGTTGAAGAAATGGATGGAGGATAAGTAGGTTTGGGTCAGTATCGGTAGGGAGTACCTCTCATTACCTCTTCGTAATGGTGATTTGGGCTCTTTGAGGATTAGGAGGTTCTCATGAGATAGGTGCCTGGATGCAGTAAAATATTAGGTGGTCCCAGAGACTGCTGTTTTTTGCTTCTGGCTATGGAAGTTGGTACCAATAAGGACTTTGCCTTGGGTTCTGGCTTTTGGAGGCACTAAGTCAGGTGCCGATGTCAGTACTGTGCTAGATGGCTTCTTGGTACATGATGTCATCTTAGTCGGGTACCGTGGTCACAGTACCAGAGGGATGGGAGCCTCAGCTCCATATTGGGACATGGTCTCCTGAGACCCAGTTCGAGGAGGTGTCTTTCCCCTTTTCTTGTTTCAGAGAATAAGAGATTTTCTTCTTGGAAGGTCTGGGGAGTATCCCTGAGCCTCCATGATCTTTGCTCACTGCAGAAGCAGAGGTGGTTGATGGAACCAATGTACCGGGAAGAGACTTGGACCCTGTGGAGCTCAGAGGGTGCTCCATGAGTAGGAGTTCAAGTCTGTCCTTCCTCAATTTTTCAGATCTGTTTTTAAATCCTAAACAGATTTTACATTTAGAGGGAATATGGCTTTCTCCCAAACAGCAGAGGCAGCTTGAATGTCTGTGGCTGAGGGGAAAGGACTTGTGGCAGGTCTGGCAAGGATTGAAGCCCAGAATATAGGGCACAACCTGCACTTGAGGCCAGGAATTTGGCCTGGAAAAAAAAAACCCCAGGAGTCCAAAATGGGCAAACAAGGAAAGAGAGCAGAAAACTTGCTCAAAGCATGAACTCCTGCTAATAAAAGAAAAAATAACTAAGAACGAACTAAAAGAAAAAGGGTACAAGAAAGTGAGGTGTAGCAAGTTGCATGGGTCAGCTAACAGATGCTGTGATGCACCGTCTCAAGCTGCAGGCAGTTGAGAGGGAGCTGGAGTCATGGTGGGTCTGCCTCTACCGAGATACCCGCATATCTTCCTGTATGGCAGGTGTCTTCATTCTCCTTCAGTTCTTTCCTCAAGCCTATTTTTTTCACCTTTCGATATTGACTTCCTCTTCCATGTGACATATGCCTCTTCTCCTCCATCTCTACTGAAAAGTACAAAAACTAGTATGCTGATGTTTGATTTAGATTGTGAGACACTCAGGCCAGTGGTCATGAAGAGAATGTGACCTGATTCTAGTCCTACGCTATGTAGAACTTAGCAAACTGTGGGTCCAAAAGCTACATTGTCCGCTTTCAGTGGGCACAGCATTTAACACATTTCTCTCTGTGTGACTCTTGAATTGAGCCTGCACTCCAAAGGGAAAGGAATGTTGTGGTCTGTCCTTAATGAACTATCCTATGAAACAAAAGTACAGCTGATAACATGGTGTTATGTGGAACTCTGGACAGCAGAGACAAGTAACTAGCTAACAGTGAGACTGATCATTCACAAGAAAGAAAAGGTGTTCCTTTTCCTGAAGACTTTATTACTAGAACAGGGTGGTACAGCAGGCTATGCTTGCCCTCTGGGCTGTTACGTTTCATGTTTACTAATTACAGTATCACATTGGTAGCCTCTTCATCCAGATAAATACACACATTTTGCCTCAAATGTTATCTAAAATATTTTTAAAAGATTGTCGCTCGAATGGGATGAAGAGAAATCTAACCCTCATTTAGCTATGTATGTGAATTGTGGGTGCTTATGAGAGTGACTACAGAAAAGCATGATACAGACATAGTGCAAGCTGCCCAGCACAACTCTGCTTGTGCATCTTAGTGTTGATTTACAGCATCTGTGTCCCTGACGTCCCTTGAGCTCCCAATGCTAATGATGTTATAAAGTGTAATAGTGAATTTCAGATAGCAAAATAATAAATATATTTAAAACGGTGGATTTGATTTAAATCAAATTGATTTAACTCATGATTTAAATTATTTAAATCACTAGTCAGGAAGACTTGATTTAATCATGGATTTCTACATAAAAGTGAATTCTTGTTGGTTGTTATAACCTTAACACACACTCTTCACAACTCAGAAATAGATGTAGGTTTCATTTTAGAAGATACACACTATACATCTTTAAGTGATTTATTTTGAAAACTTTTCAGATTAGCTTTACAGCTATATCAGAAAATGAATGATTGTTTGATTATTTCATTTACCAAAGGTAATTGAAGCAGATATTTACAAAGTTACTGGGAGGTGAGCTATCTCCAATTCAACAGGCTAATCATTAATATTTGGACGATTTTCTTGCCATGCTGTATTAGGAGAACATCACCAGACAGACATTTAAATTGTTTTAGTTAACTAAAACAACAACATAAGTATTCTGGATATTTTTCTTCAACATCAAACATATGATATTTTAATAAAACAAGCATATGTCCCTCACGTCTCACATTTATCTCCAGACTTCTTCTCGTTGTCCAGATCTATTACGCCCCCAACAATCTTCTATTCATTGAACTTTTTGACACTTTGCACTTTTAGAGAGAGATAAGGGATTGACTTTTGTACACAAATTTGCAGAGGGACAATAGAGTTGAGGTCTGTTATTTCTCACCTCTATATATTATTTATTTGAAAACATTTTTGCTGTTAACAAGCATGTTACCTCTGGAGAGATACATCCACAGTTTGGGAACCACAAAACTAAGCATCTTTGGTGCTTCTAGACTGAGCACTGAGTCCCATTGGATAGATAGAAAGATTAACCTAAAAAATCTACACAGAAGCCTCTGGAACTCCATAAGATTGGGTCCCTAATCCATGAACTGTTGGAACTCATTTACAAAACTTACCCTAAACATTACATGAATATATTGTCTCATACTATAGAATTAGAATTTTTAATCCCTAGTCCATGATGAGATATCTTTGAGCTATAATGTATCTTAATTAAAACTATCTTTAGATAAATTTTTTCCTCAAAAAGCATTTTATCAAAAAAATCTGATTTTTTTAAATCATTGATTTTTATCCATCCTGATTTAAAATGGACATTTTCGTCTATTCCCACTGCCTCTTCCCACACTTTAGGTTGTCCCCTCTGTATTTGTCACAACAGTCCTGAAGATATCCCTTATTTTAAATCCAGTCTTAGTCCCCATCCCAGCCACCCTCTCTTAGAGATATTTGCTCTTCTTTGTAGACATGCATTTTTACATACTTCCTTATGTTCACAGTCAGATCTAAGACTTCACTGTGATATTGACATTGCTTATTATCACCTTCTAGTTCCTTGCTCAGTTAAAACTCATGGACTACAGCTTGCTGCTTGGAATTCATGATGTTGAGAGAGCTGAACAGGAAGAGGTAGAGTGTGAGGAAAATGATGGAGAAGATGAAGGGGAAAGTGATGGGACCCACCCTATTGGAACGCCTCCAGACAGTCCAGGAAATACACTGAACAGCTCACAGCCTTTGGCTCCAGGGGAATTTGATCCAGCCATTGATGTTTATGGAATAAAATGCCATGAAAGTAAGCCGTATTGCTGTGAATATTTTTATGTATGAGATGGTTTTATTCTTGAATCAAAAACTCAAAGCCTTCATAACAATATAAAGGCAAAATTTTATTGCACAATATAATCCATTCTGTAGAAAAGGAAATTAGTTGAAATTAGTTCATTTTTGGTGCAACAGAAAGTTGAAGGCACTTATATTGCTTGGCTTTGATACTTAATATAATTTATTTCTTCACTATTGTAATGTCTGGAAATGCAGTAAAACAGTTTACCTACATCTCAAGCAGCTAATGTACTTGCGCAGCTGTTTACAGTGTGGCATCCTGTGTGGAGATACGGGATTCTTAGAATCCAGGAGAAAAGCTCCTTTATTGGGTGCAAATCTGTTTGCTGTACATTTACTGTTTTTTACACAGGTCGATAAGCCAATACTCTTAGCAGTGGTTCAGAAAAAGGAGCAAATCGCTGCTTTGACCTATATCTCAAAGTCTTTATTACGTCTAAAAATATTTGTAGACTTTGAGCCCAGTTTTTTAATACTAATAAGAAAATCTCATATGGAAGACTGTTTGTTTTGCATAAAAAGCAAGTGAGCTTTAAGGTAGTCCATACCACTGAGCAGGAATGCTTTCTATTTAAAGTTACCATGGATTGTTCAAGGCAGACAAAGTATCTGCTTTCCATCAAGGCCCTGCTTTGTAAACGTATTGGTAAATCCATTTTTCTACCATTCATAAATGAAATGTGATCTTAATTGTTGAAACACAAGCACTGTCTACAAAATATATGCTGTATGTATTTGGCCATTTTTCTATATTTATATCCCAGAAATAATTATGGATGCAATGAAAATACATGTTGGTTTTAACAAGGAATACTGACTTATGTCTTCTAATGTTGCACTTTGCATTATCTTTTATTTCATATGTATGAATGCAGCTAAACTATTAAAAAAAAAAAGGGTGGGGGTGGGGGCTGAACTTAAACTGTTTAAACACCTAGTCCCAGATTTGGACCTTAGTGTCCAAAATATGGGGGTTAGCATGAAAACCTCCAAGCTTAGTTACCAGCTTGGACCTGGTAAAGCTGCCACCACCCAAAAAATTAGAGTGTTTTGGGGCACTCTGGTCCCCCCCAAAAACCTTCCCTGGGGACCCCAAGACCCAAATCCCTTGAGTCTCACAACAAAGGGAAATAAACCTTTTCCCTTCCCCCCTCCAGGTGTTCCTGGAGAGATACACAGAAGCAAACTCCGTGAATCTAAACAGAGGGAGTCCACCCTCTCTGTTTCCAGTCCTGGAAACACAAGCACTTCCCTCTTCACCCAGAGGGAATGCAAAGTCAGGCTAGTAAATTTAACACACACAGATTTCCCCCTGACTTCTTCCTCCCACCAATTCCCTGGTGAGCACAGACTCAATTCCCTGGAGTCCCCCACTAAAGAAAAACTCAATCAGGAAACAGGATTTTTTCAACTCTGGGTGGAGGGTTTTCTGTGTGTGAGTCCTTTGTTCTGGGTTTTCTGCCTGCACACTCTCGGCTATGAGGGGGTTTCTATTTCCTGCTTTCTAATCTTCTGTTTCCAAGTTGTGAGTACAGAGATCATAAAAACAATAGGGGTTATTGTTTTTTTCTTTTGTATTTACATGTCTATAGTTGCTGGAGTGCTTTGAATTGTATTCTTTTTGAATAAGGCTGTTTATTCAATATTCTTTTAAGCAAATAACCCTGTATTTGTCACCTTAATACAGAGAGACCATTTGTATGTACTTTTTCTTTCTTTTTATATAAAGCTTTCTTTTTAAGACCTGTTGGAGTTTTTCTTAGTGGGGACTCCAGGGAATTGAGTCTGTGCTCACCAGGGAATTGGTGGGAGGAAGAAGTCAGGGGAAAATCTGTGTGTGTTAAATTTACTAGCTTGACTTTGCATTCCCTCTGGGTGAAGAGGGAAGTGCTTGTGTTTCCAGGACTGGAAATAGAGAGGGTGGACTCCCTCTGTTTAGATTCACGGAGTTTGCTTCTGTGTATCTCTCCAGGAACACCTGGAGGGGGGAAGGGGAAAGGTTTATTTCCCTTTGTTGTGAGACTCAAGGGATTTGGGTCTTGGGGTCCCCAGGCAAGGTTTTTGGGGGGACCAGAGTGCCCCAAAACACTCTAATTTTTTGGGTGGTGGCAGCTTTACCAGGTCCAAGCTGGTAACTAAGCTTGGAGGTTTTCATGCTAACCCCCATATTTTGGACGCTAAGGTCCAAATCTGGGACTAGGTTATGACATGGTGGCAGTGGTGGGATAGATACAATCCAGAAGCCAGTAGGAATATTATATTTTTCTTTTCTCTGCTAGGGGCTTTGTAGCAGAGAGAAACAGTTTGGTTTTAAAAGGGAACCAGAGAGAATTTTTTTTCTGCTCTCTCTGGCAGTTGTGGCTTGCATATTAAACAAGAAACCATTAAGGAGCTGTTACGGGTCTTTTGTCACACAATAGCACTCCCATTAGGAGGCAGATACCAGCACTATACTCATGCAAATAAAGTGGTTTTCTGGTTTACTTTACATTGAAAAGATTAGCTAGAGAAAGAAAGGGAAAATCTCATATGGAAGACTGTTTTGTGAGTCAGACCCCAGGAGGCAACAGAGCCTGCAGTTCAGAAGATAAACACCAGAGGGCATCCCAACACAAGAAAACAGGAACCATGCCTAACAAGACAAAAATGGAGGCCGAAGAACAAATCAAAGACGCCGAGCACAGGCGACAGATGGAAAAAAACAAACAGGAACTAGAAATAAAACAAAAAGAAATGGAAATGAAAGAAAGAGAAGAACAGATCAAACAGGCAGCCCATAAAAGAGAACAAGAAGCCAGAAATGCAGCCCACCACAGAAAACTAGAAGAAGAAGAGGTGGCCCACCGCCGAGACATGGAAAAACAACAAAAAGAAAATGAAGAGAAGGAAAAACAGAGAAAACATGAACTGGACTTAGCGCAAGCTGGGCTGCATGCGCCAGCCAATCCTAACAACCCTTCGCCAATTATGGTTCCACAGCACAGGAAATTTCCCACCTACAAGGCAGGTGATGACACCGAGGCCCTCTTGGAAAATTTCGAAAGAGCCTGTCTTGGGTACAGCATCCCTGAAGACCCGTACATGGTTGAATTGAGGCCACAGCTCAGTGGACCTTTAGCAGAGGTGGCAGCTGAAATGCCTAAGGAAAACATGAACGACTATAAACTTTTTCAAACCAAGGCCAGATACAGAATGGGGATAATCCCGGATCATGCCCGTCGGCGTTTCAGAACCCAAAAGTGGAAACCAGATGTGTCATTTCCCAAACATGCCTACTACATTGGGAAAAATTGAGAGGCCTGGATATCAGGACACAATGTTAAAATCTTGGAAGAACTGCACCTCCTCATACAAGTGGAGCAGTTCTTGGATGGTGTTCCTGAGGACATAACACGGTACATACAAGATGGAAAACCCAAAAATCTCGCTGAGGCGGGGGAGATTGGAGCCAGATGGATGGAAGTGGCAGAAAGCAAGAAAGCTACTGTCAAGGGGAACGAATACCCCAGGGGGCACACCGACCATAAGCCCTACAACCGAGGACAGCCAAAGACCCCACATACAACCCAAGTAAAGCCACAGACACACTATTCTTCCACCTCACCAGTCTCCAGTAACCCACCTCAACCCAGTGACCCATCAGATGGAAGATGCTTTAAGTGTAATGAACTGGGACATATCAAGGCCAACTGTCCAAAGAACGCCATCCGAGTGCAGTTCATTACACCACCATCACACCAAAGATCCCCAGGCCCAGATGCCTCTCAAATACCCTTGGAGCGAAGGGAAAAATTGAGAGTGGGCGGAAAAAAGGTTACTGCGTGGAGAGACACGGGGGCACAAGTGTCAGCTATCCACCAATCCTTCGTAGACCCCAAATTCATCAACCCAAAGGCCCAAGTGACAATTTACCCCTTCATGTCACAAGCTGTAGACTTGCCTACAGGTGAACTGCCTGTCCAGTACAAAGGCTGGTCAGGAATGTGGACTTTTGCAGTCTATGACAATTATCCTATCCCCATGCTACTGGGGGAAGACTTGGCCAACCAGGTGAAGCGGGCCAAGCGAGTGGGAATGGTTACACGTAGCCAAACCAGGCAAGCTTCCAGACCCATTCCTGTTCCTGAGCCGTCCACAGATGCCCCGTCTGTGTTACCAGAGACCCAGACAGAGGTAGTGGACCCGGATTCCATGCCAACCACTGAAACAGCCACAGCACCTCCAGTCCCAGGCCCGGAACTGGAACAGCAACCAGCACCAGCAAGTGCAACCACGTCTTCAAACTCAATGCCAGAGGGCGCCAGCGAGCCAGAACTGGCAGAAGCAACAGACAGCCATACCCAAAAGGCTCAGCCAAAGCCTGAAATACCCTCAGGTGCACCAGCGGAGAGCGGTTCACCAGCAACGGAAACAACCCCATCACCTACATCGCTTCCAGAGGGACCAAGCCCAAGTCCACAGTCTGAGGAAGAACTGGTGACCCCAGCCTCAAGGGAACAGTTCCAGACTGAGCAGGAAGCAGATGACAGCCTTCAGAAAGCTTGAGCGGCGGCACGGAGCACCCCACCGCCTCTCAGCTCTTCTAATCGATCCCGGTTTGTTATAGACCAAGGACTTTTATACAAGGAGATTCTTTCTGGTGGACACCGGGAAGAATGGCAGCTGCAAAAACAGTTGGTGGTTCCAACTAAATACCGGGGGAAGCTCTTAAGCTTAGCCCATGATCATCCCAGTGGCCATGCTGGGGTGAACAGAACCAAGGACTGGTTGGGGAAGTCTTTCCACTGGGAGGGGATGGGCAAGGACATTGCCAAGTATGTCCTGTCTTGTGAGGTATGCCAAAGAGTGGGAAAACCCCAAGACCAGGTCAAGGCCCCTCTCCAGCCACTTCCCATAATTGAGGTCCCATTTCAGCAAGTAGCTGTGGATATTCTGGGTCCTTTCCCAAAAAAGACGCCCAGGGGAAAGCAGTACGTACTGACTTTCGTGGACTTTGCTACCCGATGGCCGGAAGCTGTAGCTCTAGGCAACACCAGGGCTAACACTGTGTGCCTGGCCCTAACAGACATTTTTGCCAGGGTAGGTTGGCCCTCTGACATCCTTACAGATTCAGGATCTAATTTCCTGGCAGGGACCATGCTGCACTAAAGTGGCTTCATACTGCCAAGGAAAACAACAAGAAACTTCTTCGTTGAAGTTTAGCTCTCCAATATTTTGATTTTCAAATTCAGCACATCTCAGGAGCTTCTAACAAAGTAGCTAATGCACTCTCCCGTGAGAGTTTCCCAGAATCCAGTAGTTAAAAAGTGTTCTTAAACTGTAGAAGTCTGTTAGTTATATACTTAGTGGTATATGTAAAGGTGCTTGTGTTGTATTAATCTGTTTATTTTAAAGTTCTAGGAGGAAATCGCCGCCAGTGAGCTTCCCCACTGTCTGCAATTTGGGGGGCGTGTCATAAACAGATAGCTAAGGGTTAACGTCTCTTTCACCTGGAAAGAAATATCTGAAACACCTGACCAGAGGACCAATCAGGAAACAGGATTTTTTCAACTCTGGGTGGAGGGTTTTTTGTGTGTGAGTCCTTTGTTCTGGGTTTTCTGCCTGCACTCTCTCGGCTATGAGGGGGTTTCTATTTCCTGCTTTCTAATCTTCTGTTTCCAAGTTGTGAGTACAGAGATCATAAAAACAATAGGGGTTATTGTTTTTATGATCTCTGTACTCACAACTTGGAAACAGAAGATTAGAAAGCAGGAAATAGAAACCCCCTCATAGCCGAGAGAGTGCAGGCAGAAAACCCAGAACAAAGGACTCACACACAAAAAACCCTCCACCCAGAGTTGAAAAAATCCTGTTTCCTGACTGGTCCTCTGGTCAGGTGTTTCAGATACTTCTTTCCAGGTGAAAGAGACGTTAACCCTTAGCTCTCTGTTTATGACACACCTAAAGCTCTGACTGAATTCAGCCTCTCCCTTTCCTGAAGATTGACTTCATTTTAGTCACCTGTCAAAAGAAGGACTCTAGATTAAAACACTTGTAAAGTCATTCTGACGGCAATACGTTTGTCATTCTGCAGATGCACCTAGGAAGGAGGTATACTTTATGGCCATTATTGACATTCTTACTCATTATGATGCAAAAAAGAAAGCTGCCCATGCTGCAAAAACTGTTAAACACGGTGTAAGTATCTGTTTGTTTTCTCTAATTCCATTGCTGCTTCTGAATATTTGCTATTGAATGCCCTTCTGTGGCATAGTTTTGGGGATTTATGGAAGGATGCAAAATAAGTCAAGTTTTCTTTTTAATTTTGTTAATTAAATATTTAAATAATTGTGATTGATTGTTACAAGTTAAATATTAAGAGTGAAAATGCTTTCCTACCCTCACAAGCCGTGTTCATTATTGGTGAACACTATAATATATGCTGCATCATTATATCATTTCTAGATATTGTGAGACTTTTTAAAATTGGGTTTATAGCAATAAACACCTGAATATATCCATTGCAGAATGTGGCAAGTATTTATCACAGTGGCTTTGGATGTAGGCTAGAGTGTCCTCTCAAAGTCCCACAGAGTGAAAACTCTTTTTCACCCTGTGATTGTATTAGGAAAGAATCTCAAAAATACTATGCCAGTTGCAGATAAATACATCATTTATAGTGTACTGAATTATTTTTCCAAATAGCCAACACTTAAAACTTAGTAACCAAGTTAAAGAGCAACTCTCAGAAGCTGAATAGCCTCTTACTATTGCAAATGCTCAATAGCGCAAGGCACATCTTTGCCAAAAGATAGCCTAACCCTTTAATATTTTGGTGATTTGAGCAGTGGTTTTACCTAGAAGTTAAAGAACATAATGACTATGTTGTGCATTTGTTGGCCGAATCTGCTGAGAGTTTACTCCAAATTGTATAATATGATTTACTTTGTAAGGCTTTTAGTAAAATACAGTTTGGGGGGGAAAAAAAGCATAAAAACTCAGATGTATTGCTTCACTACCTTAAAATCCCTTGTCTGAAGGATATGCGTTGTAAATACAGAGAAGGCAGTATGACTATCACTATTTGACTATAAAGGTAGTTAAGCTCTGGAATAAGCTTTCAAGGGAGGTTGTGGAATCCCCACCACTGGAAGTTTTTAAAAACAGGTTGGACAAACACCTGTGAAGGATGACAGGTTTCAGAGTAGCAGCCGTGTTAGTCTGTTTCCGCAAAAAGAACAGGAGTACTTGTGGCACCTTAGAAACTAACAAATGTATTTGAGCATAAGCTTTCGTGGGCTACAGCTCACTTCTTCAGATGCACAGAATGGAATATATAGTGAGGAGAGATATGTATCTATATCTGTTCCATTCTGTGCATCCAAAGAAGTGGGCTGTAGCCCACAAACGCTTATGCTCAAATACATTTGTTAGTCTTTAAGGTGCCATAAGTACTCCTATTCTTTCTGTGAAGGATGGTCTGTGTTTCCTTGATCCTGCATCAGGGCAGGGAGCTGGACTTGATGACTTCCCAAGGTCCCTTCCAGCCCTACATCTCTATGATTCTGTCATTGTGGGCCACCATTTTAGGGATTGATCCTGTAAACATGAGTAACTTTATCCAGCTGAGCAGTCACATTGACTACTCAGTGAGACTGCTCTTGTGAGTAAAAATGCACACATACAGTAAGTATTTGCAGTATCGGGCCCTTAGCTATCCTTTTTTTAAACAAATACTGGAGAACGTCGTTGTTGATTAGTATCAGTTGCTTTCAAATTCTCAGCAATAAATCGCAGTAATTAATTTATAAAGGTCATTTCTGTCATACACTATAAAGAAGCTGAATGTGGAGGCAGCCCTTGTACAATCAGCTGATGATTACTAACAAAGTTTAAATTGAATCCTCTTTTAAAAAACCCACTCGCTTCTCTCTGAAATATTTTATCTACTATTGTTGTAAGCAATGCCTAGGATTACAATAACTAACTAAAAGAGATTAGGAAATTTATTTTTCTCTATTTGAAGGGGTTTTTACTTTCTTCATTGGACAGCATTTAATGTGTATTCAATTTTACTGCTCAAGTCCTGATCCAGCTTTTATTGAAGTCAATGAGATTCTTTCCATTCACTGCCTCAAGTTTTCTCCATATATGTCAAGGACTTTGAGAACCTGAGATGAAAACTACTGTGGGTGAAATCCTGGTCCCATTGAAATCAATGGGAGTTTTGCCATTGGCTTCAGTTTAGCTTATACAGAAGTGCAAAATTACTAGTTATTGTTGTCAGCCAATCCAAAAATAGTCTGATTTGCCTTTTCAAGATAATATAACCTATCCGATTGACATATATTAACAAACAGTGATTACTAGATGTCTGTCCTAATCTGGAGTTATCGTCCATCTGAAGATACCTGTTCGAAGAAAACCTGATGATTCTGTCTGTATCTTGGTAATTAAATGCTAGAAATTACAAGGGAGCTTAAAAGTTTCGGAGGGTCAGTTAGGGTAGAGAGAATGTTACACTTTTAAAAGGAGGGGATTGCTCCTGCAGTCATGGCAGTGAGTACAGTTACTCCAGTGCCAAACCACTTGGAGTTCCATGGGATTCTGCATGGGAGTAATTAATTACCTTTGTCTGCGATCCTGTTTGCAGATTCAGGCCTGGGGACTGAAAATTGCAAGGGAGTTTTAAGTAATGGTTTCCATACAAAAATATTCGATTAAGACTGCTTTTCTTCTCCTTTTTACTTCTCCCCTGTATAGGCAGGTGCAGAGATTTCAACCGTTAACCCTGAACAGTATTCAAAGCGCTTCTTGGACTTTATCGCCAATATCTTGACGTAACCTATCATGTTACATAGGACAGACACCAGACCTGGGGACAGCATCGGTGGCTACAAGTGTAGGGAAAAGAAAGGAACTCAGAGAAGTCTCATCTTGCAGAAAGCCAACCCCCTTGTTTACATCTGCTGGTAAAGATGACTAATTTGGGGTGGAATACTCGCTTTAACAGCTGCCTGATATTCCCAGCATAGTTCTAGCTATTTCTGACTTTTTTATGTGTGCAAAAAATATATATATAAATTAATTAATGAATTGAGAAGATCAGCTTTACTCAGAGTGCACTGAAATGGCAACACTCTGATGCTACTAGCTGAAATGGAATGAATGAGCAGAGGTGTGAGGGTGGGAGAGGAGTAAATGCATGTTAAATCTACAATATTGGTATCAAATTGTAAACTGTGGATCAGTTTATATTTTGAATGAAAGGATGCAAGACAGTATTCATGATGATAATAATAATGATGATGATAATAATAATAAAACCTTTACTGCGAATGTTACACTTAGACCCTGCACGCTGGCACTCCTTAAAAACAGCAGCAACATTAAATCCTTGGTGCTGGAAGCTTTTCTGTTAGCTCCATTGCTTTTTTTTTTTTTATTAGCACATTGCATCAGGAAGACCAGACTCCCAAGAGTCCAAGAGCTAATGTCTCTTGTTTTACAAAGAGATAATGCCATATTCATGCTGCATATATGTTTTTGCTATAGCGAATTTATGTCAGGGGAAAAACCTGCTTATTTCACTTTTATTACCTGAAGTTTTTTTCATTGTTATACTGTTATATTCTTGCAATATATGAGCTAATAATGCTACAGGGGGAAAAAGGTTTATTTGAAGAAGTGCATAGCTTTGGGCAATAGTAACCTCATCTTCCAGCACAGGAAGGTGAGCAAAGTGATCGAAATTTCCATTCTCCTATAATCTAATGAGAATCCGAATTTTAAATGCTTATATTGTACTGTTTAAACAGTGGTATTTTATTATAAATTATCCCTCTAAAAATCAATCCTGAATTTTACTGTTTACATTATTAGGAAAACAGGGATACTTTTGAATTTCAGTGTTTGTGTACAGTATGTGATTTTGAAGTTTACATGTAAAGTTATTTTGCAGTACAGATGAAGTAATCTTTGTCATCTCTCAAGGTGTAACTTGCAGTAATGTCTCATTCACCTCCATGGTAGAGTCTCTCTTACAATAAACTGAGAGAGGTTGTTTTTGAGGGGTTTTTTTCAGATGTTCTTTATCATCTTAAATGACTTGTTTTAGTATTTCCCAAATTTGGTTGTATAAAATATTGCCTAAAACTGTGCTGATCATGTTTAACCTGTTAAAAATTTTAAACAATGATACTGTATTTACTTTCTTTCTTTCCTGTTTTTTTTCCTCTGAAAGGTTCCAAGCTTAAAAAGTGAGACACAAAATTAGACATGCTTAAAGTTTATCTACTTATACACTGTGCTAAAGCTGTGCCTTTAAAGCTCTTCATTGAAACAGTTGTTTTTATAGGCAATTTAGAAAACAAACTCCCACCATAACTTATAACTTAACAAACCTAGGAGTGCCAGGATGACTTCTCCAGTAACTTAATGTCAGTGCTGTTAAGACTGCAACTGTGCATAATGTACGTAGTGTTTACTTCAGAGAAACCTATTAAAAAAGCAGAACTGAATCGTCAGCAGCCAAAGGCAATACCGTCCCTATTGCTGTGTACTTTTTTTTTTTTAAAAACATGGTTTTGTTACCCTTGACTTAGGGATGTTAACAGCACTGTAATGTATGTGTGTGCTTCTGAATAGTATGTATTTAAATACATTGATAGTGTGGCTTGATTTTTTTGTCCCCTTTTCATGACCCCAGTTAACTGTGGCATTTCATGAATGTTCTGTTTTCTGAAGTATACTGTGGCTCCTAAAGTTGAGACTGCAGAGAGGCCCTGAAGTAAAAAACTAAGGTACACATACATGATCTGAGTAAATAATTAATTGTGGCTAATTAGTGTATGCTTTTTAGAAGCTTACCTCAAAGCATTCTTTTTGTCTGTAACAAAAGTCTGTCACTCGTTACTTCTGATAAACTGTTTATTTGGACAGGGTAAGGAAGATTCACATTGTATCTCCTAGAGCAAAGACTACACTCCAGACATGAGCAGGGCTTTATAAAATAAAGCACTTTGATGACTCACTAGGTTAATCCTTTGTCCCTCTGTTTCGACCGCACTTTTGATCACTTGTAGATTGAATTTTGGATACTAAAGCAAACGTATTATTCAAATATGTATATCTAATGAAAAATCTTCAGTTTCATATTTTTCTTTGACTTAACAGCCTCTTTTTTCCATATTTTCTCCAACTGGCTTGAAGGTTTTTGGCTTTGTCTTTGTGCTTGAATGTAATTTCTGAGGTAACCCAACCTGTGCTCTGAGAGCAAATATGCAGATTTGTTAGTAGCAATTCTATGGAGTAACATTAAGGTTTAATACAAAATTGAAACTTCCTCCATGGTGGCTTATTGAAAGAGCGGGTTGACATAAATAATGTAACACCCCCAACCAAATCAGTTATTAAAAAGTACTCAGAAGCAGGTTAGAATAATTCTGGAGTTTGTAGACCAAAAAACTCCTGTGTGTTCTGGCATTACAGTGCTTTGATTGTCAGACCTTTCCGCACATGATGTTTCCTATGCTGTGTCTCGGGGTGGCAATGCCAGAGCCCAAGTCTAATTCACACTGCTCTTTCTTCCATTTTGACTGGGAGTCTTTATTGTTTTAATTTCCTTATTTATCATGGAACTATAAGAATATAATGAGCCTTTTACCTGAAGAATGTACATGGTAGAACTTGTTCATTTTCTTCATAGGGGACAACTCATGTAACAAAGTCGTTATCTTAAGCAGGAGGGGAGAGAGAGGAAAGGAGTAGCTCCCTAGTGATCCAGTGAGCCTCTTAATATACTGTCCAGTCATCCTAGGCCCTGCTGGGTCCCCACTAGCACTTCTGCATATGCCCTTGACATAGTCACTCCTACAAGTGTTTAGTTTTTAATGTGAATTTGGTGCTCAAGGAAGTGCAGCACAGGCTAGAGTCCGACTAGCATGGGAGGGTGATGTGCAAGTGTCCCCAGCCAACTCTGAGATTGTGCCTCAATTCTAACCTGTATTTTAACACCCATTTCTTGAGCAGGGTGCCAGCTGGGCAAATTGTGTGCTAGTTTTAGAAAGTGGACTCATAGCTGTTGTTCTTTGGGAGGAGACCTCCAAACGTGATTTCACTGGCAACATGCGATAAGATTTGCACCCAGTGGCAAAAGGCACTAGTTTCTTATAGTACGAGCATCTACAGTGAGGAAGGTACTGGCTGTCCAACTACAGAGAAAGAAACTGTCCTTGCCTCAACGAGGTTACTTCAGCAGACTTTTCAATTAAATACTGAACAATCAGGACCTTTTCCATTATTTCTAAGTGGTGCTTTTCACTCTTTCTCGAGAGCTTCTGGACTTCATCCAACTGGACTTTCCAAGAAGTGTCCTGCATTCAAGTCCTTCATAGATCCCTAGAAGGGTTGCCTATAGAATAGAGGGTTCAGTCCAGCAGGCCCCTAGGATGCCAATCCACATTTAATATTTTAATGACCACACTGCAGTCTCTCTGATGGAACCTCCTTTCTGCAGTTCCCCCCAAGGACTTCTAGGCTGCTGCCACAGATTCTGAACAAAGTGCACCCCACTAGTCTCACTCATCCCCACCCATGGACTAGTCTTTGACCCCACCCTCTCTAACAGATCCCCACAGTCTGGGTGACTAACAGTTATGTGTATGGAGGGCTTCACAATCTAGACCCTGGCTGGCAGCTGCTGCTCACTTCTTCTAGCATCTGAAGAAGGCATGGATCATCATTACATGCCCACATGGTACTGTATCCACTGGGGAGGGGCAGAAAGTCATTTCTGTACAATTTCAATTACATTTTTTGATTTGACTTTCATTTGCTGGTCTGAACCTGTGTGGGTGTTGATTATATCCAAAATTTATGTTCGTATCTGCCATATTAATGCAAGTTCTACAGCCAAAGGAACAGAAATATGTTTTTCAAGTCACAAGAAGTTATTGGAAACCAATAGCGCCAAACTTAATCCAAGTTTATTATCTGAAATTCAGCTTACCTCTAGCATTTACCTCTTTTTCCAAACACAAGATGAGTGGGCAGGTGCCTGTACCAAAAGGAACAGTTACCTTCTGGTAATGGTACTTCACATTCTTCCCTTATCTATTCTTCCCCTCCTTTATTCTGGCTTCTTCTGAAGTTTACTTAAGTTGGGAGTGGGGAGAAAGGGAATTGCTGACTCCAGGGGGAAGAGTTGTCTTTACCTCCTATGGTAGGGTTTACATTTTTTTTTCCTGATGGATGGAGAAAAGGACTGTGAAAACTACCAGTAATTGATCTTACTGTATGTACTGAACAATGTAAACATTTGCTTTTGTGCAGACCAAGTGTTCATTTCCAAACATATGATTTGACATCAAAATGGTTGATCCGGATAGAATTGCAGTGTCTCAAAGGACTCCGGTTACAACTAAGTAACCTTTGCTTTTCTGAAAGCACAGATGAAAAGGCATCTGAATCTATTAAAAGCGTTTCCTGTCTCTCTAGCACATTTATACATGGATTTATACAACATTTAATTAAATAATTTCTCAGTCACATTCATGTACTAAGATTTTAAACAAATGCTAAATGAATAGATGAGCAGAATATGACTTTAAAATAGGAGTGCTAATTCCTGCTTAATTGTAGTTGCATTTTCAAGCATGCCACAATCATTTAAAAAACAAATGAGACTTTTTTAAATTGGGTTTATAGCTCCCTACCTAGCTTCTTGGAAGCAGTGACATGTCCCTCCCTAAGCTCCTAGCTCCGTGTGCTGCCAGCTCCACAGCTCCTATTGGCCAGGAACCATGGAGCTGAGGGAGGGACATGTTGCCACTTCCAGGGAGCCCCCCCAAGGTAACCGCTACCCAGAGCCCTCATCCCTACCCGCACCCCAGCCCTGAGCCCCTCCGCCCCCAAACGCCTGCTGCTGTGGGGCGGTGGCCCAAAACTACCCCAGCAGCAGCCAATGCAACTTGCCCAGGGGCTGCCTGAGCTGCTCGGGCAGCCCCGGAGCTAGCCACACCGGCCACTGCAAAAGTCACAGAATTGAAAATCACAACATCCATGATTTCCATGACCTTCATGACAAACTCACAGCCTTAACTATAATCCCATATATTCTGTACTAGCCCTCCCAGTGCACATGTCTTCTCTGCTCGAGGCAGCGAAGTAGCTTTCTAATCTAGCAGGTGAGAGGGCAGGAGCACAGTCATAAGCTGTCTGTGCCCAGCCCTGCTTCTAAACTCCAGGAAGAAGTTGTTTTTAAACAGAAACTTATTAACACATACACATGAATATGCTGGGCTAAACATACTGAAACAATGTTCTTCAGCTTGGATTGATTTTAATTCCTCAGTGAGGCGAGGGAAAAACAAGCTCCAGCAATTCTGAATTAGATAAGCACAAGATTTTAATCAGAACAAATAGGGAGAGTATAGTTATTTAATACTTGCTTAAATCAACAATGACAGAGCTAAGCTTACTTAACTTTCTAATGATTATTCACAGAGGGAAAGCATGGAAAATTTCAGCCCAAAAGACGTTTATTTGAGGAAAATGCTGAGCAACTGGGAAACACTAAAAGATGGAGGTTCGATTGGAAATTGGAACTTAACCATAACTATACAGTAATTTCCACTATTGCAGAAACTGTCACGTTTATACATATCTCATCCAATTACATTCACTGTCTCAGTGAATTACTCCCACAGGATCCAGTTCAGCAAAGCACTTGTAGATTCATAGATTTGAAGGCCAGAAGGGGACCATTGTCATCGTTTAGTCTGACCTCCTGTACAATGCAGGCCATAGAACTTCTTCAAAAATAAATCCTAGAGCAGAGCTTTTGGAAAAACTTCCAGTCTTGATTTTAAAGTTTCAGTGATGGAGAATCTACCACAACCCTTGGTAAATGTTGCAATGGTTAATTCCCTTCGCTGTTAACAATTTACACCTTCTTTCCGGTCTGAATTTGTCTGGCTTCAACTTCCAGCCACCATATCATGTTAAACCTTTCTCTGCTAGATTGACAAATCTGTTATTAAATATTTGTTCCCCAGGTAGATATTTATAGACTGTAATCAAGTCATCTCTTAACCATCTCTTTGTTAAGCTAAATGGACTGAGCTCCTTGAGTCTCACTAGAACTCAGGAGTCGGCAACCTATGGCATGTGTGCCAAACACGGGACGCAAGCCGATTTGAGTGGCACGCTGCTGCCTACTGCGGTCTCGGCCCCCAGCCCCACTCAGCCCCCCCACCCACCACTCTCCCCTGTGGGGGCAGGAGGCGGAAGCTTGGTCCTGCGGCAGCCAAGCTTCCCTCCTCCCCTGCTTCTTCCCCCAGTGTGGTGCTTTCCTGCCCCTCCTCCTTTCCTTCCCTGCGCAGATCAGCTGATGGCCCTTGCGAGGAGGAGGGGGAAGAGCGGCAGCATGCTCGCTGCTCTGTAGAGGAGGCAGAGAAGAGGTCAGGACGGGGCCTTGGGTAAGGGGGTGGAACAGGGCATGTCCCTTCTAGCCCCCTGCCATGAGCCGCTCAGGGCAGGAGGCTGAGAGCATGGGAGCACCCCCATGAGCCGAGCACCCCAGCCCTCTGCCCTGACCCTTGAATCCCCCCACACACCCAGCCTTCTGCCCTGCACACCCCCAAGCCCTCTGCCCTGACCCCTGAACCCACACACACACCCAGCCTTCTGCCCTGCACACCCCCAAGCCCTCTGCCCTGACCCCTGAACCCACACACACACCCAGCCTTCTGCCCTGCACACCCCCCAGCCCTCTGCCCTGACCCCTGAACCCACACACACACCCAGCCTTCTGCCATGCACCCCCTCTGCCCTGACCCCTCCACCCCCACACACCCAGCCTTCTGTCCTGCTCCCCCACAGCCCTCATCCCTCTGCCCTGACCCCTGAACTCACACACACACCCAGCCTTCTGCCCTGCACCCCCTCTGCCCTGACCCCTCCATCCCCCACACACCCAGCCTTCTGTCCTGCTCCCCCACAGCCCTCATCCCTCTGCCCTGACCCCTGAACTCACACACACACCCAGCCTTCTGCCCTGCACCCCCTCTGCCCTGACCCCTCCATCCCCCACACACCCAGCCTTCTGTCCTGCTCCCCCACAGCCCTCATCCCTCTGCCCTGACCCCTGAACCCCCCCACAACCTCCAGCTCTCTGCCCCATACCCCACACCCCCTAGCCTTCTGCCCTGAAACCCCCACACACCCAGCCTTCTGCCGTACACTTCCCACACACCGCAGCCCTCTGCCCTGACCCCTGAAACCTCCCCCCAAAGGTCTGGGGTCCTGACAGTCGGCCCCTTGCCAGCCAGCGTCCCGGCCGCAGGCCCTGCTCAACCCGCTGCCAGCCTAGGTGAACAGAACCCCAGGCTGGCAGCGAGCTGAGCAGGCTGGCGGTGTAAGATCAGCATTTTAATTTAATTTTAAATGAAGCTTCTTAAACATTTTGAAAACCTTGTTTACTTTACATACAACAATAGTTTAGTTGTATAATATAGATTTATAGAAAGAGACCTTCTAAAAACGTTAAAATGTATTACTGGCACACAAAACCTTAAATTAGAGTGAATAAATGAAGACTCGGCACACCACTTCTGAAAGGTTGCCAACCCCTGCTATAAGGCATGTTTTCTAATCCTTTAATCATTCTTTTGGCTCTTCTCTGACTCCTCTCCAATTTATCAACATCCTTCTTGAATTATGGGCACCGGAACTGGACGCAGTATTCCAGCAACAGTCGTATCAGTGCCAAATACAGAGGTAAAATAACCTATTTTTACTTGAGATTCCCTTTTTATGCATCCCAGGATCACAATAGCTCTTTTGGCCACAGCATCACACTAGGAGCTCCTGTTCAGCTGACTATCCACCACGGCCCCCAAATCTTTTTCAGAGTCATTATTTCCCAACCTGTAAGTATGGCCCATGTTCTGTTTCTTGATGTATACATTTAGCCATATTAAACACATATTGTTTGCTTGCACCCAGTTTACTGAGCGATCCAGATTGCTCTGAATCGGTGACCTGTCCTCTTCATTATTTATAAATTTAAGCACCTGTTCAGATAGTGTGCTGAGCAGAGGTGGACTTCAGCATGTGCTTAAGTGCTTTGCTAAGTCAAATCCATGGTTCTGATCCACTGCAGATTAGTGCAGTGTCACTGGAATATTTTTCAACAGACGTGCAAGAATAACCTTTGTTCCAATTTATCTCTATTTTCAGTTTGTAAGAGTTAAACATTTTAACCCACAAAGTTGCAGCATGTAAATTAATTAAGTGGGAGGGGAGAGTACAGAGAAGACAAAAGAAAAAGATGACAATTGTTGATTTACCTTTTGATGATACAATCTGCCGAGCTGGAGAGAGGAAGAAGGTGGTGATTAACTGCCATTTTTGCAGCAGTGACAAACTTTGCAGTTCAAATACATCAAGAGAAAGCGAGGAAAACCCCCTCTTCTCCTCAAAACTCATGACTGGTCTTAAAGTCATGAGCTTTATCTTGCCAAAGTTGGTTGGTTTGTTCTGTTCACATGAATTTGGAAGCAAAATTAAAAAGATGGCCAAGTGTGGGTTATTAATGTGTCATTATTCGTATGAGCCATAGGTGTGTATGGTGCTTTTATACACCAGAAAGAGGACTGATCCCTGAAACCAGAAACTTACAATCTACTTTGGACCTGACACAGAAGGGGATAACAAAGAAAAAGGAGTGAGTGGGAGAATCAATGTCACAAAAGAAACAGAATAAGAGATGTTTCTCATGCGTGATACTGGGGAGCACTGGACAGGTTGCCTCATACACACTGCATTATAGACATACCCCAAGGGTATCAGTATCCTGACTCACGTGTATTAGCCAAACCCACCTCTGAGAATCCATGCCACACATGCCCCATGTATTCATCATCACCACACTGGCTCTACAGTTGTACGTGCCCAGTTCTAGGACTTCTCGGGGTGTATCCCAGGGTTGTTAGTGCCTTGCCAACTGGAGCTGCTCTAGTAAGCTGTGTATTGTTGGAGAAAAATGGTTATTTACCTGCATTATAACTGTTGATCTTTGAGATGTGGCTCACACATGTATTCTACTCAGATGTGTGTGCACCCAGCACATCAGAGAGCTTTCTGTAGCTGTATCTGTCAGGTTGGGGCACGCAGCTTGTGCCTCCTCAGGGATGCTCCAGAGGCTACATAACGGCAGCGCTGCCCCAACTGCCTCTCACACCAGAAATGTGACTCAAGACTCTTGGGTCAGAGAATACACATGTGAAACCAGATAAGTAACTGTTTTTTCTTAGAGTGGTTCTCATGTGAGTCACTTGAGTGGAACATACAAGTAGTATCATTAGAAGGTGGGAGTCAGAGTCTATTGAAATGAAGACTACTGGATTGCTTTCCCAAAGTTTGCATCACATCTTGAAGCAGTCGTGATAGCCTAATGATGAGTGAAGGTATGTATGGAGGACCAGGTGGCAGCCCTACTAATGTCCAAAGTGGAAACATCCCTCAAAAACCCTACCAGTGTGGCTTGAGCCCTTGTTGAACAATCTCTGTGGAGGACAGGGGTTCGCTACCCTGTACGCTATTGTGATGCAGGAAGTAATCCATCTGGAATTTGTGATGAATCTGCATGACCTTTCATTCTGTCAGCATGAGAGACAAAGACACAAAGAGATAACCTAAAGGACTTACTCTTGTCCAGATAGAAGGCCAGTGCTTACCTTACACCCAAAGTATGAAGCTGCTCTTTATCTCTACTTGAGTGCAGCTTTGGGAAAATAAACAGATAAGTATATAGTCTGGTTTGTATGAAATGCTGAAACCACTTCAGTTTAAAACTTAGTATGTTGTCTGAAGGCTATTTTAATCTTTGAAAAATTAGATGTATGGCAGTCCCATTATCAAGCCTGAAATATAACTACTTTTCTGGCTGATGTAATGGAGATGAGAGAGGCTGTCTTCTGAAATAGGCAAGGCAAATAACAGGTTGCCAAAAGCTCAGATGGAGGACCCTTTAATACCCATATTAATGTCCCAAAGAAAAAACATGTCTTTTACAGAAAGAAGGTGAATAATGGCTTTTTTTTTTTTTTAAATTAACCACCACTAGGTTGGGGAAAAAATGAATTCCCTTGAATGGGAGGACAGCTAGCCAAGATCACAGCTAACAGATTCTTAGGGAACTCCAAGAAAGACTCAAGGATTTAAGGTGTACGGTGATGCTGGCAGACCAGATGCTGGGTCATGCCAAGGTCCTCATCCTCAACTGAATATTGACAAATACATGGCTGAAATCAGTCTGGCTCATCTGCATGTTAGTATTCTTAACATAGGTATTAGAATTATAAGAATGTGTTTAGACTAGGGTTGTCAATCACAGTTAACTCGCGATTAACTAAAAAAATCGTGATTAATCGACATTTTAATCACACTGTTAAACAATAGAATATCAATTGAAATTTATTAAATATTTGGATGTTTTTCTACATTTTCAAATATATTGTACGCTTCGATTTCAATTGCAACACAGAATACATTATTTGCACTGTAAAAATAACCAAAAGAAATAGTATTTTTCAGTTCATCTCATACAAGTACCATAATGCAATCTTTGTCATGAAAGTACAACTTAAAAATGTAGATTTTTTTTTTGTTACATAACTGCACTCAAAAACAAAACAATGTAAAACTTCAAAGCCTACAAGTCTGCTGAGTCCTCCTCCTTGTTCAGCCAATCGCTAAGACTAACAAGGTTGCTTACATGTACAGGAGAGAACATTGCCCTCTTCTTATTTACAATGTCACCAGAAAGTGAGAACAGACATTAGAATGGCACTTTTGTAGCTGGCATTGGAAGGTATTTACATGACAATTATGCTAAATATTCGTATGCCCCTTCATGCTTCAGCCACCACTGCAGAGGACATGCTTCCATGCTGATGACACTCATTAAAAAAATGCATCCAACGAAGTGGGTATTCACTCACGAAAGCTCATGCTCCAATAAGTCTTTTAGTCTGTAAGGGACCACAGGATTCTTTGCTGATTTACAGATCCAGACTAACTTGGCTACCCCTCTGATACTTAAAAAAAACAATGCGTTAATTGAATTTGTGACTGAACTCCTTGGGGGAGAATTGTATGTTCCCTGCTCTGTTTTACCTGCATTCTGCCATATATTACATTAACACAGACAGGTAACAGTATTAGTTTCCCTCCTTTGCTTATACTTCAGCGCTGTGTAAATCCAGTTAAAAAGGCAACTTAAAAAAGTGATTGTACATATCAGTTAATATCAGTTCTTTCTTTGGCGTTTGACATGAATGCTGTGAGAAAATGGATTAGGGATAATTTGATAGGAAGGTGAACAGATTCTTTCTAAGGCTTTATCTAACCTTTTTACTAAAAGGGCTAACACTGGTTTGTTTAACTCTTAAAGAGACAGAAGGTCCTGGCTGCATGGTGGTTTCCTCTGAAGTTTTACATTCAAACCGTTCCGCCACAGGGTTTAAATGGCCAGTATAAACTTGCAAATACAATATTCAAAATGCAGATTGGATGCTCTTACATACATTTATGCCAACAGATGTCATTTGAGGTTTTTGGTGTGGCGGTCCGGGAGGGAGAGAGGTATTAACATGTATAGAACACCTTTCAATAAGTCATAAGAAAGATCTCATTGTTCACAGAATATAACTTCCATGAGGCAATGAAAGGAAGAGAAACCTCTCTGGCATTTACAGTAACATAAACCTGCCCCGACTGACAGCTATGTTTTTAAGCAGTGACATGAACTATAGATTCAGAACTATTCTGTTAGATAAAGGCCATTCTAAAGCACTGCACATTTGGGCTGGGAAGATGCTTTTGTTTAGCACATGTCTGTTTTCTGGACAAAGAACTCTAAGTGATAAATACAAAGATGTCCTTTTTCTTCATTACAGAAAGTGACCTTTATCAAAAGATAGGAAGAGAAATGCATCCCTTTCACTGATGTCATTTATTACACTAATTATTACCTATTTAGGTTCTATATTAAAAACAGAGAAACACCACACATTACTCACATGTGCCATCCAGCAGCTGCACTCTTATCACACATACTCTCTAAAGGGTGGCATCGTTGCCGAGGGGATAGAGTCCTGGATTGGAACTCAGGACACCTAGGCTCTTTTCTTGGCTCTACTACAGACCTTTTGTCTGACCTTGGGCACGTCACCAAACTCTATCATACTGTTAGTTGATAGAGGTCAACGTATGTTAGTGTGCGGCAAGCTCATATACTGTAGATTCACACCTTGGCTTAGCATGCATTAACTTGCTGGTGGACAAACTTATAGATAGGAAAACTGAGGCACAGAAGTGCAGTGACTTGCCCATGATCAGACAGGAGGTCTTGTGGCAGAGGAAAGAATAGAACCCAAGTATCTTGATTCCCAGTCCCCTTCAGTTTGGACAAAACAATAGCTATGTCTGTCCTGAGGTGCAATCTAAATTAGTAAAATTCATGAGGCCCTTTAATACTGGTTTGACAGACTTGGGAAAAGCTGGGCTGCTATGAAGCTTCCTTTAGATAATGTTGGTGTATCAGAAAACTGCAAGTGCCTGTGCTGGTAACAGATATCATTGTCTAAAAGTTCAGTTATCTCCTTATTAGAGAGATGATCTGGGTTCTCTTGAAATTCACAAAGTTTGCCTCAGCAGGATTGAGCCCTAAATATCTAAGGATACAGAAATTAGATCAACAGTAACTAGAGATGTACAAATTACATGCACTAACAAGTATGTACGGTGTCACTAGCAAAACAGACAGATGAATGTGCATGTGTTTTATAGTGAGCTCCAGCATTAAGAGGAAAAAACGGTGCAACGGCTTCTGACATGGAAAACAAGCAAACTTATGGACTTATAATTTGTGCTGAAACATGTAGCAGTAAAATTATATTTCTATAAGGCAGGTTTGACTTTTCTAATAACAGATCAAGGTAATTTTAAGAAGTGCTTCATGGCTATTATTACAATAGTGATGTTTGTTACCTGTGCTACAGCAGTATATGGTCTGTGGCTTCTAATATTTCCAAAATGATGCTCTCTGCAGGCACAAAAAAGACAATCTTTCTTTTCATAAAATCAAATGACACCATTGTCAATTCTATGGAAGTTGTAATGTTTGCTTTCTCACCCAAATTCAGAGGATTTTAAAGACAATATAAGGTTCAGTGGTGCTTTTGTTTCCCAAAATACTTATTTCATAATGTGAAAATATTTTCCTGTTACTGATAGGGAAGTGATAACCTGGAACCCTGAATAAGTTGTAACCTAGAGGAGATCACATGTTAAAAATATCCTGATGAGGTAATGTCTGTCTTGTACACATTGTATTAATCTGGCTCAAGCACAATAATACAATTAATTTGATTAAAATAAAAGGTGTGAAATTAAGATATTATATTTGATTTAAAAGGTGAAACATCTCTTACAGTTGGCTGAACACGTAAGAAAATGACTGCATCCCAGGAGTGAGCTGGAGTATTGGTGCACATATGAAGGGATCGGGGGAAGGGGGCGTCTTACCTCTGTCAGATATTTCTTCACAAATGAATACTGGGTTAGACTGAAATACTTGGTTTAATGAAGAGCTGAATAAATGCAACGGAGGCTTACAGGAAAAACAAATAATATGGAGTAAAGCTGGAATTCTTGTATCACCAGAACCCCACATTTAATGTGTGTTCTTTGCATTACAGATCTAATCCAAAAGCCATTGAAGTCAATGAAAAGATTCAGATTGATTTCGATGGGTTTTGGATCAGGCCCAATATTCTTAGCTTGTTAATTTATTAAATTTAATAGCAGAAGTTCTGAGGAAAAAATCTGAAACCACATTGGAAATCCTGAAGATTTTTTTAAATTTGGGTTAAAAGAATGTTTAACTTTTCCTAAAGAGCAATATGGTGCTGTCTGCCTCTGCTGGGGACAGAACTTAGAACACAACTGAAGTTTTAAAAGTAATTGTGATCTACTCCAGTGTGTGGCAGGATGGATAAAAATCCTTTAAAATTAAATATCTGGTTTATTCTATTTTAAATTTATTTTTAAAATTTAATTACGGTTTTGTTTTAAAATGTGTATAGTATTACATTTGAATTTATGACAATGTCTAAGACCCACACTTACTGAGTTATGTAGATATGTTAAATCAATGAGCCCTTTTCATAAATTTAAATGAGCTAAAGTTACTTTTATATACAAAATAGGGGGAGAACGTGTTTTTCCCCTGACTCTTGAGGTCAAGCTTTATAAGTAGGGATCAAAACTTCATTGAGTATATCATTTTTAACAAATCTGAAACGTTACAGTAAGATACAGGTATTTACATTTCTCCAAATGTCAGTGCTTTACAGTCTCTCTGTAAAGACAAGTTTTTGCCTTAATTACTTTTGGTTCAATGTAGAAATACTTTTAGTTTCACTTTTGCACTCTATTTATGAGTCATTAGCATTCTTCAGCATGTAACTTCTAATGTAGATTTCAACCACTGGGAAGTGGAAAGAAAAATCTGGTAGTTTTATTTATTTTTTTTAAATACTGGTTTTGTGTGAATATAATGGATCTGGAAACAAATCCCAAGTAACAAGTCAATTATTATAAAAAAATTGTTCACCATTTTCTAACAGTGGAAAAATGTAGAAATTACATTTAGTCGAGATACTTACATTAAGCTATAAAAATGCTTAAATAAATGTGTATAGTTAGTGCATCCTCATGATTAGAAAAATAAAAGTACCACGCTTAGTGTAAAGGCTCTATTTAGTTGTAAATAATAAAATCAATATGCTGTAAAGGTAATGCTAGCCAATGAGAATGAATCTTTCTTGGGAAAATAGCTAAAGTACAAACAGAAAACATGATTCAAATTGGTGACTTTACATCAAGATTTCCTGCTTGCTGACTTAAATCATGATTAAAATCAAAGTGATTTTAAATCAATCCCGCCTCTGCATGATGTTTGTAGCAATGTAACAAAGAAGATATTGCCAGTCTGTTTAATTCATAACTCACTTTTAAAAGGAGTGGAGTCCCCTTGACCATTCATGCTCCAGGAACAGCTGCGAGGCAGCTGCCATTATACATTTCAGTTCAGATGCAGAATGTTACGGAGGGAGTCACTGTGTTTTCTCATGCTCTGGCAGAGTTCAGATTTTGTTTTATGGTGTCTTTCCTTAATATGAAATAAAAGTCATTTAGACTTCGTGTATAGGAAAACATAACCTTCTGGTACCAGATTAAGAGAATATGAGATCAAGAAAAACAATTTTTTAAAAAATATGGCTGTACGTTGCCTTGTAATTCACAGTCTGATAATTATGTATGCAGCAGGCTGTAGACTATTTAGACAGGCAGCATTACCATGAAGGTGTTTGGGGCAGTGCAGCCCAAGTATGATTCTGAACTTGCACAGCCAATGTATTAAGCAGTATAAACAAAACAGATAACAGATCTCCTTATTTTTAGCTGACTGGGAAATGCTTTTTCCACTCTTGAATCGTCTACTCCTCTTAAAATTAAGATGCTCTATCTCCAGAGGCTTTCCTGATTAAATAACCTAAGACGGCACAGAAAGAGCTGCAGAGTAATAGCCTGATGCAGCATGTTCTCATTCAAGGTCTCACTACTATATAGTCAAGAGTAGTGACAGAAAAGGGAAACACTCTGCAAATTTTTAATCCTAACATTATAGAGCTAAAGATCTGTTCCCCACCTGCTGTATGTCTAAATGTGGTTTCAAATGCTACATTTCAAATTGTGCAATATTACACTTAAATTACATTGCCTTCTATGGGACAGCATGGGTTGTAAATCTGTGTCGGTTTTGACTCTATGGATAATCTGCATATCTTGCATGTAGAAGCCCAGGATTCCAGAAGCAGCCCAGCCTGAAGGCCAGGAAGAGCAACCCTGCAGAGGATAGGATGAGATCTGAAAATGGATGCAACATGCTGAAGAAGATTGGGCTAAAGCACAGTTAAAAACAAGAGAGTGGAAAGAATGTCACCAAGCAGTGATAGCTTTATAGTGGTGCTACAGGCAAGTCACACACAATACCTGGTAGCTGTTCCAGGACAAACGCAATCACTGTTGCTGCCCTACAAAAAGCTCATTGTGGGGTGATGGATTTGCCACATCAGAGACAAATCAGCCAATTACTTCCTACCTCTCTTTTTCCTGCCTTTCTCTCTCCCTCATTATCTCCCCACCCCCAGGTGCTATTGTAACAGCTAGCATATATCTACCCCGCAGGCTTGCTATGTGTTGTAGCCAACCTTCCTGTCCCCTATCTCTTCAATCCTTGCACATGCATGTTGAACCTGAGCTGGCATGTTCAGCTGGGCATATGGACAAAGCACGTGCCCCTACCCACCCACTTTGCAATGCAGGAGGTAGCCAAAGCATGGGTATCTGGGCCTAGATAATGCTTCACTGCTGTTTCTACAATTCCCAGTACCTGCATTGTCTGGCCCTTCTACCAATTCTCTTCCCACTTGCCCTCTATGTACCAAAAACTACCTACTGGTTTGTATACCCTTGCTTGGTGTAAGCCTTCATTTCCACATGGCCAGCTCCAATTTCTTGACAGCTCTGCCAAACAGCAAGATGCTCACCCCAGTGTGGTGCCAGTTGGCTGGAGGAGCACACCAGGGTTCTGGTTAATCTCTGGTGTGAGCACAGCAGGGTTATGATTTTTAGCAGACACATCCAAAATATCCATTTACAAGACATCTTGAAGAGGCTGGCAGAGATGGGCATCCACTGGGTGCAGGGCAGGGAGCACATCAAGCACCTGAGGACCTTCTACCACAAAACTAAGGAAAGCAACAGCAGGACCAGAAATATCTCCTCTACCTGTCCCTTCTTTGAGGAGTTCAATTGGTGCTTGGCACCTCGAGAACAGAGGCCACCGTTCTGATAGTCTCATGTTCAGACTGAAGGAAGGAGGGATGGGGATAGCACCAGACGAGACCGTGGTGCCACAGGGGTTGGAGTCTCAGGACCAGACCAGTTAAGCTAGTAGGCATCCCAGATGAGTTTTCTGAGGACCTAGGGAATAACCTGGAGAGAGAGCAGTACAGGGCCAGGATCTGATCCACAGCCTGGTAAGTGCCATCCACTATTTTTATTATAATTTCACCCACAGTAATATCTTCAGAGGGACGTATTTCAAAGTTATAACCAATAATAACATTGTTATGGAAGATATTTCAAGCAAAGGGATGGGCTCAGCTTTGGTGGAGGATGGAAGCCATGAAGCTTCCCTGTTCCCCTTGTCTTTTCCTCCCCCTGATCACATGTGATCCGAGATAGATTCCAAGAAGGTTGGGGAGGGGGAATTTAAATATTAACTTAGTGATTCTAGCTAGCTTTCAAATATTGTTTAAAAATTATTAAAAAGTTGCGTGCAGGTTTAGCAAGCATGAATGAGTATCTTTGCAAATTCTGCTGGTTTGTAACCTAATGTAATGATATAGATTAATACCTTGCCTAGCTTTAAAATATTGCCCCAGAGAGCACGGATTATAAATCCCAGTGACTGTATTAAGTGCAGAGTCCCTTTTTGGACCTCAGTGCATGGCCTTCTGGTTCTATTTACAGTAATATGACAGCTCACAGTCTGAGCAGGGAGGAAAGAGGAGTGGTGAATCTATACTGCTGTTAGCAAGGTTCTGCATCCTGTTAATGTTTGCCTAAATGTAATGTTAAAAGATTCTACTCCTGGGGGAATTCTGCACCACTGTGCATGTACAGAATTTGTCTCCTGCAGATTTCTTTGCTTCACCACAGAAAAATGAATTTCTAACAGGGAAGCAAAGGGGAGCGGTCATGCGGCCCTCCCCAGCAGTATGTTTCAAGGGCCCTGGGAAGCTGGCAGAGAGGTAAATCACTGTGGGGCAAGGGGTGGGACTGAGGAAGACCCAGCTGGTGGTTCCTACACTGCAGCAGGCTCAGCTGCTAGTCCTAGCTTGGTTGGGGAGGATGGGACTTCTTCCCCTGCGTGGCACCTGGGGTGGGTCAGACCCACCCCCAGATTTTTCCCCAGCTGCAGAAAGCTCTACAAACTCTTCCCCCGCCCCCGCTTCCCCATCCACCCAACCCATGTGCTTCCAGACCCCTTAATACCCTCACTGCCCCACACTAGAACACCCCCCCATGAGCCCCATTCCCCCTGACCCTGGACCACCCTGATGAGCCATTCGCACCCAGATCCCTGCCCCAGCCATCTGCACCTGGATCCCCATCCCACTGAGCCCCACTCCCCCAGCATCTGGACCTCCCACTGAGTCCCTCACGTCCAGACCCTCCTGCTGAGCTCTATCTCCACACACCCAGGCCCCCACTGCTGAGCTTCCACCACCTTCACCTAGACCCCCCACAGAATCCCATTACCGTTACACCCAGAACCACCCCCAACAAGCCCCTGTGCATCCAGATCCCCCTGCAGCCGGATCCCCTACTGAGCCATCCACATCCAGATTCCCTCACACTAAGCTCCTCCATAGTTGGATCCTCCCTTGCTGAGCCTGTCTGGCCACACCTTATGTACCTGGCATGGAGGGCCAGAGCCCTGGGGTGTTTCTGGTGTATCCTTGCGCTTTGTCAGGGTTCGATGCAGCTTCACCGCTGAGTCTGTGTCCTAGGGGGGAGCTGCACAGTGATCTTTCACCTCTGTGCAGCCAGTGGCCTGTGCTCCCCAATGCCATGCTGGAGCCTCCACATTTATTGGACAAAATTTGCAGAATTTTAATGTTTTGGTGCAGAATGCCCTCAGGAGTAAGAGATGCATACTACATACTGGCAGCCAAAGGTAGCTTATTAATTCAGTTTTGCCAGCTCCAAGCATTCATGAGACAGGACCCTCCCCCCACACCAAAAAAAATCCAGAGATTAGCTTTAAAATCATGAGGTTTTCCTTTCTCCAAATAATAAATTTTAGGGATTTCTTTAAAGTTTGCTGTCTGTTTTCAAGTTAGTCTTGAACCTTTAGTGTTCAGGCTTTTGTCCCCAACCAGGATGACTAGAAAAAAAGAAGTGAGAACAGATTCTTGCAGAATCACGGGAGTGCAGGAGCCAGGACTTTAAGGGGAAAAAATCCCAACAACTATGAGACTCAGAATAAAATGTAAGAGATGGCAATACACACCATTTTCAGCACAAATAAATACCAAACCACATCCTGGACTCTCAGCTTTCACAACTTGGAGGGAGGAGTTGACAAAGCACAGTGATTGAGTCTATAGAGTTATAAATGTGTTCAGATACCCCAGTAATAGGTTTGAGCTAAGTACGACTAGACTAGATACAAAATACGCTGAAGATGGTTTCAATGAAACCATTTGGTTAAATCACAGATTCACTTGTATAGAACAAAATATTCATTTCCCCATCATGAATGAACAGGGCTTGTTTTACAGTCACTCTCACCTAGACATAGATAGAAATTAACAAATGACCGGTACCAACATAAACTGAATCCATGGTAGTGACCAAAACATAAAACCCTTCAGCAGATGGGACCCTCCCAGCTCAGCTCATTTGTCTCTTGCCAAACTTTTAAATGTAAGGAACTATTCTCAGCCCCTGGCGTTAACAGGAGGTTGGTGAAGCTGTAAAGGCTGCACTCGCTCTCAGTTTGTGTGTAATGGTCAGTTAAGTTTGGGCATGGATAGTGGCTGTCAAAGAATCGTCTTGCTCAGCCTCTCCAGAAATCCTGATGCTAACCCACCTGTGCATACTTTCCAGGCTCACGGTGGACAGGAATCGGACATGTTGGGCAAAATTCTTAGGAGACTCAGCCAAAAGGACTCAGTCTGGCTCTGACTACAAAGAAACAGGAGTCCCAAGTCAATCAACAAACAGAGCTCTAGTCCAGACTCAGGTCTCCAGATCCTTTTCCCACTTGTCACTTCCTCTCAATAGTTTTCCAGCATGTCTCCCCTTTTAAACATTGTGCCATTATCCAACTGCATTTGTAAAATATGTTGGTGCATAAAAAACCTAGGTTGCTGTTAGATAAAAGCAGTATAGTACTTTATTGGGGTTTATTTTCAGAGATACCTGATAGAGCAGACAGGAGATGGGGCCCTCTAGCAAATCCCTCCCTCTCTCTGTGTGGCAGGCAGCACACAAAGCAGAAGTGTGCCCCCCTGGTGAAAGTCTGCCTCAGAACTCTTTCTTTTTTTCTCCATTTAGTAACACCTGGTTTCCAAGAGATTGCTGCTCAGTCTGGATTAATTTTTACTAAAATCTTTCCACTTCAAACCTGTTTTCAGTCAATAAGAATTCAGTTGCACACTTACAGAATGCAGAGCATTTTAAAAGCAGCACTGAGGGAACTCACATCACCAGAGCTGAACAGCTGCTTGAGCTTTTAGCTCTGTGTTGAAGCTGGCACACCCAAACCTATGGACATCACTGCACTCCAGCTCCCTACAACTCCCACAAAAACATCTAAGGGATTGTCTACACTGCCGTGTTACAGCTCTGCAACTTTCTTGCTCGGGGGTGTGAAGAAATACCCTTGTGAGCGCTGCAAAGGGCCAGTGTAGACAGCACACCAACACTGGTAGCTATGCTCCTCGTGGAGGTGGGGTTTTTAGAGTGCTGGGAGAGCTCTCTCAGAGCGCTATGCTGCGACCACACAAGCCACGTTAAAGCATTTCCACGGCAATGCTTTAACATTGCCAGTGAAGATGTGCCCTAATTTTTAGGTTGGTGTTGCTTATGAAGAGACCACTATGAAGAATTGTTTCCAAAAAAGGAACTCATAAGGCAGCAAGACTGCAGAGCAGGCTGAGCTGGAGAAATCAAAGATAGTGATTGCTCGGCCCAAGCCCAGGCCCATATGCTACAGGGGAGGGAGGGAGCAGGAGGGAGGAATCGCTGTCACCTAAAGAAGGTTTTGGTGAGCTCACTTCTGAGTTTGAATCCCTAAAATCCTCCATAGATGCCAAAGTGGATGTAATCAAGCCTGATCACAGTGAAATGGGGGGAGGAAACAAGTCTGGGGGAAGAGAGTGGAGACCAAGGCTTACTTGCGGAACAGAATTCAAATCCTGCAAAAGAAAGAGACGGACAAAGCAGAGAAGGTGGAAGACATGGAGAACTGTGAGTGGAGAAATAATCTAAGGATCAGAGGTCTCCCTGGAGGAGTACAGAAAGGGTATCTAGTGTAATTTCTAAAGCAGGCTTTAAGTACCATCTTTGACCCAAGATAAGACAGCGATCAAGACAAACAGAGCTTAGAATCCTGTATGTCCCCCAACCCTTAAATCCCAATAGACTGAGGCATGATTTTGTGACTTTGCTATTTTGTGCAAAAAGAGCAAACTTTAAGAAGAGCCGGAGAGCTATCAGTAGTGATGCTAGGGAAATACAGTACTACCACTCTTTACTGAAGAAAAAAAAATTGCAAGCTGAAGCTCACATAAGACAGATATGGGCTTTCCCTTTTCAGCTCCTCTTCACCCAGAAGGAACAAACACAAAATATAAAAGAGAAGGGATTAAGTCCCCTGAAAGATTAACCCTAATAGAAGGCAGTTCAGACTCCTATGAGGATACAGGCATTGAATTAGCAAGCCAAAATAAAGATTGGCAATCAGTCAAACCTAGAAGAAAGTGATCACCAAGAACCTGAAACAATAAAGTCAAGAAAAAGATTCATAAGGAGATGGGCATCTCTTTATGATTCTCAAAAAGATGAATCTGAGGAAGAGGAAGGAAAGTAATAAAAGAATGAAAAACAGAGTGGCCACTTTATTTATTAACTATTCTGAAGCACTCTGCAAGGGTATTATTTAAATACAGGAACATAATAGATCCCAGATACCTGGCAAGAAACACAAATTGTGGTTGTGCCAAAACCCCGTAAGGGCTCATCCTGCTGTGTATCAGGACTTATTAAATCAAGATGCAAAAAAAATTATGTTTCAAACCCTAGCAAACAGTGTGGAAAAATTACCACCTACATATATTAACAGGGACCAGACTGGATTTGTATTAAACAGGTAACTAGCTGATAATGTTCACAGAATTTTAGACCTGATCATCTGCACAGACTCTACCAATGAATCTCATCTATTTTAATCACTAGATGCACAAAAAGCTTTTGACAGAGTAAACTGGCAGTTCTTCAAAGATACTCTATATACCTTTGGTTTAGGCCCTAAATTTCAAAATTGGATTCCCATCTTGTATTCCAAGCCCTATGCTACTATAAGAGTAAATGTATATCTATTAGAAACATTTCTCCTTTTCACATGCACATGTCAAGGATGCCCATTATCACCTCTTTTCTTCCCTGGGGTAATGGAGTCATTTGCTCAATTGATCAGAGATTATCCTAATATAAATGGGAAACGGGAAACACAAATGACCCTTATACTCAGATGTTATCATGGCATTTGTTATGAATCTAGTTCAGACACTACTAGAACTGCAAGAGTAAATCTTACAATTTGTCTGTGTCAGGATTTAAAATAAACTATGACAAGTCAGAACTTCTGGGTGTAGGTTTGGGATCTGACCTACAGAAAGATATAAAAGTTAAATACAAACATAAATGTGTAACTACTTCAGTAAAAGACCAGGGAATACACACTTCTAAAAGATGGCAAGACTTCATATTTATTATATGCCTTTGATTATGAAAATCAAAACTGATCTGGAAAATTGGTCAAAATATGAAATGGCGTGGTTAGGCCAAACTGCAGCAGTTAAAATAAATATCTTATCTCAATTTAACTTCTTTTTCCAAACCCTCCCAGTGTTAGTCCCAGGAAGTCTCTTAGATCAATGGCAATCCATGATAAACAAATTCCTTGTGGGGAAATAAGAAGCCCAGGATTAAGCAATCTATTTTACAAATGGCAGGGCAAAGGGACTATTAGCTTTACCAAACATTAATCACTATTATCAAGCTAGTCTGATCAGAAACCTAATGTAGTAGATAAAACCAACCCTAATAAGCACTGAGCAGAGACAGAACAAGCTCATTGTGGTATAATCAAACACCACATGATCCACTGGCTAAAGAAATCCTATAGGCCAAAAATCAATATAGAACCACCCTTCTATGAAAGCAACAATAGAAACTTGGGATAGTTTATGTAGAAAACTAAGCCGAAACCCATCACCTCTAATTCCCATTGTAGATAATATAGACTTTAACCCCAATAAAAAAAACCTAGAAAGTTCTGACTTTTGGAAAGATATAGATATACCAAAATTTGGCCAACTGGTTAGAGACAATACATTTGGACACTTCAATCACTTGATGAAATACAACAATTTGCAAAAGACCTCAAAATTCCAGTACTGTATTTCAATATCTACAACTGAGACATTTTTCAATTCACCCACACAAAAAGGCAAACCCAAGTAGAAAACTGACAACTTAAAAACCAACTCACTACATCAATGAAACACAAAGGCTTACTTTCCATTTAATACAAAATAATCTCTGTTATTAGATAAAATAATGATGTTGATAAAAAGATGGAAAGTTGACATAGGCATAGACACCAAAAACTGAGGAATGGGATAACATATGGAGCAATGGTCCATATACCTCAGTAAACACAAAGAATTTTAACATTTTTCCTTTATCAATCAATGGTACCCAGCTCCCCTTAATATTAAATAAATGCTTATGATATAAGGATGGCAAATGTTGGAGAGAATATAATTAAATGAGAGGTTTTCTCCATATTTATGGTTGATGTGCCCCAAAATTAAGACATTTTTGAAAGCTGTTACAGATTCCATAAGGAAGATAATAGGGCATCAGCAGTCCAATAAACCCTTAGTATTTTTATGAAATTGTCCTGAAAAGTTTGTGTAATAAAAGCCATAAAGAATTGACCACTTATCTCCTAGTTGAGACACACAGGACCTGTCCACGCTGCCCTGCAGCTCAGACTAAGGAGGTATGACTAGCAGCACACACTACAGGGCTGCGCTGTAACTCCGCTGTGTGGGTGCTGGGAAGAGGACTACATTTGTGCAAAACCAGGCCCTTTGAATTTGAGCCTGCAGTGTCCACAATGCCCTAGTCCAGGGATCTCAAACTCAAATCACCACGAGGCCACATGAGGACTAGTACATTGGCCCAAGGGCTGCATCACTGACACCTTTTAATACAAAGATACAAAAGCCTCCCCTCACTGCACCCACTCCACCCCGTCCATGAGGCCTTGCTCCACCGTTTTGCACCCTTCTTTGCCCCCATTCCAACCCCTTCCCCAAAATCCCTGCCTCACCTCCGCCCCTTCCCTGCCCCTCTTCCAACCTCTTCCCTAAATCCCTGCCCCAGCCCCGCCTCTTCTCCACCGCCTCCCCTGAGAGCGCTGCATCCCCACTTCTCCCCCTCCCTCCTGGAAAGTCCTAAGCGCCACCAAACAGCTGTTTGGTGGCGGGAAGTGCTGGGAGGTAGGCAGAGGAGTGGGGACACAGTGCGCTCAGGAGGGCAGAAGTGGGGGGAGCTATGGTGGACCACATGTGGCCTGCAGGCTGCATCTTTGAGAACCACGCCCTAGTCCAAACTGTGGGGCAGTGTGGACATGCCTCTAGGATCTGATTTTTCCAGAATACTTAGCATGTATAGCACTTCATATTTTCAAAGCACAGCTCCCCTTGACTTCAGCTGCAGTGACGAGTGCTCAGCACTTCTACAAATCAGACCCAAGGGTCTCAAATTCAACACCCGGAAGATGAGAAATAGTTAGTGACTACCTGTGACAAGTGACTTGCCCAGCATCACACTGGAACTCTGGTAGAAGCAGGGATAGAATCCAACTCTACAGGGAAGCATTCAGTTGCCTTACCCAGGAGACTGTCCTTTCTCTTCCTGCAATCTTAATTTAGGTAACCTTAATTCTGGCAATTTCTAAATTTTGCATGCTTGATTTTGCCATCTCAGTAATGTTCGTTTCATGTAGTGTGTGGTTTGCTTTTTTAAGCACCAAGACAATTACACAAACAAACAGAAATTCCTCATGTGGCATGATGTTGACACCCACATGGTTCACCAGCAGGTTTGGAGCCATTAGATCCACAGAACAGACTTCTGACACTTGAGCTACAGAATAACTGCTAGCCATAGTAGCTTGTCATCCTCTATGTAGATCAACACTAAAGTGGGATGAGATACACAGTTTGCAAGTGTTTCACAGCTACACCTCTATCCCGATATAACTCTGTCCTCGGGAGCCAAAAATCCCTACCGCGTTATAGGTGAAACCCTATTATCATGGTAGCAGTGGCAGGGCTCCAGTGGTGATTTAAAGAGGTCCAGGCTCTGGCTGCTGCGGGGAGCCCGGGCCGTTTGAATCGCCGTCTGAGCCCTGCTGCCGCAGCTCTTGGGTTACCGCACTGTATGTGAATCCGTGTTATATCGGGTCTCATTGTATTGGAGTAGAGATGTATTTGCTGACAGCAGGGGAATGGTGAGACTCAGGAATCTTGGGTTCTATTCCCAGCTCCAGATAGAAGTGTGCACCAATATGCACAGACTTTTCTGCCTGTCCCCCTCCTCACCCTCCCATCCCTTGCAAGCTTGATCCCTTCAACCTGTCCCTGTTCCAGTCCTATCTCTTCCTATCCCTGACTCCTTGCCTCAGTCCCATTCTCCTTGCCTACCCAGTCACAGCCTCAACTCCTCAGAGGCATCTCATCTCAGTCATCAATGTGGTTTGCTGCAGAACTAAAAGAGAACTCAAAATATGTCACCTCTAAGTTTAAGAAAACAATATATCTCTAATCCCCAAATAAAACTTTTCACTTGAATAAACAGTTTACTGTAGCAGACTTAGAACTATTAGCCTACAAATATTTACATTTAATAATTGGACCACACCAGTTGCAGCGCATACACTCAACTTAATTCTTTTCTCCTGTTTTTGTTTTTTAAAACCTTTCAAATACTTCCTTGTGTTCTGAAATGTGTTCTGATACAGACTTTCGTTTTCTTCCCATTTTAGTGCGTCAAATCTGCTAACAGCTTGAAATGTGTATGTGGTGGGTGTGAGATTCATCAATACATTCAGATACTCATACACTTTAGAGCTTGCATGCATCACTATTTGTTTATTGTTTGTGTCTTCTAGACTAATAAATACATAGCCTTACTGCAACAGGCAGCTTTGCACATACACACAGACTAATGTATTATTGTAATACATATATCTGATGCAATATATTGTATTTTCCTAATAAAATAAGTTTTTTAATATATTTGAATGATACAAAAGTAGGGTGAAAAATCAGGGGAAAAAATTAATAATACTTTTTGTAAAACCCAGGAAATTTTTGGTAAAAATCTGTTTAAACTGAAAACAAAGGGGCTTAGAGATGATATGTATTTAATCAAACAAATGTCCTAAAATCTGCAGACAATACTGCTATCAACCAAAGCAACATGAATAAATTTCAGAATGTATTATTTTTCTGCTTATACTAAAACTGTACTTACTAGATGACCATGATAGCATTCTCCACCAATACACTGCCTTGAAACACACAATTTCCCAGTTCTCTTAACCTTCACTCAGGTTCATCGCATTTACACCAAAAAAGCATATTAATTTTACACCAAAATAAACAATCCTTATAATCATCTTTCATTATGCAAAATTGCCACTGATCCTTCCCTCACTGTCTTTTCTATCTCCTATACAAAAATCTTCTATGGTTTTAATTTTAGCCTCTTTAGAGAATAGTAATTCTTGGTTAAAGGTTCCTATAATCTAATATAATTAGATTATGAGAAGAGAAGATTCCATGTCTTCTTAGAAGCAAATTCTGAAACAATACAAAAGCCATGATTTGCCACTCAGTAAATAGTTCAGACTTAGATGATACATCATTGAAAATAAAATATAGTTCATTTATTGGTTCTGAGACTACAAAAGAGGGTTAAAGCAAACATGTATTCACTATTACATCTGTGACTACATTTGATGGGGGACGGACAGCTCAGTGGTTTGAGCATTAGCCTGCTAAATGTGGGGTTGTGAGTTCAATCATTAAAGGGGCCACTTAGGGATCTGGGGCTAAATCAGTACTTGGTCCTGCTAGTGAAGGCAGGGGGCTGGACATGATGACCTTTTGGGGTCCCTTCCAGTTCTAGGAGATAGGTAATCTCCATATTTTACAGGGAGTGGGGGAAGGATAGCTCAGTGGCTTGAGCATTGGCCTGCTAAACCCAGGGCCATTTGGGGCAAAAATCTATCTGGGGATTGGTCCTGCTTTGAGCAGGGGGTTGGACTAGATGATCTCCTGAGTCCCTTCCAGCCCTGATACTCTATCATTACAGTCTAACTTTCCTAAAATAGGAGAGACCTTTATTTATAGTTGACAGAATATATACAGTTCTTCATTGGAACCTAAAGGTGGATAGCTCTGTATCTGTAAGCAATGCTTTTTGTGTTTAATAGTAGAAGTGATGGTCACAGACTTATATTATTATTAATAATAATATTATTATATTAACAACCATGCTAGCACATAGATGGTTATATATACAGTTTACACAAAATGCATGAATTGTAACAAATACATATTCCTTTAAAAAATGTACAATGGAAAGGAGCTCTACGGAAAACACATTTGCTGAGAGTTTGCACTGTGCTGGTTATATATGCTGTATGTTTGTGAAAACTATTCCATACTTCAAGACCCACTGCAGTGGTAAAGTTGCTAGCATGCCTACAGTCATACCACCTCGTTCTGACAAGTCTTCCATGCCACCAGAGGCAGTGATGATAATTCAGTAAGTAGCATTCTTCTCTCCACACATTGATATGGAACTAATGCACTAGTCCAATATTAAGGGGCATTGTGCTTTTATAGGGATGAGATGTAAAACAGAGGACCTGACTGCTTGCTGTCATCAAGGATCCCAAGGTAGTTTTTGTAAAAGTAGATTTGTTAACAGTGTTTTATGTAAAACTTGAGAAATGACATTCTGCCTCCTGCAATTTCAGTTGGATACAGGATTCCTCTGAATCCTGTTCTAAACTGTTGTTTAGTGTTGCTATGCTCCGGTAAATAGCTGCTGTTTTCCACCCCAGAGAAAGATGCACTTCTGCCTAGCTGGTAAAGTGCTAGGCTCTAGGGATGAGTGAGGTACAGTTGCTTCTGGCTTTCAATCAATGGAGAGATTGAGGACTGCAGAAAAGAATGAGGAAACATTCAGCTGATCTTCACTCCTGTGCAGTTATTTTAAGAAAAGAACTTCTGCTTTTATGTTTAAATGCAGATTCTCCAACCTTCTCTGTACATTGAATTAATAATTTCCTGATGGGCTATTCTATGGTGCTCTCATTTTGATACCATAATTCTTTATAACCATTAACGAATTTATTTTCACAACACCCCTGGGAGGGGAGGTAGGGTTATGATCCCCATGTTAAACATGGGGGACTGACTCTCAGAACTTAAAGCCAAAATTGTCGAACAGTTTTGGGTGCCCAATTTGAGCAGCTGAGGGCCTCCTTTTTCAGAGTACTTAACATTTTATAGCACTTCAGATGTGCAAAGCCCAGCTCCCATTGTCTTCAATTGCAGTTATGAGAGCTCAGCAATTCTGTAAATCAGACCCCAGGGTTAGGTGCCCAGAAAATGAAAAACACACACTGACCATCTGTGAGGAGTTTGGTTTAAATTATTTTTATTGCATATGGAATTCATTTCTCCAAGGCAGCATTCAACTGCCTAAGTCAAAAGACCCTCCTTTCTCTTCCTATCCATGGATGGGGCTTAACATTGCTGTGGGAAGCAGAGGCTGGAGCCCTCCCCCAGGGTCCATCCACTCCCCTACCTGCAGTGAAGACCACCTGTAGACTGCATCTACTTGCTTGCCTCCACCCAGCCACCCTTGGAATGCAGCAGCAGCAGCAGACTGTAATTGCAAGCACATGTGAGAGCACATGTTCCCCTGCCCCCTTGGACTTTCCTTATCTGCTCCCCTCAGTTTGCAGTGGGTCGCCACCACTGCCTGCCCACTAGTTCCCCCCATCCCCTTGCGGCTTGTCCCTTTGCTACTTGTCCCGTTCAGTCCCACACTTTGCTACTTGCTGTCTGTCCTGCCCAGGTAGGGTGCCCAGATGTCCCAATTTTATAGGGACAGTCCCGATTTTGGGGTCTTTTTCTTATATAGACTCCTATTACCCACCCCCCACCCCTGTCCTGATTTTTCACATTTACTGTCTGGTTACCCTATGCCCAGGCTCCTTTCATTGTTTGTAACCTGCCCAGCCCCCTCCCCCCTTCGTGTTTGTTATCTGCCTCCCTTATACCCATCAAACCCCCTGTTGTTTGTTTGCTTGTCTCTCCTGCCCCACCCAGTCCTCCTCACTTCACTGGTCCCCACACCGCCCAGGGCCACCTTGCAGTTTTTCTGTGCCCCACATGCCCCACATACCTGTGCTTTCCCAGCACTTGTGATTGCATCTCACCATTTTCTTTTACCCCCTGCTTACTGCACCACCTCACACCTACTGCTGACCCTCATCCAGTGCAGCTGGAGGAGCTGGTGCCCCCATGTCCTTCCCTAATTTTATTATTCCTCTCATGCTATAGTTTGCACTCTTCTCCCCCACACATAACTTAGTGGGGAGGAGGAATTAGCCTCCATTTTTCCCTGCCCCCACTCTTCCCTTTCTTATTTCTATCCCCACACCTGTCCGGTGACTCTTCTCATGCTCTGCCCTCAGTGGTGGACCCCGACTCGGTCACACACAAGGCTTCAGCTGCAGAAGGTTTGCCTATGAGGGAACTGAAGGTGGAGGATGCTTGCCACCATTGTTGCCCAGCCTCTCTTCTTGTCCCCATCCACCCCAATGGCAACCACTACCAACAGCACTGCCAATACCATTAGTGCCCCTTCCGGGGTAATGGCAGAAAACACAGGATGCGACCTTGTTGCCAAACCTCCTGACACTACCAAGGTAGTCCCACTGGTTGGCAGAACCAGGGGAAGAAAAAAGCTAAGACCTGCCCCAAAGGCTTCTTCTGCAGCAGCTGTTACTACTGCCATGGCCCCAGCATGGGCCACCACTCCCTCTCCTCTGCCATCCTTCCACCAGCTCTGGGGGCACTCGCTCCTCAGTGCCCAGAGTGTTCACCCAGGGGGCCATGGCTCCTCCACCCATCTCTGCCTCCTGGCAAGACTCCTTCCCCCACCCTGACCAGGGGGCTCGGTGGCTGTTTGTAAAGGGGCTGTTCTCCCCCTACTGAAACTTGGTGGGTTTTTTGGTTAGCCCTCTCCCGAGAAAGGGGAAGGGCTAAAGAGAAATCAGGATCCAGAGACTGACAGTCCCCTGGGCCAATCGGGAGATGGTAATGCTCCAAATCAGCCAGATTGACAGGGCAGGCAGACCAATGAGGGCGCCAAGAGCCCAAGGCCCATCCTCCGTGTGAGCTTGAGCAGGGCAGACCAGCTGTGCTGAAGGGAAGCCGGGGCTCAGCTACAGTGGGGCGGTGCTGGGCCAGACCTGCATGGCGACAAGTAACCCCAAGGCCGGGATGGCAGATTTCTAATATGCCACAAGTAACCCCGAGGCCGGGATGGCAGATTGCCACTGTGCCACAAGCAGGGCCGCCCAGAGAATTCAAGAGGCCTGGGGCAGGGCTGGATCTTCGGCGGCAATTCAGTGGAAGGTCCCTCTCGGAAGGAAGGACCTGGCGCCAAATGCAGCCGAAGAATGAAGCAGCAGCGGTAGAGTAGCCTAAGTGTTGCCGATCACGGCTGCCCCCCGCCGCTTGCGATACTTGTACTCACCGGGTGGCGCTCCGAAGCTTCGGCAGCACTTCAGCAGCGGGTCCTTCAATCACTTCAAGTCTTCCGCTGCACTGAAGGACCCGCCGCCGAAGACCCGGAGCAAGTGAAGGGCCCGCTGCGAAAGTGCCACCGAAAACCTGGAGCGGCTTGCGGGGCCCTTGTGAGGTCTGGGGCCTGGGGCAAATTGCCCCATTTGTTCCCTCCCTCTCCTACCCACCCCAGGCGGCCCCACAAGTAACTCCAGGCTCGGGATGGCAGATTCCCACTGTGCCACAAGTAACTCCAGGACCAGGATGGCGGACACCTGCTGTGCCATGAGTAATTCTGGAGACAAGTGTGGCGAGTGGCTGGGGAAAGTGAGGTAGGGCCCTGGCAGAGAGGACCTGGCATACAGAGACATTACCAGACAATAGGGCCTTGAAGGCCAGACTTAGGGGGGAACACGACTCAGATGGAAGGGCCGATATTGGGGAGAACAGTTCCACCACCTAGAGCCTACATTTTTTAAAACTAAAAATACAAAAAGTTCATCTTGTCGAAACATATTGTCCCCACTCTCACCCCATCGGTTAGCAGTAGAGATGAGATCTTTAGATCCACTGCACGGTTCTGTACCAGTTGAGTTAACAGAGTAACTGGTAGCAAAAGGATGCTGTTATCTTCTACGTAGATCTGCCAGTCCAGGAGGATGAAAGCACATTTTGTTAGGAGGCATCACACGTAGCAGCAAGACAACAAAGCAATGTTGAAACTCAGGAACAATGAGTTCAATTTCAGATTCTAAGGAAGTGCGCTCCAGTGCATCGCATCTCAACAGGTAGGCTGAAAGGCAATTGGGCACAAGACATTTAAAATTGTATTATAGTCTGAAGTAAGGAAAATCTTGTGCTTTCTCTCTCTCTCCCCACCCCTACCTGCAAGGGCAAGTATTCTCTGTCAGTCTCTCAAAACACACAAACAATTTTTGTAGGCTTTTATTGTGAACTTGATGAATTTTTCCTCTTATTTTTATAATAAAGGTGAGAGGATTGCACAATTTATTTCTCTGCCTTCCCTGTCCCTTTCTCTCCCTCTCCCCCTCCAGCTTCTGCCCCAACCCCCTTTTCCTTTTCCTGCTCATGATCTCTCCCTCCGCAGTTCCTGCCCTCTCCCTTCCACTAGTTCTATCTTTTCCTTCCCCACTCATGTCTGCTGCCCACTCTGCTCCTGGCCCTAACCCACCCCTGGCTCCTGCTCCTGTCCCCTACCACCTTGCTTCTCATCCTTCTGCATGCAAGTGAGGCTGCCTTCTCCTTCCCCTCCAGGAGTCAGCAGGGGGAAGCTGGAATTTGAGCACACAGGAAAGCCAGTCTCCCTACTCTCAGCGCCTATGCTTCACCCCGCAGCAGCTGCTGCATGCCAGGAGGAGCAATTGTAGGAAAAGTCCTACGCAAGCCCTGCAGCCCCAGGCTGGGACATATTCAATGCAGAGGGAACTTTTGAAGAATTTAGCTGCCAAACTCTAACGAGCAAGTGCAAATGGAGATTTTTCACAGGCTTATCAATTGGTCAGATTGGATGAATTTTCACAGCCATGGCAAAAGGCACATCTCTGACAGTAGGGCAACCACGCTGCCCAATTTCAAGTACCTACTCCAAAGCATGGAAGCACCAAGTTTCTCGAAGTTTATAAGAATTTTTAGCATGAGCAAAATCAGCGTAATCTCCCCTAACCTTGTTCTTGGAAATAGCTGAACCATTTTTGGCTAAAACTTCCCCCTCCAGAAATAACCCTGAAGCAGACCTCAGGCTTAGAAAATTTCAGCCCAAGTGGTGTGAGTTGGGCAAACTTATACACAGCTGAAAACGGGGTCTTACAATGGACATGGAATCTTACCTATAAGTAAGGTTTCTGCTGTGGAGTATTAATTTCATTTTTCTGGTTTTATTTTTAGAAATGTTTGAGTTTTATGTAGATGTCCAAACCCTGATGTGGTTTGGGGCTTTCTCTTTGTATATACTGTAATGAATACTATATATGATAGACAGTCATTATGGTAGTATATACTGTAATGAGTAGCTCTTTATAATGTTCCCTAGTGCACTTTAATGTAGTACTGTTTCAAAGAGGACTACATCAAAGCTCACTAGGGAATTTTTAGTGCACACCAGCAGGGTCTACATAGACCAATTAATGCGTAACATATTAGTATGCTTTAGAAATCACACACCCATCATCCCCCTTACTGTTTCAGGCATACAAGTTACAATGTCTGGTGTGTTTGAGGAATAAACACAGATTTCATTGTTATTTATTAATTTTATTTTATATTGGGGAAGGTGTTGTTTTGGTGTTTAACATGATGGGGTCCCTTTTAAACATCAGCTCAGCAATGCCCCCACCATGAGCCAACTTCGCATACATAGGCCTCAAAATACAAGCCATGGAGTTGTTAATAATTTCCAAACATTTACTTAAGATGCCATAAACTTATGTATTTTATAGTTAATCATCTGATGTCCTTAATAGGTTGATTGATAGTGGATGTAGATAGGCTCCTTCATAGTTTGCTTTTGGGACATGATTGCAGTCTCTGTATTATACCATGATAGGTTTGGCAGATATGTGATTATAGGTAATGGCTAGTGAATTTAGGACTCCTGCTGGGAAGAGGGTAAGATAGACAATGAACCACACTTGATAGATGTTTGTCACATGGCTTAAAGCACTATTGGAAAGTGCTCAGATATTATGATTAAGGTGACCAGATGTCCCGATTTTATAGGGACAGTCCTGATTTTTGAGTCTTTTTCTTATATAGGCTCCTACTACCCCCCCATCCCTGTCCCGATTTTTCACACTTGCTGTCTGGTCACCCTAATTATGATGAAGGTGGCATTACAACCTATGTAGAATAAAACTAGATGATGTTAAAACGATCCTCCCTTCCAATAAAAAATGCTGTTTTTTTTCGTTTCACTCTTTGTGACTTTATAGGCACAACTAAGCTTATGTGCGTTTCGTTTGTGCCCCAGTGGACGTAAAACACCCTGGATTTTAGCGGCCAAGCCTGTTAGGGACTAGCTCCCACTTACTGCTTGTGTTGCTATTCCCGAGGAGCGGAGAGTATTACTTGGGCTATATGCCGAGGGCGGGTGTTTTAAAAATATTCAGCGATGCTGGGGGAATGGGTAGGGAAGTCAAATGACAGTGATGGTGTGCGGGAAATGCCATCCATTGTTTATTAAAGTGAACTCAAAGTAGAGGGGCTTCTGGAAGCTGGACAGTAATCGCCAAAGGGAGGTTTTCTCTCTGATATGCTCACTTGACCCTTGCGGGAAAGATGGGGCGGGAGGGAGTCGTTGGTTATTGTGCTCGAGTTCAGAACAATTTGCTGGGCGATTCTGCAGGATAACAAGCTCCTGGAGAAAAAGCCCCGCTAGGGTCCATGACCGAGCAACCGGCGGACTGAGCAGGAAGGCGAGTGTGCCCGGCAGCCTGGAGCTAGCTGGGTTAGACAAAGGCAAGCGCAGGAAGGAAGCTCGCCCGCCCCGGCAGAAGGCTGAGCCGCAAACCAGGGGCCTTTTCACGCCGCTTTCTCAATGATCGGTTTCACCAACCCCGGCCTTGCCCAGGCAGCGGTGGAAAGCACCGGCAGGGCACGGCGGGCGGACACCGGGCAGCTTTCCCCGCGTCCTCTCTCCTTGTGCCGGAAGGAGGGGGCCCGGCGGCGCCTGGCTGCACTGCAGCTCCGTGCACCCTGCATCTCGCAAGGGACCAACACACGTTCCCAGCAAACGCCGCGGCCCGATCCTGCGACCCAAACCGTCCATATGATTCCGCCTTTTGCGAGCACGGAAAGTGTCGCAGCTGGCCCTAGATTCTGACTCCTGTTCCCATTGAAGTCAATGGGACTTCAGCCGCGGAGAAACCAGGACCGGACCCTTAAAGGGTAACGGAGGAGGCTTGGGCGCGGGAGGGGAGGCTCGGACTCTGGATTTGTCCGCGAAGGGGAGTCCCAGAGGCCCCACCGCCTGCACACCCATCGGGAACATCTCCTCTGCAATTAAACAGCCCAGCCCCGCCCCCCAGCTCGAGTCAGCAGGCAGGGGGCTAATTGCGGTGTAGACACACCCCGGTCAGGAGAGAAAAAATGCAGCAGCAGGTAAGTATCGTATTAAAGGAAACGTCCCTGCCAGCGCCGGGTGCCTCACAGGCTGTCCGCCACCACTGGGGGATGTAACTAGCTGCTGCTCATCCTCCCCTCGCCGCGGAGCTGGCAGAGAGGAAACTCCACGCGTGGGCGCCCTCCCAGCAGGCCTGGTCTGTGCGGGGAATCGGGGCTGCCGGCGCGCAGCGGCTGGGGCCGTTTCCAGCAGTCACCGGGCTGAGTTCGGAGTGAGTCCCAGTCCGGAGGCCACGGGGCTTGGCCCCCCCCCGGCTGTGCCTGCCCGGCCGCGCTCCGCTCCCTGCTTACAAAGCGCCCGGCCGAGGAAGGGCCGGAGTCCGCCATCGCTCAGCCGGACCCAGGCAGCTGCAAACCCGCGGCTCGGCTGGGGAAGCGACCCGCCGCCGGCCGGCTCTCCCGGGCAGCCCGCGGTTACATGCGGCTGGTGGCGGCGCGGAAATCTTTACGGAACTGGCGCGGGATTGTTCTGGGCAGGCTCCGCCCCGGTCCTGCCCCGCTGCCCCCGCGGGGGTGGGTTTCCTGAGAGAGGCCGGGCACAGCGCAGATCTGCCTCCAGAGCCGCTTCCTTTCCCCGCGGCTCCCCCGGGACACTCCCACTCCGCGCGGCTCGCAGCTGTGCCAAGGAGGCGCCTCCCTCCCGGCTCCAAACTCCTTTGACCCGCGGAGCCAGAGATCGTCCTTGCAAATGACATTATTACTGGAGGCTTTTGGCCAACCAGTCACTTCCCGTGATGCCCTGCGGGCGGTGGTGTTGTAATCTGCTAAATTTTCGTTGTCTACGACTTTTCTGGTGAAAGCACAAGGCGGATAACAGTTATCCCCCATCCTAGACCTCGAAGTATCGGCTTTGAAGCGGCTCTGCGCTCCAGCCAACAGAGGGTTATTTACATCAACTAGTCAATGTCTAGATGATTCCCGGGGAATCTACAGCTGAGCCAAAGTGAGCGAATGCACCCAACCCTTCCCCGCACCTCCCTCTCCCAATCCCAGCGTATCTCCATGCCTGCCCGCAGCACGCACCTTTAGCAGGAGCAGAGCTCCCCTATCTTTTTGTGTTGGAGTTTGAGACAGAACAACACCGCCCATTGCACTGTTGAGTGCAAGGAATGACATGCAGTAAAGGGATTTGCCTGACATCAACACCTAATTACAATAATTTAGAGGTGTGTGAGTGACAGCAAGCTCCATTTTTGGTTGAATTGCAATTAAGGGGAGATAATTATGCCCTGCGCAGTACAATGTATTAATATTTATGGCGTGGCGAAGACCTGGAGGTTTCTTTCAATGGGAGGACGGAGCATGCCAGACGTTTTCAGCACAGTGTTATGTGGGACGGGAAAGTTTGCAATACGCATAAAGCAGGAAGATCGCGACTGGGTTTGATACAGTTAAGAGAATCCAGATCAAGCAGCTGGGGTGGGAAAGGATTATAGAGAGAGCGAGCCAGATGTCTGATTTTTTTCTTTATAAACGTTTTATCCCTCATCAACCACCTCCCTCACCGCAAGCCGGGCTCCCCTTTATTAGTCTTTTCCTCTCGGATCACTGGGGGTTTCCACGCCTCGTTAATAGACTGAAGTCTAAATGGGTAGAATTAATGTCTAAACGCCATTAATTTACTTTAACTACACATGCGCTCTTGCCGAGCGTTTGTGTCCAGCTGCTCCCCAGGCACACGATATGTTAGGAAGTAGTTATTCACCTCAAGGTGGGAGGAGGCCGCGAAGTGACTTGTGCTTCTAATTTTATACCTTCCAAATTCTTTTTTCTGTTTTGAGTTCCTATTCTGGCCAGAATCTCCAATCAGCTGCTCACCCATGCATGGGCGGTCAGCTGCCAACGCTTTTTAAAGGCAATTTACTAACCATTTGCAAAGCCTGCCCAACGCTGATCTAAATAACATACGGAGGGAGAAACCTGGCGCTGTAGGAAGCTGGAATTTCACAACAACTTGGAGCACTTTTTTTCAAAAAGAGGGGAGAAAGCTAAAAGAAAAAAATCAAACCACGTAAATCCCAACTCCTTCAGCGAAAAACAATCCCAAATCATTACAAATCCCGCTTTGACGCAACGCCTTGAAACGCAAATCTCGCACCGCAGCAGCTGCTGCTACATGGGGTGGTTTTTGCTGTTGTCCCGCGTGTCCCTTCCCACGCTCAGAGCAGCAGCAGCAGCGCCTGGTGCTGATCAATTCTGATGTAATAAAATAAACCAGTGAGTCCTCTGGGACCCTCGGAACGCGGCTCCCATGGCAACAGGGACTATATAACCTGGGTCTAGCTGCTGCAGGCTTTAGCGGGGGCTGCTGCGATCCATCGGTCTCCAGGGAGCTGTGATCGCCGCAACCAAGCACAGGGAGAAGCCATCCAGCACCGCGTTGTTATACTAGAGAGATCTAGGGCCGGATTAACCAAAACCCATAAAGGAATCACTCAGGAAGGAACCTAGCTAATACAGAAGCTCATTGGTAAATTATCCCGGGCTCTGAAAGGTTGAAGGGCACAGTACACCACTTGTCTCTTGAGTTAGTGCTTAAATACAGGACTTGATCTCCTGGCTCTTTCTAGATATACACACTAGTAAAAGTAGTGGCCCTGCATAGATTTTTTTATATTATTGGAATATAAAAATATGATACTCTAGATGGATATTTATATGCATATACACAGAGGCAACCTTAGCTAAACTTTTATGGCAAGGACTGTGGCTTTCTCTGTGTTTTGACAACACCAGCTGACATATTCAGTGTCCTGAAAAGCACCTCCACTTGCATTTGTATAGTTAAGTATATTATATATTGAGATACCTGAAATAATATATTTATATAAACATAATAAGATATATGATTACTGCATAAAGTAATATCATACAGTAATTTTGATGTATAGTATTTATGTGATTATAGAGCAAGGTACATATGTCCTCTAAGGCAGTTTCTGATTATTGAAATAGGGAATTGGGGGCCAGGACTTCTAGTGTTTTTTTTTTCTCTTGGCCTTCCACTCACTTGGTATGTAATCTTTATGCAGTCATTTAACTCTCTGTGTCTTAATTTACCCAGCTCTAAAATGGGTAAAACCATATTTATTTATCTACAGTACTAACAAAGATGCTGTGAGACTTGATTAATTTATGTTTGCAATAGGCTCTGTAAGTACAAAGTGTTGTTATTTATTGTAAGCAGAGAAAAAAATCTGTAACCACAATGTGAAATGCAATACACATTTTATTTTCGTGAGTTAGGGATGACTAATAAGGTGTAGAGAGAAGTAAAGTTATGAGTGGGTTGTGCTTTATCATTTATAATGAATGAAAATCAAAAGTGCATTACGCTGTCCACTTATTCTCTTTCTATAGTCTCTCCTTTTCTTTGCCTTATCATTTATTTCGTTAGTTAATGTGGTGCAGTTAAGAATAAAAACAATATGCAGAACAGTTTAACTTTGGACTGGAAGGAGAATATCTATGCTGAGTAAATGTGCAAACACATTGTATTGTTAGTAGAAATGGCTATGCCATTAGAATGGTTTGTACCAATGAAATGATTTATTAATGGAGTTTGTATGACATTTCCCTGCACAGCCTGCAGGCTGTCATCAAGACATCTTTGTAATATCATCAGTGCTGCATGGGAAACACAGGCTCCTGAAATAAGAACTCAGCAGAAAACCGAGGACCTCCCTTGGAAATATTTGATTTAAAATGGATTAATACTGAGACAATTCCTGCTCCCCTTACATATAGGAGGTGAAATTCACCCTATATAGAGGGCTAGCAAGAGGCCTATGGACCACTTAAGCCTTAATTTGAGAATTTAAGTGGGGCTTGAGTGACACACATGCCTTGTGCTGGTCCCTCTACGCAGAGGTTGGGTGAATTTCACCCATGACTAATCCCATTGACTTCAAAGGGGCTACTTGCCTGAGTAAATAGTCTGATACTTATTTAAGGGAGATCTTAAATAGGTGTTTTTAAAATTTGCAGTTTACTGTTTAGGCTTTAAACTGCTTTGATTCTATTCCACAGAAAGTAAAATATTGACTCTCCATAATCTGAAGTAAGTATCTTTATGCAGAAGTTCTATTTGTTGGGTAGTGGTTAAGCATAAATACTTTATGCAGGTGAGGGCCCACTTAAAAGTGAAATATGGCACAATCTGGTAGAGAAGAAATCTGAGAGGCCTATAGACAAAGTCTATGATTTTGTTGAAAGTTATCTTAGAAGTGGAGATAGCTGTATACTGAATTATTTAATCAGTGTGGTGGTTGAAATTTATTGGAATACATAGCAACAAAAATAAAACTCAGGAAGAAAAATATTAACTCTTTGTAACCCTTTTCCTCTTTCTGTTTTTTGAATGTTGTTTTAAAGAAAATCTCTAACCGTCGCTCTTTTCTTTGCACTTCATGCTGCTTCTAATGATTTGGGGCCTAATCCAAGTTAAAGTCTCGCATTGATATCAGTAGAAGTTAGATCAGGCCTTTGATGTCTGTTATCTTCTTGTAAATTCAATATTTTGGTCTCAGGCAGAATCATCAGATGTTGATTTTTGTTATTATTAGCACTTTATTGCAATATCATTCTGTTACTCTGACCCAGCTTTTTGGAGCAAATATGCTATGTAAGGGCCAGATGCTGCTACCTTATTCATGTTGAATAGTAATTTGCTCTGTGAATTTACAGGCCTACTCACTGAGTAAGATATTCCTCAATGTGAGTGAGAGTGGCAGAAGTGGACCATCAAGAAATATGAAGTAATGATATAATATCCTGTTAGCATTACATCCCATACATGTGAGCTATCCCTTAGGGATGGAGTCAACAGCTTTGCCACCATTGTAAAAGGCAGGCATGATGTGTGGAACTGCAAATAAAAACACGTCCTCCTTCAAGGGAAACATCTTTCATTGTCTATGGATAGTAGAAGGTAACAGCAGTGAGGTGAATAGATTTACACTGGTAAGTACAGAATTTGTCCCATATAATGTATGTATCAATAGTATCACCATTGTGGACATAAACTTTCAAAATGTAACTGATTTTGCTTAGAAACTAAACTTCTAAAGCAGAGATAAAACTAGAGGGTTAGAAAATTATTCCCTGAAAGTGAAAAATAGTTTCACTGCATACTGCTGCTGTCGTTGATTTTTTTTTTTTTCATTTACAACCTGATAGGTACATGTTGCTCCAGACTTTAATACTATAAACTACTAAGGAAATTAAAACAGAAACTTACTGATTTGAAACATCTATATTCAAAGGTTTATGAGCCTGGATTGTTTTTCTTCCATGTAGTACAATGTAATTGCAAGCACCTTAGTCAGAATGCTAGGACTGTGTCTGATAGACATTCATTTATTTGTGTGGTTTATGTAAAACAGCTCTATCAGTATCATTCATTGAATCCGATAGCCTTCATTTCTATAGTGCCTCTTTAAATAATCTTGACACTATAAAGGCTAAGCGTTCATGTCTTTATAAAAATTAGATGTGAATCCATATGGCTGTTACATTTCATTGGTCCTTATAGATTTAGCTGCCTACCTTATTTCATAAGGCATTATTGGGGCCTTTAACTTATCACAGAATGCCTAGAAATCCCCGGTCTCTTGGACTACTCTTCAATATTCTCCTATATTCTGTTCTCTACGTGACTGAGAAGAATATAGCTTTTATAAACCTCTCAGGATGCTTTATGAATTTTGTCAGAATTGGTATAAATGCCTTTCTCCTTTGTTATCTCTTTAATAGATTTTTTTCCTGGGCTCCCTGTCTCAGTTGTCTCGTGGAAATGCTGCTTTTTCTGTTCTCAGGAACAAAGAAATGGCTCCTGTTTAACTTAATCAAATACTCTGGTCTCTTTCTGATAGAAAGAATAGTGGCCAATTTACCTCTACCATTATTAAGTCCCCAACAGTTTTCCTGTGTGTGGGTTTCTATATGATCCTTCAGTGAAACCTCTATTTTTTTTCCTGGGCTATTTCCTTCTGCCACGTTCTCTTTAAGAAGGCTGACACAAAAAAGTATCTTACCATTCATGTATTTTTTTTGAAGACCATAGTGTTGTTTCATTAAATTATTTCCTGTCATTCATTTGCAATTAAATGATTTTTACTCACTGCACATACCAGGGCTTCTGTAGGGGAAAATTATTAGTGCTCTTACAGCCAAACCCTGCAGGCCTTATTCAGCCCTTCTGCAGCCAGAATTCCCAGTGCCATTAATGAAAGAGCAAAGTATTACTGACTTTAAGAGGAGTTTTGCCTGAGTAAGAAAGGACTCTTAGTAAATATCTCCTGGATCATATTTCACAATCAGACTTTCATATGGTTTCTGCTAACATTAGGTTTCCATCCTCAAATTTTAGCTACCTTTTCCATCCATCAAACAAAATAATTGACCCTAGAATATGAACTTATGCTGGATGAAACAGTAAAACTAGCATTCAGTCTCTGTTTCTCACTTTACTCATGTAACAGGATCCATTGAGTCAATGGGATCACTCTCAGGAGAGAACTGGTAAGCAGGATGTATCTCAAAGCAGCTACGCCAGGCTGTACACAAACAGAATAGCTGTGTCTTGCTGTCTCTATTAAAATGATGTGGCTAAGACTGAAATCCAAATTACAAAAGAAAACTAACTTTAAAAAATAAGTTTCTGATTTTATTTAAATGAAAATCTGTCCTTTTAAACTCTAGCCCTTCACTGATAAGTGTGGTGAGGGGCTGGCTTTTGCATACAGGCAAATTAGACAGTTGTCTGTGATAGCAAAATATCAAGAGTAGTAAATGTTAAGTGGCTGGCTATTGTGTGAGTCTGCATCTGTGGGAGACAATTGTACATTTTCAAATTTTCTCAGGCTAGCAAATGAACTGGGGAGCAATCATGTTCCACTGTAATAAAACAGATGAAAGTAAAAAATGCTGCAGTGGATGGAACAGTACTACAGAGATAGGTGACCACTGCAAAAACATTTCCAGGCATATTTGTTAAAACATTTACATGAATTTGTTTTTACTCTGTCTGTATCCCTTTTGTGTTTACTATCTGCAGGTATTCTAGCAAGTTAGTTTTTTGTCAGGAACACTCACTGAAACAGCTAATTTAATTGGATGTAGGAGAACATTCACAGCTTGTATATTTGGAATTGACAGTTGTGAGTATTTGCACCTTAACTCTGATTCTAAGACTTCAGTTCTGAGCACAGAAACATACCATGGGACTGATGGGTCCAATCAAAACAGCTCAAATTTCAAATATTCATAGTGCACTTTTTGTGAACAAACTACAGAACAAGAGTTCCTTGCAGAAAATGATTTAGCTAGTACTGTAATTCTGAATAACGAATAAATCACAGTCTTCTCAAATCTATTCACAGGCAATTTACAAATAAAAAAGAGGTGAATTTTGTTAATTATTTGCCCTCTCTGTTGTAATGAAAGGCATGGCTACAGTGACAATTGTTAGCTGAAGGTCCTGCAAAGGCTTCCTTTTGAGTTTCACTTTAAGCATGGATTACTCACAGGGGCAACATTCAGCAAATGTAAGTTAGACTCCATAGAATCGCAGTGTTGATCACACTGATGTGACTATGTATGTAATACCTCTAATATTTACTGTGTCATTATGGTTAAACACTTTTGGTGAACTAAACAGTGTGGGTGAAGCATCAATGAAAATCTTAGCTGTGCCAATGCCAATGAGTTGCCCTCAAGGTACTCAGTACTTGGTGGAATTGTGGTTGACTCTGAAGCTGTTTGTGGTTGGGCTGTGAAGCAGATATTTTACATTTTATTTTTGAGCTTGGAAAATTCCTTTTTAATAGTAATTCAGCTGTATGAATGGTGAGGGGGAAATATCTTATTGACATAAGTGGGAGTTTAGGTGCACTAGGGATGCAGATCTAAGTCTCTAAAGATTAAATATCATCATACTATACATTTAGTGGTGGCATACAGCTACACAATCACTGTGGTGTTATGAAGAGAGGAGAAACCCTAGACAATACTGGCTGGTTCAGAAGAACATTAGGTATACTTTTAATGGGAGACGGAAATGACAGATGATTTGAGAAAGGGAGTCAGTAACTTTCTCCTGAGTGGCTACCTTTCTGGAATTTGGGGAAAGAGTTCATTCAAATGTAACTAGGAATAGAATAAATGTAATTTGTTTTTCTCTGTCTGAGTAAATTACAAATTCTCATTGTTTGCTATAGAGAGATGGTGCTCTTTTAAAAGCACGCTGCATGTGATATATTTGTTGGCTCTTTCTTTCTTCCTGTCATCACTCAATTTGTAATCAAAATTTAAGCAACAATTCTCCCTTATTTTATATCTTTGTCTGTGTTTCTTGCAAAATATAAAATACATTTTAAAAAAATTATTAATGCCAAAATGCAACCCTGACTAAGCACTCCCAAAGGGAAATAATTAAACACTCCATTATTTGCAGGTGAAACCTGATCATTTAAATCACTTCTTTATTTCCCTTATTGTGCCCCTATTTAGGATAAATAATCTGAACGAATTAATTTAATCTGCATTGAAAAGTAATGATAAGTTATTGCTCGGGAGGTAATAGTCACAACATTTACCAGTCAGAAATGCTATTCGTGGTTAGCCTATAGCTGTTGGCTTGAAGTAGTTTGTGGTGTTGATAAAGGATTGACTTTAAACGATATAGTAACAGCATGCTATTAATGGAATATCTGCTTCTGCTCAATACAAACTTCTCTGTCAAATCTCAGTCTGAGAGAGAAGAAAGTGAAATATTCACAGCTAGAAACACTCATAGGTTTTAGGCTAAAACTCAACAATTTCAGCAGTAGGGAACATCCTTCCTGTTTTTGCAATAAAGTACATGCCGAATACCGTTACTTTCATTATCTAAGCAAAAATATGAGCAGAGCTTCTGTGGCTAAAGAGGTCCAGCAAAGTGACTAGTACATCTCGTTATTTCAGTACACAACACAGAATACATCCCTTTGTTTCCCCTCTGTGAAACCATGTTCATGTAAATACAATAAATGCAAAGTTAATGGAATGGAAAAACCCAGACAACCTCATATTCCTCATTGACACACAATGAATGTAGTAGTTTCCATAGATTTCTATAATGAAGTGCCTTCTTTTTATTAAAATCAAGTTGGTTCTAACACTTTTTGTTTGTTTGACCGTGTTATCGGTGCAGGTGGGAGGATGATGCATATCACAATTTGCACAGCCCATGGTAGTGCTTATGGGGCAAACCTTCCAAACTGCACAAAAATGAGTACTTGTAACATAGTTACAAATGTCCCAGTGCATGTGCAAGTCTGGCTTTGCACAAACCTATGTGCACATGCAAACCTGCTTTGTGAACACACATTGGACTATGGCAAACTCCTGTTATTCGTGCACATTTTTGTACATTTGGCCTACAATGTCAACAGCAATGTCAGCATAACACAGACTAGTTGTCATCACCTGTTGTTATCATAGGTCTTTCTTGGGCTCTTTTTCTCTTCTATCTTGTTTACAATGTTGAACAAATTAATTGTTAACATTCACTACTCAGGGACTGAATTATCCAATACCTGTCTAAAGTGAATTACATAAAGTGTGGAACTTGCATTATTTTTAGCACAAATGATTTGACCTAGGAGATTTGATCACATTAACCAGGTACCAGAATTGAAAAATATTTGAATATAAGTTCACTAATGTTGTTGTAACTCCTATACTCCCAGGTCCCCATTTTTTACCCCATACCCTTCATTTCAGCCATCTTCATTTGTTCTGATACGTCCAATCTTAAACTGGGGCAGAGACCATGTGTTTGGTTTAATGCACATCTAAATATTTAAGAAGAGTAGATAGCCTTATACGTAAAGCAACATGTTGGAAACAAATATAGACCTTTTAGATCTTATTTTTCTTTTCAGAGTGTTAATTCCCCTTCATCTTATTTTGCTGATAACACATCTAAATAATGGAATCCTGAAAACTGATGGAGAATAACTACAACAACATTTGACATTTCCATAGCATCTGCTATCTGAGCCTCTCTGATGTTAATTAGCACTCACAATAACCTCGTGAGGCAGGAATTATTATTTTCATTTTATAGATGGGGAAATTGAGGCACAAAGAGGGTAGATGATTTGCTCAGAATTGCACGAAGAGCCCTGACTCAGGAAAGCATCCCTATTCAGGATAGCACTTAAGTAGTATACCTTAGTTATATGCAAAAAAAGAACCCTTTTTTGGCAAAGCAAAGACAGCAGCAGATTTATATAGCTTTGAGGTTGCATCTCGCTGCTGCTGAGTAGCCTGTCACCAGTTTTCCACAGGCCAAACGGAAAGGTAGAATACTTTACAAACCATGTGAAAAGTTATCATCCCATCCCAGAAGAGTTCACAGCCTAATTCAGCAGAACAGTGACCTGACACTGTCCTCAACTGTGCTGAAGATGAACCAAACAGCTGTGAAATTATAATGCCGTTCAATTACTCTAACTTGGGCTAGATTTAAATCAGTGACCTTAAAGGGAAGGACTCTGTATCCTTTTACCACATCCATATGCAGTATTGTTCCACTGACAGAATGTTTTAATCCAGACAACCTCCTGGACCGTTGCAGGGGCTGTGTGCCTGTGGATATGCTATCACACTCGAGGTCTTGTGTAGTCATCAGGCCTTGAAAACCATTCACACGTTACATGTCTTAATTCCAAGGGGAATGCTAACTCCTTCCATTTTTCAGTTGGGATTCCTGGAAGGATCATCCCAAACCACCAGCCTGGCCTTTGATTATTTTTCTTTATTAGAAACTGCACTGGAAAGCCATTTCTGCCTGAACACATTCAGGGCAGCAAGTGTGGGAGACAGACACTTGGTCTCCAAGGGAGTTACCTGAAGCATAAGGTAAACTACTTAAGCCACATTTGGGACCCATTTTTCAATTACTATATTCACAGCCTTAGACCTGACCTACACCCCTGGGAGACAGAAGCTTGTTTAATTGGTTGTTGTTGACATACCTTCAGGGAAGTTAGAAGAGGTAGCTCAGAGAGAGAATATTATATGTTAGTCCAGCTTTATGCATGGATCTGACTGACACTCTCCTTATTCCTTCTTATGTGCCATTACTAACTCTGTCTTACAATCTGTTTTACGGTCCATGGTATTTCCCTTGCCTTAATAAATACAAAGAGAAATGAGGGACAGTAGGAAGATCTCATAACAATAGTGGTTCAATCATCCTGGTAAGGATATCAGATTTTTTAAAAGAAAGAAATGCTGTTGCTGCAGCAGCCAATGTCACAGCATTTTAATTATGATTCTAATATATTTGTAGCACAAAACCTGGCAATTTTAATGACAAAGTACTGTGATTGCACAAAGCATTTTTAGAACTAATAAATCTCTACAGAATACTTGCATGAAACATATTAAGATTCAATTCCTGCATTCATTAGTAAAATCAAATAGCATGTGGTGGAGATGGTTATTTGAAAAATGCATTCAATGTAAATTGATTTTGTATTATCAGGAATAATATTGAGAGTGGCTCTCCAGAACCTTAACACTTCAACCGTTACACTGCCAGCTGCACCATATGCCTGTAGTTGTGGGAGATTTATGGAGCATTTTAATTTTCACTCTTAGTGGTAAGTATCAGAGGAGTAGCCGTGTTAGTCTGAATCTGTAAAAGCAGCAAAGAATCCTGTGGCACCTTATAGACTAACAGACGTATTGGAGCATGAGCTTTCATGGGTGAATGCATGCATCCGACGAAGTGGGTATTCACCCATGAAAGCTCATCTCCAATACGTCTGTTAGTCTATAAGGTGCCACAGGACTCTTTGCTACTCTTAGTGGTGTTAACCAGTGGAGAGTACTATGGGTACTTGACATTAATCCCAATTTCATGCACTAATAGTAGCAAAAATAAGGTGCTACTAAAAGCCAGAAGTCCACCTTGGCTCAGTTAAAATATTTGTGTCAATATTAATCAGGGCTGCCAGTCCATGTACTTTCTTATATTGGGGTGCCCATCACCATCGTGGCATCTGAGCACCACCCCAAGAGCAAGAGGGACAACAACAATGAACTTTCTCTCTCTTTCTTCCTTCACTCCAGCAAGAGGCAGGCTTAGGGTATTGCTTTTCGGGTTATTGCTGAGTATATGAGAGCAGAAGCACCTGAGTTAGTAAGGGTGATATTACAAGAAAGCTTGACTGAAGGGGCAGTGTGCGTACTGAGTTCTGAATTCTATAACGTTACCAGTCCTGTGTCATTAACCCACAGAGGTAGAAAATGCATTCCTATCATTAAAATTAGACATCTGTCCATACAGGACATCCAGTGTCTGAATTGTTTTGTACGTCTGCTTTGACTGTAAGCTCCTCACACCAAGGGCTCAATTTCCTCTGATTTGTATAGGGCTGAGCTGACAGAGCTGAACTAATAATAATAAAGATATTAATATTTAATCAGCAGAGGACTAAGATAGACACCATGAAGAGCAACATGGTCAAGTAATAAATATCTGTTGGCGGGGGAAATAAAACCAAACCCACATATATTGGGCAATGAGCGTGAGCAGAGGGCTGTTGGCATTATTTCTAGGTGTCAAGATCAGAATCTCCACCCCAGGGTTAATAGGAGACTAGCATTCACTAATGCAGTGTGAGCAAAGAGGAAATTAAGGAACACTACTTATCCAAATAGCAGCAGGGTTAATTTCATTATTCAGTTTCTTAATGAGGCAATATTCCTTGAGTGTAGTGCATTGGTGAACCAGAAGGGGTCAGCTGCTTCATATGGAAATAGAAGGGTATAGAGAAGGGCCTTTAAGGAAGAGAACTTCTACAGAGCTTGTTCTATGTTGTCACCTGAGACAAGATCCACAAAGGGATTTATGCACCTAACTGCCACTTTAGGCACCTAAATCCAAAAATTAGATCCCTCGAAATCCTGCTCAGCTGCTGCCTAAACCTGTCAGTGGCTAAATTCCCTAGGCACCTTGGTTTCCATGAATAAAGTCCCCTAGGCACCTAAAAATCTGCCAATGAGCATGCAGCCTTACCCTGGCCTTAACTTGGTGGTGGTGGGGATTGAAGATTGGGGGTGGAGCACTTGGTGGATAGTACTTGAACTGTGTTCTGCCGCATTCTGACTCCACTACAACACTGGGATCACTCTCATTCTCTCCTGTTGAAGCTGTTCTACTCTGTATCAGTTCTTCATTTAAATAAATATTTACATGAATAAATATTCGCCAGGACAGGAGAAGACTGAGAATGATGCCCTAAGTGAGTGGTCAAGCCACTCATGTGGGAGACCCAAGTTCAATTCCCTGTTCCAATGACTATTTGGAATCCTGAATGTGGGGAAGCAGATCCCTCTGGCCTGGGTGTAAGTATCTAATTCCACCAGGTGTGTGTGGAACTTAGACCACACTCCTATCCTGGGCATTTTCTATTGGCTAGCTTAAGTGGCTCCTCGCTCAGCTTGCTGGCTTTTGTGGATCCCATTCTTGGGTGCTAACTTTCCCAATGTATTGTATAGAGCACCTGGTAGGCTAATTCAGGGCTATAGATTGCACTAGGTAGCAGGGCGTGCAAACATTACGCATTGTAACACAGGGTACATCTATACTATCCACCGGATCGGTGGGTAGCGTTCGATGTATCGCTTCTAGACGCGATAAATCGATCCCCGAATCTACGCCCGTACTCCACCTCGGCAGGAGGAGTAAGTGGCGTCGACGGGGGAGCCGCGGCAGTTGACTCGCTGCCATGAGGACGGCCAGGTAAGTCGAACTAAGATATTTCAACTTCAGCTACACGAATAACGTACTGAAGTTAAAAGAACAGGAATACTTTTGTGGCACCTTAGAGACTAACAAATTTATTTGAGCATAAGCTTTTTTTTTTAGCTAAAGTTGTGTATCTTAGTTCAAACCACCCCGTTAGTGTAGCCCAGGCCACAGAGTCTAATTCTCCTTTTTTTGATCTAGCCCCTGGGATTCTTGATCCTCATGCATCTATGAGGCACTCCTTTACCAATGCTGGTAAGCTGGGAAAACTTATTTAGCCATCTGAGACTGTGCAAGTATGGAGTGTAATGGGGCTTTAGAGCAGTCTCTAGATTCAATAGCTAAAACAAGGTTATCTGAACTGAAGGAGATTTTATTGTCTCCTTTTTTTTATCCTGCTGTCTTTCTCAGATCTGTCCTATGCATATCTGCATTCGCCCATGAACAAATAGTGCTGAGGGGCCAGTCATCAGAAGCCAGGGCAATTTGGCCTTGGTTCACAGAGAAGCAATCAAAAAAAATCAAACAATTGGTAATCACCATGGTAAGTAGTAAGGCCTATAATAAACATACAGATTTGATAAATTCCATCTCAGCCTCCATTGAAGTTCTCAGAGACAACACACGTGAACTCCCACTCTATTTGATCAAAAGCATTTTTGGTACCCAGTGAGCAAAGGAAAGAGTTTTCAAGAACCACTTGCAAATTACACAAGATTAATCAATCACCTAAAACTGATAAAAGAATTTACCCCTGTAATGAAACACATCTGTCCGGGCCTTGACTAATTTATGACTGTTTGCAGATCATTACTATGCTGAACCAAGTTTTGGGAGTGAGATTTGGTAAGTGAAATTGGCCCATTTATAAACAAAGCTCAGCTCTTTTTAGCTTGGGGCCAACATGTTATTTTTTTGCGTCATTGTCAGATGGCACCTGCCCGGTGCCTCCAAATGCCCTAAAGTTTGCAGTAGATGACAGGAGCAAAAGAGATAATTTCACTAAAATATGCAGTGAGCCAGTCAGGTTCTAAAGGCTTCAAAATACAGTTTGGCTAGTCACTCCCTTTGCTTATTGCTGAACTAAAACCCTACTTCAACAAAGCAGCAAAAGCAGGTGACAATTCAGGCAGCTTAAATAAACACTAAAAGAAGCAGTTCTTCTGTTCCATCCCGTTGTTGCAAAACTATTTGTAACCTGATTTGGAGGCCTTTCCAATTTCCCTGATTTGTAGTGATGCTAGACACTTTGTAGTTTATCTGCCCCTCTGCTATGCCACACCATGAAACCAGATGCTGCTAGAAGAGGCCCAGCAGGAAAAGATTAATAAGATCATTATTTGGCATGTAGCCAGGATACCTTGCATTTGGGATATCTTACCTCCTAGCATTCAGAACAGTCTCATTTCATTGGCACTAGCCCAGGTTTAGTACAGCTTTAAGTAGGCAACAGCAAAACTCTGCTTCAGTTCTTCTTTTGCACAAAATCCTAGAGAAAGAAAAAGGAAAACCACTCTGAGCTAGTGTGAAAGCACGTACAAACAAGAAATTAACTTAATATGTGATTTCAGAAAGAATGGGCTGATTTGATTTAGGCATAGTTCCATCTTGGCTGAGGCTTTTGGAGATTAAGCAATAAAAAAAAATCTCTGTATTCTATCTGAATATTAAAGCTTGCATACACCTTTCATGAGTGCAAGGATTTGCTTGAGTCCTGGCCAATGCCCCCATGCCATCCCACTGTAGCATGAGGTAAACCAGTCCTGTTCTTCCACCTAAGGGTGGCTGTAGTTCACTGATGGCATGTCCATGGGAGTGCAAATGGCCTGACTCTGAGAAATGCTAAGCACCTCTGATTATCAGTTCCAAAGAACCTTGGGATAAGAGGCACTATAACCAAGTAAATGATCATTATAAGAATCTTCAGTAGATTTCCCCAATCACGTGAAAATGGAAAGCTCATTTAATGACACTTCAATTTCAGCTCCAGATAATGAAACCGACTATACATTTCTTAATGTGGCTGTGTGTCAGGCAGTATGTTATTAATTAATAGTACTTGTTAACAGTATCTTTAATTTGTTGTGCATTTTTATCGGGGGAACCTTTCCACGTATGTCGTTGTCAGTGATATTTAGGGACTAGTGGAGCCATCTAGTGGTAATGTCCTGCACTGCTATGTGGGATAACCAGATTGAGCCTGGTTCTCTTGCTCCCCACATAGGTAGGGGATGGGAGTGCCACACAGAAAGCATGTCCAGCCATGGGAGGCTGGCATTACTCAATAGCTGCAGACCATTTTAAGAATCAGCCTTCATAGGCTCACACAGCAACACAGTGAGGTGAGGCAAATGATGGGGGTGCTAGTTAAAGAAGGGGTTCTCAGCAACCGATAGCTCAGTGGTTTAAGCATTGGCCTGCTAAACCCAGGGTTGTGAGTTCAATCCTTCAGGGGGCCATTTAGGGAATTAGGGTAAAAATCTGTCTGGAGATTGGCCCTGCTTTAAGCAGGGGGTTGGACTAGATGACCTCCAGAGGTCCCTTCCAACCCTGATATTCTATGATTCACTCCAACTGCACTAGGGATGGTCCTCACTTGTTACCAGATGACAGCTCCATTTAGGAGGTGTCAGCCAATGCTGGTGTCTCTAGGATGGCTGCTCACCATCACTCAGCTGAAGAGACTCCAGTACCCACATAAGAAGATTGGGTGAGATATCCCTGATGTCATTCCGCTGTATCCCTGGTGTCAGGAAAGAAGAGGTCAGAGTCTTAGACTGCCTCTGGGCAGGCAGCTGAGGCTGAACGGTACTGTAACAATTCTGCCAGGGGTGCTCCCCCGGGCTCCTCCCCACCCCTCCCTAACTCTTTCCCATCCCCACCCTGTTCCACCCCCTCCTCAGGATTGCAGCCATGCTCCATAGATATGAGGGCTGGCTGGTCTGTAGAGCTCTGATGGGCTCCACACCTATGGAGCAGCAGAGCCAGGTTTTGACTAACAGTTTATATATCGACTTGTGAAGCACTTTGGGATCCATCAGGATGACCAGTGCTATATAAAATGTCATTATCACTAGTGATGGTAGAAAAAATAGAGAGAGTAATGAAAAATACTCAAAATTCCTCAGACGTGTGGTTTTCTGGGCAGGGGGTAATTCAGAACATTGACCAAAAAAAATCAAAATTTCAATATTTTGATCAGCCCTAAGTACAGTATCACTATCTGAAAGTTGTAATATTTTTAAATGGCCTCTGAAGATTGCCTTTAAGGAATCTAGAAGCTGAAATGGAGCAAGAATTGTGAGACAGGAGTAGACAACTGTTCATTAGGTAATAACAATGTACTTGATAGGGAGATAGCTCTTTAACGATTTTGTCCAGTTAAACCTCAGCAGAGGTACTTCTGCCCTGCACTGCTTATTTACCACATCAACAATCTGGATATTTAAATGCTAATGAATGTTTTTTTCCTGTTGCTTCTCTAATAAAAACAAAGTGCTAAGTATGTTGCTGAATCATTTCTGATAATCAGTAATGTATATTATGCAGATAAGAATGTGACCACCAGAGACAGAGAACAGGAGGAATGCCTCACAGCTAGAAATATGCACTCATTATCAGGTTCTCAGCGTGGAAATTGCAGAAAAGATCTCTGAAAATCCAGGTGGTCGAATGGAGCAGAAGGCTGGATGGGACATACCTGAGTATGGTTGCACAGCTCAACCTGCAAGAGTCTCAAGCATGCCCACAAAGATCTCCAACCATCCAAAAGAGAGAGAAGATCCTTATTAGAGACTGTATGCTAAGAAGAATGTGTAAGCAGGGTCTGAATGAGCTCTCCCTGGACATCTAGTGATGAACGGAGGGCGAAGACTTCAGGAACCAACCTTCTTTGCATAGACTTGCCCACGCTGCCTAGGTGCACAGCACGATGGAGCTGCTTTGCCCAAATTAATCACTTTTGGCTGGTGTTGGATTGAAAGTCACTTTGCTATTGGGTACAGGGGTAATAAAGCATCATCCTTGTTTTATGAATAAAGGCCAACCGAACTGTGCTCGGCATGCCCTGAGTGAGGGTTTCACACTCTACAGAACTGCACTCGCTAAGCAGAGGGTAGGTATGCCAAAGCCCAATGGAGATTGGGGTGGGGGTGGGAAAATAGGTGTTTGTGCCTGGTGGTGTGGGCTCTGCCTAAGGGGTCCTGCAGGAATCACTTTTTGGTCCTATGGTATTTAAGAAAGAAACCATAAAATCTCATTATTTATAAATGTTGCAGATGACACAAACACTGAAAGCGTAGTAACTAATGAAGAGAACATGTCATTGATACAGAGTGATCTGGATCACTTGGCAATCTGGGCACACTTGAACAATCTGAGTTTCAACATGGCCAAATGTAAGGGCATCCATCTAGGAACAAAGCACATAGGACATAGTTACAAGCTGGGGGACGCTATCCTAGGAAACAGTGACTTTGCAAAAGAGTTGGGGGTCATGGTAGATAATCAACTGAACATGAGCTCTCAGTGCGATGCTGTTGCTAAAGGGGCATGAATGTATGAAAAAGGAAGTAGGGAGGTTATACTAACTCAATTTTTGGCACTGGTGCCAAAGAAACCTATCCAGAGGGGTAGCCGTGTTAGTCTGGATCTGTAAAAGCAGCAAAGAGTCCTGTGGCACCTTATAGACTAACAGACATTTTGCATCCGACGAAGTGGGTATTCACGCATGAAAGCTCATGCTCCAAAACGTCTGTTAGTTTATAAGGTGCCACAGGACTCTTTGCTGCTTTTACAGATCCAGACTAACACGGCTACCCCTCTGATACGTGACACCATGCAAGGCACTGCATTTAGCCATATGGAGTGGAAATCCAGCAACCTCCTGGAAATTTTCACTACATGCATCCGATGAAGTGGGTATTCACCCACAAAAGCTCATGCTCCAAAACGTCTGTTAGTCTATAAGGTGCCACAGGACTCTTTGCTGCTTTTAAAGAAACCTATATAACACTTTCAAAAGATGAGCGTGAGAGTTTAAATTCGTTACTCTGCTAGACAGCAAAAATCATGGACTGAACAGAGACATTGGATTTATGGCTTATTACAACAATCTGTAACCCACTAGCCCCCTCTTTTTGTCCTATGACTGCAGAGCTGTTAATGGGCTACTCTGTCTCATAGGTGCCGAGTTTCTAATCTGCCAGGGGTGCTTCCCTCTGGCTCCTCCCAGGACCTGCCCCCACCTCACCCTGTCTCTTTCCCGCCTCTTCTCATCCCCGCCCCTCCCCTTCCCTGCGCTGTTCCACCCCCTCCCCCAAGTGTGCTGTGCCCTCGCTCCTCCTGCTCCTCTCTAGCACCTCCAGATGCCGCAAAACAGCTGATCCATGGTAGGCAGTAGGCGCTGGGAGGGAGGGAGAGTGCTCATTGGTGGGGTCTGTGCTCTATCTTGAATGGTCCCTTACAATATGTGTTAACTACAAATGCTAAACAATCTGTTCCACCTTGTATTTTGCTGTGACGCTTGGAGTCACTTTCTCAGACCAGAGGAAGAGCTCCGTGTGGCTTGAAAACTTCTCTCTCTCTCACCAACAGAAGTTGTTCCAATAAAAGATATTACCTCACCCATGTTCTCTCTCTCTAATATCCTGGGGCCGAGATGGCTCCAACTAAGCAGCAAAACTGCATCCAGTTCTGGTGTCCTCACTTTAGAAGGACATTGAAAATTTGGGGGTTCCAGAATAGAACCATGAGGATGATAAAGGACTGGAAAAACATGCCTTCTAAGGAGGCTCAAAGAGTGCAATCTATTTAGTTTATCAAAGGGAAGATTAAGGAGTGACTTGTTTACAATCTGTAAGTACCTACCTGGAGAACAGAAATTTGATAATAGAGGGCTCTTCAATCTACCAGACAAAGTTACTTACAAAATTGCTTACTTTACCTCCCAATTGTCAGTAAGGCAAAAACACGCTGCTTCACAGCAAGCGTTACATCACTGATGTAGCTACAATTGCACTTTTACAAACAGATGGGGAAAAAAAATGCATCATCCTCAAATCAAATTAAGCTTGACATATTAGCCAAAAGCAGATTTAACACATATATATGGAGTCATTTGCAGGAGGGTTTTTTACCTTTTGTTTTTAGCTGAGAAATTGTATTTAGAAGTTTCTCAAAATTTGAAGAAATATAAAACTTTCTTCATATTATTGGATGATAATAACTGTTAGATGCTGGATACATTCCAGGTTTTCTTGATGCAAGAGACCCATGTCAGTGTTGCCACACCTTGTTTAACCTTACAGCTAACATCTCCCTGGTGAAAACCTACTGTTTGACTTGTAGACCTTTGTCTGTGCAGAAGTACAAGACAAAGTTAGAAAATGTTCTTTTACCATTTTGAAAAGAATTGTACATAACATACAGAATAATGCTATATTTAACTTCTGTTTAGTCTGGAAATATATTGTGACAAAGAATAAACCACTGCATCTTGGTCTGTGAATAGACCAAGATGCAGTGGTTAATTTTTTCCCCAGCCAGAACTATGTCAGTTAAGGGTGGGATATTTTTTAATCAATATAGTTATACTGGTACAATTTCTATATCAGTATTAATACTGGTATTGCTGTAAAGAAATAAGCTATATCAGTATAAGCACAGTTATCCCAGTATAACACTGGGGAGTTGTATTGCTTTAGCTATCCCAACATTGTTAAAGCAATACTATTGTGCATGCAGACAAGGCTTTTGGAGGTTATGCGGTGATGATGTTCTGAAGATATTAACCCAATGTTGCAAATATTTTTAGGAGCTAATTGCATTAGGAAAAAATGGTTTAAAAGGCTGGGAATTAGTAGGATGTGGGAACAGGCATAGATGAGAGGTGGATAAGGGAAAATCTGAGGTTAAAATATAAGATGGAAGTTCTTCCTGAGCAACTTAAAATGCCAAGGGTAAAAGAGAGGCATCGAAAAGTACAACAAACAGGTGCCTGTTTTTCAGCAGTATTAACCGAATGAGTCCTTTTCTCAACAAAATTATATTTGACCTCCTTTGGAACCACTTTGGGCTCTCAAATAGTACTTTGTGTTACCAACAAAGTTTGTGAACGGCTGTTTATAATTTAAGTTATTTATTTTATATGGAGCCAGCCAACCTCAGTAGAACATTAAGTGTTTTTTCAATTTTTTTAAATGAATTTTTCAAGGAAGATAGACAACCCCACCAGTGTAGTTCGCAAGACATTTTTAAAGTTTGAAGTATCAGCATTAAAACTTGCTGTCAGGCATTGGAATGAAGGAAAGATCTTGACAGGAAAATGGCAGACAAAAGAGTGATAGAAAATATCATGGAGATATGCTAACATTCATAAAGAAGTCTGTTGAACAGTCCTCCAAGCCATAGCTTTCTGATCACACATTGCCTGAGCAATCAGAGGTCTTCAGGAGGCCAGACACTGAGGTGATGGAAAATACAAGAATAATGGTCTGAGAACATGGCTGATTCTCTATGTCAAACAGAACAGGTGTCAGTAACTACCCAAAGGGAAATGTATATGTGATTCTTGAATGCCAATAATGAAAAAGAATAATATCTAGTGCTTAAATAAAGCTTTTTATCTTCATAGTCTTTTACAAACATTAGGCTTGATTCAGCCCTGTGTTATACTAGCTTCCACTAACAAAACAAAAACGAGGGGCTTGGCACCTCACAAGATACCCAAAACCCTCCCTCTGCTGGGAAGCTTACAAAGTTGTCATTGCTGGCTAGGGATAGACATAGGGCATGCACTGATTCAACATATCTCTCAGACAACTTGTGCTGGCAGGACTCCCTGTGGTGCCTTGATATAAATTTATAGCTGCCCTCCCCCAGCAGAACACCTTAGGGAGGGTGGAAATGCACACACTGTGTGTTTTCCCTTGTAGATAAATCCCTCCTGAGCTCAGCAACCCCCCTGAGTACACACATGGGCATGCACACAGATAATTTGCACCTTTCCGCTAAAAAAGTAGAATGTTGATATAACAAAGGTCCTATTTTTTTTTCATGAAGGTCACTATTTTAAAATGATACAGCCCGTGATCAAATTCAATCAACAATTCACCAAAAGCCTGGTGGCCTCTTCACTGATTGTAGCAAGGTACCTAGCTTTATCTTAGCGAACTCATGATTTCATTTGAGATGGCAATATGGGTGTAATCCCCATCACTCTAACGAATGCTAACATGAACATGACTTCATTCACTTTAGCCTATCTGAATTGCTCTCAAGATCTCTCCAAATAGCAGGTTGCTGCATGATCAAGTGGACTGTATGAAATATTCACCCAGTTTCTGGAACATGTTTCACAATTCATATTCTGAAGCCTTTGTCAGATTGGTAGATGACTTTTTGCTTTTAGAAGCTCAGGGTCCAACCCTGCAAACTGTTATCCTCATGTAGAAGCAATTCATAGGCTAATATAGCTAAGTAAAGGTCCAATCCTTATTCATTGGATTTGTCCTTACTCATTCATGTTGTAAGGGTTATAGAATCAGGCCCTTACTAAGCTATATTACTAAATGAGCTGCTGCTTCTAAACAAAGACAATAAGTAAAATTTTAACTTTCATTTACTCTAGAATTTGGCCATGCTACAGGAAAAGAAAAAACATTTAAGGATGAAAAATGACAATGGAATATAAAATCCCTTAATTGCAAAACTCCATTATTTGTACAGGTTTCCTAGTCATTAGTGCACATTTGTAAGGTTCTAACTGTGTTGGTTCAGAATACGTCAATTTAGAACAAAAATAATAATTGGAGACTGTGGAGTATGTATCTGTAATTCTGTTTTCTGGTACTGACATTTTAAATGCTAGAAGTCTGCCTGCCTGTCTGCTGTGAGAAGACTGAAGATAGAGGATCCTATACCAGGAGAGAGACAGTTTTCTGCCATGGAGATTTTCTATATTTTTCTTTCCTTGTTGTTTTCCTGTACAGAAGGACAGTGCACATTTTGCTCTTTGTGTATAGAAAATATAAAGAAAACTGGCAACCAGGATGAGATTGTAAAAAAACCATAAAGAAAAGAATAAATATAAGAGAGAAAACAGAGCATACCTCTCTTCCATTTTGAATTCTCACAACCCTAGCAGACAGACATGATGCTACTTACATTTAAAGACTCAATGCACAGAATCATAGCTACACCACAGAGAAAATAAGTCTCTGTGCACTGCAAAGAAGGTGATTCTGGAAGTGAAAATCCAAAAGCACCAACTTAAAACCTTAGACACAGTGTTATGGGAGATATATCTGTATTTTTATTAATCATCACTAGTACAGAACATAATGTCACAAACTGACAAACTGTAGCATGATACTGATTCTCAAACCGTGATTCAAAAACTTTTGCACTTTAGTGTAGAATTTAGCTTGGAGAACTAATATATTGTGCTGATGGAGCTGAATTAAGAGGCTTTTGCTCATGTTCATTAAATCTTTTGCTTCAGCAACCTGAAACCTAGTTTGCTAGTTGTGCTCATAGGAACTGGGAAAGATTTAATAATGTCAGTCTGTTGCAGAGTTGATGACTGGTTTCAGCTACAGACTTTCAGCTCCAGAGGATATAAGGAAACTATACTAGCCAACAAAGTGACTATGGGTCAAAGAGGCAGCAGTATGTTGCTTTGCTAAAAATATTTTAATTCCTAGATTTTACACCTTTTCTGAACTCTCCCCTTAGAATGTCAGTGCAAGTGCCAATTCTGCAGGGGCATGTTATGGTCTTAATTTTCCTCTTAGTCAGAGGTGGATGCCATGCCATTTTGCTGACTTTGGGGGAAAGGGAGTACTTTTCTCTCCTCTGGAACAGTTTAATCTCAGGTGTATTATAGAGTTCAAAAAACCATTTCAGTTGTACATTTGATGACAAGTTACATGCTTGGCTTCTCATATAGGTCACATCAGTTTACTTAAGATATGCTCAACATACTCCACCAGAATATTCTGCCCTTTGGACTAAGCATGCTCAGCCATCTGTGGCTTTAACATCAGTAATGCTAGGTGTGGCTAAGCTCATCAGCTGGTCATGTACTTTACAATATAGTTACTCTTTTCTTGACAAAATCCTTTACCTGATCTAATTTGTTAATATTATCTAATATTCCCCCATCACATGATCTTCCCAAAAAGATTTTGGTTACTTTCACAGGTGAAAGGTGACACATGCAAGTCACCCATCGTATTGACATTTGAGTTCCATTCCTATTGCATTGTTTGTTGATTATTGTTCAGACTGAGGTAAGCCGTTTAAAGAATTTTAGGGGCATGTTAGTACTTTACCCATGTGAAATTATTTTAAACCTAACTTTGAGAATATGCTGTAACTGTGCTACAGTGGGTCACAACTGAGGATGCCAAATTCAGGATGAACTGCAGAGAAATAGGGGAAACACAACCCAAAACTAGTGGTTATTCTTTCATAAGATATACCTAACCAGCCACAAAAGTAAATTCCTGTTTGACCACACTGGCTAACAAGAAGTCATAAAAGCACTTTCCTTGGGCATTCCAGGTCTTATATCATCACCAAAAACACTGGATACAGAGATGAGTCATTCTTTACAATCAGTCTCATCAAATGAAAAGTTATTCTGATCCCAAAGGACTGGCCGCACATCCAGGTCACTATATACCTTAGATCTTACCTAAAAATCACACTGATGCCAATCTTTTAGTATCTAAAATCTAAGGGTTTATTCATAAAAAGAAAGAAAGAGAGGTGAGAGTTAAAATTGGTTAAAGGAATCAAATACATACAGTAATTGCAAAGTTCTTCGTTCAGGCTTGTAGCAGTGATGGAATAAACTGCTGGCTTAATAAATATCTGGTTACTTCCAAATCATTGGAAGGACCTCTGTCCCTTGGTTAGAATGCTTCCATTAGTATAAGTTCACAGTCCAGAGATTTGAGCAGGACAGAGGTAAAAGGGAAGGGTTTCCAGGGCCATTTATATCCTCTGCCATGTGGAGGGAAACTATTATTTCAAACAAAAACCTCAGCACAGAAAGTGGAGAATCACAGGTGACCAGATAATGTTTGGGCAAGTCACATGTTCATGCCCAATTTCGCTCAGTCATTGCAGAAAGCCATTACCTATATTCCAGACAGCATGTTTATAGGACAGTCCACTCAGTGTAGAGAGGCATCTCCCATGGTCCATTGTGAGTTAAGTGTCCTTTTGATGGGACACTCAATTTGAATAGTCCCTCCAAGATGTGTTGGCTAACTACCTCGTGGGTGTTACCCCAGAAGCAAACATTTGAAATCCAGGTATAGAACCAATATTCATAATGTCAAATACAAAAATGCTACATGCATACACTAGCATAGTCATAACCAGCAAATCATAACCTTTTCATAGATATTTTACATGCCACATTTTGTACAAGATTCATTGCAGATATATAATAGTGGTTGCAACAATGATCTATATAATCATATTTTAATCAAATAATGTCACATATGCGTAGCATGAAACTAAGGTTTAGTCTGCCAGTTTAATTTTTACATTATTATAAATGTATGCATATAAAAGTCAATCTTATGCTGAATATTCCTCCATAGCAGTAAGCTGGGAGGTGCTCAGGGAGGTACATCTTTGGATATTATTTTTATACAGTCAACGTCTCATTAGAAAATAGATTTAAATAGCTTTTCTGAATCACGTACCAAAGAACTCAAAATGCAAAGCATTTGGAAGCCTTTATTGATGATTGCAGATATCATCTCAGAATATTTTAAATCAAATCCTTAGCTTGAGCTACAGTTTCAGGAAATCTGTCTCTCCCTAAAATCTTGTAACAATTGTTGAACTTGCTACACCATTGTCTTTGTGTTTTTAGACACACTTCTGCATTAGACTGGAAAATAAACATGGATATAATATCCACGAGGGTGCCATATGAAGCAGTACAGAACATTTGGGATGGGGAATGTAGTTATGAAAATTAGCCATCTTAAAAAGAAGTGTACTTAGCTAGTATGTTCTCACTCTATTCATTCTCCATTGTACACTGCAGAAAGCTGGGCTACAGCAGGAAAGATGATGCAAAGATCAGCAAGTAGCTCAATACAACAGGGACAGTAATATGCTTTTAATTATATAAATTGAAAGACAAGTGGAGAAAAGCATGTTAAAAATGGTCATATTCCTGAGAAGAGTAAAGACATGAAACAGCGATGAATTTGGAAGAAAGGACACTGGACTAAACATCAAATGGAGACCTCACGGTGGGAAACACACAGAAAAAGAGGAAGCAATGGAAAAATGTGCTAAATAAATTCTGTGATGGAAACAGCTGGATTATATTCTCTTGGGACTGAGAAAAAGAGAAACAGAATGGAGAGATCATCTTCATCTGTCAGTGCTCATAATGACAGATATAACATCCAAGCATTCTCATCATTCTGTAGTACTTCATCTCGTTCCATAACAAAGGTATCTGTGTAGTCACTTTTAATCTATTGAAAGACTAGCCTCTTTTTACAGTTACTCACTGCATTTTTATTTGTTGTCCATTGTTAGTTTATGTTTCTATCTTTTAATGTTCTTTGTCAGCTTGGTTAGGAGGAGGAGTCAGCCTTATCTAGAAAAAAAAGCCTTACTGCAAACTAGGTGGCCTTTGTGAAAAGTTTGGTGGTTTCTAGCCCCTTTACAGTCATGAAGTTTTCATGCAGTTCAAGAATCTATTCAGTGGGTCTCCTGTTTAGCAGTATTCTTCACTCAGCAGAAATCCTGCATGAGAACAGTAGCCTGTGATTTAGATCTATTTAACAGATGATTCAGAAACTTTTCATTCTCATTCTCCAGTCACAGAAGTCTGTAGTAGATGCCTATTTGGGGTTGTGTTTGTTCTCTTAAAGTCTAATATATAATATTTTCTTTTTGTTTTCTTTTCATATTGCACTTGGCTGCTTGATAAATGCTGTTCTTACAGAGTCCACTACCCCTCTAGTTCATTGAGGCTGAGGGAGCTGGGCTTATTTAGCCTGCAGAAGAGAAGAGTGAGGGGGGATTTGATAGCAGCCTTCAACTATCTGAAGGGGGGTTCCAAAGAGGATGGAGCTCGGCTGTTCTCAGTGGTGGCAGATGACAGAACAAGAACTTGAGAGTGGTCTCAAGTTGCAGTGGGGGACGTCGAGGTTGGATGTTAGGAAAACTATTTCACTAGGAGGATAGTGAAGCACAGGAATGGGTTAGATAGGGAGGTGGTGGAATCTTCATCCTTAGAGGTTTTTAAGGCCCGTCTTGACAAAGCCCTGGCTGGGATGATTTAGTTGGGGTTGGTCCTGCTTTGAGCAGGGGGTTAGACTAGATGACCAACCCTAATCTTCTATGTTTCTATGATTATTCTGGTTTATCTCTCTCTTCTTTTACTGATTGCAGCTACCAACATAAATATTCCAGTTGTACTGTAGGAATCAGCTCACCAACTTTCAATTATGTAAACATCAGAAATAACAATTAGTAATATAAATTATTTGTGATAATATCTCTATGCATCTTCTCTGCAGTGTTTCAAAAGATTTCAGGATGAACCACCTAAACACGTGAAATGTCCTGTCCCTATGGAGGGAGTGAGAGAGGAGGAAGGAATATGTGAGTACCAGAACACATATCTGAGAAGCTGAACTGAATTGTATTGCTATAAGAAACAGTCACAGTAACTTCTCCTGGTGATTCCTTCCTTTCGCTGGGCAGGGCTCTCCTTTATGCACAGAGGATTTACCAATCTCTATTTGCACTTTAACCTCCTTTGAACTGGGTTCCTCTGACCATCCAACAGTTTACTCAATAAAAGAGGAAGATCTCCCAGTCGTGCTCAGGGGCCCAGCCAGCCTCTCACACTCTGACCAGCCCCTGCATCTAACTCCCTCCATTTTCTTCTGAGGTTAGCTTTCCTGCCTTCACCTAATCTTGGCTTTTCCGAAGTGCCACTGCTGGGCTTTCAGACAGGAGCCGCACTGAACAGCTCCCCCAGTGGTCCAGTTTGGAACTCAACTTCCCATCTGAACTTCCTCCCCTTTGGACAAACTAGACAATTGAACAATGCATTAAATGTGCCTCTGGGATAGGAATCTCACTCAGTGCTACACCAGTACTGAAATATTGTGGTTACACTGCTGGCTGAGTCCCCGCTAGTGGACAGACACCAGCCTGTGGTATTGGGTTCAGCCTTTGTATCCCATGCACTGCTTATCCAGCTGGGGCTAAGCAATGACCAGACACCCATATTTTCAACTCTTATGATTTTTGGATGAGTGACAGGATCTCAGCTGGAGCTGAAGCCCCTCTTGCAATGACATGAGAAGCCCCAACTCAACCCTCTCACAAATTTGAGCACGGCCTGGGGAGAAAACCCCCTCTGATTGGCTGCCTTCTCCACTTGCCCACCTCCTGGCACTGAGCAACCAATCAGAGCTGCTACAGGAAGACCTCTCCCCACCATCCCCTCAAAATCTCCCAGCCATTCTCACAGGAGGGGATCAGGAGTTTAAGGAGTCCAGCAGCTTCGGGAGGCTTCACTCTTGTCTCCCTTCCTGTGAGAAACTAGACAGCTCCTCTGCAACACCCTGGCTGAGAAACAGGAGGGAAGGTCTGGAGTGCTTTCCCCACCATGGAAGGTGGAGAGGGACCCCACTGTAGGCTCCCCCAGGCCTGGGAGGAGGGGGTGAAGAACCCCAGGAGGAGCAAAGGTGAGGTAGGGGAATAAACTTGGGGGGAGGCGGAATTGATGCAGGAGCTGGGGGACAGGATTGATTAGGATATTGTGGGGAACAGAATTAATTGCTGGGGAAAGGATTGGAAGAGGAGGGAGTGATAGCTGCTGCAGCAGGAGCCAAAAATACCTCTCCCGATCAATGTTGGAGTGTGGGTTGCACTAATTGTCACACACACTGGGGGTGGGCAGGGGGAATCCAGCAATCCTAAAACAGACCAAATGCACAATATAGGTTTTATTAAATCTCAAGATTTTTTCAGGCCAATCCCACCATTTTTGGGGATGTGGCTTATGATTTTTGATCTCTTGAGGTTGGCAATACTGAGACACAGTCTCTTGTTCTGACCTTTTCTTGGAATGCAGGACCCCGTGGTCAGGCTGCCCTAGGTTCCAAGACCAATGCTGAACTCCCAAGTCTCCCCAGTAGACTATGCAAGCTCCCTTAGATCAGCACCCTCATGGGCACTTCAATTTACAGTTTAACTCTTTGGGGACCATGTGACAGTTAAAGGAAGAAACACCAAGCTCCTTTGCAAAGGAACATAAAATTCAGTGCTGCTAAATTCAAAGTGTTACACATTGGAAAACATAATCCCAACTATACATACAAAATGATGGGGTTGAAATTAGCTGTTACCACTCAAGAAGAGATCTTGGAGTTATCGTGGATAGCTCTCTGAAAACATCTGCTCAGTATGCAGCCGCAGTCAAAAAAGCTAACAGAATGTTAGAAACTATTAGAAAAGGGACAGACAATAAGACAGAAAATATCACAGTGACACTGTAAATCCAAGGCGTGCCCACACCTCAAAAAAGATATATTAGAATTGCAAAAAGTACAGAGGAAGGCAACAGGCCCACACCTCAAAAAAGATATATTAGAATTGCAAAAAGTACAGAGGAAGGCAACAGAAATTATTAGGGGTATGGAACAGTTTCCATAAGAGGAGAAATTTGAAAGGCTGTGACTTTTAAGGTAAGACAAGAGAAGACCAAGGGGGGATATGATAGAGGTCTATAAAATCATGAATGGTGTGGAGAAAGTGCATAGGGAAGAGTTATTTTCCACTTCACACAACACAAGAACCAGGGGTCAGCCAATGAAATTAATATGCAGCAGGTTTAAACAAACACAATAAATTTCTTCTTTACACAGCACACAGTCACCCTGTGGAACTGGTTGCCAGGGGATGTTGTGAAGGCCAAAAGCATAACTGAGTTGAAAATAGAATTAGATACGTTCATGGAAAATAGATCATCCATGGCTGTTAGCAACCACATCCTCTGGGTGTCCCTGAACCTCTGACTGCCAGATGGGGGCTAGGACTGGACAACAGGGGATGGATCATGGTAAATTTCCCTATTCTGTTCATTCCCGCTGAAACACCTGGCACTGGCCACTACTGGAAGACAGGATAGTGGGCTAGATCAACCATTGGTCTGACCCAGTATTGCCATACTCACATTCTCATGTTCAAGAAACAGAGAAGCTCCTTTGCAATGGACCTTACTGAACACACACACTTTACTCATAGAAAGCAGAAGAGATTTACAGATCTATGGAAAACAACAAGCACCTGAATATAATTCTCTCCTTCAGATCCGTCACCACTCTTTGGAATCCTTTGGGGTTTGGTCAATGTTCTTGAGAGGGAGCAGGTCCATCCTGGCCTCCATCCTTCTGCTCAGTCTTCTGGCTCTAGCAATGGTCTACTACCCTGTGACAGAGTGCTGGGCGCTAACAGGTGACTCTGCACTCTGATACCAAATAGTTCCCCCAGGAGAAGGCTGACTGGGGTAACTGAAGTTAATTATCTAATCAGCTGAGGGGGGGGGTGGGACTGGCTGAGCTAACGAGCCAATTAGTCCATCAGCTCAAGACTGATAAGGACACAGGAAGGAAGTCAAGGAGAAAGGAACATGGCTAGCTGAGCCCAGTCTGACAGAGATCTCAGAAAAGGGAGACCTCTGGTCCTCTCAGGCCGTGGGGAAGGGGCTGAAAGCACAGAGGGCAATCTAAACAGCATTGTTGCATAGGACTGTAAAGGTGTAGGTGGAAGGAACATAAGTAAATAGCACAGTGTGGATACCCAGCCAGCAGAGCTGCTGTGGTTTCTGTGGTTCTAAAAGGCAGGAGCAGAGCATATCCTGCTACACCCCCTCTTGCTACACAGCTAGTTCCTTTTAAGAGCAAGGTCTGATGACACCTCTTCCTGCTTCTCTTCTCACACTGGGATTCTCCATTCTCCCTGCCTGTGAGTGGGGTTGCTGGCTGCGGGTCATTCAGAGTCACTGGCTCAGCTGTCTTCTCTTCTGTCATAAAATGGAAGTTTTAATCAGCACTGAAAGTCATCGTCATACATAGAGTTCATGAAATCAAATGGAATTCATAAGCTTATGGACAGATCGCCCACACTGTCACAATCACTTTGTTCTTTCACAGCCCTACGAAGACAAGGCCCCTGGCTCCAAGCACTTGCACACTGACTATACAGAACAGACAGGAAGAAATAGGGGAGAGGATGCAACAAAAAGGCAGCTGGTCTTGTGTATGGTGGCATCTTGTTAGTTCCGTGTTGTTAAGTCTCTGTGTTACTAGGTAAGGGGGTAAATTCCTTGCTTCTTCCTTTTTGTTTGATTTGTATCATTAACTCCTCTCTGCCTGCACTCCCCTTTGCTAATGCCCAGGTGCACTTTCTGCCAGACTCCACTACAGGCTCATTTTGTCAGGGGAAAACCTGATGAGCCAAGACCAGAGACAACCCCCTGTTACCACTTTAAAGAGAAGCAGCCCATTTACTCTTCGCCCCACCTTCAGCAATCCTGCAGTACCATCCACGAAGCATCTGGAAGCAACATGTAATTGGGAAGGAAGGACCTACAAATGGCAGAGACTATCTCTACAACGAAACGTTGGTGAGTGTGATGTTCACCAGCAGCTACAGCCTTTATTCTACTGATGCTTCTGCTCAGCAATAAACCAAGAACTAGTGGGGAAAAGATGATGAGATAGAAATGGAGGGCGGCTGAGTCCGAGAGTTTAAGGCCAGAAGGGAACACCAGATCATGTAGTCCAATGGTTTTTGAAATTTTTTTTTTGGTGACCCAGTTGAAGAAAATTGTTGATGCCTGTGACCCAACAGAGCTGGGGATAAGGGATTTGGTGTGTGGGAGAGGCTCTGGGCTGGGACAGGGGGTTGGGGTAAGGGAGGGGGTCAGGGCTCTGGGATGGGGGTGCAGGCTCTGGGGTGGGGCCAGGGATGTGGGGTTTGGGGTGCAGGAGGTGGCTCTGGGTTGGGGGGGGCTCAGGGCTCTGCCGAGGGTTGGGGTGCCGGGGTGGGGGTCAGGGCTCTGGGCTGCAGGTGCAGGATCTGGGGTAGGGCCAGGGATGAGGGGTTTGGGGTGCAGGAAGGGGCTCGAGGTTTGGGGAGGCTCAGGGCTGGGGCAGGGGATTGGGGCAAGGGATTGGGGCATGGTCTTACCTTGGGTGGCTCCCAGTCAGTGGTGCAGCAGGGGTGCAGAGGCAGGCTTCCTGCCTGTCACAGCACTGTGGACCATGCTGCATCCCGGAAGTGGCCAGAAGCAGGTCCAGCTCCTAGGCAGAGGTGCACAAGCAGCTCCGCGTGGCTTTCACCCACAGGCACCGCCCCCCCCAGCTCCCATTGGCTGGTAACCAGCCAATGGGACTGTGGAGCCAGTGCTCAGGGCAGGGGCAGCATGTGGAGCCTCGTGGCCCCCCAACTCAGGAGACAGAGCTGCTGCTGGCCACTTCTAGGGTGCAGCGCGGTGTCAGAACAGGTAGGGACTAGCCTGCCTTAGCAGGACAGCACCACTGACGGGACTTTTAATGATCCAGTCGGCAGTGCTGACCAGAAACACTGTGACCCAGTACTGGGTTGCTACCTGCAGTTTGAAAACCACTAACGTAGTCTGACAGCTTGTATATCACAGGTCATCGATACCACCCAGCACCCACACACCAAACCCCCCCACCAAAACTGAGGGAAGAGAAAGAGAGAAAGAGGTTGCCTAATACTCTGAGCAACTCTAAAGCAAACAAGCCCTTATGGAATTAAGGAATGTGTACAATAGACAGGATCTAGGGTTTGGTTTGATGTTGTTATGATGAGTCTGTTTATTTGAAGCAATGATTGTGCTCTGCACTTTAATAAAGCCAGCAAGGAAAGTGCAGCTGCATTTTGTCCATGTACTGTCTACTGGGACATAAAATAATTCAAGCATTGGAGGTCCGCTCCATTCCTCACTCTGCACTTGCACTGCTTCATATGCACATATCATCCTGTGCATCATACAGTCTTCAGCTCCTCTTGTTGCCCCTCATTGTGGGAGGTTGTCTATTAGCCATTAACACAAGAGCTCATTAAAAAAGATTGTGTGGCTCCTCAAGCGTTCTGCACAGCACCTTAGGGATGTTGTATTTGCAATAAATTGGTTCATTTCTTAGTAATATTTCATGCATACCTCAATTTACAGAAAACATTGTGAGAAACTGGTTTTGCATATGTTCACCTTTGCCTTCACCAACCCTGTAGTACAAAAAAATGCTTCAATTTATGCTGTTCAGCTGGTCACTAAAATTATTATATCATATGCAGTCATAATTAATTCCAGTATGCTTGTTTCTAAGGAAGACATCCGACCGTTTTCATGGCATACACTGGCTATTTTTGTGATAATATATCAATTCTGCCAAGAAAATGTAACTATTACCCCCAGAAAGTAAAGTCAATTGAAAGGAGAATAAACTATGACAGGCAATATGTAAAATGGAAACTAGGAGCGTTAAGAGATATGAAGAGCAAATAGCCAAAGATACAGAAACAACAAAACAATAATTCCTTAAGTACATAAGAAGCAGGAAGCCTGCAAGAGAATCAGTGGGCCTGTGGGCTCATGGGGTGCAAGGGGGCAATTAAGGAGAATAAGGACATTGCAAAGGAGCTAAACGAGATCTTTTGCATCAGTCTCCTGCACCAAGGATGTTGAGGAGATAGTTAAGCTCAACGTAAAGATGAGGGACTGTCAGAGAGTGAAGTGTCAAAGAAGTAGCATTGGAAAAAATTAAAAAACAAATGTCACCCAGACAGGATGATATAATCATTCAAGAATTTTGAAAGAACGTAACACTTTGGGTTGGCAGAAGCAGCGTTGAGGCTGATGGGTGTGGCCACTCCCCTTCATTTTACATAATCATGCAAGATGGTTAAGCAGCCTGCACCTAAAACAAAGGCATATATGAGTAGGCCCAGGAATCTGAACCAGGTGAGCACATTGTTCTGGGTAAGGGTGCATGCGTGCAAAAAGAGAAGCAGGAGACAGCACAGACAGAGAGATAACACAGCTTGGACATCTGTGGTGTGTAACCCCGGGAGAAGCCTCATGAGGGGGCTTTTGAGTCTGGTGCTTGCTAAAGAGGCTTGGGCTTGAATCAAATAAAGTAGCTCCTGTTGGTTGGTTCCTCCTGTGTTTGGAGAAGCAAGACTTTGTACATTCCTTGTAAATAAACAAGATTGTTACAAAGAAAATACCTGACTATATCATCGATCTCCCTCATAACTGAAACATCCCACAATATGTTAAATTTGGCTAACTGATGAGGTTAAAGGGATAATGGTAAGAATGAAGTGACTGAGCCACCATTTCATTAAAATCCTGTTTATAATGGAGGGATAACAAATCTTGAACCTGTCCTTTAAACAGGCAGGAGTGGCAATTTTGGGAAATGTAGACCAGTAACCCTAACGTCAGTATCAGGTAAACTGGCTGAAATAATAGAATGACAAAAACCCTACAGGAATATGATATGACAGGGACAAACACCTTTCTGTAAAGGAAAATCATTCCTGTCTAAGCTTCCAAAATTCAATGAGCATGTCAGCAAAATAATAGTAAAAGGGAACTAGCTGAGATAATTTATCTGGATTTTCAAAACGCCTTTCACAACGTTTCTCACAAGAGGCTAATAAGAACACTAAGTAACTACGGAGTGTGGTGTAAAATAATGTCTTGGATTAGAAACTGGCTAAGAGATAGAAAGCAAAAACTAGGAATAAGTGGCCAACTTTCATCACGGCAAAATGTTACAATGAGGTGTCCAAAGAATCTGTATCTGGACTAGTATTTAACATATCAATTAATTGATCTGCAAAAGGGAGTGGACAGCACGGTGTCAAAATTGGTAGGTGACACAAAAGATTTTAAACTAGTCAAGTTGAGAGAAGACTGTGAACCACTTCAGAGAGACCTAATAAAGCCAGGTGAATGACACAGATTAAATTAAATGTTGACAAATGCAAGGTAATGCCCATTGGAAGGATTAATTTGAACTGCTCACACATTGCAGGGGTCTAAATTAACTGTAGCTACTCATGAAAAGTCCTAGATACTGTGGACAGCTCAACTAAAACTTCTGCTTAACGTAAACTGGTGAGCAAAAAGCAAACAAAACGATGAGCTATATAAAGCAGACAGAGAAAATAATATATAAATCAACAACACACCCTCAAAGTCAGCTCTGGTCACCCTATCTCAAAAAAAAGATTAGGCAGAATTAGCAGTGGATCAGAGATGAACTATTTGAAGCATGCATCTGGTATAGTAATTCCTGTGTTGTTATATTCTATTGCCTGACCTACTTTATCCAGGAAGGTGGGCCATGTGCATTCAGTCCTCATCCTCAGCTTGTTAAGGGATCATAAGAGTCATGTGCACTAATAGTTTGATCCTCTCTTAAAACCTCATGTAGTAATTATTACCTGGATTGATAAGAGGAAGTTACTCACCTTGCAGTAACTGGGGTTCTTTGAGATGTGTGTCCCTGTGGGTGCTCCACTCTAGGTGACGGTGCATCCCAGCGCTGTCGATTGGAGCTTTTCGGTAGCAGTGCCTGGTTGGGGCGCACGCACCCAGATGGTATCTCCCGTCTAGTTGGAATCTTCCTGAGTGTGTGTGCCCCACACCCTCCTCATTTCCTTCTCTACCGTGGAGAGTCATACCAGTACTCCAAAGTAGAGGAGAGGAGGGCGGGGAGTGGAGCACCCAGAGGGACACAAATCTCGAAGAACTTCAGTTACTGCAAGGTGAGTAACTTTCTCTTCTTCTTCGAGTACTGTCCCTGTGGGTGCTCCACTCTAGGTGACTGTGTAGCAGTACCCACTATGTTTGGTGGGACTTTGGCGATGTGGCAGGGAGTACTGAAGATAGTACTGTATGGCGTACTATTGTGTCTGCCATGGTGTCTTGTGTGACAGCATAGTGTTTTGCAAACGTGTGTTCAGATGACCATGTAACTGCTTTGCAGATATCAGGAATGGGAACATGTGTAGGAAGGCAATGGATGCCGACATGGCTCTAGTGGAATGAGTTCTAATGTCGTCCAGCGGTTGAAGATTCTTCGCACGGTAACAGGATCTGATGCAGTCAAGAGATCCACTTGGATAGACGTTGTTTAGAGATAGCTGTGCCTTTCAATCTTTCGGCAATGGAAACAAAGAGTCGTGGAGACTTGCAAAATGGTTTAGTCCTGTCTAAATAAAAGGCAATTGCTCGCCTGACATCGAGAGTATACAGGGTTGCGTCTTGCGGAGTTTTGTGAGGTTTGGGATAAAAAGTAGGTAAATATATAGGTTGGTTGAGGTGGAAGGTCGACACCACCTTAGGAAGAAATTTAGGATGTGATCTTAAAGTGACTTTATCTTTGGAGAAGATTGTGCAGGGAGGGTGGGCCATCAGGGCGCTCATTTCACCAACTCTCCTCGCTGATGTTATGGCAACTAGGAAAGCCACCTTCGTGGACATATGGAGGTGAGAGGAGGTAGCCAAGGGCTCAAATGGAGGTTTCATGAGAGCATGAAGAACGAGGTTAAGATTCCATGTAGCCACTGTTGAGTGAATTTCAGGGCAGAGATTTTGCAGGCCGGTGAGAAAACGTTTAATGGTGGGGTGTGTAAAGAGTGAGTACCCCTCCAATAGGTCATGGAAGGTGGTAAGTGCCGCCAGGTGCACTTTGATGGAGCTGAGCGAAAGTCCGTCCTGTTTTAGTTTCAGGAGATAGTTTAGAATGTTAGGGAGGGTCACATTATTGGGTGCTAAATGTTTACGTGAGCACCAAAGAGCGAAACGCTTCCACTTCTGCAGGTAGGTTTTACGAGTGGAGTCTTTCCGACTGTGCAAGAGGACATATTGGACTTGCTCGGAACAGGCTAGTTCATGGGTTTGGAACCATGAAGGAACCAGGCTGTGAGGTGGAGCTTTTGGAGCTGGGGGTGAAGGACTTGTTCGTTGTCCTGGTAAAGGAGGTCTGGCCTGTTGGGGAGAGTCCATGGGTGAGGGAGGACATGCGGAGAAGGTAGGGATACCACGTCTGTCTTGGCCAAGCCGGTGCAATAAGGATGACCTAGGCCTTGTCATCCGCGATCTTCCGAAGAACCCTGTGTAGCAGAGGGATAGGTGGGAAGGCGTACAGGAGGTAGTTGTTACATATGATGAGGAATGCATCCTCTAGGGATGCAGTCCCGAGTCCCGCCCTGGAGCAAAACAGGGGGCATTTTCGGTTTTGGGTCGTGGCGAAGAGATCTATTGACAGGGTGCCCCAGTGGGAGAAAAGCTGTTGGAGTATTGCAGGGTGCAGTTCCCATTCGTATTCTGTCAAGAAGTGCCTGCTGAGTGCGTCGGCAGTAGTGTTGTGGCAGCCTGGCAGGTAGGAAGCGATGATCTGTATTTGATGTCGTATGCACCAGTTCCATAGTCGAATGGCTTCCATGCAAAGGGAATGTGATCGGGCTTCCCCTTATCTGTTTATGTAATACATACATGCTATGTTGTCTGTTAAGACCCGCAGGTATTTGTTCTTTATGGGGGGGGGAAGAAAGTGAAGGCATTCTCTCCTCACTGCTCTGAGCTCTAAGAAATTTATGTGTAGATGCGTCTCTGATGCAGACCACCGTCCTTGTGCCCTGTGTTCCCCTAGATGCGCTCCCCAACTGATCAGGAAAGCGTCCGTGGTGATCATGAGCATTGGAGATCATTGCCGGAAGGAAACCCCTGTGCAGAGGTTTTCTGGACTTTGTCCACCATTGTAGGGAAGCAGCAAAGAATCCTGTGGCACCTTATAGACTAACAGATGTTTTGGAGCATGAGCTTTCGTGGGTGAATACCCACTTCCTCAGATGCATTGTAGGGAAGTTATAACATTGGGAGGAGGAGTTGACAGCATCCCTAAGGGATGTCTGCTGGGTTTGAAAGTGGAGTTGAGCCAGCCCTGGAGGCATCTCATATGTAGCCTGGCATGTTGAACCACGAAGGTGGTGGCTGCCATGTGACCAAGGAGCTGTAGGCAGATTCTTGCTTGCGTCCTGGGACGAATAGAGAGCATGTGTATGAGCTGCGTGATAGCGAGGAATCTGTTGTATGGGAGCGAGGCCCTGCTCTGGGTTGAGTCGAGATGAGCTCCAATGAACTTGATCTGTTGCGTAGGTGTCAGGGTGGATTTTTGGATGTTTATTTGAAGGCCTAGGCTGTGAAAGAGGGAGATGGCGAAACGCGTGGCTTGAAGTGGCTCTCCATAGTAGTCGCCCTTGCTGAGGCAATCGTCCAGGTGGGGGAACAGTGTGACCCCATGTTTGCGGAGGTGAGCCACAACCACGGCTAGGGTCTTGGAAAAAACTCTTGGAGCTGTGGAGAGTCTGAAAGGGAGAACTCTGTATTGAAAATGATCCTGACCAATTGTGAATCATAGGAAGCGTCTGTGAGCTGGATGAATTGATATATGGAAGTAAGCATCTTGTAGGTCGAGGGCTGTGAATCAGTCCCCTTGATCCAATGCAGGTATTATTGTGCCCAGTGTGACCATCTTGAATCTTTGTGTCCTCACTAATTTGTTCAGTCGGCATAGGGTCTACTATAGGCCTCCATCACCCGGTCTTTTTCTGCATTAGAAAGTAATGGGAGTAGAAACCTGTCCCTTGGTGTTGCGTCGGCACAGGTTCCACTGCACCTAGTTGCAGAAGATGTGCCACTTCTTTGCAAAGTAATTGCTCATGAGAAGGGTCCCTGAAGAGGGACGGGGAAGGGGGAAGGGTAGCAGGGTAGGATATAAAAGGGATGGAATAACCAGTCTGCACTATTTCGAGGACCCAGTGGTGCTGTGTAATCCGCTGCCAGGCATGTTGGAAATTCTGGAGGCGGTGGAATCAAGGGGTGGTCATGTAGACCCTCGACCAATGTTTCAAAACTGTTGTTTATTGCCCGGTGGATGGAAGGTGGTGGCTTGATTTTGATTTTGTCTGCATTTGGGGGGTCTAGTACGATTCCTAGTTGTGTCATATGGTCTGGGTTGAGGGCGATAGTACTGATGTGTGCATGGTCTTTGGTAGGGTCGGTATCGTTGTCTACTGGGAAGAGATGGGTGAATGCCCAGGGTGAGCAGTGTCGCTCTCGAATCTTACATGGTGTGGAGGAGTTCATCGGTGTTTTTTTGGAAAAGAGTTTGTCCTTATCAAAGGGGAGATCCTCCAAATTGGTCTGGAGTTCTTTAGGAATGCCTGACGCAGAGAACTATGAGGATCTGCACATAATCACAGCAGTTGCAGTGGTATGGGCTGCTGTGTCCGCCATGTCTAAAGACGCCTGTAGGGCCATTCTGGAGATCAGCTGTCCCTCAGACAGGACTTATTTGAAGTCTGCTCTTTTGTTCTCTGGAATGTAGGAGGCAAATTTGAAGAGCTTATTGTAATTATCAAAATCATAACTGGTGAGGAGAGCAGAATATTTTGCAATCCTGAATTGTAGTGTAGAGGACGTATAAACCCTGCGGCCCAGGACATCAAGGTGTCTAAGGTCCTTGTCTTGCGGGGTGGGTTGATATTGTGACTGTTTGGTCCTCTGCGCAGCTGCATCCATGACAAGAGAGTTCAGTGGTGGATGAGAAAATAGGAAGACTGCGTCCTTTGCAGGACGTAGTATTTACGTTCGGCCTTCTTGCAAGTTGGTACTAGAGAAGCTGGGGTTTGCCAGAGAGTGTCAGCTGGCTCCATGAGTGCTTCGTTTATAGGGAGTGCGATTTTCGAGGGCGCAGACAGTTGAAGGATTTTGAGGAGTTTGTGTTGCATCTCCTGAACCTCTTCTAAGGGGATATCCTGACTGAGTGCAACCCTCCTAAAAAGTTCTTGAAATTGTTTGCAGTCGTCCACGGACTGTGGGGGGAAAAGAGAAGGGCTTCACCCGAGGCTAGTGGAGAGTTAGGGTTAGGCGAGTCAGGATATGGTGCGTAGCTCCCGGTCTCAGGAGGGGGCTCAGGCACCCTAGAAGTGGATGGAGCAGGAGATTGAGGCACAGAAGGAGGATGATTGGTAGGAGGATGTTGACACGGGTACCACTGAGGCCAAGGCATAGGGTAAGAGAACCCAGGTGCCGCCCATGGGGGAGCAAAGTAGGGAAACTGAGGATGCTGAGCTTGAGCCATGACCTGAGGTGGTAAAGGCGCCTGTGGAGGAGAAGCAGGAGGGGAGAACTCCGCTTGCTGCTGTAACTCAAGGTCACCATCAGTGAAAGCCAGTTCAGGTGGAGAGAGTGGCGGTTCAGGAAAAGAGTCCTCTGTATCTAGGAGCGGAGAGTGAGGCTCAGGTGGCACTGAAAGGTCACTTTGAGTGAGAAACTGTTGCTCCTGCTCCCTGGGCTGAGCTTAGCCTGCTCTCTGCTCTAGCTCATTAGTAGGAGAGTGACAAAGAGTGTACTGTTGTATTGAGCTTAGAGGTGCCCTGCAGGGGGTCTGCTGCTGGTGCGCGGGTAGAAGAGTGCCTGGGTGCCAACTCTCTTCTCGGTGCTGAGGCTGAGCGCGCTGTCGGCACCGCAGCTGTTTTCGCTGCTGAGGCAGAACACGCTGTCGGGACCATGGCCGCTTTTGGTGCCGAAACTGATCGCTCTATGGGTTCCGTGGCTGTTTTCGTTGTTGGTGCTGAACGCGCTGCCGGCACCACGGCCGTTGTCGGTGCCGAGGAGGAACGTGGTGCCGGTGCTGTGGCCATTCGCAGTGCCGAGGAAGAGTGAGGTGTCCGCACCGCAGTCATTTGCGGCGCTGAGGGGACTAAATCAACAAGTACCTTCCCGGAGTGGGAGGTCAGGTCCCTGCCTCTGTGCTCTGTCAGAGCCGTTGCTGAGGCATTAGAGGAGGCTGAGGCACCTGCCTTTCATGCTCTCATCACGGAGGGTAGGGATCTCGCGGGAGACCCCCTACTCTTGTTAGACTCTCTTCTATGAGACTGTTGCGCTTCTTGCCTCCACTCCAGGGAGGGTGAAGCAACGCTCCCCACCGGTTCCAATCTGGCTGGGGAGCGTGTGGGAGCAGGTTCAATCTTTCCCGTCTCTGACAGCGGCTGCAGGGATTTTTCCATCATGATGATTTTGATCCACAGATCCCTGTCACGACGAGCTCTTGACTTGAGACTCATGCAATGGAGGCACTTGGCGAGGATGTGGGTGTCCCCGAGGCACTTCACACAGTGTGAGTGCCCATCTGACTTGGCATGGATTCCTGACAGGAGATGCATCTTTTAAATCCTGAAGCTCCTGGCATTGTGAATTAGAGATGGGCGAGGAGAGTGTCTCACCGGGAGAGAAGCCTGAGGGGCTCTCCTTTTTTTTTTTTTAACTAAGTAACTAACTATACTAAAGGAAGGGAAACAACTGGGAAGTAATTACTAATTATTTCTAGGGAAGAAAGGCCGCACTGCCCCGAGTCCCGTCTTCAGCCGAGGATGGTTGAGAAGGATCTGAGGAGGGTGTGGGGCGTACTCACTCAGGAAGATTCCAACTAGACAGGAGATACCATCTGGGTGCGTGCGCCCCAACCGGGTACTGCTACCGAAAATCTCTGATTGACAGCACCGGGACGCACCGTCACCTAGAGTGGAGCACCCACAGGGACAGCACTTGAAGAAGTGATCCTGCTAGGGATTTCATGTCCTATTTGGGCATCAGATGTAGAGGGTTAGCTCTTCCACCAACCTCTCTAATCTTTCACCTCCACTTGCAACTAATTCTTCCTGGGAGCCATTATGTAATGGGGAAATATTTCTCTACTGTGAGTTTCCTTGTCATTCACTACAGAAGTTCTCTCAGCACCAGTGGCTATGAACCTTCCTCACCCATGCACTCCATCATGCTTTCTGATGGTCAAATTTATTTGTGTAAGTGGGGAAACCCCATGTCTATTCCCCCACCCCTCACCTCTTTGGCCATTGCAGAAGGATGAGGACATCTTTCCATATGGGGCATTAGAAACCAACCCTATTGTATCAGCATTAACTGTCAAGGTGTCTCCCTGGCAGTCACTGATTCTCATTGTGACTCTAGTTTCTCATGGGGTTTGTATACTATCCCATACTTGCAGAAGTGGTTCAGCAGCTCCTATTGATTTTCAAGTCCCTCCCACCCTAGAGATCTTCCTCAGAAAGGGAAGCCTTCTGCTTGCTCCTCTTATTAGGTGCAGGGACATATTCAGACTTCTGATGAGTGGTCGAGTTAGGGTGGAGTCACCTAGGAATTCTCTCCCCTGCGGCCTACTGGTGTTCAGATAGAGGCTATATCCAGCTCTCCTACTCTCTGCAGCAAAGCCTTGATGGCAGAGATGAGAACTTTTTCAAGTGTTTGAGAAACAGCTACTGGCCAAGTTTCTTGTCCATGATAGTTATAATCATAGAAACATAGAACTGGAAGGGACCATGAGAAGTCATCTAGTCCAGTCCCCAGCACTCAAGGCAGGACTACGTATTATCTAGACCACTTCTGACAGGTGTTTGTCCAATTTGCTCTTAAAAATCCCCAATGATGGAGATTCCACAACCTCCCTAGGCAATTTATTCCAGTGTTTAACCACTCTGACAGTTAGGAAGTTTTTCCTAATGTCCAACCTAAACCACATTTGCTACAATTTAAGCCCATTGCTTCTTGTCCCATCCTCAGAGGTTAAGAAGAACAATTTTTCTCCATCCTCCTTGTAACAACCTTTTATGTACTTGAAAACTGTTATCACATCCCCTCTCAGTCTTCTCCTCTTTAGACTACACAACCCCAATTTTTTTCAATCTTCCCTCATAGGTCATGTTTTCTACACCTTTAATCATTTTTGTTGCTCTTCTTTGGACGTTCTCCAGTTTGTCCACATCTTTCCTGAAATGTGGCACCCAGAACTGGACACAATATTACAGTTGAGGCCAAATCAGCATGGAGTAGAGGGGAAGAATTACTTCTTGTGTCCTGCTTACAATACTCTTGCTAATACATCCCAGAACAATGTTTGCTTTTTTTTGCAACAGCATTACACTGTTGACTCTTCTTTAGCTTCTGATCCACTATGACCCTCAGATCCCTTTCCGCAGTGCTCTTTCCTAGGCAGTCATTTCCCATTCTGTATGTGTGCAACCTATTTGTTCCTTCCTAAGTGGAGTACTTTGCATTTGTCCTTATTCAATTTCATCCTATTTACTTCAGACCATTTCTCCAGTTTGTCCAGATCATTTTGAATTTTAATCCTATCCTCCAAAGCACTTGCAACCTCTCCCAGCTTGGTATCGTCTGCAAACTTTATAAGTGTACTCTCTATGTCATTATCTAAATCACTGATGAAGATATTGAACAGAACCAGATCCAGAACCAATCCCTGCGGGATCCCACGCGTTATGCCTTTCCAGCATGACTGTGAACCACTGGTAACTATTATCTGGGAACAGTTTTCCAACCAGTTATGCACTCACCTTATAGTAGCTCCATCTAGATTGTATGTCCCCAGTTTGTTTATGAGAAGGTCATGCGAGACAGTATCAAAAGCCTTACTAAAGTCAAGATATACCACATCTACCGCTCCCCCCCCCCATCCACAAGTCTTGTTACTCTGTCAAAGAAAACTATCAGGTTGGTTTGACATGATTTGTTCTTGACAAATCCATGCTGACTGTTATTTATCAGCTTCTTATCTTCTAGGTGATTTCAAATAGATTGCTTAATTATTTGCTCCATTATCTTTCTGGGTACAGAAGTTAAGCTGACTGGTCTGTAATTACCCGGGTTGTCCTTATTTTCCTTTGTATGGATGGGCACTATATTTGTCCTTTTCCAGTCTTCTGGAATGTCTCCCATCTTCCATGACTTTTCAAAGATAATTGCTAATGGCTCAGATAATCTGGCATAGAACTACTTTGCATTATGGTGGGTTCATGCTCCATCGCCTCTGGCATTGGAGCCTGCGCAGTAGCATTTTTCAGCTGAGGAGGAGGAAGAAAATCTAGCTCTTGCATTTCCAGGGAGTGTAATATAGCCAGACTTGTGGGATTCATGGAGAGACATGGTGGTCGTTGTGCATACTGGTGTTAAAGGGCCACTTGCAATGTTACTGCTGTGCTTTTGGGGACAACGATGAATTTACAATAAGGAGCCTTTGCATCATGTCATAAAATTACATCAAATTTTTCAATTGTCTGATGATTTCTTCTTTCACCTAACTGGTTAATCTGTAGTAGTAAAACAGACCATTCTGAAACACCAGAATTTACACCAGGCTTAAAATGTTTACTTGCTACATATCTCCTCGCCCAGGCATGATGGTTTTAAATTCTATCAGAGCATTGTTAAAATGCCTTGCCTTGGCCATGTAACTATTTCAGAAATTCAGATGTGTTGCATTTTTGTAACTTTTGCAATGTGCACAAGCCTACAAAGCCTTCATAATGTGTGTATTCCTACTAAAACAGTGGGGCTGCTCTGCTGAATAAGGGTTTGCAGGATCAGGTCTATTCAGTAATGTTATGGGTCATTTACAGGGGTGCACAATGTCTAATATAGTACATCTGATAGTTATCTTTTATGTATTTTAATGCATCTACCACCATCATACTGAAGTACTGTAGTATCCAGGTTACATTTGCATGCAACAGATTGTGTTGAAGTTAAATTAGTCTGTTTATAAATGAAATAATTTTACTTCTGTATGTCCCTCAAGTCACTATCTACTGATTTCGACATTCATCCTGTGAAAATGGGACACCACTGCTAGTGTTTTTCACATTGAGATCGTCAGATTGCTTGGAGGTAGGTGCAAGGATCACAGCTTTCCCAGAAGGTGTGTAAACACTACTCAGATCTAGGAGCCCTATTCCCCTCCCCTCACCCCGATACAAAATAATTTTCACTGCAGTCATTGGGAGTTACTTGTATCCTGCAGGAGAGGGGGAATGTTGGGGGTAGGGGGTAATCTAATTTAGATTTTGGGTTGCTGCTATAGCTCTGTGTGCTCCTCTTTAGAGTGGTAATATGCATCTCTGTTTAATTTCACATGGAAGGAATTTAGTTTATCACAAATCCAAACTATAGCCAACAGGAGGAAAGAATCTCATTTTCTTCGTGCATGGTCAGTGAACAAGTACCAATAAAACCAGAGTTCATTCTGCCCCTGTATAAATTATGCACAGGAACTCAAACTGTTTATAAAGTCATTTCAAAGGCAGTTTAAAAAAATAAACAATGAAGGGTGACTAGATGAGAGGAAAATCCTTGACCTTTGTCACCTTTTAAATCAGTTTCTAATCTCCTAACAAGAGGTAATTAAGTTCACATTAGTTCAAATTGTTATTGGGGCATTCTAACCTTTATTCCTAATGATACCCAGATTTACAAAACACCCCATTTGGTGGCACGCACTTGCATTACCAATGTATAGGACTTTTTAAAACTTTTCGGGTAGTTGGCAGGGTGGGTTGTTTGTTTCTTTTATCAGAAGTACAGAGGGCGTGAGTCTGCTCTCATTGAAGTCAATGGCAAAACTCCCATTGGAGGTTACTGCAGGGTCATGCCCTAAATAAATTATATTGGTAGGCAGATAAATAAATGTAGCAAAAAAAAAAAAATCCCTCCACCACTGCACCAAATGAAAGTCTGGTTTTATGGCCCTGTTGTCATAACATGCCTATAAATCATGTGAGGAAAGAACATTTTTGTAAACCGTGGGGAAAATGAACAAGTTTGATGGCCTTTTAACTAACAGAATTGCCACCTGAAAACAGATTAACAGTCAGCTGTGCATTGATCAGTTCAGTAAATAGCAATAATGCTTAGTACTCATATGGCAGTTTTCATCTTCAAAGCACTAATGAATCCTCACACAAAACCCATGGGAAATGCTTAGGAGTAAATCCTCTTCCGTATGCCAAGCCAAGTACATGAGGTTGCTGCGTGGGGACAGTGTGGGTGGGGAGGGTTAAGGGAATCCTATAGTAGCCCCCATACGTACTCCCCTCTAGGGCAGGAATGGGTGTTGGAGCCCTGAAATTAGGATGGGGCAGGACCTGTGGCTCCTTAACTCCATCACCTCTTATACAGAAATGCAGAAGGAGCCCTCACTGGAGCAGAGCTCCTCAGCACAAGGGGGCTGAAAGGACAAGGGTTAGCCATTGCTGTGGACGTATTTATAGAATAGTTGAAGGAAACTTTCATTTCCCCAAAAATAATAATAAAAATTATTCACTCCTAATAATTCCCACATTAGCTTGAGCTAAGGAACAAGTGCCCAGCTTAATTTAAGTGTTTTGGTATTTTATTTGCTTGTGTCACCAAAATTTTTTTTTAAAAATCCCAATGCTTTTGTTTTAACTAAAACCAAAGTTCTCATTAACCTCCCGTCAAAGTCAGTGACAAAACTCCGAGAGAGCTCTTGGGTCCCTTTAGCAATAAAAGGGAAGCTTTCATTCTTTATGACAGACCAACAATCTTTCAAATATTTGCCAAATAGTTTTATATTTCAGACTGAGATTGTGTGCCTTTATATGCACGTGCATTTTAAATCGGATGTGAGTTAAGGCCAATATAAACCTGAAAAACGTGTTTGGGATTCCTACCAACAGCTCACCTCCTGTGGTACAATGCTACTCTAATTATTGGTTACAGCTCCTTATTAAAGAATGGTAAAATAATAATCCACAGCGTGGATGTCTGATGAAATTGCGGTAACCAGAAGAATGCAGCTCTCTGCTGGTGTGAGCTGGTGCTAGACCCTGAGATGGGTTTGTAGCCTTGTTCGGTTTTGCTGTATTATTTTGCATACAGTATTGGTCGCACCCAATTTAACAGGAAAAACACTTGATGAAAATAAAGTACTGTTACTACAGTAACCCTGCACAGATGTGCAGCAGATCTCAGATTCACTAATCCCAAAGGTATGGGCCCTAACAGTGAAAATCTGGGAAGGAGAGCAAGCTACAAATGTATGAGAGTTAATCTGTGCGAAGAAGGAATGCACCAGGCTCAGGGAAGTTAAATTTATAGAACTAGAGGAATATAGAACCTTTGTTTTGTAAACATCACTCCTGGCTGTTGGCTGTGTTGCCATACTAAGTCCTTTAGCACTCTCATTCTCTCTCTCACAAGTGCACACACAGCTCTATCAGGCAAGAAATGGCTGTAATGCTTTTCCTCTCTGCATTCACAAGCTTCTCACCCCCACAATATCTTTAACTCATGATGGTGAGAGGAGAGCTGGTTTTCATGGTCCTGATTCTCTGCCCACTTATACTAGTGCGTCATCACTGAAGTCAATGGAATTGTGTGATTTACACCTGTGTGCAAGGTGAATCAGGTCACGTATCTCCATTTCCTGTGCCCTTTGTACCATCAGCCAGCAACTTCACTTCATTCAGGAAATAAAGCTGTGTTTGTGAGGTTACCCTAACTTCCTATTTTCAGCAATGTTTATAAAGGGGGAAGGGGCAGAGTACACCCACTAAAATCTTAGGAATTCGATCACAATCTAAATGCATGATAGCCTGCACAGGTGAGTAATGTCTGATATACAAACATGGAGATGATGCTGGACTGGGGCCAGAACCAGGAAAACATATGAACCAAAGCATGAGGTTGCTGCACAATGAAGCATAACTGGGACTGAGTGTATATGGAACACGTAGAGTTAAAGCGTATGCTTAACTGAGCAACACCGGTATTTCTTTTGTTCTTATGTTTGCCTTTTTGTTATCTCCCATTTTTGGTTTGTGGCTGGTCTTTGCTTCTCCTTGTTTTCATGCATATACCCTAGGCTCTTGGTATGATCTAGTAGAGTGGTTCTCAACCTTTTTTTCCTTTGTGGGCCCCTAAAATAATTTCAAATGGAGGGGCAGACTCCTTTGGAAATCTCAGACAGTCTGCAGACCCGCAGGCATCCATGGATCACAGTTTGAAAATCACTGATCTATGGTAACTACAACCTTTCGTGGACCCCTTAGACATAGTCTCCAAATCCCCAAGAGTCTACAGACCACCGGTTGAGAACCACTGATCTATCACACAGCTTAGGATATGCTCATGGTGGAAGTGTTTGCTTCTGATTACTGAATAAAAAGTTTTTGGGGAAAATGAACAAATCCCTCTTGAGATACAACAACAACATCAAATTGTCCCTGCTAAGCACTCGCTGATGCAAGATGCTAGGCACTGTAAATTCCCATTGAAGGCAGTGTCAGCTGAGGACCCTCCGCACTTCGCTGAGCCAGTCAGATATTCCCAGGAGCAGGCCTTTGGTGTCAGAGAACAGTAATTGACTAATACATTTAACTCATGGGAAAGGAGATGCTTGTGATATGCAGCACAATATAATGGTAGTTTTCTTGCTGTAAACATATAAGGCAATAATTTTAGCCACCAAGACATGCTTTGCTAATGTACAGTTCCTAATTTGATTTTTTCTGCAGTACATATAACTACAGTACAGTAGTGATAGTATAATTAGTATTCACACTAACTCAAATTATAGGGTTGATTGCAGAATCTGGTTTCTTCTAGTAACACCAGTAATAATACTTCAGTATTAGAAAAAAAGATGACACCATGACATTTAATACAACCGTGAGAAAGGGATTGTTGTCCCTGGAATTAGTTCTGGATATTTTTCTCTTTCTTTTAAGAAAATTCCTTCAAATTGTATAAGAAAGAATTGAGAAAAATGCACAGAATCCATAAGTATTTAGTGCAACTAAAACTCTAAAAGAATAATCTTCCTTTCCTAATCAGAATTTTAGTTGTATTAGTCAGGATTTCAATCCATAATTCTTTACAGACATCTGTGAATTAGGATTCCTGCAATGGAGTGAAGTATTATAACCACATTTTTACAGATGAGGCATAGAGTAATGGACTTACCCAAGGTCACAGATGAAATCTATGGCAGAGCAAGGAACAGAACCTAGAGTTCCTGATTTACAGGCTGGTGCTTTAACGAGGCCATCCTCTCATCCTTCCACTCTGCCCCTCCCAATGGTCAGGTCCGTTGGTTTAACAAAACAGGATATTGGCTTCCAAGCAGCCACAGAAGACAATATACGGTCAGACATACTTTCAGACAGATATGCAACCATCTCATCTTCGTTTTGGACAGCAATTCACTGAATCATAGTCAACTGTTTCTATGTGCTAGAATCCCATTTACAATTCCATGGAGCTCAGAGCTTCAGTTGGCCAACTTGAACCGCAAATCTAGTAAACCAATTGCAAATAGATGCTGAGGATTTAAATCCAGTTTTTTTCTGTCACTCCAGATTTCTTACTCCAGAATGTCTTACTACAGACAATGTCTTACTCCAGAAAAAAAAGATAGAGAAATGGTCCTTGAATCTCCCAGTGGCCTGTTAGATTCAGGGCTCTGCAGCTAAACACCTGAAAAAATAGGACTTAACTTCTCCCAGAACAGAAGATAGTATCATAGAACCATAGGGTTAGAGAGGACCGCAAGGGTCAACTAGTATAACCCCCTGCCAAGATGCAGGATTTGTTGTGTCTAAACCATCCAAGACAGATGGCTGTCCATCCTCCTTTTGAAAACATCCAGTGAAGGAGTTTCCACAACCTCCTCAGGCAGTTTGTTCCACTGTCCTACTCTTCTTAGGACAGCTTCCTAACTGTAAGATTAATCTAAATCTGCTGTGCCACAGAATCATAGAATCATAGGGTTGGAAGGGACCACAATGGTAATCTAGTCTACCCCCCTGGCAAGATGGATGGTTTAGACACAACTCCTCCTACAAGACAGATGGCTATCCAGACTCCTTTTGAAAACCTCCAGTGAAGAAGTGTCCACAATCTCCTGAGGCAGTCTGTTTCATTGTCCTACTGTCCTTACAACTAAGAACTTTTTTCTAAGATTTAACAAAATCTGCCATGCTATAATTTGAACCCATTGCGTCTTGTCCTGCCCTCTGTGGTAAAAGAGAACAACTTTTCTCCATCTTTTTTATGGCAGCCTGTGATGAGGTGGCTGCCCCTCGCTGGCAGAAAAGGAGTTAAAAGCAGCCCTAGGGAGTCTGCATCAGAGGCAGCCAATTACAAAGTTGCTGAGAATAGAAATTAATTATGGCCCGGCAGGCTCATCTAAGAAGGGCTGCAAGGCAGAGCAGAGTTCAGTAGCTGATGGGAGCTTGATGGGGGGAGACCATAATAGGAGGAAGGAGTATTTCAGTGCTGCAAGCGAAGACCCGGGGAACTAAACAGCTACTGACGGGCTGCTAGGGCCAGCAGGTTGAGGCCCTGATGTAAGGGCAGAAAAGGGTGCTGGAGCCACATGGGAAGTGGCCCTGGGACAAAGGACTGTAATTACCACTGAAGGAGTGGCTGGATGGAGATTGCAGGTCCCCCCAGAAGGGGAGAACATAGAGTCCAGGACAGCTAGAGGGGAGTGTCACTGAAGAAGATGCTTCAGTCCTGGAAGTGATGTAGGTCTTGTAATGAAAATGACGTTGGTGAGGCACCACCAGAGGAGGGCACCCTGGTGAACAGAGTTAACTCTCATAACCGCCAGCAGGAGGTGCCAGAGTGAAGTTCCACACCATCACACAATTTTTCAAGTATCTGAAGACCACTGTCATGTCCCCCAGTCACTCTCCTCTTTTCCAAACTAAACATATCCAGTTCCTTCAGTCTTTGCGCATATGGCTGCATTCCATCCCTTTGATCATCTTTGTCACTTGCCCTGGATCCTTTCCAGTTTCTCTGCATCCTTTCTATATATTGGTGACCAAAATTGGACATAGTACTCCAGGTGAGGCCTAACCAGAGTAGTACTATCACTTCCTGTGATTTGTATGCTATGCCTCTGTTAATGCAACCTAAAATTGCATTTGCTTTTATAGCAACAGCATTGCATTGCTGACTCATGTTGAAGTTGTGATCCACCACAACTTCTAGATCATTCTCAGCAGTGCTGCTGCCAAGCCAGTTTTCCCCCCATTCTGCATTTGTGCATTTGGTTTTCTTCCCTAAGTGTAGCACCTTATAATTGTCTTTGTTGAATTTTGCTTTGTCTATAGCCCAGTTCTCCAATTTATCAAGATCCCTCTGATTTTAGCTATATCCTCCAAAGTGCTGGCAACATCTCCCCTAGCTTTGTGTCATCTGCAAACTTGATCAGTATGATCTCTATTCCTACATCCAGGTCATTAATAAAGATATGAAACAACACCGGATCCAGAACAGATCCCTGTGAAAGTTTGAGACCTCTCTCTAATCTTACATAATTCCATTAATAGTTACTCTTTTGTTTGCTGTTGTTTAACCAATTATGCATCCACTTAATGGTAGTTCTGTGGAGCCCCCATTTCTCCAGCTTATCAGAATGTTATGCGCAACTATGTCACAAATCTTGCTGAAGTGCAGGTATATTATGTCCACTGCATTCCCCCTACCCACCAAATAAATTACCCTATCAAAGAAGGAAATCAAGCGGGTTTGTCATGATTTGTTCTTGGTAAATCCATGCTTGTTGCTAGTGATCACCCCTTCATCCCACCAGGCAGTCACAAATTGAATGTTTTATACATTGCTCTAGTACCTTCCCAGGTACCAAAGTCAGGCTGAGTAGTCTATAGTTCCCAGGCTCCTCCTTTAGCCCCTTTTTAAAGATGGACACTACATTAGCCCATCTCCAGTCTTCCAGGATCTCTCCTGTCCTCCATAAGTTTGTAAATATTGCCAGTGGCTCTGAGATCTATTCAGCTAATTCCTTCAGTCAGAAGATCTCTGACGTATTCTTTACTTATCTCGATCTGCATCCCTTCCCCTTTATTGTCTATGGTAACTTTGCTAGTCCTCTGGTCACATTTTTTCTGAGAAGACTGAAGCAAAGTAGGCATTGAACAGCTCTGTCTTCCTATCATCTTCTGTTACCAGCTCACCTTCACCGTTGAGCAGCGGGACCCATACCATTCTTGATCTTTTTTGTCGGACATATTTGAAGAACCCCATCTTGTTGTCTCTAACGTTTCTTGCCTACTGTACTCATGATATTCCCATGTATACTTCCTTGGTGAGATGCCCCTCCTTCCATTTCCTGTATGTATCCCTTTTGGTTTTTAGATAGTTAAAAAGCAACTTGTGCAGCCACATTGTCCTCCTGTAGCTCATATCTTTCCTCTGTGTCAGAATAGCTTGATTTTGAGCCTCTGTTATTACATCTTTTAAGAACTACCAGCTCCCTTCAACTCCTGTTCTTCCTAATCGGTCTTTTCACTGGACCTTGTCTACTATTTCTCTGAGTTGGTTGAAATCTGCCTTGAATCATATGTGTGAGAGTAGAGTTTATCTTTGTAAGCTCCCCTTTGCAGATCCTATTGATCCCAGAGTGGCTAGATGAAAAAGGTAGTTTTTGTGGACCAGCCAATCCTGCTGCTAAACGGATTAAAGTTCTGAACACCCCTGCACTGTTTCAAGGCCCTAGCCTGTGCTGAGTCACATGACAACTCCAGAAGCAGTGCTTCCAGTAAACAGAAGCCTGCTCAAGTGGAAAGGTGAGCGCCAGTCTGGGTTCTTTGTACCAGACCATCCTGCAAGGCTCTCCTGTGGTAAAGCCAGGATTGTGGGAGCCTGGGGGAAGCCTGCCAGGATTCAATTCCAGCCCCTAGAAGGAGAGCTGTGAAGAATCTTCAACTAAGAGCCACAAGGACTTGAACTGAGAAGCCCTGATAGCAGGACAAAGAATTACTTGAGCCCAAAGACGGGCTAAAGGAACTGTGAGTTTAAAGGAATGTAAGTTCTTGTACCTGGAAGGGTAAAAGGGACCACTTATGTTTATTTTGTGTTATGGGTTAATAAACCAGTCCCCACAAGTTGGAATTATATTTGAAATATGTAGATGCATGAGATTTCAGAGGGAGATATAGAAGCACTGCTCCAGAGGTAAACTGAGGCAGCAGCTGACCCTTGCACAATCGGCCTGTTCATTAAGCCAACTTCCATGAGTTTGTGTGCGACATGATGCCATTAAATCAGTACAAAACAAGATTTCTACAGTGAATTAAAATGCAAACAACTAGATTTTATTAGGTGGAACTGAGACAAAAGATACCACTTGACAGTTGCCACAGTAGTGGCTATAAACATTAACACAGGTACAGATATTATTTCAACCAAGAGAGAGAGGGCTGAAGTGCTGTAAAACAAAGTTATTGAAGCACTGCAAAAATAGTAGTCATTGAGCTAGTGAATTTGAAAATGCAAATAAGTCATAGTGCTCTTTAAGACCTAAATCCTGCCCTGTGCAGCATCAGTGTCCATGGGGAGTCCTTCAGCCACAGGAGGAGGGATTGCAACCCTGTGAAGGAGCCTGTTCAACTGCAGGCAACCAGCACAAGATTCTGCATCATCTCCATTCCCCTGACTGCAGCAAAGTGGCAGGATCCTTGGATTATTACTACAACAGTTAGAGGCCAAATGATTTTATTTGCCTAGGATAAAATGTATAATTGTCTTAAATAATAATTCCCCAATATTGGGCCAGCTTCTGTCAGGCACCAAGCACCCTCCTTTCACACTGTTTTGTCCACACAGGTGGAGTTCATCTCTTTGGACAATCTGGTCTACTGTGAGAAATAGAAAAAGAGGTCGGGGTATGATATGGTGTTTACTTTCCGTTAGGGAAGACAAGATATTTTGGTTGATAAGGAAGAAACCCACCTGGTATGGTCTATGAATATCTCAGTATCAGAATTCATGAAGCCTCTCAACTTCCAATTCAATTAGGGCTAGATACTGCAAGGTGCTGTGCACCCTCTATTCCCTCTGAAAAACATGGAAGCTGATAGCACTCACACCTCGCAGCAGGGACTCAGCCCTTTGTAGAATTAGTCCTTTAGTCAAGATAACCCATCAATATTTTTGTAAACTGCTGAAAATGATGCTGACAAGAATAAAAGAAAATAGAAATTTAGAATTTGGTCAGGGTACCCACTCTAAATCATTTCCAATTACATTGAAGCATTGCTCCTGTTATACACAGTTAATAGAGGAGACTATTCCTGTTTTATAAACTTACATTTTTTTACAAAAGTAGAAAAATTAATTTGACACATTTTATTGTATGTCAAAAGTGTTCTCTTTAATGCAGGGTTTTCAAACATCTCTCCCCACACTCAGTAGTTCAACACTCCACTGCAGAAACAAAATTTTTATTATTCTTTGAAAGAAAATGCTACCTACTAGAGGGAGAAAAATGGTCAGTAGTTCAAAGGGAATGACAAATGACTATGCCAGGTAAGCTAGTGACTACTCAGGGCTACATCCTGTCCTGTGCTGCACTGGTACCCAAGAGGGATAAGAGGAAGTTAAGAGTCTTATTACATCATGTAAGAGGGAAAAATCTCGTCATAGTGCTCCAGCAAGCCAACAGCTAATATCTGCAACATACCTGTGTGGGCGTGATCTATGGATGAGGGACTCTCTTTAGGCTCCCGACCTGTTTAGACCCAATTCTGCAGAGTGCCAATTGTCTCCTGACAAATGCTGAGCAACCTCAAGTTCCATTCAAGTGACTGGGAGTAAAGTGCCCTCAATTCTCCGAAGATGCTCAGTACTTTGCAGGCATTGTTCTGAGGGCCCATTATGTGAGCTGTTGAGTACTTCCTGCCAGATGCTGCGTACTTACAATCAGAGTTGACTGTGCTCTGAATCTGACAGGACCTTATAGGATCTGGCCCCTATGCACATACAGAAAGCTCAGTTTGGATGCTCACACTCTGTTCCTGATCAGAGGGGCAGAGAAGTGTGCAGCCCCTTCCCATCATGACAAATCTTGCCTCGAGCAGCAGGACTCCTGCAGAGGATGCACTGGCCAGGATTCCTGTCCACCATACTCCACCAGCCAAGGTAAGATTTGGTCCTCATATCACTGTCAGACCCTGACAGCTTGTCTATTTTATACCTACTTTGGCCCCTATGAACCAAAATCGTTCCTAATAAGTCAGTCTCTTGTTTTCCATTAAGGAGGGGTTGGAAATGTTTCAGAGGAAAATTGATTGCCTAATAACAAAAGAGTTAGGATTCTCTCAGACCTGGGGAGCTCTAACCTATATATAAAGGTACAAACAGGGAAATAGTTACAATACGGGGAAAGCCAAAGCCTGGGCCCCGGTCAGATAACCACTAGCTTTCCATGAGGAAATAAAGAATAAGGACTGATTCGACAAAGACTTTCTCCATCATAAATCCTTGCTCTCACATGGAGTTTTAGTGAAAGGTGAGGTAATAACTAGTTGTAGGATCAGGCAGAAAAAAATCAGAAAAAGAGGAGCAAAACTTGAGAAACTAATTATATACAGAACAAAATATCACTGGCTGGAGACACTGAGCTCCTTCAACTTCCATTGAGTGCAGTGGGAGTTGAAGAGGGCTCCCAAGTACATCCAGGCAGTGCTCAGCACTCTGCAGCATGAGTGACTTTTGAGAAACATGAACTCCTGACATTTGAGAATCCTCGTTCTCAATGTGAGCTTGCACAAACACTACAGCACAAAAAAAATCAAGGTTATTTCTTCAAACTGACAAAGGATTAATAATGGTGATTAATAGTTCAGAGAATAGGAGAAAGATAAATATTTCAGAATTCGGCAAGAGTTTCTGGCTATACTGTACTGTATTTTCATGCTCATCAGAAAAGCACATACGAGAAATAGACTATTTTAACAGAAAAAATCAAAGCATTTATAAAACTGGTTGATAATTTTCCACTCTTTCCAGAAGTGCATCAGAATATCCAGGAGAATAATACCTGAAAAAGAAACATTTTGTCTGTGTATTAGACAAGGGAATATATATGATGCTAAATATTTAAATTATATTAATATCTAGTGTATTTATCAGAAAATTGCTAGACTCAAACTCTGGTTATAGCTCAAGAAGATCTGTAATTATCCGCCTGTAATCCTTTAAGAGACTGTTTCTGTACTACTGTGCATCTTGTGTTGTCATTTACCCCTGAGCAAAATGACGGTAAAAAGCCATCATTCAGACCTATAGGACCAGATTTTCAGAACTGCTCAGTATTAAGCTGGAGTCAGATTTTCAAAAAGAGCTCAGCTCCCAATTAGGCACTTAAAGGAAGTGGCCAGTTTTCAGGAGAGTTCAGCGCCCAACAGCACTCTTCTCAAAGGGAGCTGCTGGGCGCTGAGCTCATGAGAAACTCTGACCCTTAATGCAAAGCATGAGTTTCCACAGAATGTCTGTCACAGCATAATGGTTTACGGCTGCCAGAGAAATGCAAGTGTACATGTCAAAAACTAATGCAAAGGCAAACAGCTGATTAATGTACAATGTTAGTAACAGTGATCTTGTAACAATGTTTTATGGCAATGATCTTATTTCTGTAATGCCAAATGACTGATGGAGATTACATTATTCAAGAGATTTTTTATTAGAGTAGAAATTCACTGTGACTTTACTGACCTACTGCATTCTGACTGGCTTTGAGAACAGACCAGTTGTGTGCCTCAAGTAATGAGAGGCCAGCATTTGTTTATTTTTATTTTTTTAAGTAAACTGCCCTTTTCTGAATAAGCTTGCTGCTGACTGGTTGAAGGCTTTTTGGTTTTGCTTTTTTAACTGAACTATACCATTTACCTAAAGGTTCACTGGTGAAAATTCACAAAATCCTTCCAACCCTGCAGGTCTCAAGCATATTACACTGTAGTTCATGGTTTGATATAGATGCTAGAATTTTGTCTGCACTTAGATTTCCTGTAAATATGCTTAGTTTAAACTTCATAGAAGTTAATTTTAAAATCCGGGTTCATTTTTATGTACATCTGGATCTGATGTAAATCCACACATGGCCCTGTGTGTGTGCAAGTCAGTGCTTATGCCCATACACAGCTATGTATGCAAAATCTCACCCATGTGCATCAGGATATTGGCATGTCTAAGTCAGATGTGCACTTTTATGTTCACTTGTTTGTAAATTAAGCCCTATTTTTATGACCTACAAAAACTGTAAACTACAAAGGATCATTGACTTGGTAAATCATTCATGGAATTTTAAAAAACCTATATCTGTGGGGTGAAATCTCCTAAAGACACCTAAAGTAATTATTAATTCTGTTAACCTATGGAGTCCAGGGGAGAATTCTATTCTTTATTTACCCACAAATGAAGTCCTAACAAAGGCTTTTGAAAGTCCATTGCATACTGATGTCTTTATGCTGGAATAGTTTGTTTCTATTCCAATGTGGCAAGATAAGACCAAGAAAAACAACATTAAATTTTTCCAATGCTTTGCTTAGAAACAACCATGGTTAAAGTCTCTCTCCCTTGAGAAATTTCTGAAGCATTTCCTTTGTCAGTGTGATTCTTTGAAGACTTTGCATTGAGGAATTTACAACAGTCAAGTTGCTCCCTTTTTTACAAGCCACTAAAGCTTACAAAAACCCTGTCCTGCTTTCTTGATGTTACATGAATATCAGACCTAAGAGAGGTGGATGAAGTTTCAAAAGCAACACACAGAGAAGGAAAGGAATGAGGAATAGAAATAGCTGTACATACCTCAATACTTCCAAATCATATTATCCAAGAACAACAAATAATGTTTGAATACAGACATCATCAATTTATGCCCAATAGGCTAGCTGTATTTATTCTTAATTCTAAAAGTTATTAAGAGTGGAGGCATACACTTTAGTTGTATAAGCAAAATCACTTCAGTGCTATACCAGAAAGAATCTTCAATCTACATAGTACTGAAGTCTTGCACTGCTAGCTATCTGTCTAGGTTTTTATACCATACCCATCAGCATAATATCTGAGACTTGTATTACTTGTATTACTGTGTATGTTCCTAAGAAAACACACAGTTATGTCTAAAGAGCCGTACAGAGCCATTGCTGCACATCTCTGAACACTGAAAGCCTTAACTACAAGGAGATAGGAGTAAGGGTTGTTATAACTGAAATGTGTTCAATGAGAAATCCCAAATGCTAGCACAGAGGGGTTAATAATGCATGGAATTTGTCTTTGCTTCATTCTCCTCACTGATTTTCTATAGAATTTAAAACTTTATATAGTTGTTTGTAAATCCATTATTAGCTTTTGTGAAAATAACTTTCCAAATACAAAGTAATGCAGTTGTCTTCCTGAATCTGCAGACAGCCTGAAAAAGCAGCTTTACAGGACAAATCCAGCCATGACCTCTGGAGCAGCAGAAGTGCCCCAGGCAGTGGAACCAACATGGTTCTACTGCACAAAGAGGAAGGGAGAGGAGCTTAAAGGGCACATTTTCTTCATTATAACCAATGGCATGTTTCTTTGCTTCCCCTAACAAAAAAAGTAGTTTGTAGCAAAAGGAAACATGAAGTACAGCCAAAAAATGTAAACATATGTTTTTTTATTCTGTATTGTTACTCTTCATAGCTTGAAAATGTCTTGATGATTCTTTACCCCTTTGACAGTCACTGAGTTTTCCCTTGCAGAAGCAAACAGGATTCCATTTCTGTGCAACTTCTAATTTGCAGCAACTATTAGCCAGTGCTTAACTTGTGCCAGAGCTTTCCAGGACTCAGCCCTGGCACCTCTAGGCTTGGCAGCTCATAGCCCCAGCACCTTTGGGCTTGCCGCGTCAGTTATGAAAGTTAAAAAAAAAATTGCTTGAGTCCTGGCATCTAATTGCTTGAACCCCATCACCTCTTTCACTACAAATTAAGCATTGCTATTAGCTAACAAATGCTGTTTACTGTAGTTAAAATTGATGACGCTGATGCAAAGAACCAGCATGCAACAGTACAACATCCCCGTGAGTGTATTGCTGAAGTGAAGAACTGGTAGATGGATATCTAGAATTCAGGAGGAGATTTCCCTCCTTATTATAAGTTTAGGTTGGTGACATTTTGAGTGACATTTAACAGTAATTCTGTATTCATTAAGAGCAAAACTTGCCTTGGTGCAGACAGCTAGTGCATGGTCCTTTATATAACACTTGAACCTCCTCATGAGGCTTAGGGAAGGAGCAGCTGTGGTTGGAGCAACAGATCAGGAGGCTCTCTGCATCCTGGTACACTGAAGGAAGTTTCAGTGAAGCCTTGGAACAAGTTAGCTCAGAGAACGGTGTTGAGGAAGCCAAGCGGAAGTCAGAGGAGGCACCTCCTCCACATTACCTGTATTCCATGTATGGGGCAGAAACTTCTACTGCAGCTTACTGATTGGCATGGCATCAGAAGGGTGGTGTTGCAGCTCCAGAGCCTGCCTGATAGATGTGGGAGTTACTTCTATTCCCCAACTCCCACTTAGTTTCCTGCTAAAGGGCAATCTTGGGCTTTGTTTAGGAAGAGGTAAATTTGAACCTGAGAAGCAATTTTAAAAAGATGATAATAAAGCGTTCAGAAAGACAAGAAAGTATCTGTCTAATTTTGTGTTCATCCAACTACTCTTTCGGGCTGATAATCAAGGATGATCATTAATTTTAAAAGGGCATTCACACAGACCTTAAATTATATTTTAAATCTCTCATTTTGTGCTTTGAAGACAATCTAACAATGTAACAACTATGAATTGCTAGGACTTCGATTTCCTCACCTTACTATTTCCTCTGGGTAACAGTTGTTAATAGTGTTGATGTACTCTTGAAGAAGTGACCCCGGCTCTGCTTTTATCTCTTGAACTTTTTTAAGTCCACCACTTGTTACAAAGAGACGTCGTGCTTTGCTATCATGCGGCAGCACCTACAAAAAATGAAGTACATAATGAGTGTTAAACTTCCCTTTAAAAGAGCCTTCTACATTGGTAAGCTTTAATATTAAAAAAAATAAATCAGAGAACATACATAGAGAATAAGATAAAACAGAATTGCAAGCAATATTCAGAGATGTAGCACCTCCTGTAATAAATGTTTTATTTTAACTTGTTGGTTAACTAGGAACAATGAAATTTTGAGCCACCTTCACTAGGCTGCAACATAATTTGACCTGTTCATTTAATATACACCACTGTAAATCATAAAAATGCTTATGACCGCTTTATGCAATTAATATTTTAATTGTTTCTACAAAACAACATGCCTGCGAAGATTAAACAGAAAACTAACATGGAATGATAATTGCACCTGTCCTATTACCACTGACTTAGTTAAGTCTTTTATATTGATTAACTCAGTTTATTTGTACAGTAGATTTTCCTATCATTCTTATGATCTAATATGGATTGTTACTATCAACTCAAGTTCCTGGACATTAAAAACCATGGATCAAATCCCACAGTCCATCTGTGTAGCCATGGATGGCCCCTACAGATAACAAAAATGCACTGTTTGCTGCACAAAGGAGATGGAAAGCAGAAGTGGAAAGTAAAGGGATTTTGCAGCCCCCCGAATGATGTTGATATGCAGCTCTCTCCAGAGGAGGAGGAGGGTTGTGGGCAGGCAAAGAAGAATGGCAGTAGTTGGCCAGTGGATCTACTAGGCCAGAATGGCACATGGAGTGAAACAATGAGCTGTCAGCTACATCTACATCACAAAAATAGCCATGATTGATTAAACATGGTTGTACCCAACCCTGTAGATTAAACCGTACATGGGCAAAAGCGCTTTATAACTTGATCTGGGCCCATTCATATTAGCTGGGCAAACCAAGTTTTAAATTTGGTTGTGTTTCAGTTGTTAACTAGCACCTTAGAAAAAAAAGGCAACTATGCTAAAAGAGTGGGGAAAGGGAATGAGACACGTTCCCCATCAGGTAGATGAGCTAACAATTCAAACAGACAAACTTCATTTCTCTAGTTCCTTTTGTACCATATAAAACACCCCCAGAAGGATTAAACAACAGACTCTCCTGGCCCTCAGGTAGAGAGGGCAAAGGGAGGAAGCAAGGAGCTTGACTCCATTATCACTTCATGCAAGGGCCAGGAACAATTACAATCCCTTCACTGTGGAACTGCTGCATCCAGGGGCACAAACTACCTAAAAGAGGATAACAAGGGGGTAAGCCACATCCCTTCCTCCCTCCATACTGGCTCCCAAAGCTGGCTGCAGGGAGCAGGATGCACCCTTCCCTTGAGTAAGAGAGATCTTAGGGAGGGACTGTGTCTCTCAGAGAGGCACAGTCCCTCCCTCAACCCCCACTGAGACAGTGTGGTGATGCACAGACCTGTACTTAGGCCATTGCTCAAATGGCCATAGCTTCTCCACAGTGCAGTGCACTTTAGACAATAAAGCTTTTACTTGACTATAAGTGAGCTGATGGAAGTTATCTCCCTAATGTCCAAGGACAGAGAATTTCAGAGTTATGGTGCAAGAGAAACACTTTTACTGTAAGGAACTTCATATAAACGTATACATTATACATAAACCATCCAAACATAGTTTGTTTAATGCAATGGGTGAGGAGAAGCATAAAGAACCAACATGTCATCCAATATAAACTGTGTCCATCCAAGCCATTTACAGCATAAGAAACAGCAAGAATCCATACAATGGGCAGCTAGCTACTAAGAGCTCCCTTTATTACTCACTCTGCTCAGCAGAGCGGGTTGGGAATTTTCTGACAAAATATTTTTTCATCAGAAAATGCTGATTTGTTGAAACCATTCATGGAGAAGAGTGAGTTTCAACAATTTTTTTCAATTTGAAAAACTACGTTTCAAAATTGTCAAAACGTTTTAACTTTTTTTTTAAATGAAAAAAATCCATTTTTCCAGGTTAAAACTGCTTTTCCTTTTGAAATGTTAGTTATAGTAAGAAAGAAAAAAAAAAGAAAGAGAGAGTTACTCACCTTGTGCAGTAACTGAAGTTCTTTGAGATGTGTGTCCCTGTGGGTGCTCCACTTCAGGTGTTGGTATGTCCGAGCACTATTGATTGGAGATTTTCGGTAGCAGAGTTCAGTCAGGACACATGTGCACAGTAGCTGTCTCACTGCACTGTTGGAGTCTCATCCAGTGTGCACACAGCCTGACCCCTTTAGTTCCTTCTCTACTATAGAGTCCTTGTATCGAACTCCAAAGCAGAGGAGAGGAGGGTGGGTAGTGAAGCACCCACAGGGACACACATCTCAAAGAACCTCAGTTACTGCACTAGGTGAGTAACCCTCTCTTCTTCTTCGAGGGCTGTCCTTGTCGGTGCTCCATTTCAGGTGAACATAGAACAGTGTCCGCTATGGTTGAGGGGACTTTGGAGTTACATGCATAGTGGAGGAGAGGACTGTTAGGCCCAGCATGGCATCAGCTCGTAAGTCCTGTGCAATTGTTTACTTGTTAATGAATGTATGTTCTGAGGCCCATGTAGCAGCTCTGCAGATCTCTGAGATATGAGATGGGTTGGACCCCCTTTTTGGGGTGTCACTGGATGTGCTGAGGTCCCACCTAGCCCACCTGTCCCGACAGCCTGGACTCCCCCTATTCTGTGCTGTTGTGACAGGTTCTCAAGCTCCTTTCCAGCACACACACAAGTAGGGACACACCCAACTCTAAAATTACACCCCCAGAGTCTGCAATCAGCTCTGTGTGAGAGGACTCAGCTAAGGGATTGCCCAGCATTCCTGTGCACACACCCTCTGGTGTGTAAACCCAAAATTATATTGTATTGTGCTTTATAGAGATCTATATAGCATAAGCTCATGAAAATTGCCCCCTCCTTCATTGTGGAGGAAGATATACACAGCTCTTTGCCATCTCCCCTGCCTCCATAGTTATGAATTGCACAAACTGGGTTTTAGAAAACAAAACCAGTTTATTAACTACAAAGGATGAATTTTAAGTGATTATAAGGGATAGCAAACAGAAAAAGCAGATCACTGAGCAAAATAAACAAACACAAACATCCTAAGCTTAATTCTCTATAGAAACTGGTTACAAATAGTAATTTCTCACCCTAAATATTGTTTTAGGCTATAAGTGAGCTAATGAAAGCAATCTCCCTAATGTCCAAGGACAGAGAATTACAGAGTTATGGCGCAAGAGATACACTTTTACTGCAAAGAACTTCATGCAGAGTTTCTGCAGCTTCAAGTTTCAGGTATTTCTCTTCATAGGCTAGACCCCTGTTTCAGCCTGGGTCCCAGTCCTTTCTCCTCAGATCAGTCTTAGGTGTTTACAGCAGTCATCCTGGACGAGGATTCAGTGAAGAACCAGTGACCTTGATTAACTCACTCTCCAGCCTTAAACAGGATTTACATATGGTGTGAATCTTTTGTTTCTCTGTTTGTGCCTCCCACCCCTTCAGTGGAAAAATACCAGCTCAAGATGGTGTCCTGTACCAGGTGACATGATCACATGACCTTTCAGTGTCAAAGCAACCATGAGAAGAGGTTTATTTTTACATCCACAGGAAGGAACTCCAGGAAGATGGGAAGTCAGCATCTTCAAAGACCCATTGTCTTTCCTAATGGCCCATTCAGGCTGATTGCATTCTGTCTGGTGGGTATTCCCCAAGTATACACACAGTTGTAATTGTTACATAGTCAATATTCCTAACTTCAGATACATAAATGATACATGCATACAAATTGGATAATCAGATTTAGTAAATTTTCCAGTGATATTTCACAAGACCCATTTTGCATCAAATAAATCTTAGTTATGCCATATTCATATCATAAGCATGTTTCTATAAAGAATATGGGGTGTAACATCACAGTACATTGTTCAGAAATGGTATAGATGCTGCCATGGAACACATAGAATGGCACCTGATCCTCATTGGTAGCTCTGTCTTATCTGTTTGATAACATAATTGGATGCAGCTCAAGATCCACTTAGATAGTCTCTGAGAGGATATAGCGGAGCCCTTGGATTGTTCTGTTGTTGAGATGAAGAGTCTTGGGGCTTTGCAGAAAGATTTTGTTCTATTCAGGTAAAATGTTATTGCTGGTCGAACATCTAGAGTGTGTAACATGGCCTCCTGTGTGTTTCTGTGCAGTTTGGGGTACAATGTGAGGAGATGAATAGGTTGGGTGATATGGAAAGTTGAAGCTATTTTGGGGAGGAACTTTGGGTGAGGTTGCAATATGATCTTGTCTTTAAAGAAGACAGTCTATGGTGGATTAGCCATTAATGCAACAATCTCACTCACTCATCTGGTGGAGGTGATAGCCACCAAGAATGTCACCTTTATCAAGAGGTGTTGCAAGGAACAAGTGGCCAGTGGCTCAAAGGATAGTCTAGTAAGGCCTTTGAGAACTAGGTTTAAGTCCCAAGTGGTGTGGGGTGGTATACTTCTGGGTAGAGATTCTGTATGCCAGTGAGAAACTGCTTGGTGGTCAGGTGTGCAAATACTGAGAATCCACAGATTTTATGATAAAAAGTGGTGATCACCGTGAGATGTACTTTACTAGAACTTGTGAACAGTCCTGAGTTCTTCAGTTCTAAGAGAAATTCTAGCACTAGTGACAGTGGTGTGGTATTGTTTGTCCTGACTCCATGCGGAGAATCTTTTCAATTGATGCAGGTATGTACTGCATGTGGATACACATCTGCTGTTCAATAACATGTTTGACTTGTTCCAAACCGGCTAATTCGTGCTGCTGGAACCATGAAGGGGCCACGCTCTCAGATGACGTTTCTCCAGGTTCTCCAGGTTCAGAGTTCTCCATTGGTTTGAGAGAGAAGATTCGGTCTCAGTGGGAGAGTTTGTGGGGCACAAACGGTCATGTGCATCTGGTAAGGATAGCAGGTCTGCCTGGGCCACGCTAGGGTTAGCAATATGATTTTGGCATTGTTTTCCTGTATCTTGTGTAGGACCCAGGGGATTAGGGGGACTGGCAGGAATGCATATTGGAGTGCTGTTTCCCACGTGAGAAGGAAAGCATCTCCTACGGATCGAGGTCCTAATCCCGCTCTTGAACAGACTAGCAGACATTTGTGATTCTGAGATGTAGCAAATAGGTCAATGGTGGGTAACCCCCATCGTTGGAATATATGTTGTAAGTAGAGCCCTGTATGGATACAAATTTATATCCATGGATTCAGATATCCACGGGTATAAATCGGTATCCGTGGAACTTCAGGGCCCTCAGTGGAAAGAAGAGAATGTTGGGCCGTCACTCCTAGGAGCCAGCACCCCACACAGGCAGCTTCTCCAGTGCAGCTGTACCATCCACAGGCCCACCCCCGTCCCTTCCACACAGCGGTCTGCTTCTCCTGTCTGAGGGTGTGCGCACTGCTTGAACACAAGAGTATGACCAGAGATAGCTGCCAGTGAGCCTGCCCACCCCAGTGGGCAGGGCTGTGGGCAGTACAGCCTTGCCAGAGAAGCTGTTGGCGTTGGATGCTGGCTCCTGGGAGCAGTGGCCCCACATCCTGCTCCTTTTGCTGCTGTGGTTCCCGGGAGAGCCATGCAGTTCTGCAGATGCTGATTTAGATCCACAAATATCCGCAACCATAGATATAAATTTGTATCCACATAGGGCTCTAGTTGTAAGACTGAGGGATTCATTTCCCATCTGTGTTCCTGTGAGAACCATCTGCTTAGAGTGTCCGCTGTGGTATTTTGACATCCAGGGAGGTAGGAAGTTGAGATGTCAATGTGGTGATGAATACACCAGTACCAGAGTTTTATGACCTAAGTACATAGGGAGTGGGATCGTGCACCCCCTTGTCGGTTGATGTAGAACATGCATGCAATATTGTCTGTCATCACCCATACCGTCTTGTTCCTTATGAGTGGAAGGAAATGGAGGCAAGCATTCCGTCCCGCTATTAGTTCCAGTGCTGATATGGAGATGTGTTTCCACTGGTGACCACCTGCCGTGGATTGTATGATGATCCAGGTGTGCATCTCAACCTATCAAGGAGGCATCTGTTGTGATCATAATTGAGCGTGGTTCCTGGTTAAAGGGAATCTCTGAGCAGAGATTTTCCTGTTTTGTCCTACACTAAAGGGATTCTAGTACTCGAGGAGGTGGTGTTACGATCTTGTTCAAACTGTGTTTGATGGGTTTGTATACCGAATTCAGCCAACCTTGTAGGCAGCACATGTGTAGTCTCACATGTTTTACCATGAATGTGGTGGCTGCATGTGTCCTAGCAGTTGTAGACAGTTGTTTTTGCTGTGATTCATGGACTGAAGAAAACTGTCTCTATGAGCTTTTTTATTATCAGAAATCTGGTTTGCAGTAGAGATGCTCTGGCTTGAACTGAATCGAGGTGTGCTCCAATGAAGTCTAGTTGTTGTGTGGGTATCAATGTTGACTTTTGGATGTTCACTAGCAGCCCAAGTGTTTGGAAGAGGGCAGCAGTCGGTTGGGTGATTTCTGTCATCACTATCCAATTGGGGTCTTTCAGGAAGTAGTCATCTAGATACGGGAAAAACACAATTCCCTGCTTGTACAGGTGCACAGCGACAACCGCAAGGGTTCTGGAGAAGACGCTTGGTGCAGTGGACAGTCTGAATGGAAGCACTATGTACTGGTAGTGCTCATGTCCTAATAATCTGAATCGGAGGAATTGCCTGTGAGTTGGGTGAATGGTAATGTGGAAATACGTGTCTTGTAGGTCAAGGGCTGAAAACCAGTCCCACTGTTCCAGTGCTGGGATCACAGTGCCTAATGTGACCATTTTGAATTTCTGGGAGCAGACAAAGGTTACGTTTTTGTAGATCCAATATGGGTTGCCATCCTCCATTTTTCTTCTGGGTCAGAAATAATGGGAATAGAAGACCTTCCCTCTGTATTGCATACGTATTAGCTCCACGGCACCTAGTTGCAGTAGATGATGTAGTTCCTGCCTTAAGAGGTGCTTGTGAGAAGGGTCCCTGAAGAGGGACGGGGAAGGAGGTAGGGTAGGTGGGCAAAAAATAAAGTGGATGGCATAACCTGATCGTATGATCTCTAGGACCAATGGTCCTTGTTGCAAATTTCCATGTTTGATAAAGGTCTCAATATATGGCCAAATGAGCTAAGTGGCGCTGTCTTGAGTGGTAGGTCATTCAGACCCTTGACCAACCGTTCAAAATTGTTGCTTAGCAGATGACGGATGTGACACCGCTGGTTGGGGTTAAGATGGTTGATGTCTTTGTGGTTGGTTTCTCTGCCTGTTGGTGTTTTAAGGTCTGGTATTCTGGCAACTACATTGTGTGTCTTTAGAATGATGGTAAGATTGGTAAAGCTTTCTTTTAGCTAGTGATGTGTAAATGCCCAGCGTGCGGAGTGTTGCACCAGGAAGGCAACTCTTTACTGCGCAGTGGACGAGGTGTATACCTTCCTTCCTAGGAGGTCCAGCCTTTTGTAGTCCTTATCATGAGGTGTGGATTTAAAATGTTTAGATCGATGGTTTGCCACCTCGACAACCAGTGAGTTTGGTGATGGATGAGAAAAGAGGAGGTCCATGCCTTTGGCCAGCACCTAATATTTTCTATCGGCCCTTTTGCATGTAGATGGAATGGCGGCTGGCGGCTGCCACACCGTTTCAGCAGGTTCCAGAATGGCGTTGTTTATTGGTAGTACAATTTTTGAGGAGGACAAAGTTTGCAAAATTTGGAGCAATTTATGCTGATTTTCTTGGACTTCTTCCAAAGGTGTGTCCTGGCTCAGTGCAATTCTCAAAGAGATCTTGAAACTATTTAAAATCATCTGCCATTGTAGTTGGAGGTGACATAATGGCCTTCTGAGGAGAGGAAGAATTGTTAGGTGGTGACATGTTTTCCTAACCTGTTTCTTCTTCAAGCTTCTCTGTTATATCCTCTGGGACTATGGATGTCATAGCCACTGGGGACAATGGAGGAGACCTAAGTTCACCTCTGGGAGGTGATGAGGTTTTGGCACAGTGGGCTCTATATGCTGCCCACAGGTCCCATGTTGGCCACTGCATGGGAAATGTCATGGGAGGACACATCCATGGTTGTCCATACCATGGGTGCGTGGGCTGTTTATGATGATTTTTGGCCCTCAGACTTTTCCTCCAAGAGGTCTTTGTTGAGGAGGCGAGGAGTGTTGTGGGGAGAAGACCCCCTCATCCTGTTTCTCATTCTCACTGTCGCTTGGTACTGATAGTGTCATGGGAGAAGTGGGTGCATAATGATGCTTCTTGGAGGAGATCCGTCAGTGCCAAGAAGTGGTGATTGGGGCACCAAAGATATCTATATTTCGCTCTGCATTAGGAATTGCTGTGGAATGGATGGAGGCGGTGCCAAGGATTTTGTAGAAGCTGAATGGTGTGCAGCTGTCTTGTGGCTTGTCTTTGTCAGTGCCAGTGGAGCCATCATGGCGATATCAGTCAGGGCCGATGGAGGCACTGGTGCCGAGATCATTGTCAGTGCTGGAGGTGGCAACAGGCTTGGTGCTGTAGTCACTTCCTGTACCAACATGGTCAGTGCCATGGCGGAGGCATGGCTATGCCTATATCTCGACGCCATTACTACTTTGGGCATGGGTGGCGGCTGACTTGCCGACTTAGGGAGGCTGTGCACACACACCCAAGCTCTGAGTGGGTGGTGCACGGCCCCTCACCAGCATGGGACAGGCAGCCCCTTCTCCCCCTCTACCCCTTGCAATGGGTAGCATGGCCCCAATGCCTGGGGGCCTCCCAACTGCTGGCATAGGCGGCAGGTTATATACTTTTGTGGTGCTCGGGCACCAGGAATATTCAGGGCTGGGGGCCCTGCTCCAGCAATATTTGGAGCTGGGTCTCTCCACTGGCCCTGCCTGGATCGGGCCTCGGCCCCCGCTCCCCTATGCATCTCCCCCCCCCCACCGCATCCCTGCCTGACAGAAAGCGGTGCGTGCCTCTCCTGTGCCTGCTTGTGCTGCCAGGCAGAGCGGCTCCTAGCAGAACTGCTGTTTGCTGCCCCAGGGTCCTGGCGCCCCCCATCCCCTAATGGCAGGGCAGGTTGCCCTTACCCTGCCCTTCCGTCCTAGCCCTGAGCCTCTCCAATGCCCCAAGCCCCTCGTCCCCAGCCAGAGCCCTCATCCCCCTGCACCCTAATCCTCTGCCTCAGCCCTGAGCCCCCTCCTGCATCATGAACCCCTCAGCCCCAGCCACAGCCCTCATCCCCCTGCACCCTGATCCTCTGCCCCAGCCCTGAGCCCCCTCCTGCATCATGAATCCCTCATCCTCAGCCCCACAGCCCTCACACTTGCACTCCCTCCTATCCCCAAACCCCCTCCCAGAGCCTGCACCCCTCACCTCCTCCTACTCCTCCACCCCCAGCCCAGAGCCTGCACCCAAACTCCATCCCAAAGCTTGCACCCCTCACCCCCTCCTGCACACCCACCCCCTGCCCCAGCCCGGAGCCTGCAGCCAGCACTCAAACTCCATCCCAAAGCCTGCACCCTGCACCTCTCCTGTACCCTAATCCCCAGCCCAGGACCTGCACCTCAGACCTCCCCCCCCAACCCCCTCCCAGAGCCTTAGGCAGGTGGGGGCGGAGTGGGGGGGTGGGTTCTGGGCACCACCAAAATTTCTACAAACTTGCCATCTATGACTGCTGGGCAGCCCCAGCCACCCCAAGGCCCAACCACAGCCACCCTAGCCCTCATCCCAGCTCCAGCATGCTTCCCTGAAGAGGAGCAGCCAGCCTGCCTGGGGCCAATGGAGAAGGGCAAGCAGGAAGGGGCATTCCAGGTGGATTGTGGGTGGGCCACGCTGGGCTGTTTGGGGAGGCATAGCCTCCCCCAGCCTACAGTATGCACCACCCATGGCTTTGGGCTCAACAGTATGGCCTGTGCCGGAGGTGCCCGGTGAGTCATAGGCACTGACTTGAGAGGCGGTCAGCACTGAAGGTAGTGACATCACAGGGGAACATTTATTTTTGTGTGGTTTCCTCTGGGGAGAGGTCGACTCTCGCTTCCTCTTTTCTTTAGAGGGCAGAACTGTGCTCTTCCTTGGTTCCAACCTGGTCAGAGAGCCCCTTAGCGACATGTTTTGGGAGGTCCATTTCTGGGCTCACCTGCAGCAATTTCTCCATTAGGATCATCTTGAGGCAGAGGTCCCAGTCGCGCTGGGCTCTTGCCTTCAAGTTTTTACAGTGAACGCACTTTTGGGGTATGTGCGATTCACTGTGACATCTCACACAGACAGAGTGTCTGTCGGATATCAGCATCGCTTCCCAGCAGGAGCCACATCTTTTAAAGCCTGGGGAACCAGGCATGTTCCAGAGAGTGCTCCGAAAGGAACAGGGAATGGGACAATAAACTTTTCTTTTTAAACAAACTACTAGCTAAGCTAACAATGAATTAGAACTAACTTATCTAAGGTATCTAGCTAATATTTTTCTTTTTTCTCTATATACAGGGGAAGAAGCTGACACACTGCCCCAAGTTCCATCTTCAGCCGAGGACGGTTGAGAAGGAACTGAAGGGGTCAGGTTGTGCACACACTAGTTGAGACTCCAACGGTGAGCGAGACAGCTACTGCACATGCGCATCCCATACAAACACTGCTATAGAAAATCTCTGATCAACAGCACCAGGATGTAGCAACACCTGAAGTGGAGCACCTATGAGGACAGCACTCGAAGAATATAAAAATTTCAAATGGTCAAAATCAAAATGCAATGTTTCAAATGAGCTGAACCAAGAATTTTTTCAGATTTTCAGTTCACAAACATTTTTGAGATTGACTTTTCATCCCAATGTTGAATGGGGAAAACTTTTCAATACCTCAAAATTTTTTGCAGAATAGGAAAATGGTTTCCTGGCCAGCTCCAGCGGTCAACACACATAAGCACCATGGCACTGGTATTTTGAACAAATGTGCAATCCTTATTGATTTAGCCGGATGTATAAACAGCAGCATTTCCAAGCCTGTGGAATGTAGTACTAGATAATATCAGATAATTTTATTTGGGCATTTCCAGCAAAGAACACCAGAGCAGGACAATCTGGCAGTCTCTACTAAAGGATTATGCAGTATTGTATTTGAAAGAAGAAAGGGCTATAGTGGAGTGGGATTCCCTAACAGCTGGTCACCATGGCAGAAACTCAAAATACCTAAACTCCATGACAGTTATTCACAATTTAAATAAAATATTTTAATTACATTAATTTTTACCTCTATATTTTGCACAAGTCTGTTCCTTAAATAACTGACATAATTGCACATTTTAAAGTGTTTGGAAGAAGATTTAGGATTTTTCCACCCAGTCCAGGACTGGAGTCAAAAGATAAAACACAGAACTGGAGAAGCTTTTACTTTTAAAACAATTTTTCTAACAATTGATTCAATTCACCCTTGTGCAGAGACCTTGCACTAGAACTAAAACATGGCTTCGGTGGGACTTAAGCGATGCACTGACCTAGTTAGGTTCTCTGCATAAGGGCTAATTTTCTACTGTGGCAGAGGAGGAAGACAGCGTCTTGCTTATGAGTAAGGCTAAGATTTTCTGACCATTATTTTTAGTAGTCACAGACAGGTCACCAGCAACAAACAAACAATTCACGAACCCATGACTTTTACTAAAAATAACCGTACAAGCTGCAGCAGAGGTGCCCAGCCCCAGCTGTAGCCCTCACCGCAGGGCAGAGACGCACAGCCCCAGCAGCGGCCACCGGTGGAAGCCACAGGGCTATGCGGGGAGCACAGCCCTGGCTCCAGCCCCGCCACGGCTCCAGCCATGGCTTCAGCTGGTGACAGATAATATATTTGATCAGACCAACTTCTGTTGGTGAAAGAGATAGAGCTCTGTGTAGTTCAAAAGCTTGTCTCTTTCTCCAAGAGAAGGTGGTAGTAAAAGATATTACCTCACCCACCTCCCCGGTCTCTCTAATATCCTGGGACCAACAAAGCTACAACAATACTGCAAACATGCTGTTTAGGTAACAGATGGTTAATCTATCATTCACCAAGAAGAGCCTTTTCTTACCTTACTGAATTGTCCAACTACGTGTTTCAGAATATTGGGAGGTGCATCATGCAGCAAGGGTTCAAGTGCTGGCAGATATGTGCATTTCTGCAAGATGTTCTTTAGGGCCTTTTTAGTCTATTGAAATGCAAAACAAAATGTCTATATTAAGACATCAATGAAACAACAATGTGAATTTATATTCCACATTCCTGGTGTATGAAGTCTGATCAATTTGCTTTTTTGGTCAGAATTATTTCAAAAGGGCAATTTTCTGAATCAAAACTACACGATCCATCAATTAATTTAATAAAGAATCAATTTTCGGCTCATCTTATCAAACTGCAAAACAAACCTTCAGTGCATCATATTCCTATTAATTTATCTAGTCAAAGTCATGGCAATTCTCCTCTGAGTGCAATGGGAAAGGGAGCAGGCCCCCTAAGTAAATATAAATTAAAATACTGTAATACAATAAAAAAGTTAAATTAAAAACATGTTTTTAAAAGACTGTATTTGAGTAGTAGTTTATTAGGAGACCCTGGCAGTCTGTAGCTGCACCTTGCACTGCCACCTCTGCAAAAGGAAAGTGAGTGTACATCAGTGTTTGGGTCCTAACCCAGAGAAAGTAATGACCCAATTGTGTAGGACTGCAGGTTCAGAGAACGTTGGCTTTTTTTTTTTTTTTTTGTGACCATTGGACTTAAAACTCTGAAAATGGCTATATAGAGGTGGGGTCTTACTCAACAAATTTGAGGATGATCATTCTTTAGTTGCCTTCAAAATGGAATGACATGATATGATAAGATATATATCATACATTATACGATCACATCATTTCCTGTAATGTCACATAAAAATCTATTTCAACAAAGGCTAATAGGCAGACAGTATCTGGCCCCATTGTAAATGTGTAATGATAGCCCTTACCCAAGAGTGTTTTTTTTTCAAGCCAGCAAAATACACATTTCATACTGACAGCACTTATAAAATTGTAAGAAAGGCTTATGTGCACAAAAAATAAAAATACACCATTAGACATCACTCACTGCCTGGTAGCATGATAATACTGAATAACAATTAACACTCTGTAATTTTGAAGGACTTAAATCTGATGATTAACAGCAATACATAGTATTTCAGACACTACACCTACTTTTACTTGGAGATCTTCTGAGCTTTCTGTTTCCATATACAGGGAAAGCAGCAGTGGTAACACATTTGTTACAGCAACAGCACGTGCATGCTCTGGAGTATGTCTTCCAATCTGTCCCAAGGCCCAAGCAGCCGCTGCCTTAATATGATCTTCTCGTTCCTCTGACAAGCAGATAGACAGCTGTGGCACCCCCTGTAGTATTCATTAAAAACACAACCATTATGAATCTAGGGCAGGACTAGACACTGGAACAGATTATTAGAAAAAGCTTATTTCTTCTATTTCTATTTTTCTGGCTTGAATACATTGTAGATGAACATAGGATGGAGCTGTCATTTTTCAAGTCAACTATGTGGCCAGAAAGAATTTTTTAAAAAAGCATCTATACAAGTCTAACTGGAGAGAGAATATTAAATATGCCAGTTTCTCTGAGTTTGAGGGCAGTTTTAGTGAACACGTCAGCTACTCTAAAGCTTTCAAAGAGCAGATGCCACAATTCAGGCAGCTGAAAGCAATGCCACCATTTTTGACAGACACTGATATTCCAAGGTCTTTAGTATTTCTTTATTCACTTTATACTTTTTTTATGAATAGGAATCTTTCATATTATCATTTTTTCCTTTTTCATTGGACACAATTAATCTAAGAATGACTAATATGTTATTACATAGGGAGATGCTGACCCATATTCACATGAGCTGGGACCTTCATCAGTTAGATTGCTCCCTTAGTCATGCCCAGTTTATAAATAGAATTCTGTATTTTGATAATGCATAATATTTATTCAGCTATCCACTAGCCTTAACACATATCAAAATGTTATGTTAGATACAATTATATTTAACAAATATTAAACCTTCTTATTGCCTATTGTATATATGGTAATTCACCTCCCCTCTACATTACTATCAAACATATTCATTTAAAACTGAAAAATCTACAAACATCAAACTTATCAAATGCAAAATATCATATGCACAGCTGAATCAAACTATATAATGCATTTCAGGGACCAAGATTGTGTGTAAGCATGATGATTGTTTTTGTAAATTTATTATAGTAGTAGCAGTGCAGTTATACTGGTTTAGTAAATGATATGCCATCACGAAATTCTTGTTTCAAAAAGGATTATAATGTGGCCACAAATATTTGTTTTAACAGGAAACAAGCTATAGAAAGTCACACCTTTTCTTTTCTTTTCTTTGTGTGTGCAAATGCAACTCAGCATAATTTTACATTTCAACAGATGCTGTTTCTAAGAAACCAATCCATACCAACACAGCAAAAGAGCAGCAACTCATTAAGGACCTTACTTTTCCAGATTGTCCCATCATTTTGAACTTTCAGTAATATTACAGAAGATGCACTTATATCACTAGGTATGTTATCTTGTATCAAAACTATACATGTTGTTAAAAATTGTAATATGGTTAAGTTGTTTATTTAATAAAGGCACACACAAATTATTATACTGGATAATTTAACCTAAAAATTATATACAACTGCCTAGTCGCATTATTGAAAAAAGGGATATGTTTTATCCGCAGTTTAAGTGCACTGTTACTGCCAAGTGTGAAATGTAATACTGGTGTAGTTTTACTCTTTCCTTAATAGTTATCTGTAAGTACATGACTGAAAACCAGGGCCCTGATCCGACACTTACTTATACATGTACTTAACTTTAAGCGCTTGAGTAATTTCACTGATTTCAGTGGAGCTACTCAAGTGCTGAAAGTTAAACATGTGATTAAGTGTTTGCAGGATCAGAACCTAAGGGACATACAAAACTGAAAAATATGTTGGTACTTTTTCTATGATGTGCGTTACTAAACAAATCAGTAAACCACTCCACCAAATCATCTGTGGGACTATATTCTTCTACCTCTTCTTCTCAGAAACTCACTACAATGGCTATAGGAAGACAATGAAGCAGGAGCTAACCTTGGAGATGATCACTGCCATTGCCAGGTTCTCAGAATGAGCTGCTACGTAGCCAAGCATCATGATGCCAGGCAGCCTGACATTTCCTTTGCAGTTGCCAATACAATCAATCACAGCAGCAACTCCTCCTGCATTGACTATAAGTTGTGAAAGCTGTAAGAAGATAAAGTAGAGAAATTAGATACTGTAATGTATCTATAACCATAAAGCAGTATACTCAGATGATCCTTAATTATTTCACCCCTGTTTTTTAAAAAGTTTAACGCTATTGTTGACAATCAAGTAACACTGGAGTAAAACTGGAGTAACAGAGTGATGAATCAGATTCATTCTTTGGACTTATGAGTGCTCATAATGTAGCAAAACATACATATTGCGATGAACGTCTCTGTTTTCCATCAACTTTACTGCAAGGTAAGCTGGACATTGAATGCTATGGACTTGCCTAATCCAAAAATCTATTTAGTAAGTATTTACTGATGAATTACGCAGACGAAAATTCAACATGCTAATGACCTGTAGAAATATACATATTGAGCTAGATGCTCAATTACACTAAGGCCCAATTACACCACTCTGAGTGTGTGAAGAGTCCTTAAAGCAAGTGCATTTGTAATTTGTTCTAAGAAGCCTTGATACAAAGAATAATCAGGACTGGGGTCTTTAATGCCTACTAAACTGTGGCTTATATTTTTCCAAGTGATATCACCTTTAACATCACTTAGCAGCATTTGAGTGGTTTAGGACATCACCAACATTTAGAGATTATATTAATTTCATATTATGATGGAGGATTTTTCCACCTATACTGATTGGTATTTTCAGTTTTATCTAAAATTCCCAAAGCATTTCAGGAACAGGACCATTTTATTAATGCAACAGCTTGGTTAAAAGATATTTAACTTTTAAAGCGGTCACTTTAAAAATGTAAATACTCTTTACATGGCTGTTGACTGCAATCACTTAGGGTCAAATCTTGTATCTGTGCACAGCCCCAGAAAACAGAAGGGAAATCCAAGAGAGAAGGGAAGGAATCCTCCCCCTCAGGCTGTAAAACAGCTGTAAAGCCATTCCATGACTACTATTGCAGCCTTCAGACCTACCAGTCCCACGCCCCCCCTCCACTGTCCCCTCAAATATGCATAGGGAAGTCCAGTAGAGATGTGCTCCACAGCACAGAGGGGGCGCGGACCACTGCACGAGCTCTCCAAATCCTGCTGCTGTACAAGCTCCCTTGTGTTTGCAGAAGGAGGCCAAGGGGACAATTTCCAGAATGTTCATATAACTGATATATCTGACTAGTTTAGAAAAGTCCTGGGGCCAGAGTCAGCGCTAGTGTAGCACAAATTCCTTCAGTTGATTTACATCAGTGATGATTTTGGTCCAATAGCTATCAGTCTAAAGTCAAGTTTGTGGATTACAATTTTCCAGTGTCAATGAGAGTCATTAGGCTTCTATCTAAAGCCTGGTTAGGGCACAAGTATTGCAAATATTCACAGACCATCGTTGCCAACTCTTGTGATTTTATCTTGAGTCTTGTTGTCATAAACAGATAGCTAAGGGTTAATGTCTCTTTTACCTGGAAAGGAGTAACCTGAAACACCTGACCAGAGGACCAATCAGGAAACAAGACTTTTTCAAATCTGGGTGGAGGGAAGTTTTGGGTGTGAGTTCTTTGTTCTTTGTCTTGTGTCTGACCCTCTCGGCTTTGAGAGTGATTTTTCTATCTCCTGGCTTTCTAATCTTCTGTTTCCAAGTTGTAAGTACAAAGATAGTAAGACAATAAGGTTTACATTGTTTTCTTTTGTATTTACATGTGTGTAGTTGCTGGAATGTGTAAATTGTATTCTTTTTGGATAAGGCTGTTTATTCATTTTTCTTTTAAGCAATTGACCCTGTATTTGTCACCTTAATACAGAGAGACCATTTTTATGTCCTTTTCTTTCTTTTTAAACCTGTTGGAGTTTTCTTTAGTGGGGACTCCAGGGAATTGAGTCTGCAGCTCACCAGGGAATTGGTGGGAGAAAGAAGTCAGGGGGAAAATCTCTTTGTGTTAGATTTACTAAGCCTGACTTTGCATACCCTCTGGGTGACGGGGGAAGAGAGATTAGCTCTCGGGACTTCTGTTTTCCAGGACTGGAAACAGGGAGGGTGGAGTCCCTCTGTTTAGATTCACGGAGCTTGCTTCTGTATATCTCTCCAGGAACCCAGGGAGGGAACACCTGGAGGGGAGGACGGGGAAGGGAAATGGTTTATTCCCCTTTGTTGTGAGACTCAAGGAATCTGAGTCTGGGGGTCCTCCAGGGAAGGTTTTGGGGAGACCACAGTGCGCCAGGCACTGTATAGATTCCTGGCTGGTGGCAGCTTTACCAGGTCCAAGCTGGTAACTAAGCTTGGAGGTTTTCATGCTAACACCCATATTTTGGACGCTAAGGTCCAGATCTGGGAAAAATGTTATGACACTTGTGATATTTAGTCTTTAGCTTCAAGCCTCCAGTTCCTGTAGTTCAGAAGCCCAGCTTTCATTTCTTTTTAAAAGCAAGTTTTTATGGCTGTGGAAAAAACCTGAAAATGTGACTCAAGCATCACCTAAAGGCTCAACAACCAGAAGGAAAAGAAAAAAGCCCAGCATTTTAAAATATCTCATGATGTTTAAGCCAATCTCGTGACTGGAGGGATAAGGGGGTATCTTGACTCATAATTTTTTAATGTTTGTGGCTGGCAATATTTTTAGTGCACTCCCTATTCCCTGCACTGACACCTACTGGTAAGGAAAAGCTAATTATATACATTATTCCTAGTTTCCTAATCCAATTTATATTCAATCCACATCTCAGAACACCAACAAAAACATTTTTATATTTTTCTAGTGGAAATTACATACAGCCTTTTGCCCTCCCTTTTTAAAAGCAAATGACCAAATAATATGGCATTGTATTTAAAATGTAAAATCTAATGATGCGACCTCGTATTTGCATTTTCAAGGTGTTACCTCAGGCGTGTGCTTTGCTATCTCTCTAATTAAAGTTGCAGCATTTTTCTTGACATATTCATCTGAGTCCTTCAGGCATGTGAGTACAACTGGGAAAATTTCTGCTTCAACCCCCATTTCTGCAAGATCCACAGAATGCTTTGCTATTTGGCTGAGAGCTGAAAGCACCTGACGCTGGTAAACAGAAATTTGTATAATAATAATTTATAAAACAACACCCCACAACACTCAGAGTCTCATCATACACACAATCTGCTCCTTCAAAAAACAAAGCAACACAGAGCAAACAACCACAGCTATTATATAATTAATTGAGTCAATTCATATGCCAGTCTAACAGCTGAGAGTATTTACTAGTATCTAATAAAAGTTTCTCCTTGGGTTTACTTCTTAAAATATGCTATATAACAGAAACACAAATACAATAAGTCACAATTTAACATTATATCTTAAATGAAAATATAGAAACCTATAGTAATTGTTTTTGCTTGCAAAGCATAAGATTGAGCCCACAGATCTTATATTTAAAATATTCCATTTAAGCATTTAGCTATATTCATTTTAATAATGATATTTTATTATTTATTTATAGCTGTAAGAATAAGACAGTAAAACTGTACACAGGAATGGAACTATATTTTCCATAAACTAAACTATAAATATGACAACTTAAGAGCTACTGAAACAAATATTCAATGTACTCCAAATCCAAATACATTATTGTATTTAAATATTAAACTAAAATGTTTTTATAACACAACCAGAAATGTGTAACTCTGCCTGTAACTGGGTTGTACACATAATACCTATTAAATCCATCTAACAGGTTTTAAAGTTTAGGGCTTAGATTTCACATTTAACACCAATTTTGTTTCTTAGATGTTACTATGTTAATCTCTCTGTGCACTGCTGGCCTAGAACACAAACACTATTCACTTGAAAGACTAGTTTCACTGTTCCTTGTTGAAGAGCTATTGAACACACAAAAATAATCAGAACTCTTTATCACCAACTGTGTAGTTATGCTTTTTCTGTTAGACATTTCAATAAGAGCTTGCTAAATAAACATGGATATCAATGTCCTCAGTTTAGTAACAAATACTGCCTGGTGTAATTTAGAAAAAAAAAATTAAAGTACCTTCAGTTTAGCATCAGGGTTCAGGATCATCTGAGCTAAGTGAGCAATAGCCCCCGCATCCACTACTGTCTGGGCTAACTCTGGAGAATGCTTTGAAATATCACTGAGGGCTGAGGCAGCAATCCTTTTCAAAGCAATTTCTGGCTCCTGGATACAGAGTACTAAAAGAGGAACAGCTCCTGCATCCACCACAGCTTGTGACAGTTCTGTAGGTCCAAGAAAAGTAATTAAGTGAGTATGGGTGACTGACCCTTGTGCAAGCCATTTTTCACCCTGACAGATAGAGCAAAGAAAAAAAGGGAGGGTGTACTTCACTGTCTCCACATCTGCATTTCAAATCAGCCCTCCTGGTTTCATAAACCATGTGGACCAATCCACAACTGAAAAGAACACAGGTCAATAGATGGACCCCCATTTACATGCACACATTTGAGGTAGATTAAGCTGAAATGGTTTGTTATTCTGTGTTTAGAAAAAAAGAAAAAAAAAGAGTAAGCAGATGTCAGCTGTTTAAGCCCTGGCTATTCTGCACTGATCAATAGGCAAGCATTTTATGCATGGCTAACAACAGAGAAAGCTACCAAAATTTTACCAACCACCCTAATTAGACAACATTTGTCCATTTAAATTATAAACAGATATTAATATGGATCATGTGCGAAATACAGCAATAATATTTAAAAAAAAACATATTTTACACTGTTCATTGGCGGAAAAAAATGCATCTTGTTTTGTAACACAACTCACTAGAAGCATCCATTTAAAAGACATTTTGACGGCACTAAAATATAAATTTTACCACATATATTTAGCTAAATGAGATGTATTGTCATTGTGAGATTATGCATTTGGGTTTAGCACAACATCCTTAGCTAACTTCATCCTAATTTAAAAAAAACACATAATTAGCTGACTTATTCAAGAACTGCAGTATTAGAAATTCATTAGCTCTTTCTCTATATTTGGCATTAATCACAGTACTGAAATAAGAAATTATTAGATAACAAGGTGCAAAAACTACATGATAGCCATTTTAAGATGTTGAGGAATGAATACAAAACACATTAGTTTCAAATAACCTGTTAGCCTCTTAAATAAGATTTTGCTACATTCTATCCTTGTTATGCACATCTATTCTTATCTTTAACATTTAACTTGGCTTACAGTACCATGGCAACATATGGCTATTGTATTTCAAGGATCTAGCTTAGCTTTTCATTTACATTCCATCAATCAAGGTTTTCCATATTAAGAAACATTTACACACACACACACACACACACACACACACACACACACACACACACACACATTTTACACACACACTTTCATTAAGTATGTATAGTTATGCAGTCATTATGTTGCTTGTATTTTGTTAGTACCCAAATCATCTTTATGATAATATGTGTTTTTTGAATTAGTAAACCACAGATGCCCACGCTGACATGCACTGAACACACAAGTTTTTACACTGTACTTAGGATTTTACATGGTTAAAATAATTGTTTTTATGAAGCAATATTTATATTATACATACAGGAATTTTTAAAAGATTATTACACTTAATCTTCCAGGGTTCACTTTCAAATAACTATATTATTGAAACTTAGGGGTTTGCATATATACCCAAGGCATGTGCGTCTAATACATGCTCACACACCAGATCTCTCTCTCTAGAAGGTAAAGAGATTCATATATATATAAAGCCCAGAATTTCAACAAAACCCTGTGTTAGAGTGTGCATCTATGATTCACTACTTAAAAACTAAATTTAGTAAAGAAAGTTATCTGAGCACAAAGATATTGAATGCACGTGACAAACTGTTGCATTTTATGTATTTTTAATGAAAAATGTGCAAAGTAAGACTTGCTTCCCACCAAAAATATGTTTTGGTATTGTATACTAATTGATATAGACACATGATTTACTTCTAATGAAAAGGTCAATTAAAGAAAGAGAATAACCAGAAAAATAAAAACAGACAGTCCAGCTGAGCAGCCTACTAATGTAACAGCCTCTTTAGAGGCAACTTCAAAGACACCATCTCAATTGCCTGAAAACTGCCAAGGAAATCACATCAAGGAGATAGGTGATGATGCTGGAAAAATATATTTTGTGGCTTATTGTCAGGATATTGTCATCACCTTTCATAAAGACAGAGGAGAAAGAGGAGAAGTTGTATAATGTCTTAAGGTCACTGCTAAGCCCTAACACTTTTTTTTTTTAATTAACGATCCACAAAAGTTAAAAAGGAACACAAACTAGGTGTGATTTAGTATAAATCTTTTCTGAAGGTCTAGGAGTCTGATGACATTTAAATACTTATTTAAACATGACCAATATGAACCATGAGTATCTGCTCTTCTGATATTTGTAAGATGTATCTGTTTGCAAAGGGTAGGGAGCAGGTGGGCTGGCAGAAGAGCGAGCAGGTTGAGATAGGGCTGCAGGGAAACACATATCATTCCCATCCCCCCCACTAGTGCCTAGCACAGCCCAAGACAGAAATGTAACATGACCTGGGGCATAACACTGATGGGAAAATCTCCACATAAAGGGTGCCTTCTTGGCATGGCTTTGTTGAAGCTATGCTGCCACAGAGTAAGGTCAGAGATAGAGAGCCAATGATGAATTCAGTGTCCCTGGCTTATCTCTGATTCCCCAGGATTCATAAGATTTGTGTGCGGTCCCTGTGGCCTGTTATTTAGGGGGGATGGGACAAATTCTTCCCCCAATAGAAAAATTGCAGAGAAATCTCTGTAATGTTCATCTTGTGGAGATTTTAATTCCTTTAGCCCTCTCCTATAAGCTTTCCTATAGCATGAGGGAAGGGGATCAGGCCCCATATTTGCTCATGTCAGCGTTTAAGGAGATACCTAAGATTCCAACCATTCATTTCCCCTCTGTCCCCAATCTTGCTACCTATTCTCACAGCCATACCCCCACCTCATCATTTCCCTTGCTCTCCGTGTCCACAATCCCAAATGCACTTCCCATATGAGGTCTGTGTTCTCTCTCTCCACTAGTGGTCAAATGATTTTTTCCATCCATCCATTCTTTGAGTCGACGCAGTCCAATTTGAGCCCTGCTAACATGCAGCAAGAAAGAGCAGAAACACTCATCATCTGTTTTCAGAAACCTTCTCATTTGTTTGTGTTTATTTGCAAAGTGCATGTGTAAAACCAAATTTATTTTTTCTCAGAAAGAGATTTAATATAGCTTCACTTTCCATGGTGATTTTGATTCAAACTATACCCTCCAAGACACTTTAGAGAGTTAAATTATATAATTGCAAAGTTTCTCTCTCTCTCTCACGCACCCGTGCACACAGAGGGAGAGAAAGGGTGGAAAAACAGATAAGGAAAGGGAGAAAAAATATTTTTTCAGATGACGTTTGAAAGCAAATGGAGAGACCAAGAAAGATAAGGAAGTTGATCGGGATGGAAGGAGATGCAATAAAAGCATTTTCATCACAAAAAGTGTAAAGATTATGTGGAGAGTCTGAGAGGAGGCCAGTGCCTAACGAACAGAGGGAGGAGAAGCAGAGAGTTGAGAGGTTCCTGAGGCAGTCTGGAGCTGGTCCTTGAAAGATTTTAGAAAACAAGAAGGGTAGTTTTGAAATGGAACCTGAAATGGGGAACCAGGGGAATTGTCTGGTCACATGGATGATGTGGCAGTTCTTCTCTGTCCACAAGAGAAAGTAGTATATTTTTCACCCCATGCATCTGATGAAGTGGGTTATAGCCCACAAAAGCTTATGTTCAAACAAATTTGTTAGTTTCTAAGGTGCCACAAGGACTTCTTGTTGTTTCAAACAAAATGGTAAAGGCTACACTGAAGACACAAAAGGAGCTTTCATCATCAGAAAGTTGGAGGTCATTAAATACATGGAGGAGAGTGGCTTCTAAGTGGCTGGAGTGAAAACTAGTTTGAATCATTCAAAGTTATGCTGTGTAAGAGAGTGGGAAAAATGAGACAAATACTTTCTCAGTTAAGTGCTTGAGTGTAAGTAGCTAGTGTACTTATTTTCACCTTCCTGACCACTTGCATTATGCAGTGGTTATTTGCAGAACACAGGTTTTAGATTTTGTGCTGATAAAGCAAATGGAAACAAAATTATTTTCATGCATCTCTCAAATGCAAGGTTTTTTGCTTTTTAAAAACCTCACTGAATATGGCATATGAGCAAAATTTCAAGGAAAGTTTCACAGATTCCGCAATACTCAATGGTGTTTCAAAAAAGAACTAGGTAAGTTCATGGAGGCAGGGAGGCAAAACCATGCTCTGAAGCGTCCCTAGCCTCTGTTTGCCAGAAGCTGGGAATGACTGACAGGGGGTGTATCACTTGATGATTGCCTGTGCTGTTCATTCCCTCTGAAGCACCTGACATTGGCCACTGTCGAAAGACAGGATACTAGACTAGATGGACCATTGGTCTGACCCAGTATGGCAGTTGTTATTTAGACACTCTGTATGTCCTCAAAAATTGTAAAATAAGAGATGGAAATGGTAAAGAAGGGCCAAGAAGACATCGTTCAGCTCTGCATCTGGGTTGGGTTAGTGCCTGGGGTTCCACTTCAAGGATCACGCTAGGAGAGTCTAAGTTTAGATATGTGAGCACCAAATTTTGGGAGCTATTCTTGAGAGATTCTGGCATCAACTGGCATAAATCTTGCAAAGTCAGCTAATTGTATGACATTTCTGCCTTCTTGAATGGTGGAAATTTTTGCAAGCTCACTATTGCCAGGAATTTTTTGACATCTTGACCCAAAAACTCCCAAGAATCCCACAATAGCAATTTTAGAGACTTTTTCGGAGAAGAACTGCATTCTAAGCGTTTATGGGCTTTTTGCTGGTGATTGGCAGTTGATGTATTCAATGAGAGACCATAGTAATTCCTACACCATAACATAATTAACTAGGTCTAATCCATTATCTTGTCTCAACAGTAGCCAACACCTGATACTTCAGAGGAAAATCTAAAAACCATGCCACTCGTTGGGCAACAATATAACTATGGGAGCAATATTTCTTACTAACCTCAGCTAATGATCAGTTTATGTCCTAGAGCACGTGGCTTGGTCAGTCTTCCAATTTCAACTTAACTGAAACTGTTATTCTTATTAACAGCATAAACTTCTGTTAGATTCACCCATCCAATGCCAGCAGGGATGCATTTCACAATTGTGGGCAAACAAATGATGCAAATCATTTGTTAGCTTAAACAACTATGCATTGTCTCCATTGTACAGAAGGCCCCCCATAAAGAGATTTGGTTCACCCAACCTTTAGGAAATTAGCTTGAAGGGCAGTTGGGACAAGTCAATATTTATACACACATGCACACACACGCACATGCAAACACTCTTATTTTGCTCATCTTCTTCGGAAATAACCTCTTCAAGACAAGACTATCTGTTGTATAGGGCCTAGTGCAATGGGTTCAAATCCTGATCAGCACCTCTAGATGTTACTGTAATAATAAACAGAAACCTCCTCTTTGTGTTGCAAGAGACTCTCCAGGGACTTTCCAATTCACACTCTTCCATTCTCTTAAGGGGTCTCATGAAGAAGTGCCATTAGTCTATTCAGGATTCCACAGCTTAACTCTGTCATGCATTTCACCATCTCAACAAGTTAAAGCAGCCAGACACCTTCTCAACATGCTTTCTAGTTCCAAACTGAAAACTGGGGTAGTTGATCTCTGAATAAGCAATGCATGCAATGAACATGCACATGTTGTTATGTAGCAACTCTTAAGGCTCTGCAGATCCTGGATGGAACTCTTAAATCACATACACAAACAACAAATAAAACTTTTTTAAGTGGCCAGGACATTGGCTTGATTCCCATGGCAAGGTTCTTTAGGCCAGATGCAGTCAGCAACTTGGATCCAAGACCTCAACTCAGAGAGAGAGATTCCAGGGCTTTAACCTCATAGCTTCATGATATGACAGATTTCCCCTCTCTCCTTTATGGTCTCTCCTGTCAAACAGCATAAGGGACTCAATCCAACTTCCTTTGAAATCAGTGTGTAACCCACTAGTGAGTACAAACGACAAGGAGTCCTTGTGGCACCATAAATGTCTCTAAGGTGCCACAAGGACTCCTCGTTGTTTCTGCTGACACATACTAACACAGCTACCCCTCTGAAACCTGCCACTAGTGAATGTGTCACAGGTCCTTCCTCTGTGCCATTCTCCAAAGGATAGGAGTTGTTATGTTACACAGCTACAGAGCCTTGGCTCTTGATGTTTGGTGGCCCCTGTATGACCTGTATCACAAATGCAAAACTCCCATTTACCTCAGGGGGAGTTGGACTGGGCCCTATGATCTTTGTCACCTCTAGAACATTGTATCCCACCCAAATCAGTCAGTTGAAGCTGGCACAGTATTGAGACAATACTCAGACATCTTCATGAAGAACTGAGATAAGTATTCCAACTATTGTTCTCTCTATGAAGCCATGAGATGATAGTGCTAAGCCACCAACCAGGCCTTATTTCTATTCATTTATAAACTAAAATCACAGCCACCAAATTTTGTGCAACAACTATGTCATAAACAGATAGTTAAGGGTTAATGTCTCTTTACCTGTAAAGGGTTAACAAGCTCAGTGAACCTGGCTGACACCTGACCAAAGGACCAATTGGGGGACAAGATACTTTCAAATCTTGGTGGATGGAAGTCTTTGTCTGTGCTGTTTGTTTTGTTCTTTGTTCGCTCTTGGGGCTAAGAGGGACCAGACGTGCAACCAGATCTGTCGCCATTCTTTCTAACACAGTCTCTCATGTTCATAATAGTAAGTACTAGCTAGAAAAGGCAGATTAGTTTTATGTTTGTTTTCTTAATTTGCAAATGTGTATTTTGCTGGAAGGATATTTTACCTCTGTTCACTGTAACTTGTATCTTAAGCTAGGGGGAGGAAGTCCCTCTAGTCTATGTATAAGCTTAGACCTTGTAAACATTTTCCATCCTGGTTTTATAGAGATAATTTTTATTTTTCTTTCTTTAATTAAAAGCTTTCCTTTTTAAGAACCTGATTGATTTTCTTCCTTGTGTAAGACCCAAGGGGATTGGGTCTGAACTCACCAGGGAGTGGTGGGGGGAAAAAGGGGGGGGAAAAGGTTAATTCCTCTCTGTTTTAAGATTCAAGGAGTTTGGATCACAGTGATCTCTCAGGGTAACCGAGGGAGGGGAAAATCTGGGAGGGGGAAAGGAGGGGGAATGGTTTATTTCTCTTTGTTTTAAGACCCAAATGGTTTGGGTCTTCGGTCCCCCAGGGAAGGTTTTTTGGGGGACAGGAAGTGTACCAAAACACTATATTTTTGGTTGGTGGCAGCGCTATCAAATCTAAGCTAGGAATTAAGCTTAGAAGGGTACATGCAGGTCCCCACTTTTTGGACGCTAAAGTTCAAAGTGGGAATAATACCAAGCCACCAACCAGGCCTTATTTCTATTCATTTATAAACTAAAATCATAGCCACCAAATTTTGTGCAACAACTAGGATCCAAGTCCTAGACTCGGAGAGAGGGGGATTCCAGGGCTTTAGCTTCATGGTATGAAAGAGACTCCTTCATGTGTAACATTTTATGTACATTTTAATGAACTAATTTGCATATAACAATAACATTAGTATTAAACAAATTGTATGACTGTATTGCTGATGAGAGGAATTTGCTTGATGGCTCTGATGAAGTCCCACACACTGCCAACATGCATCAACCCTGAACAGGGTGCAGGAGTGAGGAGAACAACTTCCCTTAGGGAAAACAGGGGTATTTCAGTCTCCATGATTCATCCAGTTGTTCATCTCTCTCTCTCTCAAGTCTGCCAATTCATGCAAAGCATAGCTTATGATGCAGGAGCTGGAACTGATATCTGTCAAACTTGTCTCATACAGGAGCCACCAAACATCCATTTGATGGAAATTTTTAATCTCTACTGAATTGGACTGGATTAAAACTGGTGACAAATAGGTGCAAAGCTCTCTCTCATACCAATGCCTTGAGACATGCTAGTGTTACACCTTCAAGAATATGGCTTGTTTTCATATAATCACAGAAATGTAGGGCTGGAAAGTTCCTTGAGAGGTCATCAAGTATAGCTCCCTGTGCTGAGGCAGGACCAAGTAAACCTAGACTATCCTTGACAGGTGTTTGTCCAACCTGTTCTTAAAAGCCTCCAACGATGGGGATTCCACAATGCCCCTGGGAAGCCTATTCCAGAACTTAACTACCTTTAACATTAGAAAGTTTTTCCCTAATATCGAACCTAAATCTCCCTGAAATTAAGCCCATTACTTCTTGTCCTGCCTTCAGTGGACATGGAGAACAACAGATAACCTCCTCTTTGTAACAGCCCTTAACGTATCTCTTATCAGGTCCTCCCCTCTTGTCTTCTTTTCTCAAGACTAAACATGCCTAGTTATTTTAATCTTTCCTCATAGGGCAGGTTTACTAAACTTGCCAGCATTTTTGTTGCACTCCTCTGGACTGTTTCCAATTTATCCACATCTTTCCTAAAGCACGGAGCCCAGAATTGCAGACAGTGTTTCAGCTGAGGTCTCACCAGTGCAGAGTGGAATGGGACAATCACCTCCCGTGTCTTATATACGACGTTCTTGACAAAATACCCGAGAATTACATTAGACTTTTTCGCACCTGCATCACACTGTTGACTCATATTCAATTTGTGATTCACTATAACCCCCCAGATCCTTTTCATCAGTACTATCACCTAGCCAATTATCTAAGTGGACTATATGGGACAAGATCACACATTCACTGAAGCGGTCTGAAATTGGGGCCAATTACTCAGATAATACTTGAAATCACCTGGAAAAGAACTGCAATTCTAGGACTTACAAGTTTGGGGGTAATGTTGGGAATCAGAACCAGCAGAAGCTATTTCCTATTAATTACACTTGAATCTTTTTATATGTGTGCTTAGGAAATTAAAGTGTTTTCTTTCCCACCTTTCTTCCCATATTTCTTTCTCCAGCTTGCAGACCATGCCTGACCCTTTGTAATGAGACAGTTACACCTATGGCTCAAATAATCTCACCACGTGGTATCATAATGTTCAAAGTAGCAGTGTTGGACTGGAGGAACTGGCACAGTGCTTCACTAAAAGAAAACGGGATGGGAAGAGGGCTGGACATCAAGAAGAGGTAGGAGCTTGGTCTACATGGATAGAAGTTCTGGAAAGACGACTGTATTAAGTCAAGTGCTGACCTTTTGGGAGCTTACACAAGCAAAGTCTCCTACTCTCTGGACATATAAGCAAGATCTCCCACAATCTATAATTACGTGCCCATTCACATAAAAACAACAAAGGACAACATTCAAATTCATACTAAATACAATGTTTTAGAATATAAAATCATTTCAACAGCTACAATTATTCCAGGGTCAACACACTAAGCTCTTTCATCCAAATAAACACCAGCTATTTCCCCCCCAAATACAAGTGGTCAAGCGAGTTTGACCTCACAGCCCTTAACTCCACAGCACAACTCTCTACCACTTGAACTAAATGAACAGCTGGTAGAAGTAAGCTATTACCCTGGATCAGCCCTTAAATAGGAACATGATATACACATTACAACTAGCATTACACAACTATATGTGGAAGAGTAGTGGACTGTTGGGTACCAGATTCCTGGGATCTCTTCCTGGCTCTGGGAGAAGAGTGTGGTCTAGAGGTTAAGAACAATGATTATAAACAGCATAGTCAAGCCAATAGATTTGGCACATTTGTTCTGAAAGTCAGTGCAGCCAAGCAGATGAGATTTCGTTCTGTGATGTTGGGTGACATCAGTTCTATTCTAAGTTTTCCCAGAAGTGATGTTGCACAACCTCTCAGTCAGGGCTGGCTCCAGGCCACAGAGCGCCAAGTGCGTGCTTGGGGCGGCACGCTGCAGGGGGCGCTCTTCCGGTTGCTGGGAGGGCGGCAGGCAGCTCTGGTGGAGCTGCCGCAGGCATGGCTGCGGACGGTCCACTGGTCCCGCGGCTCCAGTGGACCTCCCGCAGACACGCCTGTGGCAGCTCCACAGGAGCCACAGGACCATCGGACCCTCCACAGAAACGCCTGCGGCAGGTCCACCTGAGCCGCGGGACTGGCGAGTAGCAGAGCGCCCCCCGCGGCGTGCCACCGTGCTTGGGGCGGCGAAATTGCTAGAGCCGGCCCTGCTCTCAATTATGCTATTTGTTAAATTAAGGGAATGAATGCTGGAGGAGTTAGGAGTCCTTGTTCAGTAATAAGGGCTGTGAAGTGCACAGAAATATTAAAACCACTCAGTAAAAGACATGAAGTCAGAATCCATGGTTTGCTGGCCTCCACCACAATGCATCTCCTCCTAAGTCAAAGGGCATTTTATGGGGGAATGCCTCTCTCTCATGTTGCCAGGCATTAAGGGCTGCCAAACATGCAGGTGTTACACAAGAGCTGAACTTGGTGGATTGGTAAAATAGAATAGAATTTAGTTCCAAATGTAAGATTTAATGTCGGGGGGGAATCATTTTCTGAGTTATAAATTACAATAAATCAACATATCACTCACTTTTAAACAAACAATATTATGGTGTAAGAAAGTACACACAAAATCTATTACCTGCATTATGTCTGGCAATATATCCAAGTGCCCAGGCTGCAGCTTCCTTTACTCCAGGGTCAAAATCTTCCAAGCAAATCACAAGTGTATCCAGTGCTCCACAATCAACTATCGCTTGAGCTAGCTGAGGAGAATGTTTACCAACCGCTCTTAACACAAATGCAGCTGCTTTTTTGTAGAAACGCTACACAAATTGGAAACAAAACATACATTTTTACTAATATCATTACTTCAAAAATCAAAAAGATCAGAACAAATACTAAAGGAAGTATTTTATTATTACTATTGATTAATTCCTATTGCAGTAGCACATAAGTACCCAAATTAAGGATGAGGGCTCCATTGTACAAGACACTGGACAAACAATTAACACATACAGACCCTGCCCTAGTCAGCTCACAATCTAAGATGCTGACAGTATGCAATAGGTAAACACATAGACAAAATGAGAGGGTTGAGGAGGTGTGACTACAAGATAACAGGAAAGATACATATATTTGCATAAATGAATGCTCACAAGAGCTAGACAAATACAATAAATCTGACCTGTTGGATCCGACTGTGTATGATATGCACAAATCTGCCCCCAGCGCAGGGCAAGCTCCAGAACAGATTCTGTCTATGGCATTTATATGGCCTCCACTACTATAGAATGTATTTATCCTCACAAGCCCAATAACATTACTTCCATCTTACAGATGGGGAACGCACAGACTAATGGCCGGATTTTCAAAAGTATTTAGGCACCTAATGATGCAGATAGATGCCTAATAAGATTTTCAAAAGCTCCTAAGTGAGTTAGGTGCCTAAGTTTCAATGAAGTCAATGAGAATTAGTCACCTAGCCTGCTTTATGTGCTGTTATAAATCCCACTGGCTGCCTATGTGCATCATTAAGTACCTACGTACCATTAAAACGCTGGCCCTAAATGATCTGCTCAATGTCTCTCAAGTCCCAAGCTAGAATCCTAAACACTGGATCACCCTTCATCTCTAACTGTGTTAGGACAGCATAGCATGCTCCCCTTTGTGCACCTGGCCATCTCTCTTCCCTCCCCCCTTTGGGTTCCTTGTGCCCCTGTGCAGGGCCGGCTTTAGGCCTATTCCACCAATTACCCCAAATTGGGCCCCGCACCCAGTGAGAATCCCTTCCCTGGCTAGAGGTGCCTTTTTAATTTTTACTCATCTGGCGGCACTTCAAGTCTTCAGCGGCACTTCAGCGGCGGGTCCTTCAGTGCCGCTGAAGACCTGGAGTGAGTGAAGGACCCGCTGCCGAAGAGCCCCACGTGTTTTTTTACATTTTTTTTTAAAGTCATCCCTGCCGGGGCCCCGTCGAAACTGTTCGAATTGGGCCCCGCACTTCCAAAAGCTGGCCCTGCCCCTGTGGGCACTAGAAGGGAGCAGTCCTTGTGCTTTCTCTGAGCAAATACCAAGATTATGCCTTGGCTTTGTGTGGCGACTACACAGGTGACTGTGAAGCATCCATGGGCCAACACCGCCTACATGCCTATTGTGAGGGGGTTGACGGACCCCTCACTAAGACTAAAGGAGCAAGACCAAGCCAAGAAGGCCCCGCCCTTCAGCAGCTGCAGAATATGCTCCAAATGGAGGACCTGCTTAAAATGGGACTCTGGCAATCAAGCTGTGGCAAGAGTGAAGGAAAGGCTGTCTGCAAGAAGGAAGCCAGTATGGAGAAGGACCTGGACTGTGTGTAAGGCCTTACTGGGCAGCCAGAGGCCTGATCACTTTTTCTTTCCCCTTCTGTCTGACAAGGGGGAAATCATTGGACATCGCAATTTGGAAAACCCAGCTGACTACCTGAATCACTGAGAATGCTTGAACAACCTTCCGTGAGGAGGGAACCAGAGGGCTGTGACCATGCCGCAGACTGAAGAGAGCACTGAGAAGATAGGAAGTGGGCCAAGGTGGCTGATCTGGGGTATCAGTTAGTGGGATGGAAGCATCACCGCCCGCTTCCTCCCTTTGGATCCAGAATCCAGTCGAAAAGGAGGGCCCAGCTGTCCCTACCCTTCCCTCTACCCCAGCCCAATTGAGGGCAACCCAGAGAAGGACAGACTGTAACTTGGCTATCATGTCCCCAGACTGCCTGATAAGGCCCCTTCCCTCAAGACTTTGGAAATTGATGAGCTGTGGCCAACCTACTAGGCAATTTCCTAACTGAATCGTGCTACACCTCTAAAAATGGGCCAGACAAAATCTAGTCTTCGTGTAGTTAATGTGCAAATTGACAGAGGTTAGCCTAAGGGCCTGATCCCAATGAAGTTAAAATGGCAGAACTCCTCAGGACTTCAGTGGCAGAAGGACCTGGTTCTAAAATAGAAAAATAGGTTGCCTTTAATGTAAAAGATATTTTGAAGAATAATAATTACCCTAAAAAAAATATGTCTCTCTGCCCAAAGCATAATTTAATAGGAATAATATATCCATGATAGGGCAGATCCTCAGCTGATGTAAACTGGCATATGCCAATTTACACCAGCTGAGAATCTGCCCCAATATACACCCTCCTATGTGTGCATGTGCATTAGTCCTTTTATACTGTGGGAAAGGCACTTTTTAGGGTTTATTCTTATTCACAATATGTTGTTCTTGAAATAAAACATTCACAAAAACATTTAGAATGTGCTATAAAACCTTTTTTATCTTCACTCAGTTTATATGACAAAACACTGATCAGATGCTTGATCCTATAAGTCCTGCACATGTACAAGTCAATGAAAGTTCCACTATGGAGTGCTCACAGGATCTGATCCTTTTTGATACTGATGCATAAAATGAATGGAACAGGAACGCATAGGGAATTGCCCATAGGAACTAACCAATTACTTGCATGTCTTGCTAAACTCTGTATGAACTGGATAATTAGTTTCCTTCACTTGCCCTCAGTCACTAAAGCACGGTAGGCCTTCTGTGACCTCACACTAATCTTGCTGATGCCCCAAGTGATTTTGAATCACAGCTGTCTCCTGGACGCATTGACAGTATAGACACTAAAATGGAAAAGATAAGTCAAGGCATCTATGCTAACTTTGTATAGTTTCTTCTATCAAATAAATGGCGTAACATCAAACAAACAACAAAGATCATAATTTTCTCTCTTTAAAATCATTAAATAACCAAATTATTTATAACTTTATCTAAGTCCTACTTTGTTCCATACTATACACATATTTTAGAATGAATGGGTGATTCCCTTCAATAATAATATGGAATTTTTATTATAACTGTAGAAGTATTAATCAGATATGCAACAGTGAAAATATTATTTCATTAGTGATTACTTCTGAATTCTCAAAAGATGAAAAACTATGTAATTTCATTTCAGTGATTAGCATTGATATTTGAATTCCTCTAAATCTAAAACAACAAAACTACAATCTAAATTCAGTTAAATAAATTGGAATTGTAGCCATATTATAACTCTCAAATTTCTATATTTTCCAATCACTAGGAACCATGTTTGAAAACATTGCTGTTAACCTAAGTTAGGATCCTAAAACTGGAAACCATCCAAAAACTGTAGGAAAAGTGGGGGAGAGCCTGTCAGATATATTTGTGCTATATCATATCACATTTTATTTGACAAACAAACAGATTAAATCCTTTTAATGTCTTGTACTGTGTCTGTGCCAATAATTAGATTTTATATTCCTCATGCTATACAAGTTTCCAAATGTTCAAGTCTGGAGATGTTAACTACAGGATAACTGCAGTTCAATTTATGTGCATTTCATAAGCATTTAGAATTAAAGACAAGTTCTAACCAATTATCTGTACAGCATTTCTAATTATTTGAAAAAAAAAAAACAGCCTTCTACAAATCCTTTCATTAACACTTCAGAAAAATAAAGGTCCCATGAATATATTACAGATAATACAGAATAAAAATTTTTAAATGTCTGAGTGAGTGACAATTCTGACTACAGTATATTTTGACTTACCAGGAGACCAATGCACATGATGTATGTAACTTCAGTACATGTATTACTGCACTGAGAGTCAAGACAGTTCATTAAGTTTTTTTTTTTAATTGGCAGTTAAATTGTTTAAGAAAATAAAAATTCCTTACATTCTGTTCAGCCAACGAATATACAAGCTGTGGAAGAATGTCTCCCTTAACAACCGCCTCTGCCAGGTCATCGTTATAATTGGCAAGTCTCCCAAGAGCCAAAGCAGCAGTCTGTTGAATAGTTGGGACCACATCCAACAGAAGAGGCCTCAGCAAAGACATTACACCTGAGTTGCATTAAGAAGAAGAAGAAAGAGGCAATACTATAAGCAAAGATTTATCTGAACAGACTTTTTTTTCATACAAACAAATTAAATAGACTCTTACAAGTAGCAGAAACTTGTGATAAATTCACAAATGTTCCGCTGAAAATTAATCAAATATTTGCCTGTTCCTGCTAATGTCTATAACATTCCCACCTGCTTTCCAGCAAGTAAAGATGTGTCTGCAACACATGGGTGGGCAATGTATTATATCTAGGTCCTGATTTGCCCTTCCTCTCCTCCCAGCACTTGAATTAATGTTTGTAAAGTTCTCGGGTACTTATTTATCACCACAACATCCCTGTGTATTAGGGAAGTATTGTTATTCCTGTTATTCATATGAAGAAGCAAGTCTCATTCCCAATCCAGCACAATAATCACAAAACCATCTTTCCACTCCTCTCCTGATAGACCATCTGGCATAAACCAATATACATAAGCAGGTGAGTATTTTGGGGCAAATCTTGAGAAAACAAGCAAAATCTTTTTATTTCAGCTTTGCTCTACATGAAGTCATCCTGGCCCCAACAGGCCAGGACATCTGGACAGAGGCTATAGTTCCTATAGCAGATTATGGAAAGAGTAGCAGGTCTGCTTTGCCAGACACAGATTTTCTCACCCACAACATTTATAGATCTACCAGCTATGCCCTTGTCCCTCTTATGGCTAGTCTACATTCTCTTCCTCCACAGTGAGCTGCAAAGACCTGCTGGGCATACGGGAATGTGGAATCTTCTTTTGCAATATCTCTGTTGATTTTACTCCCTTGTAGTCCCCAAAATCAGTTTTTAAAGTGCTTCTGGGACTTAGATGCCCATAGGGCACGCCAGGATTTGGTCCTCTTTTAGAAACACAGTTTAGAGATAATTAACCATCCTCCAGTCTCACTTTTGAAAATTATAAGAGCAAACAAAAATGAAAATACTCATAGGACATCACAATAGTAGTAATCATTTTTTCAAATACAAAACTATAAACAGAAACCTTTACAAATGGAAGCAGTTTCAACTCTGATTTAAAAAAATACAACAACTATGCTACCAAGGAAATGCAAATATGCACAAAAAATTCCATCTTGGGCTTCTGGTGATGAAATATTAGGATGTTCCTCTTGATTTATGCTGCCACCACAACCTATTGATGGAATTACACCAGATTACATTACATACATTATAGTGACTAATTTGGGAGCAAGAGCTGTAATATATTGCTCTCCAGATAGAAGAGTTATTGATATTTCATTATTATTATTGTAATAATTATTTATTATGTATTTATGGTAGTGCCCACAACATGCTAGCCAAACGTAAAAAAAGAAAACTCCCTAACCTAAGGAGCTTACATCATGGATGTACCCTGCTGAATTGAGAGTTTGGGTACATTGTTCCTCACATAATTAAACTACGCAGAGAGATAAAACAATTTAATCAAGAGCAGTTTTGAACCACATTTTATTTTTGACATACAATACCCTATAAAGCAGAGCCAAATCTAATATAACCTAAAGAACACACACAAAACAAAAGTTAGGAGATATGTGCATGTCTGCATAAAGAACACAATTTGTAGAGGAGGGAAGGTTACTTATTATACTAACTGTGGTTCTTTGAAAGTGGTGCCTCCATATGCTAAGACCTGGTGGATGCGCTACCTCAGCTGTAAAGCAGTGGTTGCAATGGGCACAAGAGCCCTGCATCACAGCCTCCAATGTCCAGAGCTATGGTAATTATATTCCATCTGTCTCTGTTTTTTCAACTACACCAGTTTGCATCAGCTGATCTAGCCCACTGTCTGGAATGACAAATGGAATAGAGAGGGTTCTCCCAAGGGGTCAGTGAGAGCATCAACTTTGCCAGCATCGGGTTAAGGGCCCATGATGGAACAAGTTTTTTTTATGAGTCTTGTGATGAGTGACAGAAAAAATTTGAACTGTCCACTGACAAATTATACATTGGCGTTTCAGACAGACTCACCTGGATAGAAGACAAGGAGAGGATGAGAGACCAAGTACAAGAAATAATCCAGAATAGATTATGGGGATACGTAATGTGGAGATGAATTATTACCAACTTTGTGCCAAGTTACTTAGCCCATCACCAATGAAAGACTTGCACAGAGTGGCTCTGTAGGAGGCAAAATTAGGCTTGGCATCAGTGAAGTTCTGGCACAGAACACTGTTGAGGTTCTCATTGCCAATGAGGCTTCTGTGCCTAAAAGGGTTTTAGGCACTACAGCCACAGACCTCAATCTGTCTGGTACTAATTTCTTTGGTGCCTGTGTCATCTGATTTGGGTGGTTTGAAGCTGAAAGTGGCAGATTCTGTCCAATCACAGGAGTAGATGATTAATCTGATGATGTCAGATCCATAGCCAGGCTTGTAAATTGTTCTCAGTGAGGGAGGCACAGGGCCTTGCCTGCCTAATTGTGCATACTCAAGGTGGAAAGGCCCTACATACAAAGCAACAAATCAGGAAATAAGCTTCCCCCAAACAGAACAGACAGACAAGAATGCTGGTCCTCCTCTGGGAACATGAAAGAACACAAAATACACAACATGATTCCACCCTCATTATTTAGTTCTCAGAGGCCTGATCGGTCATGACCAAAATACCTAAGGGCCTAGGTCCATTATAAAATTTAATGTACACAGCTACCTGACACTTACAAGCTAGCTAACTAAATTAACAACATAGTGGGGGAGGGATAGCTCAGTGGTTTGAGCATTTACCTAAGGTTGTAAATTCAGCCCTTGAGGGGGGCATTTAGGGATTTAGTTGGGGATTGGTCCTGCTTTGATCAGGGGGTTAGACTAGATGACCTAATGAGGTCCCTTCCAACTCTGATATTCTATTCTATGAAATGAAGAGCTTTATGATCACAAGAAAAAAACACTGTTCCTGGCCAGGAGAGAATGAGCCTACATCTGTAGCTGGCTGTGAAAAGAAAGTAATGGAACCATCTAGGCCCACACAGACCCTTTAAAAATCTCATCTCAGAACACCAAGTGCTGCGAGAGGAAGCTTGTGCAACTCCAGTGGGCACTACTTCCCAGAAAATTCCTAAAGCCCTGTGCTACAAATCAGAATATGCAGAGGACCCCCTCAATGAGGAAAAGCCAAAATTCAACTCTAAATACATGCACAGCATTATGAAGGCACTTTTAATGATAACTTTGCAATCTTCTAGTTATTTATCATTGGACCGTATTCCAAAGAAAGGCAACACTGGGCTCTATATAAATATTTCTTTGGTCATGGAGGTACATTTGGGGCATATTCTGCTCAAGCCAAAGAGACTAAGAGGTGGTCTTTAGAGACTCAACAGTGATCAAAGGCCTGATCCTCCCATACGCCTTCCGATACGATATCAATGGGAGTTCATGCAACACTTTGCAGAAGACACTTATTATCCCAGAGGATTGGCCACTAAATTATTATCCACCCACGCTCTGAGATGAAAGGAGTTTATCATTATTTATACATCACTTTGAAATATGCTAGGTACTTTACAGAGTATATAAAAAGATAAGACCTGGTGCCAACTCCAAAAACCTTGTTATAAATTTTTATAATCTCATCCTTTGATAAACCATCAGCCTTCCCTTCATGAGATGTAACTGCTTTTGCAGTCAATAATTTCTTATCTTTCCTTTTAAAATGACAGGTTGCATGCTCAATCCTCCATTCCTGACACAATGCAAAATGCCCACTGAAGATCCGGCTGAGCACAGAGCGATCAGGCACTTTCTGCATCTCCATACCACATAGAATTCAGGCTACTTTTACACTGACTATGATGGGATTTCTGCTTTTAACGTATGTTAAATTTGTGCCACTCAACTTCCCTTGTCGGAGCAGGAAGCACAGGTCCCTCTTTTTAAGGTCATTTTATAAAATGCTCTAAGTTGCCACCAGAGCAGAAGGAAATAAACATTCTACATTTTTTGTTTCCAAGCCTTATACAAACCTGCATTTCTATGAACATCTGTGGGTGGGCCTGAGAATCAACAAACCTTTTTAACATTTTGAGTGGCTCAAACTTTGAATGCAACAGAGACTGAAGCCATCTAGATCTGAGGGGTCCAAGTGCCAGATCCACACTAGATGATATTTTTGGCCTGCATGACCTATCTAGATTCTGCAAAATTTAAGCTTTCATTTCTCAGAAATATACTTCTAGCTGATGGGGGAACTCTCCTGCTGGCTAATAATTTCATTTGAGTATTAAAGCTGAATTACAGGGTATGTCTACACTTTGAGGCGGAGCTGTGATTCCCAGCTCAAGGAGATCTACTCATGCAGCCCTCACTGAGGTAGCACACTAAAAAGAGAGTATAGCTACAACAGTGTCAGTGGCAGGATGGGCTAGCCATCCCAAGTACAGGCACAGGGTCTTGGATGGGCATGTACTGGGGGTGGCTAGCCTGTTCCAGTGCTCACACTACCACAGCTACAATCAAAAAAACTTCAGGACCAGACTTCAAAGAGAAACTGCTGAGCTTCAGTTCATCTGCAAATTTGACACCATCAGCTCAGGATTGAACAAAGACTGTGAATGGCTTGCCAACTACAGAACCAGTTTCTCCTCTCTTGGTTTTCACATCTCAACTGCTAGAACAGGGCCTCATCCTCCCTGATTGAACTGACCTTGTTATCTCTAGCTTGCTTGCTAGCATATATATACCTGCCCCTGGAAATTTCCACCATATGCATCAGAAGAAGTGGGTATTCACCCACGAAAGCTCATGCTCCAAAACGTCTGTTAGTCTATAAGGTGCCACAGGATTCTCTGCTGCTTTTACAGATCCAGACTAACACGGCTACCCTTCTGATACTTGACAATCTATTTTTAGTCTGCTAGCTCAATGAGACTAGCACTTGTATGTCTCCTTGAAATGGGAATCACACCCCCTCTTCAAAATGTAGATATACCTCTAGTGACACCACTTTGAATGTTAGCTTTAAATATTTCACTGATGATCATTTTAGCTGATGCGATAGGGAGGGGATTTAGTGTGAAAACCGTTGACTGCAGCGGGGAGGAAATATGCAATGGGAAGAAAGGAGAAGGATGGGAAAGGTTGAGAAACAGAGTAGTAATAGTGGTGATCATAGAGGAGAACATATTTTCCCCAGAGTGATACCTCAAAGAGACAAAAGGTATTGAACAAAAGTTTTGTTGTTGTTCGAACTAAAAGCAGCCATATTCTATTCTTGATCTTCATGTAAACCTTGTAATGCCATCAGTGGGAGATTCACTAAGGACGATATATAGTTCTAAAGCTATACTATACCCACAGGCTATGGTTAAAAGAAAAAGCTGGACCCTTCCACACAATGAGTTTGATTCTCCGGGTCTAGATCCTATCAGTGATCTTAGCCCCCTTTTAAAAATCCAATCCTCAAAAAAAAGTCCCCCCACATCCCATGATTTCTCATTTACTGTGTGCCGAGCATTTCTCTGACTAGCACTTGTGAAATAGTTTTATAATTTCCATATATATGATTCAACTTGCTTACTTAGAGGTTGTAAATTCTCCTCTGAAGTGCAAGTTTTAACCTCAGTCCTGGCTGTAAGAAGAGCAAAGGCATCCACCTCCCTTTCCACAGCTTTTGCTGATGACAGCTCTGTCTGCAAAGGGTAGATCAGCCTGCCACAAAGGGAGACTTTCCTTTTGGGGAGTGGGCTCAACTCTGTTCCCACTGAAGTTGGGAGTTTTTCCAATACTTCAATGGGAGCAGTAACAGGTCCTTGGAGACCAATTCTGCAACCGTTATTCACTCAAGCAATCCTTACTCATGCAAGCAGCCCCACTAAAATCAAAAGACCCATTGTACATGCTCCTTCCCTTAATATGCCAGTACTTAGCAGCAACTACGACTCCAACAGTCTCTTGATTTCCCCCCTCCCAACAGCTTCTGTTTCCCTTGGCATCCACATCTACAGCAAAGTCCACACCCTCTATCTTCCAAAAATGTTCCAACCAGCACCCCCTGGGAATTTATAGAATTTGAATCAAAATACTTGTAACATTAACTTTAAAAAGCAAAGCAAAAAATTAGAACAGCAATACAACATTTAGAGCAAGTTGTCACCATCACTCCTGCCCCTCCTCATCCAGGTTTGTACACCAGATATATACTTTCACACAAGCCAGTTTCCATTCCTTCCCTTCCCACATTGAAACCAATAGCTACCAAAAGGGGAAAGGAAAAAATAGTTTAAAAAAAAAAAGTTTAGCTACAATATCCGAGCAACTGGGATCGGACATTGCTCCAATAATCACCCCAGCACAGCAGGGAGAAGTAGAAAGAGACCATGTACTGGAGTTATAGTATCAGTTCTGCTGCAGTTTTAGTTAGGTCCTGTCCAACAAACAACAAAACAAAGATTTGTGCTTACCTGCTAAGGGAACCTATCATAAGATTTAAAATGTTTTATATAACATAAGATACTACACAGTTTAACAAGTCTGTGCCTTTAAGAGAAGAAAAGCTACTAATTCTACTCCAACACAACTCACATTGCCCATGTTTGTTAATCCCAGTACATCCTCCACTGCTTTTCTGCACGCTCTCCCTTTCTGTTACGCTATCTACAACATTACTACTGCCCACTTAGGAACTATCCCACAGCATGCTCAGCAGGCCTTGGTGATTACACAATCTATTTACCTCTTCAAAGCAAGTGCATCGGCTAATTTTTCGCACAAACGTTGCTAACGGATGTCAATCAACAATGCTCATCACATTCTAGTCAAAATGAAAAATTTTCTTCTTCACCTTTACTTTCCTGCTAAGCAACACATAGCACACAACAGATACTAGTCTTCTTTCGTCTGGAAGGTACTCAGATACCATGACGATGGGCTCAACATAAGAACTTGAATAGAACAGAAGCAAAACCAAATCCTTCTCAGAGATGATTCAATCTATTTCAAATTGCTGTAGTTTGACTCCCTGGGATGGGGAAGGTTCTTTCCTAGATGATTACTGAGAGAACAGGTATAAAAGGCCCATATCACCTTTTCCTGACTGAGCTTCAAAACAGAACTCAGCCATGGAAAGGAAGTAGCCTGAAGAACATTACCTTCTTGGCCCACAAATACAGATGAACAGAGATGGAAAGGAAGCCATCTTATAGGGGACTGCCATCACTACACCCAAGTATGTGGAACTGAACAAGAAAAATGTACTGGATAGAGAGGGGCCATAATGTTTCAGCACACAGCCAAATAAGCATAGGGAGCTCTTCGTTTCACCACTACCACCCATTTAGGGGATAGCTGAACTAATTCCTATGGAGAAACAGAAGGAGCAGACTGAGAACTGGAAGTAGCAGTGCCCTACTATAGAGCTTTGATGGGGGTGGCTTTTTGGTCTTGCTGCAGAGAAGTGTCTTGTTACAGAGGCAGGAAAACTTTATTGACGAATTCCCTAATTTTGTTTGCATGCAACAATGTAGAAAGCAAAGAATAACAACAAAGTACAGTGAAACCCCGATATAACATGATGTTTGGGGTCCAAAAAATTCCATCGCGATAAATGCGGGGTCGTGATATAGCAGGGTTTCAAGCCAGTCAGTTTAAGTCAGTGATCCCCAACGTGGTGATTGACGTGCACCGCCTGGTGCCCAGCAGGGGAAAGGAGCCACAGCCCCCCGCCTGCCGGGGACAGAGAACTCCGAGGCTGGGGGCACCGGTGCTCTCTGTCCCTGGCAGGTGCGGGGCCGCGGCTTCTCTCCGGCTTCAAGAAGAGCTGTGGCCCTGCGCCTGCCGGGGACAGAGAACTCCGAGGCTGCAGGCGCCGGTGCTCTCTGTCCCCGGCAAGTGCGAGGCCGCGGCTTCTCTCCGGCCTGCCAGGGACAGAGAGCACTGGAACCTGCAGCCCCAGAGAAGCCGGAGAGAAGACATGGCCCCACGCCTGCTGGAGACAGAGAGCACCGAAGCCCACAGCCCTGGAGTTCTCTGTCCCTGGCAGGTGTGGGGCCATGGCTCCTCTTGAAGCCGGAGAGAAGCCGTGGCCTCGCACCTGCCGGGACAGAGAGCACCGGCGCCCGCAGCCTCGGAGTTCTCTGTACCCGGCAGGCGCGGGGGTGTGGCTTCTCTTCAAGCCGGAGAGAAGCCGCGGCTCTGCACCTGCTGGGGACAAAGAGCACCAGCACCTGCAGCCCCGGAGAAGACAGAGAGAAGCCACGGCCCCGCGCCTGCTGGGGACAGAGAACACCGGCGCCCACAGCCTCGGAGTTCTCTGTCCCCGGCAGGCGCGGGGCTGCAGCTTCTCTCCCCTGCCATGGTGCTGGGAACCACTGGTATTATGCCTTAAAGGGGAGCCAACCTATGATCGTGTTATATGCGATTTCGCGTTATGGCGGGGCACATTATTGTGAGGTTTGACTGTACACTACTTATATGAACAGACTAAATTTGTCTTTGAAGACACCTATTAGCTATTCAGAGATGGAGTAAAAAAAGAGCAGTATCCAAATATTCTCCCTTACATAACCTCCCAGTGACTGACCTTGGACAAGGAACGATTCGCCTTTCCATCCACAGTTTCTAATTCATCATTTTTGTTTCAAAGAACCCTTACAGCCTTTATAAGCTGAATCACTTTTAACTCACACATTTCAAGTAGTGGTGTTGTGCAAAAGCCTGATTTGTCTCACTTCAGCAGACACGTGTTGGCTGCTGCCTAACTTTATCAGGGAAAAACGTTCAGGGTAGCTACAGGTTCCAGGTTTTTCTTTCCAGGACCTTGCAGCCAAACAAAGGGTAATCTGCCACAGACAGCAGCCTTTGTTTGGTTCTTTCTACTGCTTGGGGGAGAACACCTGAAACTTAAAAAGAAAAAAATAATGTAACTGGATACAAAGGGAAGATCCTATGTCACCCATTATGCTTCAAAATCCCTTAGTCTGCACCTGATAATCACCTTATTTTCATTCAAAGTCCTTAAAAACAGATTTCTTCCACAAAAACTTTAAAAAACCGTCTACACCACTTTGTGACCCACCAGCGTATTTTGTATCTGAATTGTGCTGTCCATCTAGTGTAGACGATCAGCTCTTTGGAGCAGCAGCTAGACTGTACTCTATGTTTTGTACAGTGCCCAGCACATGTGGAGGACATTCAGTAAGTTAATAATGATAATATTCAAGCAATTGTCAAGTAACCTTGAGTTTTCAAGAATCTTGATTCCCAAATCCAGACCAAGACCAAATAATAGAGGAAACCTTAGGGAGTCTGGAGAAAGTGGAAATAGAATAGTATCCTAGATTATCTCAAATCCTCCCCCCTAGAAACAATGTAGCAGCAAGACTTTTAACTAGACTTGGTTAGAAGTTTCCCTGAAGCTTAATGAGAAAGGGAGCCTTCACCCTCTTGTCTCAAGACGTTCCCTCTCAGAGAACCCCTTAAATAGCAATCCTCAGCCACACATTCATTTCTCTGAGAGAGCATTCCTACCACCACCAATCCTCTGCTTGAGTATAGCTAGGATTCTCCAGATATTAATGGGGATACTGAATATGTTTCAATAACTGATGTTTTGGATAACTGGGCAATTTTCAATGTAATTAACAGATGACGGAGAACATGACAAACACTCATTTTGTCAGCAGAGGATCCAGAAGCAGCCAGTACTAGCAAGCCACTTCCTTTTAAGACCTTCCCAGCTATTTCATAGGCCTCTTCCATATGGGCTGGAGGCAGAAGGGATCCAGGAGAATTGGATCTCCTAAAATGCCCTTCTTGTGGCTAATCAGCAACCTCCAGCAGGATCTCCCACCCAAATCCCATACAGGCTTCCTTCACATAGGCATGGAGCAACAAAATCAAGGAAGCCAAAAGGAGTTGCTCCCTTTTACTGGCCACTTCAGAAGCCAACCAGCAGCTGCCAACAGGATCTCTACCACCCTACACTACCTGTGGGCTTCATCCACAGAGGCTGGACACAAAAGAGACAGAAGATTCAGGACCAACAAATCCCTTTCAAAGGCTACTTTCTGGGCCCTGGTGATGATTCCTCTTTCCCCCTCATGATATCTCTGTTACTTGCATTAACACACTTCCTTCTTTCCTTCAGTGGACAGCTCCAAATCACAAAACCCCAAGAAAGCAACTTCCCTACTTTATTTTCCCACCATGACTCCAGTGATTATCTCTTGGCTTTGATCTCCATTCTCCCCTTCACATGCTTCTCGCCCAGCTTTTACCATATCAGTTATTCCACTTCCCCACTCACTTCTCTTCTCACAAACTCCTAGTCACCTCAACAGCATTCTTTATCTTCTGTCATTCCACTGAAGTTGGTCAATTGGAGTTGAGGAAATTCAGCACCTCATAGGATTGGGCTCATACATCCAGATCCTATAACTGGATCCATATGAGCACAGGAGTCTGTCCACGCAGAATCAATTGCAGGATCCAGCTCTTAGAACGTAGATTCCCTAGAGCAGGTTACATGTCTTATTCTATGCATCTGATCCTCAAGCCCTTATTATTGCAAGTCCAGTAGCATCAACATGATGTTTGCAAAGCGCTTTGTAAGTTTATGCAATAAAGAAGAGTAGATTCTTTTACATTTTGTTAAATGTGGGGCAAAACCCTGAAGTCCTTAGTCAGAGCCTGATCCTCTAGGCCCTACTTAGGCAATGCTCCCAGTTGAGTCAGAGTTTTGCCTTAATAAGGTCTAAGGGTCAGACTTTTAAAGACATTTAGGCACCTACCAATGTGGGTAGGTGCCTGGTAGGATTTTCAAAAGTCCCTATCTGTATCTTTTGCCATCTAAATACCTTTAAAAATCTGGCCCTAAGTACTAAATCATCCATCCAAATGTGTCCTAGAAAAGGAGGAAACTGTGAAAATACAGGCTAGTCCATGCACCAGTGGAGCAAGATGAACCTGAGCACCATCTCCTCAAAGTAAAAGCACGCTGAAGCACCTCCGCAAATTTGGGACTGCAGGTTTTGAAAGGTTGTGGACTCAGGGTAGAGCTGGAGCCAGCAGTGCATATTCTGCATTACATTATCCCATCTCCTAAACAGAATGTACCATGTCAGATTAAAGTTTCTGGCAGAAAATTTCAGTAGATCCCACTCCATGTCCTACTCTTTAGCAGCTCCACTTACTCCACTCCAATATCCTACCTGTGTCAGCTTTCAGGAATCTCCATTTTCACTAGCACCCATTTGCTACATCATTCCAAGCTTAACTATTATTAATAATTATTAAGTACTGTCATTATGCTTATCAACCTTGTACCTGAGCCTCACAGACAGACATGGATATATACTTACAACACTGTTTTGAGGTAGAAGTAGTATTATTATTCCTATCTTACATAAACTAAAGTACACGGGAAGCTTGAATGGTTTACTCAAAGCCACATAGGAAGCTCATAGCAGACCTGAGAGAGAGTCAAGATCTCCTGAGTTCCAGTCCACTATCTTAACAACAAGGTCATCCTCCTTTCTATGCACTCTATGTCCACACTACCCTTTTATGGCCACGAACTCAGCCCTCTCTAGAAAAACCACCCTACCCATAGAGAGCTGGAAATGTTTCATATTTATACTACAATAGTGCCTAGAAGCCTCAACTGACATCAAGCTCCTCCCCCTCCCCCCCACAATCACACTCGGCACTGTACAAACAGATAAGACACAGCCCCTGTCCTGAAGAGCTTATACTCTGAATAGACATAATAGAGGCACAAAGAGGTAAAGTGACTTGCACAGGTCACCCAGTAGGTCACCAGCAGGTCTCCCAATTCCTTATCCGGTTCTCTAGATACTGGACTACACTGCCTCTCAATTTCCATTTTTCAAATTCTCAAATTCCATCCTCAGTTTTCTACCCAACTCCTAGCCACCCCATTCAGAAGGGCATGATCCAGCCATGGGAAAGGATGGCAAGAGTTGTTCCTTAGTCTGTTGGCTTTGAGGCCATTTCAATCAGAGAAATAAAACTGATTCTTAATTCCAACTGGATCTCTAACTTCATAATTTAAAGCAACAATCCTCATCAGTGCAAGCTCCACTGAAAGAAAATGTATAAAACTTAAATTCTCACTCAAGCTGAAGGTGAGAGTACAGAACTGGTTTCCAGAAACTAAGAAATCGCTAAACTCACAGAACTTGATTCCACTGTACTTATTCTTATTAAATAGCAAATTGCCCAGCAGGTAATCCCATTCATTCCAGTGGCACTACTTGCAGAATATTCTGCTTCTAAGGATGAATGAGGATGGCAGAATTAGGCTCACAGTGAATAAGATTTTCACTAACAGAAATGGGCCTGTGCCAAAAGTTCAGACTTGATTCCAAACTATCCCAAAGTTCAAGGCAGGTGGAAGTTTTGATCACACAGGGAGGAAGGGTTGATTCAAGTCAATTTTTAATTATTGTTGAAAATATGCAATTTCTAATACTTGAAATCATTGTTTTTCTTTTAATAATTAATTCTGATACCAACATTTACGGGCTGTGCCTGCCAATGGAACAGATTTATTTTTAAAAGAAATGTGTAAAACTACTAACATCAAAATAGATTTCTTCCATAAATCCCAGCCCACTAGAATGAAATTTGTTAAGTGAATTGTTTTTTTAGTGTCTCAGTTACACATTTACCAGTTGACACAGGTTTTCTGGGGGAGGATTTTTTTCCCTCTTTTCAAACATGTGCATCAATTATGAATTAAGAGGCCTAATTCTTCAACATTTACTCATCTTTGAGTAATGAGTAGCACTTACTCATGTGAGTAGACTCATTCACAAAAACATCCAAGGCAGGAACAATGGCTAGCAAGAAAGTACACATACAGGAAGGAGCTCTAGGGAAGGAAATCTCTGTGAAGGTTCTCTCGCAATTATCTCTCACTGTCCCATGAGGGGAATTGCTCCCCCATGGAAGAAGCCAAAGGGTAGGCTCCAAACTTGCACACTCTGCACCAAATGTGGGTATCACCAAACTTGCACACATCTGCACCAAATGTGGGGAGCGTGGGCTATAATGGCAGAGAGAAAGGAGGGTCAGGGCAAAACTGGGAGGCAAGATCAAACCAGTATCTTAGATGCCTATATACAAATGCGAGAAGTATGGGTAATAAGCAGGAAGAACTGGAAGTGCTAATAAATAAATACAACTATGACATTGTTGGCATCACTGAAACTTGGTGGGATAATACACGATTGGAATGTTGGTGTGGATGGGTATAGTTTGCTCAGGAAGGATAGACAGGGGAAAAAGGGAGGAGGTGTTGCCTTATATATTAAAAATGTACACACTTGGACTGAGGTGGAGATGGACATAGGAGACGGAAGTGTTGAAAGTCTCTGGGTTAGGATAAAAGGGGTAAAAAACAAGGGTGATGTCATGCTAGGGGTCTACTACAGGCCACCTAACCAGGTGGAAAAGGTGGATGAGGCTTTTTTTAAACAACTAACAAAATCATCCAAAGCCCAAGATTTGGTGGTGATGTGGGACTTTAACTATCCAGACATATGTTGGGAAAATAACACCACTATCCAATATGTTCCTGGACTGCATTGCAGACAACTTTTTATTTCAGAAGGTTGAAAAAGCTACTAGAGGGGAAGCTGTTCTAGACTTAATTTTAACAAATAGGGAGGAACTCGTTGAGAATTTGAAAGTAGAAGGAAGCTTGTGTGAAAGTGATCATAAAATCATAGAGTTTGCAATTCTAAGGAAGGGTAGAAGGGAGTACAGCAAATAGAGACAATGGATTTCAGGAAGGCAGATTTTGGTAAGCTCAGAGAGCTGATAGGTAAGATCCCATGGGAATCAAGACTGAGGGGAAAAACAACTTAGGAGAGTTGGCAGTTTTTCAAAGGGACACTATTAAGGGCCCAAAAGCAAGCTATTCTGATGGGTAGGAAAGATAGAAAATGTGGCAAAAGACCACCTTGGCTTAACCACGAGATCTTGCATGACCTACAAAATAAAAAGGAGTCATATAAAAAATAGAAACTAGGTCAGATTACAAAGGATGAATATAGGCAAACAACACAGGAATGCAGGGGCAAGATTAGAAAGGCAAAGGCACAAAATGAGCTCAAACTAGCTATGGGAATAAAGGGAAACAAGAAGACTTTTTATCAATACATTAGAAGCAAGAGAAAGACCAAGGACAGGGTAGGCCCACTGCTCAGTGAGGAGGGAGAAACAGTAACAGGAAACTTGGAAATGGCAGAGATGCTTAATGACTTCTTGTTTCGGTCTTCACTGAGAAGTCTGAAGGAATATCTAACATAGTGAATGCTTATGGGAAGGGGATAGGTTTAGAAGATAAAATAAAAAAAGAGCAAGTTAAAAATCACTTAGAAAAGTTAGATGCCTGCAAGTCACCAGGGCCTGATGAAATGCATCCTAGAACACTCAAGGAGTTAATAGAGGAGGTATCTGAGCCTCTAGCTATTATCTTTGGAAAGTCATGGGAGATGTGAGAGATTCCAGAAGACTGGAAAAGGGCAAATATAGTGCCCATCTATAAAGAGGGAAATAAAAACAACCCAGGAAACTACAGAAACTAGTTAGTTTAACTTCTGTGCCAGGGAAGATAATGGAGCAAGTAATTAAAGAAATCATCTGCAAATACTTGGAAGGTGGTAAGGTGATAGGGAATAGCCAGCATGGATTTGTAAAGAACAAATCGTGTCAAACCAATCTGATAGCTTTCTTTGATAGGATAACGAGTCTTGTGGATAAGGGAGAAGCGGTGGATGTGGTGTACCTAGACTTTAGTAAGGCATTTGATACGGTCTCGCATGATATCCTTATCGATAAACTAGGCAAATACAATTTAGATGGGGCTACTATAAGGTAGGTGCATAACTGGCTGGATAACCGTACTCAGAGAGTAGTTATTAATGGCTCCCAAACTTGCTGGAAAGGTATAACAAGTGGGGTTCCGCAGGGGTCTGTTTTGGGACCGGCTCTGTTCAATATCTTCATCAACGACTTAGATGTTGGCATAGAAAGTATGCTTATTAAGTTTGCAGACGATACCAAACTGGGCGGGACTGCAACTGCTTTGGAGGACAGGGTCAAAATTCAAAATGATCTGGACAAATTGGAGAAATGGTCTGAGGTAAACAAGATGAAGTTCAATAAAGACAAATGCAAAGTGCTCCACTTAGGAAGGAACAATCAGTTTCACACATACAGAATGGGAAGAGACTGTCTAGGAAGGAGTATGGCAGAAAGAGATCAAGGGGTCATAGTGGACCACAAGATAAATATGAGTCAACAGTGTGATACTGTTGCAAAAAAAGCAAAAGTGATTCTGGGATGCATTAACAGGTGTGTTGTAAACAAGACACGAGAAGTCATTCTTCCACTCTACTCTGCGCTGGTTAGGCCTCAACTGGAGTATAGTGTCCAGTTCCGGGCACCACATTTCAAGAAAGATGTGGAGAAATTGGAGAGGGTCCAGAGAAGAGCAACAAGAATGATTAAAGGTCTTGAGAACATGACCTATGAAGGAAGGCTGAAAGAATTGGGTTTGTTTAGTTTTGAAAAGAGAAGACTGAGAGGGGACATGATAGCAGTTTTCAGGTATCTAAAAGGGTGTCATCAGGAGGAGGGAGAAAACTTTTTCACTTTAGCCTCTAATGATAGAACAAGAAGCAACAGGCTTAAACTGCAGCAAGGGAGATTTAGGTTGGACATTAGGAAAAAGTTCCTAACTGTCAGGGTAGTTAAACACTGGAATAAATTGCCTAGGGAGGTTGTGGAATCTCCATCTCTGGAGATATTTAAGAGTAGGTTAGATGAATTTCTATCAGGGATGGTCTAGACAGTATTTGGTCCTGCCATGAGGGCAGGGGACTGGACTCGATGACCTCTTGAGGTCCCTTCCAGTCCTAGAATCGATGAATCTATGAATCAGAGGAAAGCCAGAGCCACCTGCATCAAGCATTATCTGCAATGGCCCCTAGCTCCCAGGACAGTTGTAGCTACAGGATTGGGGGCAGGGGCTCTGCAGACAGAATAATGTAGCCTGGGGCTATATAATCTTTACTGAGGATTCGCCACAAAGTCCAGGAGGTGTGTGTGTATTTGGAGTGGGAAGATGTGTATCTTCCCTTCAGCCCTCCCTGGGTATGTGTAGGCTGCAGCTGACAGCAAACTTCCCAGTGCGGATAGACAGAGGGGCTCAAGCTAGTGTGCTAAAAATAGGATGGACCCACAACGTCCACACTGCTATTTTTAATGCACTAGGCTGAGCCCTGCTATCACGGGTCTGTCCACCCAGGCTGAGAGCTTCACTCCAAGTTGCAGCATACACAGATCCCCAGTCTCCACTAGCACGGAGCCCAGACCATGCCGAAAGGCCTCCATGGGGTCTGAAAGGGGAAAATGGTGCTGCTAAGGGAGTTGAACAGTGTTTAATTTATGCCAGTGCTCAGCCCTGGCACCTCCTAGGTTTGGTGTGTCAGTAATGAAAGTAAACGAATTGATTGAGTCCCGATACCTCTTTTGTTACAAAGTAAGCACTGACACTGACCCTGTTTTGGTGCAGAAAGTGGTGGTGATCTGTGTGAGCAGATCTAGGAGTGCAATCTGAGCCATTATATTTTAAATTCAATTACACTATTAGTATTATTATCTATCTACTACCACAATACAGTTGCCACTGATATTGCATATCTTGTTACTCGCTATTGGTTCACATGCCTCCTCAAATGGCTTTTATTATGATACTAGATAAGTGGTGCTTGAAGTGTAATCAATTTTTTTAAAAACAACATCTCCAGCTTGGATGCTTTTGATCAAGGACACTGTTTAACAAATAGCAAGAGCCCTCTCAAACTCTATTTCATTTTTGAAATGACATTAGGAATCTTCATGTATTTATTGCTAAGGATTTCTACGCTGACTGATGTAAAGCAAGTTATTTAAAGGTCCAAAGCTGCTCAAATTTAATTCAATGGCAAAATTGCCATTTATTTCACTGGGAGCAGGATCAGGCCTGACAGTCCTTTAAATGCACAATAGGGGCCCTCTCCTGTAAGGTGATAAGCACCCTCAACTCCTGTTACAGTCAATGGAAGTTTAGGCAGTAAGCATCTTTGAGGATCAAGTGCTATATCTTCTTAAAACAGTTCTCTGCTTAATAAATAATTAGCTTTCTTTATAAGGATAAGCAAAGAGACAACCTCTAAGTGTATATAGAATGGTTTCATTCTTATGTAATAAAGGACTCCCTCCCACCCCCTTGTTTCATAAGAAACAGCTTTATATAGCAGGACCACCATAAAAGACAGGACAGTTGTTTGGTAGACAATAATGCCTCAAAATATGGTTCTTGGTTCTTTTCTTTTTTTAAGCAATTAATCACATTCAATTTTAGAAATTGTATATTTGACACATAGACTCATAGACTCATAGGTCAGAAGGGACCAATATGATCATCTAGTCTGACCTCCTGCACAAGGCAGGCCACAGAACCCCACCCATCCAATTTTATAACAACCCCTAACCCAGGACCGAGTTATTGAAATCCTCAAAATTGATTTGAAGACCTCAAGCTGCAGAGAATCCACCAGCAAGCGACCATTGTAACTCCCAGTCTGCAAGACTTGCTTAATAGTTTGCAGAGTGTAACAAATGTTCTTAACTGAATATAAGCTGGTAAAAATCCTCTGTGCGTGTCATACGTAGTCATGATACTGTATTACTATGAAACAATATCATGACATGGCGATAGAAATATTTTTGCCCATAGGATAAATGTAAATCATCACAACTTATGCTAAATAATTGGTCTCCATTTTTTTCCAGGCAGTAGGTGTTTTGAGGCCACTCACAAACCAGCTGTTCAGTCTGGCAACTTGAGTCAAGGCTGCTATGTCTTTCTGATGACTAAAGCAAATTCTGTCTGGAACACATGAGGATTACAGAAGTATTACAACGGTAGCTGCAATTCAAACATTACCATTTTCTGCTGAAGTATTTCGATAACAATAGCTGCTGTTCCAATCACATGATTATGAATTGGTTTTCAAGGAGGGATTCAGGTTTCATTTTTAATGTCTGGGAACGTCAGCAGTTAAAAAAATTATACAAAAACTATCATTGCAAATATTTTTCTTATCTAAAAATTTGAGAGAAAATTTAAAACTTATGAAACAGAAGTAACAGGACTAAACTGAAACATGTCTGGCAGAAAACATTGTGCATTGCTGTTCCAATACACCAGTAGGCTGGGGCCTGATCCTGCATTCTTTGTCCATCCAAAACTCAGTAGGAATTCTGGCTGCCCAACAAATACAGTATCAGGTCCCTCATAGGTTCCATGGCCAGAAGAGACCATTGTGACCATCTAGTCAGACGTCCTGTATAATACAGGCCATAGGACTTCCCCAAAATAATTCCTAGAATACACATTTTAGAAAAACAGAACTGGAATACTGAATTGGAATACTTCAGATATCCCAGTCCCAGGCCTGTTTTGAACAGAAACTGTCAACAGGCTGAATCATGCCAATTTGCTTGATGGTTTTATGATGCGCACAAGTGGAAACTAGGATAAAACTATAAAAATCATCCCCCAGTCCTGCTTCCACTGACGTCAGTGGATGCAGTACGGAGCCCTTGTTCTCACTTGTAAGCTAGTCCAGACTCTCTCAAATGTGGCCACATGCAGCCACCAGGGGCTTTTCTTGCAGCCACAGCCTCCTGGGTGGTGACTTGAGGGGCAAAGCAATGGCTCCTATTCCAGGGCCTCCAGCAGGGGTTAGACCCTGCCACCTTCTGGAGCCACAAACACTGTAGGAGCAGGCAACCAGTGTGAGTTCCCCACTTTCCTGGGGGGCAGCGGGGCTTGGGCTTTGGCTTCAGCCCTGGGGTGGTAGGCAGCAGGCTCTGTCCTTGCAGCAGCAGGCTCTGTCCCTCAGCCACAGGGCTTCGGGCTCTGGCCACAGGCTCACCTTCCTCACTTTGCCACTAGCACCTGCTGCCTCCAGCCCCCATATGTGCAGCGGGACCCAAGGCTCCAGCCCCAGACTCACACATCCCCATCGCCCTGGCCCTCCTGCCTCCTTACCCACCTCCCCATCCAGGGTTTAATATGTCCCGCAGCTTGCCAAGGATGAGTAAGTCTGCTGTGCAAAGTGATATTAACAAATATACAAATATCACTTTTCACAATAGCAGACATACTAGCTATCAAGACTAAAAAAATCAACCAAAAAAAGCAAAACATGCAAAGCATCTTATTTGTGTTTCTATTCTATTTAGGTCCAGTACAGAATAGGGACAACCGTACATTATTTTTATTATTGAGTCTGCAAAAAAACCTACATAAATAAATTATAATGATTTGGACATGCGTATGTGCATATTTATTTGTTTTTCATAAAGTTAATTAAGTATTTTAAGAAAAAATGTCATTGCAGCCACCAGCAAGAGTTGGTGGCCGCTCTCTGAGGCCACCAAAAAATTTGTTGTGAGAACCCCTGAGCTAGTCTACTATTTGACCTCAGGACATTGGGGTGAAATCCTAGTTAGTGCACTAAACACATTTCCTATTTTTAAAATTAGTTATTGTTCATCTAAACCACATCATTGTTTTCATTTTACTTAAGTTCAAAAAGGTGATTTTTATATTTTCTTTTTCTAATTGTTAGGCAGTTGTAGAGACATTGCACTTCTTCCTTCAGGTTTGTAAAGTGATCAGAATTTCAACTAACCAAATAGCTTTATACTAAGTTAATCAACCACAAATGTTTTAAAAAAATAATAATGTGAAGTAAAACTGTGCTTGGAAGTTAGGGGTGTTTTGTTTAGTTGGTGGGTTTGATTTGCTTGATTAGTTGGGTTTTTTTATTCACTCTCTGTAAACAATAACTTTTTTTAGTCATTTTTTTTAAATAGCAAATATAAGGTCTGATCCTGACTTGAATCGTTTGAAGAACTGTTTCCAAAAGAAATGCAATTTGTTAAAATATTCGGCCCCATCCCAAATCCCTTAATCATGAGTAGTTCATACTCAAGCAAACAATCCTGTTTCACAAATGAGGACAAATTGCATCAGTAAGGACACCAAGATGAGGTTATGTATACTCTGGTTTTGTGCAAGACAAAATCAAGAAGTATGGACAGGCATATAATACTATAAAAGGCTTACTTAATGGATGTTCCATTTATGGATCATTTGCACAATCAAGCTCAACATTTCTTTAACAAGAACTTATGTACAGTGACATGGTTTGGTTCAAAATTTATTAATAGAGTTGTACATGTCTTCTTTGTGCCTATCCCATTTCAGGAAAACTACTAGTTTAACAGACTTGGAAAACAAGTATTTAAAACAAAATGCTTACAGTATTTTAATTAGTTTATCAATACCATAAAATAAGTAAAGTTGGGTTGTACTGTTCATCAGTTCACATGCCTGACAATTCTTATTTTGGTTTATTAAATTTCATAACAGCAATAAGTCTGAATTTCTAGCTGGTTGCAGAACACATCAGATGGCTGAAAGCATTCAACAATTTATAAACAACTATCACAACATATACATTCTTACCTTTTGAGTAGGATTTTGCTTTACAATATTACAACTAGCCTCATCTAAAAGTCCATTTATTAATGATTCCTCATGCTTCCAAATACAATTTTATTTAAAAAATAAAAAATGTTCATTTATACTGCCAAATTTTCCTTTAAATACAAATAAATTGGAATTTGTAGGAGAGTGTATCAAAGGTATCCATAGTCTTAAAAAAATTAGAAATAAAATTGCGGTCAGGCAAGAAAATGTGTGTGCGCAATCCGAGGGTATTGTTAAACTTCCAAATTTCACCCAGGAAGATACAACAGACAAGGTGCCCAAATATGATTGCAAAGAGAACTATACAGTACCTACATACTGACTAGTTGAAAGCATAAGCAACAGGTCAAACAAAACAGAAAGTCTTGAGCCCTCTCTAGAAGAATTCCACGGATAAACGCTGAATATTAAAAAATTGCAGATATTTTATTTTCTCATTCAGCACACTATGCCTAAAAGACTTTTAGCTTTTGTGAACAGGAACCATTTATATTTTAGAATCTTTCTGTAAAGCTGTAAAGTTTTTCTCTTCGCCTCTACCAGTGAGATCAATATTTCTACTCCAACATTATCAGACACCATTATAATGGCAAAGTAAAATGCTGTCCTTCTACCATCCATAGTTTAAATACTCAAATTAGATAGTAGCAGACTGTAAACCCTAGTATTTGTTCTTTAAATGTAACACCTGCGTTATTTTTCTCCTTCATAAAACTGCAGGAGGGGGGGAGAGTGAAAAAGGTTAACAGCAGACTCGTTCCTGGGTGGGGGGATACGATCCTGCCTTCCTCTCTTTTGCCGGCATAGCGACCGTGAAACGAATCGTGCAACTACAGCTCTTGGAGTTCCTTTGCTGTCAACACGGCAGTTCGATGAGCAAATGCAGACTGGCCTTAGGTGCAAATACTTTAAGTACAGGCTAGTAAAAGTCACCCTGGGCATGCGTGGTGGTCTGGTGCCCGCACACGAGGGCTGCGGCCCCGATCGGCGGAAGAAGGGAAGCGCTTTACCTGCATTCTGGAGGGTCTCGATATTCTGTGGCCTAGTAGCAAGTTCAGCAACCGTTTGAACAAACTGCGTTCGGGCTTTTTGATACTGCTCGAAAACTGCAAGTGGGAGAGGGGGACAGAGTTAGCAATGGGAAGCGATCCCGAGCCGAGCCGAGCCGAGCCGGACCCAGGGGCTCGCTGCGCCTGGCCCCATGGTGGCAACTCCGCTAAATCAATACCTTGTAAGACCTGCCTCTGGCTCATGGCTCCGGGTGGTGGGGAGTCAGCGAGAGGGGCTGGGGGGGGGCACCTGGCGCTCTCTACTTGGGCGACCAGCGCCGCGCGCGAATCCCCTCACGCGGACTCCCGGGCCGAGCAGGGCCGCGCCGGACCAGGCAGCTGCTGCTTCGCGCCGCGCCGCGCCGCAGTGTGTATCTTCTCCTAGGTAACCAAACGGAAGCCGGGCGCCGGCGGCGGACGAGGGGCACGGAGCCGCCCCCGCCGGATTGTGACATCAGGTGGCTGACCCCGCAGCCGAGCGCGCGCGGAGCTGCTCCCCCCGGGAGACGTTGCGCACGCGGGCGGGGGCAGCCCCGGCCATGGACACAGGGCGGGCGGGTGTTGGGGTGCTCAGACCTGCTACGCAGAGCCGTTGGGGGCTGGTAGCCGCGTATGTACATAGTGGGGAAAGTGCAATGAACCTGCTGGCTGTTACGAGCTATAGACGGTATTTACACCGCTCTGTGCATAAAGTTAAACAAGTGCGTAAGTGCAGGACATATTACATAGCCACATAACATGTATGGCATGTCTTTATACCATATAGACTGACATATACACCGTCTCATGCATTTTATCACATTGTGACATCATGCTTTTATTTATTTCATTGCCTTTTCTCTCCCAAGAAGAAAAGCTGTCTCCCCATTACCTGTTTGCCTTGGTGTGTTTTGTGGAACACACATTAATTAACATAAGAAGGCCATACTGAGTCAGCTCAATGGTCCATCAAGCCCAGTATACTGTCTTTTGACAGTGGCCAGTCCCAGATGCTTCAGAGCAAATAAACAGAACAGGGAACTTAATCCAGTGATTGATTCCACGATCCTCTGGTTCCAGCTTCTAGCAGTCAGAGGTTTTGGGACATGGGGTTGTGTCCTTGACCACCTTAGCTAATAGCTATTGATGGATCTATCCTTCATGAGCCTATTTAATTCTATTTTGAACCTTTATACTTTTGGCCTTCACAATATCCCCTGGCATGAGTTCCAGGGGTTGATTGTCTTGTGTGAAAAAGCACTTTATGTTTGTTTTAAACCGGCCGCCTATTAATTTCATTGGGTGACCGCGATACTTGTGTTATATGAAGGGATAAAGAGCACTTCCCTATTCACTTTCTCCGCACCATACATGATTTTATAGACCTCTGTCATATCTCTCTCAGTTGTCTCTTTTCTAAGATGAACTGTCCCAGTCTTTTTAATCTCTCCTCACATGGAGCTGTTCCATACCCCTAATTATTTTTGTTGCCCTTCCCTGTACTTTTTTCATGCAGTATTCAAGGTGTGGTCATACCATGGATTTATATAGTGGCATAATGATATTTACTGTCTTATTATTTATCCTTTCCTAATGGTATCTAATTCTCTGTTAGCTTTTTTGACTGCTACTGCACATTAAGCAGATGTTTTCAGGGAACTTATCCATGATGACTCCAAGATCTCTTTCTTGAGTGTTAACAGCTAATTTAGACCCCTCTATTTTTGTATGCATAGTTGGGATTATGCTTTCCAATGTGCATTACTTTGCATTTATCAACACTGAATTTCATCTGCCATTTTCTTGCCTAGGCACTCCGTTTTTGTGAGATCCCTTTATACCTCTTTGCAGTCAGCTTTGGGCTTAACTAACCTATCCTGAGTAATTGTGTATGGCCTGCAAACTTTTCCACTTCACTGTTTACTCCCGTTCCCAGATCATTTATGAATATGCTGAAAAGAACAGGTCCCAGTACAGATCCTTGGGGGACCTCACTATTTACCTTTCTTTACTGTGAAAACTGACCATTTTTTATTCCTTCCCTTTGTTTCCTATCTTTTAACCAGTTATTGATCAGTGAGAGGACCTTCCTTCTTATCCCATGACTGCCTACTCTGCTTAAGAACTTTTGGTGAAGGATCTTGTCAAAGTCTTTCTGAAAGTCCAAGTGCACTATATCCACTGGATCACACTTGTCCACATGTTTGTTGACACCCCCAAAGAATTCTAAGATTGGTGAGGCATGATTTCCCTTTACAAAAGCCATATAACTCTTCCCCAATAAATCATGTTCATTTAGGTGTCTGATAATTCTGTTCTTTACAATAGTTTCAACCAGTTTACCTGGTACTGGTTTATTGGCCTGTAATGACCAGGACACCTTTTTTTTTTAATTGGTGTCACATTATAGTTATCCACCAGTCATCTGGTACATAGGCTGATTTAAGATAAATTACATACCACAGTTAGTAGTTCTGCAATTTAATATTTGAGTTCCTTCAGAACACCTGGGTGAATACTATCTGATCCTGGTGATTTATTACTGTTTATTTTATCGGTTTGTTCCAAAATCTCCTCAAGCAACACCTCAATCTGGGACAATTCCACAGATTTGCCACCCTAAGATGTATATATATAAAATCATCTATATTTCAAATATATATTTAAGTGGCAAGTTTTAGGATATATTTTTTTTCAGAGAGAGTCATTCTAAGTCCTAGTATATGTAAAATAATACAGACATTTCAGTCTTCTATACATACACACACACACACACAAGAGGTCCGATTTCAAGAGGTGCTTAAGACCCTGAGCTTCATTTGAAATTTACTGTGTTCACGCCCTATAAGGAAAACATCTCCACTGTTTCTGCTTGTGCTAGGCTCCAGAGAAGAATGATTTCATGAAGTTATGAGATTTTAAGTGCTTCTGTGAAAGCCACAGCAAACAGCCACAGCAATCCTTCCTCCGTCGAGGGAAAGCCTTTAAATGCTGCTTTAAAATTAATCTCAAATGAGGGAATCTCTCACCCCCTCAACTGAGTGAGATTTAGCAGATCTACTTTTGAGTTTTAATTTAAAACCCTGTTTGCTTTCATTACTTCTGGGTTTTCCCTCAGCTTTATTAATTGGAGGGGAAGAAAATGTAATGTGTTTAATGAAAATCAATGTCTCACAAGAACTCAAATGGCATTTTAACAAAGCCCAGCTGGGTCTCCTGCAACGGTTTAAGGTCTTCACAAAAAAAGATTTAAGCATCGGAAACAATTTGCCTTTGCCCCTCCTTTCTCTGTAACTGAATTAAAGCATTAATCCAGTTTTAAAACATTTACTTTTTAAAAAGGAAATCGGCAGCCTGTGCGTTTGCACGCCGCTCTTCGCCAAGCAGCCGGGAATTGAAGCCATAGCCCAAAGCCAGAGGAGAGAAGTCTCCTTGGACAAGCAGGGAGGAACTGAACTGAGCTGTTCGAGGCGCCAGGCGGGCGCAGCTACCCACCCCCACGCATCGCCTCCCCCTAGAGTTCGAGGCTTTCTGGAGCCCTGGTAAAGCGGCGGAGTTTGGGGGAGGACGGAAAGGCGGGGGCGGCTCTGCAGTAGGCAGCGTATAGACCTGGCTCTTGTTGCAAACAAGAGCTGCACCCCACGGGCCCGATCCTGCGGATGTTCCCTGGAGACTCGCCCCTGCCTAAGGTCTATAGCTCTGGGTACCCTCGGGGATTTCCGCGGCACTGAGCGCAGCAGCAAGCACCGCACTACGCGGGGGCAGTGAATGTTTCCAGGCTCTGGCTCTCCTCTCACTTCGCTGCCCGAGCAATGTCTGTATTACGAGGAGCGTCCTATCTGGTGGTGATTCCCTATGGGGACAAACAAACTGCCAGCAGCGCCTACTGAATCGTCAGCTCAGCAGCAACCTTCGCCCCGGGGTGGTGTGACGGGGGGGTGACTTCGGCATGTCGACGCTGCTGCTTCTGCCGAGGGCTCTGTTGCCCGTACGCGGCTGCTGCTAGTTTGGGTGACTTCGCTAGTCCCATGTTGGGGTTGTCAGGGGACCTGCTGCCAACCACTTGGCTGGAAAAGCAGCCGCTGCTCCATGGAGTGTCTTGTATAGAAAATAAATCTCCATCGTGGTGACTCTTGGCTGACTGCTCAGCAAGGAACAACTTCGGGTGGCTTCCAAGTGCTGCTGCTGCGGAAACGCCTTTTCTGTTTTTGGGGAAAGCTGGGGGATGTTTATCGTTATAGTGAAACCGCTTGTTGTGTGTGTCACCCGCTGGCGGAAGGGGAAAGCCGGGGATTTTTTCTTTTTATTTTTTGCACCCCTAGGACAACTTGTACTTCAAAGTTCAAACAGATCAGCCACAGTCATAACTCTCGCCCTTTACGGGCACCAGGACTCCCCCGCCCTGCGCTCTCGGGCACGTCACTGGAAACACAGGGCATTTGCTCCGTTTGCGCAGGCTAAGCAGCTCCGACCAACCCTCAGGGGCGGGGGAAGGAGCCGGAGCCTCTCCCCGGCACCGAGCTCTTTTCGTCAACTTGAGGGTGCTCGGCAGCACGCGCAGATTGTCCCCGCGCGCCGCGGGCAGGCAGCTCCTAGCCCCAACCTCCGGCGGGGAGAGACCAGATCGGCTCCCCCAGCCCCGGCACAGGCAGAAACGGAGAGTGAGCAGCTGCCCCTGAGCTCAGCTGACAGGCGCACACTGCGCTGCTTGCTCGGGAGCCGTTTCTCCCCTCCCCTCGTCGCCAGATCGATGAGCTAGACAGAGCCCTTCGCCGTCAGGCCACTGCCCCGCGGGCACCTTGTTATGTTTCCTTTACAGGGATCGCAGTGAGCTTAAAATCACCCAAATCCCCGCAGCAGCGCGCAGCTGGCTGAGGAGACGGGGGCAAGTGTTGACGCAGAGCCGGCAATGGGACTTGCGCCGCGCATCGCGCATGTGCAGCTGAGAAATAAATTTTGTTTTTTGACTCGCTTCCTTCTGACAATGCGATATGTGTACACAGCACACACACAGCTGTCTGGGCACACGTACACACGTATCCAGACTTGAGGGCTGATGTCTTAATTAATATAGTATAATCGATTGTAATTTCGAATAAAAGTTATTGCCTTTTTCAGGAGCAAATTAAGTTAGCGGGGCACCCACGTGGCTTCTGCCTTTCAAAAATGGGGTTATGAGAAAATTCCATTTCTTCGCCTCTACTGCATTCGTCTGGAGAAAGTTCGTTCAGAGCTTAATGCGGTGCATATTGTATGCGACAGACTTGTCTCTCTGATAGCTTTTGATAATTTCTAATGCAGTATCCAGCACTAAAACCAATAAGAAAGGTGGGATGTAAGCAACAACGTTCTGTCTTCATCAGATATGCTGCTTATCTTTGCGTTTTACAACATTCATATTTTTTTCAAAAAAGACTCTTTATCTGAGGAGGTTGTGAAGGCTAGGAGCACAGCAGCGTTTACAAGTGAACTGGATAAATTCATGGAGGTTAAGTCCCTTAATGGATATTAGCCAGGATGGGTAAGGAATGGTGTCCTAGCTTCTGTTTGTCAGAGGGTGGAGATGGCTGGCAGGAGAGAGATCACTTGATCATTGCCTGTTTGGTTCACTCCCTCTGGGGCACCTGGCATTGGCCACCGTCAGTAGACAGGATACTGGGGTAGATGGACCTTTGGTCTGACCCAGTACTGCCGTTCTTATGACTCCAGATATTAAATTATTAGATAACCTAGTCACTGCATTGGACTCTTAGGGTATTAAAACTCCAGTACTAGAAGGATACGGTATTTGTGAATTACTATTTTTAATGAGTTCCATGCCAAGTATCATAATTACTTTACAAATTTGGAGTCTGGCTTTATAATTGATCTTGCGGAACTAAGATTGTATTTATAAATACATATAACCCCAGAGGTCATCATTATAGCATCTAAAGTAAACAGTAGAGTTGAAATATGAAATTAAGATTGACAGCGTTTGAACATACCTAGGTTGCACACCCTGCTCCAGTTTCCTTTGATGGTGATTCTAAATAAGTTGAATATCTGTGAACAAAACTTCTTACTTATGTAGTCTTTAACCCAAATATTGGCCAAGTTACTCTATGTCCGATGTATTTCAAATTCTAACGGATAGTATAAAGTTATATAGCTCAAAATGTAAAACAAAATCTCATAATGATTTTGGAAACTGTTTCTGTTTGTTTGTTTGTTTGTTATTCTTTAAGGCTTTAAATGTAACAACTACCATGAAAAATATTACTTATGACACGAACGTGTTATCTTATAAGTAATAAGAAAGGTTTCTAAATACCTTGCAGTTGAAAGAAGTTATTCTTTCAGCCTCATTTAGAAGTTTAGCAAAGTTTGCCCAGGTTTTAAGAAAGTTATATTACGTTAATAAATAATCGGTGAAATCTGTTCAGTTGCAAATAAAATGGACTGAAACTAACAGCATTATCCACCACAATCAACTGTTTCAATGTATATTTAGTTCGAAACCTTCTACTTAAAAAAAAAACTGGCTGTATGTTTCGCTCCAAAAATAAATAGGACTCGTCAAATGAGACTGTCAAGGAGGTCATTTGCAACAGAAAATATTTTGGGAAATTGTCACCACGTGTATTTGACAAAGGCAACAGCTGTTCAACACATTTCTGTCATTCTAATTTCGGGTTATTATGTTAAATTACAAAAATAAACAAACTAATGATTTACGTTCAACGTTTTTTAAAGAAGTAAAGATGTTAATTACAGATATAATTGATTTGGCTGCCTAAACAAGTCAAGTGTTCAGAGATATTAAGAAGCCAAAAGTATAATAATAAACATATCCACATATTCCTGCTTTATTTCGTTCCTGTACTTTGTGATGGTTTACTTACATAGATGGTAATAAACTATGAAAAATCGTATAGAAACTCAGTCTACAGAGACATCTTTGATTCTTGCAAAAGTGCTCAAGACAGAAAGTCATTTATGGAAATGACGTGGTTGTCAGACCTAATTGCGTGGCTTGTGAGTGCTTATAATGGAAAACCTGTAGCCTTAGGCATGTTAACTGATAGCTGATGCATTACTGGTTTCAAGTTTAAAATAAAACAAGAAACCCAACCATTATTCAAGTGAATCGCGCTAATTCACATTAATATGGATGGTCTTTAATCTTGTCCCTTGATTCATTAGAAGATGCAGTTCTCATGAGAAAATGAGATAATATTCACTTCAACTCAGTGCACAGCACAGCTGTTGTTGGCCTGTGCTTTTTGAAACACTGAAGAGAAAAGCTTTTCACAGGCTTTACTTTCTTATTAGTGTCAGTGAGGATGCATTGCAACAGGTTGTTCAGTTCCCTGTATGAGATCAGGTAAGTATTTCTTAAGTACTCTTATCGCTTAAATTGTGTTTATAATTACATTGTGCGAAGTTTGGAGGTAACTTTTTTTTTTTCCCGGAAGGAGTCTAAAATCATCACAGATATATGGTTCATTTAAATGGCGTAATTGCTTTGGACTATATAAGTAATTTACAAAGAATCAAGACTACTTGAAATTGAGTTACATTTAGTTGATGGGTTAATGTATTGTATTGTCCTGGATTTGTATTATCACCTGAATGCAACAGTCTTAAGGACTCCTGTTTACGACTTCAAGTCAACCCGTTAATGCTTTCAGTGTCAGAAGGATTTAGAAGTTGATGGCAGAACTTGCAGCTCCTAAATCACATTTTCAATGTTCCTTAGAATTATGTAAAGTCACAAGAGTATAACAGAATTCCTGCTACTCGTTAGTCTTGTGTAGTATTTATTTGCTTACAACTTATCTTGGTAACCAGACTTGTTTAAGTTTGTTAATAACTGCTTTGAGTATTCAGATAGGTCAGCAAAATGACTTTTTAGTTGCCTAGTGTCGCCATCACTTAGCAGGTCTGAGGCTTTAGTGGAAAGAGTGATGCAGAGAGCTTACTGGATTTCCTCTGTGGCTTAACAGTGTGTTAACACTGTTAACTTCAGCTGATAACTTCTTCCCAGCGAAGTGAATTATTATTGGTATTTAGGGTGTACGGAAAACTAAATACTTTCTTAGAGAAGAATATATTGGTCTTGGGGATCGTCATGGCATAGTGTTTCCTATATTAAAATGTAGTCAACGAGTCATTTTAGTTCATTAATTACTTTAACATGGGCTTGGCCCCCGAGTTAATTTTACAAAGACTCAGTAAGAGAAGTACAATTAAAACCATATAATATTTCATTTTTCCCTAAATGTTGAGCTATACCTAAACAGAATAACTTTGTGGGTCCTCGTCTCAGATTTGTCAATTCTTTTAATTTATAAAATCTTTTAAAATACATATTTTTAAAAATAATTTTGTTGACTGATGCCAGAAACCTAAAGAAATGTCAAACACTTTAGAAATTAGTCATTCCTTTCTCATGACTTGAAAAAGCAACATTGGCATTTTAACAGAGATTTGTAAATGGTATTGAATAGTGTACATTTGCTTTGTAGAAGTTGGTACCCGGTCACAGTAAAAATTCAGAGAAAGGATAAGAATAACGACGTAACAAAATAAATATAACTAAATTAAAAGGAAGGTAAAACAATACAAGTCAGTTTACATAAATGAAACCAGCAAATATAACCTCGTAGTCCTGAATACTTTATTCAGACAGAGGCAGACACGTGTGTGTAGTTACATCACTGGTTTCCTGTAGAACCTTCAGAGCTTGAGCAGACACCGAGAAGAACATGTTGTGTTCCAAAACTGAAAGAAGCCTTAAATCACTTTAAGGATCTGAAACCAATTAGGGGTGTGTGTGTGTGTGTGTGTGTATTTTGAGTTACAGCTGAAGACTGTTCGTGTCTCTCTAGATAGAGACGCAGAACATGCACAGAGAGAGCTGAGATATATCCGCACGTTGGTAATGTAAAACAATGCTCCCAGACAATGCGAAGTAAACCGAGTCCGTGCTAATAAGGCGCAGAGGTTGGTACACCAATATTGAAATCTTGACCGCGAAGATCAGCTTTGTGTGTTACCTAGCGAAGACACAAAAGCACACACCCGTTATTCCTTCAATTGCTGCATGTAAGTGTGGGGGCAAATAAATGCCGCGCCGACAGGATACTATACCCCGGTTTGCGAGAGAAAAAGGAGGTGTAACAAGAGGCACCGGCAGCAGAGCGGGCTGGAAATCGCTGTCGTGTGGTTGCTATTAGCAACAAATCAGCTGAACAGCTTGCGAGCTCTAAGCACCTAGCAGGGAGGTGGCAAGGAAAGCGCCGGGAATAGAGAGGCCACGGCTTGTAGGGCTCACTAGAGTCACCCAGAGAGCACGGAGAACCCCGCGAGGCAGCTGCCAAGGGAGGGGAGTAAGGTACTCCCACGACAGGCCCCGTGTTCCTGGGTGCACACACCTCCAAGAAAGGAAAAGCCAATCCACTTACAGAGAGACAAGATGGCAGATCCCTAGCGGGTACGTTATATACACCCCCTCCCTGCATAAGTGGACCTTCCTGCATGGGAGATCAGTCAACGCAAAGGAGATACGATGTCAGTGCTTACAATGTGAGGTTATCTACCCGCCCCTCAGGGCACAGAAGGCAAAGTTATATACACCCCACTCCGAGGATAAAGAGAGAAGTTATATACACCCCTCCCTACCCATGCCAGGAGGGTGAGGTATTATACACCCCTCTTCCAGCACGGAAGGCAGGTTGCATACACGCCTCTCCATTTGTAGAGGACGACTTGTACACACCTTTCGGAGCACAGAGTGGGAGTTTATCTATTCCCCTTCCAGTGCCCGTAGGGGATGGCATACTTAAGCCTGTTAGGATCGGATTATTGACACTCATCTCCGTACGTATGTGATTAGGTTATATGCAGCCCTCTTCATACTCGTTTGTCATAGCATTTCCGTGTCCTTCCAACAACCGCTCCTCCCCCTCCCCCACACACTCAGGGTGACCCACTGCGAAAATGCAACTCTGTATTTCCTCGTCCGGCGATTCAGGCCCCAAGGCTCAGCCACAAACTGGGTCTCCTGGGAATTTCCCAAACTGCCACCTATGTGCACTCAAAACCCCTAATGACTTAATTCCAGCACGAGCTGCTGCCTCACCAGCACCAAAAACACCCCTTGCTAGAAAGCAGACTTCCTCCTCACCCAGTCGCATGTATAGTCCAAGAGCAGCAGAAATAATGTTCCCAGGATAATTATTTTATTTTAAGAAGAAATACATCTGAGCAGAGGGAGTTGGTTTATGATTGCTTGCTGAGGCTACACGAGAGGCAGTGATTGTATTGCACAGGTTTCACCAGGCGCTCTGATATTTTTCTCTGATCATTCGAACATCTCCACCTGAAAGCAAGTCCTACCGTCTGTCAGTCTCTGAGGCCTCCACTGCAGCAGCAGCTTCAGAGATTGTGTATTCTCTTTTCTAGTCGATCAAAAGTGCCTGGGCAGAGAAGGTTCCTGGCTATCATTTTCACCGATTCAGAATTGAAGAGTTAAAAGTGTCAGTGTTGAGGGAAATGTCAATGATCGTTATTCTCAGCAAAGGTCAGAACAAGACACACAGAGCATTTCCAACTAATCTGGGGTTTGAGTCACTCTGTAGTTTCACCACGGTCGCTGGGAAATAGCACCAGAGGAAACTTTTTAGGGGGTAGTTTTTTATTTTCTTGTGTTGTTAGCTGTGCGATTTTAAATGCTTCTGTATCATAAAGGAGATTTCACTGAGCTTCTTTGTGCGAAATAGTCGCTACAGGGGAAGCCACACTGCAGTGGAAAATGTAAATACCATCGAGATGGTCAGAGGGGAAAAGAATTTGCATTTTTTTACAGCGATCAAAAATACAGCCCTTTGTCTCTGTATCTGAGGTGCGATATTCAGCAACGTGCCATTAAAATACAAGCACCAAATGGCAATCTACAGTCACCTTCGTTTATTCGGGAGGAGGCCTGGATTTCTTCAAATGGCCCCTGCCTTACCTTTGGTCTGCTGAAGCTTAGTTTCCTATTTTTACCGCTGGATGCAGGCAGAATTTGGAGGGACCTGCCTGGAAGCCAAATATTTCGCATTTGAAGCAAGTCCCATGGAGAACTGAGACTGCTGGAGCTGCGGGGGTTGCTCTAAACCAGCTAATGAGCATTGCCCCACCCCCCATTCACGTTGTGGTCAGGAGTTCACTTTCCCTCAAAACGGGATCCTCTTTAGGGCTCCCAGAAGCATCGTAAGGAAACGCGTGTGAGTGTGTGTGGGGACTCCGTGATCCACAGACTCCAGGACTTGCGTGTCAGTGGGTCATGGCTTCTCAAGGGACATTCTTCGTTAATACACGGATCAGTGCTCTCTGGTTATTAAATAAGCCCGTCTGTCTGTGACTTTGTTGCATTGCACTCGTGTCCCGACTTGGAGTTGTGTGTGTGTGTGTGGACGGCGATCGGTGCCTGAGGGATTCGTGTCCTCCACACAGTATCACCACAGGAGAACAGAAGAGGAGCAGCGTTTTCTTCTTTCCCTTCTCCAGCAATGCCCAGAGAAATGTGGGGTTCATTGATCTCATAGCCTTGGTTGGAAAGAATGCTTCTTTCGCAGAATGAGCAGGGACCTGCAGCTGGGAATGGCTCTTCTTCTGGAAGTGGTTATAGTCGGCCAACATTGTTATTTGCTAACGGTGGCCGCTGGGAATGATTGCTTGTATGGCAAATATCGCTGCTTTGGCAACGGCTGTTCATTTGCCCAGCATCGCTTCTGCAATGGGTGCTTGCTTTGGGCACAGTTATCGGGGAGAAAGATGGCAACTGGCAATGGTGGATTCTTTGTTAAGGGATGAATTTGGCTGTGGCTGCTCGTTGGAGAAAGGATTACAGGGGGCAGTGGTTGCTACGTGGCGACTGCTCATGATCGCAACTGGCAATGATGATTTTCAAGCTACCTGTAAAAAGGGTGGGTGCTTCTCTCTTGCTTTCGTTTCCCCGTTAGCTCTCCGGCTTGCGATGGCTGTGCAAGGAGCATGTGTCTTTCTGTGGCCTGGCGGCTGATCAGAAGAAACG